>NC_071990.2:52970000-54220000 GCF_028885655.2 Pongo abelii | reverse complement strand
AGCAGCAAATGTTTTTTGCCATGGTCCTATCTCTGTAAACAATTTGAGTCAATCAAAATCAGTGTGTCAGCCTCATATTGTCTGCTTAATCTCATGCAATTCCACAAAGGAAATACTATGCTGGACAGCAAGGATGATCCACCTTCCAAGCCTCCCTCCTGGAACTGGGGCCTGGTTCCAGGGACCCTGGAGACTCTGTAAGCACAGTCATCTGAGCTCCTCAGAGCATCTAGTCAACCCCACAGGTGTAGAGTGTGGGAGAGACAGTCAGAGAGTGCCCCCAAAGAAGAGAAACAGAGACCAGGGCCCAGAGGGAAGAGCCTGGGGCCTCATGCACCTCCTGGTCTGGCCTCAGTGCAGCCCACCCAGAAGGCTCTCCCAACCCATCAATCAGAGACACCAAAGGATGACTTAGAAGATTTTCGAGGAAATCACCAAAGCTTGGGCTCCTATGAGGTGCAGGGCTGGTCTCCTCGCCCACTTCCTTTTTGATTGCCCCAGGGAGTCTTCTCCCTCTAGAAAGGAGAGTAAGCTAATGTTCTAGTTCCCACTCCCAGGCTTCCTGAGAAAATCAGGTTACTCCACAGACAAAGGTGCCTGCCATTTAGAAGGATCTCATCTCTTTATGAGGCACTTGCAATGATAAATTTTGGACAGAGTCAAATGAGAAAAAATAAGAAGATGAAGTTGCTTTTAATTCTACTACCAAGAGCTATCAGCTGGCAACATTTGGGCATGTGGAGTGTTCTGCAGCTTGAGCAAACAGGTAGGTCAAGATGTGCAGATATAAAAACTTGTTTGAAGTACATAAGACAGGACACCTGGTTATATTTGAACTTCAGATAAACAACAAATCTTTTTTTGTATAAGTATGTCTCATGCAATATTTGGGACATATTTACACTAAAAAACATTAGTTATTTGAAATCCAGATTTAACCAGGTATCCTGTATTTTTATTTTCTAAATATGACAACCCACATTATTACATAAAAAAAAGCAAATCGACAAATCTTATGCTTATATTGATTCTATTTATGTAAAGAAAAAACTATTCTATACATAAACTTGCTTATGCACATGCACGCGCACTCCCATTGATAAAAAGCCCTGGAAGAATATACATAAAAGTCATGCTTCTTAAGTGTTGAATGTAGAAAGGAGAGAAGCTTTCACTTTTCACTTTACACACTTTTTTAATTTTAAGATACTGGGTCTCACTCTGTCATCCAGGCTGAAGTGCAGTGGCATGATCATAGCTCACTACAGCCTCGAACTCCTGGGTTCAAGATGCTCCTGCCTTAGCTTCTGGAGTAGCTGGGATTACAGGCATGCATCACCATGCCCTGCTATTTTTTTTCTATTTTATTAGATATGAAGGTCTCACTATATTTTTCAGGCTGGTCTTGAACTCCTGGGCTTAAGGGATCCTCCTGCCTCAGCCTCTTGAGTAGCTGGGATTACAGGCAAGACACTACTCAGCTACTTTATATACTTCTATGTTATTTACATTTTAAAATTAAGCAGATTTTGTGACAAAGCATTTTAAAAGATGTAATGGATGTAATATGGGAGGAAATACTTGTAAAATAAGTGAAAAAGCAAAAGGTAAAACTATATGCAGTATAATTACATACATAATTTTAAATATCCTATGTAAGAACATACACTAAAAAAAAATTAACTGATTCTTGATATGGTGCTAGGGGCTTCCACATATAATGTCAGTCCACTCAAATGGTACGTATTTGATTCTGCTGTTTGACTTACTTACTGCTCGTTTAGGTTATCTCCAATTTACTGAGAGAAGGGAAGATTGAAAGCCCACAGAAAAGATAGGAACTCCTAAGTAAGGCCTTAGGCTGTGAGCTCATGGATCAAGTCCAGGCTGGCATTATGCATTGGGCTAATGCTCAGTTTTTACCATGGTAATACCAAGAGTCCCCGGGAGGTAAATGTCCCCAGAAGAGTTGGAAAAATTGAAGACTCCTGACACTATTTTAAAGGCCTGTGATTTATTCTGAAAACTTAAAATTGTGTCTCTAAGGTACTGAGGACTTTGCTATATGTGTAATCTAGTGTTGAGAACACGCTATTGGTATTCTCACCTTTGCTTCTAAGGCTTGTTATAACGGATTTACATATACACAATTCATGGCTGGGTGTCACCTTTAGAGATTAAATTAAATGCATACAATTGTCATGGCCTTCTGGTAAACATCACACCCCAAAACCTCTCCAAATTTTATGTTTCTATCCCACTTGATAACATACTTTCATTTTTGAATCCGCCAATCTCCTGCACCTCAAAATAGTCTATCTGGCAAACCATTTGTTCCCTTCAATTCTATTTTTAAAATGGCTTTCCTTTGGACAGGGCCATTAGAGCAGCTGCAAGAGCTGATGTTCGTTCATGCATGACAAAAAGTCCTCACATGTGAGGGACACCAAGGCCCTCCCTGAGCCACTCTGATTGCATCCCTAAGTTGGTGAGGCCTGCTGGTAGAGAGATGGAGGGTCCCCTCTCCACCAACTGGTGCCAGATTTAGAAATATATTTACAATAAATTTGTGGGTATAAAAAAGGAAGAATAATTTACAGCAGTTAATATTAAAAATTACTTTTTAATGACATATGAGAATACTAAAGACTTAATAGAAGTGAAGAATTTGTTTATGCTTGTGTTAGGTTTTAATTAAAGGGGATTCAAATATGGATCCCACTCTTAGGAAGTTGATAGGCTGAGGCACAGAGCAAGTGATACATGTTATGTGTAATACTTAATATTTTTGCATGCTATGTACTCTCACTCTACTAAGCACATTCATCTACTTTATCACATCCTCTCAACCACCCAGTGACGTAGGTTACTGGGAAAACAAACAAGGACAGCAAGAATTGGTTACCAGTAGATTAAGTGACATTAAAAAATGTGAAATATCATTTCATAATTTCCCAGTTCTAGGCTATGTGATCTAATTTTAAACACCAGTTAAAAGGAAGCTCAGGGCAAAGGAGGACGTGTACTCCCCTTGCTGGGTGTTTGGTAACCCAACCTGCACCTCTCTCCTGCCAGCAGCAGCCACGGCAGGCCGCCTGTGCCTCTGAAGTCTATCCACAAGATCTACGACTCTTCTGGGCACTTCCCCCAAATAGCCACAACCAGCAGTGCCAGTTTGAGGTTACAAGGTGAGGGATAGAGGTAAAGGCCGATCTGGATTTAGGAAAGCAGGTAGTCACCAAAGCTTGCTTCAGAAGAGATCCAACATTTGGCCCCACTTCCAAGCCCATGATAAGCAATTTTTTAGCCCCAACTCCATGAAACGAACCATATTTCTTCTTCCCAGAGAGTAACTCAGGCATGGAGGATCTAGCTCACAACATTGTGACCTCAACTTATATTAAAATACATTAGACTCTTGAAGGGCTTTGGAGCAGAGATGCAGCCATCTATATGTCTCCTTGTTTTGATGGTAGTGTTTAGATCTTGCTTCCTACATAAACTTGAGAAATAAATTAGGACCAGAGACCCTGCCTTAAGTCCTTGGTGCCTCCCCAAACACATGGCAGTGCTGGGACACAGTGCAAGTTCAATACAGCTTGGCTGAGTCAATCCTAATTGTTAATTCATCGTGGTGCATTCTAATGTTAAGACAGAATTAGAAGACATCCGTGTAGAGAATGTGTTCTATTTATTCTGCTTGGCAGGCGGAGAGTGAAAATTTCCTTTTACACTTTCCCTTCACACTTTCCCCTCCCCCAGAGCCTGCCATCTGTTCTGGAATATCAACATTCATGCAGGGTTACCCCTAGTGAGCCTTTTTAGACAATGTTTTGTCATGAACTATAAGTAGCAATGATCCAGAAGAGAGATTAAAGATGAATTTACTGATTCTCCTCCCTACCCCACCTGAGCAGTACAGTACAGAAATGCAACATTTAGTCATAAAGCTAAGAACCACCCCCCCCAAGAAGTTCTTGTGAAAAAGTGCGATATGTAAATTCATAATGCCAGCTTGCATCATTCTTTCAACTACCTGATGATCTTCACCCACCAACAGAATCCACATACGTCACACAGGAAGTGTCTACTGAGCAGCTTCTATGGGCAGGTATGGTGGGCAGCCACAAGGTGAGTAAAACAGACATCCTCCACAGACCTTACAAAAGGCATGGAAGATGAAACATATAATTACAATATAAGCAGGAAGTGATAAAGTGCAGAAAGAAAGATACACATGCAGTGGTATAGGAATTCTTGCAAGACACCAATTCCTAAGTTTGGGAGCCAGGGAGGATATTTTCGAGGCATTGGAGCTAGGCCTTGAGCAATGGGTAGAATTTCATTATGTACAGTCAGGACCTGGTAGGGAATAGCAGAAGCAGAAGCATGAAGGTAAGAAATTGCATAAATATTGGCAGGAAATAGTGAATGAGTAATCTGGTTTCTTCAGCATGAGGGTACATCGGGAGGAACAAGAGGAGATAAGAGTGAGACTCCTGTTAGATCAGGAGTCACATTCTGTTCAGTTACAGGCTATATGTTTAGACATTATTCCATGGGCATCTTTGTGCACAGTAGTAACATTAGAGCTTTGCTTGAAGAAGTCTGAAGCAAGCCAGGCATGGTTGTGCACGCGTCAAATCCCAGCTACTTGGGAGACTGTGGTGGGAGGATTGCTGAGCCCAGGATTTTGAGGCCAGCCTGGGCAACATAGTGAGTTCCTGCCTCAAAAAAAAAAAAAAAAAAAATCCGAACCAGTATGTGAGCTGATCTCCGGGTATGACTCCATATGGAAGCCAGATGACAAGGAAGACTTTTGATGCCTTGAGGAGCACTGAACAGGGTGAAGTATAAAGCAACATCTGGAAGAGCGCATGCAAGATGTTTGGCACAGTAGATAGTAGAGCCCAATTTGATAAATGAGCAAACTGAGGCAGAGAGATACTAAGTTGTCTAAAGCTATGTTACTGTCAAATACCAGAGTTAGGATTTGAACCCAGGGCCATCTGACTCCAAAGCTGTTACTGTCAACCAATATTAGCTTCAGCATCATTGCAGAAATGTTGATGTCTTGTTTGACAACATAGAAATGCAGTTTAATTCTCATGGCATCCACTCCATTTCAGCAACCAATGTTTAGGTCATGGTGGTAGAGGATCTAGAGTGTTGGAGGCTGTTCCTATAAAATGACAGATTGGGTCCCAGGATAGGTAAGGAGAAAAAAAACAGGTGCTGACCATCAACAAATATAGTGAGGGCCAGGGCCAGGCACAGTGGCTTACACATGCAATCTCAGCTATTTGGGAGGCTGAGGCGGGAGGCTTAGTTGAGCCCAGGAGTTCAGGGTTGCAGTAAGCTATAATTACTGCACTCCAGCCTGGGTGATGGAGTGAGATTCAGAGCTCTAAAAAATGAATGAATGAATAAATAAATAAATAGTGAGGGGTTTCGGTACTGGAGGATAAATAAGAAATAATGAAAATGTGTTCACAAAAGGAAGTCATCCTGAGTTTCACCAATTAAAAAAAGGTATCCAGAGATCAGATATTTCTACATCAGATTTTATACCTCTCCCAATCACAACACCCATTCTTAAGTGGAAAATTAGAGCTAGATCCTCTAAAAAATTTTAGCAAAGGGAATATGGTTATATTCCTATTTTGTACATCAGATGCTTTTAAGTAGCTTTACAACCCCCTCCAAATGCTGATACTACTGAAATGTAAATGATTATGTTAATAGCAGCTGCATCTTAATAATTCATGATCTGTTTGCTTAACATTCAGTTATTACTTGATGTAAGAAGTCTCTAGTGCAAAATATTCTCTGCTAATAGCCCAAATAAAATTGATCACATGAGGTGAATGGTTTGTTTTTCACTTTTCCTATTCAAACACCACCATGTGTGCTGAGTTCTTTATCTGTAGATAAGAATATTTCAGAATATGTACCTGTGACAATGCTTTTGGCCCACAGATGAAAACTGTCTGTTAGAAAAATAATGCTTGCATCCTCAAATAAAATGGAAAAGCCTGAAAAAAAAAAAAAAGAAAGAAATAACAGTACTACTAATAATAGCATTTTGGTAATGGTTTATACAGATTGTCTCAATTTTTATAGCAGCTCAGTGAAGTATATGTAATAATGACTATCTAGAGATGACTTCTTCCAAGGTGACATGTATCCATTATGTTGAGTCAGAGTTTGCTTCCTTTCAACTGGCCTCCATGAACTCTCCCCCATGGCCTCCCCACCAGGACAATAGTGTTAGCCCCACCCCTTCCCCATCTTAGACCCCTACAGCTACCTTCTTCCTCTAGTACCTGGAAACCAGTAGTTCTGATTATATTTTTTGGCTAGCAACAAAAAGATTAGGTTGCTTGAAGCCAGAAGTTTAAGGGCAGACTTAGACATGTCTCTTTTTCCCTCCCAGTAACTGCATTTTTCTCCCAGTGGGTTTAAATGCTTATTTTAATTCGGAAAATTTCCATCTCTCATAGCACCTCTCTATTGTGAATAGGGATCATTGATGTTGTTTGAGGTTTATGGTGAGCCAGGCATGGCTTTTAGTTCCTTATCTCTGTATAAGCTCATTTAATCCTCTTAAATAACTTCATGGGATGGTAGTATTGCCTGCAGTGGAGATTGGGAAACAGGTTCAGAGAAATTAATTTATCACTTATTTCCTAGTTACGTAAATGTTAGAAGCAGCCAAAACATGTGTTCTTAAATCTTAGGGTTGAGTTAGGGCTTGTTTATGATCCCTGTTGAGTTCCACAATACAGAATATTAATTTCATGGTTGTATCTACTCTAGTGTTTGATAACATTCCAAAATTCATGGAAACACACTTAAGTCACTTTCAAAAGTCAGATTTGCAGAGCTGCAGGCTTCTAATCTCTCTGCCGGGAGCATCATCTCACATGTGACATATTACATGACCCATATTACTTGCAGGCGTGAGCAGCACAGTGTCCAAGCTACGATTTTGCAAAATCATATTACTTAAAACAGTTGACTCAGCCAGGCAGTGGTTTGTGACTGCCAAACAGCATTTTAAATAACAAGGTCCTCTGAGACATTTGGTTTAATTGGATTCATTTAATTTTTAAATATTTTAAAAATATTTCAACATTCTCAAAAAATGGCCTTATCATATTTTGAATCAGTTCAGATATTGGTCAAACTAACAATGATTTATTTGTAGTAAGGTGTAAGTTCATCAAACCACAGTTCCCCAAGGAAGCCAAATGACTTAGCATTGCCTTTCTATGTGCATTAAATTATGTGATTCTTTTGATGAAATGAAGGCACTATGATCCGAATGTTTGTGTTCCCAAAAATTCATATTTTGAAACCCAAATCTCCAAGGCAATGGTATTAGAAGGTAGATCCTTTTGGGAGGTAATTCGGTCATGAAGCCTTAGGGCCATTATAAAATAGGCTCAAGGAAGCTCGTTCACCTCTTGCACCATGTGAGGACACAATGAACCAGGCAGTGGGCTCACCAGACATTGAATCTTCCAGCACCTTGATCTTGGACTTCCCAGCCTTAAGAACCATGAGAACTACGTTTCTGTTGTGTATAAGCCATCCAGTCTATGGTAGTTTAAAGGGAATGGGCACCCCCCCACACACACACACACAGATACACACACATCTGAGATTACAGTACTTTGTTTTAGACATGGGCCAAAAAAAAAAAAAAATCGATTCAGGTAAATAAATTTAT
The DNA here is from genome assembly GCF_028885655.2 of Pongo abelii. Taxonomy (NCBI): domain Eukaryota; kingdom Metazoa; phylum Chordata; class Mammalia; order Primates; family Hominidae; genus Pongo; species Pongo abelii. The sequence goes on along the minus strand of NC_071990.2, from coordinate 54,212,265 downwards.
TTGCATGCTAAGAAAGAAAAATTAAGAGGAACTCCTTCACTAATGGGGGAAAAAGTAACAACTTCCCTTTTGTGAAATTCTCTTTCATGTAAAGTCTAAATGACATTATCCTAGTGCTTTCTTCTGACTTTTTTTACTATAAGTTCCTAGCAGTGGAACTGTTGCGCCAAAGACTATTATTGGAAGGCTTATAATACACATTCCCAAATTGTCCTCCAGAAAGGTGTGCCTCAGCTTTCTATAGGAGCACTGGTTTCTGATACTCTCACCCTGGCTGGTATTGTCCAGATGCTTTTAATTTTACCAGTGGTAAGTGTGCTTAAATTCTGCTTGATGGTGGAAGGATAAAATTCTTGCTGAGGGGTAAAATTCATGCTAATAATGTAGAATTTCATTTTTCTTTACTGAGAAAGATATAAAATAACATAAAAATCACCATGACAAGAAGAAAGAGATCACGGAAGAAAGGATAAGCTTTATCTGAACCTTTCATGGCACTTTTTCCTTTGAACAATGAGCCCTGCATTCTCATTTTGCTCTGGGCCCCACAGATTATGAAGCTGGTCCTGTCTCTGCCTCTTCCTCTCCATCCTCACTGCTACTTCCACAGTTCAGGCTGAAATCTACCTCCAGGACAGGCTCAATAGCTTCCTTACCATCTCTCTGCCTCCCATCTTAACACCCTTCCACCACAACACAGTCTCCAGTTTGCAAAAGGAATCTTTAAAAATGCAAAGTCTCCTAATGTCTTATCTGCCGTGTGTAAACTACTACATAATACCATTTTAGTGACCTGCCCTCCAGCCTAGAAAGTCCTTGTAAGATCTAGCTTCTGCCCTGCTCCAGCCCTATTATTTTCCAGTGACTTCTGTGCCCACCCACAGAAGATTTTTCTCACTGCCTGTGCGTTCCACGCTCTCCCGACGCTGGGTCCCAGCAATGCTCCTTTCTCTGCCTTAAGTGCTCACTCCATGGCACTGGCTCCATATTAGGAGCTCACCCTTCACGTCTTAGCTCTGGTGATCTTACCTGAATTGTCTTCTCAGATGGGCAGCATGCAACGTGCAATTTAAACTGTGCAAATGCCAGTTTTAAATACAATTATGAGCATTCGACTCGTGTGTAGCATCACCAAAATCACACAATTCGTAATTTGTGTCTTATCCTGGTGGGTGCCTGGAGCTGGCCAGAGAGACAACTGTAGGTCAGATTCAGGAAGGTTGGAAGAAAGAGAAGAGGGTCCCAAGGCACAGAGCTGGCTGAGAGAGAACTCCTGGGCACACAACACTCGTGGGGCCAGTGCAGATTCCCGCAGCTGCCCAGGGGCCCATCCCACAATGTGTAGCGTGAGTGCGTTTGCTCTGTCAGTTGGCTTCTGGGCTCCCCCTCCCACCAGCCACAGAGTCCATGTGTTACCCCTATCAGGGGTGGGATCTGGAGAAGTCAAACCAAGTGGCTCCCCTTCCCACTAGCCTAGAGCCTCAAACCCTGGCAGACAGATAACTCCCAAGGATCTTCAACCTCTGTGCCAGTATGGTCTGGGTACTGAATGGGGGTAGGAGGGGAGCTTGTTCCCACCAAGAGACAACTTCCAGCAGCCCCCCATGGACCTGCTAGCCCAGACCTGCTAGTCTGGGACAGGGACAGCAACCACAGCTTGTGCCTGACCCATCTGGCCCTGAGCAGGAATGTGAAGGCTGGGCAGGCAGGGCACTAGGAGGCACAGGAGGGAACAGCCCCAAACTCATCCACTGAAGACGGCGGGAGGTGGGATCATGCATGAATTTAGGCTCCTAGCCCCTGGCACATGCTCCATTGCCCCACTGAACTTGACTTACAAAGCAGAAATGTGAAGAAAACATTATTACGAATTTCAAGATAACTGCAGAGCATTAAACCCCAAGTATGTAACCTTGCTGAGAGAGAGGCCCCGTCCAAGTGCACAGGTTGGATGCCCATGAAGCTGGCCCTGGACAGAGATAAGAGGTACTTAGGAGGTAAGAATGATAAGATGTCAGGCTTCATTGTGTATATGTATTTAGTGGGAAGCATGAGAGGGAGGTCTGTGAAGAGAGAGGATCCTATGACAACCAGTAGTTTTCTGTCTTGGGTGACAGACGGATGCTGGTGCCATTACCCAGACAGGGAATGCGGGAAGGAAGAAGTTTCTGTGCTTGGCTCCTTCAGTTCAGGTTCTCTACTTGCCTGTTGTCTGAGTACACTTCCATATTCAATGGACAGTTGACTTTCAAAGAAAAGCAAAAGATTCCTGAATAATATGCAGGAGTTGAGCATGTAAAAAATTCCATGGAAATCTCTTGACCCAGACTGATAACTGAGTAATAGAAAAATTAAATTAAGCTATTCTTTAACTTACCACTAACATTAAATTTTGGAGAATTTCCCAATGCTTTTATAAGGAAAGGAAAACATCTTGCCTTGTGTACCTCTCCTATTCCCTCAACATACTCAATAGAGACTTATTCAGGTTCAATGTCTGGGTCGTAGTAATAAATTGGCTGAAAATAAAATTTCTGCTCAAATATTAAGCATGGAGATATTAATTCACAATGACTTAAGGCAAAAGTTTTCTGAAGCTTTCTGTATTTTAAAAGTAAGCGTATAAAACATGAAAGTAAACATCGTTCATTCATTCATTCATTCACTTAACAAATATTTGTACTGAGAACGTACTTTGTGCTAAGCTGGAGGTACAGAGCAAAACACATAGAGCACAGTCTGTTCTGGTACAAGAGCATTCTCATGGTGGGAGATCTCAAAAAAAACTGAATATATAAAAGTGGTTATTTACACCTATATTTTCCTGAAATACAGCTCTGGATTCCAGAACGGCTCTGGAATCAGCCATTTCTCCAAGGAACCGTGATTCCTTTTAGTAGAATTTAGAGCCTTCTTGCTAAAGGAGTGCCACTGCTATGGGGCTCTCAGTAAACACAGAGCTCTATCTTGTTATCTGCACATGCACACAAAATAAGTTTACACCAATAATGCCAACTCTATTCAAACACCACAGGGTTCATTCTGTTTTTCTCCCTTTCCATATTTATATCCCCCTTCACTGACAATGAGAAACGTGGCACCCATTATTCCTGATCTGCTTACTTACCTAATCAATCCTTCCCTATCACCAAGTTCTTATTGCTGCAACCACCCTCTCTTACTACACATGCTCCCTTCACACCACCCACGCTGCCACATCCATGCTAGACCCCACTAGTGAGTGGGAGCCCTCCTCACTCTACCTGTGCCCTGATGGCCTGCACTGAGCCAGCCGCTGCATGGGCACCCTCCTCACCCTGCTTTGGCCTCAACACCCTGAGTCAGGCTGCTCTCCCATGGGTACCTCTTCCTTCCATTTGAGCTCCAATGTGAACCCCATAACAGGCCACTCTTCCAAGTGGACAGCCTCCTCACTGGTCTTTGAGCCTGCAATCTTATCTACCTTGTCAAATAGGTGATACAAGTAAAGAACAAAGACCAGCAAGCTAGCATATGCATTATTTAAGGGAGTAGGGCAGGAGAGGAAACTTTGGATGTCAAACAGCTCCTCCTGCCACAAAGCAACCTTTCACTTTTTAACTTTTCTCCTTTGTACTGCCCCAGTTTATTAAAGACATTCATCTTCTATTAATCGAATTGAAATTTAACTAGCAGCAGTGATCATTGGTAACCAGGGCAATAAGTTAAAGGACGTTCTATTGTACTCTAAACATTTTTCCATCAAAAATAAGCCAGGTCTAAGGATCCTGTGTTGCTATTTTTCAGAAAATTCCTCTGGGGTCAGGTTGACCTACACAGAAAGCAAGTTCTACTTCAGTGGGCCCCTTGTAAAGGTCTTTTGTGTGGCTGGTTTTGTTTTATTTTTATCTGGAAGACTCCCCAGAGCTTGTTACATAAGGAGAATAAGTTAAAACGTACTAAAAGTAGACTGATTGACGGAACCCTGAGACATAACTAATGTACTCACCTTCCAAAGATCCTTTAGTGTAAGGCAGGGTTTTCTATTTAATGACATTCTACCCTTTTGATTCCTCTATTTAATGACATTCTACTCTTTTGATTCCTCTCACTATAGCCATCCTTGATATGCATGCCTGAGAACCCTTGCCCCTGACTTTTTCCCTTGACCTTGCTCTCCAACCTAATCCTGGAATTCCTTCCTAATATAATTATAAATTCTGGGATTCCACCTGAGACCAACGATGACTTCTTCCTAGTGTAATTGACAGTCTTCAGGGCCCAGACATCATCTCTCACAGCCTGGAGCGCATATGGAGAAAAAGAATGGGGCATGTGTGCACAGGTGTGTTTGTGGAGAGCCCACATTGTTTCTCTCTCTCTCTCTTTCTTTTTTTTTTTTTTTTTTTTTTGAGATAGAATCTTGCTCTGTCACCAAGGCTGAAGTGCAGTGGCACAATCTCAGCTCACTGCAACCTCTATCTAATGGGTTCAACTGATTCTCATGCCTCAGCCTTTCAAGTAGTTGGGATTACAAGCGGTGGGCACCTCACCCAGCTAATTTTTGTATTTTTAGTAGAAACAGCATTTCATTACGTTGGCCAGGCTGGTTCAAATTCCTGACCTCAAGTGATCCTCCCACCTCAGCCTCCCAAAGTGCTGAGATTACATGTGCCTGGCCTGCCAGCCTTCTCTTCTTTTTATTTTCTTTTTTTTTTATTATTATAATACTTTAAGTTTTAGGGTACATGTGCACAATGTGCAGGTTAGTTACATATGTATACATGTGCCATGCTGGTGTGCTGCACCCATTAACTCGCCATTTAGCATTAGGTATATCTCCTAATGCTATCCCTCCCCCATCCCCCCACCCCACAACAGTCTCCAGAGTGTGATGTTCCCCTTCCTGTGTCCATGTGTTCTCATTGTTCAATTCCCATCTATGAGTGAGAACATGCAGTGTTTGGTTTTTTGTCCTTGCGATAGTTTACTGAGAATGATGATTTCCAATTTCATCCATGTCCCTACAAAGGACATGAACTCATCACTTTTTATGGCTGCATAGTACTCCATGGTGTATATGTGCCACATTTTCTTAATCCAGTCTATCATTGTTGGACATTTGGGTTGGTTCCAAGTCTTTGCTATTGTGAATAATGCCACAATAAACATACATGTGCATGTGTCTTTATAGCAGCATGATTTATAGTCCTTTGGGTATATACCCAGTAATGGGATGGCTGGGTCAAATGGTATTTCTAGTTCTAGATCCCTGAGGAATCGCCACACTGACTTCCACAATGGTTGAACTAGTTTACAGTCCCACCAACAGTGTAAAAGTGTTCCTATTTCTCCACATCCTCTCCAGCACCTGTTGTTTCCTGACTTTTTAGTGATGGCCATTCTAACTGGTGTGAGATGGTATCTCATTGTGGTTTTGATTTGCATTTCTCTGATGTCCAGTGATGATGAGCATTTTTTCATGTGTCTTTTGGCTGCATAAATGTCTTCTTTTGAGAAGTGTCTGTTCATATCCTTCGCCCACTTTTTGATGGGGTTGTTTGTTTTTTTCTTGTAAATTTGTTTGAGTTCATTGTAGATTCTGGATATTAGCCCTTTGTCAGATGAGTAGGTTGCGAAAATTTTCTCCCATTTTGTAGGTTGCCTGTTCACTTTGATGGTAGTTTCTTTTGCTGTGCAGAAGTTCTTTAGTTTAATTAGATCCCATTTGTCAATTTTGGCTTTTGTTGCCATTGCTTTTGGTGTTTTAGACATGAAGTCCTTGCCCATGCCTATGTCCTGAATGGTAATGCCTAGGTTTTCTTCTAGGGTTTTTATGGTTTTAGGTCTAACGTTTAAGTCTTTAATCCATCTTGAATTAATTTTTGTATAAGGTGTAAGGAAGGGATCCAGTTTCAGCTTTCTACATATGGCGCCAGTTTTCCCAGCACCATTTATTAAACAGGGAATCCTTTCCCCATTGCTTGTTTTTGTCAGGTTTGTCAAAGATCAGATAGTTGTAGATAAGCAGCATTATTTCTGAGGGCTCTGTTCTGTTCCATTGATCTATATCTCTGTTGTGGTACCAGTGCCATGCTGTTTTGGTTCCTGTAGCCTTGTAGTATAGTTTGAAGTCAGGTAGCGTGATGCCTCCAGCTTTGTTCTTTTGGCTTAGGATTGACTTGGCGATGCAGGCTCTTTTTTGGTTCCATATGAACTTTAAAGTAGTTTTTTCCAATTCTGTGAAGAAAGTCATTGGTAGCTTGATGGGGATGGCATTGAATCTGTAAATTACCTTGGGCAGTATGGCCATTTTCACAATATTGATTCTTCCTACCCATGAGCATGAGATGTTCTTCCATTTGTTTGTATCCTCTTTTATTTCATTGAGCAGTGGTTTATAGTTCTCCTTGAAGAGGTCCTTCATGTCCCTTGTAAGTTGGATTCCTAAGTACTTTATTCTCTTTGAAGCAATTGTGAATGGGAGTTCACTCATGATTTGGCTCTCTGTTTGTCTCTTACTGGTGTATAAGAATGCTTGTGATTTTTGTACATTGATTTTGTATCCTGAGACTTTGCTGAAGTTGCTTCTCAGCTTAAGGAGATTTGGGGCTGAGACAACGGGGTTTTCTAGATATACAATCATGTCGTCTGCAAACAGGGACAATTTGACTTCCTTTTTTCCTAATTGAATACCCTTTATTTCCTTCTCCTGCCTAATTGCCCTGGACAGAACTTCCAACACTATGTTGAATAGGAGTGGTGAGAGAGGGCATCTCTGTCTTGTGCCAGTTTTCAAAGGGAATGCTTCCAGTTTTTGCCCATTCAGTATGATATTGCTGTAGTTTTGTCATAGATAGCTCTTATTATTTTGAGATACGTCCCATCAATACCTAATTTATTGAGAGTTTTTAGCATGAAGCGTTGTTGAATTTTGTCAAAGGCCTTTTCTGCATCTATTGAGATAATCATGTGGTTTTTGTCTTTGGTTCTGTTTGTATGCTGGATTACATTTATTGATTTGCGTATATTGAACCAGCCTTGCATCCCAGGAATGAAGCCCACTTGATCATGGTGGATAAGCTTTTTGATGTGCTGCTGGATTCTGTTTGCCAGTATTTTACTGAGGATTTTTGCATCAATGTTCATCAAGGATATTGGTCTAAAATTCCCTTTTTTGGTTGTGTCTCTGCCCGGCTTTGGTATCAGGATGATGCTGGCCTCATAAAATGAGTTAGGGAGGATTCCCTCTTTTTCTATTGATTGGAATAGTTTCAGAAGGAATGGTAGCAGTTCTTCCTTGTACCTCTGGTAGAATTCGGCTGTGAATCCATCTGATCCTGGACTCTTTTTGGTTGGTAAGCTATTGATTATTGCCACAATTTCAGATCCTGTTATTGGTCTATTCAGAGATTCAACTTCCTCCTGGTTTAGTCTTGGGAGAGTGTATGTTTTGAGGAATTTATCCATTTCTTCTAGATTTTCTAGTTTATTCGTGTAGAGGTGTTTGTAGTAATCTCTGATGGTAGTTTGTATTTCTGTGGGATCGGTGGTGATATCCCCTTTATCATTTTTTATTGTGTCTATTTGATTCTTCTCTCTTTTTTTCTTTATTAGTCTTGCTGGTGGTCTATCAATTTTGTTGATCCTTTCAAAAAACCAGCTCCTGGATTCATTAATTTTTTGAAGGGTTTTTTGTGTCTCTGTTTCCTTCAGTTCTGCTCTGATTTTAGTTATTTCTTGCCTTCTGCTAGCTTTTGAATGTGTTTGCTCTTGCTTTTCTAGTTCTTTTAATTGTGATGTTAGGGTGTCAATTTTGGATCTTTCCTGCTTTCTCTTGTGGGCATTTAGTGCTATAAATTTCCCTCCACACACTGCTTTGAATGCATCCCAGAGATTCTGGTATGTTGTGTCTTTGTTCTCGTTGGTTTCAAAGAACATCTTTATTTCTGCCTTCATTTTATTATGTACCCAGTAGTCATTCAGGAGCACGTTGTTCAGTTTCCATGTAGTTGAGCAGTTTTGAGTGAGTTTCTTAATTCTGAGTTCTAGTTTGATTGCACTGTGGTCTGAGAGACAGTTTGTTATAATTTTTGTTCTTTTACATTTGCTAAGGGGTGCTTTACTTCCAAGTATGTGGTCAATTTTGGAATAGGTGTTGTGTGGTGCTGAAAAGAATGTATATTCTGTTGATTTGTGTTGGAGAGTTCTGTAGATGTCTATTAGGTCTGCTTGGTGCAGAGCTGAGTTGAATTCCTGGGTATCCTTGTTAACTTTCTGTCTCATTGATCTGTCTAATGTTGACAGTGGGGTGTTAAAGTCTCCCATTATTATTGTGTGGGAGTCTAAGTCTCTTTGTAGGTCACTCAGGACTTGCTTTATGAATCTGGGTGCTCCTGTATTGGGTGCATATATATTTAGGATAATTAGCCCTTTGCTTGAGTCACTTTAAGTCCCTTATTTGCCATATCCTGCGCAAGACTTTGAGAGAAAGAGAAGACGACTTAGAAGCCTCTCCTGCTCAGCACTGGACCACAGTTTAAATTCATCATAGATGTGGTATATGTTACCCAAGCATCAACCCCAAATTTGAGGATTTAAATCAGAATTCTCTCACGGGCTCTATGGGCTGAATCCAACCCCTTAAAAATGTTAGCATGTGTCCAGCAGAGCATTTAGGAAGTGAATGTGAATGTTGCAGACAGGGTGTGCCCTCCCGAGGCTGGTCCAGTGCCTTCCATTTCTGCTGTCCTGCAGCAACCACCACACCCTTTCTACATACATTGTCTGTTGTGGGATACATGACGTAGAACCACACACATAGTTTCCTTTATTTATTACACGATCTTTTCACCCATCCCTGTTGTTTTAAGAGGTCTTATAAATGCTTTTTTCTCTGCCTCTCCTTCCACCTTTTATCATACATTCCTTTTTACTGTTTTCTTAGCCACAAAATCCAATTGTTTTAGAGCTGGCTCTGCCCATAGTTTTTGTAGAAAGGGAGTCAGATTCAATTATGACACCTGGCTTTATTCTGGACTCTTCCCTGATGGGTTGAGTGACATCAAGCAAGTCACGTGGAACTCCAGCATCTACTTCCCCATCCCAAAGTAAAGGGATGGGAAAAGATGATCTCGATTTCCTACCAAGTACCACATGGTGCCCTCTAGGACTTTTTTTGGTTGCAATCCAAATAAAACAACAGAGAAAAGGTAACATCTACTTTATTCACTCAACAACTATTAATTGAGAAAAAAGTAAGTGCTGGGGATACAGAGATGAATAAGACAGATAACGTCACTGTATTAGAGGGACACAGTACACCAAGAATGGCAGATTGTGGTAAGTGCTCTGCAAAGAGTAAAGCATGCTAGTCCAATGAAGAGTGATTGAGCATGGACTAAGGAGGCCAGGGAGGGCATCTCGAAAGAGATGACATTTGAGCCATGACCTGAGTGAGAAGTAGCAGCAAGCCATACAAGGAATATTCAAGGCACAGGGAACACCAAATGCAAAGGCCACAGGGCATGTTTGAGGAAAAAAACCAGGCCAGTATGTCTGCAGTGCATTACACAAGAGAGGAGAAGGTACAAAAGGAGGTGAGCAAAGGAGGCAGAGATCGGATCATGAAGGGCTATGCAGATCCTGAAAACAGGAAACCACTGGAGGAAGGTAACAGAGAAATGACATGGAACTTTCTATGTGTCTGCTAAGTGCGTGTGAATGGCAGCAGGGAGTCTGGGGCAGTGGAGTTGGAGAAAATAGGCAAATTTGATTATATTTTGGAGGTAGACCTGGCAGGACTTGCTGAAAGATTGTTGGGTCAGGGGAAGAAAGTGAGTCATTCAGAATCACTCTTGGGTATTAGGATTGAGGAACTGAATGAATGCTGTTTTCACATGGGCTGGTATTAGCAGAACCTCAAGTCACAGGTATTAAATCCAATAGCTCTTCCAATCTTCTCATTGTATCTCCCTACTTATCTCATGAATATCAAAGCTTTATTCTCCCATCGAGCACATGTTTATTGATTGCCTATATGTTTCAGGCACTATTTTAAAGTAACATAGCTATTTGGTTAATTTTAGTGTGGTTGTTTAAAACAGCTTAAATTGGAACCTACTTAATCAGTAATCTAAGCTACTGGTGAAATGAATTCTTTTTTTAGTGTTGGCAGGCATTTGCAACAAATGAAGATGCCTTAGCTCAGTACCAGCTGTGAGCAAATAGTTTTGGTTCTCGATTTGTGCTAATCTAGAAATTCATAGGAAATAGCCAGGATAAGGCTTGGGAATGTCTTGTCCTTGTTAAACTGTGTCCAGCTGTACTGCTCAGCACTCTCAACTGAAAATTTTACTTGCTGGAGAGGAGTGGCACAGATTCTAAGGACTCTTCTGGAGTCTGCTGTGGTGTCTATTAGTAGGGGATATATTCAGTCCAGTCAGCTCCTTAGAAATGATTACCCTTGTTGCTGCTTTTGTAGAGTACAGGTCTGAGCATGCTCTATGCAGTGTTTTTAGGTATGCAAATCTAAAGCTCAGCTCACCACTTAGTACATGTCAAGTCCTATGGAGTTACACTAAGAATTGAGACCCTTTACCATTGAAACAAAAAGTAAAAGCCTATTTAACTGGCTTGAAGGAAAACAAAACAAAACAAAACAAAACAAAACAAAACTCATCCTGACTTATTCAACTGAGTAAATATTTCTGCTCTCTTGGGATTATCATTTTAAGATTCTTCTGATAAACAGGTGCAAAGCCATTCATTGAGGTTGGCCCACTTCCAAATGGAAAAAGCGTCATCTTAACTGAATATTTTAGCTGCCATTTGCAGACATTTCAGCTCATTTCCACTTGAGCAAGGCCCAGGCTCACATCCCAAGTTTACTCCTAGTGTTAGTCCCTTGTGTGAGTGCAGCTACATTGTAAAATCATCTACTTCTCATGCCTGAATGACTCACAAACACTTCCTCACACCCCAGATTTCACCCTCCCAAACTCACAAAGTGGTAGGTATTGTAGCAGAGTAATAGGATATCAGGTATATGCTTTGTCCTGTTGTAGAGAATTTTGCTAAGGCTCAAAGAGGAGGAAAAAAGGCACTACTACACCCTACATCTAGCAGCTGAAGCCAGCCACAGATTTGATAGAGTAACACCAATTGAAGAACCAGTTCTTTGTGCCCCAACTCACCCACCCCAATCCCAATCATTATAAGAAGATAATCAGGTAGCACAGGGGAAGGTAGTCTCCTCTCCCCAAACTCTGAGCAGAAAGGGAGTTTTGATTCTCTTTTCTCTGTTTCAATAGATCTATCCAAGCTGACTCAGGGAAAGGAGAATTGAGAGAGATGGCAGGGCTGAGAGGGAGCAGCAGAGGAACACCCTACACATCCACCATTTGGCATGGCAGGATACACAAGTATCCCTTGAATGGTGGGGAACATGGAAGTTTACTAGGACTGACTGTCTTTCTGATTGTCTCTCTCCCAAGAGAGAGCCACCCACTGGCAAGAGGTGGCAAGGGGTGAAATAGAGTAAGCATTGGAAAGTACATCATAGGTGTTAATTTTATTGCAATGTAGGTAGACCTCAGTAACCTCAAAATATATAAATATTAGAATATGGGGCTTCTAGGATGTTTACAAAGTAGGAGGGTAAAAAGTGACTAGGAAGAAGAAAGTATTTATTGATATTTCAAATAGATGGTTCAAATAATTTAAATACTAAAGAAAGTGATACTAAACAATTTATAGATAAGGGCATCTTCATACTCACCCCTAATGGTTTTATATATGGTAATGAACAAGTGCTATTTACTGCCAAAGAATTTTTCCTTGTGACCAAGAAACTGAATCACCTTTACCAAGATAAAATTCTTCTTGAAGCTTTTTATTGTGTTTGAACACATGAGACACCTAAGATTTTCTCTTATGACCTTGTTAAGAACATTCTGGGGTTAAATGTGCACTTTGAAGGTAAGCTTTTCAGGTTCAAACTTTTAGGTGACAGTGGCTTCATGCTACCACTCTTTTAATGTTTGGTGTCAATGAAAAGACCAAACAAGTCCCACTGAAAAATATCTATTCTGTAAATTGGATTATCTCTCAACCATATACATAAAATTCTATATACATACTGGAGTATTTTGTATCATGTCACTGCCATCATGTTGACATCTCATTCGTCATAGGCTTGTCACATTCATTGCATTATCTCTATGGACAAATTAAAACAGTTTGGATATCACATAAATTGTGAGTTAGAGTCAGGAACGCAAGCCATTCTCAGTATGTAAAACTCATGTGCATGTGTATGGAAGGTATTTATAGCATATATTTCTACACATATTTGAAGAAACAGATTCTGTATATTTGTACAAATACAGAATTGAAAATAATTCACACCAAAATGTTGTAATTTTAATCTTTCAAATTGATTTTGTGTTATGGACCAATATGATGTTTACCTTACATAATGCCTGTTCTGCAAGTAAGGCACACTTTTGTCTTTTTAAAAAAAAATCAACATTTTTTTCCCATATATCCTTTGTGTAGACTAAAAAATAATCATCAATGCTTGTATAATAGAGCGGGATTTAGTCAGTAGCACGAGAGAGTTAGGAGAAAGCTTGGGTTGAACTATTGTGTGTGCCTACCTAAATTTCTCAGTAACTGATATTTCTTGGTTTGGCCCTTTTTAATACATATTAATTCAGAACTTAGGTTCTATGATCTTAGTGTGACAGTCAATCTGTTGTATGGACTAATAATTTTGATTATTTAGACTTTATGAGTAATGCAAGGGAGACCAAAAGAAGAATGGAGTCTATAACTACAAGGACAGTGGAGAAGTAGACAATTACAAGAACATACTATAGTCAACTTAATACCAATAAGTTTATAAATCTATATAACATTTTTATCAATTATCTAGAAAAACATAAATTATTAAGATTAATTCAAAAAGACAGAATAGTAACTAGAACAATAACCACAGGAGAAAACAAAGAAATAATTACTCATCTACCACTAATAAGAACTTCACAATGAAGCATGAATTTTTTCCCATTAAAGGAGACCTCCTAGAAGTCTCACTGTAAACTTCCCAGAACAACTCATTTAGTCACATGGTTAAGAGAGTTTGGAAAAGGTAATCTTATAGTTGGAAAGGAAAAGAAAGGGTGGAATGGAAGAAGACAATAGTTGTTGGGAGGAGGCTAGAAATATTTGCTACACCAGCAATAATCAACTAGATAAAGTAATGGAAGAAAGATTATGTAGTAAAAAATTAAAAGTCACAAAACCACACCAATAGGAAATGCACATAATATTATTTTAATCATGAAACTTCGTTGAAGAACAAAAGGAAGACCTAATAAAAGCATTGGCTGCTTCAATATTCAAAATGTCAACATGTCACAAATCAATCAGTGAAGTAAATATAATGCCAATTAGAATTATAAGCAGGTTATTTTAGAGAATTTTTTAAGATGGTTGTAAAGTTAACGTGGAAGATAAAATTCACAAGACCAGACAAATAAACTTTGACAGACAAAAAACAGTGAGGTGTCAATTGTCCTCTAGATATCATAACATACTCTAAAGCTATTATAATTAAAATAGTGTGGTAGGCTGGCACAGTGGCTCACACCTGTAATCTCAGCACTTTGGGAGGCGTAGGTGGGTGGATCACCTGAGGTCAGAAGTTCGAGACCAGCTAGGCCAACATGGTGAAACCACATCTCTACAAAAGAAATACAAAAAATTAGCCAGGCATGGTGCTGGGCGCCTGTAATCCCAGCTACTCAGGAGGCTGAGGCAGGAGAATCACTTCAACCCGGGAGGCAGAGGTTGCAGTGAGCTGAGATCGGGCCATTGCACTCCAGCCTGGGCAACAGAGGGAGACTCTGTACCCCCCCACCAAAAAAAAAAAGTGTGGTATTTGGCTCAGTAGTAGAAAAATAAATTAATAGAACAAGAATCAATTTAAGTAAATTCAATTTATTTTAGTAAAGAAGCATTTCTAACAAATGGGAAAGCTTGGACTTTTGGCAAATGAACTGGGACAATAAGAAAAAAATCAATGGGAGGCTGAGGCAGGAGAATCGCTTGAATCCAGGAGGCGGAGGCTGCAGTGAGCTGCGATTGCGCCACTGCACTCCAGCCTGGGTGGCAAAGAGAGACTCCGTCTCGAAAAAAGAAAAAAGAAAAAAATCAGGTTAGACCCATCATCCTATCTTGTTTAATTCTCACAACTTCACCAGTTAATGTTATATAGAAATTAGAGCATTTAACTAGGGAACGACAGATGTGAAGAAATAGGGAATATAATGCACAGTTCTGTCTGTTAACATAATTAATTATGTTGTCTGTTGCTATCTCACAAAGAGGAGTAAATTTTCAGACATATAATTTCTGTGTTATCCCCTCTACTAATGCTATATATGTTATTCACAATAGTTCAGAATCCATTCATTCACTTACTTGAAAAGTATTTATTATTTCCTGATCAAAGACACTTCTAAGTGCTACAAGTAAAGTCGTGAACAAAATTAAGTTCTTTCCCTTGTGGAGCTTGCTTTAGTAAGAGACAAATAATAAATAAATAAATAAATGGTGATAATTACAATGGAAAACTATTTGGTCGAGCAAGGGAAATAGGGTGTGCCAATGGGCAAGACCCTTAGATGCAGGCAAAAGGAGCCCTGGGCCCTGCACATGCCTCCTCCAGCCATGACCCACCTCATGGAGCTGGAATTCTGAGAGCAAAGAAGACATGCCTACATATAGCCCACAGCACTGCCTGACAATTATGCTCCAAGTTGCCCAGGATCCTGGAATTACCTGCACTAAGAGAGGGCCTAATTGGCCTCATCCTTTCAAAACTGAAGCTCACCACAGGTCTGTGTGCCTGTACGCCCAGTGGGAAGTCAAAGGTAGCTTTTGGAAGAGGCGTGTTGAGGGCGCTAGGACGGACTGACTGAGGTGTTAACATGTGCGTGCATGAAGCCCTACTGGACCTTAGACATAGGATATGTGGGCCTCCATTTATACCTTTGTCCAGCCCTGAATAAGCCTGAGGTGGGTCTGGCCAGGGGAATTAGAGCTGGGGGTTTCTATTTTATATAAGCAAGGCAGAGAAATCCTCTGTTAAGGTGAATAAGTAGAAAGTTATGGAAAGAAAGAGTATTTCATATAGGTAACAAAATGAACAAGTGAGGATATGAAATTTTAATCCAGAAGAAAAAGCAAATCAACCCATCCAAACCCAAACTGTATACACACTTGTGTAAACAAGTCACATGAGAAATGTTCTTAGAAAATTTTCTCAAGAAATCTCAATTATGTGGATCGTGATCTATTCAGCCTTCTAAATGGAATTGTAAACCCCTAGCAATCTCCACCTCACCTGTGCTGTAAGAGTGATTCTGGCTGAAGCCTAAATTGGAACGGCTGAGTGTGCAGTGAGGTCAGCAGCTATGTGCGGTGCAAAGAGAGAGAGATTGTTACACTGAACTATAATTGGGTGGTAGAAATGTCACCAAGCCAGGCCTGCAGCAAAAGAAGGGACCAAACTGAACTCGGTAACTCTCAGTAGCAGAAGTTACATTAGCATTTCTGCACATTAGTGAGAAGCACACAGCTCCTTATAAAACAAACTCCCAGCAAAAGAGCTTTGCATGTTGAAGGCATTTATTCTTTTAGAAAGTACACCCAGTTAGTTATACTGTGT
Organism: Pongo abelii; assembly: GCF_028885655.2. NCBI lineage: Eukaryota > Metazoa > Chordata > Mammalia > Primates > Hominidae > Pongo > Pongo abelii. The sequence goes on along the minus strand of NC_071990.2, from coordinate 54,196,550 downwards.
GATTACAGTTATGTAAAAGAAACTATGCAATATAAAAAGAATGAAAACTGATGCAAGCAAAATGATACTAGTCGTTATCAGTTGTTGGGGTAATTTTTTTCTAGATTTCTAATTTTCTTTTTTGAGTGCTTATTAGCTTCATAGTTGAAAGTAGAAATTTTAATAAATGAATTTTGCCAAATAAAAGCTCTATAGCTCCAAAGACAATTCATAAAATGATTAGATCTTATGAGACTCTGGTAAGCCGCTTAATTGGAAGAAAAATACTTTTAAAGTAGTAGCTATCATATATCAGCAATAATCAATTAGAATGATGATTTGGAAAACGATATATATATTTACATATATATGTACATATGTAAATATATGTATATATAAAAATATGTGTATATGTATTTGTGTATATACGTAAATATATATATGAAGATAAATATAGGCTGGGTGCAGTGGCCCATGCCTGTAATCCCAGCACTTTGGCAGGCCGAAGCCGGCGGATCACCTGAGGTCAACAGTTTGAGACTAGTCTGGCCAACATGGCAAAACCTCGTCTCTACTAAAAATAGAAAAATTAGCCATACTTGGTGGCATGTGCCTGTAATCCCAGCTACTCGGGAGGCTGAGGCAGGAGAATTGCTTGAACCCGGGAGGTGGAAGTTGCGGTGAGCTGAGATCGCGCCACTGGACTCCTGGGCAACAAAGTAAGACTCTGTCTCAAAAAAAAAAAAAAAAAAAAAAGAAAGATAAATATATTTAAAGATTATTTATTCCCTTATATATATTCATCCAGGAATAAACCTAACTCTTGTTATGTGCAAATTTACATTTGTGAAGACTATATAAAATATTTTATCTGAATAAATGAAGTGACATACCTTGTTTCTGCATGGAACATTCAATACTATAAAGATGTCAATTTTCCCCATACTAGTGGATCATTAGAATAAAATTTCAGTAAAAATTCCAATGCAACTTTGCTTTAGAACCAGATATGGGCATTTTAAATTCATCTAAAGAAAAGTAGAAAAAAAATTTGGTTTTAAAAAAGGAAGAAAAACTAAAAAATAATAACAGACTGGTCTTTCCAGAAGTTCTATAAAACTACAGAAATTAAAATGACTTGAGGCAGGCATGGAAGAAAAGGGATGAAAGGAGAAGATGAGACTTGTACATATGACATTTCTATCATTTAATAAATTTAATGATAAGACTTCTATCGTTTAATAAAGAGGGCATTTCAAATCCAGGATTAATGATGGTCTATTCAACGAATGGTGCTGAGAATGGTATTTGGGAGTAAAAGACACAAAAAAACCCCTCTAACTTCAAGTCATAATTCTACTTTATATACAAAATATATTTTGCATAAGGATTAATGATCACATGAATTAATGAGTGACAGATGGAAAAAACAGGGATATGTATTTTATAATTTGAGGATGAGGAAGTCTTTCCTAAATAAGAAGCAAAACAGAAATCATGGAAGAAAATTGACAGACTTGACATAAAGAAATGAAACAATTCTGTAAAATATTGTAAAACAAATTTAAAAAGTGAACAGTAGGCCCAGAGCAGTGGCTCACACCTGTAATCCCAGCACTTTGGAGGACCAAGGTGGGAGGATGGCTTCAGTCCAGGAGTTTGAGGCTAGCCTAGGCAACATGGTGAGACCCTGTGTTTACAAAAGATTAAAAATTAGCTGGGCATGGTGGCGTGCACCACCCCAGTTGCTACTTGAGAGGCTGAGGTGGAAGGGTCGCTTGAGCCTGGGAGGTCAAGGCTGCAGTGTGCTGTGTTTGTACCACTGCACTCCAGCCTGGGCGACAGAGCAAGACCCTGTCTCAAAAAAAAAAAAAAAAAAAAAAAAAGCGAGCAGTAGGCTGGGAGGATGACATTTGCAGCATATATAAGAGACAAATAATATAAAATAGATAAGCAACCAAATAACTAACAGGGCAAAAGGATATAGACATACAAGCTATAAAAGAAGAAATACTAAGTCTAATGCACATATTAAAAGATTTTCATCCTCATGCATTCATGACACACAAATTAAGAATCGTTGAGAACCACCTTTCATATATTGTATTGCTTAATACAGAAAAGATTGATAATACTCAGTATTTCAAGGTGGTGGAGGAAAGGAGGCATTTTTATATATGATGGCACAAGTGTAATTCAGTGAACCTTGTATTCGAGAATAGCTTTTTAAATAACCCAGCAATTTCACATCTAGAAGTTGATTCTACAGAATGACTTATACACATGCCCATGGATATATGCACAAAGAATTATCTGTAAAACTGAAAAAAATTAGAGTCAGCTTAATGCCCACATATGAAGGAATAGATGAATTATGGTTTCATTGTGCTATGGAATACAATGCATTGTCAATAAGGATGAAGTAAGATGAAGCAGATTATAGTAGTGCATACTTACGACAAAAGAAATTTATGATACATCATGGAATTAGAAAAATTGTTGCATAAGGGTGTGCAGTAAATAGCTTGATTATATTTTACTTTCAAAAATTCTTGTTAAAGGAGGAAGATTTTTACCTTTTATTTTATAAACTTGTATATTGGTTCAAATTCATTACTATTTTTTGTTTGTTTGTTTTGTTTTGTTTTGTTTGATATGGAGTTTCGTTCTTGTCACCCAGGCTGGAGTGCAATGGTGTGATCTCAGCTCACTGCAAAATCTGCCTCCTGGGTTCAAGCAATTCTCCTCCATCAGCCTCCTGAGTAGCTAGAATTACAGGCGCGTGCCACCACATCTGGCTAATTTTTGTATTTTTAGTAGAGATGGGGTTTTGCCATGTTGGCCAGGATGGTCTCTATCTCCTGACCTATGGTGATCCGCCTGCCTGAGCTTCCCAAAGTGCTGGGATTATAGGCGTGAGCCACTGCGCCTGGGCACTATTGTATTTTTAAAACACATTTTTTTTTTAATTAAAGTATTTGAAACCAAGTATCACTAAGTCAATCCACTTCCACAACTTTTCTGCCTTTCCTGGAGGAACAATTATCTCCACTCTGTTTACGAAAGATTCCTGGAGAGCTTTTAGAAAACAGGGATGCCTGGGCTCCATCTCAGAGCAGTTAAGTTAGGATATCAGGATTTTCAAGATTTGGTCTGCAGACCAGCAGCAGCAACAGTATCTGGGCGCTTCTTAGAAGTGCAAAATCTCAGGCCCCACCCCAGACCTACTATTTCAAAATTTTCATTTAAATAATACCCCCCTGGTGATTTGTTTCCACTTTAGAGTTTGAGAAGCACTGATTATTCATTTATTGCCTATGTGACCTAGAGCAAGTTATTTAATTTCTGTACATTTCAGTTTCCTCAACTGTAAAATGAAGGAAAGTATTATCTGTGAAAGCTAAATGAGGTTTTATTCATTTAAAGTGTGCGTAAAGTGCCCAGTGCCCTGCCTGGCCCATGGTAGATACTCAGTCAATGGTAGCTTTTATTATGGTGTTTACATCTCAAATATTGGACCTAAAATAATGGTGCCTCAGTAGATTGTTGTCCACTTACCAACTCCCTAGATAATCCTGCATGCTCTGTCTCTCAGTAAGATCTGCAGACGGATGATCAGGACACATGGACAGCTCACCATGAGCGGGCTACTCTCCAGTACAGCCATGTGTTTCTGCTCCCACAAGTTCAAGCGTGCCTTTACCAAGGGTCAGCTGGGCATGTGCTCTGCTGTTTATGCCAATAGTACTTGTTGCTGAATTACATAATTTAATTAAATATTATGTAAACCAATGACATATGAGTACAAAAAGAGTGGTTGTTTCTATGAACCACTAAACTAAATGCTTTCAAAAGGTCTTTTACAGTTGTCTCACCCACACCCATTTTCATTTCAAAAAAAGGGTGTGGGTGAGACAACTGTAGAAGACAAGAGCAAATAAATCATGTACATTTTAAACTATATTTGGGTTGTTTTGCAAATTTCTTAACATTTTCAATCCAATGTGAGGAAGCCAAAATTGGAACTCATAGTTGCTGTTTTGTGGGTGAGTTTAAGAAAGATCAGTTGCCTGTGCTCACACAAAAGGTCTTGGCTCTACATCAAAAGATTAGGGATAAGTGTACATTTATGTGTCTCATGTTAAAATAAAATGCTTCAGGCCTGCTTACTGAAGGTTTGGAGCTCGACAGGCTACAAAGAGAGCAATATTGACTCCTCTCCAATCCCTCCTCCTTTATACCTATTGAATGGGCTGATTCTTTCCCTGTCCTTATATGAAGTCTCAAGCAGATCTCCCAGTCACTTAAAGGTTTTAAATATTCTAAGCTCACCTTTGGTCTTAACAGAAGTCTTATTTTAGTAATTAAAATGTTCAATTTAGTGTAATAACCAAATTCCAAGTTTTTTACCCTCCCTGGGCTGACACCTGACTTTGGCCAACAAGCCTAGAGTGAGGGTCTTGGGAGTCTGGGGCTGGGGGCTTAGGGCATGGTTGGCATCTTTTCCTCTTCTGATGCTTCCCCTCACAAGCTGTCTTTCCATTCCCTCCAGGACTGAGCCCAGGGCTGGGGTTATGCAAAGGCACATGGACGGAACCTCTGTGATCTGGCGTTGCTGCTCATTGAGGTTGAGTGCTCAGGGTGGACTCTCATGGGGTTCTTTACCCCATGGGAAATCCCCACTGCAGTGTCCGTGATGAGGACAGTCACTCCAATGCCTGGCCACTTTCACTGCCAACACTCAGCCCTCTGGCTTTCAGTTGGAGGGGTCCTCTCTAGGTTTTTTTCCCCTAAGGGCCTTCTCAAGAAGGCTTCAGGCTGGTTTCCTTACATGGACCCATGTGGCCAAGCTGAAAAACTCTCACATCCTTGTCTCATTGTTGGTGAAACTCCAGCTTGATCCTGGTGCCCTTGTTTTCCTCTTTGCAATTAATTAACTGCAGCTCCAACCACCATAGCTTACCTCTAGGAGAGTCAGACACCCAGAGTCTCAAAATATAGTTTGCAGATTTCTAAACATTGTTGTCTATGTGAATGGGACCTTCTAGAGTTTTGCATTGTACAACCTGAATGGCCATCCTCAGAGTTCAGACACTAGTCCACTGAATTCCAGAGGACATAGATCAAGTTCCTTATGTGACTCCCCCAAAGTCTTTCTCACTTGGATTAAGAAGAGGGGAAGCACACTTCTTCCCTCACCAAAAGAATGGGAAAATGCTGCAATCCTTCAAAAACTTTCACCTTAGGAATCCTCGATTCTCATTCTCTGATCTCTCTAGCCTTTGTCTCAACTCTTGGTTCCATCTTAAATCTCTTCTAAGAGTCACAAAAGCAGTTGTTTTGGCAACCTGATTTGCATACTACACTTCAAAATATGAGTTTAATTCTGTTCTTAGAGCCTAGCCCTCCCACCCCCGCAGATGGGACCAAAAGTGTTCCTGTTAAACCTTTAAGTGGCTTTTAAAATTATCTGAGCAACTGTGGATGAAGTTGCTGCTATACATGGAAATACTATATGTAGGACAATTAGTCAACAGGAAGAATTCAGCTTTGTAGAAATCTTTCCCAGAAATGCTATTTTCCGTGAGTACAATTGAGATCACCCTTGAAATATCTATCAGAACAAGTCTAAATAGACAGAGAAGGAAGCTGGGCTGAGGGGTGCTATTGATATAGAGATTGACTTTGAATGTTCACATTTGCTATTATTTCTGTTAAAACTCAATTTGGAAAACATCAAAAAGACACAAGAATGGAATAATCTTAGCTTTTTTTTACTGCTTTATAATTTGAGTGTGCAAGAAGTGTCAGGCCAAATATTTACCAATTTGCCTCATGCAAGAGCTTTGAACTCTCTCAGAACCATGTCTCTAAACCACCAAGGATGGCGCAAGAGCCGATCTTATTAATTCTGTCTGTTCTCTTGTCAAATAATCTCATTCGCTCATTGGAATCCATGTCTCTCTAATTCTACAAGCCTACCTGTACCCTCCCTACAGAGGAGACTCTGTATCATAATTTTACAAAATGTTTTTGATTAGATGTAAGACAAATGATGGCCTTCTTTGTTAAGAGAATTTTAAAAAGGGTGACATTTTACCTGTCAACTATTATTTTTGCAAATTTCATACCGGAGGAGGTTTTGACTCTCGCTGTGCTGGTCTAGTTTTGGGGATTACCAAGCTAATGCCTTTGGACCTTTTTAGAGTTTTCACACTGATTGCTGATTTAAAATATAAATAGGTGAAATTATTGATGCTGTTGAACTTTTAAAAATTAGTTTTCTTCTGCCCTTTAAAAGGCATTTAGTGATACAGTCACCTAGAGGTGGCTGTGTGCCCAGCTGAAAACTGGGGAGTGCTAATACTAAGGAAAAGAAGGAAAACAGATGTTAAGAGAAGCAACTAGCAACCTCTGCCACAATCCATTTTCTCCCTCTTTAGCCCTCTCCTCATCCAGACCTCCAAATTTGCCAAATCAAAAGGATTTTCTCAAAAAAGCATCACTTTCACAACCCAGTAGAGAAAACCAAAAATTCCAGTCTCCATGATAATCACTGCTGTGGTGGCAGCCATGTGATATTGCAGTCAAACACATCCTGCGTTCAACCACTGCTCACTGACGCCCTTGCCTGAGCTATGAGATGGTTCCCCTTCCACAAGCTCAGCCATGTATCCCGAAGCAGAGCACCATGCCTGTGTTCTGATGGGCTTTACCCCTCATTCCTGCGCTGCTCCAGAACTGGCTTCCCCATGGTGCAAGCTCAACCCAGTGGCCAGACCACCTCTTCTCTCCTACTGAATTCCTCGTTAGGCCCTTGTCCTTTTTGGTGGGCTTTACATGCTGAGGGTTTCAAGGTCAACACTGCAGGAAGCAAATTTCCTTGAAGCCCTTCAAACTGCAGTAAAACTACACGGCCACTGGGTGGAAAACAACACCTTGTTAATGACCCTGAAACCCAAAGAGTAGGAGCTGCAAACATGTGACCTGTGTTTTTGTTTTGTTACCATGGACAATGTTGAAAAAAATTAGTTGCCAACATTTAAAAATTAGAACATTTCACACGAAACGCTGAATTTCCAACTTGGATTATAATCTAGAAATTAGAATCTCTCTCCACATTCCGGGCCTGAATTCCTGCGTGGCAAAAGATAGTTAAAGTGTTTCTTGGTATCCTGTGATAATAAATGCATTTGAAAATGTGGACCCTGAAATTGTACAGCAGTGTCCAGTGATAACGTGAATGAATAAACTTAAAAATAATTTTAAAAAGATTATCCTGAAAGTAAAAGTCAAACTTAAAATTCTCATTGATGACTTGTAGACTCCCAATAATGCATTGCAGATTCCCTTCCCAGGATGAAATATACTCTGTCAGAGTCCACATCGTTCACCTGGCAAATTCCTCTAACTCCTTCTGGACCCAGCCAGAAGCACTGTCCCCTGTACTGAAACTGCCCCAGTTTCCCCAGGCCAATTCTCTGTGTTTGCATTATACCGAAATACTACTTACCTTTTTCTGATTCAGAAGTCATCATTCATTTGTCTCCATGACTGACTTGTGAGCAATTCGAGGGGAAAAGATGGTAATTTATATAGTGTGTTCCTAGCAGCTGAGCCATAATAGCTGATTAACGTTTGTTTGTTTATTTATTTATTTGTTTATCTGAAATGGAGTCTCGCCCTGTCGCCCAGGCTGGAGTGCAGTGGCCCGATCTTGGCTCACTGCAACCTCTGCCTCCTGGGTTCAAGTGATTCTCCCACTTCAGCCTCCTAAGTAGCTGGGATTACAGGCACATGCCACCATGCCTGGCTAATTTTTGTGTTTTTAGTAGAGACGGGGTTTCACCATATTGGTCAGGCTGGTCTCAAACTCCTGACCTTGTGATCCGCCCGCCTTGGCCTCCCAAAGTGCTGGGATTACAGGCGTGAGCCACTGTGCCTGGCCGATTAATGTTTATTTAATAGCATATCATCCTTTAGTCTCTGATTAAATACCATTTCTAAAAAGAAACTTTTCCTGGCTCAGTCAACTTCCCAGAATCCCTGTTATGCCTCTCAGAATAGAATAGACTTCTCCTTCATAATGTTACATGACGGGTAATTGTTTTAGAGAAATTATTTATTTATCATTGCTTTCCCTACCAGATCCATGAGGCCAGGGTCTGTATTTTCCTGTTCCCCTATATTCCCCCATTTGCCTAGTACAGTGCCAGGCAGCTACTCTCATGTGGTCAGATGGCACATTCACAACAGTCCTGGGTCATGAGCCTCCTGCATGATGATCCTGCAGCTACCACTTGCTCCTGTATGCCTATTCACCACCACCTACCTGTGTTTGCAAGTTCCATGAGGAAGGACCCATGCCTCCTCCTGCTTACCACAGTGTATCCAAATCAGTGCCTGGTTCAGGGCCTGTGTGTATGGGACATCTCCTAGGCACCACTTCACACCCTCTCAGCCCTACCTCCCACTCCAGCCACCACCTCAGCAACCAGTTCTGTGCAAACTTACACCCACTTTGTGTAGGTGCAATCTGTTAGTACCTCACCTGGGTCTAGGCCGTGTACCTCTCTGTCCCTGTCCTTGAGTTTCTCCAGCCAGAGGAGTGGGACACTGTGAGAACACCCTGGCCACACAAGCATGCATATGCCAGTCTGCACAGTGTTAATATTTGTGGGGCCATCCTTGGCCAGTGTGGACAGTTACGAGACCCACTTTAGAAAGCTTCTCAGGAGGTCCAGGGGGTTGGAGCATGGTCGCCTACAATACTGGCCAACTTCATAATACATCCTTGTACTGTCTTTCCCTCCTTCCTTCTGTCCCTGGCCTCTCACTGTTGCTCCCTGGAATCACTTCTCAAATAAACTACCTGTCTCTGGCTCTGCTTTTAGGGATATTCAGGTCAAGACATGATGCAACAAGTTTTTGTTGAATGAACAATTGAATGAATAAAACTATAACCATGTTGGATATGTAAGCATAGTTGGGTCACCAAAAACATCATAAATGATTGTTGGCATTTGTGTAGCTCCTGAGAACAGAATTATCTCCAATAGAAACATGTGAGAGACATTTCTATCCCAAAGAATCCATTTAAAAGAACTCACTTATTTAAAAAAAAAAAAAAGAAGAAGAAAAACAGTGGTTGCCAGGGGCTGGGGCGAGGGGAGAATGAGGAGGGTTTTTTCATGAGTACAGTTTCAGTTTGGGAAGATGAAAAATTCCATCTTCCTGGGGATGGATGGTGAGGATGGTTGCACAGTGGGTATGTACTTAATGCCATTGAACTGTATACTAAAAATGGTTAAAATGATAAATTTATGATATGGATATTTTACCACTATAAAATTATAAGTATAATACGTTCATAACCATTAAAAAACACAATGGTCATAAAGAAACATTGGCAGGAAATAAACACAAATGTTGATAATTCCTGTGATATGGAGGTAGAATTTCATCAAATATATTTTTTAGCTTCCAAACTTTCTCCACCATGGTTGTACTATATTCCTAACCTGAAAGCAGCAATTATTAGTAACTACAGTAATAATTATTAAGAATTATGGTATTAATAATTCCATTTTTCTTGACATGGCCTCAAAACATACATACAGATATATAGGCTAACACTAAACTTTTTTTTGTTTTAGTATACTTTAAGTTCTGTGCAGAGCGTGCAGGTTTGTTACATAGGTATACACATGCCATGGTGGTTTGCTGCACCCATCAACCCGTCACCTACATTGGGCATTTCTCCTAATACTATCCCTCCACTAGCCCCCCAACCCAACAGGCCCCAGTGTGTGATGTTCCTCTCCCTGTGTCCATGTGTTCTCATTGTTCAACTCCTACTTATGAGTGAGAACAAGCAGTGTTTGATTTCCTGTTCTTGTGAGAGTTTGCTGAGAATGATGGCTTCCAGCTTCATCCATGTCCCTGCAAAGGACATGAACTCATCCTTTTTTATGACTTCACAGTATTCCATGGTGTATATGTGCCACATTTTCTTTATCCAGTCTATCACTGATGGACATTTGGGTTCCAAGTTTTTACTATTGTGAATAGCGCCACAATAAATATACATGTGCATGTGTCTTTATATTAGAATGATTTATAATCCTTTGGGTATATACCCAGTAATGGGATTGCTAGGTCAAATGGTATTTCTAGTTCTAGATCCTTGAGGAATTGCCACACTGTCTTCCACAATGGTTGAACTAATTTACACTCCCACCAACAGTGTAAAAGCATTCCTATTTTTCTACATCTTCTCCTGCATCTGTTGTTTCCTGACTTTTTAATGATCACCATTCTAACTGGCGTGAGATGGTATCTCATTGTGGTTTCGATTTGCATTTCTCTAATGACCAGTGATGATGAGCTTTTTTTCGTATGTTTGTTGGTTGCATAAATGTCTTCTTTTGAGAAGTGTCTGTTCATATCCTTTGCCCACTTTTTGATGGAGTTGTTTGTTGTTTTCTTGTAAATCTTTTTAAGTTCTGTGTGGATTCCGGATATTAGCCCTTGGTCAGATGGATAGATTGCAAAAATTTTCTCCCATTCTGTAGGTTGCCTGTTCATTCTGATGATAGTTTCTTTTGCTGTGCAGGCCTTTAGTTTAATTAGATCCCATTTGTCAATTTTGTCAATTTTGGCTTTTAATGATAATTTAATGATGATATTGTAAAATTTTGTTTTGTTCTATTCAATTTCTCATTAATTGGGACTTAATTTTCACAGGAGCTGGAAATTAGACCACAATCATCATATGGCTTGTTTTTATAAAGGATACACTGATAACATACTATACTTTATGTAAAATGTGTACATTAAGGGAAGTAGTGTGAAAGGCTCTTTATGAAAATAAGGCTAAACTCCAATAATTACTCCCTTAATCTCTTTATGGTCTCCCATTTTTTATGATTACTATGTATTTTTATTATCATTGATTCTATCTTAACATTGGTATTCTTCTTTTAAGGTTACCAATGCTTTCTTCCTCCACAATTTTGGATTTAACCAAGTGTATTTATCCCTGGATATTTCCCTAAATTTAGTGATCAGTGCATTATACTCTATGAAACACTCCACTGAATCCCGCTAGGAGACAGTATTCTGGAATTCCAACCCCATTTCATAACAGCCACAATTCCTGTATTCTTGGGCAAATTGCTTTACTTTGCTTATGACTGACTTTTATGAATAATTAAGACAAAACTAAGAATTCCTATATGCATTTTCCAAGATTATTCTGTAGAATACTTGGGCCACATGACAGTCCCATAAAATTAAGTTTTATGATCAAATATATATATGAAAAAAGACTGAGAATTTATCCTTGGCTTAGAGATCAACAATGCAGAATAGCACCTAAAGGCTCTGGGAAGTCTTTCACTAAAAAGGTAGTAATTTATCTGTTCTGATAAATATAAATATATATACACACATATATACATACATATATATCTGACTGCTGGATTCTTTAAAAAATTTATTATCAATTTTAACGTATCTTAGAACAGAGCGTTCTAAGAACATACTTTAGGAGACACTGATTTTACATAAATACAAGTTATTAATTCTAGAAAGAAAAAAAAAGGCAAGAAGATCTTCTTGGTGGAGCAGAGAACTCCCTGTCATTGCAAAACCAGAAGTGGTTAGGTGACTGCTTGCTGAGGATATTCTAGCCCAGTCTCCTACCCAAGGAAGTCACTTTTATAAAGGTGCTTCTAATTTCAAAATGGTATGACAATTAGAAAATGTGCCCTGATGGGAAGCCCTTCATGGCAAACTCAGTTGCCTTCATGACCAGGCAAGAAGTAAAATCACTCAGGGCCTTGGTGCAGTACAAACCGTGGGTGGGTGATGGAAACTGTGAAGAGAGAGAACAACTGCCCTATCTAAAGGGAGCAGTCACCACTCAGCTTCAGCTGCCGTTCCCATGTAGATGAACAAGCCTAGCATTACTAGATAGTGTGATGATTCATGAAAAGCCTAAAATTTATATGTCAATGGAAAACTCCCTTAATTTTGAATATTAGCTCAATAAAATAGAAAATGAAAACACTGTAAAAGACAAACAAAATACTCATTGTAGGCCAAGTTTGACCCATAGGGCAATAGTTAGGAGTCCTCCAGTGTTTGGAAATGGGTAGCCCTACCCTAAATAATCTGAGACGGACAAGATGTCGGAATTCCTCTGCTTAGTTTTCACTAGCTTTCCTCCATTCTGGTTACATGGTCACCTCTTGCTGTGCCTGTCTCCTTGCTTGCTTAGGAACCAGCTCTATTGGAACATGTTAAAAAAAAAAAGAGTGAAAAGGCATTGAGTGAGGACATGAAGGGACATCTATGTAGAGAAAACATGGATTTCAGAATAATAGATATTATAATTTATGATGTCTATTTTAGCAGTTCAGAGGCCTTTTTTTTTTTTTTTTTTTTTTTTTTTTTGAGTATTGTGTTCTTCCCAGCTGTTTTCCAGGTAGTAAGGAGTCACTGTGTTTCCTGGAAGTACTCAAAGACTGCCATTAAGCTTTCAGAATGTAATTTTAATATAGTCTTCTGTTCAGAAATAACTCATGCAATTTAAAACTATCTTAAGACAACATGTAATTGATCTCAACATGCATAAACACAAGCCAATATGGTTTCAAGATTTTATGAATTTGGGTCTTAAAAAAAAGAACAGGAATTGAAAATGATTACTAAGGTTTTACTTAAAAGGGATTGCATATCTCTTCTCAGCTTCTATAAATCTTCCATAATCATGTAGCTCTTGATCAGAGTGAAGCAAGCAGAAATATTTTAATAGAGTCAAAGGTCAGACTGCAGCTAAGTGGGTGAAATGGGACAGAGTGGCAGGCAAGCACTGGATGGGGCCATCTCTTCATTAGGGCAGTGAGTAAAAGGGACTTTTTAGTCCTTTAATCATCTTTTTAAGAAAATTTGACAGTGCAACTAAATAGTGGGTTATCTTTGGGGTCTTGTTTAATGTTACTTCAATATTGTTTAATTCCAGAGTTAGAGGGTTATTAATGCAAGCAAATGACTCATCACTAGAGTGACAGACTTTATGGAGCATTGCCCAAGTCTTCAGGCACCATGCTGGGGATAGAGATATAAAAAAAATGAAGACCAGGAGGGAGACAAACGCATTGTTAAAATGTAGTAAGTGCCAGGAGAGACAGGTATACATCATTACAGAAGCACAGAAGAAGGCACTTCACAGGCTGGGAGATGGGCAGGGGTGGGGGAGAGCCAGGCAGGTCAGGGAAGGAGACACAAGAAGAAGGCAATTGGTAGACGAGGTACGCCATTCAAAACTTGTTAAAAAGGAAAAGTTAAATCATTTTAACTCAATGTGGCCACATGAGCCAGTCTCTAACTTTTATTAAGACAAGTGCTCTGCCAGGAAAGCAGGTTCTCTGAATAGGCTTCTACGTGCTAAAAGCGTTGACTTTTCTTTTCTTTTTTTTTTTTTTTTTTGAGATGGAGTCTCGCTCTGTCACCCAGGCTGGAGTGCAGTGGTGCGATCTCAGCTTACTGCAACCTCCACCTCCCGGATTCAAGTGATTCTCCTGCCTCAGCTTCCCAAGTAGCTGGGACTACAGGTGTGCACCACCATGCCCAGCTAATTTTTCTAATTTTTTGTATTTTTAGTAGAGACAGGGTTTTGCCATGTTAGGCAGGATGGTCTCGATCTCCTGACCTCATGATCTGCCCGCCTCAGCCTCCCAAAGTGCTGGAATTACAGGCATGAGCCACTGTGCCCAGCCTAAGGGTTGACTTTTCAATGGTGCTACAGCAAATGAGAGTTTGGCACTCACATGCAGATTTTTTTTTAAACATGTTTTCTATGTTTTGAAAACTATGCCATACTGTGTAAGTGCTTGCAATAAATATGTTTTCTCCTTTGCAAGTGTGTCTTTACACTAGAATGGTGCTGCTGCCTCCAAAATGTCACAACACAGCATGTGGTTTGCAAGTGCCCACTTACGTCAAGAACCTCTTAACTATATTGAGCACAGATCAAGTACAACTAGCACTTCTAGATACTATTGGGATAGGCTGTATGAATTCACCAAATTAGCTGTAGTTTCCATCAAAGTTTTTATTTCATTGATTGGACCCATTGTTATTTTTCCAAAGTAAAAATTCAATCAGACTTTTGAACACATTGTCTTGTTGCTGGAGTTATCTTAGCCAATGCTTCTCACTTAAAACTCATGTGTTTGAAATAATAAAACATATTTATCTGTTTCTCCTTAAAAAGGCAATGTTTTGGCCAGGTGCAGTGGCTTACGCCTGTAATCCCAGCACTTTGGGAGGCCAAGGTGGGTGACCACCTGAGGTCAGGAGTTCAAGACCAGCCTTGCCAACATGGTGAAACCCTGTCTCTACTAAAAATACAAAAAATTAGCTGGGCATGGTGGTGGGCACCTGTAATCCTAGCTACTTGGGAGGCTGAGGAAGGAGAATCACTTGAACCCGGGAGGCAGAGGTTGCAGTGAGCTGAAATCACGCCACTGCACTCAGCCTGGGCAACAAGAGCAAAACTCCATCTCAAAAAAAAAAAAAAAGGCAATGTTTCATTTCTATTATCAGAAAATTCTTGGAATACAGACTTTCCTCCCACTTGTTTGGGGAGTCACTAACAGTTCCTTTTTCAGACAAAGATTACTTCTTCCACATAAAAGATGAGAAATGGCACTTGTCCCGTGTGACTGATCCCTGAACCAGCCATTCTTAGTGAAGACGGATAAATTAATACTGGTGTAACCCAGATGTCAGCTGAGGTCTCCCATAAAATTGGCTTGACCTTTCTAAGTCACAGCCATTGGGGACCTCTGTGTCCTTGCCAGGATTTCAGAGAATTTCCCAGGTCGTAGGCTCATGTCTGTCACCACTGACTCCAAGTTACTGCTCTGCTGAACTCTCCCTCACAGCCCAGCCACAGCTCTCCCCTCATGTCTGCTCTGTGCCAACTAGGGTGACTTTTCATTGATTCCACTCAACACACCGCCCAGGCATTTATGTATAACAGACTTTACTGAAACTTTTGTGCTATGGAGAGCACTTGTTGCAACAGAATGCGAACAGCTGAAAATGAATCATTAGGCACCTTTGTGGTGGCAGGCCCTTCAACCACACAGCCATCAGTAATTCCTTGTTTTCCCACACACAACATCTTCCTGTGATGTAGCTCAGCCCCTGTGTTCTGCAAGACTCCTACCATCTCCATGCTTCTCTGTTTTCCAGGCTGTCTCCTCTCAGCTTCTGTCCCTCAATTCCCCTGCAATTTGTTATACAGAGCAGCTGAGCTCCGGAGCTAGCCAACTGAGAAACCAACGAGGAAAGAATCCTTTGAAAGGGTGCTAGGCAGCTCATAGAACCTCCGCTGTATGATCAGAGAACCAGGCCAGAAAAAGGGAGGGAGCAAAAGAAAGAGAAAGCTCTGTAGCCAGGGTCAAGACCAACAGCTCCAGACACCACAGCTGCCTCCATGTCACAGCTTCATGTCCTAAAGCCTCCTGCTCTGGACTCAGATACGTCACCACTGCCCCACTGCCAGTGCTGTTCATGCAAACCAGTGCTGCTGATACTGCTCAGCCCGTGCAATCCCCACTGCCAAAACAGCGTCCTCTCTGCCTGCTTCTTTGCATCACTAGCTCCTCATTTCTAGTCTGGATGCAGGCATCTGATCAGCCAAGCCTATGTCTTGTGCCCATTCTTGCCATAGCTGCACAGGAGCCTGACGAATGAAGCATCTGGTTTTTGGCTTCTATGGTGAAAGACAGACTCTGTTTTCTGCCTGACCTCACACAGTGGGAAAATCCACAACCATAGGAAAGGGGTTGAGATGTGGGGCAGCTGGAAGTAAAATCCGTCTCCTTCACCTTTCCACTGCCTATTTGGCTCCTGGCCTTTCTGGCTCCTTAATGACTCTGTACAACCAAATACCTAATATAGTCATTGCTAAAAGGTCATCTTCTCAAGTCTCGCCTTCTAAGAACCCAAATCTGGGGCAATTTTGTTCTCTTAACCTTTCCTTTCTTTTGCCTGAGATGAAATTGCCTATTTCATTAACCCCAATTTTAAAAACATGAAGGTCCATGCCCAAAATTAACAAAACCTTTCTCAGGTGTCCAAGGTGATAAGTCATTTATGTTCTAGCAACTATCTAAGAGCAACTTTCAGACAACTTCTGTCCCTAAAATTGTTTTTATTTTGAGCTATTTCTGATGTATCCTGGGATTATAACAGAGAAAGCGGTCACAAGGGGAATGGATATTCTATAGATTCCCAAAGGTTGAATCTTCCATCCAAGCTTTACTCCTGCACCATTCACACACCTGCACTATTCACACACCTGCCCTGCACTATTCATATGCCTGCACCATTCACACACGTACACTGTCCATACACCTGCACTATTCACACACATGCACTGTCCATTCACCTGCACTGTTCATACACCTGCACCATTCATACACTGACACTGTCCATGTAACTGTACTGTTCACACACCTACAATGTCCATACACCTGCACCATTCACACACATGCACTGTCTATACACCTGCACCATTCATACACATGCACTGTTCATACAACTGCACCATTCACACACATGCACTGTCCATACATCTGCAACATTTGCACACATGCACTGTTTGTACAACTACACCATTCACACACATGCACTGTCCATACATCTGCAACATTTGCACACATGCACTGTTCGTACAACTACACCATTCACACACATGCACTGTCCATACACCTGCAACATTTGCACACATGCACTGTTCATACAACTGCACCATTCACATACATGCACTGTCCATACACCTGCAACATTCACACACGTACTGTCTATACAACTGCACCATTCTCGTACATGCACTGCCCATACACCTGCACCAATCAAAACATGCACTGCCTGCACCATTCACACACATGCACTGTTTATACACCTGCACCTTTCACACACTTGCACCATCCACACACCTGCACTCTCCAATATTAGCCAGGTATGGCTATTGAGTGCTTGTAATAGGGAATATCCAAGTTTCATTACTTGAAATATACTAAAAAACGTAGAAACCAGACCAAATTTTGAAGCTGTAGTACTTATTCTGAATGTAAAATAGCTAATTACTAATTTTTATATTAATTATGTATTAAAACAGTAATATAGATATATTGACTTCAATAAAATGTTTTATTAAAATAAATGTCACCTGTTTCTTTATACTTCTTTTTTTTTTTTTTTTTTTTTTTTTTTCGAGATGGAGTCTCGCTCTGTTGCACAGGCTGGAGTGCAGTGGTGCTATCTTGGCTCACTGCAACCTCCACCTCCCAAGTTCAAGCAATTCTCCTGCCTTAGCCTCCTGAGTAGCTGGGATTACAGGCACGCACCACCACACCTGGCTAATTTTTGTATTTGTAGTGAGATGGGGTTTCACCATATTGCTCAGGCTGGTCTCAAACTCCTGACCTCATGATCTGCCTGCCTCGGACTCCCAAAGTGCTGGGATTACCGGTGTGAGCCACCACGCCCAGCCTCTTTTTACTTCTTAAAAGTAACCCCTAGGTCATTTAAAATTACATATGTGGCTTGCATCATGTTTATATTACACTACTCTACACACTGAAATGCACCTGTAAATTTCAGTCAATTAGTACGTAGCCCTGAAGAATCCATACCACAAAACAAGAAGCCTCTGAGACCAAACAGTCACAGTTATACTTTTTGAAAACACTTATAAAATTATCTTGTGTGAACAAAATAAATCTATTCATCATTCACCTAGCAGTGTTCTAGATTAAGTAATTAATTAATTAACCATTATTGAGAATCTACTATGTGCCATACACTATGTTGGAGAATGGGACAACTATGAACAAATCAGACCCAGCCACTGCCTTCGTGTAAAGTCAAGTAGTTAAGAGAGCACACCTGGGAGCCTGACAACTTGGGTCCAAATTCTGACCCCATCCCTTACCAGCCATGTGATCTGGAACAAGTTAAAATAGCCTTAGTTTTCTTATATATAAAACAGGAATTTTATCTGGCAAAGATGCTGCAAGAATTAAATTAGTGAAAGGCAAATAGAAGCATACTATATTAGTCACCTAGTGCTGTATAACTTAGCAGCTTAAAACAACATGCATTTGTTATCTCACTGATTCTTTGGATCAGGGATGGAGGCAGAGCTTCCCTAGGTCCTCTGCTTTAGGCTCTCTCACAAGACTTCAATCAAGATGTTTGACAGGGCTGGGGCCTCATCTGAAGGCTTAACTGGGGAAGGACTGACTTCCAGGTTCACTAAATGATGATTGTCAGGATTCCTGTCTTTTGGGATATTGAACTGAAGGCTTTAGTTTCTAACTGGCTGTTCCTTGCTTGGGCATCTCCAACCTGGCACTAGGCTTCATCAAAGCCAGCAAGAAAGAAAGTCTGCTGTTAGGACAGATAAAAATCCCTGCCTTCATGGAGCTTACATTTGAGCTGGCTGTATGGCAGAGGGTATCAGGCGGTTGGTGGAAGAGAGACAGGCACTAGCAACAGAAACAAATCTAAATTCCATTAAGGTTACATCCCCAAATTACGGAATGTTCATTCTAAAATGCCAATCTCATCATGGCCCTCTTTTTTACTAAATACGCTACAATTGGTAGACTCATTGCTTTAAAGACAAAGACAAAATTTCTTAATATTCACTATAACCTACTGTTCCATGCTGTGTTTCCAGTGTATCTACCATAGCAGTAGTTGAATGGTTACATAGAGTAGCTACTCTGAAAATGACTTTTAAAGTGTCTTAGATTTTCCATTTTTTGTCTTTCATTCTTCCACTTGTGTTCATATCTTAACATTATGTTATATTGAAAGGAACATCTCAGTGATGTTCCGGTAAAACTGGAATTAATAGTCTTGAACCCTTGAAGAAGATAATATTGGTACCAACATCTTCTTGAAGGCCCTTTCCATCATTATATCATCATTATCATAAATACTGATATAAGGCTGAATTTTATTACAATTAAAACGGGATGAAGGCCAAGGCAGAAAGATCACTTGAGACCAGGAATTTGAGACCAGCTTGGACAACATAGTGAGATCCTGTCTCTACAAAAAACAAACAAACAAACAAAAAAAGATGGAAGGTTCTGACCCTTTACCTGAGTCAAGGAGGTGGGACCAAGTAGAATTGCTTAGAAGCAAACCATAATAGAAGCTTCTTTGATTTGCTCCTGGTGCTTTCTGTGCTGGAGATCTATGGGTAGAAGCAAAGAATTAAAAAAAAAATCATAATAGTTTTTCCTACTAAAAAATTGGTGGGAATTCCAACAGAAGTAGTCAATAGACAGATGCTATGCAGTGAATTGAGAGTCTCAGGTGAACTGGAGACCGGTACATAGAGAATCAGAGCCTTAGAGTTGGAAAGATATCAGAGATGACACAGTGCAAGCCCCCAGCCATAGACAGAGTCCCTTCAATGTCACACCAGTCCTGCAACTTCTTTTACTTCCACTCTTCTAATTATAGAGAACTGGCTCTTTTACAAGGCTGCCATTTTCATCATTAGAACCCAGCTGTTATCTGCACTCTTCTTCTTTATTTTAAGGTATTTCCCTGGAATTACCGCACATTAAAATTTTGGACATTTTAGGCTACAGAAATTTTGACTGAATCCTCTTGCTGTACAACAGCCCCCACAACACTTGCTCTCAGGAGTCTCACTTATCTTAAAAGTCCTCTTTGTCATACTTCTCTTCAGATGTTTCCAACATGCACCGCTTCTGAAGTTTTTTTGTTCCAGCCATCTCTGTAGGATGAAGAGTAAGTTCTCTGAGTGCCAAGATGGCAAAGCGATGCTTAACACATCATCTGACTAATGAAGAATAATTAGAACATTTATTTTCCATGATCTATTTTTCTATTATTGTAGCTTAATATCATGTTAACTTTTTAAGCAACCATTTCACACTCTTGGTGCCCATTAAAAGTTTGTAGTCAATTATAATCATTGAATTTTTTTCTCACGAAGTGTTGCCAAAGTAGATATTTCCCAACCTGCATGTGTGCTAGAGTGTGTGTTAATCTCAGACCTCTCTGTGATCACTGGAAAATCGCTGGCCATAAATCTCACTTTATTAAACTATAAAATGAGCCTAATAATGTTAGAACCACATGTGAGGTGCTGTAGAAAGTACCATGTCTGGTAGATACGTGCTCCTCTTATAAAGAACAGGCTATTTATAACCGCTATCTTCTCAAAAGACAGTAGGTGACCAGGCTAATTACCTTTCCAAAAACTAATTTTTAATCCACAGCCTTCCCTTCTCCTTACTCTACTAGAATCCCTGCTTCCAACAATTAAACACCCATCGAGTTAATTTTCTTTCCTCTCACACAGGTTGATTGAGCTCTTGACTTTCTTACTTTCTTTCTTTCTTTTTTTTCATTTTGAACAGCCGGTCAGGTCAAGAAACCCAACCCCTCTCCACCAACCGGAGCCCCGCCCCCTGCCCCCGGCTGGCCCGGAGAGTTGAAGGCCAAAGACGGAGAGGAGGGCGCTCGCTGCTCTGCTCCCGGCCAAAGCGCAGGCTCGGCCTGCCTTATCCAGTGGGACGGCAAAGGGTCACTCTAAAAATTGCTGCAGCCGGGTCTTGTCAGGTGGCTGCTGGTGGCTCCCTACCGGATTTTCCTTCTCCCTCTCTCTGTCTCCACAGATCCCTTCCCAAGAGGAGTCTCCTGCTAAAACTTCATCATCTCAAGTTGGCCTGCCACTTCACCCAAAGCGGGTAAGGAGCTGGGACCAGAGTCGCCAATTCCTGCCTTCTAGATCCTGGGGTGTGTGTGGATGTGTGGGTGGGAGAGGGTGGGCTGAGTGTTTGTGGTTGTAGAGCTATTTTACTGAAGGGAGTCTACAGCTGCGTCAGGTGGTTCATGTCCCTAATCTGAAGTTGGGAGACAGAAAACATTTTTTTGAAATCTGAGAAATGTATTGTGTTAGGAGAATGTCACAGTAACAAAATGCACGACAGTGATGCCCTACAAACGTAAAACCACCTGTAATTTCTAAAAAAATTCTAAATCTCTAAAGCTTAAGATATATTTTTCTTTCACTACTTTATAGAGAAGGAGGAGAGAAAATTCTTAGGCTTTGTTCACAAAGTTTAGAATTCTACCTTTATTTTTATCAAGAATCATTTTAACATTTGTTACTGATCAGTTTGGATAAAGTGTTACCAGTTTTAACTAAATCTGTAGCACACAACTCAGACAACTCTGAATTCCCAGAAATATAACCTATTGACAAAATGGAAATATCCTTCCTAAAAAAAAAAAAAAAAGTTATTTGGCTAAAAAATAGGTTTTTGTCTTAAACGTGCACATATCATTATGCTGACATATATTTTATATTAAAAATCCTGTTGGAAGTGTAACGGTGAAGTGGAAACCACCCCCCACACCCCACCCCGAGGCTGGACTTAAAATGGCAAGCGACAGAAGCCAGGAGGGCTTCTATTCCTGGAGGTAGGGCTGATGAGCCCCGACAGATGCAGCGATAGGAATGTGGCCAGGACAGGGAGCAGGAGCAGCTGATTCGCCCCTTTGGCAAAAAGACATTCTGGGATCCCAGTTCATACTGGCATGAGAGTGACAGTGACACTTTAGCACACATGGCTTTTCAGCTTACCCTGTTGTGGACTCTCTCCCAGGAAGCATGGGTGCAGGGCAGTGGGAAGGACAATGTTCTCATATATGAAGTAACAACTCTTTTCTATAACCAGTTCTGGGGGCCTTCATCTGGGATCAGCTGAGGCCAGGAAGAATTTAAGTACTTTCACTTAAATGCAGTACTTTCACATGGAATTGCCCACTTACAGACAAGGGTCCAGTTATGTACCATTGCTTGGCAGCATTATTCTCAGTCCAGTCATTTTGGATCTATTTCGGGTTATGGATCTCATGAAAACGCTGAGCCTAGTGTGTGGAAAGTACACATAAACACATGCACACAGTATGTTTCAGACTATTCCACAGGACACATAGACTCACCTGATACCCAACCCTGATCAGGAATGCCAGATACAAGTCAGGTCATCCAGCTACATTTGAATTTCAAGTAAGCTACAAATCAACTTTTAGCATAAGTACGTCCCCAACACTGCCTGGGACATACCTATACTAAAATATGATTCATAGTTTATCTGAAATGCAAATGCAACTTGACATCTTGTATTTTTATTTGCTAAATCTAGCTGTTCAGTCCCAGACATATAGATCCCATGTAAAGAAACCTTGTCTCAGTTGGTTCATCCCTATCTGATAATGAGTAGATTCTAGAGATATGGAAGGCCATATTAAAGGGAGATTTAATGTAGGAACAGATTTTGACAATTCTGACAGCAAAAGTCAGCTGTGTATTCATAACTCTGCAAAATTATAGAAGCAAAAGTAATACATCTCCTTGTTTGACAGATGATTAAACTGAAATCCTGATAGGTTGGACGTTCTGCTATATATCTATCAAGTGGTTAGAGCAGAATGAACACCAAAACCCAATTTTCAGTTCTATGATAATCAAAAAGGCATCAGTCTTAAAACTCTATTTCTAACCTCCTCTCCCTCCAACACACAAAATACTAGGAAAGAAAAAGAGCCAGTTTACTAAAGTTTTCAACAAAACCCAAACAAAAACTTTTGTACTGTGTCCTTGCGTCGTATGTACAGCTTTAAAGAATAGAATTGTAGTTAACTTTGTGCATAGAGTCTGTATACTTTATAGATAAAAGTTAGGCACAGCATCTAGCTAAGTTGAACCATATGAAATTGAAACTATTTGCTTTTAAACAAAAAATGATCATTTCATATTCAATCTAATACTTCTAAAGGAAGTGCTTGATTATCTGATAAACAGATTCATGCAAGCCCTCCTTGTCCCTATTTATTTGGCTTACCTAACCTATTGGATTTTCACATTGTTACTACCGTTAATAGGATAAACAAATACACAGGATCAATGTGTCCCCAAACAAATTTATTTTACATTCAAAAAGGTAACTCTTTTATTCTAGTATTTGGAACCAGAACGAACCATTTCATGTTCTCCATATCAAAATTTTAAATTTATAAACACTAGCTATACCTTGCACTGTCTCTATCTTCACATGTTAGAAAAAGCTAACTTTTAACCTACTACAGTTTTTACCCTACCCTGGATTTAAAGAAGATGATATAGGGGCCCAGGGTTTCCATGGGTTTGAGTTTTTGCCCCAGCACACACTGCACCCTTACTTATGTGATATTGGACAAGTTTTTTTTACTGTTTCTGATTCTTAATTTCTTCATTTTTAAAATGAACATAATATAACCTACCTTTTAGGATATCTGTAATATTTAGATTTGAAAACTAAAATGGTGTAAAGTACTTAACCCAGGGCCCAGCACATAGTACACCCTTGATTAATAAATGCTAGCTATATAGCTGGGTTTTTTTTTTTTTGGTGAAAATGGAGCTATCCATTTACATTAAATACATAAAACAGATTCCTGCTTGGTGATGTATATTTAAGCATTAATATACTTAAATTTGGCAAATACAAAAGATGATGAAAAATGTAATGATTTACGTAATTCTGCCCAGCTGCTTATCAGGTGTTGAATACATGGCACTAGAAATGGCCCAAAAGCCAGGATCTGCAGTGGGCATGGGGACAGGAGTGTGGAATTGCGTCTCTGTTACCCTTCTGCCCAGTTTCTAATGGGCAGCTCTTCCAGGGTAGTCAAGAGGTTGCTCTACGTGATAGCAGATAGAGCAGAGGGAGAGGAGGCTGTGGAGTCCATAGCCAGGGAAGGTGAATTCTCTGGGCTTCCTCCACAGAATGAAAGGATAGCTCCAGTAGCATAGGGACCCTTCTACAACCCCCTGCATCCTGTACAAAGTCTTTTCTTTGACCCAGAAAGGGAAGGGACTGGCAGTGCCTCCAAATAGCTGTTCATCCCATTACACAACCTCAGCTGCTATGGCTAAACCTGCTCCTCCTTCCAGAATTCCTACTGGTAGGAACAGTGTGAAAAGTGCAAGCCACCAACAGTCCTGGCGGAAGCTTGTAAAGTTCTTCCTTCCTTTGATCCCAAAAGGCAACATATTAGAGCCCCCCTGAGGCAGCCAGGGAGAACCAAGCCTGCTGTGGTTTAGGAAAAATGGAGAAGCGGCCTTCACACTCTCCTAGCCACTGGCAGCTTAACAAAGATGCATGCCTTGCCATGCAGATCATAACCCGACTCAAAGCCCTCCCTAGGGTCTACTAATCATATCCTGGCTGATGGCCCTGGATACCAAGCTTGGGCCCTGGCTACCAAGCTCGGGGATGCCCTGAGCAGCTGACAATAAGACATTCACTCTGTTAAAAAGAAAAAAGAGAGAGAGAGAACTTTAAAAAAAAGAGAGAGAGTAAGTAAAACCCTCATCCAACTTTGCAAAGTTAAAATATTAATTGAATCAAAAAGAATGCAATGTTTTCAAAATGTATTTCTCAGCATGTAGGTTATACTCTATATATGAACACATATATGTAACTCATTTTTGTAACACCTCTTCCTTACAGCCACATTTTGACTGTCACTGTGACTATCATTGATGGTGACCTAGGAGTGCACAGTGAACATTTGTATCATTGTAGAAAAAAACAGTGAGAGTTCCTGTACGAATTGCTGTGACCACATGTTAATATGTGACCTGGTTACTGGATAATATGTTTTTAAAAATACTCAGTTTTTAAAAATACTCAGTCATCTTCTATTAGCCCATACCATCAGCCTCGAAGCCCAGCACTATGACCAAATTAGTAAATTGAAGTGAATTTAATTGTTCCACTTTCCTTTCCTGTATAAATATATTACTTTACTGGCCTTTTATGACTTCTTTCCTTAAAGATTGCCCTTGCTCTTAACTTAAACAAGATTGTGGAAAAATCCTGGTTGGTCAAGTGGCATGCTGTGTGTCTGGGTGGGTGTGTGTTTGTTTGCAGCCAGTGTGATGTACCTTGTGTCTGTACCCAGAAAGGCTCCAATGTGAGGGGCCTGGAGAGTTTGCTGAAGCCTTTCCTGTATGACCCATGACAACATAGCCTCTGTGTTCTGATCCCCCGTAAAGAGGGAGCTAGTCTTTTCTGTAAGGGCCTGGAGCATAAGATGTGGCTTACTGAGTCTTACTAGACTACAGTTCTCCTTAAGTTGAGAAAAGCAGTGGATTTCGGAAATGCAGGAGCAGCGCCACAGGCAGAGCATTTATTAGGACGTAGGAACAAATGAACAACTCTGCAGCCCTGAAGTCAACATCAGAGCTTTGCTCAGCTTCAGAGCAATGATCCTGATCCTCAGGTTCCTCTGAAGGAGCTGCAGCAGTGTCCTTATTGGAGGAATATGGCACAGACTGAGAACACTTGGGTGGGTGGATGGACAGCCTTACCTATGAGTTGCAGACCCGGCAATGAGATATTATGGTAGCTCTAAAGAAAGACTCAATTTATGAGTATATATATAGGAAAATTCGGCCACAAGAAAGTTGTTTGCAGGCTTTGATTTCAACGGTTTCTTTTCTTTTCTTGAGACAAAGTCTCGCTTTGTTGCCCAGGCTGGAGGGCAGTGGTGCAATATCAGCTCACTGCAATCTCTGTTGTCTCCCGGGTTCAAGCGATTCTCCTGCCTCAGCCTCCTGAGTAGCTGGAATTACAGGTACGTGCCACCACATCCAGCTAATTTTTGTATTTTTGGTAGAGACAGGGTTTCTCCATGTTGGCCAGGCTGGTCTTGAACTCCTGGACTCAGGTGATCCACCCGCCTCAGCCTCCCAAAGTGCTGGGATTACAGGAGTGAGCCATGGCACCCAGCCTGACTTCAAGTTTCTTAAGTGGTCTCCTGCCTGTTCCTCTCCTTCTCCCCATTTTGGAGAGAGCTAAATAAGCCAGTTACCTCTAAAGAGTGATTTCACAGGCTTTAAAAGCCTTCTTTTAATTTAAAATATATATATAAATACATATGTGTTTGCACATGTGTATCTATCTATAAGTTTTCAGTAATGTTATAGATTACCTGAACAACATTATCAATTGCCCTGATTTAATTGATATTTATAGAACATTACACCCAACAATTGCAGAATACAAATTCTTCTGAAATGCACGTGGTATATTCAGCAAGTCAGTATATATATATGTATGTATTCTACAAAGGCTACTCTGATAGAAATTTGTATGTGAGTCATAGAAGGACACTTATTTACAAAACAAAAACCATGCATATCTGGGAAAAAGAGTAGATCTGCCCATTAACTGGTTAGCTTGGATTCATTTGTCAGACTAGCTAATGTATCACCCAGAGGGGTCTTACAGAAATAGGACAAGGGCAAGAGAATATAAAGAAAAAGAAGGGCATGGAAGTTCCCATGAGCGGAACAGGTCAGGGCTGAGTCAACAGTGGGAACACCAGGAGCAGCATGAAGGTCGGGCAATGGAGGAAAGAGAAGCCATCAATAGGAAGTAAGAGAAGGAAAATGGAGAGAGAGAGCTTTTACTGATTTCACTATTTCGTCTAGCCTCAAGTTGCACTCTCTCTTCCTGGAGATTTCTTAGTCCTTCTAGACTGCGTATGAATTTATCAGGTTCAAGCCTTCCTGGCATCCAACCTCCTGTATGTATTGACCGAATATTACCTGCCCAACTGTCTCCCGCATGACCTCAGCCATCCCTGAATGCATGTGACAGGCTGAGTCACACCTCCCTGCTTCAACTTGAAACATTTCCTCTACTTCTAATAACCTTCTCCCGCCTATACATGCTGCTATTTAAGACCCTTCAGTTACCAAGACCCAACAAGATTCGTGTTATCTGCAAAACCTCCCATTCTGACACCACCCCACCACAATAGTTCTTTTTATTTGAATCCTTAAATCCAGACACACAATCTGTTCCATGTACTCTGTTGTTTTGCTCACCTAACCTATAACCAAATGCCCCAAGTTTTCTGAACTTTTGGGGTGAACCCTACCTATCAAAATAAAAATAATCTGTTTCTCAGGCTGTGTATTTGCATGTATTCCTTTTCTCTCCCTGGCGTTTTTAAAAAATCTCATAGAAATATTTACACGTTCCAGAAATCTTCCCTTGGTTGCTGTTTGCCATTTCTTTTCTGAGTCACTATGTGACTGTCCCATATTGCCTCCTGCACCTCATGACTGTTTGTCCATGATGTGGTGGCTTTCTCTGATTCACTTCATTCTAAAGCTTAAACAGGCTCCTTTCTCTATTCCCAAAGACAACTAACAAAGGCTATTGCTTGTCATGAAAATGGTTCAAATATTTTTGAACATTCACTTTTTGTCAGGTGCTCTGCAAAATGCTCTTACAGACATTTCCTCATTAGGTTTCACTGACAACCCTAGAGGCAGGCACTATTATTATCTTCTGTTAAGAAATAAGTCAATGGAGACTGTAAGAGGCTAGGTAATCTACCAAAAGTCACACAGTAGATAAGTAGTAAAATTGGTATTTATGTTATATTTTCATTGTCATCCTATTAGAAATATTATCAAAATTTCTCCTGTGGTTTCTTTTTTGACTCATGGATAATTGAAAAGGAAATTGTTTAATTTTCAAGTATTGAAAATTAAATGGTTTTCCTAGATAGCTTATTGTTATTAATTTCTAATTTAATTCTATTTGGATCAGAAAGTATGCTAAAATACTAAGATCCCTCTGTAAATATTATATGTATATCAAACAAATTGAAATAGTCTAATAGCTACTGCCTTGAGCTTCTCTGAGTCCCTCCCACCCTTCCACCCTCTCCTGGATCTATTATCTAGTAACTGAAGAATTACCCAGTGTACCTTAGGGGGACTGCTGGGACCCAGGTCCAGCACTGTGGCCTGAATCCATTCTGGTTAGTAGATCTCCTGTTTTATCAGTAATTAATATTTTAAATATCACCCTTACATGCTACTTATGAAACAACATCTTAATGATGGATAACAGAATATTTAGAATTTCAGTCTGAGGCACTCAGATTACTCCCCAGGCTCAGGATTTCCTCTAAAACAATAAGCATTTACAAGCCCTGTATCTATATGAATAAAAAAAAAATGGCCACAGGAGTTCTTCCAGGAACACAGATAGGACTTTCCCCCCAAAATTTACTCTGCTGTGCTAACCTAGCTCCTTATTGATATTTTGCATTTGCCATGTCTTGTCTCTCTAATATAAATTACATCTTATACTGCTCCATCATTCCCAGCACTGTGCTGCCCACACCAAGATGGATATCTGATAACTGCTTGCTGACAAATATTCAAAAGTTTCTCCCAGAAAATCCAACAAAGAGACACTGAACACATAAGTTAATGCATTTGAGCATTAAAATGATAGAGGGTTCATAATCTATTTTCACAAGGTAAGGATGCATTTTGCATTGTTTGCAAAAAAAGAATGAGAAGAAGGATATATGTGCTACAGTCTTGTAAAAAATATAAATGTGAATATGATAATTGGAGATTAAAGAAGAAAACAAAAGCACTGGAAAAGAAATAGACCATCTCTATTTTCTGCCTACCTGCTACTCTTCTTCTGCATGGATAGGAACAGGAGCAAATACAATAGAAAGTCTACAAAATTACTTTAACACATACACCACCCATCAAATTGAAAACCCTTCAAGGAGAGCCAAAGCTGAGTTTTACCCCTCAGGATGAAATTACAATGAGATTTAAAACACACACACACACACACACACTCACGCACAAAACAAAAACAAAAAATTGTAAGCCACCTAAATACATAAATGCTTATCAACAGGATAATAGTTGAACAATGTATGATACACCCTTACTATGCGTCACTATGCACCGATTATAAGGAATGAGGTGGATTTATACATGTACTGCTATGGAAAGATGTACATGAATTACTACTAGTGAAAAGAGAAAATTGTTGAATAATTAGTATAAACCTGTTTGATATAAGTTTTCTATAGTGTTATGTTGGAGCTGGCTTGCACTGGCTCACAAGAGCTGATTGTTGAATTTTCAGAAATTTGGTAAGCTTATTGTCAAGCAGTTGATAGCTTGAAATCAGTCACGATGAGAGTATTTGCACCAAAGAAATCATCAGATTAGGCTGGGCAAGGTGGCTCATGCCTGTAATCCTAGCACTTCGGGAGGCCAAGACAGGTGGATTGCTTGAGCCCAGGAGTTTGAGACCAGCCTGGGCAACATGATGAAACCCATTCTTTTCAAAAAATACAAAAAAAGTAGACAGGCATAGTGTCATGCACCTGTAGCCCCAGCTATTCAGGAGGCTGAGGTGGGAGGACTGCTTGAGTCCTGGAAGTCAAGGCTGCAGTGAGCCAAAATCACACCACTACACTCTAGCCTGGGTGATAGAATGAGACCCTATCTCAAAAAAAAAAAAAAAAAAAAAAAAAAAGTTAAAAATACTTGTTTTCCCAGTCTGTTGCTTACCTTTCAAGGAGTCAGTTTTGTTTCATGGTTTTTATTTTTCTGTATTCTGATATTTCAGTCTTTTCTTTTATAGCTTCTGGATTTTGTGTCAGCTGAGAAGGGCCTTCTCTAACCTAAGTTATAAAAACAAAAACAAAGACAAGATCCCTAGCTTGTTCTGGTCTTATATAAGTTTGTGTATGTGTGTTTGTTACTTAGATATTTAATTCATCTGGAAGTTATTTTAGTGAATATATAGAGTAGGAAATCAGTTGACCTAATGCTGTCATTACAAGTTCTTTCTCATTGATTTTTAAGTGCCACATTTATCTTAATATATATACTTACACACACATACACTATTTAAATATATAAATATGCACACACATATATACTGTATACATCTACACACACACACACACATATACATATATGGGTTTCTACCCTTTATTTTGTTCTGCTGAGTTTATAGATTTCTATCTCTTATCTTATTCCACTGAATTTCTTTTTATTCCTCATCCACAATTTTTAGTTCCTCTAATTTTTTGCATCTGGTAAGAATTCCTTTATTTTTAAACAAAATTCCTAGATGTTCTTTTATACTCACTCCCTCAGTTAAACTCTGAAATCATTTTATTAAGTTCCAAAAAGAAAAAATATCTTATAGAGGTAGCAACTAAAATTTCACTGAATTGACATCCATCTCTTCATATAGGAATGTAGAGTCCCTGTCTGTTAAATCCTCTGGCAAAATCCTATAGTACTTATATGTGTCTCACTAAATTAGAGTCAAGTATGTATATCTCTTAAAATGTAACAGGTTTCATTTCTACTGCAAATAAAATAATCTTTCCATAATATTTTCTACATTTCACATGCATTCCCGAATTTTAGTATTTTACTGAGGAAAATCTTCAGAGTGTTTATAATTCACTTTTTCATGAGAGTAAACTAAGCCCTTTAAATGATATTTAACTACTATTCTACTGTATAGCTCAATCAGAAAATGCTGGCTGGGTATAGTGGCTCACAACTATAATCCCAACACTTTGGGAGGCTGAGGCGGGCAGATCACTTGAGGCCAGGAGTTCGAGACCAGTCTGGCCAACATGGTGAAAACCCATCTCTACTAAAAATACAAAAATTACCTGGGCATGGTTGTGCACACCTGTAGTCCCAGCTACCTGGGAGGCTGAGGCAGGAGAATGGCTTGAACCTGGGAGGCAGAAGTTGCAGTGAGCTGAGATCATGCCACTGCACTCCAGCCTGGGTGACAGATCGAGGCTCTGTCTCAAAAAAAAAAAAAAAAAAAAGAAAAGAAAAGAAAAGAAAAAGAAAGAAAGAAAATGTGGTCACTTTTTCTGTATAATTACTTGGCAATACAGTTATGGAGAGATTTCATTTGATATCATAAATGTTCCTAGAATTGTTTTCAATGCTTCATGCTGAAGTAAACTGTCTGTAAAACGTGCATCTAGTTTAATATGTCTTTAAATCTATTTTAAAAATTCGTCTATTTTATGCCATGAAAACTATTATCTTATGAAAAAGTTTCTCAATGTAGTATTTCAAAGTCTACAGCACAATTAAAACAAAACCATGCTTTTTTTTTCTCTCTTTTTAGCAAGCTCTTGCCTGTGACAGTATATTTGCCAACATGGCACCCAAAAAGAAGATTGTCAAAAAGAACAAAGGAGATATCAATGAGATGACTATAATCGTAGAAGATAGCCCCCTAAACAAACTGAATGCTTTGAATGGGCTCCTAGAGGGAGGCAATGGCCTTAGCTGCATTTCTTCTGAACTAACAGATGCTTCTTATGGCCCCAACCTCTTGGAAGGTTTAAGTAAAATGCGGCAGGAGAACTTCTTATGTGACTTAGTCATTGGTACCAAAACCAAATCCTTTGATGTTCATAAGTCAGTGATGGCTTCATGCAGTGAGTATTTTTACAACATCCTAAAAAAAGACCCCTCAACTCAGAGGGTGGATCTCAATGATATCTCACCACTAGGCCTGGCCACTGTCATTGCATATGCCTACACTGGAAAGCTCACTCTCTCCTTGTATACAATAGGAAGCATTATTTCTGCCGCTGTTTATCTTCAGATCCATACTCTTGTAAAGATGTGCAGTGATTTTCTGATACGGGAGATGAGTGTAGAGAATTGCATGTATGTTGTTAATATTGCTGAAACATACTCCCTAAAAAATGCAAAAGCAGCAGCCCAGAAATTTATTCGGGATAACTTCCTTGAATTTGCAGAATCGGATCAGTTTATGAAACTTACATTTGAACAAATTAATGAACTTCTTATAGATGATGACTTACAGTTGCCTTCTGAGATAGTAGCATTCCAGATTGCAATGAAATGGTTAGAATTTGACCAAAAGAGAGTAAAATACGCTGCAGATCTTTTGAGCAATATTCGCTTTGGTACCATCTCTGCACAAGACCTGGTCAATTACGTTCAATCCGTACCAAGAATGATGCAAGATGCTGATTGTCACAGACTTCTCGTAGATGCTATGAACTACCACTTGCTTCCATATCATCAAAACACATTGCAATCTAGGCGAACAAGAATCCGAGGTGGCTGCCGAGTCCTCGTCACTGTTGGGGGACGCCCAGGCCTTACCGAGAAGTCCCTTAGCAGAGACATCTTGTATAGAGACCCTGAAAATGGATGGAGCAAGCTTACGGAAATGCCAGCCAAAAGTTTTAATCAGTGTGTGGCTGTGATGGATGGATTTCTTTATGTAGCCGGTGGTGAAGACCAGAATGATGCAAGAAATCAAGCCAAGCATGCAGTCAGCAATTTCTGCAGGTACTTGATCTTTTATTAGGAATTTAAATGGCTCAATATTATAGGGAAATAGCCCTAACATAGAAGTAAATTAATCTTGCTTATTAACTTAGTCCATTGGCTTAGTAAATAAAAAATAATAATAATGCCACCTTACGTATGTTCAGCACTTTATATTATATAAAGTGCATTCATTTATATTTTGCACTATAGATTTCTGAAACAAGCCTGTGAGGTGGGCGGGGAAGATATAATTATTCTGATTTTACATATGAGAAACCTGATACCCAGAGAAGTTATAACACCAGTAAGCAGCAATTCACATTTACTCATTTCTAGTTGGGGACTCTTCACAATACACTGACTTTTGATAGAAATTAGGTACAAATTCAGTTTTTAACACTAAGTAGTAAGAAAGAATAGAATAATACAAAATGTATTTTAAGTGACTGCTACTGACAACTGTCAAATTCATAATTGGCAAATAGAATGAGATCATTAAAAATGTGGCAGCTAATTAATTTGAAATACTTATTTGAAAACCGAATAACAGAAAATGTTTCAGTATTTT
The DNA here is from genome assembly GCF_028885655.2 of Pongo abelii. Lineage (NCBI taxonomy): Eukaryota > Metazoa > Chordata > Mammalia > Primates > Hominidae > Pongo > Pongo abelii. The sequence continues at coordinate 54,163,671 of NC_071990.2, read as the reverse complement.
TGACACATACAGAAAAAAGTAAAAGAGTAAAACACATCCTTCAGAAAAATGGAATTCAAATGCCATATTATTTTATATATTTATGATTAAAAATTAAACTTCCATTCATATGAAATGTTCAGAAAATCATGCTTATATCATGGTAGTAGTATAAAGTCAAACATAACTAATGAGCAAGATCTGAAAATTTGTGTGGTATTTCATGAAAAATATTCTTTATTATTCCATTATGTGTGTATGCATTTAAAAGAACACAATTAACTGATTTTTAGTGTTTAATTTGTAACTATAGTTGAGTTTAATTTAGGAGTTAAATGAGACAAAGATGAACATCAGACTGAAGGAGTGAGTTCTGTATTTACAATACTTCTGAACTATGTCAACAGGAAAGCATCAGTCCACTATGCTTATTTTCCTCCTGCTGGAAAGATACCTTTTAGTACTCAAGTCGCTTTTTGAGGTATTGATTTCAGTGCTTATACATGGATAGTTCCGAGCACTGAAAAAATATATATATTTATCCCTAAACTAAAAAGTCTTCTCTACTGACAAGTGCTGGAAAATAGAAGAGTATCCAAAGTTAAGCCTTTGTTGATGCTTTTAGACATGAGTTCCATTGGTCTCAGTCTAACAGACAAGAGAAGACTTTGCTGAGTGGCTTGGCTTTACTGTCGCAATGGCCAAGAGAGGTGTAGGAATAAGGGATTTGTGAGAAATGGAGAAATCCAATCAGTCAATTCGTATCTTAAACAGTGAGAGGGAGCTAGGAATGGTTGGCATCTGAAGATATGCAGAATTCACTTTAATATGGCGATGCCCTCCTCTGATCGCCACTCCTCTGATCGCCACAAATGCCCAGCCTCCCCCATGTGCACATCTCATAAATCCCACTGGGTGACAGATATTTGAATATGGAGGAAAGGGGGACTGAAAGCTCAATCTCTGTGGGCTCTCCTCCAAGTGGCCTCATAAAGGGAGTGCTTATAAACGGAGGAGAGGCGGAGGCGAGGGGTAGTCAATGCCTGCTTTGTCTTTTCCAAGTGTCACACATTTTTACTGGCTGAGAGAGAAACTCCAGCTTCCAGGTGAGGAGCTGGGCCAGGTCCCTCGCTTCCTTGCAGGGGTAGTGTCAGGCTTCCCACTCATGATTTGCAAAGTAACATGGGGTCCCCAGCTGCCGCCGACAAAGCTGTTACACCTTCTCTATCATTTTCAGATACGATCCCCGCTTCAACACCTGGATACACCTGGCCAGCATGAACCAGAAGCGCACGCACTTCAGCCTGAGCGTGTTCAACGGGCTCCTGTACGCCGCGGGCGGCCGCAACGCAGAAGGAAGCCTGGCTTCGCTTGAGTGCTACGTGCCCTCCACCAATCAGTGGCAGCCGAAGACGCCCCTGGAGGTGGCGCGCTGCTGCCACGCCAGCGCGGTCGCCGACGGCCGCGTGCTGTTGACCGGAGGCTACATCGCCAACGCCTACTCGCGCTCTGTGTGCGCCTACGATCCGGCCAGCGACTCGTGGCAGGAGCTGCCGAACCTGAGCACACCCCGAGGCTGGCACTGCGCGGTCACGCTGAGCGACAGAGTGTACGTGATGGGCGGCAGCCAGCTGGGGCCGCGCGGGGAGCGCGTGGACGTGCTCACCGTGGAGTGCTACAGCCCCGCGACCGGCCAGTGGAGCTACGCGGCGCCGCTACAGGTGGGAGTGAGCACGGCGGGCGTCTCGGCGCTGCACGGCCGCGCCTACCTGGTGGGGGGCTGGAACGAGGGCGAGAAGAAGTACAAGAAGTGCATCCAGTGCTTCAGCCCCGAGCTCAACGAGTGGACGGAGGACGACGAGTTACCCGAGGCCACTGTCGGCGTGTCCTGCTGCACCCTCTCGATGCCCAACAACGTAACTCGGGAATCCCGGGCCAGTTCGGTGTCTTCTGTGCCAGTCAGTATCTGAGCCCAGGTAGATGCAGGGACGCAGGAAGAACACGTTATTTATTCATAGAGCCACGTGGTTAACCTCTGAGTTCGCGAAAAGGAAAATATTTAACATTTACTACACTGATTGTATTGTAAAATATGTCGAGGCACATGTCCTGATGGCTTTAAATTCCTGGTATGGCATAATCTACCTCTGTCTTTTTTTTTTTTTTTTTTTTTTTGGCAAAATACAGGGCCATGGCCAACAAAAGAAACAATTTATTTCAGCGGCCACTGGGTGGCAGACGGAATTCGTTACAGGCACTCTCCCAAGGCGGCATGTTTCCTAAATGTATAGCGTATAGCGGTTACACCCACATTTGAGATTTTTTTCCTCTACACGTTAGTACACTTGAGGTTTATGTAAGTGATTTCATGTTCAAAAGTTTATTTTCCTCTCTCTCTTTTTTCTTTAGGAAGTTGAAGATATTCATATAGATTTTATTTATTTAAAAATGGAAATTGTCGATCTCCATAAAGACTTAAGATTTAATTCTATATTTCAACGCAATTTTCCCCCCATATGTGATTGAGTAAAGGATTTTGAAAGATATCCCATGACAACGTAATAAAGCTTAAAACAAGATCTGACCGAAAAGGAATAGGGATTCCACCCAGGGACCCTAAAGTTGTTAACCTTTGTGTTAGCAGACATTCCTCTTCCTCCTCAGGCCCCAGTTTATTTTCTACCATAAAATCATGCTCTCAATGAAGTAATTGATATCAGTCATTTAATTTATAGCATAAATTTAAGTCATTTGGTTGTTTCAACTAGAAGGATTTGCATTTTATCCCTTGTCCTCTATTAAAGAAGAATTTCACGTACCCTGGGAGCCTTACCCTCACCCTAAAAACTACACCAACCTGGTTAAAGGCAACTTTGGCCCTAATGTATGCCCTGCGAAGATCACCAAATAAAACTACGTCCCTAAGGACCATTAGCCTTAAGCTTAGAGAGCTTGAAGTTTATACAACCAGTAACAATAATTTTATTTGCCCCAATCTTTTATATGATAAGAATGAAAGAAACATTTGGAATTTGTAGATTTGGTAGTAACTGGATGAATGGGTTCCCCTGTTGATAAATGCCATTGTTTCCCATTTAATATGGATCCTCCTGATTTCTTAAGTAAAAATCAAACACTCATCTCACATATATAAAAATATATACTCATTCTGTCCTATTTTTATTAATCTCATCTGCTCCAAATGAGCTTTGGATTTATAATCAAAGTGTACCCACTTGACAGCATTTTTCTTATATGTTTGCCAAGTTTTGGAGAAAGGGAATGACTGTAGTAAATGATACATATTTTCCTTTTTTATAATTTATCACTTTATTCTTTGACAGTTTATTTGTTTTGGAGAGGAAGTGGCCTATCAATTATGGGTTATGTGCAATTGGATTTTGAAAAATAAAACAAGCTATTTAGGAATTGAACATGAGATATATAGAAATATAATTTTGTTTTTGTTAATCTCATCCTCTCCACCTTGTGTAGATAGGTTATTGCTAGTTATGATATTTATTTCTAAAATATGTTATTTGAACTGTGAAAAGTGGTTCATGTAGTACACTTTGTGGAACAATTTTATATCATTGCCGCTTATGAAAAGTTCAGTCTCTGGGTATTTAATGATAACATTCAGGTAAGGGCTACAAACGCTGTAAATTAAGAACAAGATATTATTAATGTAAAAGCACTGGGCTGTTTCCTTATTCCACACAAAGAATCTTTTACCTCGGTATATGTGGATATGGTATATTACCTTGGTGTATGTATATGTGTGTATATGCACACACTCATACAACTGAGAAGCCTATAGTATATGGTTAATTTTTAGAGAAAAGGGTGTTTTATTGTGGGTTACAGATCATAAGTGAGTGAATAGATGTAATTCCTTGATGCACACTAACAGATGTGTTCCCACTGACATCTTAGAAGTATTGTATGAAGAGGAGGACCTAGGGCTTGAAATGAAATGAGAATCAATCAATTGCAACATTACATGATGGAATAATGAGAAGAGATACTGAAACTAGAGGATTTTTCATCTATCAAAGCTTGATAAATTAGGTTGTGCAAAAACTTGGCAGTGGCTTTCTAGAGATGAAACTGGAGACATGTTAGAGCTAGATAAATCATTTAAAATTACCATTTAACTTATTTTCTGCACTGTTTATCTGAAGACTCAGAAAATCCACATATTTGAGCTTACCAGACTCTTGGGTGCATTGCTGTTCTATCTTCTGCTTCAACAGTTAGGAAAATAAAGACCAATATGAATTTGGAATGTCGGAATTTCTGACATACCACATTGGCGAGGAGTATGGAATGTAAGGGTCGGTGAAAGTTTCATATCCTGGAACATCTTGCATTGCCAATTGAAAGACATAAAAGTATGCAGAATCAAAATAATGTGTGTCCACTTTCATGTGTAAGCAAAACATATTCTTTAAACCAACTATTGAAGCAGTTGCTCCTAGAAACCTACTTTCTCCAGATTTCCCAAGTGGAAAATATTTAGTATGTTTTAAGCTTACATTCAATTACTCCAGAGTCTTAGGACCCAACCATATTCCTTTTATTTTTTTATTAAAGAAAATGACTTGTTATTTTTGTAACAGCTGAGTCCTGTGATCAAATAAAAGCATCAGTTCAATGTATCAGAGAAATTGCATGTTACCCAGCAACTGAAATAATAAAATTCAAGCTCTCTTTTTCTAAATGGGCCAGAGACCTGATGAGAAAGTCTCCAGGAAGCCAAACTTTAACATAGTTTGTCCATTTTTAGTTAGGTTCTTGGTGCCAAGTTGTCATCCCTGATGCATTAGTTGCTTTCAGTGCATTGAATGAATTTTATTTTTACTTCCTATGTTGTAAGAATGGTTTTGAATAGAAGGTCAGTGATGGTACAGATTTGTATAATTTTAAAACGTGATTAGATGGTAGTGAAGTGTTATGAGTGAGGAGGTATAATTGATGTCATAAGGAAGTGAGTACTGAATGGTTCTATGATTTAAGGTAGAGCAGCAGTTGTAGTAAGTGTATTTTACAAATACACATGTAAATAGAGGTTTACCTGGAAGTATGTACGTTCTAAAAGGTCAATTTTTTAATTTTATTTTTTTGCTGGTTATCCTGGCCAAGTGTCTTCAGAACTCATCCAAGTTACGAAACGAAATAAACTAAAATCACCTCATTAATTTTTTCCCTTGGTTACAACCAAATGAATTTATATAATCTCTGAATGAACTAGATCCCTATTCCAGCCACTGATGAATATGTTCTCCAGCACAAGGCAGCATTAAAAGGAATTACTTTTCAGTATTTCTTTTCATGCCAAAAAACCTACAGAATAATTTTCCAAACAGTCCTTTATTCGTAATTATAAGAATTAAACACTCTAAAATATTAAAGATTTACCCTCCAGCACATTCACTGGGTAAAGACCATTTAATTTGCCCTCTCAGGGAATTTGAAATAAATTATTTGTCCTGGATATTCTTTAAAAACTTTTTATTTATTCAGCAAATTTTGGCAAAAAAAATTCTTTGTTTGCTTAAAACGTTCTGGTACTATATAAGGAACAACAAACTAAAATGTATGTAGTGTTATTTTGTAATCTCATCACTATCAATAAAGCTGCATTCAATAAGACCTTAGTCAACGACTAAATATGGGCAGTTTTGAAATATCCTTTCTCTGATGATTGGGGTGTTTGTTTTTTTCTCTACTTAGTTTTTGTGATGATTCACCTAGACAAAACAACAGCAAATGACAAGTAATTGAAAAAATGTTTCAACAGCTTGAAGACTAGTGAAAGAAAAAGGTAAAAAACATCAATAGAGACTTGCTTTGTAACTCAAAGAAAAGCCCAACTCTGGTCTAGCTCAGCCCTGACTATTTACAAGTCGTAGATTAAGTGTGGTTTCTCTTCCTGTTTCCACTCTGACCACAGCCAGCTTGTCACGGGTGCATCATCATTTGCAACAAAACATTTTAGGAAATAAAATCCCATTGTTGTGTAGACAATCCCTTACAGCCTTTCTCTTCTACCTTACCCCTCCAAATGAGCAAGTAAAATGTAACCAACATAAGATGCTCAACCTTTGATCTAATTTAGTACTTAAATAATAACATTCAGTTGAGGCCATCAAATCTAGGAAATTCTAAATGGCAGCAATGCTTTTCTTAAACTTCTCCAAGCCCTGTAATCATATAAATAGGCTAGATAGCCTCAAATGCAAAACAACTGGTGCCACAGTCCAAATTTTGAGCAGACCAGCCAGATGCCTCAGAGTTTCTTTGCGTTTTCTTTAAACTCCCACATTACTCCAAGCTTCCCTACAGATTTGTATGGCCTCCCACAACAATCTTGGGGATGTCTCCACTCTCAATTACAGTGGGAAACTAAGCAGGATCTTTTTTTGTTAGGCCAGGTATAGACATGATGTATGCCCTCTCCAGGCTTCAGCACTGTGCTGAATTCTGTCTACATCTCTGTTTGGCCAGAACAGCCATCTGGCCTACTTAGATGAAAGGGAGCTAAGAAAAAGGTCTTCATGTCCAGGAGGAAAAGTAAAGTTTTCATATAGCATTGTCTCTGCACAATGAATGGCTAGTCATCTTCATACCTGGTTACCAAAGGAGCAAAAAGCTTCCCAGTCAAACTGCCTCCCCTCAGCCACACTGCTCTGGCTCTAATCACACCATAACAATGCTCTCCTCTCCCTTTCTTGGGTCACAAGACATGTACTCAGCTCCCCTATTATACCTTGCCTTTTTCCTTCTGAAGAACAAGCCCAGACAACTCTTGCAGCCTTTTCTCAATTCAGTGCCCTTACAGGTCAAGAGCATGTATTAAATGTATTCTGCCAGCCTTGAGTGTTTGCACAAATCTGGTTCCCAACAGCCATCAAATAAACCCATTTAATGTTAAGAATTGCCCTCCTCACCCCTCCCTCCCTGGGTCTCCTTGTTCTTCTCTTTCTGGGATTGTCTTAATTCTTCTTGATCTAACCTCTTCTAAAAGAATGTTGAGTGAAAATGATACATCTGTGACTTAATTCCTGCCACTCTAGCCATACTAGCAGGTTCCCAATACATGACAATTTGGGGAGAAAAGAACACATGTAGAGTCTAAAAGAGGACATACACACATCTGTTCTTAATCCTCATTAACAGGAGAGGATTCCTGAAAGGAAGAGGGAGAAGGAAGCTGAATGGTGGTAATCTGTCTCTCAAGTTTTATTCTGCAATATTAATAAAACGTTTCCATTTTTTGCAGAGTTCCAAACTGAAAAATGTTTTATTTCATTACAATTCTGCATGTAAGTAGCAAAGAAAATTCTGTATGCCAAAAGAATCCTTTGTTGTTTAACAGATGTTCATTAGACATAATTATTTCCCAGCCTCATGCCCCGATCATATTCTGTCTTTGTCTGCCCTGCTCTGTGCTCCATCCCCTAGGAACTACATCATCCAGACTCAGGCTCTTTGGCTGAACATTTTATTCATCGAACAGGAGGTATCAGAAGGAGGTCAGAGGGCAGAAGCAAGTGGTGGGGATATTTTTTTCTGCCCTCTTCAGGCTTCAGCACTGTGCTTCTGGCCTAGGCTGTAACTCTCAACAACTCCAGCCCAGTAGCCTTTCCTCCCTGGTTCAAATCTCACCGTGCTTACGTGCCATCATAGCTTACCATCTCTGGATATTTTCCTGTTGATTTATGTTCTGCCATCCCTTTTAGAATATAATCCTTAAAGGTGAAAATTTTGTCTCGTTCACAGATGTACCTCCAGTGTCTAAAGTCATGCCTGGTGTATAGCAGGAGATCAATTTTTTGTGTGTGAAGTAAATAAGTGAATGAGTAAATGAAACAATAAAACCATCATGACCTACTGCTTGCTGATCTCTATTTCAATATTACTCATTTATTTAATCAGCAAATACTTATTAAGCATCTACTGCATGCGAAACACTTTCCCTTACCCCAGTAATCACTAGAGGGAAGCACATTAAAGTACACAACCATGATAACTAGGACTTTTCCAAAGCAGCTGCAAGCCAAAAATTAAATTAAGACACATTACAGGTGGAAGGAGTTATGCAACCAACACTTTCCATTTCTCAAAAAAAAAAAAACTCAAAAGATTGATATCTCTATAGCTATGTCCCCATTAAAATTTTTTAAATTACATGCATCCTCTCTATAATTGCCAATTCTTCAGAAACAGGTCAGGACTAGCTTCATCATTTAGCTAGTAAGCATTTATTCAGTGCTTACTAAGTACACACACACACACACATCATTTAAGTGTGAGTGTGTGCATATATACATATACTCTGTGTGTGTGTGTGTGTGTAAAATATATGGTCTTTTGCTTGCATTCTGAAATTAAGAGCCATTATGATTACATCACCTTATCTCATATGAGAGCTAAACAAGTTAATAAGTAAAGTTCATTTCTTTAAATACTTCTCATGGGCAGCCATGTTTTCAGAGACACAGAGAAACCTGAGAAGATAGAGCCTACACATAGATACCCAGGGGCCTTTTTCTGACTCAAAAATGAGAGATAAACGGGGACTCCTGGAAGCAGGACCCTTGCAGCCCAATCCCTGGTGCCCTTCAGAACCCCAGACCTGTCTCCAGTGAAGGTGTTTCATTTCCCTCATGGGTAAAAATACTGAGGACAAGTCACTCAATGCAGAGTCCTTGGAGATGGACAGTGAATCTCTGGGCCTGAGTCTTCCAGAGACACTTGGAGTGCAGTAGTCCATTCTCACGCTGCTAATAAAGACATAACCGGGACTGAGTAGTTTATAAAGGAAAGAGGTTTAATTGACTCACACAGTTCAGCATGGCTGGGGAGGCCTCAGGAAACTTACAACCATGGCTGAAGGGGAAGCAAATACATCCTTCTTCACATGGCGGCAGCAACAAGAAGTGCTGAGCAAAAGGGGGAAAAGCCCCTTATAAAACCATCAGATCTCGTGAGAACTCACTCACTATCACCAGAACTGCCCCCATCATTCAATTACCTCCCACCGGATCCTTCCCTTGGGGATTATGGGAGCTACAGTTCAAGATGAGATTTGGGTAGGGACATAACCAAGCCATATCGAGGAGAGTGAGATATTGCATAAAGAAATAAGGGGTGACAAATTCAGCTGAAAGAAAGACCGGGTCCTGCTTTGGAGGCACTCCACAGAGCCACATTTCTGAAGACGGTGAGGTGTAATGGAGACTGATCCTGGGACAGCTTTGGGAGCCTGCTGGAGATGGCAGGGCCACAAATGGACAAACGGAAAGAGTTACTATTGGAGGGGAGTCTCCTCATGCAGGACTGCTTGTTTTGAACAGGGACAAACTAGCTCCACTGAAAATCCATGAAATGTTAAGGCATTGCCAATTTCCATTATTTCCCCTGAATTCTTAAATTAAAATCCAACTTGATAAATTAGTTCCTTTGCTGAAGCCATCCAGTCCTCTGCCGCTGCCTGCCAGCACCGACCAAATACAAAAGAAAGAGGGAGTCTTGGGGGGAAGGAGAGCCCTGTGACCTCTGCAGGAAGATCAGGGTTCCAGGCTGCAGAAAACTTTAAATCAATGGAAGAATGACCTTGCCCAGGGCTGTAGGCACATGGGTCCTCCGCTGCAGCATGTGCCACTATCACTCCCTGACATGCGCTGTGCAGAGAACAGGTATTACACAGCACTGCTTTGATGTTTCCCAGGCTTGATGTAGGGCCAAGTAGGGGCCTAGAGTGGCCAGAGCTCACAGGCTGGTTCCTCTGGCTGTGGCCAGCCTTTTCCATTTTTCCCTAATGCATTGTACAAACATTATCTCTTTCCATTTGTGCAGTGGGTGGAGCAAAGTTACAGAGCACTACTTTATAGAGCCTGGCCTCTCCCTCTCCCAGCCCCACTGATGCCTTGTGCCTAGTCACATGTTTGGGTCAAAGACAGAACACTCAGCAAGGTTCAGTGTGGTTGGCTGTGGCTCACAGAATACAGGCAACCAGGGGCAGAGCTGCAGTACCCATTAAAACCGTGGAGGGCTTGCTCACTGCCTCAAAAAATCAGCAGTCCTGAGTATCTGTGCAGTGCTCTGCTGGTGTCTGAATGCTAGAGAGAGCACTCAACTCTTTTTAGACTTCCCAGAGATTCTAGTATCTGCTGCTATGACTGTTTTTTGTTTGCTTTGTTTGTCTGTTTGTGACAGGGTCTCACTCTGTCACCCAGGCTCAAGTGCAGTAGTGCTATCCACTGCTGACTGTGTCCTCAACCTCCGGGTTCAACTGAACCTCCCAAGTAGTTGGGACTATAGGCACATGCCACCATGCCCGGCCTGTGACTGTTTTTATAATAAAGAGCCGACATACTTTAAGGAGGGGAAAAGAGCTGGCCAAACGATTTTCTGCCTGGGTCACAGAATATGGTAAAGTGAGGGAGAACATAGACTTGATTTCACCAGACTAAGAAGCCTTCAAGTCACTCCCAGTGAACGCCAGTCCTCTGATGTTACAAGCGTTGTGTTGGGCAGCACTTGGTGAGAATTCGAGTAAGTCCATCTCTTCATTTGAGGGGACAGTAGACCTTCATGACATAGAAAACCGAGACTAATAAACTTTTATTTCATAAATGACGATGGTGCACCTTAAAGGAAAGACACAATCACTGGAAGATACAACAAAATCACTCCGATCCCAAGTGACTGACACCACAAGTACCTTAAAGGCGTCTCAGAAGAATGTAGAACAACTTTAGACAGCAATAATGGGTGGTTTGGATGAAAATGCTCACCTTTGCGGAAGCCTGAAGTGACATTCCCGAGAAGCTCTGAGATGAAAAGAAAGAGTTCAGGAATCAAAGAACAAGAATAAAATGCTAAGAAACTTAAAACACGTGAATGAAAATGGTTGTAAATAATAAAGACAGCCAGTTAAAATCTCTGACAGAAACTGTGCTGAAAACAATAAATTTGCCTGCTCTATTTAGGAGAGTAGATGGATGACAGCAACTTCGAATGAGACAAAGAGAGTGAATCAGAAAATGGGAACCACATAGACTATCAACCGGGACTCAGTGTGAAGAGACTCACTGATGCTGCTAACATAAATGTTTCCTCTAACAGGCTTGAAGAAGAAAAACAAGGTTATTTTTAAATTATGTGAAGAAAATAAAATGAAGAGCTTACAGATCAAATGAAAAGTCACCAAACTGAACATGTAGTCTGAAAATTCAGAGCTTAAAGGTGAGATTCAAATGCCTCAGGTGGGCTGGGCTCAGTGGCTCACACCTGTAATCCCAGCACTTCGGGAGGTCAAGGCGGGCGGATCACTTGAGGTCAGGAGTTCAAGACCAGCCTGGCCAACATGGTGAAACTCTGTCTCGACTAAAAATACAAAAATTAGCCAGGTGTGGTGGTGTGTGCCTGTAATCCCAGCTACTCAGAAGGCCGAGGCAAGAGAATCACTTCAACCCAGGAGGTGGAGGTTGCAGTGAGAGGAGATTGCACCATGGCACTCCAGCCAGAGTGACAGAACAAGATTCTGTCATGCACACACACACACAGAATATGTCATGAAATTTGGCAGAAAATCAATTTAGGAGATAGTTTACCTCTTAGAGAATAAACTTTTTGAAACATAGGAATACATCACCAATATAAATGGAAAACACAACTCCTACAGGAAGATGAATAAAGACTTGAAGAAAGAATTGCAAGGAACAACTTCTTTCTATCAGCCTCTCGACTAAGAAGAAAGAAGCTCAAGGAGCTAAGAAAATAGAAAGACTAAAATTGGCTAAAGCAGAGTTTAAATCCAGGTTCCCAAGTAGCCTTGTAGTAGGCCAATTAATGCCACCCCTTCCCCACAGGTCCAATACCCTAATCTCTGGGTCCTGTGCATGTTATTCTACATGGCAAGAGGGACTTTTTGTAATTGAGGTTGTGGATCTCAAGGTGCAGAGATTATCCTGGATTAACCAGATGGGGCCAGTCTAATCACTTGAGCCCTTAAAAGCAGAGAAGTTTTTCCAGCTAAAGTCAGACGTGCAGCAGAAGAGGAAATCCAAGAGCTTTCAAGTGTGAGATGGATTTGATGTGCAATCACTGGCTCTGAGATACAGTTGCCCAGATACAAAGCTAAAAAGAAGCCTCTCAAAGCTAATAGAAATTCCCAGGTGACAGCCAGCAAGGAAATGGATACCTCAGTCCTACAACTACAAGAAACTAGATTGTGCCCACAATTTGAGTGAATCTCCCTATAACCCATGCTGTCAACACAGATTATAGCCTGGTGAAACCTGAAGCAGAGAAACCAGTCAAGCCAACCCAGACTTCTGACCTACAGAGCTATGAGATAATAAACATGTGTTGCTATAATGCACTAAACTGTGGTGATTTGTCTCCAGCAGTAGAACACGCATGTCCCTGCTGTTCAAGTGTACTCGGGAATTTAGGGTCACATGCAGGTTTGATTCCATTTTCAAAGCAATAAACTTTTGCATATCCACCGCCACAGATTTACCTGTGTTCTCTCTCCTTAAAAGTTGTTTTATCTCTTTTTAGTTGGACTGCTATCATTTAATTGATGCTATATTTCCTCTTATTGAGGTTTGATAAAATTATAATTTTTAAGATAGTATTTTTAAAATATAATGCTTTAAATATTATTTTTATAAATACATTACTTCTACTTCAGTGGACCCTGCAGAATTAGATCACATAAATATTGTATTTTTAGCCGGGCATAGTGGCTCATGCCTATAAACCCAGCACTCTGGGAGGCTGAGGTGGAGGATCACTTGAGTCCAGGAGTTCAAGACTAGCCTGAGCAACATAGCAAAACCCTGTCTCTAAAAAAAATTAGCCAGGCATGGTGGTGCATGCCTGTAGTCCCAGCTACTTGGGAGGCTGAGGCGGGTGAATCACCTGAGCCTAGGAAGTCAAGGCTACAGTGAGTCCTGATTGCGCAATTACACTCCAGCCTGGGCAACCCGCCAGACCCTGTCTCAAAAAAAAAAAAAAAAAAATTGTATCTTTAGTGAAATAGAAGGTCCATCATTATTTAAACGATCATTGAACTTTGACATGACCAGGTGGAGACATTTGAAAGAATCAAGACCATTTCTATATTCTATGAGCTGTTATTAGAAATCAATAAGATAAATTAATATTTTCTTCAATGCATTTTGATTGTTTTTAAAAACAATGCACATATATACATTTTTTAAAATCTTAAACAACAACAACGCTGTCAACTAAACTTCGTAATATTTTTACTAGGCTAGATTTGAACACATATATTAATTTAGGGGAGTTGACATCTTGCAATCATTTGTTTTATATTTTGTAATTTATTTTTTTATTTTTTTCTTTTATGTAGAATATTTATTCTTATCTTCATTTTCTTGATTAAGAATTTTCAAATATATGATAAAGCATTGTAATTTATTTTTAACCTTTGTTATTTCATTTAGTATATTCTTTGCTGTTTAAGTGGTTCTGTTTTATGCAGTGAAATAAAATATTTTCCATATATATCATATATATGGAAAACTATTCTATAATCGTATTACCTAGATTTTAAAAACACTACCTTAGAAATTATAATACTATTAAGCCTCAACAACAACAAATGTAGCATCAATTAAATAACAGGAGTTCAACTTAAAAGAAACATAATGACTTTTAAGTAGAGAGAATACAGGCAAACTACTGTGGCTGCAGATGTGTACAGGAGTCTAGATAGGTAGATAGATAGATAGATAGATAGATAGATAGATGGATGGATAGATTATTTCTTGAGTTTTGTTATGTCTAGCAATCTGTGAGGTGCTGGAGTTCCAAAGATGAGTAGACCTTTTCTCACTGTCTCTGGGAGTAGGGGGAAGTGAAGAAGGAGAGGCTGGGGAAACAGACATGTAAACAAATTATTGCTTTATGATGTAATACCTGTAATTACAGGAATATGCACAGAGCCTCATGGGATTGCTGCAGAAAGATTCTCTCTGGAGGAGTTAAAGCAAGGGAAAAATTCTGAGCTGATTTTTTTTTAAAGATTTAGAAATTCGGGATTATTGCGGATTGTATACTGTGTTCAGAAAGCAGTATAATAAAGTCTATACCCTTGCCTCTCAAATTTCGCCGAGAAATTTAGCAAGTGCTATGACCTAATTGCCTCTACTGTGGTCTTTGGAAAGCAGTTTAAACTGGGAATTGGAAGACTGGAATTTTGTACCTAGATCCAACATTTGCTAAACAAATGGTTTGGGCCTCAGTTTCCACATTTGTAAACATAACAATGAACCATAACCACCCTGCTTATTTCATAGGACAGTTGTAAAGATTAAACTAGATAACGTAGGTGAAAACACTCTGAAAACACCAGGGCATTCTACACATTCATCATCTAGGTCATGACATTTCTATCTTGAGTTGTCTGTGGCCAATATTAATTACTACTGTGCATTAAAATAGGAAATTAATCAGAGTAATAAAACTATGTGATTCCTTAGAGTCCCATAGCACATTTCTTCTGAAGCTCTACACATTTGTCCCCTCTTTGGCTTCCTGATGTCTTTGAAGAATAAGCTGGGGCATGCATTATTACTCCAGGATTGCAGGAGACTGAAGAGCATGAAGTAAGAAGCCCAAGGTAGCATGGCTGAATGAGGATTTGAGCTCCAGTGCTTGTCTTCAGACTTCCTTTACACACATAGTACACAGAGCACCAGGTAGAAATGACAGTGGTGCTTTCTAACAAATTATTTTGAAAGCTGCCCGGAACAGATAAGGATATATTTATTCCAATCACAGATGCTCAACAGTAAAGTTCATCCTTTTCAGTATTCAACTGGGAGAAAAAATCATGCCTCTAAAATTGAAAAGAAGAGAGCACTTCCTGACTGAGCACCTCTCCTCCTTGTGCCCGGGGCTTACAACTTTCTCTCAATGGTCTGCACACCGTGGGAGCCTTCTGTTCTTCTGCTCTAGCCATTCTGGGTGCAAAATGAGATTCCACATCTCTACCTGTAGAAATTCCTCCCATCCCTAAGCTCAGTTCAAAATGCCATTCACCACTGATCCCAGCCACCAGAAATGTCTCCCTCGCTTGAAAGTCACTCAGTTTAGACTGGTAGGTAAGAGCCCAGGCCCCCTAGGCAGTCTGTGTGCATCCAAATCTCAGCCCTGCTACTTACTAACAACCTCTCCACTTCTGATCCATTGTCTGTAAGTGGGATGCTGTGGTGATCATGCTAATAATACTTGGCCATTACAAGGTTATTAAAAAGATTAATAACAGGCAGCAAAAGCAAAAATAGACAAACAGGGTTACGTCAAACTAAAAAGCTTCTGCACAGCAAAGGAAACAATCAACAGAGTAAAGAGACAACATGCAGAATGGGAGAAAATATTTGCAAGCCATACATCTGATAAGGGGTTAATATCCAAAATATATAAGGAACTCAAACAGCTCAAAAGCAACAGTACAAATAACCCATTTTAAAAATGGGCAAAGGACCTGAATAGACATTTCTCAAAAGAAGACATACATGTGGCCAACAGGTATATTAAAAAATGCTCAACTTTACTAATCAGAGAAATGCAAATTCAAATCCCACAATGAGATATCACCTCATACTCACTAGAATGACTACTATCGAAAGATGATAGACAAGTATTGGCAAGGATGCAGAGAAATGGGAATGCTTGCATACTGTTGGTGAAAATGTAAATTTTGAGCTTCCTCAAAAAATTAAAATAGAGTTACCATATGATCTAGCGATGCTTCTTCTGGGTATATATCCATAGGAAATGAAATCAGTATGTGGAAAGGATATCTGCACTCCCATGTTCATTGAGCCACTATTCACAATAGCCAAGACATGGAATCAACCTAAGTGCCCATCAATGGATGCAGAGATAAAGAAAATGTGGTATGTGCACCCAATTGAATACTATTCAGCCTTTAAAAAGAAGGAAATCCTGTTGCAACAACATGAATGAACTTGGAGGACATTGTGTTCACTGAAATAAGACAGGCACAGAAAGACAAATACCACATCATCTCACTTATATGTGGAATCTTAAAAAACAGTTGAACTCGGTGTGTGATGTTCCCCTTCCTGTGTCCAAGTGTTCTCATTGTTCAATTCCCACCTATGAGTGAGAACATGCGATGTTTGGTTTTTTGTCCTTGTGATAGTTTGCTGAGAATGATGGTTTCCCAGGGCCTGTTGTGGGGTGGGGTGAGGGGAGAGGGCTAGCATTAGGAGATATACCTAATGTAAATGACGAGTTAATGGGTGCAGCACACCAACATGGCACATGTATACATATGTAACAAACCTGCACATTGTGCACATGTACCCTAGAACTTAAAGTATAATAAATAAATAAATATATATATATATACACACACACATATATATGTATATAAAGTCGAACTCATAGAAGTAGAGAGAAGAATGGTGACTACCAGGGGCTGGGGGCTTGGTGGTGGCAGGGAGTGGGATTTGTGGAAATGTTGGCCAAAAGATACAAAATTTCATTGAAGGGATACATTCAAGAAATCTATTGTACAACATGGTGACTACAGATAATAATAACGTATTGTTTACTCTTGAAAATCACTGAGAGTAGATTGTGTGTTCTTATCTCAAAAAAATGATAAATACATGAGGTAATGCATATGTTAATTAGCTTGATTTAATCATTCCACAATGTACACATATTTCAAAACATGTTTTTAAAATATATACAATAATATGTAATTTTTGTCCATTTTTTAATGTTTAAAAATTAAAAAGATAATCATGTAAAGTACACTTGATGACACATGGAAATGTCTAATAAATATTAGCTATCAAATTTTCTTCTATTCCTGTGCAGATTTTTCTTCCTGTACTTGGTAGCCAGTTCTCTAAGATCAGGAATTGGTTGCATAGCCCCTCTTATCTCCTGCACAAAAGTACATCTCAGTTCTGCCATTATGAGCTCTGCGAGCTTGGCCTACTATTTAGTTTCTTTAAGTCTCAGTTTCACATCCATAAAGTGGAGATAATATGAAAATTAAAGGCAATAATTTATACTAAAGCACATGGAACAGTGCTGACCAGATAGTAAGTAAGCAATGTATTTTAGCCATACTTGGTGCTTAAGAGTCTGTACTTAAAGTTATATTAAAGGATTAGGGCTCTGACATCACAATGCTCAATGATCATGATATATAAACATCTATATCATGATCACATCATGAATCCCCTAGAGCGGGGAATCCAGAGGCTGTCTGATTCAGTGCCTTTCCTGCAAGGATGATCCTGCCATCTTGGGCAAATACATAGATGCAAATTTTGCATTAGCTGAAAAGGACATAAAAAAACACCAGTTTTGGTGAGGAAAACATTACAACATATGAGAGTTTATTTCCCAGGTAAAAAGCCAACAGGGTAATTATTAAAGACAAGATTTTGCAGCCAGAGCAGCAGGGCTCATATCTTGGCCCTCACCAGTCTTGTGATCTTGGCAAGTTTTACTTATCACGTTAACTCGGGTTCCTTAGCTCTAAAGTGAGGATACCTATAGTATCTGCCTCATAGACTTGTTGTCAAAATGAAAGGAGTTATCCTTTAGCAAGCACCCAAAGGAATGTTTGGTGCATAGGAATCACTCAATAAATGTTAGCTATTATAATTCTTCTGCCTGTGAAATTCCCTGCCTTTGGGTCTACAGTGGGCCCACTGGAACAGTCCAACATTGAAGAATGGTTTTTAGCAGTGCCTGTGTGCGCTTCTCCTATACCAGGGACGTTGTGCTCTTTACACCCATGTTGTCAAGTATAGATCAAATTAGGGCAGAACGCTCTAAAAGAAAACAAAGATGTCAGAGAATTGCCCCTTTGACAGGCACAGACTAAGACAATGGGAGTTCCATGAACATGAGCCATATATTCAGAAGAGTTTAGACAGAACAGTGCTTTGTTGTATTTCATGAGCTCATAGTACCCAAAGAAGCTAGTACAGTAGAACAATAGCTGATGTATCAGGTTTTTCGGTCATGTTATCAGTTACTGACATCTTGCCAAACTGCCCTGGGCATTGACTCTGAATTCACATAACTAGAAGAGGAAAAGTATTAAAATGATCATTCTCCATTTGACTTTAAAACTCCCAGATTATCCAAATAAAAGATAAATCAAAGTGAAACCAAAGGGTAGCCTGTGTGTGGTATGGATTCCTGATAACAGTCAGGATCATTAACTTTGTTTCATTACTGAGATATCTAAGTAGTAAGGAGCAGGACGTTTCATAAAAATGGCCTGAGGGGAACACGCTACAGAATGTCTTTGAGTTATTTTACTTCAGCCCTTGGGTGGTATGTTAGTCGGGTCTTCCATAAAAAGTTACCACAACGTAGGTGGCTTGAAACAACAGAAATTTATTATTTCACAGTTCTGAAAGCTGGAAGTTTGATATCATCAAGGTTGGTCTCTTCTGGAGAGCAGTGAGGGAGAGTTGGTTCCCTGCCTGTATCTTAGCTTCTGCCAGTTACCTGCCATCTTTGGTGATCCTTAGCTTAGAGAGACAGCACTCCAGTCTTTGCCTCTGTTGTCACATGGTCATCTTCTCCTTATTTGTCTCTGTGTCTTCACATGGCATTCTCCTCTGTGTATATATGTGTTTAAATTTCTCTTTCTTTATAAGATTGGTAATCGTGGTGGCTGGGCGCAGTGGCTCAAGCCTGTAATCCCAGCACTTTGGGAGGCTGAAGTGGGCGGATTACCTGAGGCCAGAAGTTCAAGAACAGACTGGCCAACATGGTAAAACTCCATCTCTACCAAAAAAAAAAAAAATATATATATATATATATATATATTAGCTGGGCGTGATGGCATGTGTCTGTAGTCCCAGCTACTCGGGAGGCTGAGGCAGGAGAATCACTTGAACCTGGGAGGCAGAAGTTGCAGTGAGCTGAGATTGCACCATTGCACTCCTGTCTGGGCAACAAAAAGCGAAACTCCATCTCAAAAAAAAAAGAAAAAAATAATTGTGGTAATGAAAGTAGTTAGTAAGTAAGTAACTGAAAGTAATGGCAAAAACCACAAAGACTTTTGCACCAACCTAATATAAGAACACTGGTCACACTGGATTTGGGCCCAACCTAATGACCTCAATTTAACTTGATTCCATCTGCAAAGATCCGATTTCCAAATAAGGTGACATTTACAGGTATCAAGGGTTAGGATTTCAACATATCTCTTTAGGGGACACGATTCCACCAATAGCAGGTGGCAAATTTGCTAATTGCTAAAGAGAATTTAGAGTTGATCAGGTTCTTCCCATTGGTCTGTACATCTTCATTCCTTAGATAAGGAAGGCAAACATGTTTAACCTTTGGACTTGATTGTGGCTGGGATAATGATCTTCTAGTAGTTTTTCATTTAAGTTTTGTTTTGATATTTTTCAGGTTTTAAAAGAAATGGTATTTGCCTAGTCTTTAAATCTATTAACTCTTTATGTGCGTGTCACCCCCAAAAAAGTAAAATTACTAAGACTTTTTAGTTGGTCACTATTGCCTATGAAGTGAAAGACAAAAAAGAAGAGAGGCCACTGGGAGAAGTAACTGAATTCTTACCGGAGGTGCTGTGTACAAAGAACTTCACTAGATGGGAGGGGAAAAGTAGCAAATTCCTCTTTCAAGGAAACCTGGAATAGAACATTACAGCCCTCTGTGTATCTTAAAAGTAGGAAAGAAGTTTGGTTTCAGAATATTGGCTTCCAAAGTTGTAAAGGTAAGGTATGAGAGGAAGGGCAGCGGCTTACAGATCCATGCAGGCAAATTGTTCCTGCTCTCCCCATTCTTTAGGAAAGGGCCATTAAGAAAAAAAAGTTGGCCAGGCGCAATGACTCACACCTGTAATCCCAGCACTTTAGGAGGTTGAGGTAAGCAGATTGCTTGAGCCCAGAAGTTGGAGACCAGCCTTGGCAACTTGGTGAAACCCTGTCTCCACTAAAAATAGAAAAAAAATCAGTTGGGCGAGGTGGCTCATGCCTGTAATCCCAGCACTTTGGGAGGCTGAGGCAGGCGGATCATTTGAGGTCAGGAGTTCGAGACCAGCACAGTCAACATGGTGAAACCCTGTGACTACTAAAAATACAAAAAAAAAAGCTGGGAGTGGTGGCACATGCTTGTAATCCCAGCTACTGGGTGAGGCTGAGACAGGAGAATCAGAGAATCGCTTGAACCAGGGAGACAGAGGTTGCAGTGAGCCAAGATTGCACCACTGCTCTCCAGCCTGGGCAACAGAGCAAGACGCTGCCTCAAAAAAAAAAAAGAAAGAAAGAAAAAATTAGTGGGGCTTGGTGACAAACACCTGTAGTCCCAGCTAATTGGGAGGCTGAGATGGGAGGATCACCTAAGCCTGGGAAGTCAAGGTTTCAGTGAACCATGATTGTGCCACTGCACTCCAGCCTGGGTGATGGGAGTGAAACCCTGACTCCAAAAAAAAAAAAAAAAAAAGTTTTTAATTGACTAAGTTAAAAAGAAAACAAAAACAAAAACAAAAAAAAACAAACATTGCTCATGGATAGTATGATATTTATTTTTCTGTTTGTCTGTTTATGTATTAACATCAAAAATCACCAGTTATGGAGCACATATTAAATCCTACTGCTGCTTGTTTTGTGAATAAAATTTTATTGCACACAGCCACTCCTATTAGATGTTTTTGTCTATGACTGCTTCTCACTATCATGGCAGAGTTGAGTGTTACCCAAAGGGCCTGAAGTATCTACTATCTGGTCCTTAACAGAAAAATGAAGGTCACACTTTTTTAGATATCTACATAAGGAATTAGAAACTAAAGAACACTACAACACACCAAACACCCTACACATGGATAACAGGTAGTAACTTGCAATGAATTTCTTGGCATCACCATTTCTTTGACAAATCTATGAGCTTAGTGATAAAAACTTGGCATTAGTGCTCATTAGAAAAAGCCAAGTAGGGTTTAAACAACTGAAAATCCCTAGTAATCACAAGAATAAGGATGCCAAAAATTAGTTGAGGTACTATTAAGAGTCACAACCCCAGAACTGATAGAAAAAGAGAGACTGAATCACAGTCTAGCAGAGCTTTCCAGGATTAAAGCAAGAGATGAAAACCCTCTCCTTACCCTCGTTTATAACCACATTTTGTGTTAGGATAAAATTTGGCACAACTTCTGCCTGCTGTGATTCCTGTAATTTTCCCATCCTTTTTCTGGAACACTGAACTATGGGAGGGTGCAGCCAATAGTGCTGGAGACACCATGCCCTTCACAGGGTCCTCCCAAAGTGCTCCAGACACCAGCACCCTGGATAAAGCATCTGCCACTTTGTCCCAGGGTCTGAGGCTTCTCTCCAGGCTCCTGCGTCTACCCCATTTTCAAGCCCTCTTGCTTTGGTCTCATGTGCCCCACACTTTCAACCCAAACTGTGCCTTTCTGGCCAGTCTCTATGGATGAATTCCTCAGCTGAACTGTCTACCTGGCTTTCCATAAGATCATCTTTGGTTCCGGGATCTACAATAAAAGCACCAGACCTGATCTATCTCAGTCTGCTCTGACCTATCCCAGTCTGCTCTGACCTCATCATTTTTCCCCTAAGGACACAAATGTCCGGTGTCTAGCACTAAGCCACAGGGACATCTACATAAAATGTTGGCTGTTTCTGTTTTGCTGAATCTGTCTTTCCATGACAATTTCTGGGTTAATTCATCTCAGAACATACCAGAGCCTGAAGGGTCTGCTGATCCTTTATATCCTAGGAGAATAAATGAATTAGCACATATACAGCTCTTAGAAGTGTGCCTGACTAGAATAAGCATCTTATATGTTAGCCATTATTTGATCAAGGTCTCAGCCGGTGATTGTAGTTTCTTAGTGCTACACGGTGTTCAGAGAGATTCTAGAACCTAGCATCTTCCTCTAAAAGCATGATTTATCTTTGGTTGCTGAAATGTTAGTTTTGTCTAGGATCTCTTATGAATATTTCTTAATTCCTGTTTTTAAGTAGAGAAGAAAGTCTTTGGAAATGTGATTTTAAGTAGAATGAGAAGGCAAGAATACCTGTAGTATTTGTTTGTATTTTATTTTTAAGTCACGGAAACAATTTTGTCAATAAATGGGTGATCCTTGAACCTTCAAAAGCTTTGTCTAAAACAGAAGCATTGTTTTCATTTTCTTAATAGAATGTCTCTTACCATTTTGCATGCAGCAAAAAATATATTTCCCCAATACTAGCACAGAAAGAACTGCTAAAAGTGAGAGACATCCCTGTTTATTCAGGGTTAATGCAGTCCCTTGGGGCGAGGACCATCTATTTTCATGTACTGCTAAACTGTCCATGATTATGATGTGCTGGGTGTTTTTTGCTCATTTCTCATGCTTCAAATCTCTCTGTTGCTGATTTCTTGCCTTTTGAGCTCTTCAGCCAGCTGGCTGTGATGGACAGGGCTGTAGGAAGGAGTATAATAGAAATCAGAAGTGAAGATGCTGATTCCCACACAACAGCCAGTCTGGGAACGAGGCTGTCTTAAAGATCATTTGGGCAAAACACACGCTATACTGTTCCTGACATTATCTGTCAAGTGTCTGATCCAGAAGTAGCAAAGTGGGATGGATAATAATTAATGGGTCTATAGGAACCATAATGATAGCTTGGTGGCCACTGGGAAATTTCAGACAGCGAGCATGGCTCCTGATATGAGATAATGTGTGATCTTTAGACTCAGGTCTCTTTTAGAATAGCTGAAGCTGGCATTGGGCCCATATATGCCTCCAGGTAAAGGACATCCCAGAGGCATTTTGTCCAATATAAAGCCTGGAAGATTCCTTATATTTTGTGATAGATTTATTGTTGCCCTTGTTATGTATCATAAATATCCACCTTCCGCATTAGATTCTGAGCTCCTTAAGGGTTAAAGTCATATAGTTTTCATGTTTAGTTCCCCAATGCCCAGCAAGCAATTTATTAATCAATCAACCAATTTTATGAAAAACAAAAAGCAAAAAAACAAAAGCAAACAAACAAACAAACCACTGTACTTCATACCTGAATTAGACCAAACAGTTGAAACACTAATGGGACATTAGGACTCCTCCAGGGGGAATTAAAAGTGGTATCTCCATTTCCTCTGTCCCATTCTCTTGAGTCATTTGCAAATGAACTGGGAAATGTTAGTCCCCCTCTTGCCTTAAAATGGAAAGGCTCTGGATGTAGGGCCCTGGAATAGTAATTAGAACTAACTTTCCCCATCCACCCACCCACCACGTGACACAAACTGCCTTCAAGCCTGGCCGGAGAGATTCACCCAAATGCTTATTGTCATCTATTGCATCATCTTCTAGGAAAGAAGAAAATTGCTTCCATATCTCCATGGCCCTAAGTGGTCTTTATCTAATCTGACCAAAGTCATCTCTTGGCCTTTTGATGCCAACAGCATTGGCCATCCTTGCAGCACCCAGGGTCACCCTGACCAAACACTCTGGAAGTGTGTGTGATTCATCAAGCCCCACCTTCTGGAAGTTACAACAGTAGTATGGGTAGGACAATAGGACAGTTACAGCAATAGCAGTGGCCAACCTGCATTGCAGAGAACCAAGATTGCAAGTTCTTTTTCCATTCTCCAGCCAAACAAATACTGTATTTTTTTAAAAAATAAATAAATCCAGATATGCCTTCCAGTTCCTTGACCTTAATCTCTCACTCTGGATCTGTTTAGATTCAATGCCCTTCATGTAGCTATTTACGACTCACTGGTTTACTCTCTGGGTCTCATGTTCTAGACTCTGACATCTGGTCAAATATTTCATCAAATATTTGATACATGAATGAAGAGGAGACTTTAAGACTTTCAAAAGGATAAGAACCAGAGGCGAGGCATGGTGGCTCATACCTGTAATCCCAGCACTTTGGGAGGCCAAAGCAAGTGGATCACTTGAGGCCAGGAGTTCAAGACCAGCCTGGGCAACATGGTGAAACCTCATCACTATTAAAAATACAAAAATTAGCTCAGCACCATGGCAGGTGCCTGTAATCCCAGCTACTCAGGAGGCTGAGGCACGAGAATCACTTAAACTTGAGAGGCAGAGGCAGAGTCCGCAGTGAGCTGAGATTGCACCACTGCATTCCAGCCTGGGCGACAAAGCAAGACCCT
The DNA here is from genome assembly GCF_028885655.2 of Pongo abelii. Taxonomy (NCBI): domain Eukaryota; kingdom Metazoa; phylum Chordata; class Mammalia; order Primates; family Hominidae; genus Pongo; species Pongo abelii. The sequence continues at coordinate 54,139,482 of NC_071990.2, read as the reverse complement.
GTCTCAGAAAAAAAGGATAAGAACCAGAGCAGCAAACTCAACCCTGATACATTGCCATGTTTCTCAGAAATATCTACCTGAATGTTAAAAGGGTAAATAGAAAGAGTTCATGCTCCATATTCCCCTGGTTAAATTGAGACATTATAAGACGCATGTGGGAAATAGAAGAGAACAAATCATGAGGTATGCTGGCCCAAAGCCACATGCCTTGTGGGGAAACAAATTCTTTGACCACCCTCAACAATAGTGACTCCCAACCTCCTTGGAATTTTGGCACCCTATCATTACGTACTTGATGATCCAGTCTTGATTTGACAACCTCCACTCCTGCACTTGGCATGAAAAAAGTTACGCAGCATAGATTTATTTCATTTTTTCCTAATGAATGTGAACGAGCATGACTTTTATTGCAAGCATTTTATAGCCTTTCTTGAAACAACTTGCATCTTCCTGGCTAAATGGAACACAATTAAAAAAAAAAATAAACTTGAGCAGTCGTGAAGTTAACACAACACTACAGTTAGTAAGACATCATGACTGCAACAGCCCCAAGGAAATAGACAGCAGTCCTGGTTTCAGTGAGGGAGACAATGTGAGAGAGGGAGAGCTCCCAGTATACCCGAACATGTTTTCTGCAAATAGATTCCCGAACATCTCCTCACATCCTTCCAGTAAGTTTTCCAGTAAGCCTTCCAGTGAGCCTTCACTTGAGCCAGTTTCAGTTTGTTGTCCATCCCTGCAAACAAATGATCCTGGTCTAGATCATGCTGAATTGGCACTCAGAAAAAGATAAACAGAGACCAGTAAAAAGCCTTGGCAGACCCATAATCTACCTTCTCTCGTCAGCCCCTCAGAGCACAATACCTTGCTGGAAGTGGAGGAGTGAGACAGAGGTTACTTCGGTGTCTGGGATCACGTATGTGCCGCCTGGTTTTCCTATAACCAGCTCTGACACTTCTGCCTAACAGAGCCATCTACCCATATCTGAAATTCCTAACTCTAAAGTAAAGATAACATTTTTCATGGCTTCTTTGACTGGTATCTTTGGATAGAGCAAAGGAAAAAGAGATCAACAACACGGAGAGAGGAAAGGTGAAACAAAACATGGAGAATTGTGTAAATGTATCCCCACCCAAACAAGCACAATTCATTCTACAGAGCACACAAAGAAAAGATCCTGGAGTTAGAAAAAGACTCTGTTCCAGCAGAGTAAATACTTACTGGGCTTTTCAACAAAAATTTCTTTGCCCTACAGACAGGTCTGGCTGCCTAATTTCTGCTATTAAACAAGCTCCAACTTGATCCGCCCTTCATGAGGAAATGTGAAATTTGAACCTCTTTATTTCCCCAGCTTTTTTCCCTGCTCCCACTTTATTTTGGTTACTGCCTTGACTTCCACCCCCAGGTGCTATAACTGCTTTATTTCCTCCTGCCTATAGCCTGTTCAACACATGGCGGTTGCTGGTCCATTTTCTCGAAGCATTGCTTTCTGCCATATAACCGTGGGTGGTACCAGTTTTTACAGGCAGTGGCAGTGTAGGCAGGAGGCATTGGTTTCAACAAGGTGACAGCACACAGCTAAGTAGCCAGTGCCTTCTCTGGGCCTCAATTTCCTCATGTATGAAATGGATATTTCCTCACTAGTAGGGTTGTTGAGGGGATCAAATGAGATAGCAAATGCAAAGCTCCTGGCTCAGGGGCAAGCACACAGCAGTACCCGCTAGGAGGATCCTGGCCTTCCCTCTGGAGGTGACAAAGTACCTGCTCCTGAGAGTTCACGTAAGGGGGTCCAAAAGTGCATGGAATTTGAGACAGGTTTATAAGACAGTGGGTAGAGGATGAAGAACTCATGCTCAGGAAGAACTTCACTGCCCTCACATCCCACTACCCCAGTACATGAACAGAATGTGCTTTTAGAACCCCATCATGGGCTCGGATGAAAACCTCTGAGAAGATTCGGGAAGCCATTCAGCCAGAAAGGCTGAAGGAAGTCAAACAGCAGAACTCAGTACTATTCAGCATAATGGTCAAAACAGAACTCTGCAGATAAACCTTAACTGTAAAACAAAATTGGTGAAAGAAAAATGGGTGAATTAATGGGGATTCTAATTTAATAAAGTTAGAATTAACTACTGTCAAGTTAAAAGGAAGTTTAAAGTCAGTCTTATTATAAATGGTTAGTCTACTCAGTCCTCTAGGGGAACCAAAATTCTCCTTAACATGTTAGGGAAATTAAATTTGTTATTTAGAACCTGTGATAAATCTCTTACACTCTTTGTTGGAAAAAACTTTAAATGCATCATTTATTGAAACTAATTTTGTTTCATTAAATAACCTTTGATTCCAAGAAATAGCAAACCTTTTAACTTTTAACCTACAAGCTAAACAGCCAAATCCAGATAGTAAATTTGAGTTAATTTAGCTGATCATATGGCTGGAAATTTTATTCTCAGAGATATCTTAGAAGATACACATCTATTATTGTTAATGTGAGAAGAGCAATGTGTATGCATATTATTGTGTCAATCTTATTTGGTTGTAGTTTTAAAATTTAGCTAGTTATTCTCACAGAATTTTCCATAAAGAATTAAGAAGCCTCCTAGGTTTTATTTAAAAACTTAATAACATATCTTAATAACATAAGCTACATAGAGGTGACAAAGATAAATGAAAAACAAAAATAGGTAGCTAAACTAGAACTAGGAATTAATCCAATAAAAATTTTTTTTAATATACAAAGCTATTTTGCGATCTTGGTAACACCTTTTTAACCAGGTAAGGAAAAAATAGTTTGACTTTTTATAAATATATAATATTTAACTTTTTACTCTTTCCAGTTTAAACTTTGCCTGTTTGAAGGACATTCCAAAAATATTTCAGTGCACTTCTTAAAAACCTTCTAATGCGTCTTCTTAGAATGTCATATATTATTGCCAAATTAAATTACTGTTTTACTACCTGACAGCTTGAAAACAAGGACTATCATGTTATTAGAAAATCTTGCAAGAAAATAAATCTCAGCAATAATGTGAACTCATGGAAGTGACAGAATTTTTTAGAGACTGATATATAGATACATCTATATCAAATTTATATTTTTTTAGAGATGAAATCTTGCTATGTTGCCCACGCTGGAGTGCAGTGGCTATTCACAGGTACAATCTAAGCGTACTACAGCCTTGAACTCCTGGCCTCAAGTGATCCTCCTACCATAGCCTCCCAAGTAGCTGGGACTACAGACATGCCCCACTGTGCCCAGCTTTATCTATATTTTTTAAAGTGGAAAATTTCTGCAGGAATTTCTTGCAAGTTTCTGTTTACAAGCTTCTAAGACCTCAAATATACCCTACCCTCCAACTTAATTACTATTCTTTTATTTAAATGATTTTCCCAGTACAGTTTTAGTTTTATTGGCTGTGTGGTTTTGGTCCCAACAAAAGCAGTTACCTTGTAAATTTCAGAAACATATATCTACTAGGTAAATTCAGCACTCACAATCTTAGATTTTCTAACCAAGTCCTGCTTTCAAATATTCAGTATCATATTCTGTCCCACTGGATCATCAAAGTATCCCAGAAATTCCAGCATTTTGGCAAAAAACAGCACATTCTAATAAAATATATGTTAACTCAAATATACCTTCAAGACACAGATGGTGATGAATCACAAGCTGAAAATATTTTAATTAGAAGTAGAGCTAGTATAACATTTTTTGAACCTGACATTGTACTAATTGATAAAATGATTTTTTTTCCTCTAGTCTGTATAAAACTCTTGGTAAGATTTCCAGTATGTCAGCTAAAAATGTTAACGTCAACAATATTTGCCTTGGTATCCCCAACATAAGACAAAACAGTTGTTCAATGAATAGTGTTTTGAGTGCTTCTTTGCTGACTATGTACTGAACACTGTTAAGCACTAAGAACATAGTTATTAACAATCCCCATAGAGCTTTCAGCTTTTTTCTTTTTTGTATCTAATTAGGGAAAATTTCCAACATCTACAAAAGTAGACAGAATGGTATCATAAAGTCTCACATACCAGTGCCCAGTTTTAATAATTATCAACCCATCACCAATCACAACTCCACCCCATATTAATTTGAAAGCAAATCCCAGACATCTTAACATTTCATCTATAAATATCCAATATTTGATCATGGTTTTAGAGATAAGCCTATCAGTATTATGCCACCTAAAAACCCCAATAATTTCTAAATGTTATAAAATATTCAGTCGGTATTTAAATATCCCCGATTGTCTCATAAACTTTTTGAACAGTTTTTTTGTTTTGTTTTGTTTTTTGCTCAGCTCCACACTTGGCAGTTGGTTGACATCTCTTAAGTTTCATTTCATCTATGGTTCCCCGTCTGCCTTGGTTTGAGTTCCTCCAGAAATACATCTAAGACAGGATTCAAGTATAGGTAGTCAATTTGGAAAGTGCAGTGTACACCATAAAGGAGACAGCATGTGATACAAGAAAAAGCAACCCAAACCCATAGAGGTTGAGCTGTTAAGCAATTTACCAGTGGGTGACTGAAGCTTAATCCTTCGGGGAAGTTCTTGAAAAAGGGATAAACATACACCCACCTCAGAATTATGTCCCTGGGAGTTAAAGGAGCTTGGGTGTGTAATCATCCACTTTATTTAATCATTGGTTAAGGGTTGCTTCTGGGGTTGTTAATTGCTTGGCACTTCTGGCATTCTGCGGTTCAGGAGAAAAAAAAAAAAAAAAAGCTCTTAGGCACCAAAAGGCAGCTACTGACAGTTGGGAGCAAGGCTGAGCACAGTGAAGGGTACAGAGGATATGGGTGGGCACCAAGAGCACCTGCCACTTCCTCCCCCAGTCCCTCCTTGCCATGTATATGGTGAAGAAACTAGGTCAGTTTGCCCTGTAGAATTACCAGCATTGTGGATTTTGCTAATTGCATCCATGTGGTGTCTATTGTTCATATGTTTGCTGTCTCCTGCATTACCTGTGCCCTCACTCCCTGATAGGTAATTTGATCACTTATAATTGGAATATTTTTGCAAGAAGACACCATTGGTGATAGTGACAGGACTTTTGTTAGCAGATGCCCAGTTGCTTCTCTTAGTGTGATGTTAGAGATTTTAGCCTAAATCCACTATTTCATTCGAATGTGCAAATACTCGAATTCTCATTCCTTAATCATGTATTAGCAAAAATACTTCATAATAAAGAAACTTCCTTTGTCAACTATTCGGTTATTCTGCGGTACAGTTAGTACAGGAAAGGTAGGATTCACATTTGATCCTTTCCTTGAATTTACCAGTTTTCAAAATAATGAGCTCGTTTCCCAGAACCCTCTATAGGTGACCAAGAGTTCTTTTATGAATGCATGGATTTAAACAAATCTGCCATGTCTCAATCCCTCATTCAAATTGTCTCTTTTTTTGGCCACTGAAATTTAGCCAGATATCCAAATTGGATTCTGAGTCCTTTCTGACACGACTTTAGTGGTCAATGAAATGTTCTTGCTTTATGGTATGACAATATGTTCCAAGACTGCTGTGGTTTCAATGTATTCTCACAAAATTCATGTGTTGAAATTTAATCTCTATTGTGCTGATGTTGGGAGTTAAGACTTTTGGGGAAGTGATTCAGCCGTGAGAGATGGATTAGTACCTTGCAAAAAGGCTACAGGGAACTAGCTTGGGCCCTTTTTCCCCTTCTGACTTCTGCAATGTGAGGACACAGCGTCCATCCTCTTCAGAGAATGCAGCAGAAAGGCACCATCTTCGAAGCAAAGGCTGGGTCCTTTCTAGACACTGAACTTGCTGGTGCCTCAATCTTGAACTTTTAGCCTCCAGAACTGTGAGAAATAAAGTTGTGATTTTTATAAATGGCCCAGTCTCAGGTATGTTGTTATAACAGCACAAAAGAACCAAGATAAAGGCCTTCTTGAATTTTTTGCTCCCCAGTCTTCGAATTAGCTGACTTTCCAAGAATATGGATTCCTTTTAGTGGAAAATTGTATTAGAAACTACAGTCTGGGTGTTATGGGAACTCATTGCTGCTAAGCTGGTCATTGTTTCTAGGCCTTTTTAGCAGGCAGAGCTAGGAAATAAGTTGTTATTTTGTTTTGTTAAGAGAAAACACATCATGAGCTCATACTGATGTTTTCAATTCAAATTTAGGATTCTAGGGTTTGCGCTTCTTTGCTTTTATATTTTTTTCTCATACTTACAACTTGGTTCTTAACAATTTAAGTACTTATTTGCCATATCCTGTAATATATATCATAGTTTCAGAATAGCAGTGCCAGTATTATTATAAACAGCATGATAATTGAGAGTGGCATAAAGTGTATTTGCATTTTTTTTTATTCTTAGGGTATATCCCACTAGGTTTGTATGTTAAATCTCTGTTGTTTTTTTTAAAAGTTACTTGATATAGTTCTTCTCTGTGTAGTTAAGCAACTAGTTCAATACAGTAATTTTTATTTTCCTTTCAGTTTTTAGAAATTTTTTGTTAATTTGATTTGATAATTATGTAAAATCTTTGCACCATTCCAAAGTCAAACTTATAAAACGAGGTATAATCAGGAAGTTTTGTTTTTAATCCATGTTTTCTCTACTTCGTTCCCATATAGGTAACCAATTTTTAATTTTTGTTCAGGTTTGTTTTATTATGCCCTTGTTTTGTTGTTTTTGTTGTTTTGAGATAGGATCTTGCTCTGTCACCCAGGCTGGAGTGTAGTGGCATGATCCCAGCTCACTGCAGCCATGACCTCCTGGGCTCAAGTGATCCTCCCACCTCAGCCTCCCAAATAGCTAGGACCACAGGTGCATGCCACCATGCCCAGCTAACTTTTTTTTTTTTTGGTAGAGACAAGGTCTCACTCTGTTACTTAGGCTAGTCTCAAACTCCTGGGCTTAACTGATCCTCCCACCTTCACCTCCCAAAGTGCTGGGATTCCAGGCATGAGCCACCACTCCTGGACTGTTGTGATTTTCAATATAAGTATATTCATATTCTTGTTACCTGTTTTGGATAAATGGTAGCACATCGTATATTTGCCTCCATTTTTGCTTTTTTCACATAACAATGCATTGTGCAGAGTATATAAAAATAGAAACATATTTGGAGACTCCTCATTTATAGTTGCACAGTTCTCCATTGATAGGTATGTTCTACCGACAAACATTTGGGTTATTTCCACCATTTTGTTGTTCTAAACAGTGTTGTTATGAATATTGTCTTATAGATTACATATAAACTTTAAAGTTTCAAAAACAAATACTCTGACTTCATTTTAGAAATTGTTAGATAATTCTTGGATTGAAGACTTTGTTTAAACTTTTCTTAGCGTATGTTAGTTTTGATCATATGAATGTGGCTTCTACATGTTCTCATTTTTATTACATAGTAAAATTTCCTCTGTGTCCCAGTGGTATGATCAGCTACTGCAAATGATCCATGGTTGCATGAAAAGGTATATTCTCCAGTTTTAAAATACAAAATTCAAGATCTGCCTACTCATTCAATCTTGTTTTACTTTTTAGTCTTTACCAAATCTTGAGAAAAATATTTTAATGTCTTTTACAACAATTATATATCTGTCAATTTTCCATTTTAAGGTTGTAATACTATAGAGGCTCATGAATTTTACATATCTTTTATGGATTACATCTTTTATCAGTATAAAATTATTCTTTTTTCTGTCAAATTATTTTTGTTTTGAGAGACACTAACATTATTTACCTTTACTAATATTATTACCTTTGTCTCTTTCTTTCTTTCCTTCTTCCTTCTTTCTCCCTCAACCCCAGCCCTGGCCATTATAATGTTTACCCTTATTAACCTTCACAGCAGAAGAACAGCTATCCACTTTTTTGGTTGGTAAAGGTCTTGTGTTCCCGGATCACGGAGTAGGCATAAACCTCTCTCAACTTCCAGCAAGATTTTTCATGTTAGGGACACAGCTTTTGACAGTTCCTGACAGGGATTTTTAGTCAAGCTCCATAAGATTTTCACTTAGCAATGCTTCCTCCCAGATTCCGACTGCCACTCAAACTTCATTTCCAGTGCTTGGTTATGTGGATTCATCACTTTCCAGTGTCTTGATGACTCTGTATAAAATTAGGAAAAGTTGCAATGGAGTACATTTCCATTTTAAACTGAAAGCCAACTTGTCATGTTTTTGACATTCTCTGCTATTTGGTAATATGGTTTTAAAATTAACTTTGTATCACAAAACTGTATTTTAAAGAGAACTTACTAGCTGAGTGTAACACACAAAAGGAGATGATAAAATCTCCTTGTATTAGAGATGATAAGATTTACTTACAGATTTTTATTCTGTGAATGTGAATATTTCATACCTAATAAAAACACGATTTCGTCTTTTCACTTTTGAGCACATTGAGAAGCAATATTGTTAGATTAAGAACTTTGGATGAATTGGAGGTGTCAACAATGATAATTCAATTTCATTACTATGAGATTTGCAATGAAATTTGGGGAAAAAAATTCGTTATTGAGCAAACTGAGTTCTTCAAACAATACTACTGGATCAATATACTGCTGACTTTAAAATTCAAGTTTTTTATTAACCAATAAAGGTAGTTTATTACATTTTTATTTCTTGTCATATATTTTTAGTCTTCTTTAAAAAGTCTGTTTATTAATGTGCTTTAACTTATAATCTTTGAAACATTTTTACGTTTAAAAAATTTAAAGAGATTCCTCAGACAAAATGTCCCAGTTTATCACTCAGAAAATGTTAGCATCATTCTTTAAGACCATACATGAAAACTCAACTATCTTGCAAATGGAAAAATTGAGTCTCCAAGTCACAAGAGTATCTTTTTTACTTTTTATTTTGAAATAATTTCAAATTTATAGAAAAGTTACAAAACTAGTAGAAAGAAACCTGTATACCCTTTACCCAGATTCATCAAATGTTAACATTTTGCTCCACTCACTTTCTCAATCTCCTTTCATTGGCACAAGAAACTGAGGCACAGAGAAGTTAAGTAACTTGGCCAAAATCATACTACTAGAGTATGGCAAACCTGAACTTCAACCTGTCTGGCACGAGAGGCTTCCATCAGTTCCTTCTCTACTCAAGTAAACCTCATCAGCTCTTACAGGCATTCAGTCTGGTAAGTGAGTACTTCGTCTTTATGATACGTTGCCACATGGTTATGATATTATGAAATACGTATTTGGGCTTGCTCCTGTTTCTTAACATACAGCTTCTAAAACCCTTGGGTATCTCCAAAGTGATGAGTGTCTTTGATATGCTGTGGAGATTACTGATGGCTAGGGGCCCCTAAATAGCTTCCATATGGGGGCTGGTCACCAGAAAGACCAAGGCATGATTAGACGGTTGGGACTTAAAGTCCCAGCAATCAACCTTCACCTCCAGGGAAGAAACAGGGGCTGACCAATGGCTCATGAGTTAATCAATCATGCCTACATGATGAAGCCTTCATGAAAACTCAAAATGACCAGGTTCAGGAGCTTCTGGGTAGCTGAACCAGTGGAAAGTCCTGGAGGGTGGCACATGCAGAGAGGGCATGGAAGCTCCGTGCCCCTTCCCACATGCCTTGCCTATGCATCTCTTCCTCCTGGCTGTTCATCTGTATCTTTTTTAGTATCCTTTATAATAAACCAGTAAACAAAAATAAGTGTTCCTCTGAGTTGTGTAAGTCATCCTAGCAAATTAATTGAACCCAAGGAGAGAGTAGTGAGAATCTTGACTTATAGCTGGTCAGCAGAAGCATAGGTGACAACATGTAACTCGTGATAGGCCTCTGAAGTGGGGGCAGTCCTGTGGGGTGGAACCCTTATTCTGTGGGATCTGATGCTATCTCCAGGTAGATAGTGTCAGAATTGAATTAAATTATAGTACACATAGCTGATATCTGCTAGGGAATTTATTGGTTGCTGGTGGGGAGAAATCCCTATATATTTTGGAGACTAGAGGTGAAATGCTCTGTGTTGGCTGTGTAAAAAATGGTTTGGTTTGGTTTTTCCTTCTAACTTACTGGCATAGGTAACAAAACCCATAAGAAAATGTCCTCGTCTAACTTTGTAAGCCCCACATTCTACATCTGAACCAGGTAGGAAAAGGAGACCCAGAGGAGCAATAAGTTAGCAACAGACAACAGTGCCCTGAAAGCAGGAAATGGCAGTGTCTGGACAAATTGTCATGGTCATATTAAGCAAGTTAAGTATTTACTCAGCTGGCAGGAGTATTACATTTTTAATTGTTACCCACTTTAACCAATATTTAGCTAGTGTCCTCTGCATACGGAGGACCATATTAAGCATTTTGGAAAAAACCCAAATGCAAGAAAGGATCTCGGGGAGCAACATACCCTCATGAAAAAAATAACCTTAAGCATATTTACCAAGGAGTATACATGGGTTGATAAATTAGTATTATACCAAAAAATTAAAAACCCCCACTGTTCACACAAACCCTGAGGAGCCATTAGAGTAGGGAAAGTTTAAGAAGCTATGTTTCTCCTTGATGGTGTAAGGTTTTAAATGGGTTTATAAAACTAAGGGGCTATGTGGAGTTAAGAGTTTCATGAATGGGGTAAAGATGCAGAGTTGGGAGGAAACCAACATATGTGGACCTAGAAGGGAGGAAAGTCATAGGCTCACCTTGGAAGGCTGAAGGAGGCTGACACCATGTTGGATGATCAAAAATCAGCATTAACTCATTCACCAGATGGGTTGGAATAATGCAGATGAACTCAGGGTCACAGGTGTCAGGATGGAGAGACTGTCTCAAAGCAGGGGAGGCTTTGGGCTTGGGAGTTTTGTTTTACTTTTTGACAATGTTAAACCAACAAAGTAACTATGAAAGAGAAGTATGAAAGAGAAGTATGAAAACAGCCCACTGGCTCAAAGTCAGAAGGAAACCATGGGGGGCTTTAGAGAAAGTGATGTGTTCGTAGGTGGTGAAGCTGAAGCCAGGTGGCAGCGAGTTCAGGTGGAAGTGGATGATGAGGAAATGCAGGTGGAAAGGTAGATTTCCCCCACTCTATACATTTTTTCATGGATAGATGTAGAAAATGAAATGATAATTAGACACTGAAGTGAGGTCAAGGAAGGAGTATTTTTTAAGTAAGGAGACAACACTACAGACTGGCCACAAATTCCCTGAGATTGTGTCTAACCAGAGCTGTAGATATTAATATGAAATCAGCTCTCGGCTGGGCACAGTGGATAGTGCTTATAATTCTAACATTTTGGGAGGCTGAGGTGCGCAGATCTCTTGAGCCCAGAAGCTCTAGACCAGTCTTGGCAACATGGTGAAACCTCATCTCTACAAAAAATAGCTGGGTGTGGTGGCAGGTGCCTGTAGTCCCAGCTACTCAGGGGGCTTCGGTGGGAGGATCACCTGAGCCCAGGAGGTCGAGGCTGCAGTGAGCCATGATCATGCCACTGCACTCCAACCTGGATGGCAGAATGTCTCAAAACAAACAAACAAAAAATCAACTTTTAAGGACTGCCTCTATGACTTCTGTCATTAGGAAAATGTTCAGAAGTAATAGGAAGTATGAGAAACATGAACCTTTGTGCAGAAAAGGAGGAATCATAGAAATAAAACTTCAGACTGTTGTGCAAAAGGACACATTGCATATTCTTAAAGTTAAAAGGGAGGAACCAGAGGAATGTGATCAGATTAAAATAGCAAAGCAATTAAAAATTTTACATACGAAGCTTAAAGGCAAACTTAGAGATTGTAGTAACCACAGCAGGCATAGTCAGCACTCAGTAGGTGTTTACTCTGCGTAGGATGATGTTACGGTAGAAGCAAAGGCCCTATGACAGATCCAAAGCACAGGTGGAGACACTGACTTTTTCGTCACAGCTCAGAGCTTTGATAAAAATAGAGATGGACTTATTTACTAACTCAATAAAACACTGCTAAACACTAGGGGTACAGAGATGAATTTAATATGGCTCCTTCCAAGGAGCTCCTGATCCAATAGAACAAGCAGACGCTAGAGTCCAATGAGACACTAGCTACGAAGAGCAAGGGCAAGAAACATTAGATGTAGGGTTCCACCCTGATATAGTTTGGATCTGTGTTCCTGCCCAAATTTTGTGTTGAATTGTAATCTCCAGTGTTGGAGGTGGAGCCTGGTGGGAGGTAATTGGATCATGCGGGCAGATTTCTCATGAATGGTTTAGCAGCATCCCCTTTGTCCTGTCCTTGGAACAATGAGTTACCTGTCAGATCTGGTAGTTAAAGAGTGTGTGGCACCTCCCCCTCACTCTCTTCCTCCTGCTACTGCCATGTGAGATATCTGCTCCTACTTTGACTTCTTCCAAGATTGGAAGCTTCCTGAGGCCACCCCAGAGTCAGAAGCTGCTATGCTTCCTGTACAGCTTGCAGAACCATGAGTCAATTAAATCTTTTTTCTCTATAAATTACCCAGTCTCAGGTATTTCTTGATAGCAATGTGAGAGTGGACTAATACTCACCCAGTAGACTCCCCGGAGCCTCTGGTCTTCTAGCACTCTTATCAGGAGAGGATGCTGGATCAATCCTGCTGCTCTTTGGCATTCTGGGCACTGCGCTGCTGTGAAGATGCCTCTAACACCTCCCCACCCTAGTGAGATCATCATCATTGATTGCTGCAGTTGCATATCCACTGTCACCACCACTTCCACCACAGGTGACCAATCTTGCCAGATGGACCTTGCTGTTATTACCAACAACTTTGAGGGGTCTATACCTCACCAATGTTGGAGCTCTCTTATTGGTGTCCACAGTGGTTGTCTGGCTCCTAAAGATTTTTTTATGTGTGTAATTCTCTCTCTAAAGCAACTTGAAATACCTCTACTGTGTTCAACTTTGAATGAGTTTTGTAATCACCTAGTAGATGGGATTAAGAAGCATACAAACACATATTCTCACTCCTTTACTCATTAATCTGAGTTTCAGTGTTCTGATCCCTGAGCATCAATCCCCAACTCCTCCATGTCAAATCCAGTCCAGAGTCCTCAAGGCAGTCAGGCAGACTTGGCTTTCCCCAGGGACCCCAGGCTATGTGCTTTGCTATTTTATTATGTAAGAAGGAAAAGCACCTAAAATGTGAGCGTTAGTGAATGAAAGGTGATTGTGTGATGGTACCTCCAAACTTACACCAGCAAAAGAGAGGAAATAAAAGTTAAGTTCTCCACATGTCCTTTTTACTAGAGAATCCCAAATCACTGTGACTCAGCACCTGTACTTTGTGGTCATTTGTACCTGATACTAATTCTATTGTGACTCAGACGTTGCTCCAAACAAGTTTCTTTGTCACATCTCACCACTGTTGTTAGGAAAACACGTTCAATGCAGGGGAACTTATTTGTTATGCTAGAAGCAAAGAGGGAGAGAGAGAGTGCACAGCAGAAGCAGGTGGTCATCCAGTAGAGATCAAAGTTCCCTTGCAAAGGGAATTTGTCATTGGTGCACACTCCCTTATTTAAGCTTTTGCTGATTCATCGTGCACTCATCAAAGCTGCACTGAGCTAATATTTAGAAATTCATTTGCTATAGAAGCAAACTCCAACATCAAATCCTTAAGTATGTGACTTGATCTATTCATACCTGGGTGTATACTAGTCCTGAGTCTAGGCACATACACCCACCTACACACAGCAGTGCTGAAAAAGCATGACTGTAAAAAACTGGGGTGATAACTGGACAATGAAATGAGGTCAATGAAGGGTTATTTTATATAAGAAATAACCTACGGATTGGCCACAAATCCCCTCTGCATTGACATTCATATGTATACATACACATTCTCACATGAAAACTCTTTAAAAAAAACTTTAAATTAGGGAAATTGTTGAAATTTGAACTAAGATGACAGTGAACAAGAAGCCCAAAGAATATTAATAATTATCTTAATTTTCTTTCTTATTATTCAAAGTATGTGCTCTAAAACTGTACCGAGGTACATCAAGTGCACAAATAGTAGTATGGAGTTGATTTTTTTTTCCATATACATGTACCTATGTTAGCACCATCTAATTCAGGATAGAGGATATCTCTGATCTCTTAGCTGGAGAAGACCGCTTCATGCCACTTTCCAGTAAATATCTCCCCACAGAATTAATAGTATTCTGACCTCAATCACCGTAATTCATTTTGTCTGTTCTTAAAATGTATATAATTTAAATCATACAGAAGATACAATATTTAATTTTTAAAAATACATTCAAAAGGTACAAAAGCCATGCCTCACTCCTGGCTCTGATCCTCAGCCACCTGGTTTCTCTACCCAAAGGCAACCAATGATACTGCCTTTCTTTTTTTTTTTTTTAGATGAGGTTTCTCCCTGTTGCCCAGGCCGGAGTGCAGCGGTGCAATCATAGCTCACTGCAGCCTCACACTCCTGGGCTCAAGCCATCCTATTGCCTCAGCCTCCTGAGTAGCAGGGACTGCAGGTACACACTACCACAGCCAGCTAATTTTTAACTTTTTTATTTGGACAGAGTCTCACTTTGCTGCCCAGGCTAGGTATCACCTTTTTGTTCATCTCTACAGAAATATTTACTCATATACACAAAAAATGCATATGCATATACATAGTTTTCTTCTCTTGAAATCACTTTTGCAAAAATTATAACAATCAAGAAATTATTAAAGTGAATGAGATCTGAACTAACCAACCCCCATCTAGCCTTTAACCTCCAAACTGGCCTTAATTATTCCTGGGCTTATGCCAAGATAACTTTGGGAGACATTTAGTTTAGAGTTTAAATGGTAATAGCACTTCCCCAAAATTATACCACTTTGTAAAGCTAATGAAAGCTAATCCATCCACCAAATTATTAGGATGAGAGGAGCCTGAATTCTGCTAAGGTGTAGACTTCAACGATTACTAGCCATTACTCTGGAGGTCTCAAAAATTGCAACTCCCCTAATTACTCTCGCCGATAACATCACTATTATAGAACCTAAGATTGGCCTTTTGAGATGTCTTTTCAGGTTTCTGCATTTCTGACGACCAATGAACCAACGTCTCCACCCAGGCCTGCCAAACCCCACTAGCCAGTCCTGTGGCCCTACCCAGAAGCAGACTCCCTGGCCCCCCAAACCACCCTTGAAAAACTCTAGCCTCCAAATTTTCAGGGAGATTGATTTGAGTAATAACTCCACCTCCCACGTGGCATGGCTGACCTCGTGTCAATTAAATTTTATTGCAATGACTTGGCCTTGGTGGATTGATTTTGTCTGTGCAGTGCGCAGGAAGAAACTATTGGGCGGTTACACTCTCACACAAGTTTGGAACACTACTGAAAATTTAAAAATTTAGCTGGGTGGGTGTGGTGGCGTGCTCCTGTAGTCCCAGATACTTGGGAGGCAGAGGCAGGAGGATCTCTTGAGCCCAGCAGGTCGAGGCTACAGTGAGCTATGACTGTGCACTGCAATCTAGCCTGGGCAACAAAGGGAGACCCTGTCTATAAATACATACATTTAAATAAATGAGAAGAAAAAGGTAGTGACATACTATAGCATTTAGGAATATGTTTAGCTACAAATAACAGAAACTCAAAAACAGTGGCTTAAACAGTAAGTTTGCCCCACGAAACAAGAAGTCTGGGGCAGTCCAAGGAGGTTCAACAAGCTGCTGTTTCTGTTTTTTTACCTCCACCACCCTTAGAATGAGGCTTTTGTCTTAATGCTTATTACTTCTTTGTTGCAAGATAGCTGCTGCATCTCCAGGTATTACATCTGTATTCAAGACAGGGAGAAGAAGAAAGTGGGAGTTGGGAAGGGGAGAGACCTGTGTTAGGAAACCAAAAGCTTTCACAGAAACCCTCTATTTCTATCTCATGGGATCATACTCCTGAATCATACGGCCCCTCCAGCTGCACAACGCTGTGGTGAAGCAAATATTTTTAGTTTAGGCTTTATTTTTTAGAAAGAAAGGGGATGAGAATTGGCATGAGCAGATATAAGGATAGCCTCAGCCTCACATGATATTATGACTGTATTATTTGTTAAATATTGATAAAGTTATGGAATACTGAGAAATTTTAGTTTTGGATAAATACCCATTCACATGAATTTTTGCTGTCCTTACTACTACTTTGAGAAAAAAGGTAAACTAAAGAACTTCTAAAATTTCTTCTCATATTGTTATTGTACACAGGTCCATCTTTTTAAATCCACAATTGCAAAATATAAAAACAAAATAAAGAAAACTATGAAAACAGAAAAGTTTGTGTAACTGATTTTGTGACAAAAACCTGATGTGACCCAAGGAGAGGCTATTTGAAGTCTTCATTCGTATGATTTAGTGTGAATTGTTTATATGTTGCAGAAATATTCATGTTTGATTAAAGAGTACTGCCCCAGACCCTACTTGGGATATTACATAATAAATAGGATCTTCTAACTTTGAAAAGTTCTGAATTCTCAAACACCTCTAAACCCAATGGTTTAAATAGGGAATTGTAGAACTGTGGTTAGAAAGATGACTTCAATGTAAATATACAATTTGGCAGAAAGTTTAGAGGAATCATATAAACAACTAAATGAATGCAGGCAGAAATGAAAAAAGAAATTCTGAAACTTTAAGAATCTGGGATAATATCAGATAAATACTTTGCTTAAATTTGACTAATTTAAACCATTTTTATAAATTAGTCACTCAGCATGAAGACATCAAAAATTCTTCCTAAATTCTTAACACTATGTACATTTGAATGCTGAGCTAGTCCCAGGATTCATCCCAAAAATATCACTGACCAGTATGATTTAATATTAGTATTTGCCCCCTCAGGGGCATCTTTGCTGCAGGATATCACAAGGGTAGAAGGTAAAGCAGCTGCACAAAACATCTTTGCTCTTGTTTGTTACTCTGAGATGATCCTCTACCTGAAAATATCTAAGCAGACACTTTTCTCAGCTTTGCAATGCAAATGATATTTAACAGTTTCCTAGGAATGTTTTGTGTGCTTATCAAATTTCGGCTAAACACATTTATTTATATGATAAATATGATAACCAAAAGATTCCATGTATTATCTTTTCAATATTCATGTTATACTGTACAGGCACGCTGTTATACAAATACTGTATAATATAGTATTGTAAGGTACAAAAATACAATAAACTAACCATACTTCAGCTCTGCGGGGTTCCTGTGGGAGAGCTCTGCAGGGTTGCTGCGCAAGCCCCAGGTAAGTGATTAAGTCAGACAACAACTACATCAGTGCTTCTCAAATTTTCATGTGCCTGCAGATTATGGGTTGGGGGTGGGGAGTTGTTAATATGCATTCTGACTTAGTAGGCCTGGTGTCAGGCCAGAGATTCTGCGTTTCTCCCAAGCTTTCCGGTGATACAGATGCTGACCGGTGGACCACACTTTGAGTAGCAAGATGTTAAAGCTTCTTACAACTCTAAATTTTCAAAATCCTTTATAAAAGGATAGCTATAATGTATATGTGAAATGGACTATGAAAACATAAAATAATAAAAGCTTACTATTGTTAGTCACTTGGGAAGTGTAGTCACTTCCCAAGTGTACATCTCAGGATATACAAACTCTTAGGGGAACTCCATGTGATTTAGAAATCTAGCCAGCTTGCCAAGAGGATAATGAAGAATATAATTGAGGTGTGGGTGAAAACCTCCAAAGACTAGAAACCTTTGCTCTGACATGCACCCTGAACATGGTTGTCTCCAAGCCAAGATTTTATTAAAAGGTGATTAAGCCCATCCTTGAGAAAACATGTGTTTTCAAGAGACTCTTGAACTCTCAGCCTCAAGTGGAGTTAGGCAATTCTGGGGAAACCAGTTAACATCCTGGGCCTATTACTTGCAAGGAACATTTAGGCCCTGCAAACAAACAAGATGTTAGCTAAATAATAGGCCATAAATGTAGAGCAAAGTGGAGAACTCCAAAATAACCAAGGACAAAAAAGAAATTCAGAGAGTCAACAATTTATACAAGGGCTATTATCCTAGACTCAATTTGTGTTTCTTACATAGCCAAAGTAATCTTATCCAAACAAAAATTTGTGTATGCTACCCTGCTATAAAATTATCTAAGGCTCACAACAGTACCTACAGAGAAATAGAAATACTGATTCTTCTTAATGTAGAATCCTACGAGGTTTTCCAAAAACATACAACTGTGTAACCACAATCACAAACAAGATATTGAATAGTTCTATCTATCTCAAAAATCCTCCCCTTACCCTAAGTAACCAATCCTTTCTGTACCACTCCCACAACCCCTGCCCCAGTCCCTGGCAACCAAACATCTATATTCTGTTCCTATCATTATTCCTACTCTAGAAGGTCATTCCTATCATTATTCCTACTCTAGAAGGTCAAATTGAATCATATAGAGTGTCGCCTTTTGAGTCGGCTTCTCGTACTTCACACAATGCATTTGAGATTCATCAATGCTGTGGTATGCATCAGGAGTTTGTTCCTTTTTATTACTGTAATCCATAGAGATGCCACACTGAGCCATATTGGAGCCCGAAGCAGAAAACAAAAAACAAAAATTGCACCCCTCTGTACATGTTTTTTATGTATTTTGTGGGTATTTAAACACCAAAGTAATAAAAATATTGAAAAATTTTAAAAATACATATTATTAAAACCCACAATATTATGTTCAGTGTAAAGATTTTATTTACAACAAAACAATTCATTGTAATCTTACTTTCCTGGCTTTAATGGAAGCAAACTCATCCATAATATTTTCAAAATCTACTTTTTTGCTTATCTTACTTTATTTTATGGGGCACCACTGTGATTGCTGTTAAAAAAAATTCTCAAGGCCACTTCCAAATTTGGATAAGATTGCACCAAGTAAAATACTCGCATCCGTTTTAGAAAATCTGAACCTTATACTGATTTTATATTACAAATCATTGAAATTGTACACTGCTTAAAACTATTTCGGATGAAATTTCTACAGAACTTAAATTGTCAGAATATTTAAGAGTCAAGTGGGTGACTGCTTTTTGTACATCAAATGTAATCATAGAAAATAACTTTTTTTTAGTTACAAATTGAAAATGTTCCAGCCTGGCCAATGTGGTGAAACCCTGTCTCTACCAAAAAACACAAAAATTAGTTGGGCATGGTGGCACAGGCCTGTAATCCCAGCTAACTAAGGAGGCTAAGTTGGGAGAATCACTTGAACCCAGGAGGCGGAGGCTGCAGTGAGCCCAAATTGTGCACTCCAGCCTGGGCAACAGAGTGAGACCCTGTCTCAAAAAAAAATATAGCAAAATATTAAGATGCTTTACCTGCTTTTTCACATTTTCATTTAAATGTGAAATTAAGATAGCTATAGTCTCCAGAATTTTGTTTGATGTGGACTTTTCCCATAATAATATCTCCATGCAGTGATTTACAGATTTCCAATTTTTAAATTTTTTCTTTTTCATTCATTTACAAATTTTGGAGGTATATTCATCTCTTGCTAAGACCTTTTTATTAATCAAATATTTTTTCAAATTATTTTTTCTTATTTATTATAAGCAAAGAGATAGGTCTTCTATTAAGCATATAACTTTATGTATAGTAATTTTTTTAAAAAACAGAGCTTTATTAATTTTTTCCACTAGCTTAAAACATTATTCCATACAGATGTTTCATTAAAATGTATAATCTATTGCACCAAGATACTTTCAATTATAGCATCATGTATTCTGTCATTTGATATTACATCTTTTAATATTTGATTTGCATACAAAATATCTTGCATACAAAATGTCTTGCAAAATGTCTTTAATTTGCATACAAAATGTCTTGATTCCTTTTGATCTTGATGCCCATCAGGTATCCACAATGTAATTCTTAGAACAGACATATAATATTACACCTGTCTATTGAATTCTCCAAAAAATGTATATATCCTCTGTACAATACTAAAAATGGTTATCATATTTCTATTCACAGAAGCAATGTTTTCACGTATTAAATTAAGACTATGAGCTGAGTACTTCACATGTTTGACATAATCATTTTTGGTGGAAATAATGGCCACACACCTTTGTATACACAAGCCATGTTTGCTCTATTATCACTTCCCAGGCAATTAGCATTTTTATGTCAATATTATCTGTTTCCAATTCATTAATAATTTCACGAGGTAGATCATATCTAGTTTTTTCTTTCACATTTCAGTAAAGTCAGTATAACTTTTTTCTGTTGATATGACATCATTCTCAATGTGAACATACTTAATAATGTTACATACTTGTTCACAATGGGCTACATCTGGTATATAATAAAAATCAAGGTATTTTGCTTCTTTTTTTTTTTTTTTTAATTGAGACAGTCTTTCTCTGTCACCCAGGCTGGAGTGCAGTGGTGTTCTCGGCTCACTGCAACCTCCATCTCCAGGGTGCAAGTGACTGTCCCGCCTCAGCCTCCCAAGTAGCTGGGACTACAGGTGCGTGCCACCACGCCCAGCTAATTTTTGTATTTTTAGTACAGATGGGGTTTCACCACATTGGCCATACTGGTCTCGAACTCCTGACATCAAGTGACGCACCTGCCTCCGACTCCCAAAGTGCTGGGATTACAGGCATGAGCCACCACACCAGCTTGCCCACATACTTATTTCAAGTTTTTGAAATGTCTAACATTTCCCTTTCTTCACTTTTGTCTTCACAATTCAAAACAGATTCTTTAGTTAACTCTGAATTTGATAATTGTTCTATTCTAATAATGTCAACATTAGACACATAATCATGTTCAGTGGTTTAAGTACTGTGTTTTCTAGCCAAACTTGTAACTGCCCCACATAATTTTGATTCTTTTCAGTATGGGTGTTTTTTTCCTGAACATAGCACAACTTGGCCTTCTAGATGCCATATTTATAGGAAAAAAATTTTAGTACATATTTAAATTCTATTTATTTTTAATCAATACAAGGTTTCTTTCCAGGAATATAATATATAGTAAATTTATAGTAAGTTATATAAATTAATTTTTATATATTGTAGTATCTAATGATCCAATAGGGTGTTCATAAAAGTTTGTATCAAAAATATTTTTAAAAAGGCCAGGTATGGTGGATAACACCTGTAATCCCTACACTTTGGGAGGCTGAGGCGAGTGGATTGCTTGAGCTCAGGAGTTCAAAACCAGCCTGGGCAACATGGTGAAATCCCATCTCTACACAAAATACAAAAATTAGCTGTGGGTGTGGTGGCATGCATCTGTAGTCCCAGCTACTCAGGAGGATGAGGCAGGAGGATCACCTGAGCCCAGGAAGTCAAGTCAAGGCTGCACTGAGTCCGGCTGTCACCACTACACTCCAGCCAGAATGACAGAGTGAGACTCTGTCAAAAAAAATCTGTCTCAAAAAAATACAATAAAACAAAACAATAAAAAAGTTTAAAACTCCCTTGTGTACTGTTGATGGTAATAAAAAACTGTGCAATTACTCTGGAAAACATTATGGTTGTTTCTCAAAAAATCACAAATAGAATTACTATATTATCCAGCAATTCTACTTCTGGATATTTACCCAAAAGAACTAAAAGCAGAGTCTCAAAGACAGATTTGTATATCCATGTTCATAGCAGCATTACTCATAATGCATCTAATAGGTATGCAGGGCTATCACGCTGTGGTTTTAATTTGTATTTCTCTAATGATTATGATTTTTCTATGTTGTGTTTTATTCCATGTGCCAATTAAAAAGAACATGGTATATGTACATGTGCTGAGAAAGAAATAACTTTAAAAATAAGTTGCAAACATCATATAGTATGATCTTTTTCATGTAAATAAATATATGTACACATAATTGAAAGTTTGGGGAAGACTACATAGGAAATTTTCTTCGAGAAAGTAACATCAGAAAAACCCTTGGAGACGTTGGCTTAGGCAAAGACTTCATGACCAAGAACCCGAAAGCAAATGCAACAAAAACAAAGATAAACAGATGAGACTTAATTAAACTAAAAAGCTTCTGCACAGCAAAAGAAACAATCATCAGAGTAAACAGACAACCCACAGAGTGGGAGAAAATCTTCACGAACTACGCATCTGACAAAGGACTAATATACAGAATCTACAAGGATCTCAAACAAATCAGCAAGAAAAAAACAAACAATCCCATCAAAAGTGGGCTAAAGACACGAATAGACAATTCTCAAAAGAAGATATACAAATGGCCAAGAAACATATGAAAAAAATGCTCAACATTGCTAATTATCAGAGAAATGCAAATCAAAACCACCATGTGATACTATTTTACTCCTGCAAGAATGACCATGGTCAAAAAGTAGTAGATGTTGGCGGGGATGTGGTGAAAAGGAAATACTTCTGCACTGCTGGTGGGAATGTAAACTAGCACAACCACTATGGAAAACAGCATGGAGATTCCTTCAAGAACTAAGGAATCCAGCAATCCCACTACTGGGTATCTACCCAGAGGAAAAGAAGTCATTATACGAAAAACATACTGGTACATGCATGTTTATAGCAGTAAAATTCGCAATTGCAAAAATATGGAACCAGCCCAAATGCCCATAAATCAATGAGTGGATAAAGAAAATATGGTATATATGTATATATGTGTGTATATACACACACATATATACATATACGTATACATATACATATATACATATATGTATATATATACGTATATGTATATATACGTATATATGTGTATATATACATATATATGTGTATATATATACATATATATACCATGAAATATTACTCAGCCATAAAAAGGAATGAAATAATGGCATTCGCAGCAACCTGGATGGAATTGGAGACCATTATTCTGAGTGAAGTAACTCAGGAATGGAAAACCAAATATCATTTGTTCTCACTTATAGGTGGGAGCTAAAGCTATGAGGACACAAAGGCATAAGAATGATACAATGGACTTTGGGGACTCAGGGGGAAAAGACAGAAAGAGGGTGAGGGACAAAAAACTACACATCACGTAGAGTGTACACTGCTTGGGTGATAGGTGTACCAAAATCTCGGAAATGACCACTAAAGAACTTGTCCATGTAAACAAACACCACTTGTTCTTCAAAAACCTATTGAAATAAAAAATTAAAAAAAAAATTATTCTAATGGAGAGTAACAAGAGACAACTTTCATTTAATAACTTTGGTACTGTTTGAATTTTTTTAAGTATGTGTTACTTTAATGTGCAAAAACTATTTAAAAAATTAATAAATAAAATCCATGCCTCTTATGGGAAAATAATATAAAAATCCATCCAGAAAGACAACTCAGCAGATTCCTCCTCTCCAGAGCTCCGATCAGTCACATTCCTAACACAGAATTTTAGGCATGCAGAGGCACAGAGCAGGTAGACAATGGGATCTAAAGAAATCCCTGTGCTGACTGTAGATAACTTAGCAGCCTAAGAGGAGAAACTCCTCCAAGATGTGTCAAAGCAGCATCGCCTGTGCTAAGACAAGATGGGCAAAGGTAAAGGGCTCTGACAACTAAATCTGTCCCTTTTTATCCGGAAAAGTTGAAGCACATCTGTATGTGGGGGAGAAGGTTACAATGGAATAGGAGACAAAGAGGGAATACATAGAACCTCATGCAATTCTTAGATCTGCCTCCTGTCCTGTTACTCCCCCTTCTCTCACTCCACTCCAGCCATACTAGCCTCCTTACTGTTCTTTGACCACTCTAGCTTCCCTCCCTGCCTGAGGCCTTTGCATCAGTTGTTCCCTCTGCCTGGAATGGCTGAATTTCCTTACCTCCTTCAAATCCTTGCTTAATCCCACCTTTTCAAAGAGACCTAAACACCCTGGCCACCTTCTTTAATATAATATTCTGACCATGCACCTAACCTCACACCCCTGATCCCCTGCTTTAATCTGTCTTTTTCATAACATTTATCACCTTCTGACTTTCTATATAGTTATTTATTGTGCATATTTGTGCCTCCCCTTGATAAATGTAAGCTCCAAACGGCAGGCATGCTTGTTTGTTATAGTCAGTGATGTATCCTAAGCACCTAGAACAGTACTTGCCTGATGGTGAGTGCTCAATGAACATTTGCTGAAAAATGAATGAATGAATGCCAAGCATTCATAAGCCCACAAAAAAAATCGATGTGTCATTCTACACCTTCACTGTAGCCTAATGCTTCATGCTCCAAAAAGAAAGAAGAGGCGTCATTTTCTCTGTTTCCTGTGCTCCACCTCTCGCACATTCCCCACTCTCCTAGCCACTGTCTTTCCCCTGATTTTTTTGTCTAGCAACAAGAACACCCTGCCTGGTGAAAGTCGGCATTTTCTTCTCAATTTACTTCTAAATATTAGTGCTTTTGTTTACCCTGTGAAGCAGATGGTAACAGTTAATGTAATAACCAGACTGTCTCTTTTCTCTTGTTTGACACAGTAGATGTCATGAACCATATTTTGCCTTGGTTATATTTGTTAAATAGAAGACAGGATCTGCTATATGGTCACCATTAGGTCTGGTCACTGCTTTTATATTGTTAACACTGTGTTTACTTTCATATATTTACATCATTTGGAAACATTTGCCCTAGTTCCAGCAATAAAGGCTAAGAGATAAGGATCCAAATGAAAGAAAGAGGATAAAAACCAGCCCATCTGTCAAATGGCAGAAAAAGGACAGAGCGACAGGTTAGATATTAACAGAATCTTACTCTAGAGTAAAATCACTAGTAAAAAAAAAAAAAAGAAAGAAAGAAAAAGAAAATGCCAAAGCATTTAAATAATCCTAGCATGTAAACTGACAACAAAAAATTGTATCTGAATTCATGTAGCAGCATTTAAAATTCAGTTGTGGCCAGGTGTGTGGCTCACCCTGTATTCTGAACACTTTGGCAGGTTGAGGCAGGAGGATTGCTTGAGCCCAGGAGTTCAAGACCAGCCTGGGCAACATAGTGAGACACTGTCTCTATTTTTAAAAAATAAAGGCCAGGTGCGGTGGCTGACGTCTGTAATCCCAGCACATTGGGAAGCCAAGGTGGGCAGATCACGAGGCCAGGAGTTTGAGACCAGCCTGACCAACATGGTAAAACCCTGTCTCTACTAAAAACACAAAAATTAGCCGGGTGTGGTGGCACGTGCCAGCTACTCAGGAGGCTGAGGCAGGAGAATCGCTTGAACCAGGGAAGCAGAGGTTGCAGTGAGCTGAGATCGTGCCACTGTACTCCAGCCTGGGCGACAGAGCAAGACTCTGTCTCAAAAAAAAAAAACAACAAATTAAATTAAATTGAGTTGCATCCTGTTGAGTATTGTGGTGTTGACTTTAGGATTTGATTCAACTAAGAAATAAACCAATTCCATTTTCTGAAACCTAAAATCATAAGCTATTAAGTATGCAAAGAACACAAAAAACACAGAGTGGAGAATAATCCTGTTACACTCACTTTCAGGCCTAAAGATAAAATTTGATTTAGGGAGAACAGAGGCTGAGTGAGCTCCACAAAGTACCAAGAAGTTATTGGAAGAACTGTGTCAGCCAGTTAAAATGTGGGCAGATTGCCCAGCTAACGAGAAGGGGTCATGCTTTGCTCTTCAAATCAGTAAACAAATCAAATAAAGGACAGAACAACTTAAAATCGTATATTCCATTCCCCCATCCATTCATCCATCCGCCTATCCCAACATTGGATACCTACTTAAAGGCCCACAAAATGAGCTTAAAGTCATCGAAAAAGAAAAAAAAAAAAGAAACAACTCCTGGCGCAGAGTTTCCAGCCAAGTAAGAAAGAGTTGTCAGAGAAAGTTTCACTAAAATGCAGCCAGGGCTAAGGATCATTGGCTTGTTTGCAACTCCTCGGTCAAAGTGAAAGAAAGAGGGAACATATCAATTGACATTTCTGTGGCATTCTTAGTTAGTCATGTCTGTTTATTTACAGAGCCTTCATACGTATTTTTTTATATTTTAACCAAATTACTATTTTTTGGCTAGTTTACAAATGTACCATTGGCAAAATAAAGGAGGTTATATCTTTTTTTCCTTTATATTTTCTTTTCTGAAGCAATTAGGATCTTCAACCTTGGGTCTGAATTGCAGCAATACTGGAAAAGTGAAGAAGAAACTATTCCATTTATTAAATGCCAGTTTAATAGGTCAGAAAACTTATGTTCAAAAGCTGATTCAATGTAACCTCCTGATAATTGTAGCAAAAAAAAAAATTTCTTTCTGGCTGGTCGCAGTGGCTTATGCCTGTAATCCCAACAGTTTGGGAGGCCAAGGCAGGCAGATGACTTGAAGTCAGGAGTTCGAGACCAGCCTGGTCAACAAGGCAAAACCCTGTCTCTATTAAAAATACAAAAATTAGCCGGGCATGGTAGCACGCGCCTGTAATCCCAGCTACTCGGGTGGCTGAGACACGAGAATCACTTGAACCCAGGAGGCAGAGGTTGAAGTGAGCCAAGATTACACCATTGCACTCCAGCCTGGGTGACAGAGGAAGACTCTATCTCAAAAAAAAACCAAAACAAAACAAAACAAAACAAAACATTTTTTCTTTACCTTTTTGGTCCTATTTAGTCTAGAAAAATTTATGGAAATTCCAATAAAGATGCATGATTCTGGGTATTTGTGGCATATTAACCAACTAATTGTTAAATAATGAATTAATTAAGCCAATTTAAATAATCAATTATGAAATAATTAACCATATGGACCATTAAAAATTACTCAGTCATTTTTATCTATGGAGAAGAGAGTGAACTCAGCAAGATACTATGGCACATGTAAGAGAGATCAAACTGACAAGTGCAGTATTTGAAAAGTCTCAAAGATGCAAGAAAGTTAGTAGACAATATTTAGGCTGGTTAATTTATACATAAAACTGTACGAGGTGCTTTTCTGCTATAGAATCTACAAGCAAGTAAGGAAAGCGTTATTGCAGTGCTTTACCTAAGACTTCCCCTTATTTGTAGTTAAACTGCCTGGAACTTCCTGGAAAATAGGAACTTGATCGAATCTCTACATTTGAAATGGATGGATGAACAAACTCATGGAGGATTTGCAATAAAATCTGAGGTCTCCTTATTACGATGGACTCCGTAGCCCTGCTGCATGACCAGGTCCTTCTCAGCTCCATCTCACTGACTAGCCTTCTTTCACACTGCCATTCTTCCCATTTCTGGACTGTATCCAATTCCAGCCCACTTGGCAGGAGAGGAGAAAGGGGGCTTCCCGAATGCTGATCCTCCCAAATGCTGTTTCTCAATCTCAGCACTATTGCCATTTGGGGCCTAAAAATTATTTGCACAGGAGGCTGTCCTGTGCAATGTAAGAAGTTTAGCAACATCTCTGACCTCTGTCTCTATCTTATCTATCTACCATACTCTATTGGAAGCTCATTGAGGACTGCAACTGTGGGTAGTTTATTTCTTGGCAACCTATTTCTAACCCCAGGCATCTTTGTTCTATTTGTGTAACTTTTGTCCAAATTTCCTGAATTACACTCAAGCTCCCTTTTCAGGACAAACTTTCCCCTAAGATCCACCCATTTTACTACGGCTCAAACACTCTCTTAATTATTTCATGCTTTCTCTCTATGTTAATAAACATAGTCCATCTAATCACACAGACCAGCCCAAACCGTAACAACAAATCTAACATCAAAACTACCTAAAAACTCCCATGCTGCCCCTTATCCAGTTATCAGACAAATGCTAGCCCCATGGGCCTGATTTGAGGTAGAATTCCCCTCTGGACAGTAGGATATTGAGCGCTGAGGCAAAGTCTGACCTGGGGCCAACTTGAGGAAAAGGTATGTAGAGTATTTGGAGAGAGAAGGAAGAATAGGGTGTATGGCTGGGGGCAGTGGCTCACTTCTGTAATCCCAGCACTTTGGGAGGCCAAGGCAGGTGGACCACTTAAATCCAGGAGTTTGAGAGCAGATTGGGCAACACGGTGAAACCCCGTCTCTACAAAAAATACAAAAATTAGTCAGGTGTGGTGGCACATGCACCTGTAATCCCAGCTACTTGGGAGGCTGAGATGGGAGAATCACTTGAGCTCAGGAGGTGGAGGTTGCAATGAGCGAGGATTGTACCACTGCACTCCAAGCCTGAGTGACACAGTGAGGCCTAGTCTCAAAAAAAAAAAAAAAAAAAAAAGAATAGGGATGTGATTAGAAATTGCTAAATCACAACCCCAAGTATCCATTCCCTGCTTTCTCCCCTTCTCCCATCTGTTCTAAAGGCCTCAGTCAGTAGATAATGACAATATCTGTGGGAAAGTCTTCAAAACATACACCATAGACATGAAAATAGTTAAATATAGCCATAACTATTCCTACGTGTCTAAAAAATCCAGTTCATATCAAAATTGAGGTCAAGAACCTCAGACTGTGCTGACTTAATGGTTCTGGCACACAGTGTTTCAGCAAACTATTCCTTGTATTTAATTTCACTAGGTGGGGCTGATATAAGTTAGTAAAAATTTAAGGCCTTTTATTATCGAGCAACATGTTAATGCCAGTCAAAAAGAACCCGTTGTCACATCTGGCTTACTAGGCTAAAGAACAAAGAAAAGAAATCACTGTCTTGGCTTCCAGTTGACTTTTACTCTGTAGCTCCAGGGTTAGCAAATTTTTCTATAAGAAACAAGATAATAAATATGTTTCAGCATTGAAGTCCACATATAGTCTCTGTTCCTTCTCTTTCTCCTTCTTCTTCTTCTTCCATTTTTGTCTTAAACCTTTCAAAAATATAAAAACCATTATTAATGCCTAGTCCCACAGGCCATGGTGTAATGACCTTGCCCCAAACTAACAACTTTCAAATATCCGAGTAATGGTCTTCAAACTGACAATTCAAACCAAAGCCCATTTATTTTATTTGGGATATTACGCTCATTGGTAAAATCTCAATTATTCCTGGATAAGATTTCTAGCACTTATGAAAACTATTAAGATATTGTTTGAGCTTACACTTAAGCTCACTCAAGTTATTCACTGAGTTTTATTTAAGATTTATACATTTTGTGATATGAAAGTTTATATCAATTTTTAAAGTTTTAAAACATTATTAATGTGTATTTATTCACTATCTGTGTCAACATTGCTTACCTTTTTTATTTCTAGAATGATGCCCAGCACAGAGGTAGGGACTCATTCATTGTGTGTAATAGAAAGAAGAGAGAGATAAGAGGATAGGTGGTAGCTGAGAAGAGGCAAAGAAGAAATTACATACAATAATCCAGGGCTGTAAACTAAGATGGGTCACAATTGAATAACAGGTTTCTCTTTTTTTAGATGACATTACACTCTTGTTGCCCAGGCTGAAGTGCAATGGCACGACCTTGGCTCACCACAACCTCTGCCTCCCGGGTTCAAGCAATTCTCCTGCCTCAGCCTCCCGAGTAGCTGGGATTACAGGCATGCACCACCATGCTCGGCTAATTTTGTATTTTTAGTAGAGACAGGGTTTCTCCACGTTGATCAGGCTGGCCTCGAACTCCCGACCTCAGGTGATCCACCCGCCTCAGCCTCCCAAAGTGCTGGGATTACAGGCGTGAGCCATCGCGCCTGGCTGAAAGACAGATTTCTTGAAAGATATCTGTTACACAGACAAAATGAGGAACCTCTGGTTGCCTGGTTCCAACAAACACATAAAATTGGTCCATGAGAATCACAGACTGGCTTTATCTACGGTTACAAAACCTTGCAGGTCATCTAGTGCAGCACAAAGCAGTAATCCCTCACAGGTGTATCAGAAGTGTGACTTGAGAAGTTACGACCAACTAGTCTACAAAGCCAAGAGAGATTTCCAAAATTTCAATTTGGTCCCATTTCTATAGGCCTATGGGTCCCATATCTAGCCCTATGGGGTACCATAAAATCTGAAGCGCTTCAGAGTTGTATGTAATAGACATTTATTTACAAACCATAAGAGTCAAGGAAAAAGAGATAGTCTGTGTAGGGAATTAGAAGTTTGTGGGGCTAACTGGTTACCAATCTCTGGAAATCACGAAGTTCATGGCAAAGTTGCAAGAATCAGGTTTTGTGTGTCCCATCAAGGTTGTCAGAAAGAAAACAGTAAGCCTCCTGGCTGAAATTACCAGTCATTACGCAACTTCAGGCAAGTAACCACCACATTGTGTGAAACAATGAAATTTGTTCCTTTATGGGTAAGTACCTTTCAATTCCAGTAAAATTCAAAATCAAGCATAAAAATGCTCAAGATAATTAAAGTTATAATATTTCTCTATTGAGACTAGAGAATATGTGCAAAATTTAGTGTTTGCTGTATTGGGAATGTTTAGGATGATTAAGTCTGTCAGAGCATCAGCCTTCTAATTACAATTTAAAGCCTGGGAGTGGTGGCTCACGCCTGTAATCCCAGCACTTTGGGAAGCCAAGGCAGGCAGATCACTGGAGGTCAGGAGTTCAAGACCAACCTGGCCGACATGGTGAACCCCGTCTCCACTAAAATACAAAAATTAGTTAGGCATGGCGGTGCGTGGCTGTAATCCCAGCTACTCGGGAGGCTGAGGCAGGAGGATCGCTTGAACCCGGGAGGTGGAGGTGGCAGTCAGCCAAGATCATGCCACTGCACTCCAGCCTGGGCAACAGAGTGAGACTCTGTCTCAAAATAATAATAATAATTTAAATGTATAATTGAGTACTCAGTATAACTTATTATCTTTGGTTGAAATCATCTGTTTGGAGAAGAGTTTTAGAACATTTAAGAGAATTTTATCACTGAGACTATGGGCACTTATTGTAATATTTCAGATTGTATCAATTTGACATCTAAGAAGTGCTTAGTAATTTAAAATAACTAAGATTTACTGGTGCAATAATTTCTGAAATTGAGTTAAAATGTAAAATAGTTAACATTTTCAAGTGATCCACCCGCCTTGGCCTCCCAAAGTGCTGGGATTACAGGTGTGAGCCAGCCTGGCCAACATGGTGAAACCCTGTCCCTATTAAAAATACAAAAATTAGCTAAGTGTGGTGGTGGGTGCCTGTAATCCCAGCTACCTGGGAGGCTGAGGCAGGAGAATCGTTTTACCCCGGGAGGTGGAGCTTGCAGTGAGCCAAGATCGCGCCACCGCACTCCAGCCTGGGCTGCAGAGTGAGACACCATCAAAAACAAAAAACAAAAAACAAAAAAAGCCAACATTTTGAGAGATAGTTCAAATTAATCTGCTAATTTCTTTCTTTTCTTTCTTTTTTTTTTTTTTTTTGAGAGAGTCTCACTCTGTCGCCCAGGCTGGAGGGCAGTGGCATGATCTCGGCTCACTACAAGCTCCGCCTCCCGGGTTCATGCCATTCTCCTGCCTCAGCCTCCCGAGTAGCTGGGACTACAGGCACCTGCCACCACATCTGGCTAATTTTTTGTATTTTTAGTAGAGACGGGGTTTTACCACGTTATCCAGGATGGTCTCGATCTCCTGACCTTGTGATCCGCCCGCCTTGGCCTCCCAAAGTGCTGGGATTACAGGCATGAGCCACTGCGCCTGGACTAATCTGCTAATTTCAAGTTTCTTTGTGCCATAGAAATTTAGCCATGCAAGTTGAGATTTTGACCAATCAACATAATATGCATTGCCTTCTGTAAGCATATTCTGCCTCCAATTCCCCCAAATTTTAAATTTAGGGACCCTTAACAAATACTCCACCTGGCATCAACTGACAAGGGGAGTGCAGCAATATAATAAGAACTAAATATATATGATATCTACAGATGGTTTTGAGAACATTTTCTTCTAATTCTAAAAATATTGTTTTAATGTAAGAAAATAGTGCTATTAGCTTTGAGTTTAGTAGCGGTAATTTTATAAGGATAATATAAATGCATAATGTTGTAATGGGTGTGAAATTTCCTATAACTACAGAAGAGGGTGGTCGTCATAATTTTTTTCCGTAAACAAACTTAAAGGACATGAATGAAAAGAGGAATAGTCCAATTAGCAAAAAAGAAAAAACTAGATGTTAGGTAGACTTAAAGTCTTTACATCATTTCATTTATGACTATGCTTTCCCTTACCGTAATTCAAGGTTTTTGAATGACAAAATAAATGACAACTATTTTCAGACATTGGAAGCCAGGCAGCATAGAACTGTGCTCCTTCAGAGAAAGGAAGCCTATGAAGTGAGCAGCACACTTGCCTCAGGTTTGGGGGCAACTTTTTGAACAATAGAGGCCATGAAGTGGAGCCCAAACCGAGCACAGCAGTCTCCCTGAGCTGAAGAGGCAGAGACTGAAGTTCAGGGATGCAAAAAGTTTGGAATTTGCAGGGCATGGTGCCAGTAAGGAGGCAGCTGCAAAGATGAGTTCCTGGAAGTCTAAGTGGCGGTTCCCTACAGATCCTTGGCTGAAGGCAGGGCTGCACATGTGGAGGGCAAAACTACACAAGCCCAGCAGAGAGAGGCTGCTGCAGAGTTGACTGCTGAAGGGAGGTAGCAGCAACAGCTGAGTGCTGGGAGACTTTGGATTTACAGCCTAGCTCGAGTGGGAGAGCTAACTAGGCACTTTGGGTACTTCCTGAGACTGTAGGAAAGTCATAGAATAAGAAGGATTGTACCCTCGAGTGTGGGGGCATTCTTTAGAGCAGAGGTTGGCAAAATTTTTCTTACAAGTTCAGACAGTAAATATTTTAGACTTGCAAGTAATATGATCACTTTCACAACCACTCAATTATCTCATTGAGTAACATGAAAACAGCCACAGACAACACATAAATAAGTTAGCATAGTTGTGTTCCCATGAAGCTTTATTTATGGATTCTAGGGTGACCTAAATGCTAGAAATGGCAGAGAAGGACATGAAAATAGCCATTGTAAATATGTTTAAGGACTTAACAGAAAAGACAAAGATAGTAAACAGGTGGGAAATCTCAGTATAGAAATAAAAATTATAAAAAATAACCAAATGGAAATTCTGTAACTGAAATTTACATTTTCTGAAATAAAATATCCATTAAATGGCTTAACAGTAAACTAGAGATTGCATAAGAAAAGTCAGTGATCTTGAAGACAAATCAAAAGAAATCATCTGCTATGATCTAAATGTTTGTGTCCCTCTATAATTTATGTGTTGAAATCTAATCCTCAATGTGATGGTATTAAGAAGTGAGGCCTACAGGAGGTTATTAGGTCATGAAGGCTCTGCCTTCATCAGTGAGATTTGTGTCTTCATAAAAAAGGCTTGAAGATGCAGCTGGAAGGCAATATCTATGAAGAATGGGGCCCTCGCCAGACACCAAATCTGCTGGCACCTGGATCTTGGACTTCCCAGCTTCCAGATTGGGAGCAACAAATTTCCATTGTTTATAAATTACCTAGTCTAAGGTATTTTGTTACAGTGTAGCAGCTGAAATAGACTAAAACTCATCCAATCTGAAGAACAAGAGAAAAAAATTGTTAATGAATAGAGTTTTGGGGGCCTGCGCAACAATACCGAATGCTCTAACATATATATACTAGGAGTGCCAGAAGGAGAAGAGAAAGAAACAGAGCATAAAAAAAGATTTGAGAAGAATGACATTTTCCCAAATTTAGTTTTACAGCTCCAAGAAGCTCAGCGAAATCCATGCAATGTAACACTACGAAAAACATACATAGAGATTTCATAGCCAAAATGCAGAAAACCCAAGATGATGATATAGTTTGGATATTTGTCCCTGCCCAAACCTCATGTTGAATTGTAATCCCCAATGCTGGAGGTGGGGCCTGGTGAGAGGCGTTTGGGTCATGGGGGTGGATCTCTCATGGCTAGGTGCTGTCTTTGCAATAGTGAATTCTAACAAGATCTAGTCATTTAAAAGTGTGTGGCACCTCCCCTCACCATCTTGCTCCTGCTCTGGCAATGTGATATGCCTACTGTCCCTTTATCTTCCACCATGATTGTAAGCTTCCTGAGGCATCTCCAGAAGCCAAGCAGATACCAACACCATGCTTCCTTTAAAGCCTGCAGAACTTTGAGCCAATTAAACCTCTTTTCTTTATAAATTACCCAGTCTCAGGTATTTCTTTATAGCAATACAAGAAAGGCCTTACACAGTTGAAGAGAAAAATCTTAAGAGAAGCCAAAGGAAAAGATGCATTACATTCAGGGAAACTATAATACATACTCAAACTGACTTCTCAGTGAAAACAATGGTGAAAAGCAGTCAGAAAATGAATCTTTAAAGTGCCACAAGAGGCCAGCCATGGTGGCTCACACCTGTAATCCCAGCATTTTGGGAGGCAGAGGTGGGCAGATCACGAGGTCAGGAGTTCAAGCCCAGCCTGGCCAACACAGTGAAACTCCGTCTCTACTAAAAATACAAAAATTAGCCGGGTGTTGTGGCATGCGCCTGTAGTACCAGCTACTCAGGAGGCTGAGGCAGGGGAATCATTTGAACCCAGGAGGTTGAGGTTGCAGTGAGCTGAGACCACGCCATTGCACTCCAGCCTGGGTGACAGAGTGAGACTCTGTCTTTAATAAATAAATAAATAAATAAATAAATAAAGTGCCACAAGAAAAAAAAATAACCTATCAACCCAAAATTGTACATTCAAAAAAATTATCATTGCAAAAGGAGAATAAAATAAAGACATTTTCAAACAAATGAAAGATGAAAGAATTTGTTGTCAGCAGACCTGCACTATAAGAAATGCTAAAGAAATTCTCTAGGCTGAAAGAAAAATAAAAAATAAAATTGTAATTTCCCAAAATTCATGTTGAACCCCCAACACCCCATACCTCAGAATGTGACTGCATTTGGAGACAGGGCCTTTAAAGAGATGATTAAGTTAAAACAAGGCCATTAGGGCAGGTCCCTAATCCAGTCTGACTGGAGTCCTTGTAAGAAGAGAAAACACAAAGACACTAGGATACATGCACCTAGAGGAAGGGCTGTGTGAGTGAGGACACAGCAAAGAGGCGGCCATCTGCAAGCCAAGGAGAGGGGCCTCAGAAGAAACTAAACCTGCTGACACCTTGAGCTTGGATTTCCAGCCTTCAGACCATGAGAAATAAGTTTCTGCTGTTTGCTACCCAGTCTGTGGGACTTTGTTACAGCAGCCTTAGCAAACTAATACAGAAAGCCAGTGGTTGTCAGGTCAACTCATCAAATCAGACATTTTGTAAGAAAAAAAATCCGACTTCATTGATCATTTTGACCTGACTTTCTAATACATGTCCTCAAGCCGACCATCTCTGTATTCTAATCCTATGACTAACAGACACCAGCTTCTCCCCAGGGGAAGGCAAGGGGCTGCCTCCCTCAACCCCTCCTCCAGCATCTGCTCTGCTCTCACTGGATGCCCCATTAGAAAAAAGTCATTCTTTCACAGTAAAAATGGACAAAGAAGGAAGGTCATTAAATGAAAATTATCTCATACCCACTGCTCCAAAGCTCTATAGGAAATCAGAAAATTTGAATATGGGCTGAAAGACCCAATGTTTAATGGTACTCCATTAACAGAAATACATAGGGGAAGATATGTGCCATGCTTATAGTGCCTTTTCTAAAGGAAACTCCTCCAACATCAGCTTTTCAAAGTGTCCCATTGTTGGTAACCTAGAGGTTTTTATGGCCCAGGACAAAACGCCATAGTAAGATTCAAAGTGAATTATTTGTGTGAGTTTTTAAAAAATGCAAAGGACAATTGAGAAAGAGAAAGTAAGAAAGGAGGACAGACTAATACTGATACCTTGACCCTAGTGTGTGCTGAGTTGACCCAGGTCACAGAGGATCAAATGCAGAGAGGAGATACGTATAGAATTTTAGAGAATGTGGTGTATCAGTCCTACAGTCACATTTTATAAAAGTGGAAGCTGGAGGCCAGAGAAATTAAGTGGCCATCCAAGGTCACACAGCCAATGGCAGAACTGGGCCTAAACCCATGTCCCTAAACACCCAGTGTCCACTTCACAGTACCAAAAATGTGACAGTGAAATCAAGGATATGATAATCATGTGCTATGAAAAGTAGCTAGATACAGTTTTCTGTGACACTGACTTTACTCCAGGAATGGAAATATTTAGCATCCAATGAATATGCGAAGAAATGGTAATGAATGACAATAATCTGATTGTACTGTAATGCATTTTAATATAATGAAATAAAATGAAGTAATAATGCTTTAGAAAGAAAAGAGTTCTTTAGTCAATGTTTTATTTCATCTGTTAATGGAAGGCTATCTTTGAGACTGAAAATAAGTTAAAAGTCCAATAGAGTAATAAATTAATTATAGATTCTTTTTGATGTCACAGAGTAGTACCTGCAGAAGTATTGACAGAGAAGAGACCCCAGCTGGGGGCTGGTTAGAGGAAGCAGATCAAAGCTGCCTGCACCTGATTAGCACCTCAAGCTCTAAAAATGTTAAAGGACCATGCAGAATGAATGGTGCTTAAAACCAGACATAGGGAAGCAGGCAAAACCATGCAGATCAAGGGGTCAGATTTGGCATTAACTTCTGGAAAAGTGGGGCAGTGATAAAGCACAGATCAGACAGACTGAGCTTAACAACCTTACCGCCTAGATGAAGATAAATTAGAAATGAGCTCTTTCTAGAATCAGCAGTTCAGTCTAAAACACTCATTACCTGTTGTCATGAGTCTAGAGATCTTTATAAATTATTTCTTTTACAAAGGCATTTTTTATATTTGTTTATATGGTAGTATTTGTTTATGTGGTAGTGAATGTGAGATTTGAAAGGAGAAATAATGATTTAAATTTACTTAGTGCTTTACACTTAAATACATTTTATAGAGAGGGTACTGGAGCTCAGAAATGTCAAGCGGTTATGTAACATGTAAAGCACCCAGAGAAAAATGAGTCTCTTTAAGGTGGAATCTGAAGCAGGCAGTGTCAGGGATCATTGCTGGCACTACTGCATATAGTTGTATGAGTCTGTCTTATGGTGAGTCCCTCCAAGGCAGAGCTTCAAACAATCAGCTTGGGACCCTTTGAACACCCTTAGGAAATGTGTCTTAGAACCCTCACAGGGGTAGGGAGTGGAGGGGACAGAGCATTTATCTTTTATCTACTGGTCTCTTTCTCTCTCATTGGTGAAGGGTTCCCTCATAGAGCATTATTAACTCCACCCTCCTGCATTCTTCTCTCCCTGCACATCCTGCATTTTACTCTTGCACATGTGTGGATGCCAAGAAGGTTTCCATGGATTAGACCATGGAGAGATCAAAAAAGTACCAAAACAAAAAGTGAGAGACCTAGAGCGGTAGGTGAGCTACTATTCAGGAGCACCTGCATGAGACTGATTGCCATCAACATAGAACTGATCACTGCAGCTGTGGCTGGAATAAGAAGTGAGGTCAAAATAATTGAAGTGATGCACAGTCAATGTCCACTCCCCAGGGCATGCAGTCAAGGTGATGAGCAGAGCTGGAATTCATTCTGTGCTCTGTTCTCCATGCCATGTCCCTGGTGCAGGCTGCGTCTACCTGAAGGAAGTGGCTCACTTCTCTCATGTATTCAAAGATGCCATATGAGTTAGCAAACGCCCTGGTTTTTCTTTACCAGGTGTTGCATATTGGGCTACAATCTTAATTCTAATGTTCAAAAATCTAAAACAACACCTAAACTGCAGATTTTTAAGGAAATAAATCAATTGGTTGGAATGACTGAATGACACCTTGTCAGATTTATGCAGTAAATGAATAAGTACACAAGATTCTAAAGGACATGGACTAGGTTTTTATACCGTCTCTGACTTCTTTTCCATAAAGTTCTTAGTGGGGTGAAGGAACTAGCTAGGTTCCAGTTTGGTTCTCTACATGACTCGTGACACGTATACTCCAGCTAGGTTCCAGTTTGGTTCTCTACATGACTCGTGACACGTATACTCCACTCAATCACTTAGATGTCTGCTTCTTGTTTCGAGATCCTCAGGAGTGATTTCAGAATGTTTGCTTTGCTTATTAGCTTGTTCACATGCATTCCTTTAAGACTAAGTTTTTAATCAGCTGATTAGGATGAAAGGCTTTGCCCATTATTGGATGCAAAATCCTAGTCATGGATGTAAATTGCTGATCTCTGCCACTGAATCTGTGGGAGCTGGAGTCATGGTGTCCTTTTTGAAAATTATCATCTTGCGTGCTGTGGTGACTAAGCGTGTGTGTGGTTTTAAACCTATTTTAGTTGTTAGGAGTCACTTCCCACTTGAAATGAAAGCTGGAAATAAATTCTCATTTGACCATGTTACTAAACATTCTTTTCCCCTTCTTACTTCCCGCCCTCATGCCAACAGTTGCTTAGGAATTGGGACTAGTCTGTTTCCTCACCCAACATTGTGTAAGTTGCCACATATTGTCCAAAGTGATAGAGATAATAATAGTTGAGACCAGAACTAGAATCTAGGTTTTTCTGATTCCATGTAAAATATTCTTTCAACTATACTCTTTGCCTATAGTGATTGTCAGTGAGGTACTTCATCATAATTTCAATTTTTCAACCGTTTTAAGTTTAAAATATTATTTTCTTGAAATAATTTTTAAAGTCTAATAATTAAACTGGCCAGGCATGGTAGCTTACACCTATAATCCCAGCACTTTGGGAGGCCAAGGCAGGAGGATCATTTAAGGCCAGGAGGTCAAGACCTGCCTGGGCACGTGTGGTGGTACATACCTATAGTCCCAGCTACTTGGGAGGCTGAGGTGGGAGGATTTCTTGAGCCCAGTAGGTTGAGGCTGCAGTGAGCAGTGATCGCACCACTGCACTCCAGCCTGGGCAACAAAGCGAGACCCTGTCTCAAAAAAATAGAAGAAATTAAAAAAAAAAAAATTGCCGGGCTTGGTGGGGGGGAGGGGGGTGGGCACATGTAATCCCAGCTATTTGGAAGGCTGAGGTGGGAGGACTGCTTGAGCCCCCAAGCTTGAGACCAGCCTAGGCAACATAGCTAGATGCCATCTCAAAAAAAAAATAAATAAATAAATAAAAATTTTTAAAAACTAACCAAAATAGTAAAATGTAATCACAATTTTATAAATGCACAAACTAAGAGGAAAACTAACATTTATTGAGCATCTACTATTTGACAGATCCAGTGAATACTTTATCTTATATAATCCTCACTATGCTAGAGGGTATTAATTATTAGGTAAGAATTTTTTCTCTGCACTTTACAGAACAGAGACTAAGGCAGAGAGGAGACAAGTAATTACAGTACAGAGTAGAGTCAGAAATGCTATTCACATTTGTCTGACTCAGAAGATGATGTTATTTTCAATACATGTTAACTTCTGAGGTAATGTACCCAGCCATTTTTAAAGACTTAGTAATAATGGTAACACTTGATATTGTCATGTTCCTTTTTCATTCACCAAACAAGATCACATGTATCAGTGCATTTTATAGTGAAGATATTAAACTTAAACACAAGCCCATTATTCTAAGTCCAAAGTGCCTTTCACTTCACCACTCAAAAAATCAGAATGACTAGAAAGACTCTATAGTCACAATCTGACTTGTAGGGGAAGAGTATGTGTGTGTGGTGGGGGAATGAAGAGAAGTTGGTTAATGGGTACAAACATACAGATAAATAGAAGGAATACTCTAATGTCTGATAGCAGTGTAGGGTGACCATAGTTAACAGCTATTTCAAAATAGCTAGAAAAGAGGACTTGAAGTGTTCCCAACACACAAATTATTGATACTATATTAGTCTGTTCTCATGCTGATAATAAAGACAAACCCAAGACTGGGTAATTTATAAAGGAAAGAGGTTTAATTGACTCACAGTTCAGCATGCCTGGGGAGGCCTCAGGAAACTTCCAATCATAGCAGAAGTAGAAGCAAACATGTCCTTTTTCACATGGCAGCAGAAAAAGAAGAATGAGTGCCCAGCAAAGGGGGAAGCCCCTTAAAAAGCCATCAGATCTCATGAGAACTAACTTATTATCACAAGAACAGGATGGGAGAAACCGCACCTGTGATTCAATTATCTCCACCTAGTCCCTCCCACAACACACAGGGATTATGGGAACTACAAATCAAGATGAGATTTGGATGGGGATACAGCCAAACCATATGAATACTCAAGGTGATGGATACCCTAAATATCTGACTTGATCATTGCAATTCTATGCATGTAACAAAATTTCACACGTACCCCATAAACATGTACAGACATTATGTATCAGTTTAAAAATCTGGCTTGTAAATATATTTCAATATGAAGAATTTTTACAAAGCTAGTTGTTGGTTGGTACCACTACAGCAAGTTACAGCCATTTCTTCATATAGCTCATACATAATTTTACTACTTAACAGATGTACAGTTGGGATATTTATTACCCAATTTTGAAAACCCTGAAAAGTAGCAGGGATTATTGGAAATCTACTCTTCTTAACACCATGCAAAATAGAACTTAAAATCAGAATTATGAATGCTTTAAATTTTGTTGTGATTGTCAGCAAGAAAATGTCACAAAGATGAAGTTGAATGATGCAGCAGTTCAGTTTCTTCTTGTCTTCCCTCTGTTGTGGAGTGTTTGGTCTCATTATTTAATGTTTTCCAATTTGGGGAAATATTGAAAGACAATGAAATCTGTAGCTAAAATAGCCTATAAACATCTCCAGGATTTAATAAATTGGGCAGAGAAGTGAATCTATACATAATAGCAGAAACTTCTCTTTTACAACTTTCTCAATTACTTCTGGTTACAGTCATTCACTTATCCATTCAAAATATTAAAGTGCAGGCCGGCGCAGTGGCTCATGCCTGTAATCCCAGCACTTTGAGAGGCTGAGGCGGGTGGATCACCTGAGGTCAGGAGTTCGAGACCAGCCTGGCCAACATGATGAAACCCCGTCTGTACTAAAACAATGAGAACACATGGACACAGGAAGGGGAACATCACACTCCGGGGACTGTTGTGGGGTGGGGGGAGAGGGGAGGGATAGCATTAGGAGATATACCTAATGCTAAATGAAGAGTTAATGGGTGCAGCACACCAACATGGCACATGTATACATATGTAACAAACCTGCACATTGTGCACATGTACCCTAAAACTTAAAGTATAATAATAATAAAAGAAAAGAAAAAAAAAGAAAAAATTCGCCGGGCTTGGTGTAATGTGCCTGTAAACCCAGCTACTCGGGAGGTCGAGGTGGGAAAATCACTTGAATCTGGGAAGCAGAGGTTGCAGTGAGCTGAGATCACGGCACTGCACTCCAACCTGGGCAACAGAGCCCAACTCTGTCTCAAAAAAAAAAAAAAAAAAGTGCCTATTATATGTGGGCCCCTACACTGGCTCATAGTGTGACAAACAGAAAGTTGTAAGTGCTGAGAAGCCCTCAGGAGAGGAGCAGTTGACACACTTGTGGATCTTTCAGTCTTCTCCCTTCAGTGAAGGCAGGGCAGAAAGTCCGGAAAAAGGGAGTGTCTAACCACCAAAGAGCATCAGTTATTGATAAACAAGTACTTGAAGGAAAAGATGTTAACCAGGAACCAGAGAAAAATGAAATTTTGCTTTGGTATGGGGCAGTGAGAGGTGTTCTAAATTAGGATTCTAAAATAAAAACTCCATAATAGGGAAATTTTACACATGGCTTTGCCAGGTATAGATTAACTCCTGTAAGTAATAGAATAGTAATAGATCTAACTAACAGTAGGGATTTCATCATTCTCCTGAATGCAAATTCTACAATATTTGCTTATTTTAGATCCAGACTTCAACATAAAATATCTTTATATATTTTCTATACAAAAAAAAAAACCCTCTTGACATCTTAGTCCCTTCAAGTAATTCCATATCTTTCTCATTTCACTCACATCTAAGCCACTTTAAAGAGTAGTCTACATTTGCTGCCCCCTGTTTCTCATTTCCCATTCACTCCTCACCCCACTGTGATCACACTTGCAGTACATAACACTCAATGTGCACTTTGTAAGGTAAAAATCACCATGTTTTACTTGACCTCTCCATGATTTTTTCACTGTTGGACATTCCCTCCTTCAACAACTATCCTTTGCCTTCTGGGATTCCAGTTGTCCAGGGTTCTCCTCATGCGGTTTATTTTCATCCCTTTGTGGGCTCCTCTTTCTTGGTGTGATTTAATAATGCTATTCCCCAGTGTTCTGTCCTTAGTGCTCCTCCCCTCTCATTATACACACTCTCCCAAGGTGAACTTCCCTGTAAGCAAGACTTTATCTGACACCCATATGCAAATAATTTGTAATCTTCCCTGAGCCTTGACCTCTCTCTTGAGTTCCAGGGTCATAATTTTCAACTGCCTATTAAATATCCATCTATTTGTACCACAGGCCTTTCCAACTTAACAGGCATAAAATCAAACTCATCATCTCCCCACTCTCATATTCTGCTGCGACTCTTATTCCTCGATGTCTCGTCTCTAAGTCCACTGACTACCAAGCTGTTTAAACCAAATCTTGGAGACACACCACTTTCTTTCCTTTCACTCATTGCTCTGTGCCATTATATGAGTGCAGGATCCCTCCCAAGGCAGAGCCTGAGACAAAGGTTTGCTTGTAGTCAGTTTATTTGGGGAAGGGATCCCAAAGAACAGATGAGGAAACTTGGGGAAAGAGCCAATCCCCGGGTACATAATCAAGACAGTCACTGCTGCAGGCAACCAGGAGCTCTGAGGAGCTGTGTAAAATGCCACTGAGAATTATCCTTCTGAAGCATAGAGGAAGGAGATATGTATAATACACATTCATATTATACCCTGGCTCCCATCCCCCAGGTCAGATTGCCCCCTGGAGTGTTATTCTCTTGCACTTCAAGTGTGTGCATCTGTCACAATGTCTCAGTGGGTTTCTGAGGACATCCACAGAGCAAGAACAGAGAAGTAACAGAATAGCATGAGATATGCAGTGCATCTGAGGCATTACCAGGTCATATCTGCACCTGTTGATGCCAAGTGAAATGTAAAAGGTGCCCCATATACCCACCAATCACAAACACTTATTCATACAGTTCACACATGCTCTTGTTTGTAGCTCTCATGTGCCTCTCAAATTGTACCCTCATCTTCTGTGGGCCTGACTGCCACGCAGTACCTAGTAAACATTAAAAAACATTTGACTCTTGGCCGGGCACGGTGGCTCACACCTGTAATCCAAGCACTTTGGAAGCTGAGGCGGGAGGATCATCTGAGGTCAGGAGTTGGAGACCCACCTGACCAACATGGTGAAACCACATCTCTACTAAAAATACAAAAAAATTAGCCAGGCATGGTGGCGCATGCCTATAGTCCCAGCTACTTGAGAGGCTGAGGCAGGAGAATTGTTTGAACCCAGGAGGTGAAGGTAGCAGTGAGCTGACATGGCACCACTGCAATCCAGCCTAGGTGACAGAGTGAGACTCTGTCTCAAAAAAAAAAAAAAAAAATTGACTATAGAGAAATGCCCTCAACCCATCTTTTTCCTGGGTCCAGAATATTAGCAATATCTACACATAGAGATTTTCACAAGTGGTCCTCCTGATTTTAATTATCTTTTTGAGATTAAAAAAGGAAAAATACTAAAAATAAATATGTAATTTTCACAGTAA
Source organism: Pongo abelii (assembly GCF_028885655.2). Classification (NCBI taxonomy): domain Eukaryota; kingdom Metazoa; phylum Chordata; class Mammalia; order Primates; family Hominidae; genus Pongo; species Pongo abelii. The sequence goes on along the minus strand of NC_071990.2, from coordinate 54,096,039 downwards.
AAAAAAATAAAACTGTAAACCATGAGGAGTCACCAGTTGCAACTGTGATCTTTTATTTTACAAAATTATAATTTTGCAATGCAAGTAGACAGTTTGGGGTGAAACATGCCAAGCAAATGTGGAGATTAAAAACTCTGGCAGACTGGAAAAATATTTTCAAGACTGTACAAAAATTTAGAAAACAAACATTTGAGTTTCAACATAGACAATTCAAAACTAAAACTATAAAGAAAACAAAGCATTTTGTGCTATTTACATGATTGCTACATGCTATAAGGTAGATATTGAGCTCTAGAAAGTAAATGGAGAAATTGGGCTCTTGAAAGTAAATGGAGAAATTAAGCTCCAGAAATTACTACAGGTGTGGCTGGATAATATTTTTAAACACAGTTTCACAGGCACCCACTCACATTTCCATGCTCTCCTTGCCCTTTCAGATTAAGTCACCCAGGTCATTGTTCTTTAAAGCTTCAGGGCAGGTAACACCTGGCAAAGTGAAAATAGCAATGGAATCAAATGTTTGGCATTCCAGTTTTGAAAGGCTGGGCCTTAGCTTAGAGACACAGGATTTGGCAGCATCCATTCTCTGAAGTGGAGAAGGAGAAAGATGGACAAGAAAACTGTGTGATTAGAATACTTGAGGATTGAGAAGAGTATAGTGCTGCCCTGTCTGATAATGACAGCCACTAGCCACGTGTGGCTAAGCACTTGAAAATGATTAGTCCAAGATGAGGTGGACTAAAAGTGTAAATGACATATCAGATTTCAAAGACTTAGTAAGAAAAAAAAGTAAAATCTCATTAATTTTTACATAATTATATAAAGAAATCATAATAATTTGGATTTATTGGGTTAAATAAAATATACTGTTAAAACTAATTTCACCTGGCCTGTTTCTTTTTTTTCTTTTCTTTTCTTTTTTCAAGATGAGGTCCTGCTGTGTTGCCCAGGCTGAGACTTGAATTCCTGGGCTTAAGTGATCCTCCCCTCTCAGCCTCCCAAGTAGCTGGGACTACAAGTGTGTGCCACTGCCCTGGCTCCTTTTTAATTTTTTTCTAATGTGGCCATTTAAGACAGCCATATTGACATAATCTAGATAATCAAAGAGAGAAAATATTTTAAAACAAAATAATTACTTTGGAAGAATAAAAGCCAATTACGATTACCACAATAAAGAAAAATAACATTATTATCTAAAATATTGTTATAGTCTAAATATATAATTAGACTGAAGAACACATACAATAATTTCATTAGTGAAATGTTCAGATTAATTCGCTACAAGAAATAGATAACTTGAAAACAACTCTGGCTGGGCGTGGTGGCTTATGTCTGTAATCCCAGCATTTTGGGAGGCCGAGGTGGGAGGATCACTTGAGCTCAGGAGTTCAAGACCAGCCTGTGTAACATGGCGAAACTCCATCTCCACAAAACATACAAAAATTAGCCAGGGGTGGTGGCACGTACCTGTAGTCCCAGCTACTTGGGAGACTGAGGTGGGAGGATCATTTGAGCCTGGGAGATTTGTCTTTGGAGGAGATTGCAGTAAGCCAGGATCACGCCCTTGCATTCCAGCCTGGGCAACAGAATGAGATCCCTGTCTAAAAAAAAAAGAAAAGAAAAAGAAAGAGAGAGAGAGAGAAAGAAAGAAAGAGAAAGAGAGAAAGAAAAAACAACCCTAACATTTAATTAAATTCAGCACAACAACTATGAGGGCAACGTGTGCCAGGGCCAGTGGTAGTTGCTGGAGCTTTAAAGTTGAGAAAATCCCATGTGGTCTGCCTCCCGGAGAAAAGCACACATTTCAGAAAACGCTGATGGAGGAAATCCCTGGAGGTGCTGGAGGGGGTGGATTTCCAGACCTGAGACATCAGAGAAAGCTTCTCAGAGAATGGATCACGTAAACCTGGACCCTGAAAGAATAACTAGAGTTAGTCAAGCCAAATAGGGGAGGGAGGGGAGAAGAGTATTCCAGACAAAAGGAACTACATATTCAAATGCTGAGAGGTGAAGAGAACACTGATGAACCAAAAGAAATTAGGTTGGCTAGATGACAAAGTTTGGAAGAAATCAGATTGGAGAGTTAGGCACATTATGAATCATTCCCCTAATTTAAATCATGAACTGTATGGGTGTTTATACAAAGGGAAGTGGAAAGAAATTAAAGAGTTTTAACAGAAGGGACGTTCATAACAAGATTTGCATTCTAAGGTCTTTCTGACAGCTGTGTGGAAAATGGAGGGGAAGTGGCAAGGCCGGGGCAAGCGCTCCAGTTACAAAGCTGCTTCATAATCTAGGCAAGAGAAGAGGATGGCTCGGGGCTGGGTAACATGGTAATGTGGCTGTGCAGATGAGGAGAACTGGATTTAAACAAGAACTATTCATGGGGGTAGAATGAACTGGACATATGAATGAACTGGAGATGGAAGAACTCAAGGATGATGCCTGGGTTTCTTTCTTGGGTAACTAGGTAAACAGCCATATCAGACACTGCAGATGGGATACAAAAAGAGCTGAGGGAACAAAAAGCAGTGTGCGGGTGGGGGAAGAGGAGGTTTCAGTCTTCAGTTCTGGACATATTGAGATTGAGGTAGGTGCCTGAGAGATATCCAAGAGATGTTTTTCAGTAGATGGCTGGATTCCTGATGGTCAGGAGAGTGACTTCAATTGGAGACATTGCTTTGGAAGAGATGATACATACAAGATAATCAAAGCTATGCAAGGGAGGAGATTGCCCAGGAAGAGTGTGTAGAGGAAGAAGAGGAAAAGGCCCAGGACCTAAGCTGAAGGAACACCAATATTTAAAGATGGGGAGATACAAAAGAGCCCTCAACAGACACTGTAGAATGGTCAGAGTAACAGGAAAAAAAGCAGAAGATAGTGGTATAGCAGAAGCAAAGGGAGGAACGTTCTTCAAGAAGGGAGTGATCAACAATGTCGCATGCTGCTAAGAGGTTAAAATAGAAATTGAGAAGTATCCATTGGACTTAGCAATACCAGGTTCTTTGTGGCCTTGGTGAGAAGGTTTCGTTAGCATGGAGGAGCAGAAACCAGATTACAATGGGTTGAGGAGTGGCAGGTGAGAGAGAGACAGCACAGAGACCAACTGCTGCATCCAGTGGATTTACAGCCAAGGACTATAATTATGGCTTCCTAGAATATATCCGTTGGAGCCATTGCATAGTAGGAATGAGTGACTGAGTGATGAGTGGATGGTGGATAGAACTCAGAGTGGTAATTTTTATATTTAAAAAGTAGCCTGTTGTTGAACTGAAAGGCAGTAAATACCAACCACTCCTTAAGCAAACGCTGACTGATAGTGTACTAGGCAGGGCAAGACTAAAAGCTGGGAGAATCGGCTGATCTTTCATCCAGCTACTAACCGAAAATTTTACCCCTCACCCAACTTCAACTTCACGCTGTGCACCAGAGATAATAAAAAATAAAGATCTCTATCAACTAATTCATTTAAGTCCTTAGGTAAAAATTCAATAGAACTGACAGCCAGCTGCAAGAAATGTTACATTTTAAGACTCTATTTTTACTTTCTGAACTCATCCTAATCCAGTAGTCGCAGCAGGTTAAATTAAGTTTTAAAAAATTTTAAGATAACTAAAAATTCTATAGTATCAGTTAGCTTTTGCTGTATAACAATGCACCCCAAAATGTAGTGACTTAAAGCATGTATTATTGTCCTTGGTTCTGTGGATTGGAAAGAATCCAACGCCTACTTTCCAATGGGTAGTTCTTTTGGTCTGGGTCTGCACAGCTGCTGGCTGCTGGCTCACTCACACATCTATAGGGTAGCTGGTGGTTCAGCTGGAGTTGGATGGGCTAAGAGAGCCTCCAACTTAGGTTTGGTGGCTGGTGTTTGTTAGTTGGAGTAACAGGGATGGCATGACCTTGTGTCTCTCTTCATCCAGAGGCTCATTCACATGGTTATCTCAAGGCTCGAAGAGCAGCAAGACAGCAAGCCCCAACAATGCACAAGCACCTTTCAAGCCTCTACTTGCAGTGCATTTATTTGTTAATAATGTCCCATTGGCCAATCAAGTCACATGACCAAGCCCAAATTCACCGGGTGGAGAAATAGAATTCACCTCATGATGAGAAGACCACAAATTCACATTGCAAAGGGTATGCATAAAGAGATGAGATAATTTGTGTCTAATTTTACAATCGATCACAACTACTTTTTGCTTAAAAATACTTATTAGGAACTTCCTCCTAATTTAAACTTAGTGGAACCATAAATGTAATGAGTCATACATTTGCCACATATTCATGAAATAAGACTCTTACTTCTTTTTTGTCTTCAAAAGTGGCACTAAATCACAGTGAAGGAAGGGTATTCTGAGGACTTTGAGCTCCTTAAGGGGCTGTCTCTTTTCTGTATCCCCAACACTATGGTAACTTTATTTGAATGAATGAATGATTTATTACCTGTATCAGTCCTTTCTTGCATTGCCATACAGAAATACCTGAGACTGGGTAATTTATAAGAAAAGCGGTTTAATTGGCTCATGGCTCTGCAGGCTGTACAGGAAGCATGGCGGCATCTGCTTCTGGGGAAGCCTCAAGGAACTTTCACTCATGGTGGAAGGCAAAGTAGGAGCAGGTATGGATTAGTGGAGAGAAATCATGGAGAAATAGTAAGAGTAAGGGAGAGGATAAATACTTAGTGACTTACATTTTGGTGGTGACCAAGACTAATAGGCATCCCAATCTATATAAAAATATCTTGATAATATCTTAACATTGAAGGCTTTAGTGGAAAGTGGAACAGAAACTACATGAGTTTCTCTGGATGATGGGTGGGGAAGCACATAAGGAAGTGCTTCTTGACCCTAAGTATACCTTAGAATCTCCTGAAGAACTTTTATAAAATGCAGGTATCCTGGCCTCATTCCCAACCAATTAAATCAGAATCAGTGGGAACAGACCCGAGCACTGGTAATTTTTGGCAGTTGTATTCTCTTTAAAATCCCCAGGTGAAGTCAGTACTGAGAAATATTGCTATATGGCAGTGATTCTCAGAGTTGATCCCTGGACTAGTAGTGTCACTATGACTTGGGGACTTGTTAGAAAGCCCATTATCAAGCCTTGTCCCAGATTTACTGAATCAGAAACTCTGGAGATGGAGTCCAGCAATCCCCGTTTTAACAAACTCTCTGGGTGATTATGATGCATGTTAAAGTTTGAGAACCACTGGTATATGGTGCGGGTGGGGGCATAGGGGGAGTAGCTACACTGTATCTATAAGTATCCTTCATGGTCAGCAGAAGTTTCGTTCCCATCAGCATTTTATGAGAATTCTTACTGCGTCTCACCAAATTCTTTTTACATACGATTTACAGCAGAATTAGAGGCATAAAAAACAGGGGGAAAAATAAATAACATTATCTTACCTAAAACAGAACATTTTTCATGTTTGTAATTAACATAAAACTTGCGTGCTACAGTTCAAATTGATTTCCTTGATTTTAACCTGAAATGAAAATGGATATCAGCTAGTTACCATTCTGTGGAGAGACAAGCACACTGAACAATTGCAAAAAGGATAACAAACAGTTCATCCAGCCTGCTTTTAGAAAAATCACAGAATAAACGTAGTGTTTCAGTTACCAACTTTCAACCCAGTAATAGGAACATATGCAATGATATTTGATCATAGTCTCTATTTTTATTTTTAAAAAGAGGAAAGAAAACAGAAACAAAATTTAAAAAAGAAAGAGAACCACTCTAAAAAAAAAGTTGAGAAAAAGAAAACTAATAAGAGGAAATTCCTCAAACTAAGCAAGTTTAAATATTGGCAGTATGTGGAGTAAAACACACACAGAAATGTGGTATCTACTTCCTGAAAATGTTAGCTGTTAAATGAAAGGAATCATGTTTCTGTATTTTCTTAAATAGAACTTGACATATTCGCGGTGGTCCATAAGTTTTAAATAATAACAATTTGCTCTCCAATCTGGCCTCATTTAGCTTCCTTTTTCACTGTAACATCTTGACATTCTTCCAGTGCTTAGTTTGCAGAATTCACTGCAAAAAAAAAAAAAAAAAAAAAGAAAAAAGAAAAGAAAGAAGAGAAAAGGCTAAGAATAAACATATGTAAGAAAAAAAAGCAAAATAAAAGAGCAGCTTCTTCAAGCTTGGGCTCAACTAACAAATAAATCATTTATACTTAAAAAAAAAATCTTCTCACTTCAACATACAAACTATTAATCCAGATCTCCATTATTGCTTACTTAGACTAGTAACAGGGTTTCCTTCCTCCTTTTATTGCACTCTGCTGAAAGATTAACCTTCTCACAGCAAAACTCAAAAGCTTTCAGTAACCTATCCCCCACTGCTGGCCCCTGAAGTACAGACAAGATCAGGCACAGGCCACAGATGCCCTGAGGAATCAGCTCTAGGAAAAAACTGTGAGAAACCCCTGGAGAGACTAAAGGCCATCATAAACTTTGGGTGGGGAGGAATGCAGAGTTAGAATAATAGGTAGAGTGCTGCTAGGTTCTGCTCTCCTTCTCTCTCCTCTTTCCTTTGGACCATTGCCTGTCCCATAACCACTGTGAGTCAGGAGGCAGCAGCAATCACCCACGTTAAAAAGGGGAGGCTGACCAGCTTCCCTGAGCACTCACTCCTCCAGTCCTCCTCACGTGTGGTAAATGGTGCATCACTTATGAGATGACTACCGGCTCCCTTTCAAAGGCTTTAGAGGAGAATCCCTAGCAGAGTAATGCCTAGTGGAGGGGCAACAGATGGGTTGTTGACTATAGTTCCAACACCTAAGGGACTCCCTGGGACTCAACTCCTTAATCTTAAAACCATAAGGAAGACAGAAAGTAGGACCTGGTATTGGTATGTCACATTGGTACCTGATAACTCCAAGGGAACATCAGCTCACAGCTTAAAATACCTGAGGTTAGAACCACTGTAAAAAGAAAAACACACACTGAACATACATGATATCCAGCAGAAATACTGGAACAAACAAATTAAGCATTTAAAATAAGCACAACTACACTGGGCATGATGGCTCATGCCTATAATTCCAGCACTTTGGGAGACCGAGGTGGGCAGATCACTTGAGGTCAGGAGTTCAAGACCACTCAGGCCAACATGGTGAAACCCTGTCTCTATGAAAAATACAAAAAATAGTTGGGCATGTTGGTGGGCACCTGTAATCCCAGCTACTCGGGAGGCTGAGGCAGGAGAATCGCTTGAACCTGGGAGGTGGAGTTTGCAGCGAGCTGAGATTGCACCACTGTACTCTAGCCTGGGTGACAGAGTGAGACTGGCTCAAAAAACTGAAACAAAATAAGCACAACCAATATTGTCAAAAAGCTACTGGTAATAGGAAGCAGGAAAAAAGTCATAAAGACAGACAGACATTATACATAAAGTATACAAAATTATGCTTCCAAGTAAGACTCGTAGATGGGATAAATAGCAAGCTGAATGCAGCCAAAGGAAAAATTATAAAACTGAAAGAGCAGACTGAGGACATCTTTCAGAAGGCAGAAAAAAAGATAAAGAGAGAAATACAGAAATAAAAGTTTAAATACCATGGAGGATAAAAGTAGACATGCTGACATCCTGAAAACAGGAGTCCAAAGGAAGAGAAAATAAAGGGAGGACAAATATTTAAGAGAATAATAAAAACAATTATCTCTAAATTAAAGATAAAAGAAGTCCGATGGAAAGGGTTGCATGCCAAATAGGAGAGATTAAGAACCTAGAAAGATTATTGCACATTTAAGAACAAAGAGAAAGAGAAAATACTAAAAGCTTCCAGGAAAAAAAGAGCATATCTCCTCCAAAGATGCAAGAAGATTTGGCAGCAGATTTCTTAACAGCAACACTGGGGCCAAATATTTGGGGATTTTTCAGATATCATTCTGTTACTGATTTTTAATGTAATAACATTGTGGCCGAAAACACACTTTATATGACTTAAACCCTTTTAAACTTATTGAGACATTTTATGGTGCACAATGTGGTTTATCTTGAAGAGACACTTTACCAAGGAAGGTAGACAGATGGGAAATAAGCACATGAAAGACAGGCAACACCAATAATAATTAGGGAAATGGAAATTGAAACCGTAATAAAATACCACCACACACTAACCATACCAACTGTTGCCAAAGCTTTAAAGGAACTAGAACTCTAACATGCTGTTAGTTGGAATGTAAAATGACTCAACTACTTATATAGTTTCAAATCTCATGCTGAAATGTGATACCCAATGTTGGAGGTGGGGCCTAGTGGGAGGTATTTTGATCATGGGGCAGATACCTCATGAATGGTTTAGCACCATCCCCTTGGTGATGAGTGAGTTCTTCCTCTATTAGTTTGTGTAAGAGCTGGTTGTTTAAAGGAGACTGGCATCTCTCTTGCTACTGCTTTCACCATGTGACACACCTGTTCCCCCTACACCTCATGAGTAACAGCTTCCTGAGGCATCATCAAAAGCTGAGCAGATGCTAAGTGCCGTGCTTGTACAGCCTGCAGAACTGTGAGTCGAATAAACCTCCTTTCTGCATAAATTACTCAGCCTCAAGCAAAGCAAACAGATTAATATGACTACTTTGGAAATAGTTTGGCAGTTTCCCAAAAAGGTAAATATACAGGCCAGGGGCAATGGCTCATGTTTGTAATCCCAGCACTTTGGGAGGCCGATGTGGGCGGATCACATGAGGACAGGAGTTCAAGATCAGCTGGTCAACATGGCGAAACCCCATCGCTACTAAAAATAAAAATATTAGCTGGGCATGGTGGCACAAGCCTGTAATCCCAGCTACTCAGGTGGCTGAGGCATGAGAATCACTTGAACCTGGGAGGTGAAGGTTGCAGTGAGCCGAGATCATGCCACTGCACTCCAGCCTCAGCAACAGAGCAAGACCCTGTCTCTAAATAAATAAATGAAATATACACCTTCCATATGATCCAGCATTCGACTCCAAAGAATTACCTCAGGAGAAAAAAAAGCATATGTTCAGAAAAGACTTGTACATAAATGTTCACAGAAGATTTATTTGTAATAGTCCAAACTGGAAATAATCCAAATGTCTATTATTAGGCGAATGGATAAACAAATTGTAGCACATTTATATAATGAAATACTATTCAGCAATAAAAAGAATAAACTATTGATCCATGCAACAACATAAGTGAACATCAAAATAATTATGCTATATAGATAAAAGAGAGTACATACTGTTTTAACCATTTATAAAAAATTCTAGAAAATGCAACTAATCTATAGTCATAGAAAGAAGGTGGGTGGTTGCCTGGGAACAGGGGAAACAGGCAGGCAGGCGTGGGTGAGCAGGGTTACAAAGGAACACAAGGAAGTTTGGCGGTGGCGGGAAGGGGAAGGTAGAGATAAGTATGCTCATTATCTTGATTAGGGTAATGGTTTCAAGAGTGTATACCTATATTAGAACTTTCCAAAACATACATTCTAAATATTTGCAGTTTATTATATGTCAATTATACCTTAATAAAGCTGTTTTTTTAACAAAAAACATAATAAATGAAAAATAAAATTTTTATCTGATAAAGACATATGAAATTAAGATGCTGTTTTTATTTTCAAAAATGAACAAAGAAAAGAGAGAGAAATAAAAATATATTTATAGCATAATAATCCAGAACTAAAATTCTAAGTAATATAAACACAGTAGTGGAGAGGAGGAGACACAAAGACATGAGTTGGTAGCATCAGGATGAGTCCATACAGGAGGCAGAAACAGAGCTAGCCAGGTTCTAAAGAACTGAAAAATCTAAAGGGGAACCATTACCATCACACCAACACTATTCTCCCCAGTAGTAGCAGTATTGTTCCAGTAGCAACAGTTGGTTCCAGTTTGCAGTATTTCCAATGTTCCCAGAACCAGCCTCAACATACCCGAAGAAGTCTCAGTTCCAACTCTTCAGGGCAACTCACCAAATTTATAGATTTTTTTTTTTTTTTTTTTTTTTTTTTTTGAGACAGGGTCTTACTCTGTTGCCTAGGCTGGAGTGCAGTAGTGCAATCACAGTTCACTGCAGCTTCAACCTCTGGGGCTCAAGCAATCCTCCCACCTCAGCCTCCCAGGTAGCTGGAACTACAGGTGTGAGCCACTACGCCCAGCTGATTATTTGTATTTTTTGCAGAGACGGGATCTCCCTGTATTGCCCAGGCTGGTCTTGAGCTGCTGAACTGAAGTGTCCACCTGCCTCAGTCTCCCAAAGTGCTAAGATTACAAGGCATGAGCCACCATGCCCAGCCCAAATTTATAAATTTTAATAATTTTAACATCCTCTGATATTTTCCAGAAATACTGAGGAAATGTGAATACCATAAATAAATATTTTTAAAATTTTCACTACAATTTTTTTTTTGAGACAGGGTTTTGCTCTTTCACCCAGGCTGGAGTGCAGTGGTGTTATCTCAGCTCACTGCAGCCTTGACCTCCTGGGCTCCAGCAATCCTCCCACTTCAGCCTCCCAAGTGGCTGGGACTACAGGCCCACACCACCATGTCTAGCTAACTTCTCTGTATTTTCTATAGAGATGAGGTTTCACCATCTTGCCCAGGCTGGTTTCAAAATCCTGGAATCAAGAGATCTTCCCACCTCGGCCTCCCAAAATGCTGGGATTACAGGAATGAGCCACTGTGCCCAGCCTTTACCACCTTTTTTAAGAAAGATAATAGCATTGAAGTTATGTTTCCTCCCCAAAAAGCCCGTATCTTTTAAAGATTTATACTAAAATATTTACAGATGAAATAATATATCTGTGATTTTCCTCAAAATAACCTGAGGGGAAGGAATGGGTGGGTGGGGATAGAGATAAACCAAGATTTGACAATAATTTATCATTATTACAATTGGATGGTAGATACATCAGAGTTCATTATAATATTCTACTTTTTTTATGTTTGAGATTTTCCATAATGAAAAATATTTTTATTTTTACTTTTTATTATTCTTTTTTTTAGACAGAGTCTCTTGCTCTGTTGCCCAGGCTGGAGGGCAGTGACGCGATCTCAGCCCACTGCAACCTCTGCCTCTTGGGTTCATGCGATTCTCCTGCCTCAGCCTCCTGAGTAGCTGGGACTCTAGGCGTGCCACCACGCCTGGCTAATTTTCGTTTTTTGTTTTTTGTTTTTGTTTTTTTTTGAGATGGAGTCTCACTCTGTCGCCCAGGCTGGAGTGCAGTGGCGCGATCTCGGCTCACTGCAAGCTCCGCCTCCCGGGTTTACGCCATTCTTCTGCCTCAGCCTCCCGAGTAGCTGGGACTACAGGCGCTCGCCACCACGCCCGGCTAATTTTTTATATTTTTAGTGGAGACGGGGTTTCGCCATGTTAGCCAAGATGGTCTCGATCTCCTGACCTCGTGATCCGCCCGTCTCGGCCTCCCAAAGTGCTGGGATTGCAGGCGTGAGCCATCGCGCCCAGCCTAATTTTCGTATTTTCAGTAGAGACAGGGTTTCACCATGTTGGCCAGGCTGGTCTCGAATTCCTGACCTCAGGTGATCTGCCTGCCTCAGCCTCCCAAAGTGCTGGGCAGGAGCCACCGCGATTGGCAGAAAAATATTTTTAAAGCATGCGTACAATAGTATTTATATAATAAAAACACATACAAAGAAAAGCATAAATATCAAGTGCCCAAGAATTGCTGCCATTGGTGGGTGGTGGGGATGGAAACCAAAGGCAGAAATAAAAGAAAATAAAAATGAATGAATGATGGAGAAGCAAGAGCCTAACACAGACCATTGGCCAAAGTATGAAATAAACTAAGGAGTATAATTGGACCAATCTTCAACAAACAGGAAAACTGGAAAGTGAAAATAGGAAAAACAAAACAGGCCAGGTGCAGTGGCTCATGACTGTAATTCTAACACTTTGGGAGGCTAAGGTGGGCAGATCACTTGAGTCTAGGAGTTGGAGACCAGCCTGGCTAACATAGCGAAACCCTGTCTCTACTAAAAACAGAAAAATGAGCCAGGCGTGGTGGTGCACACCATGCCTATAATCCCAGCTACTCAGGAGACTGAGGCACAAGAATCACTTGAACCCGGGAGGCGGAGGTTGCAGTGAACCAAGATCACGGCACTATGTCAGTCCAAAGACTGGCATTTAAGGATTTAAGGTCTCCTAAGTTTGGTCTTGGCTTACCTTTTTAAGCTTATTTTTTCACCCACCTTGAAAAACTAACATCCCATCAAAATTAAGTATCTATTGTTGACCATTTGTCTTAGTCTATTTCAGGCTGTTGTAATAAAATACCATAACCTGGGTAGCTTATAAACAACAGAAATTTATTTATGACATTTCTACAGGCTAGGAAGTCCAAGATCAAGGCACAGCAGATTCCATGTCTGGTGAAGGCCCACTTTCTGCTTCATAGAGGGTGCCTTCTTGCTGTGTCCTGGCATCATAGAAGGGTTTAGCTAGCTCTCTGGGGTCCCTATTGTAAAGGCACTGATCCCAATTACGAGTGCTTTACCTTCATGACCTAATCACATGTTAAAGCCCTTACCTCCTAATACCATCAGCTTAAGGGTTAGGATTTCAACATATGAATTTGTGGGGGATGTAAGCATTCCATTCATTTCACCATGTATAGCCTTTTCTTCATTGACCCCATCATATAGTTTCTGATGGTTCTACTGCCCCAAATTCTGCCCATGCTGCATCTCTGCATAACAACTTTTCACCCATCTTTCCAAATCTACCCTGTATACCATCTCCTCATGATGCGTTCCCTAGTGCCCTGCTCTCTTCTCTCTCAGTGGAGAGTAATCTATATACAAAACAAAACACATCACACTTATCAGATTTGCTTAAGTATTTATCCTTTTATAATTGGTATTAGAATTTTTCTGTATTTGCCTTCTGTTCTAAAGATCCAGTTCTTTACATTGTAATATCCTAGGACAGGTATCAGTTGTATTCATCTCTGTATCCCATAATGCTTAGAACTGCTTCAAACACTGTAATGCAGGTGTCTCCTAGATGATAAATGAGGGAAAGACAGAGAGAAAGAAGGGAGGGAAAGAGAAAGGAAAAGAAAGACTGAATGAATAAATTGCATTGCATTGGTTCTTTCAAGGGAGAAAACTGACCAAATTCACTTGAAAACATAAAACGAGATACTCAAATTCACTTGAAAACATAAAACGAGATACTCAAATTCACTTGAAAACATAAAAAGGATTTCATAAAAGATGTCATCAAGCTGGGTGCGGTGGCTCACGCCTGTAATCCCAGCATTTTGGGAGGCTGAGGTGGGCGGATTACCTGAGTTCAGGAGTTTGAGACCAGCCTGGCCAACATGGTGAAACCCCGTCTCTACTAAAAATACAAAAATTAGCTGGGCGTGGTGCCAGGTGGCTGTAACCCCAGCTACTCAGGAGGCTGAGGCAGGAGAATTGCTTGAGGCCAGGAGAGGGAGATTGCGGTGGCCCAAGATCACGCCACTGCACTCCAGCCTGGGCGACAGAGCAAGACTCTGTCTCAAAAAAAAAAAAAAAAAAAGTCATCAATTTTATAACGTTTCTTTCTCAGCTGTTTGGAGTTTCCTTTTTAAAGGCACTTAAGTGCATGCGTCAAATGGTACAATAGAAACAAAAATATAAGCTAAAAGCTGAAAAATAAATTCAGGAGCCTTTTGGTAGGTCACAACCCCCTTTATCCCTGCTGCAACAACAGCAGTAATGTGGAATAGGTGTTTCAACCCATTGCACATGGAGGAGTTTGTGCTTCCCCACTCCTTACCCTGCGTACCTCAGCTGATAGGCTCAGCAAGAGGTAAAAACAGCCATGGAACAGAAAAAAATCCAGTCCTTTTATGGGAGATGGCATAGGTGTGTTTGGAGAGAGGCAGTCCTTGGCTCAAATCCTGAGCATGGTTTTCTTAGGTCTGTGACCTTGAGCAACTCATTCAACCTCTCTGATTTTCTCTGTTGAGTTTCCTAACATCAAAATGGAGTGACAGCTATTGTGGTTGCCATTGTTATTACTGACTGCCCTGCCTCATTCTTCTTTTTTTTTTTTTTAATCAAACAATAAATGTAAGACCTAGAACTTTAATATTTTTAGAAAAAACATCGAAGAATATTTCATGACATGGGATCTTTTTTTAAAAATTTTTTAATTATTATTACACTTTAAGTTTTAGGGTACATGTGCACAATGTGCAGGTTTGTTACATATGTATACATGTGCCATGTTGGTGTGCTGCACCCATTAACTCGTCATTTAACATTAGGTATATCTCCTAATGCTATCCCTCCCCCCTCCCCCACCCCACAACAGTCCCCGGAGTGTGATGTTCCCCTTCCTGTGTCCATGTGTTCTCATTGTTCAATTCCCACCTATGAGTGAGAACATGCGGTGTTTGGTTTTTTGTCCTTGCAATAGTTTGCTGAGAATGATGGTTTCCAGTTTCACCCATGTCCCTACAAAGGACATGAACTCATCACTTTTTATGGCTGCATAGTATTCCATGGTGTATATGTGCCACATTTTCTTAATCCAGTCTATCATTGTTGGACATTTGGGTTGGTTCCAAGTCTTTGCTATTGTGAATAGTGCCTCAATAAACATACGTGTGCATGTGTCTTTATAGCAGCATGATTTATAGTCCTTTGGGTATATACCCAGTAATGGGATGGCTGGGTCAAATGGTATTTCTAGTTCTAGATCCCTGAGGAATCGCCACACTGACTTCCACAATTCTTTTAAATGACGTGATGCCTTTTGGGTAGAAGGGAGGCTGTTGCAGTTTTCCTGTTGAAAGGAGAGTGAGTTGCAACTGCCCTGTGATTCCATGGAGACTTGTGTGTGTGTGGAAGGCTGGAAAACAAACGTTGCAGTAAGTTTGTGACAGAAGCTTCCCTGAGACACCTGGAGACCCTTTGGCTTTGAGCAGAGCTGCTCCTGGACAAAGGAGAGCAAGCCTTGGGGACTAAACTGAAGTCGCCGAGAACCCGACTACTAAACAGTGCTGAGCAGACAGCCTCTGGGGACTGCATGCAGCCAGACCCCGGGATGTCTCACGTGATCCTCCTTAAGGCCACCGGAAGTGCAGTGGGCAGTGGCCAGGAACAGAGCGGGAGAGCTAGCAGCAGGTACCGCCAGGGGAGGAGCGGGTTATAAACCCGGTGTAAGGCATGCCGTCCAGGACTCCCAGAAATACCTAGCGAGAATCGTGAGAAAGTGGAGGATGAGGGAGAGGTCAACGGATCACAGCCTGGGGAGAAGAACCATGGAAAGCTGGACATTAAAATTTAATAGTAGTTCCTTTTCTACCCCAGGTGGATGAAATCAAGGCTTGCTGCTGACAACATATAAATCATGCCATATGATGCCAATTCTAAAATGCCATTAATCGTAAGTTGTGCCATCGATTTAAATAAGACTTTTTTGAAAAAAAAATTTTACTCCTAACATTAATCATAAACAATGATCGTAAAAGAAATCCTGAATTCAAACTCCAGTCAGCATCTGGCCGGCCATGGTGGCTCACGCCTGTAATCGCAGCACTTTGGGAGGCTGAGGTTGGAGGATCGCTTGAGACCAGGAGTTTGAGACCAGCCTGGGCAACATGGTGAGACCCCATTCCTATTTAAAAAATTTTTTAATTTTATATATTTTATTATATTGTATTTGATTCTTTTAAAAATTTCAATAGGTTTTTGGGGAATAGGTGGTGGTTGGTTACATTAATGAGTTCTTTAGTGGTGATTTCTGAGATTTTGGTGCACCCATCATCCAAGCAGGGTACACTGTACCCATTGTGTAGTCTTTTATCCCTCCCACCCCCGTCCCACCCTTTCCTCCAAGTCCCCAAAGTCCATTATATCATTCTTATGCCTGTGTCCTCATTGCTTAGCTCCCACTTATAAGTGAGAACATACGGTGTTGGGTTTTCCATTCCTGAGTTACTTCACTTAGAATAATAGTCTCCAATTCCTTCCAGGTTGCTGCGAATGCCATTATTTCGTTCCTTTTTATGACTGAGTAGTATTCCATTTTCTTTATCCACTCGTTGATTGATGGGCATTTGGGTTGGTTCCATATTTTTTGCAATTGCAAATTGTGCTGCTATAAACATGCATGTGCAAGTAACTTTTTCATATAATGACTTCTTTTCCTCTGGGTAGATACCTACTAGTGGGATTGCTGGATCAAACGGCAGATCTACTTTTAATTGAAAAATTTTTTTTTAATTTAAAAAATAAAATTAAAATAATAATAATAATTTAAAAAGGGCCAGTTGGTGTGATGCATGCCTATAATACCAACTATTCAGGAGGATTACTTGAGGCCAGGAGTTGGAAACCAACCCAGGAAACATAAGGAGACCCCATCTCTATTTAAAAAAATAAAACAATCCTGGATTCAGATAACACAAACTATAAACTGTAATGAACAAGCATCAAAACAGAGAAAATGTGATATTTGTACCATTTAATAAACTTCCCTTTTATTCAGTAAATAAAAAATAAATGGTACATTTAATGCTTTGATAATTGTGAAGATCCTTACAAACATTACTTTTCCATTTTGAAATATACATATACAATTTTACATGAAGTTTTTGAACAGAGGTAAAGATGGAATATAAAATATTTCGATCAATATTCTTTCCCACTAATTATGATAACTTTATTTGTAATGTACACTATTTGAGAAGTAATTGTCAGTAGAAAACAAGTGAAAATTCATATCCAAAAGGTAGAAAGTACATATTTTATTTTTCTTTAAAAAAAGATTCTAAGTGTTTCATTTTGTCACCATTAAAAGTTGCCAAAATGTCCATTTCCTCTATGAAAAATTAGGTATGTTGTAAACCGAGTACATAAATAACATTTTATTGGACATAAAACACTATGTGGTTACATAAGCTTTAGAAATGAGGAGTAGTCCGCATTTGGTACAATATTAACCTTAAAACAGACACATTGAATGGTGAGAAGATAATTTTTATTATATATATAGAAACAGTTAATTGGGAAATATAGAAAAATGCTTCACAAAACAAGAGATATTTTATCTGTAAAAATCAGTAATGCTCATGGCTTATTCCAGGTGATATGAAGATAATCAAATAGTAGTTCCTTAATTTTTATAACTAAAGCATATATGGAAGTATTCACTTATATCTGCAATTTACTTTTAAAAATGGCAAGAAAACTGTGCATAAGTAATAAAAATAAATGTATTTCCCACTATTAACTACAAATTTCAAAGGCTAATAGTTGTATTATTTTAGAATTATCAGTATACAAGTATTTCAGTATTCAAAGATAGTTTATAAACATGTCATTTTAAACACTATTTCCTCAGAGAGGCCTTTTCTGAAAAACACACCCCTGTCATCTAAACTATATCTTCTTCCCCTTATTCTTTGTCATAGCCCTCTTTCACTGTCATGAAACATCACAATTTTAAATTGTGCTGTAGCAGGCCAGGTCTCACTAACAGCTGAACAGGCAGGCCTCCATGACAACTGTTTCAGCACTGACTGAGTGTTAAGTTAAATATTAAAAAGTTGATAGAGGCCGGGTGCGGTGGCTCACACCTGTAATCCCAGGACATTGGGAGGCCGAGGCAGGTGGATCACTAGCTCAGGAGATCGAGACCATCCTGGCTAACAGGGTGAAACCCCGTCTCTACTAAAAAATTAAAAAAAATAATTAGCCAGGCATGGTGGCAGGCGCCTGCAGTCCCAGCTACTCAGGAGGCTGAGGCAGGAGAATGGCGTGAACCCGGGAGGCGGAGCTTGCAGTAAGCCGAGATTGCGCCACTGCACTCCAGCCTGGAGGACAGAGCAAGACTCCGCCTCAAAAAAATAAATAAATAAATAAATAAATAAATAAATAAGTTGATAGAAGGCCGGACGCAGTGGCTCATGCTTGTAATCCCACCACTTTGGGAGGCTGAAGCAGGTGGATCACTTCAGGTCAGGAGTTCGAGACCAGCCTGGCCAACATGGTAAAACCCCATCTCTATCAAAAATACAAAAATTAGCCAGGCATGGTGGCAGGTGCCTGTAATCCCAGCTACTCTGGAGGCCCAGGCGGGAGAATCACTTGACCCTGAAGGCGGAGGTTGCAGTGAGCTGAGATTGCAGTGAGCCAAGATCATGCCACTGCACTCCAGCCTGGGCAACAGAGCAAGACTGCCTCTCGAAAACAAACAAACAAACAAACATACAACAAAAACAAAAAAAAACGTGATAGGGCCAGTGTCCTTATACAAAGGCTGGAAGGTAACAAAAGCCCACTGAGAGTTTTGCCTAGGCTTTTCCTGGGCCTTGAAGCATTGCAAGATAACAAAGGAATTCTTAACAGGATCCACTCAGGATTAAACAAGTTTTACTGGGGTCTGAAGGAACTCCCTAAACCTGCATGATTTAGCAAGGAGACAAGATAAGGGTAATTACCTCTGGCACCTGGACCCATCTAGATTAAGTAAATATACTGAGGCTCAAGGAAGGTCTTTAGGACACAGACTTTAGCTATAGGTTAGAAGAAATTAATAACTTATGTCTTTTGATGAATGCACATTTACATGTAGACATGTAGCTTAGAAGGTATATAAGCTCTGCAAAACTGTAACTTTGAGTTGGTCTGCTGATATTTTCCCGGCCTTCTCTCTGTACCCAGTTACAGAAGTAAACTCTCTTCTTTCCCAGTTTATCTGCATCTCGTTATTGGGCCGTGAGAATAAGCAGCCTGATCCTCGGTTCATTCCGGGAACAGTGCATTCATTTATGTGGCTCCTCATTTAACACTAGTCTCCTCCCACCCAACTAAGCTATAAGCTCTATGAGAAATATCCTGTCTTTTGCTTGTTATTTTGTCCCAGTACCTAGCACGGTACCTGATACCTAGTAGGCACTTAATAAATATTCATTAAATCTATTCATATTTCCCCAGTCCCCTTACTTTACTCCTTTTTCTGCATCTTTCCTTTTATTGAACCCCTACACTTCCCAGCTCCTCCATTAGCCCCTGCAAAGTATTCACTGACTGCTGGAACTAGAGCATCACTGAGAAGCAAGAGATGGACTGACCTAACTAGAGGGAGAGCTGCCGTCCAGGATGATGCCACCATCAAAGGAGGTGAGAAGGAACACAGCATCTTCTGCAAATGCTACAGTAAATAGGGATGGGGTGCGGGTAAGATCACTGACCCCAGGTCACTGACCCCAGTGTCCTCAGAGCCAACAGCTAACTTTGCAGGAGAGCCCTGAGCCAATTACTAGATATGTAAACTTTAAAAAAAATGCTTAAGTCATCAAAATTTACTTTGTTCAATGGCAAAATGAGGATATTATTGTTCACTTCAAATGGTTGTAGTGAGAATTAAATAACAGGATGCTTATGAATTTGAACACAATGATGAACACATACTAATGTCTCAATTAATGCCATAATTATTTGATCCAGACCTGCAAACATTCAAAAACAGCTTTGCATAAATAAGCCCTGAATTAAATGAATCAGCCTCCTTGATCTTTTCCAGATGAATCATCTCCCCAACTTATTCCATACAATGAGACATCATATCTTAAATATACAAATCAGTAGTTTTTGTGCACTAATCAAAGAGAGATTGCTCTGCTCCAACTGTCCCCTCATATACTCAGCTGAAATATTAAGACACTCTGCTAGCTTTCTCACAAGATAAACATGATGTTCATCTTGTACTGTGAGCTACTGGGCCAGAGCCCCACTGGAGGCTGCTTGAAATACCTCAAATATGATTTCAGAAATAAGATGGTAAATGGGCATGTGTCTTTTATTAATAGCACCTGTGGAGAACTTTCTTCTCTAGAGAATTTTTCCAAAGCATTTTCATATATGTTGTTGTTTAAGCCTCACAATAACTGTGAGACATAGACAGAATTATTATCCTTTCCAGTTTTTCTTACTAAAAAAAAAAAAAAAAAAAAAAAAAATCTTGCTGGGCACAGTGGCTCATGCCTCTAATCCCAGCACTTTGGGAGCCTGAGGGGGTGGATCACCCAAGGTCAGGAGTTCAAGACCAGCCTGGCCAATCTGGTGAAACTCTGTCTCTACTAAAAATACAAAAATTAGCCAAGTGTGGTGGCAGGTGCCTGTAGTCTCAGCTACTTGGGAGGCTGAGGCAGGAGAATCGTTTGAACCCTGGAGGCGGAGGTTGCAGTGACCTGAGATCGTGCCACTGCACTGCAGCCTGGGTGACAGAGGAAGACCCCGTCTCAAAAAAGAAAAAAAATTTTTTTTATTTTTTCCCAGAACTTCGGCTAAGAGGTTCATTTATTTGCCTAAAGTCTTATCACCAGCACACTAATATTTTGAAAGAAGGAATGAATGACTTAATGAATGAACTAGTAAGTAAGAAATCCAAATCCCTAATCCAGGCTGTTGGTCTTCCCTTCCCTTCCCCTCTCCCTTTCTTCATCTCTCTCTCTCTCTCTTTCTCCTTTTTTATTTCTGGTAATTTTTTGCAATCTCTACTACAGCTTGTATGTCCTTCTAAGCTCTGGACCTCTGGAATGCAGTTACTAATGCGATTACTAAAACTATAAGCCTCAAAAAAAAATAATAGCCATTGTTGTTTATTACTTCGACAGTATTCTTTCTAAGTACAGTTAAAGGAAACTCAGCTTTCTTTAATCATGCAACAACATGTTACGTGAATTGAGCTAACAGACTTTGAAAGTTGAAGTAAATATTTGCAGACTTACGTTGGCCTTTCAAACCAATCACTTTATAATCATCTGAATACAGAACAGCCCTGAAGCTGTATAAACCAGCCATAACTTGAAAACTAAAACTTGGAAACCCCAAAACATATTACTGTAGTTAAAATGTAATGGCTCTGAACTTCCTTTCTACATCTAGAAAATACAAGAATGGATAAAAGAGAAGAAACCCTTATTGAGGAGTCTGTCTTTAAGCAGAATTTATGTTATTTTCTTATGAGGGAAAAAAAAAACAGGATTTATAAGCAACTTTGAGTGTAATATACTAATATGAATTATTTATTTCTTACATATTTGACATCATCAAATGTACCAGATTTCTGAAAAACATGACTACTTGTACTTTTTCCTCTTGTTTTACATTCTCTATGTTTTCTACCATCCTGTGCCTGGAACTTTATATCAGCATGGTCTTCCTAAAGATTATAGTGTAATACTATCAAAGGCATGCCACTCATTATTGTTTTTATCCCAAGTAAATTCTGAAAAAAATAAAAATCTTTACCACATAACAACATGGTAAGTCAATTTAAAATATCAGTCAAATTTCTTTAACATTATGACACTATTTTGGTGTGCTGAGTAAATCTCATAAATCTCTCATAAACCCTTCAGGCTTTAGGCATTGGTTAAATACTGTGTTTCTAAGGATCTATAGATTCATAACAGAAACTAGGGATTCTCAAAGAGAACTAAAGCATCTGTCTTTCAATTACAATTCATGCTGATTAATCCACTCCATATTTAAGAAGGATGCCGTATGCCCTATTCGAAGGGAAATGGGGAAAAGAAAATTCTCTACTATAACTGTCCAATTTTATCTTCAGCAGGAGCAAAGGAAAATTCTCTAAGAACTGGCAGCTCTTTTGACCTGCAGAGTCACTGCACCTGTAGGTAAATTATTAGCAAAACTAACCAGAAGACAGTCTGACACATTCATAACAACAGGTGCTCTCCATTATTTCAAAATGGCACCTAAAGTGATCCAATGTATTGTGTTTATTTTCTGTCTTCTCTTTCTAGAAGGAAAGCTTCATGACAGCAGAAATGCTGCCTTTCTCATTCACCCAATATCCCCAGCACCGAAAACAGGACTCATACAGAGTGGGTGCCTAGTATTTGTTAAATAAACAAACACAAATTTAATCTAACTGACAAATAATTGCCTTAGTTATATAACTGTGGCACTTTACATATCATCCAAACTTTCAAACTAAGTTTCTTGCAATCCAGATCACCACTGGTACTAACTTGACAGCAGGTTTATGAACATATATATAATCCAAGCTATTAAACATTTAAAAACAACTGTAAAATATTTCTTTCTTTCTTTTCTTTTTTTTTTTTTTTTTTTTGAGACGGAGTCTCTCGCTCTGTCGCCCAGGCTGGAGTGCAGTGGCACAATCTTGGCTCACTGCAACCTCCGCCTCCCGGGTTCAAGTAATTCTTCTGCCTCAGCCTCCTGAGAAGCTGGGATTACAGGCCTGCGCTACCATGCTCACATGCCCAGCTAGTTTTGTTTTGGTTTTGTGTGTGTGTGTGTGTGTGTGTGTTTTCAGTAGAGAAAGGGTTTGACCATATTCTTAGTTATTTGTTTTGCATAATGAAAAAAAGAAAATAGTGCCAGATGTAACCTCAATAATAATTTATCTTCAAGGACAAATTCTCACAGTCAAGGTTTCAGCTATTGCCATCACCATTGCAATCAAATTATGACTCAGAAAAACTACCAGATTTCCCCATCACAAATGCCTACAACTACAGGATTGTGCCCCTGACCTTACTGAACACAGCATAAGCAGTGATTAGTTCCCTGGACACGGAAATGGTTCATGATCTGTCACAAAAGTTACATTGGGTTTTCCTAGACAGGACAAAATGGCTTTGTTGTGTGCTTGAGAGACATCTCTAGACAGAGAATTTTCATTTTTGATACCATGAATTTTGGTGAATTATATTATGAAATGATACTGTTTCATTTCCATGGATTTACGTTAAGGATTGTATTTAGAGACAATTTCCTTTAAAAAGAAATCATCACTTGAGAGTCTTCTAGCTATGCTAACTCTCAAGTTACTTTAATCTCTCAAGCCTCTACTTGAAGTGATTGGTGATTCAACTCCTAACCAATCTGCCATTTGGTCTTACCCTGTATCTTCCTCCACCAGCACATGACATAGATGTCCTTCTGAAACCCAAAAATTATGAACTAGGAAATCAAAAGGTATACAGACAGAAATAGAAATGTATTAAAAAAAACCTAAAAATAGCATCAAATTTAAGAGTTTATTTTGTACAGTCTTGGTCCGGTAAATATGACTATTTTATGTTGAAAATCTCTTTTGAATTAATTATTCCATTGCTCTTGGGGCAAGGAGGGTCCAGAATTTGCAGTCAAAAGAAATGGGATTAAGTCCAGTTTCTATCATTAAATGTATCTCTAAGAACTGAATCAGTTATTAGAAGGAGTCGGGGACAAGAGTGGAATAATAAACACTGGGGACTGTAAAAGGTGGGAGAATGGGGAGAGGGGTGAAGGTTTAAAAATTACCTATTGAATACAGTGTTCACTATTCAGGTGATGGGTATGCTAGAAGCCCATAGTGCAGCATATGCATGTAAGAAAGCAGCGCTTGTACCCCCTAAATATACAAAAATAAATAAATAGGAAAAAATAAAGTAGTGGGGCATAGAGAGAAAATTATGAAAGAGCAAATTAAATTCGTAAAAAATGTACCATAAGTTTATTTATCTACTATAAATTTATGCAAAACAAATTAAAACTGTTAAAAAGATAAGACTTTTAATGTAAAGCACGAGGTACATTGTAGGTATATGAGAAGTGTTCTTTCCATCACCTCTTATGTCTTCCTTTCTTCTGTCAAAGCACTTCCTAAACCATAAAGGTCTACTCAGATTTCTGGTGTTATTGTTTTTATGGTTTTGTATTGTTTTCAGCAATGTGAGGAAAGTGGAATGAACTTGGACTTTGAAGGCAAACTAACCTGGAATCAAATACTGGCTCTGCTGTTTGCAAGTGTGATCTTTGGGTGTGCTTCCTAATCTGTGAGCTTCAACTTCCTCCTCTGTAAACCAAGGTAATACCTTATAGTAGTCTTTCCCAAACTTTTTCATAACATTGTACACTTTGAAAATGAGAATATTTTTACTGCAAAGGATGTTGCCACCTGCAGTGAGAGGTGACCAGATCAGGGAGCTCTGATCACCTGAATGAAGTCCTGCTTTGCTTTCACAAGGGCTGAGGGTAATTGGCATTTTGGCACTTGGTAACTATACAGGGCACATTAATGTTCTGGGCACACTTTTTGGGAAGCTCTGCTTTACTCAGTTTGTGGGGCGGAATAAATATAAGCCTTTCTGGTCATAATAGATATTGAATAATGTCTTGATTCCCTTTCCTTCTCCAGATCAAAGACAAACAGTGCAACCTACTTGTCTGGTGCCCATCCCCTTGGCAGAACACTCCTCTGAAGGATGACGGTTTGGCTGTGCCAGGGCAGAGGTGCCCACACCAAATGAGCCTTCATAGCAACTATCTGATGAGGAACTCACTGGCCTACCTTTCCTTAACAGCTGGGGCCTGCCAGCCTTGAAGCATGACTCCACAATGCCCCTACCCAAGGCCATGGAGGTTGCTGCTGATGAGCAAGCTGTTTTTTATTTAATCCAGGTTTCTGCCTGGAGAGGAAGAAGGTAGAGGAGCCAGCGAAGGCATGTCTGAATGATACTTGCAGAAAAAACACTGGTAGCAGTCACAAAACTTTAAAATTTAAAGTGCCAGCGAGGTGGCTTTTGGTGGCCTGTTGAAAGCTGTTAACCCCAGCTTTTACAAATGCTGGGCTTTTGAGTAAGAGGAGAGTGTCTTTCTGGAAAAGTTTGAGACCTCTTACCATTGTAGCAGCAAAAGCATCCAGGGCTAATGTTTTCCAAGCTCACTGCTACTTGTTGCAGTCTAGCAGCGTTGTGTCTCCTGAAATTCCTACCTTTCCTGATGGATGTAAAAGAAGTACCAAATTATTAAGCTCCTAGTATGTGCCAGATGCTCCATATATGTTACTTTTGATCTTCACAACCACTCAGCAACTTACTGCTTCTCCTCACTCCCAATTATATAGATGATGAAATTGAAGCAGAGTAGTTTGCCTAGGATTACAGAGCTAGGAGGGACGAGAGTTGGGATTCTCCCTCAGTTCTAATACACAGTATGCCGCATTTCCTATTGAGTAGTAACAAAGCTTCTAAGAAATCTGAGTTTTCATTTGTTAAAACTGAATTTTTAAGAAATGTAGACAGGAGCACTAAGTACTCTAGAGTTTAATGTTAATAATGGTGCAAGTATATAACCAGTTTCTCATGCACTGGCATAACATACTTCAGAGGGTACACCAGGGCTGGATGAATATGTGAACCCAAAAATATCTGAGACAGGTCTCAGTTAACTTAGAAAGTTTATTTTGCCAAGTTTGAGGACATGCACCCATGACACAGCCTCAGGTGGTCTTGATGACATGTGCCCAAGGTGGTTAGGGCAAAGCTTTTTTTTATACACTTTAGAAAGACAGGAGATATCAATCAATATATCTAAGATGTACATTGGTTATGTCCAGAAAGACAGGACAACTTAAGCAGGGAGGGGGCTTCCAGGTCATACGTAGGTGAGAGATAAAATGTTGCATTCCTTTGAGTTTCTGACTAGCCTTTCCAAAGGAGGCAATCAAATATGCATTTATCTCAGTGAGCAGAGGGGTGACTTTGAATAGAATGGGAGGCAGGTTTGCCCTAAACAGTTCCCAGCTTGACTTTTCCCTTTAGCTTAGTGATGTTGGGGCCCCAAGATTTATTTTCCTTTCACACTTCTTCCAATTTCTTTTTAAAAATCTTTTGAAGAAAGCATTTTAGAAGAAAATGAGTCTCTGCTCTCATGGCTAGGATAGTTTATTCATACAGGGGTAGGTCCCAAGTTATTAGGAAAGCTCATTTTTAGCATGTCCTGTGAAGAGAAAATAGTAGGAGGAAGGGAGAAAAACAACAAACAAGAGAACAATCCTAGAAAATCTATATAGACCACATTACTTCGAAGTCCATACATCAGTAGGTAGGTATGAAAGTGGCTTATGTACCTAAATAGATTGCTTTTATTTTCTTCTGAAGTTTAAGTTGTCTAGATTCAGTTTGCAGGACTTTAGAAAGTGCAGCTTAGTTTTCAGTTATTTCAAATTAGGAAAAATGGGGTGAGGGGAAGGAAAAGAAGGAAAAAAATTGAAAACATTATTTTGGAGACTTGTAGCCAGGAAAAATTAGAATTCAGTCTAAACTGTAGAAAATAATAAAAATAGAAAAACATTAGGGAAGACTAAAATCTAACAACAGGTGTACTATAGTTTTTGAAACGTATTTTTTCTCTCTCTAGTTTCCCATTTTTACTAAAGACAAATCATAGAAGAACCAATTTGCTTTATTATACTTGGCCAGATTATTTGTATGAAGTGAAGCAAGAATAATTATTTTTCACATAGGCTTTTAAAATTAGCTTTGATGGACTTCTTCCATAGAAGGAATCTCAGATAAGGCTTTTTTAAAGCCAAGCCCAGCCACGGATTTTTACCATCAAATACCTATGAGTTGGGTGAATTATTCTCCTTTTGAGTCCCAACATAACTTAGGGCTCTTGGGCCTGTCAGAAAGTGACATTCTTTACTTACCACAGGTCAGGAACACTGTTCAGGGACTGTGCAGACAAGGTATGAGGCCAGTTTCCCCAAGGGGTTTTTATTGGCTCTGTAAGTCAAGTTTAATACCTTAAAGGAAAGCACACCATTCCAGCCAAAGACTCAGTATAACCAGTTTCTCCAATTGTATTCTGTTACAAATAAAAACAGATTCTTATTTCACTTATGCAAATAACTATATTGCCATAAGTCACAAATACTTACATATAGTTTCCAGATTTTGGAGAAATCAGGTAGAGAGAAACAAATAAGCTCCAAATTTTGTTCATAGGAGTATACTTGTTAAAAGATGTCAATAGCTCAAAAGAAAAGTTTCCTTGGCTCTGAAAAACAAACAAAGGATCAGCAACGTTTTGTGCAAAAAGTCAAAAAGATTACTTCAGTCTTCTACTGGTTCAGTCCATGCAGTTAATTTCTGTTCTGCTTGATATTCGTGAACATTTCAGCTCTCCATGAGTCCTGAAAGTTTTTCCTCTTTTCTAATGTCACAATCTCCAAAGTTATCAGAAAACTGCATTCAAGAACACATGTTAAGAGTTTTATAGCTGATTATAAAACTACCTTCAAAAGAGGAACAAAACAAGACAACAGTTGTCCATGGATGACAAAAAGTTTTAGGGCAGCCATAGTCAAAGACACAGTTGACAAGAAAATTTGTTACCTCTGTGGCATACAATAATTTAACATAACAATTATAATTACTGATAACATACACTAAGTCATATCAGAATTTTAGGAGTTTCCTATTATTTTGGAACAGATACCAATAACACATTTATACAAATACAGCCCAAAGAAAACCAAATACCATTTCATATTTGACAGTGCTTCCTGTATAATTTTTATACCAAATAAGCCAAATATGTCATTTTTGGACTTTAGGGAACATAATATCTTAAAGGATTAATTGGGTCAGAAAAAGACATAATTTATAATTTGATTTTGGAAAGTTTGTCAAATATCAAATGTTGAAAACACTTGATATCATAAAATAAGATCACAGGTCATTGTAAAAAGTCATTTATTTAACCAAAGTGATAACTCAAGGATTTTTTTGTAAAAAAAAAAAAAGGCAAAAACCTTCATTATTTTAGAGAGGAGACTTAATTTCCCAAACAAGCCCTAATAAAAACAGCATGAAGCCAATTAAATTTGCTTTCCAAAATTTTATACACAATCTATAAAATTTTAATCCTGACCATAAGATATAACTTCCATAAGCCTTTTATAACTTTTATAACCGTTATTAAGGAGTTGGTCAATGCTTCCAGAAAACCTTGTTAATCCTACACAGGGAACCATATGATGATCTTACATCACTATGCCTTTGACATTAACAGTTAATTTATGGAGAAACTGAACTTATTTTCTCTATCAAATCAGTCCTTACAATCTTAAACACACACCTCTTCCACAAAACAGCCCCTGGGCCTTGAGGAGCTGAGTAGCTTTAATTTCTGGCCTTGTGTTTTAGGAATGCAGTTTATTTTGATTGACTTCTTCTACCAGGCCTGAAGATGAGGCTTTAATTGCTGTCAGTGTTTAAGATTTAGCAAGACTTGGTGTCCTTTTTAGACCCAGGAGTCAAAGCCCTGTAACTCAATGTCACAAGTACTTTAAAAGCACATACAGAAAGATACACAGATGTAATACCTTTAATTTTTAAAAAATTTTCTTTTAATCTCAGTTTTTTTCTAAACAAACCCAAACTTAATAATAATGGCATAGGAATTATTTCAATAAAATGTAAAATCTGTTAGTTACCAAAAAGCAAAACAAAAGACCTTCAGCAGTGCACAAAATATTATGTTGGAAGAAAACATTTCCTTTACACCTGTATTGTTAGCATCAGGCCACAACAAACAGAACTTGAGGGAAAAAAAACTTATATGAGCTGAAAATGAGATGAAGGTGAGCATTACTATTTTACACCTTTTAAAAGGGGAGAGAAAACCAAAAATGGTGAGATGCAATAAAAGTTGAGCTTTGGGTTAAAAAATTAAAATATCTTACAATTTATTAAGAGTAAATCCAGCCAGGCATGGTGGCTCATGCCTGTAATCCCAGCACTTTGGGAGGCTGAGGCAGGCAGATCACGAGGTCAGGAGTTTGAAACCAGCCTGGCCAATGTGGTGAAACCCCGTCTCTACTAAAAATACAAAAATTAGCCAGGCGTGGTGGCAGATGCCTGTAATCCCAGCTACTCGAGAGGCTGAGGCAGGAGAATTGCTTGAACCTGGGAGGCGGAGGTTGTAGTGAGCCGATAACATGCCACTGAACTCCAGCCTGAGTGACAGAGCAAGAATCCGTCTCGGAAAAATAAAGAAAAAGAGTAAATCAATCCCCTAACAAAATTTTATTGTTCTAATCAATTATTTAGTGTATAAGTGTGTTTTTTAACATCAAACCCAATTTCTAGAAAGACCATTATAATTTCCCTTTAATCATACACAACTTGATCATATAAAAGTTTTGTTTTGTTTTGTTTTGTTTTTTTGAGACAGACTCTTACTCTGTCACCCAGGCTGGCATGCAGTGGCCCAATCTTGGCTCACTGCAACCTCCACCTCACGGGTTCAAGCAATTCTCCCTGCCTCAGCCTTCTGCATATCTGGGATTACAGGCACCTGACACCACACCTGGCTAATTTTTTTGTATTTTTTAGTAGAGATGAGGTTTTGCCATGTTGGCCAGGCTGGTCTTGAACTCCTGACTTCAGGTGATCCACCTGCCTCGGCCTCCCAAAGTGCTGAGATTACAGGTGTGAGCCACCGTGCCCGGCTGAAAGTTTTTTTTTTTTAATAAATCCTCTTATTGTGGCTTACACAGATCATTCATGACATGCTTGGACTTTCTGGTTTGTCCTGAACACCCCTCTTTCTTAAACAACCAGTCATCTTATTCCAGAACTAAATTTACCATACAAGATTCTTTCTCATATAAAATTATTTCTCTTCGAGCTTTCTTAGCAAAAAATACCTTTTATTTCTGCAACTTTCTTTACATCTGCCTCATTTCCTGGTTTCTTTTATCTTGTTTTATATATAACCTTAAAATAAGCTTTGAATTAGACAAAAATTGTTCACCTTTTGAAAAGGACACATTTTGTTTTTTAGAAAAAATATTTTCCTATAATATATTTTCATTGTAAAATACCCAAATAATGAAATATCCATTATTTAATTTAATGCAACTTTAGATTCTAAATTATGACAAGTTTATCTATAAGTATTTATCCCATTACATTTACCTAATTATTTTAATTGTTTACCTAGATTATTTATGAAAACTGTGATAGTCATCATTTAAAGTTGTGAAACTCACCATTGCAAAATTATAATTCACACAGTGAAAAAGATATGACCTAACTGACTCCCTCTTGCCGCTAACCTCCAAACTATCCTTGTTCATTCCTGGGCATAGGCCGAACTGACTGTGGGAGGAACTTAGTTTGGTTTAGCTTTGAAACAAAGATGATAACAGTCATTTCCCAAAAGAAACCTTATTGCCTGTGGACTAGACTCCCTAAGGCCACAAGATTAGAAGTTATAGTAATTTTACTAAATAATTCAAGATGTAGCTATTTTCATTAAACCAATATCAATGTCTTATTTATTAAAAATTAACACAAACAAAGATCATTCTGTTTTAGGCTGAGTTTATAGTTTTGTAACCCTATGCCAAATTTTGACACCTTACAGTATTTGGCAGGGATAAATATGAAATGACTTGATCCATAAATGCAAACAAAAATGTATGCTGACAATTCTTAAGACATTTCTAATATTACTTCACCAATAATTTTAAAGCTAGCTTATTTATTAAAGATTTTACTTAAATCACGTAAACTTGAAAAAGCATTTGGCTAGTCTTTTCTTTTTTCTGATAAAGCATTGGATTTAAGCACCTTTATTTTTCTGTAAGCCAATTAATTACAGCTTTTTATATATTTTTAGTAGTGAAATGTGTACATAACACATAGACACATAGATGTATTGGGCATACTGATAGAAGTACATCTTATAGATTCCTAAGACCTCCTTTTGTTTTCCCCTGTCTTAGACTTGCAAACTCTTGATAACCTGTTTCACTAACCTGGCAGTTGTCAGCTAAATAGCCCTAAACCTGCATATTGAAGGAAACAACTCTCAGATGAAAAATCAGATAGCAAAATTTACATCTCAAGGTACAGACAGAAAAAGTCTAGTGGTGATAGAGGGAGACTAAAGATGGATGCCAAATCAAACATAAAATTATAGAACTCTATCATAGGATTGTATGAGGAGACCAACTTTATTCAGATAGGGATTATTTATTTTTTACCTAGATCTCTGAAATCTGGGCAGAGTCCACACTGAATCCTGGGTCTCCAAAAAGGGAGAATTATTATGAGGCTAGATCATGTAATGCTTTTGCAGTGCACTTAAAACAATTTTTTTTTAAGCAAAGACATTTCAGAGTGTCTAAATTACACTCTTCCTTAAAAACTGAAGAGTAGCCTCTGTTGCAATACCTATTCTAGTCAATAAATCAGGTAACACAATACAAATGCAAGCAGTTTAAGAGCTGATACAAGTAGTCTGTTTACACTCTTGGAGTTCCATAAGGAAAAATGGGTTTCTCCCCAGTAGGGAGTCTGGTGCCTTCTCCATTTTCTTTAAGGAACCCCAGGCTACTATAAACTATTTTAGGCCCCACATGTGGCAGAGGGTGCAAGAGAAAGGAGAGACAGCAGAAGTAAATGAAGAAAACAGAATTCAGCCAACTGAGAAGAAAAAATCTTTTGCTCAAAAAAAGAGATTAAGTCCTAGGAGAAAAACAAACAAACCATGATGTCCTTTTAAATAGAAATACCACCCCCCCCCCCCCCCCACACACACACACAAATTGCTGCTATTGCTGAAGTACCAAGTATCAAACCAGAAAGGGCTTGATTTAGGAAGCAAAATCAGGCTGTTGTGGTGAAAAAAAAAGATGGCAGAACCCTTGGCTATGGAACTGCAGTGTAGGGCAATAGCCATTGCTCTTTCAGTTTGGCCTGGCTAGCAAAGAGGTGGCCTTGCTATGTAAAGAAAGCCCCTTAAGTAGTCAAAATCAAAAATATATTTTTTTCTTTTGCTGGCCATTTTTCTCCCTCCACCACACCATCTTTTTTCTTTTGTGAGAATTTAGCCACTTCAGAGGGTTTATTCCTCATAATTTGGAACTTTCCTTCAGATTTGATCAAGTCAGATAGTTTGATCAAACCCAATGGGAAAAAGACCAAAACAACAACAAAAACAGAAACAAACAACAACAAAAACAGGAACAAACAACAACAAAAAAAGCAGTTAAGCCAAAAAATCAATGGCACAACTTGTACAATTACTGAGTGTTCTAATGGTAAGGAGAAATTAAGACCAGCTAGTTGTTCATCTTAACTTTAGCCAAAACAAACCCCAATTCAGTTACTTTCTTAGGGATGAGTCCCAAGCTGAAGACTGCTCTCTACCATCCTAGAAGCAGGAAAAATCTCAAATTTGGCTTCCCTTGGAAGCCAGCTGAAACTCTATAAAGGAGTTACCTGTCTTCAATCTTCATGGAAGCAGGAAAAATTTGCCTTGTATTGGAAGCAAGTAAAACTCCAAAGGAAGTTGTACAACAAAATAAACTTTAGATCTCGACCAAATTTTGGGAAATCAGGGATTCTCTGGAGGGGGTGCTTGCAGGCTTCAGCGAATTGTCCTATTGGTTTGAGCCATAAAGCTAGCTCGAGCTGGTACCAGGCACTGATAGGAGATTTGTCAAATGTCAGTGGCACAAACACTCAGAATCCCTTCATGGTTGCCAAATTGTGAACCCTGAATATCTGAGACAGGTGTCAGTTAATTTAGAAAGTTTATTTTGCCAAGGTTGAGGATGCGTACCCATGACACAGTCTCAGGAGGTCATGACAACATGTGCCCAAGGTGGTCAGGGCACAGCTTGTTTTTATACATTTTAGGGAGATATGAGACACCAATCAATATATGTAAGATGTACACTGGTTCTGTCTGGTGAGGTGGGACAATTCAAGCAAGGAGGGGGCTTCCAGGTCACATGTAGGTGAGAGACAAATTATTGCATTCCTTTGAGTTTCTGATTAGCCTTTCCAAAGGAGGCAATCAGATACCCATTTACCTCAGTGAGCAGAGGGATGACTTTGGATGGAATGGGAGGCAGGTTTGCCCTAAACAGTTCCCTGCTTGACTTTTCCCTTTAGCTTAGTGATGTTGGGGCCCCAAGATTTATTTTCCTTTCACAAGTAAGTGGCCACAAGAGAAACAGAAACAGGATTAGGAAAGGGCCCTAACCCCTCCCATCACAGGCTCCATCAGCACATTAGAGAGGAGTATACTAGGTAACTATATATACATATTTGTGCCTGTGATAACTGCAAATAAAATGACACTAACCATTGTAAATGTTCAGTTCTTCTCAACTATTCATTTTGATGACCTTGGAAACCCTTGCAAATATTTAAAGACAAGCATTCGTGTAATAGAGTTCATCGTAATACATTGTGAACCCCAAATATCTGAGACGGGTCATAGTCAATTTAGAAAGTTTATTTTGCCAAGGTTAAGGACATGCCCGTGACACAGCCTCAGGAGGTCCTGATGACTTGTGCCCAAGGTAGTTGGGGTACAGCTTGCTTTTATTAGTTTTAGGGAGACAGGAGATATCAATCATTATGTGTAAGATGTACCTTGGTTCTGTCCAGTAAGGCATACAGGGTTGGGGGGAGCAGAGGGGGATTCTTTTGAGTCTTCGACCAGCCTTTCACCGAATACACAATTTAGTCTGGCTCAGTGAATCTGCATTTTTATATAAACAATATGGCAGAGGAAGCAATCAGATATGCATTTGTCTCAGATGAGCCTCAGAAAGATGACTTAGGTTTCTGTCTGTCCTTTGTCCACAAGGAAATTCCTTGTAGGCAAATTGTGAGGGAGGTATGTAGCCTTTTATCTTTGTAGCTATTTTATTTAGGAATAAAATGAGATGCAGGAAGGTTTGCCTGACATCGTTTCCAGCTTGATTTTTCCCTTGGCTTAGTGCTTTGGAGGTGTCGAGATTTATTTTCCTTTTACAACATATAGAGGAGTGTCTCAACCTTGATACTACTGACATTTAGAGTAGGACAATTCTTGTTGTGGGGATGTCCTGTGTATTGTAAGATAAGTTTTTAGGTGAGTTGAATTTTTTTCCTTAAGTTACTTACTACATTTAAGTTTAAATACTAAAATAAGTGGCAGGGGGTACTGTATGAGAAAAAATACTTTCGGGAAGTACAATTTTTTTTTTTTTTTTTTTTTTGCTTTTAGTAACTGGTCTTATCTAAGCAAAATTGCTCAATTATTCAGTACAATTGCCTTTCTACATAGATGTAATTATGGCTAACACTTTTTCACATCTCATCATCCATGAATAATATGTTATAGTGTGCCAAAGTTCAATTATTTGGTGTTATCTAATCTAGAATGAACTTTACATATATTTATGTAAACTAAGGTGAATGAAATGGAAGAAAAAAGGCAGAGACTAAGATCAGATATCTTTAAAAAGGTAAACACATGCCTTAGCAACCTTACTCACATTTTGACACTTGGCCTATTTTAGCAATATTAATCACCCATGCACAGCCATTGTCAAGTCATTTATACTATATGTGACAAGCATGTTTTTCTGGCTTCAGATTTTGTTTTTAAATACAAAGCCCCACAATTTGGAACAACAGCTGGATAATTTGGAGTGAAAAAACTGGATAAGATCTACCATCTCCAAATTTAGAATGACAGAAATTGGTTTCCAGTAAGATATGTCAACAAAAAGAGTCAAACTCTATAAAATAGTTGAAGACATTTATTTTGAGCCAAATATGAGTGGCCATGGCTGTGACACAACCCCAGGTGATCCTGAGAACATGTGCCCAAGGTGGTCGGGCTACATATTGCTTGGTTTCATACATTTTAGGTGGATGTAAGACATCAATACATGAAAGATGGTGGTTCAGTCCAGAAGCATGCCCCGAAAATGTGAGACAACTTGGGAAACATGAGACAACTCGGGGTGAGGGGGCTATATTAGTTCATTTTCATGCTGCTGATAAACACATACTTGAAACTGGGAAGAAAAAGAGATTTAATTGAACTTACAGTTTCACATGGCTAGGGAGGCCTCAGAATCATGGTGGGAGGTGAAAGGCACTTCTTACATGGCAGCAGCCAGAGAAAACGAGGAGGAAGCAAAAGCAGAAACCCCTGATAAACCCATCACATCTCATGAGACTTATTCACCATCACGAGAATAGCATGGGAAAGACCAGCCAGCATGATTCAATTACTTCCCCCTGGGTCCCTCCCAAAACAGGTGTGAATTCTGGAAGATACAATTCAAGTTGAGATTTGGGTGGGGACACAGCCAAAACATATCATTCCACCCCTTGCCCCTCCAAATCTCATGTCCTCACATTTCAAAACTGATCATACCTTCCCAACAGTCCCCCAAAGTCTTAACTCATTTCAGAATTAACCCAAAAGTCCGCAGTCCAAAGTCTCATCTGAGACAAGGCAAGTCCCTTCTGCTTATGAGCCTGTAAAACCGAAAGCAAGCTAGTTACTTCCTAGATAAAATGGGGGTACAGGTATTGGGTAAATACAGCCATTCCAAATGGGAGAAATTAGCCAAAACAAAGGGGTTACAAGGCCCATGCAAGTCCGAAATCTAGTGGACCAGTCAAATTTTAAAGCTCCAAAATGATATCCTTTGACTCCAGGTCTCACATTCAGGTCATGCTGATGGAAGAGGTGGGTTCCCATGGTCTTGGGCAGCTCTGCCCCGGTGGCTTTGCAGGGTACAGCCTCCCTCCCAGCTGTTTTCACAGGCTGGCATTGAGTGTCTGCGGCTTTTCCAAGTGCATGGTGCAAGCAGTCAGTGGATCTACCATCCAGGGATCTGGAGGACAGTGGCCCTCTTCTCACAGCTCCACTAGGCAGTGCTCCATTAGGGACTCTGTGTGGGGGCTCTAACTCCACATTTCCCTTCTGCTCTGCCCTAGCAGAGGTACTCCATGAGGCCCCTGCCCGTGCAGCAAACTTCTGCCTGGGCATCCAGGTGTTTTCATACATCTTCTGAAATCTAGGTGGAGGTTACCAAACCTCAATTCTTGATTTCTGTGCACGTACAGGCTCAACACCACTTGGAAGCTGCCAAGGCTTGGGGCTTCCATCCTCTGAAGCCACAGCCTGAGCTGTATGTTGGCCCCTTTCAATCATGGTTGGAGTGGCTGGGACACAGGGCACCAAGTCCCTGGGCTGCACACAGCATGGAGACCCTGGGCCTGGCCCACAAAACCACTTTTTTCTCCTGGGCCTCCAGGCCTGTGGTGGAAGGGGCTGCCATGAAGGTCTCTGACATGGCCTGGAGACATTTTCCCCATGGTCTCGGGGATTAACATTAGGCTCCTTGTTACTTATGCAAATTTCTGACACCGGCTTGAATTTCTCCCCAGAAGATGGTTTTTTCTTTTCTATTACATAGTCAGACTGCAAATTTTCCAAACTTTTATGACCTGCTTCCCTTATAAAACTTTAACAGTACCCAAGTCACTTATTGAATGCTTTGCTGCTTAGAAATTTCTTCTACCAGGTATCCTAAATCATCTTTCTCAAGTTCAAAGTTCCACAAATCTCTAGGGCAGGGGCACGATGCCACCAGTCTCTTTGCTCAAACATAACAAGAGTCACTTTTACTCCAGTTCCCAACAAGTTCCTCATCTCCATCTGAGACCACCTCTGCCTGGACATTATTGTCCATATTGCTGTCAGCATTTTGGGCAAAGCCATTCAACTAGTCTCTAGGAAGCTCCAAACTTTCCCACATTTTCCTGTCTTCTTCTGAGCCCTCCAAACTGTTCCAACCTCTGCCTGTTACCCAGTTCCAATGTTGATTCTACATTTTCAGATATCTTTTCAGCAACACACCACTCTACTGGTACCAATTTACTGTATTAGTCCATTTTCACACTGCTGATAAAAACATAACTGAGACTGGGAAAAAAAAGAGGTTTAATTGGACTTACAGTTCCACATGGCTGGGAGGGCCTTACAATCATGGTGGGAGGTGAAAGGCACTTCTTACAGGGTGGCACCAAGAGAAAATGAGGAAGAAGCAAAAGGGGAAACCCATCAGATCTTGTGAGACTTATTCACTACCATGAGAATAGCACAGGAAAGACCAGCCCCCATGATTCAACTACCTCCTCCTGGGTCCCTCTCAAAACAGGTGGGAATTCTGGGAGATACAATTCAAGTTGAGATTTGGATGGGGACACAGCCAAACCATATCAGAGGGTCAGTTCCAGGTCCCTGCTAATGTTTGAATAGGTGGATTCAAAGGTTTTCTGAATGGCAATTGGTTGAGTTTACCTAAGGACCTAGAATCAATAGAAGGGAGTGTCTGGGTTAACTAAGGAGTTGTGGAGACCAAGGTTCTTATTATATAGATGAAGGCTCCAGGTAGCAGGCTTCAAAGATAATAGATTGTAAATGTTTGTTGGGAGACTTAAAAAGGTGCCAGACTCCGTTAATTCTCTTCTGGATCAGGAAAAAGACCTGGAAAGGGAAGGGGATTCTCTACAGGATGTAGATTTTCCCCACAAGAAACAGCTTTGCAGGGCCATTTCAAAATATGTCAAAGAACCGTATTTTGGGATAAAATACTTGATTTCTTCAGGGCCTATTATCCATCATGTTGGTATTTTACTGTTCCAAAGAACCTGTTTAGTCAGTCTTCAGGTCTCTGTTTCAATGTTAATGCTGGTCAGCTGTGCCCGAAATCCAAAGGGAGGATGTTATAATTAGGCATGTCCGATCACCTATTCCATCATGGCCTGAAGTAGTGTTTCATATTTCAGGTTTACTTTTTTTTAATTTATTTTTTATTTTTTTTGAGATGGAGTCTCACTCTGTCACCCAGGCTGGAGTGCAGTGGCATGATTTTGGTTCATTGCAACCTCCGCCTCCCTAGTTCAAGTGATTCTCCCACCTCAGCCTCCCAAGTAGCTGGGATTACTGGTGCATGCCACCACACCTGGCTAATTTTTGTATTTTAAGTAGAGACGGGGTTTCGCTGTGTTGGCCAGGCTGGTCTTGAACTCCTGACCTCAGGTGATCTGCCCGCCTCAGCCTCCCAAAGTGGTGGGATTACAGGTGTGAGTCACTGCGCCTGGCCTCAGGTTTACTTCAGAATGTTCTTGGCCTAGAGGAGTGGTCCATTCAGTTAGTTGGAGAGCTTAGAATTTTATTTTTGGTTTACGGATATTAGGGTATTGCTCATTATTTTCCATCTTTCTAGATCACCTCCCATACCAGCTGCTCAAACCTCATCTTCTACATTCCTCTTTCTTTCTTCAACCTTCACTTAGAGCTCAGGTCCTGAGATCAGACTTGAGTGAGATTTCCTTTAAACTAATGGGAGGAGGTAAGTAACTGTAACATACAAAGATGAATAATAAGTACATGAAGAGGTGGGCACCATGGCTTACGCCTGTAATCCCAGCACTGTGGGAAGGCAAGGCAGGTGGATCACCTGAGTCAGGAGTTCAAGATCAACCTGGCCAATATGGCGAAACCCCATCTTTACTAAAAATACAAAAACTAGGGCCGGGCACAGTGGCTCACACATGTAATCCCAGCACTTTGGGAGGCCGAGGCTGGCAGATTACCTGACGTCAGGAGTTCAAGACCACCCTGGCTAACGGTGAAACCCCGTCTCTACTGAAAATACAAAAATTAGCCAGGCATGGTGGCAGGCGCCTATAGTCCCAGCTACTCAGGTGGCTGAGGCAGGAGAATCGCTTGAACCCAGGAGGTGGAGGTTGCAGTGAGCCAAGATCATGCCACTGCACTCCAGCCTGGGCGACAGAGCGAGACTCCCGTTCAAAAAAAAAAAAAAAGAAAAAAGTACATGAAGAGCCATTACACTATGTTCTCTCAACTTTTGTGCTTTATTGGAAATGTCTATAATAAAAAGTTATCTTTAATTATTCTCCAGTGAGAAGAGTAAGTCTACAGGACTCAGATATCACTCGCCCTGTTCCAACACATTATCATGGCATCTTTCTCTTCTATAAAAATACAATGAGTTTTTCTAGAAAAAAAAGCTCACCACTTCCCATGTGTTTTGGATCCCAACAAGTCAGGTCTCCTGAGACATCCTGCTTCTGAAAACATCCTTTCTCGTTCCCACATCTTCAATCTTGCCCCCTTTTGACGCCTACCCATCTTCTTTAGCACACTCAAACTTCTCCATGTTAAAAAAGTTCTTCACTTGAACTTCACAGACCTTTTGTAACTCTACACGAAAACAAGCACATTTATATTTTCCAAAAATCCATGTAAACTAAAAATTGGCTTGGAAAAGGTCAAAAGAGTTTCCTTGCTTTTTTGACAGTGACAATAGCACCCCTCAGCAGCATGTATTACAAATAGTACACAATACAAAAAGATTTGAACCCTTTCAACTAATTTTAGTAATAACATCGGTAAATGTTTAGGCTGGAAGGGAAACTTTATCCTCCAGACTCTCATTTGTACAGATGAGAGGAAAGGACTCTCCAATGATTATCACAACTTTGCTTAGATTGACCCAGCAGGTAGCCCTCTGAGATGGGGCCAAAGCCCCAGTCTTTTGGGTACTGCTCTTCCATCATAAAGCCCCCAGGGATCTTCTTGAATAAGATCAAGTCAAATTCCAAGTATAACTCAATTGTACGGAGAAAATTCCTTCTGTATCTTTTGTTCTTTAACATTTACACTGAAGTTAAGAAATAACCATTTGTTTCTACCAATTAAGAAATTTAACAGACAAAAATCTTAAGGACTTCACAGGCAGATCCGCGGGTTTTAGGGAAAGGGTGTGTTAAGGGAGAAGAAAGGATGTAATGAAGGTTGGCATCAAGTCCCAGGAAGAAACACACTGAAGGCAGCCACCAGCTTCACCCAGGCTGAGTGGTGTAGCAGCCAGCTTTGAAATATCACTGGAGTTCAAACCCCAGCTTAGCCACTACCTGTTACTTAGTATTACTGGATCTCAGTTGCCTCACTTATAAAATGTGGCAAAAATTAGTACTGTTTTACGGATACCAGCTCAAAGTGCCTGGCATAGAATGTGATATACCGGGACCCACGCGACAGACCACCAAGGTCAAGGGATACTCA
Source organism: Pongo abelii (assembly GCF_028885655.2). Taxonomy (NCBI): domain Eukaryota; kingdom Metazoa; phylum Chordata; class Mammalia; order Primates; family Hominidae; genus Pongo; species Pongo abelii. The sequence continues at coordinate 54,056,291 of NC_071990.2, read as the reverse complement.
AGCCAAAGAGAGCGGTAAAGGCAGGGGCAGATGACCTAGAAGTGCCTTCCTCAGAGTCCCCTAGGCACTCTCTCTGTTTTCCTTATTTGATCTCGCGAAGCCGCTGACTCAGGGGAAACTGGGACCTGAGTCCCAGCGTGACCACAGGGAAAATGATGTATTTTTTGGTCCTTGGAGGCCCGAAACCCATCGTGTCTGAAATGACTGCTGCAATCCTAGCAGCAGCAGCAGCAGCCCAGAAGTCAGGAGTGATGGACTGAGACTTTGCCCTGAGAAGCCTCCCCCGGATTGACCTCCGGCTCGGAGCCCGCACAAAGTGCTGAGTCACGGGGAGGCGGGCCCGCGCAGTCACGTGGCGGGGGCTGTATCACAACAACGGCGCGGCGTGCACCGCCCGCGGCCCACACCGCTTCCTCCCGCGACAGGCCGGCTCTCCGAGCATGCTCAGCTTGGCCTCACGACTGCACCGCGTCCCCCGATGCGGATCTCCACGGTCCAGGTTTTCCGGGCGGCTCTGGGGGCGGGGCCTGTGTTGGTCCGCGGGGCTGCGAGGCGAGGTTGCGGTGCCAGGGCGCCGCTGGGCAGAGATGGGTTCCCGGCGAGCGGGTCTCGCGTTTTTCCGCGGAAGACACTACTGGGAATCGGCCTTTGGTCATGGTCTAGGGACGAGCTGATTCTGCAAGATATGAGCTCCTTCTTTCCCCTTCAGCTATCGTTACAGCCCTGATGGAGCTGTCTGCTGAAAACTCACTTCCAGATGTCGAAACCTAGCCCTGGGTGCAGTCTACAGAATGAAATCGAGCAGTAGTGGACCTATGCAGGCAAAGCATTGTCAGAGGGGAGTAACTCTTGTTAAATATGACTTCAGTTGATCCGTGATGGGATTTTTGTTTTTTCTTTGTAACAAAAAAGGCTAAAGGCACTGAGAGATCAAGGTTTAAATTGGGCATAATTGCCCTGTGATGCAGCAGTGCCTGCGCCGTTTTTGGGATTGTCCAAAGCCCTGGGACCCCCGCTGGGGCAGCTGGTTCAGAATTCGGGGGGGTAGGGTGAGGGAGGTCCCTTATGTGAGTGTGAGCCGGGATCTAGGACAGAGTAACTCCAATTACAGTGTTAAACTCTTACTAGGTTCAGTGTCGCGTAGGGCTTTGGCTAGACTAGAATTTAGTCTATTATTGAACCGCCCAGGTCCATGATTCCTAACAGGTGCATGGGAAAAGTGTATGGTGTGCAGCAGGTGTATGGGAAAAGTGCTTTGCAAAGTGTAAATCAAGGTCTACATCAGTACTGTTTCAATAAAGTGGAATGAGAGCCACATATGTAATCTTAAATTTTTCAGTAGCCTCCTTTAAAACTAAAAATAAAAGTGGTGGGGGGGGGGGGTGGTGAATTAATTTAAATAACATACCACATCATATTTAACTCAAAATTTCCAAAATACTATATCGCTATGTAATCAATATAAAACTTTTAATGAGATATTTACATCTTTTTATTCTACTGTCTTAGAATCTGGTGTGTGACTTACACTCACAGCACATCTGGGCCACTAAGTTTTCATTGGAAATACTTGATCTGTAATTACATTTCATAAAATTTACAGTCAAAAATGGATTCACATTTCCAACTTGTTTCAAATTTACTTAAAAGTTTTCCAGTAACTGAATGGAATATCAGTTTTTAAATTTACATTTAAATTGATTAAATTAAAATGAAAATTTGGTTTCTTGGTCATGTTAGCCACATTTCAAATGTGCATTGGCCAATGTGGCTGATGGCTGTCGTGTTGAACAATGCAGGTCTATGAAAATGTCAGATGAGATTATGAAAATAACCCAATGATCGTTGGATGTCTTACCTACATGTGAAACACTGTTTCTCCCCCTCTCCCACTACCTGCTTTTCACGGAGAAGCTAACATTTATTAAGCACACACTCTATACCAAGCACTTTTCTAGAATTAAAGATACAAAAGGCATAAGTCATCTGTGCCCCAGAGGAATTCACTATTTAGTGTGGAGCTATCTTTAAAATGACTCTATCATTAATGTACGAATGCAGCCAAAACACAGAGAGGAATAACTGTGACTTAAAAGATGAACATGAGTGTGTCAGATGGATAATTTCAAGCAGGAAAAACAACAGAGTGCCAGAACCATATACAGATCTGGTGAGGCTGGTGGGAGGGCAAAGGAAGTTGTTGAAAAGGCTGTGGAAAAATTAGAATGTGATTTGATTTCTATCCCAGCTGTGTGATGAGGATGGAAACATCATCTCCTGAGTTTCAAACATCCCTACCACACACACACGGACACACACACACACACACACCATTGTGGAAATCCCAGCCAGACCTTGGGTATTCGTGTCCCCAAGCCCTGTGAGGGGCACATCCAATATGAAGGCTGTGGGAGAAGAGAATCCTGCTATCATGTACTCACTCATTCAGCAATTAATAAGTGCTTACTAAATGTTAACTCTGTAGTGCGAGGGAAGAGGGTATGATAAATACACACTTTCTGGGTAGGTACATGTATGATCTAGTTGCCTTCACTTTTCCCCTGACAGGTCATTGCTCTGTCAACACATATTTATTAAACAATCACTTGGGGGCACGGTACCTCCTTCTTCTCCTTTCCCTCCAAGATGAGGCCAACTCTAGGTGTTCCCACTATCTTCAACCCCACCCCACAGTAGGCTCACAAGAACGTCATTTTGATCACTTAAGGGATGAATTTTAGGTTTAGATGGAGGATAAACTTTGGAGATGGTTCCTCATATGATCTATCTGGAGACTTTTTGCAATAAATGGTGTCCGTGCCATCCAGAGAACATATGTCACCAGTTAATCAAGAGAGTAGGGAATAATGATGATTTACACAAGTTGACAAATTGATTCCTCTTAATAACCAGGTCAGTTTATTGGCCATCAACACTATACACATGTACACTATGCACATAATTACGACATCTATAAAAGATAGAATTAATCTAATTTTATGCAGATATGGGAAGAACTCGTCCCAAGTTTCACAGTCAGTAAGTGATGGAGCCTAGAGTTGAAGTGTTTCACTTCACTACCATGTTAATACTTTTCTCAACACATTCTGCCGCTCTCACTCTAAGTGTGTGTGAGGCCCTGTCCAACTAAAACATAATATGGTGAGTTCGTCATTGATTCAAATAATCAACTTTCTTCCCGAACCCCAAGTTTATCTTTTTTGATTAGGAAAAAAATGTATTTTGATATGTCGCGTTTGCGTAAAGCGAGGCCGACCGCACGCCCCCTTCTCGCGAGCTGCTCCCCTCAACTGCGCCCCAACTACCCTTGCACACGCCTCCTCAGCCTCGGCGGTTCCCACCGGGCTCCAGGCCACGCCTCCGCCGCTGCACCGCCTCCTCTCCCCGCCTTTGCCCGTAGTCTATAAAACCTGGAGCGAAGGATCGCGCCCAGGAGCGGCGAGCTAGCGGACGCAAAGACTGGGCATGCTCGGCGGCGGCGCAGGTTTTGGTCACAAGTAGGAAGAAGCCAGTGCACCAGACCGGCAAAGAGAAGCGGGAGCCAGCGCGGCCGTGGGGTCCACCGCCGCCGCATCGGAGCGGGAGGAGGAGCAGCGGGGAGCCGGCCAGGGCGAGGCCGCCGGGCCGAGAGCCGTCCCGCCTGCTCTCGGTCTTCTGCCTTCGCGTCCGCGCGGTGCGTCGGACCCAGGGTCTGTCACCTGGGCGCCAGGGGCCGCCGCCGGGGAGCCGGAGCGGGCAGGACCCTCCCTCCGCCGACTGCGGCCCGAGAGCGCCCCCGCGGGGTGGAGCGGCAGCCGCCTTTTGCGGGCGGCTGAGTGTCCGTCTCGCGCCCGGAGCGGGCGACCACCGTCAGCCCCGAGGAGGAGTAGGAGGGGGCGGCCATGGGGCTGCTGTCCCAGGGCTCGCCGCTGAGCTGGGAGGAAACCAAGCGCCATGCCGACCACGTGCGGCGGCACGGGATCCTCCAGTTCCTGCACATCTACCACGCTGTCAAGGACCGGCACAAGGACGTTCTCAAGTGGGGCGATGAGGTGAGCGCCCGCGGTCCCCGCCCCCGCCGGGCACCCGTGTCTGGCCGCCCGCGCTGCCTTTGTCTGGCCCTACACCCCCGGTCCTATCGCGGTCCGCGTTCTCCACTGTGCCCGGGGGTCCTCGAGCGCCTCCCGGCCCTGGGAGCATCGTCCCTGCCTTCGCCTAGTCGGTGTCCAGGGCCATCCTCCTGACTAGACTCCTTTCTCGTTCATTCATTCTTTTGGGTTTTCCCCTTCATTCCATAAACACGGATTGGGCGCTGGGAGGGCGTGAGCATGAAAAAGTGACATTAGGTGCTACGAGTCTTCAACCTAGTGTATCTGCAGACCGGCAACTACCACGATCCACCTTACAGGCTCAAAATTCGCTTTTGCGGTCAATGTGAAAGAGACTAAGTTTTCCTAGTAGGCCTGCTGCTTTTAGAAATCAGGTCTTCAGGATGTCCACTTCTGCCCTACCTCATGCAGGTGTCTTTTCCTTAAACCTCTCCAACTTCTCATCTCCCCTCTCCTCCAAAACACACACACTTGATAGCTATAAATTGAAACCAGTAAATTACGTCTCAGTTTCCTACATGGGGGAGGAACCTTCCTTTTCCTGTTTAATTCTAAGTGGGAATGCATTTAGAGTTTCAACATTAGGATTTCTTGTGTCTTTACATGGCCTAGGTCCAGCAACTAAACTTTACAAACCAGTGTTCTGCCTAGAGATGAAATGTCTCTAGATTCTTAGTATGTTGAACCATTGTTTATTGGAATGATCTGGAATGCAGCAATGTTAATTTAAAACTGTTGGTTTAGTGTCATCTGCCAAAACTTTTTGTGCCTTCCGTTTCTGTTTTTGAAAATTACGTGTATGCAGTACACATTAAATACGTCTTGAGAAGTCCATCTCTGTTTTTCTTGTTTTTAGCTTTTGCCTTAGATGGCTTGCCACCTGTGTAAGTTGTTTATCTTTTGGCCAGTGTTGATATCACTCTTGGCCAAAGTGCTGAGGTGCTGTTACACCAGTGCAGAATATCTCCTTTCAAAAAGTTAGTTTTTTTTTTTCTAAGATTAGGAGATAATTCTACCTCCTACAGCTGAAGAAACTGTGCTGTTTTAAATTAGGAAAGTATGATGACTAGTAATTCACATTTCTACAAAAAGTGGTTTGTCACACTTCTTTGAACAGAAAAAGCACAGCATGTGTTTTGATGATGATTCTTCAGTTTTACTGTAAAGTTCATAGTTTCTTTATAGCATCTGCCATTTTGTATATTCATTTTTGTATTGTGTGTCACAGGAAAATGTAAGACGAAATAGGGCAGGGACATTATGCTTCTTGTTCACCTCTGTTTTCCTAGAGCCCAGCCTTGTGCCTGGTGCAGTTGGCATCAGGCCCTTGTGGCATGAATGAGTGAATGAACTACTATTTCAAGTTCCCACTGTATGGTAACTAGTCATTGTAGAGCAGTTCAAAGTTTGACATTTTTTTGTGCTGCTCTTTTTTTTTTTTTTTTTTTTTTTTTTTTTTGAGACAGAATCTTGCTCTGTCGCCCAGGCTGGAGTGCAGTGGTGTGATCTCGGCTCACTGCAACCTCTGCCTCCTGGGTTCAAGCAATTCTCCTGCCTTAGCTTCCTGAGTAGCTGGGATTACAGGTGCCTGCCACCACGCCCAGCTAATTTTTGTATTTTTAGTAGAGACAGGGTTTCGCCATGTTGGTCAGGGTGATCTCAAACTCCTGACTTCAGGTGATCCACCCGCCTCAGCTTCCCAAAGTGCTGGGATTACAGGCATGAGCCAATGTGCCGGGCCCTGTGCTGCTTTTGACATTTAACTAGGTCTCTCTACAAAGACAGGCAGTTCATGTCTTTGGTAGTCATTGTCCCAGGTAGAACTACATCAACAGGAAATTTGCAGCACAGTTAGAGCTCAGCAAGTCATTCTGGAGACAGCACCCCACCCCCCACCACCTCTTATCCATCATTGTCCCATTTGGTGTATTCCTGCAAGACACTCCAGGAATCCTTAATCTTACCCTTTTAAAAAAGGCCTCTCCTGTTGGCAGGAAGAGCATTTAAAACTACCTATTTTAAGTAACTTTTGTGGTTGTTGGGTAAATTGAAGTGAGAAGAGCTGAAGAGTAGAGCCTTGAAGTACGTGTCTCTGCTTTAACAGGCTTTCATGGAGAGGTTTGCAATAGGTTTACCTCCTTCCCACTCCAAAAGATCAAGGGGCTTGGAAAAGAGTGGCAATAATGCAAACTTGTATTATGCATCTATAAAGGAGAGAAAATTGGACCCAGCATTGCAGCCAGGTCATAACACTTCTTGAAAAAAATTAGACTGAGCAGATCTGTGGAGAATTAGACTTTGGTATTGTATTAAGACTCTAATAATGGCTGGGCGTGGTGGCCAGTAATCCCAACACTTTGGAAGGCCCAGGCAGGATTGCTTGAGCCCAGGAGTTGAAGGCCAGCCTGGGCAATATAGCGAGACCCCATCTCTACAAAAAATAAAAGATTAGTGGCATGTGCCTGTGGCCCCAACTACTCGGGAGGCTGAGATAGAAGGATCGCTTAAGCCTGGGAGTTTGAGGCTGCAGTGAGCTGTGATTGTTCAACTGCACTCTAGCCTGGGTGACAGTGAGACCCTAGCCCCCCACCCCAAAAAAAGATTTGATAACACTGTTCTTACCTTAAAATGTGTAAATGATGTTCACTGAAAACTTTCTTTAGTGACTGTTAAGACTGTACCTTCACATTTCTTGTTCCAAATACTGTCATAAATTAAATACAAAGCTATAAATTGATTTTTTAAACCTCATTTGAAATGCTGCTTTTACCAGCATTTTACTGTTTTATGATCTATCCTTTCTATTTCCCTAGACTATTTTGTTTTCCAAGTCTTCCTTTGTTCCCGCCCACCACCCCCGCCCCACTAACATATTAATGTCTTTTGGAGTGGGGAGTAAACAGAAACTGAGGTAGAAAAGTCATCTTAGAAGAAAAACATAACCCGCTGCTCATTTTTTATTATTTTAAATTTGCTTCAGTTATGACTCTGGGTGGAGTATAGAATTTTTGAGAAGAATAACATTCCTGCCCTGAAGTGTTGACAGTTGCCCGATGCAAAGGAAAGAATTAAGATTGTGAAGACTGCCCAGGTGATTAAAGAAAAAGAAGCCCCACTCTACTTTTTCCTCCTGCAATGGCACTTCAGTGAAACGTTGGTCTCCCCCAGGCTAGTTCTCCCTCCCACCCTTGATCTGGGATGCAGATACTAATTCTCCATTGTGGTACCTCTCTACGTCTCTTTTTTTCTTTTTTTTGAGACAGAGTCTCGCTCTTGTCACCCAGGCTGGAGTGCATGACGTGATCTCCGCTCACCGCAACCTCCGCCTCCCAGAGTTCAAGTGATTCTCCTGCCTCAGCCTCCCGAGTAGCTAGGATTATAGGCACCCAACACCACGCCGGGCTAATATTTGTATTTTTAGTAGAATCGGAGTTTCACCATGTTGGGCAGGCTGGTGTCGAACTCCTGACCTCAGGTGATCCACCTGCCTCAGCCTCCCAAAGTGCTGGGATTACAGGCATGAGCCACTGTGCCTGGCCACCTCTCTACATCTCTTATGTGCAGAGAGAAGGTGTGACTTTTTTTTGTGGGGTGAGGATGGGAGGGTCTCATAATGCCTAAGTATTTGCTGATGCCTGTAACCATTCCTCTAGTGGCATCATCATGTCAACGTAATCTAATCACCCTTTTGTAAGATAGAGCATTATTTTTCAGACTGCAGGTCATGATTCAGTAGTGGGTTGACATACATTTAGAAGATTCCAACCAGGACTTTTGTGTGTGTGTGTGTGTGTGTGTGTGTGTGGCAAGACACTTAACACGCGATCTACCTCCTTAACAGATTTTTAAGTGCACAAATATAGTATTGTTAACTAAAGGGACAATGTTGTACAGATCTCTAGAACTAGTTTATCTTGCATAATTGAAACCATGCTCACCGATTAGCAGTTCCTCAATTTTCCCCTCCACCTAGCTCCTGGCAACAATTCTGCTTTCTGATTCTATGAGTTTGATTGTTTGAGTACTTGATATAAGTAGAATCAAGCAGTATTTGTCCTTCTGTGACCGATGTATTTCACTTAACATAATGTCCTCAAGGTTCATCTAAATTGTCCCATACTGCAGGATTTTCTTTTTTCTTTTTTTTTAAGGCTGAGTAATATTCCATTGCTTGTATGTACCACATTTTCTTCATTCTTCTGTCAGTGAACATTTAGTTGTCTCTACATCTAGGCTATTGTGAATAACTTCGATGAACATTGGCGTGCTAATATCTCTTTGCCAACAGGACTTTTTAAAATATTAAATGGAATAGGGTGAAGAATATTAATTTATCATACCATAGTAAGAATATTAATGTAAAACTTCTGAGTTATCTTTTGAGGGGGTGTGTGAAGGGTAGGCTTGTGCATTGGATTGCCTGTAAATTATTTCTTACTACGGTTCACAGTTGAAGAGTTTGAAGGCCACAGTCTCAGATTGATTTATTCGATGAGGTGAGCCTTGTGAAAAAGGACAGGTTAGCACTAATCTTTGCACGTAGTAGGAACTCACTGGTACACATTCTGAATAGAAGTGTGAAGACAGGTCAGAAGCCTAGTGGCTCAGATGCAAGAGAGCTTGTTTGTGTGCAGAAGCCTTGAGAAATAACTGAGAAACAGGCTGCGCGGATAAAAGTGTGCGTGGTAGATAAAAGTGGGCGTGGTGGGTGGTGTGCCACATGGAGATGAAGAATGGCCTGCAGGACAGAAAGTGGTGTTTTGGATGTGATATGTTGGGCTTTATGGGCATCATATCAAAATGCTGCTTTTCATTGCTTACTGTTGCACTTATAGAGCCATGGACTTGGATAAAAAAAGACAAAAATGAACTTAAAACTCGCCGTAGGTATGGTTGGAAGGAGAGGCTGCCACTTTAGAAATGCTCAGCTCTACTTGCTAGGATAGTATTTGTCTCTTCACACCAGAAAGAACCTTGGATTTGGGGTTCAGTTTGGGTTCTCATCTAAGGCTGAAGTGGATTGTCTTACAGAGGTGCGTGTATGCTGGCTTTTTGGAACTCAGGTATTTTCCTGTGAGAAGCTCCAAGATCAGCCTACAGATGCCTGTTTCACCTTTAATATGACAGGTCCTAACTCTAGCCACCATTTACTGTGCTGCTTCTGTGGGAAACAGAAGTTCCAACTCTTAGGTTCCAGGGAGATACCTATTTTGCCCCAGGATGAGGAGAGGTAAGGGGGATATTCCTGGGTGCCCTGTTGCCTGCTGAGAATACAAACAAGTAAGCCCTTCTGCACAGTTCACATGCAGCTTTTCAGATATGGGTTTTGTTTGTAACTTACGTATGCACATTAAAAGACAGATCTGGGAAATCTATGATGTAAATGTAACAAATATGACTCTTGATTTTTTCTGATGACTCCAATGTTAGCTGCCTGCCAGACCTTTTCAGCTGCTTAGTGGCAGACATATCATCAGAATTGAAATCTGTCTGACTCCAGGTCCAGTCCTTAAACATTATACCAGGTTTTGGGTTATTTACAATCATGAATTTCATTGAATTTCCTTTTACAGATTTCAAACTGTATAGGTTGTAGAGGGTCAGAAAACAACATTTAAAATTAAACTTATACTTCTAAGTTTGTAACCCAGTGCAGTGGCTCTTGAAGGCAAGAAGGTAAATTGTCCTCTAGTTAGCAGAAAAGTCCATGTGAACTTTGAGAGGAAAATGCAATGTATCTTTAATCTTTATGAGTATGTTCTTATGTATAAAACAGAGATGAGATTTATTAAGGGCTGATCATCCATTGAGTTTGAACTTCCAATTTGCCTATGCCAGGTTCAGAATGCTGAAGTGACTATTTAGAAAATGCATAGCTGGGAGGCCGAGGCGGGCAGATCACGAGGTCAGGAGATCGAGACCATCCTGGCTAACACGGTGAAACGTTGTCTCTTCTAAAAATACAAAAAAAAAAATTAGCTGGGCGTGGTGGCAAGTGCCTGTAGTCCTAGCTACTTGGGAGGCTGAGGCAGGAGAATGGCGTGAACCCGGGAGGCGGATCTTGCAGTGAGCCTAGATCACGCCACTGCACTCCAGCCTGGGCGACAGAGCGAGACTACATCTCAAAAAAAAAAAAAAAAAAGAAATGCATAGCTTGCCAGGCATGGTGGCTTGTGCCTGTAAGCCCAGCTACTTGGGAGGCTGAGGTGGAAGGATCGCCGGAGCCCAGGAGTTCATGGCTGCAGTGAGCTGGGATCATGCCACTGCTGCACTTTGGCCTGGATGACCAAGTGGGACCCCATCTCTTTAAAAAAAAAAAAAAAAGGAAAGAAAAAAGAAATGCCTAGCTTATTAATGAATAAGTGTATGATCCTATTTAAAAATACAGTCTTGAGTGATAAATCTAGAATGGACAAAAGCACAATTATTTGAGTCAAATTGAAGGTTCTTTATAGCTTTGGACAAGTTGCTTACTCTCCCGACTTCAATTTTGTCATCTATTAAATGAGGACAATACTACCTTCCTTACAGGGTTATTGAGATTAAATGGGGTAATATTAGTGAGATAGTTTGCAGGTGCCTAGCCTGTTAAGTAAAAACTCATAAATAGCCTAAACCGTTTACTTAGAAAATTTAAAATCCAGTATATCTTATTTAAATAGCTGTGGTCATTGGGGAATGAAACATTCCACATATGTAGGGTTTTTTGGTTTATTTTTTACAGTTAACTGAAACTTGCTTGTTCAGATACAATTATATTCCATTAACAGTAATTTTTTATTATATTTCTTCTCTTTTTTTTAGTATTATGTATTTATTTATTTATGTATTTTTTCGAGACAGGGTCTTGCTCTGTCACCCAGGCTAGAGTGCAGTGACACCATGACAGTGTGCTGCAGCCTCAGCCTCCCAGGCTCAAGCGATTTAGATCGTATTTCTAAGTTGCGCTTCAAAAATGCATTGACACAGGCTCAGGCTAGGCTTCTTAAAATAAGATATAGAGCACAAATTAATTATTTCTTAATAGGCATTACAAAGATTCAGGTTCCTTCTATAGGTCATAGCGTATTCTGTAACACAAAAAGCAAAGTTGTCGCATCTCTCTATCTTTTTTAGCTGTCACTGGACATTGATTCAACAGCATTTATTGTCCATTAACCCCTACCCACCCCCGAGAAGTTCCCTTGTGCCCTTTGCACATGTGTGCATGCGTGTATGCTAGAGAGAGAGAGGGAGAGCACTTCAGTTGATTCTGATTTTTCTTCAGACACCACCTTTGAGAAACTGCCTTGAAGAATGTGTGGTCATTAATTAGATGAAGGGGAGAAAGGAAGTCATTATAGTCAAAAGAACAGTGTAACAAAAGGAGGAAAGGTGAGAAATACCATTGGATAGTATGTGAACGTTATTGTGCAGTTTAGTGTTGTAAATGCAGTGAATGGGTTTAGCCAGCTTGTAGAGGTCTTTGTCTAGTTCTTGATAAGTAGAGGTTATATTGTACTTTAAAAACATGAGAAAAGTAGAATGGAAAAAAAGTGTATTAGTCTTCTATACCTATCTCCTACAGAAAAAATCTTTTAAGACTTATCAGTTACTATGACCTACCATATCACAGTTGAATTCCTCCATGTTAAGACCCTACTGTTTAGAAGTATGGTATTAGCAGATATACTTATTGATTGGTACTGTGTGTAGTTTCATTTTGAAGCATAAACCTGAGTAACATTCAGTAAGACTCTGTATGTTCAGAAAAGATGTCACAATATTTATTGAGCCTCTAACATCACTATTTATGTTTCTGAAATTTTTACATACTGTCAAGGCATCTGAATATATTATTAAAGTTAGAAAACTGTATATGAAGCATTACTGACGTTGCTGGTATTATTGGAAAGACCATATCCTAACGAGCTTGCTAATTAGTACTCTGTTTCTACATTTCATGATATAATCAGGTGTTTTTAAAAAAACATTTTAACAGCTTTATTGGGTTATAATTAACATAAAGTTAACTGCACATATTTAAAATGTACAATTTGGTAAGTTTTGATATATGTATACATCATAAAATCACCTCTGATAATAAGTATATTCATTATCTCCAAAAATGTCATCATGCCTCTTTGGTAATTTCTTCCTCTCTCCATCCCATGCAGCTGATTTGCTTTCTGTAGTTTGCATTTTCTAGATTTTCATATCTAAGAAATCATAGTTTGCATATGATATCTAGTTTCGTATATCTAGGAAATCATACAGCATATCCTCTTTTGGTCTGGTTTCTTAGAGTCTACATAAAGATTTTGAGATCCATCCATGTTGTTACATGCGTCAGTAGTTCATTCCTTTTCGTCGCTGAGTAATATTTCATTCCATGGATATATCAGTTTGTTTATACATTCACCATTTGTGTTGCATTCAGTTTTTCACTATTATAAAAAAATTATATGAACATTAACATACAAGTTTGTATGTATGGACTCATGCTTTTCTTCATCTTATTACCCTAGGAGTGGCGTGTGTTAACTTTTTAAGGAAACTATAATACCAAACTTTTCCAGGGTGGTTGTACCATTTTGCATTCTCACTAGCAGAGTATGCCAGTTCAGTTCATCCACATTCTTGTTAACACCGGTATGGGCAGTCTCTTTAATTTTAGCTATTCTTTTTTTTTTTTTTTTTTTTTTTTTTTTTTTAGGTTTCTTTTTTTTTTTTCTTTTTTTTTTCTTTTATTGTAATTATTATTATTATTATTATTATTATACTTTAGGTTTTATGGTACATGTGCCCAATGTGCAGGTAAGTTACATATGTATACATGTGCCATGCTGGTGCACTGCACCCACCAACTCGTCATCTAGCATTAGGTATATCTCCCAATGTTATCCCTCCCCCCAGGAGTGTGGTGGTACGTTGTTGTATTTTTAAATTGCATTTTCCTGAAGATCAGTGATGTTGAGTATCTTTTCATGTGCTGATTTGTCATGTGTATATCTTTTTTGTGAAGTGTGTTAAAATCATTTGTCTATTTTAAAACTATTGAGTTTTGAGTGTTCTCTGTATTTTGGATGTAAGTATTATCAGACACATGCTTTGCAAACTTTGCAAATATTTCCTCTCAGTCTGTTTTCATTCTCTTTTTTTATTTATTTTTTATTTTTTTGAGACAGAGTCTCACTCTGTGGCCCGGGCTGTAGTGCAGCGGCACAATCTCAGCTAACTGCAACCTCCACCTTCTGGGTTCAAGTGATTCTCCTGCTTCAGCCTCCTGAGTAGCTGGGATTACAGGCATGCGCCCCCACGCCTGGCTAATTTTGTGTTTTTAGTAGAGGCGAGGTTTTGCCACGTTGGCCAGGCTGGTCTTGAACTCCTGAGTTCAGGCAGTCTGCCTGCCTTGGCCTCCCAAAGTGCTAGGATTACAGTCTTAAGCCACCGTGCCTGGCCTTATTTTTATTTTTAAGAGATGAGGTTTTGCTATGCTGCCTAGGCTGTCCTAGAACTCTTGGGCTCAAACAAACCTCTGCCCCAGCCTAACAAGAGCTGGGACTTACAGGCATGTGCCACCTCACCTGGCTAGTGGCATACTCTTTTGATTGCTGTATCTTTATAATAAGCCATGAGATCATATAGTATTAGCTCTCTAGCTTTATTCTTTTTCAACTGGTTCGACTCTTCTGGATATTTTGAATTTCCACGTGAATTTTAGAACCAGATTGGCAATTTCTACTTAAAAACAAAAAACCCTGCTGGGGTTTTTATTGGGATTGCATTGAATCTGTAAATCAGTTTGGGAAGAATTAACATCTCAGCAATATTGAATCTTCAAGTATATGAATATCTCTCCACTCTACTTACATCTTTCATTTCTCCCAGCAGTGTTTTGTAGTTTTTCGCGTACAGGTCTTTCACATCTTTTTTGTCACGTTATCCCTGAATGTTTCTTATGTTTCAGTTCTGTTGTAAATGGTTTCCCCGGACCTTCAGCTCCATCTCTTCCACCCAGGGAGTCCACTGGGCTCTTCTTCACCTTCCTGCCCGTGACCTGGAGCCTCTCCCCAGGCAGTAAGTGGGGGCAATTGTAGGGCCCACTGATTTTCCCCCGTATCTCAGGGATCCTTTCTTATCTGATATGCAGTGTCTTGAAAATTATTCTTTCATGTATTTTCTCTTCCTCTCTCTCTCTTTTTTTTTTTTTGTTTTTTCAGGTAGGAGGGTAAATTTAGCCCCTGTTACTCCATCTTGATTAGAAGTGGAAGTGTTTCCCACTTTTTCTGTCCTTTTAGCTGTGTTCTCCTTTGTCTGTAAACTTTGTCCAAAGCTGGCTGTCATTGTGGTTTATAAGATACCTGCCAGCACCCAAGATTTAGCCAAGTTTTTAAAAGGTCAGGATTTTCTTTGCTCTTAAACCATAGTTTTCATCATTTAGTATCTCTGTTATCATCCTGTGACTGGATATTTGGTAAAAACACAATTATTTTGAAAGTTGACATACATTTTATTAATGAGCTTTAGTCTGAAGATCAGAGTCGAAGACCTGGGGTCATCCCGGGTTGTGTGAGCTTAGAAAACAGAACTTAAGCCTGGGCACGGTGGTTCACACCTGTAATCCCACCACTTTGGGAGGCCGAGGCAGGTGGATCACTTGAGGTCAGGAGTTCGAGACCAGCCCGACCAACATGGTGAAACCCCCTCTCTACTGAAAATACAAAATTAGCTGGGAGTTGTGGCACACACCTGTAATCCCAGCTACCAGGGAGGCTGGGGCAGGAGAATCGCTTGAACCCGGGAGGCAGAGGTTGCAGTGACCTGAGATTGCGCCATTGCACTCCAGCCTGGGTGACAAAAGTTAAACACCATCTCAAAAAAAAAAAAAAAAAGAAAAGAAAAGAAAAACAGAACTTAAATTCATTGGACCACAATTTCCTCATCTATAAGACTAATTAAAAACCCTGTCATTTGGTGTTTTGAATTGCATGTTTATATATATAGATTCTTTTAGTTGTATTTTTTAACAATTTTTAATTGTTTCAGAATACCTTAATACTTAATACTCTGTAACTTATGAAAATCGGTAAATTCTACCAGAAGTGGTAGAATTCATTCCCCTGCAACCTTTCAGGTTTCAGCATTTTCTTTTGAGATTACATACTTTACCATCAACTGAAAAAGTAATCTTAATTATAAAGCCACAGATATTAATTTCCTAGAAATTTGGTGTGGAAGTTAGTAGTATTGCTGTGTGTAGGAAGAATGATGGCAGGCTTTCAAGAGATGGGGAAGGACAAGAAGCCTCTGGATTTGCCAGTTGGGCAGGTACTGGGGGCGTCTGGCAACACCATATCTGAATATATTAAGGATTTGGGAGAATAGCAAAAGTTGGTGTCAGATCAAAATAAATGCCACAAAGCCCCCATGCATGTTTTTACATTTCATATGATCTTTGAAATCTGGATTATAGTTTTTAGAAGGAGACAGGCTTGCACTGGGACAGCATATGAGTTTGGGTCACTTTGGTAGTATCTCTCTGTCTAAGTTATCGCTGGTGTGTAGTGAAACTGAACGAGTGATGACTTAATCTCCACTTAATGGTTCTGTTTCTCAGACATGGTTTAAAAAGACAAAGAAGGATGTAATGAGCCTCAGACTTATAGCCAAAAGAGTTCATATTTGATACATCTTTATTGGCACTTGGAAAGTTTGGTTATTTAGATTGGTATGTCCTGAGCGAGTTTCTATGACTAAGGTTCTGCTCTGATGGATCTCTACAGAACTTTCTGTATTAGATTTCTGTGTCTGTTTTATGGTTAGAGTTTAGTAGTTGAACTTATTTCCACAATAATACTACAAAAGAGCCCCCAAAACAGATGTTCCTAGTTACATAAATGCTCTTACAGACCCCCTGTTGTCTTTGTCCCCCTCGCCTGAGATTCTGTTTTTAGGCCTTTGGATTCAGTTAACTCCTTTTTGAAGTGGATGGTGACTTAGCAGAATTCAGACTCTAACGTGAGTTGACTCCATGACGCTTTTCCAGGAAACTAGTAAAAATCTGGGTTGTAAGTCTGCCCCATTCAGATTAACTGCTGGGGGCGGACAAGAGCTTCACAGAGATAGAAAAGGTCATAGAAGCTGCTGTTTTCCAGCAGACTTTTCAGCAGTCCTGCCTGAGCTAAGCAGGGTAGTACCCTGGCCTGCCAGTGTGTTAAGTTGTGTCTAGGGATTATGATTTGTTGGCTCCACTACTCAAATAGAGCAAGAGCTGGGAAGTAAACAAAAACTTTATTCCTGGAAGCATATTTGAGGCCTATCGCAGATCACTTTATACGTAGTTCCTGCAGACTTGGTCATTTAGTTTCTCAGCTTAGGATGTACTGCAAGAAATTGAGGCAGAAATGAGAGGGACCAGTCGGGAGAGCAGCTGCCCAAAGCAGGTCCAGATGTGGCCTTCTGATATGCCCCTAAGGGCCCTGCCCTGTTATAGCTGTAGTTAAAGAAGTGAAATTGCCAAAAACATCTGAAGCCCTAATAAAAAGTGAACGTATGTTTAGTATCTTCCTATTGATAGCAGATAGTCAATTTTAGAAAGATTTCCACTCATGTATATGTAAACTTTTTAAAGAAAACATATGCTCTAAAGGGGTAAGTTTTGGATAATAAGAAAGTTAATTTCAATACAATGAATGTTCTGTGTTTGATGAGTGAAAGAAAAATGGATGGTCTTATACTAAGAGTTTCTGGAAGACTTTAATTTCAAAAACAGTAGTTTAGAACTGGAAGGGACATTGGGTTTTCTCTTATTTTCAGATGGTTTAAAAGCCAAAGACTACAACACATTCTAAGTGGCTATCATTAGGGAAAATTAAGGCTGCTCTGGGCAGGATAAATACCTTGTACAACTTTAGGAGGCACCAGGGTGGGTAGCACCCCTTGAGGGTGGAAAGGGGAAGGAGTTACAGTGTTGGGGGTTCAGCAAAAGTCTCTCTAAAGGAGTGGCACTTGACTTGAAGCACACAAGAGCCAGCTCTTTGAAATACTGAGGTAAAAATATTCCAGGCAGAGGGAACAAAAGTGTCTCAAAGGCCTTGAAGTGATTGTTGTAGAGACAGAAAAGGCCAGTGTAGCTGCAACATCGTGTGGGGTGGGTTGAAATGAAGGAGGCTGAGAAGATTGGTCCTAATGCTCTTTAGGAGGGATGTTGGAGTTTCTGCTGAATGTGAGCCATTTAAGAGTTTCAAGGAGAATGACTTGACGTGCTTGCTGAAGGACCATGGTCTTCCTGACTGTAGGGTTACACAGCATTCCATGCCAGTAGCTTTCATCTTTGACTAAAACAAATGCTCTGTGAAACAACATTTCCACAAAACAGCAGTTCCCTTCCCATGAGTGACATATTCTGATATTTCTATTCTACCCTATTAAAAATTATTTTTTGTTATGTTGATCACAACTCATCATGGCCTACAAAGGAGCTGTAACCAATGTTTGAAAAACACAAGACACTATCCTGTGTCAATCAGTGTATCACTGCCCTGGAGCTAGAAAATAGTAACCACTAACCCCTGAGTGGTACAGTGTACTTAATACTGTTTTAGTACTTTACATGCATTGTTTTATGTAATCCTCCCCAGTAGCCCTGTGAGGCAAGTATTACCTCCATTCTGCAAAAACTGAAGCATCGAGAAGTTACCAAGATTCAAACGATTGACTCCAAAGCCTGCACTCTTAGCTGCTCCCCCACCTATTACCGCCCAAATAGGCAGGAGGAAAAGAGCTCTGTGACAGTTTTAATAGGCTCCAAACAGAGATGAGATTGGGGGTGGCAAGGAAGAGAAGAAAGAATAGAGAAAGGGATGGTGGTAATGCAGGAAGTAGGCTTTTTTTTGGTAATGAAAATATGAATATGTCATCAGCCACAGATCCACACTTAAGCATTTTTTGGTACCCCATAGCCGGTAATTCTCTTCTAGTGAAATGCAAGCACTCTTTCAAAACGACACCATTGAATATGCTTGGTAAATTTCTCGGTCTGCAGGACAAATGCTAACAAGTTTAGTAATGTGACTGCAGCCTTCCCAGCTAATCTGCTGGCAAGCGAGCCCTGTGAAAAGGCAGATGCAGGACGAGCCCTTTCTATGAAAATCAGGCTGACCTCATTTGATAGTTATGCAGCCTGTGTCGACCTCTTCCCAGGGCAGCAGGTAGCAGGCCAGAATCAGAACCCCAAGTGAGGAGCTTTAACTTATCTGAGATTTTCATCCTTTAGCATGAATTTCAAATATGGCAGGGAAGGAGATTGAATTCACAAAAACCTAAATTTTCCAAATCCTACAGGTTACAATTACTCTGTTGGTGGGATCTACTGTAACACCCAGGTACGATTCCTGAATGGGAACCTGATGCTGCCTTTGTGAGATGTGGTTATGACACAATGTCTGCACTCAGATTCGTATGATGGTAGAATGGCATTAAACTTGGAGATCTTGAAGCCCTGTCATCCTGTCCCTGGAGGCATAGGTGACCCCCAGTGAGCACTAGCAGTCACTTTGGACTTAGAATTCCTGTATTTAGCATTGACTCTCACTTAGTCTCTTTAGAAAACTCTTTTTTCTCTCTCTTTGTTAGGTTGGTTAGTCTAACACCAGTTCCTAGGAACTAAAATCCTGAATTTCTCATAGGCAGTCTGTGAATTTAGGGCAGCCTAATTTATAACATGCCTTAGAAAGAAATCATGTGTGCATTCTTGCTTGCTCAGCCCAAGAAGTGTATCAGGCCCTGAGCGGGGCACCACCCTCTGGGGGGATGTGTTCTCTCTAGCAGCAGTCCTGTCCCCATGCTAAAGCCCTAAACTCTCCTGCACCTAGAGGGAGTCCCTGCAGAAATTCTCCATGATCTTCACCGGCTATGGTGCCCCAGCTCTGGCTACTGCAGGGCAGTTGATCCGAAGCAGCTTCTGTCTGGGGATCAGGATACTCTTTCTTGTCAACCACGTGGTGACTAGGACTCTAGCAGGGGAATACGTTCTTAGGAAAAAGCCAAGCAATTCATTTGTCTTTAGAACTCAGAACCTATTGTACTAAAGTACAGATGATTGGAGATAAATAAGAACTATTCATACTTATAATGTCGTTTCTTTAAGAGAAAATGTGTTCTGGTTTAGGTTTCTAAATTACAGAGTACCTGAGTTATTCCCATTGGCAACTTGATGTGCTGTCTTTTCTGAGGTTAATTTGTGTGAGAAGACTGGTTAGATTTTGTTAGATTTGGTTCAGAAATAAAGTAGGAATGCCTTAATGGTCTTTATAATTGTCAGAAAATTAAAACTAACATATGCCTGAATTGTGGTAGCATGATGTTTTTAAAAAAATCAGCCAATGTAAATTCAGAGGCCCAGAAAATGTCTCATGCATCTGTGGAGCATGAAAGAGCAGATCTACATTCAAGGATTTCCTTTGTGCCAACAATAATGAATTAGTGTGTCCAGGTAAAATTAATTTCAAGATTGTGTTTTCTCTTGGGTTTTAGTCCAGTGCTGTCTAGTACAACCTCTGCAGTAAGAGAAATGTTCTACTCTATACTATCCATTAGGGAGTAGGAAACTGATTTTTTTATTTTATGTTAAGTAATTTTAAATCCACACAGCCACATGTGCTTAGTGACTAGCATAATGGACAACACAATTTTTTGCATTCCTTTGGTGACAGGTGACATTTTCCCCCTGTATGAGACTCCTCCCAACTTACCCCGCAACTCTCATTGTCTTTCTCTATTTTATTAAAGTCTTGAAATTTTTCTCTTGGGCTTCATATCACTAATCTAGGCATGTTAAGAATATTTTCTCTATTTGGGCCGAGACAATATTGAGAAAGTTACTCCACCTAATCCTATAGGAAATTAATTGATTATTATGCAGTATTAAAATTGAGATTAATGTGTTGTAAATAAAAAGCAGCCTGCTCTGTGCTACAGAAAACTAGATCAGGGAGAGGCCACATTTATTTTAATTTCTAAAAGTGTAAACCTTTCATAGTATCATGTGAAATTCTTTAGTATGAATAGACATTTCAAAGTAGGAGGAAAAAAACCTATTTTCTGAAAATATATGAAATGTTAGCAGAATTTGATACAGATTTAGACAAAACTGTTAAAATATTTTCTTTTTGGAACATAGAACAATTTAATTATTACAGTATCCACAGTCATCAAATATGTATATATTTAAATCATCAAATATATATATATTTAAAATATAGTTGTGTGTGTGATGTTATGTGTGTATAATGTCATGTACACAAAAGCACATACAGTTTCTACTTTGTACTTACTGGTCCCCTAAAAGTGCTTGGAGATTACCATGTGAAACAGTGGTTTTCCTATTTGTGATGTCATCATTAGACATATCTAACATAGGAGTCCATCTTTAAAAATCTGAGCCATATATAATTTTATTACATCTGTATTAGAATCTCATATTCAGTTTTCTACTTTTTAAAACACAGCTCCTCTTTTAGTCTTGTCATTCAGGTTGTCCTGTGTTACTGTGGGTGTTTAAAAATTAAGTAGCATCACTATGGCTAACACCTCTTTGGGCGCACCAAGTTTGGGAAATGAATGCCATCCAACTTGATGGTTGAGATGTCTTTAAAAAAAAAAATTTGTTATTACCATTTTGCTGTGAGAGGAAACAGTCTTCTGGGCAGAAGGCATTGAGTGAGTACCTAACTTTAAAACAGTTTATAACCTAAAGGGTGACTACTTGGCATGATCTCTGCAGGGTGGATGCAGTGATCTGCATCTTTGACAGGCGAGAGGGTGATTGTGCTGCAGTCAGTGATGCAGCTCCCCTGGGGGACGGGATCCTGTGGGAGGTTGAATTTTATGTTGAAGGATCCCTAGACCCTCACCTTTGCCTAGCCAGTCCCCATGTCAGGAATCAACTTAAATTTAAATGGCACTTCCTCTGGGAAGCCTTCCGATCTTCTAGACTGGCTTAGACTGTGCTGTTACATATGCACAGCTCTCTTTGGTCATTTCGAGCACTCGTTCAGATAATTCAGCAATAGTGTGTTATTGGCTGTCAGTCCAGCCAGTGTAAGCCTGAGAACAGGAGCCACATCTGCCTGGCTCTTCACAGTATTCCCAGCACCTGCTTAGCAAAAGGCTTTGTTGAATGGATGAAAGGACAAAGGGGTTAGTGCTGGGAGTGGGAGGCAGGAAGTGTGTCCAGCAAGACTGTTTTTTGGCACTGATTAGTCATCAACTCTAACTAGAGCCTTAGTCCTCAAAATGGTTGCAGGCTTGTTTAGGAGTTAGTGTAAGGAGAAAACTAAGTCTCTGAGAAGCAACGGGTGGTTCTAGCAAAAGGATCAAAACTATTGTTTGGGCCGGTGCAAGAGAGCCAGCAGTGTGGAATGGAGGAGCTGGCCCTGAACCCCAGATGTCAGTAGGGGGACTGAAGACCCTGCCCTGCACACATACTCTACCTGGACTAGGTCCTGGGGAGCCCTTCACTGTCTTGCCCTCCTTGACCTGACCACCTGGATACAGATCCTTCCCAGGGTGTAAGGAGGGGAAAGTCCTCATGCTGTCTCTGGGAGGAATGTAGGATCTCACAGCTCATAGTCCCTGAAGGGCTTGGTGTAGGTTTCTTCTCTTCACAGGTCAAGCATATGATGGGTTAAATAGTTTGAGAGGGGAAATTCCTTCCTTTTCATTTACACAGAAACTGACAAAAGAACTTTCTCCCTAAATGGGGAACTGCCTATAACTGCTCTGAGTATTATAGAACTGTATTATTTCCTAATTAAGCATTGTTTTTACCTCTAGGAGTAGATATTAACAAATTAGTATTTCATAAAATACCCAGCCATTCCTCAAATTCTTTTTTTTTTCTTTTTTTTTTTTTTGAGACAGTCTCGCTCTGTCGCCCAGGACGGGGTGCAGTGCCGCGATCTCGGCTCACCGCAAGCTCTGCCTCCCAAGTTCATGCCATTCTCCTGCCTCAGCCTCCTCAGTAGCTGGGACTACAGGCGCCCGCCAGCATGCCTGGCTAATTTTTTATATCTTTAGTAGAGACGGGGCTTCACCGTGTTAGCCAGGATGGTCTCGATCTCCTGACCTTGTGATCCGCCCACCTCAGCCTCCCAAAGTGCTGGGATTACAGGCATGAGCCACCGTGCCCGGCCTGCCATTCCTCAAATTCTTTATTATTATTATTATTATTATTATTATTATTATTATTATACTTTAAATTTTAGGGTACATGTGCACAATGTGCAGGTTAGTTACATATGTATACATGTGCCATGCTGGTGTGTTGCACCTATTATATCTCCTAATGCTATCCCTCCCCCCACCCCACAACAGTCCCCAGAGTGTGATGTTCTCCTTCCTGTGTCCATGTGTTCTCCTTGTTCAGTTCCCATCTATGAGTAAGAACATGCGGTGTTTAGTTTTTTGTCCTTGCGATAGTTTACTGAGAATGATGATTTCCAGTTTCATCCATGTCCCTACAAAGGACATGAACTCATCATTTTTTATGGCTGCATAGTATTCCATGGTGTATATGTGCCACATTTTCTTAATCCAGTCTATCGTTGTTGGACATTTGGGTTGGTTCCAAGTCTTTGCTATTGTGGATAGTGCCGCAATAAACATACGTGTGCATGTGTCTTTATAGCAGCATGATTTATAGTCCTTTGGGTATATACCCAGTAATAGGATGGCTGGGTCAAATGGTATTTCTAGTTCTAGATCCCTGAGGAATCACCACACTGACTTCCACAATGGTTGAACTAGTTTACAGTCCCATCAACAGTGTAAAAGTGTTCCTATTTCTCCACATCCTCTCCAGCACCTGTTGTTTCCTGACTTTTTAATGATTGCCATTCTAACTGGTGTGAGATGGTATCTCATTGTGGTTTTGATTTGCATTTCTCTGATGGCCAGTGATGATGAGCATTTTTTCATGTGTCTTTTGGCTGCATAAATGTCTTCTTTTGAGAAGTGTCTGTTCATATCCTTTGCCCACTTTTTGATAGGGTTGTTTGTTTTTTTCTTGTAAATTTGTTTGAGCTCATTGTAGATTCTGGATATTAGCCCTTTGTCAGATGAGCAGGTTGCGAAAATTTTCTCCCATTGTGTAGGTTGCCTGTTCACTCTGATGGTAGTTTCTTTTGCTGTGCAGAAGCTCTTTAGTTTAATTAGATCCCATTTGTCAGTTTTGGCTTTTGTTGCCATTGCTTTTGGTGTTTTAGACACGAAGTCCTTGCCCATGCCTATGTTCTGAATGGTAATGCCTAGGTTTTCTTCTGGGGTTTTTATGGTTTTAGGTCTAACATTTAAGTCTTTAATCCATCTTGAATTAATTTTTGTATAAGGTGTAAGGAAGGGATCCAGTTTGAGCTTTCTAAATATGGCTAGCCAGTTTTCCCAGCACCATTTATTAAATAGGGAATCCTTTCCCCATTGCTTGTTTTTCTCAGGTTTGTCAAAGATCAGATAGTTGTAGATATGTGGCATTATTTCTGAGGGCTCTGTTCTTTTCCATTGATCTATATCTCTGTTTTGGTACCAGTACCATGCTGTTTTGGTTACTGTAGCCTTGTAGTATAGTTTGAAGTCAGGTAGCGTGATGCCTCCAGCTTTGTTCTTTTGCCTTAGGATTGACTTGGCGATGCAGGCTTTTTCTTGGTTCCATATGAACTTTAAAGTAGTTTTTTCCAATTCTTTGAAGAAAGTCATTGGTAGCTTGATGGGGATGGCATTGAATCTGTAAATTACCTTGGGCAGTATGGCCATTTTCATGATATTGATTCTTCCTACCCATGAGCATGGGATGTTCTTTCGTTTGTTTGTATCCTCTTTTATTTCCTTGAGCAGTGGTTTGTAGTTCTCCTTGAAGGGGTCCTTCACGTCCCTTGTAAGTTGGATTCCTAAGTATTTCCATTCCTCAAATTCTAAGCTCCCTAAAACTCTTACCCTTAAGGTAGAGTATCAAAATGTTTTTAAAAGCAAGAAAAGAAAATTTTTATCTTATACTAGTGGTAAATGCCATTTAAAGACTTAAATCCTAAAAGCTTGTATTTACTCTTAAACTTCATTGTCACAGGTATTTCTCTGTCTGCTGTATATTCAGCATTGTACTGAGTACTTACGTCGCCTCAGTTAAAATTCTTTGTTTTTATTGGCCTAATTTCAGATTAACATGAAAGTACCTCACCCTTGTTTAAACCTGCATTAAATGACTTGGATTACTGTGTCTGGAGTTTTCCTAGCAACACTATTTCACACACAAAGCAAAGTACATACTAGCCTTTTGTATGTGTCTTTGTCCTTGTTTCAACAGCTCAGGGATAGTAGTGTATTAATGACTTTTATTCTGGTCTTTTATATGTGTCTTTGTCCTTGATGTGACAGCTGAGAGTAGTGGTTTTTATTCTAGTAGGATAAAATTTAGCCTTTTAGCAATAGAAGTCTAAGAGATTTTAATTTTCATTTGTAAAAATAGTGCACATTTAAAATCTGAATATCTTGCAAAGTGGTCAGGTATTTTTTTATTGGGTCTCTTTTCCCTCAATTAAAAGGATAACTGATGGGTGCCAAAAAACAGTATCCCAAAGTCACCTTCAGGGCATTGTGACCTGTGTATTGCAGAGAATAGAGCTCGGTGGGTATTTTTTTCCCCTACTTCCAAGATGATATGTTAATTGCACAAGTTTGAATTGGTCACTCTGCAACCCATTTATAATGCTCTTTGGGTATATATGCTTTTGGAGTTGTATATATGTGTAAAGTACATAAATATATTTGATGTTGCTGCAATTCTAGGTTTATAGCCTAGATGCTCTTCAAAGTTAGAAAGCTGATACAGTTTTATCCTTGGAATCAGTGTTGTGATACAGAAAGGCATCTGTTTTATTATTTTCTTTTGTAATATACAAAAGAAATTATCCTTATCCTTTGGATTCAAAAACGAAGTTTAGGATGGGGATACAATCCAGAAATCATAAAATAATTTATTGGGGCTTTAGATGTTTTATATTGGAAAAGCGTTGTCTTAGTGTATCACTTTTTATTATCACCAGTCATCTCGGTTATTGCGTCAAACCCCATTTCAGCTCTAGTTTGACTTTTAAATATGCAGTTACGATTCAGAATGCTCATATAGACAGGCTCTAATCGGAAATAAACATAAAGGTGTTGAGGTGTGGTGGGGGTGTTTAACAAAAAGCTAAAAGACTGAAGAACCTCTTTGAGGACCAGTGCAGAAAGATCAAGGTGACTGCAGAGAAGGAGCACTTCAGAAGGCATTAAATTTTAGTTTGAAAAACCGTCAGGAAATTCTTGAGGCTTCCAACTGATTATTATTCTATTGAAAAGTAAATTTGGTTTTCTTTCTCATTTGGTAAATATTCTGATGTTTTTCTGTTTCATTTGCTTAATGAGATCATGAAGTGATTATACTTTAATTGAGGAGAGTTTGGTTTGTTAACATTTTAAATGTCATCCATTTGGCATTTAAAACTGATATTTAAAACTCAGAATGAGCTTGAACTTTTTGTTCTTTTGCCCTACCCATGTTTTAAACTTCTGGGCTAAGAGTGAATTTGAAAACTAAGGATTTCAATTTTTTTCAAAGTTAGGAAACTAACAATTAAAGTTATTGCAACTTAGTTTATATAATTGCTACAAGTTCTTGCTCATTTGGTAAAAAATAAAGATGCACTCAGTAAGCAAGGAAGTATCTCTTAGACTTTCTTTAGGAAGCACGTTATCTAGTTAAGCAAATAACGTAATTCCAGTAGCAGATGCCAGGCAGATGAGTTGGAGTCTAAGTGAGTGAAGGAGGAAGTACTGAAGAAGGAACATTTCCTCCTAGCTGGGAGAGTTAGGAATGCTACATAAAGTGGGTTCTGTCCTGGGCCTGAGAGATGGGCCAATTCATCTGTTAAAATCTGTGACTGTAACTATTGTTACAGCCCAGCTTCCATGATATAATGTTAGGACCCCTTCCATAAAATGAAAGCATAATCAATTTGAGATAGTTTCATCCAGTATTATAACTTTTCCCTGCTTCATATAGGTTATAACAATTTTATAAAAAGCTTATCTTCACTTACCAAGATTGGCACCCTCTACAGTCCTAGCAGCAAGGTGTGCTGGGCCTTGAGGCCAGACGGGGCTGGCTTCAAATCCCTGCCTGACACTTGTGGCCTTGGGTAGCTTACCTCTCTGAGCCCCTTTGCCCACCTGTGAAATGGGTAATCATGCCTACTTTTGCATGCTGGGTTTGAAGATTAGGATTCATATATGAAAGCATATCCTTTCTCATTATGCTCATTTAAAGATTAACTTGTATCTTTTCACATACCCATTCTGAGACTCAACCAAGTTTTTTGTTTCCAGGTTTTAGCTGTTCCGGAGTCACAGATCTATAGATGGTATCTTGCAACCTGTAATTGTTGTTGTGAACAGTTCCAGATTCTGCAGCCTAGTTTTTAGTCAGCTGACACTGAGTGATTCTGCAGGTGGAGATCTCATGTTTTTGGTTCGTGTACCCAAATCAAGCAGACTTTTCCATTTCTTGAGCTAAAAAATTCTGATGAGAGCTAATAAACGTTAACTGAAAGTTTATTTTGTTGTTGTTTAAATCTGCTAGGCTATCTCCTATAGTTACTAACATTTTTTTCCTCTTTATAATCATATTACTTAGCCCTTAATGTTTCTGTGATGAGGATGGCTGACTCAAATGCCTTCCAAGACCAGGGAAATACACATAAATAAGGGAATAAACTGCAGACAGTGTGCACCCCTGAAAAGCAAACAGCCCAGTCACACAGTCACAGGCTTCGTGCTGGGCTTCTGGGTATTGTTTGAAGACTGAGAACCTAGATTTACATGTGAAATGTCTGGGAAATAGTGGATATACTGTTGCCTGCCTTTTTATTTTTTCTAAACTACTATTGTAGGCCAAACCAAATACACTGTAGCCTGGTTTTTCTTGTGAGGAATCAGTTTCCCACCTCTGTAGTAATTGTCTTGGTGCCATGTGCAAAGGGTGCTTTCAAGGGTTTGCCTGAATAATTCTGTATCTTTTCACTTATGTATGGATAATCGATGTTTTGTTTCCATCACACGTAGTGATTCATAATCTTCACTGTTCACGCCAACTGTCATGATTTAAAGCATGTAATTTCAGGAAAAACAAAAGTAGGTTCTAGTTGTATTCTGCCCAGAAGTCTGACTTTGGTGTTTATGTCCTTTATTTTTACTAGAATTCCACCAGGTATTGTTAATAAATGTACTAGTGCACCCTGCGTTGCAAATTTTATATGGTTTCAGAGTGGAGAAGTTACCTTAAATTACTTGAGATAAACCAAAATTAAATTGTTGAAACCCCTAAAATAACTTCTCCACACGGTATATTTATGATTATGGTTTAACTCTCCAAAAGTGGGACTGGTAGTGGGATTATGAAAGTGTAATCTACCTTACTTATTACTCTGCCAGTAAGTAAGTGTAATCTACCTTGACTGGAATGTCCAGATAACCTCTTTCTTAAACTTATAGTAAGCCAACTGAGGAAATAAATTTTAAAATGCAGCTTCTTTTTTACAACAGCAATTTACAGAATTCTTTGCTTCAAAACACATCTTTTTTTTTGAAGTACTGCTTGTCAAAATGGGTATCGACCTTTCCATAGGATATTAAGTAGGACAGAGGAAAGAAGGGATGGAAGTGGCACTACTGACTGATCCTTTCTACAGGTTTTCATATTATGCATATGAACACTTATGTGCTGTACTGTAAGCAAATGTGACTGTCTGGAGTTACTGTGGATCCTTTACAGACGTGAAGTAAACGTGAAGTCTACGTTTCCCTGCCTTTTTCTTCTGGAGGCCACACTGAAAACAAGTCTGGAAGAATGTTAATTTTTCTCACCTTTATTTTCAATAGGTGGAATACATGTTGGTATCTTTTGATCATGAAAATAAAAAAGTCCGGTTGGTCCTGTCTGGGGAGAAAGTTCTTGAAACTCTGCAAGAGAAGGGGGAAAGGACAAACCCAAAGTAAGCTCTCATGTGCTAATTTAGTGTTTCTGAAACTGCTAAAACTTCTAGGATATAGAGTTTTTTCTCAATTATTGGAGGCAGGATAGCCTAACAGTTAAGAGTACAGGCTCTGGTTTCAGGTTGCCATAGCTTCAAATCATGGTTCCTTTACTCAATAGCTGAATAACCTTGGGCAAGTTACTCAACTTTTCTGTGCCTCAGTTCTCTCATCTGTAAAGAGCATAGCAATACCTACCTAAGCTGTTGGAATTAAATACATTAATATATGAAGCACTTTGTACAGTAAACTAAATATAAAGCCTGTTTTTTATTAAAACGTTTTTGGGAAAAAATGTATTGCAGAAGCGTATAACTGGGATCACAAACCATGGTGCAAGATATAATTTGCAGATGGGTTTTGTTTGGCTTTGTTTGGCTGGCATGATTTTTTTTTGAGACGGAGTCTTGCTCTGTTGTCCAGGCTGGAGTGCAGTGGCGCGATCTCGGCTCACTGCAAGCTCCACCTCCCGGGTTCGCGCCATTCTCCTGCCTCACCCTCCCGAGTAGCTGGGACTACAGGCGCCCGCCACCACGCCTGGCTAATTTTTTGTATTCTTAGTAGAGACGGGGTTTCACCGTGTTAGCCAGGATGGTCTCCATCTCCTGACCTCATGATCCGCCTGCCTCAGCCTCCCAAAGTGCTGGGATTACAAGCATGAGCCACCGCACCCGCCCTGGCATGTTTTTAAGATATTCCTACATTTAAGTAGACAGAGACGGGGAGGGAAGGGGAATATATACTCCTCTGTTCATTTTCCACTCATTCGTTTTGGGGAAGCTGCATTTGAGTTTGGAGGGCAGCACTGAATTGAAAGAACCCTTAAGGCCTTATCTCCTTCTCTGCAGAGTAGGTTAGTTTGTCCTGGACAGTGAGTACTCTGTGTGCATTTTCAGTTGTTTATAAAGATTTTGGGTTGGGTATGGTGGCTCATGCCTGTAATCCCAGCACTTTGGGAGTCCGAGGCAGGCAGATCACTTAAGGCCAGGAGTTTGAGACCAGCCTGGCTAACACAGTGAAACCCCATCTCTACTAAAAATACAAAAATTAGCCAGGTGTGGTAGTGCACGCCTGTGATCCCAGCTACACAGGAGGCTGAGGCACAAGAATCACTTGGACCTGGGAGGCAGAGGTTGCAGTAAGCCAAGATCGTGCCATTGCACTCCAGCCTGGGTGACAGAGCGGGACTCTGTCTCAAAAGAAAAAAAACATTTTGGACCCGATACTTGCTGACCCTTATGTAGTTGAATAGCTATGGAAAAGTAATAATCACTGAGAACTGTGAAGGAGTTCTTAGCTTCATTTATACCTAATGGTTTCTACACTTTTAAAGCAACTTTAAAAACTTAAAAATTGAGCAGACTATAGCAAAAGAATAAGATGGAACTAAATTATTTCTCCTCCATAGCCATCCTACCCTTTGGAGACCAGAGTATGGGAGTTACATGATTGAAGGGACACCAGGACAGCCCTACGGAGGAACAATGTCCGAGTTCAACACAGTTGAGGCCAACATGCGAAAACGCCGGAAGGAGGCTACTTCTATATTAGAAGAAAATCAGGCTCTTTGCACAATAACTTCATTTCCCAGGTTAGTTCCTATATTAACATGCCCCAGCAGATCTCTCAGAGATACAGGTAATGAAAAGAGCAAGTCATGACCCAGGCATTCCACCCTACAATCCTCATACGTTACAGACAGTTTATCTTTTATAGACTGCACTTGATAGACTCTGTAACAGTAGAGCTGCAGGCACAGTTGCATGCCAGCTTCTGTCAGCCGTGGTGGCTGCACCGTGGTGAGTGCACTCAGCGGGGCCTCAGTGGGAAAGACCAGGATACTGTGATGACAGACCAGCAGTGTGGCCGTGTCTGCCGCAGGCGAGGGTGGAGGGAGCAGCACGCCTGCCACACAGTTCTGACCCTGTAAGCAGTAGCCAAAGCTTCTGGAATGCTGTCCCCTGGTGACTGTGACGGTTGCGCCCTCATGCACTTTGAAAAAGCAGCATTTACCTGCTAGCATATGGCGGCATCAGTGGCAGATCGGAGGGTCTGCAGTGCTCCCAAAGCACTATCGATACCAATAACTCTATGAACAACGTGAGTCATTAGGTCCTTGCATATTGTTCAGAAAAGAAGATTTAGGGTTTGTCATCAAATCTAGTTATGACCAAAAGTACATAAAAGTAAATAGTGAAATTATGTTCTTCGCTTAGAATGAGGTACATGAATATCATATGTATTATACATAGAACCTCTATGTAAAAATACATTTCTGCCAAAACATGAATGTGATTTATCTATGCTAGATGTCTGTCAGATTGTGACAGTATACTTAGCTCCTCAAAGTTCAAAGGAGCTCTGGGGGTTGGTATCAATGGTGGAGAACACTTTGAACTATTTTTATACCTTTTCTCTGATACATGTCCGTCAGCCATTCAGGGTCATATCATTGGCCTCAGAGGGGCATTTAAATGGGAATTCTATTTTTTTTTATATCTCTACTGTAACATCTAAATAGTTGAAAATTTACTTAAGCCAGCCATCTAACATTTATAGAAGCATCTCTATTTCTGTGATACCTTCATTTTGTATGTACAGGTCACTTCCCTCTCCCCCGCAGAAGGGAAAAACCCAGCTGGGTGAGGGTGGACAGATTTGTTTTGATTAGAGTGGGCACATTTCTTCGACCTAATGTTTGAAAGAGGAGGTGAAAAATCATTGGCCTTGCCATTCACTCAGACACTTGAGTGCCTGCTGCAGGCAGAATGGGCATGCTCTCATGAGTGAAGACGGACAGCTGTGTCTCTGTGGAGCTGGGGGGATGAAGGACAATCAAATACCCATAGATTCATAAGTGTCCAAGTGGGGCCGTGCTAGGAGGAGGAGATGGGGAGCAAAGAGTACAACCTAGGTATCCAGTGGGCTCTGGTGGGTGGAGGAGGAGGGGGTGGGATGTTCGAGGTTCTAGGGGGAGTGAAATAGGAATGGGGAGCGGAGGAAAGTCTTAGGGAGGGGGAGCAGTGTGTGTAGAAGTCCTAGGTTGAACCAAACAAGCGGGGACTTCCTGGGAACTAGAAGAAAGCAAGCTGGCCAGTGTGACTAGGAGGCTGAGGAGGAAGTGCAGGTATGGGGGTAAAGGGAAGCTGGCAGGTAATTGGCAGGCCAGGTCAGGTTAACCATAAATTTTAGTTGTTCTCCTAAAAGCAGTTGAAGGCCTTGGAAAGGTTGGGTTGGGCAGATGGCATCCCCTTTTTGCTTTGCAGCCCTCACTTGGGCTGTAGTGTGAGAGTAGCTGTGGAGCTGGTGCCAGGGCTTACTAGGAGGTGAGTGAGGGAGCTCCCTGGGGGGAGACAAGGGCTGCCTGGATGCCTGTGGGTGCCGGTGATAGGAAAAGTGGGTGGTTTAAAAGATGACAGAGTCGATGAACTGCTGGGGAGAGAAGACACATCAAGGCTTTTGCTATAGGTCATTGTCCTGAAAACCTTGGAGTACTAGAGGCCAAGGAGTAGGTTACAGATGTTAAATGACAACTTCTAGTGAACTAGAAAATTTAATACCTTACATTTTCCTTTTTTTCCCCTTAACATTAAGAGGATTGTACATTTCACTTAGCAAATTAAGAAAGTGGGAGGGGGTTTGTAACACAAACCAGAACTGTTTTATGTATTAAAGCTGAAGAATATATAGGATTGATGGGCAGTGGTGTTTCCTTCTGGGCCAGAAAATAAAGCTTTGGGTTAAGCCTAATGTGTCCCTTACCTTGAGAATGGTTCCATATGGGATAGTTGCCTTTTTAAAAAAGATTTAGCGTCTGGGCATGGTGTCTTACACCTGTAATCCCAGCACTTTGGGAGGCCGAGGCAGGCGGATCACCTGAAGTCAGGAGTTCGAGACCAGCCTGGCCAACATGGTGAAACCCCATCTTTACAAAAAATACAAAAATTAGCCAGGTATGGTGGCATGCGCCTGTAATCCCAGCTACTTGGGAGGCTGAGGCAGGAGAATTGCTTGAACCTGGGAGGCGGAGGTTGCAGTGAGCTGAGATTGTGCCGCTCTGCTCCAGCCTGGGTGACAAAGCAAGCCTCTGTCTCAAAATAAATAAATAAATAAAAAAGATTCAGCATCTTAAGTCATTGTGAAGGGAGAGTTGAGACAGAGGAATAAGCTTTATTCTAAAAACCTGTAATTTAGAAAAAATTATATGTATAGTTTTTTATACCCTGTCCATATAGGAAGGTATTTTGGGACTTGAAACAATAATTATTAGTTATTTAGTGGTTAGAAGCCTCCCTATACATCCACAATAAATGATAAAGTTTTGTTGTAGTATAGGATCAAGAGAGAAAGGAGTGTTCTGGTTCTTAAGTGTCAACAGGGTGACTTTATAAAGATGCAAAGATCTATAGTGTGGAACTCTAGTCCAAAACAGTAATATGTGACTATTTAAATTTAAAATTAAAATTATATAAAATGAAAATTGTAGTTCCTGATGTGACTGAGGAACTAGCCTCATTTCAAGGGCTCAGTAGCCATGTGGTTAGTGACTACCACGTCGGTTTGGATAGTGGAGATATTAAACATTTCCATCACTCCAGAAAGTTCTGTGGGACAGCACTGGTCTAGAATGAACCAGTGCTGTAGGTGTCCGAAGATGCAAGTTCTGATTCTGCCTTCTCCCTTCTACACAAACACATTCTCGTTCTCTCTTCATCCAATCTGATTCTGGTGAGCAAGGAATCCCCTCAGATTTAAGTTTATTACTCTCCCAAAGGACTATTCCTAAGGTTGTAGGCTCATAGTAAATAATGCCCATAGCTTCAAGAATTCTCAAGAACCCTTGTAGCTGGGAACTGTTTTCTAGATAAGATCACTACCTTCAATTGTTTATAAGGTGGATGTGGGCAGCCAACAGATACTTTATTTTATATTAAGAAAAGGTAGGGGTTAAAAGTAGGCATTGATGGCCAGGTGTGGTGGCTCATGCCTGTAATCCCAGTACTTTAGGAGGCTGAGGCAGAAGGATTACTTGAGCCTAGTAGTTAAAGACCATTCTGGGTAGCATAGTGAGACCTCGTCCCTGGAAAAAAAAGAACAACTTGGTACAGTGACTCATGCCTGTAATCCTAGCTACTCAGGAGCCTGAGGCAGGAGGATGACTTGAGCCTAGGAGTTCAAGGTTGCACTGAGCTATGATTGCACCACTGCACTCCAGCCTGGGAGACAGAGCAAGACCCTGTCTCAGAAAAAAAAAAAAACCATTTTTTAAAAAAGATATGAGCTAGTCTTGACCTTCAAGCCAAAAGTTTCTTCCCACTAATTTAAAATTCCTCCCTTGTTTGGCTTTCGCTTAGTCTTTGT
This sequence comes from Pongo abelii, assembly GCF_028885655.2. Lineage (NCBI taxonomy): Eukaryota > Metazoa > Chordata > Mammalia > Primates > Hominidae > Pongo > Pongo abelii. Next base: position 54,022,719 of record NC_071990.2, on the reverse strand, counting down.
CCCCCCTCACAGCACATGTAATATTGACCTCAAATTCCTAACTTGGAAAAACTGGGGCCGTAACTAAAAGTGATGTAGAATTTGAGCTTTACACTTAGGAATAAATATGGAGCTTCATTTTTCTATGTTGAAATTAGAGCTCCTTAAGTCAAGAGAATAGGATTGGGTTTCAGACTTTAGAGGGTGATCTCAGGGGTAGATGAGGACACCTGCAGAGACGCTCCCTAATCTTGAGGGACTCATGAGGTGACCTACAGAGGCAAAAAACAGGCTCCTTCCAGATTCAAACAGAACCTACCAGGAAGTGGGAGGCAGTGGTGCCGTGCAGCAGGTCCAAAGATAATCTGAGAGTTTAGAGATGGAAAAGGAAGACACCTCGCAGGCCGTGTAGGGGGACACCTGTCACCCATGACAGCTGATGTGACCAAGGGAAATGACTTCTGTTCTATCAGTCCTTCCTATTAGATGAAGAGATGGAGAGGACCCAAGTAAGTGCTGTGTGGATTGTGAGTGAGTGGAGACTTGGATAAAGTTAGTAGTGGGCTGGAATTAAAAGAAGATCCTTGTGAGCAAGAAGTATGGGGAGTGGTTGTAAAGGGGCACAGTATTTACACATTTGTTTTGTAAGCACAAAACCTTCTGAAAAGGGGATACTGGAAATGAGGTGTCTTTGGCAGGTGCAGTGATGGCAAGACTGCACACAATTAATTCCTGAAAACAAATCCCATCTATTTAGTTCTTCAATTTGTTGTAGATTAGGCTGTCCTGGGTTCACACTGCCCGAGGTCAAACCCAACCCAGTGGAAGGAGGAGCTTCCAAGTCCCTCTTCTTTCCAGATGAAGCAATAAACAAGCACCCTCGCTTCAGGTGAGTATGGCTTTGTGTTGAAATGCAGATGCCCTTCACTAGACCCCTGACTTCTGAGAGTGTAGTATTTTTCTCTAGAAATCCTTTTTGAGCATTAACTGAGTTTTGGCTCTCTTCCTAAGTAACCAGAGAAGATAGCAGATGTGCACCTGTTCACATCTTCAGTACCCCCAGGCTTCTTGGTTGTTGATGCATGCACCAGGCTTGATTTGTCAGTTCTCCAACTCGTCACAAAGTTATTAGCTGAGCCACTGACCTCTTTTAACAGGGAGATTATTTTCAGTCCTAGGTCTGTAAATGCCTACTGGGATTTTTTTTTCTCTTAGTTATTTCTACTTTTTTTCCCTCTCTCTAACCATCAGTATCTGTGATCTGCCCATCTTACTTTATATAACTTATAAAATAGATACAGTACCTGATATGTATAATAGGCACTCTCTTTCTTCTCTTCCATTAACTTCGAGTTCTGTTGGTTTGTCGCTCAATTCTGAGCCTTTAAGTTGCTTTAAGGCTCTCACTAGTCTGATCTTAGCTTTGTACAATGCATGCTCATCTGTCATCCTGAGCCTAGGCTCCTGACCCAGAGTGGGAACATGGAGACTTCTCAGCATCCATTCCTTTAACAGGCCCGCACGTTTGCTATGTGCAGAGCCTTTTGGGGAAGACATATTTGTAGACATAGTTTCTATAACTTCATATGTTGTCGTGTGTTTAAAGGAAAATAAAAATAATTCAGCTGCTCAAGAAGAGATAGATTATGACAGATGTCAAAAGATGCACCAGAAATCCTTCTTGGAGAAAGTAAGGTGCTTCTGTCTGAGGCAATCAAAGCAGGCTTCACGGAAGAGGTGGCATTTAAGCTGAGTCTATAGCAGCACTGCCCATAGAAACACGTAATTGTAAATGTTCTCATAGCCACATTAAAGTAAAAACCAGATGAACATAATTTTATATTTTATTTAACCCAATATGTCCAAAAATGTTATCATTTGATCCATGTAATCCTTTATTCACAAGTAATTTTACGTTTTTTTAGTACGGAGTCTTCAAAATCTGATGTATATGTTACTCTCACAGCATGTGCATGTTTTAATTAGGACAAGCCATATTTCAAGTACTCAGTGGCCACTGTGTGCCTGGTAGCTTCTGGACTAAACAAGCATGAGTCTGGAGGATAAGTATTAATCCTGCAGAGTTGAGGGAGGGAGGAGCAAGGTATTGGGGCTCCCGAGTTGCCTGGGCAAAGTGGGTACTAAAGTTTGACCAAAGTCTTTGGAGTTAATTTGGGACATATTGCAAACAATGAAAGCAGACCATGGCAGACTTTGAATACCTGAATTGATTTGGTAAGTTACAGGGAGCCTTGGGAGCAGGGGTTGAGCAGGAGACAGAATGGCATTCTTGAGCAGGAGCCAAAGAATTGATATTAATGCAAAACCTTTAATCAGAAAGTTCCCTTGTAGTATCTTGACACAGATACATTTTCTGTTGAGTTGTCTTAGAGAACTAATTTGAGGTATGATTTCATTTCACTTATTTGTATGTAATCAAATTCTTCTTTTACACGATGACTCTTAGGTGACCAATTTATGACGTTTGGTTGTCTGTTTTAGTACCTTAACAAGAAATATCCGACATAGGAGAGGAGAAAAGGTTGTCATCAATGTACCAAGTAAGCCTACTGAGAGGTGGTGGGGTGGGAGAGATACATGTTGAATTGTTGTTTAATCCTGGATTCTAAACCATTTTTATTTTTGTATTTTTATAATACAGTATTTAAGGACAAGAATACACCATCTCCATTTATAGAAACATTTCCTGAGGATGATGAAGCTTCAAGGGCTTCTAAGCCGGATCATATTTACATGGATGCCATGGGATTTGGAATGGGCAATTGCTGTCTCCAGGTATAGTTTAAATATACAGAGAGGCAAAGTGTTCCATCCATTTCTGTTTTTTAACTTCTTTATATATGCATGTTTCCTGTTCCAAAAATCACATTTTAATGAGGTTGAAATGGTAGCTGGTATGCCTTTCTGAAAAACAATGAAATTATATTAGCAAATTCATTGGAAGCTGTCTATGACTAATAGTTCTACAGACTCTGTTGTTCACCACAAAGGTATATATGGTATATATACCTTTATAACTATAATTTCAGTTAACTTAAAATGCAATATATTCTGTCATTGTTTCCCTTCTCTTTTTATATGCCTAGTTTTTACTGCTATCTCGTGACAGGCTAGTGAGGTGGTTTAAATATTGTTCAAAACTCTGAAAATGAGCTCTGATGGAAGTATTCCAATGATTTTGTGATCCAAGGGATTTGTGCAAAGCTGTCTAGCGGTATAAAAAGGGTAAATATTTAGCAGTTTGTGTTTGTCTTGCCCCTGAGTAAAGTATACAGGAGCCTGTCTCTGTCTACCCATTTAAAAATTTTCCTGGATCTGTTTAAATGATGGTGCCCCTGGCAGTGAGTGTGTCCAGGCTCACTTAGGACCAGAGTGGAAGAGCATGGAACCCATCAGGTGGCCACACACAAGCCTGCAGTTGGCTTTTGGCTCTGTCACTACTCAGGTTTTTGGGCAACTCCCTTTACTTCTTTTGGCTCAGATTTTTCATCAGTTGAAAGAAGGGGTGATATTAAGTCCCCTTCTAGGTCTGACTCTAAGCTAATATTTATTTTATTGCCTTAACTAACAGAAGTAAAAGAGAGCGTCTGCTTATTATTTAATGTCCAAGAAAATTTTATCCATTTGTGATTACTTCAGCTGATTAAAAATGGCGTCCTTAGAGGCACGGGGCTGTGCAGAGCCTGGACCCATGTAAGACCCCTCTGAGCCCCCAGCCTGACTGCTCTCAGTGCAGAGACCCAGAACCCAGCCTTCCTTCACCTCAAACAGCTGCAGCATGCACACACACTTCTTGTGCATATATCTCTGGTCTGTTTATTTTCAAAACTAAGTATAATCCAAATTGAATGCTGGAATCAGATTTTTCCATTCTGAATGTGTTTAAATAACATGGCCAAGGATAATTTCTTTCTGTTTTCTTGACATTTATAGGTAGTATAAAATATGTGACTTCCAAATAAACATAAACTATCACACTTCACGAAAAAAGAGATCTTTCGACTTTTAACTGCCTGTTTTCCTATCTTAATTACAAGTATTTCTAAAGAAAACCATTAAGTTCTAGAGCTTACAGTACATGGTTTTAAAATTGTATAAGTGCTATTAGAGTATTGATTGCCTTTTCTTGGTTTAATATTAAACCAGGGTGTTCTGCCAAGGACCGCATAGTTTCTCTGATATGGTTCCAAAGGGATATTCTTTCCACTGAAACACTGTATGTATACCAGTAAATATTTCCTAATGGTAGATGATAAATATTTTTGTTGCTTGTAGATAGAATTTTTCCATCCAATGTAAGCTTAGGATTGTTTTCTTTTTCCCAGTGACATGTACAGTTTCACTACTCCACTTAAAAAAAATCATTAGCTCAGATAAAGTGTGTGGCACATGAAATGAATTTTGCCAATTCACCACCGAAATCCCTGCTTTATATCTCTTCAGTGGAACACTAAAACAACGTCTTTCACAAGTACACTGATTTGATCTTTACAAATTATATGAATGTATTAAATTATCACATGTGCCCTGAAACTGTGTACATCTATTATGTATCATTAGAGAGATGGAAAAAAAAAAAGAAACTACTTATTACAGTAAAGTAGAAAAAATAGTTTTAAAGTAATTTCGTAAGGCTAATGGAAGACTTACTGTATAAAACAAAAAGGATTTTAACCACATTCAAATTATTGACTGTTGTGGGGCTTTTCAGGAATCATTTAAAAAGCACCAAGTTCACAGCCAGGCGCGGTGGCTCATGCCTGTAATCCCAGCACTTTGGGAGGCTGAGGTGGGCAGATCACTTGAGGTCAGGAGTTTGAGACCAGCCTGGTCATCATGGCAAAATCTCATCTCTACTAAAAATACAAAAATTAGACGTGGTGGCATGTGCCTGTAATCGCAGCTACTCAGGAGTCTGAGGCAATGAGAAACGCTTGAACCTGGGAGGCGGAGGTTGCAGTGAGCCAAGATCGTGCCACTGCATTCCAGCCTGGGGAACAGAGCAAGTCTTTGTCTCAAAACAAAACAAAACAAAACAAAAAAAAACACTAAGTTCATGACAGGTTATGGTAGCCCCTCCCACCCCCCCAAAGTCATGTGACTTCAAATCTGGGTTGTAGATAAAGTTTAGATTAGATGTTTCAGTTTCTAACATATATCTTTCTTAGTTCCTTCCTCCACCCCCAACCCCACCCCCATCAGTTTCCTAGCAACATTGTGTGTCTCCTTCATATGATGCCTCAAAAGGACACTAGAAGCCCAGATTACTCATGCGTTCATAGCTTTTTAAGGTATAAGAACTTTTTTTCCTTCCATTAAAGCCATTATCCACAGTGATGTCCTATTTAATTTGATTGCATATCAGCTCTAGACTAAGAAAGCTAATTACTAAATGCATTTAAAATAACTAAGTCACTTCACTGTTGTATACTTCTCTGGGGTTGGATTTCCCAGGATTCATCTACGAATTATGTATCGTGTACTAGGCCATCTCAGAGAAGCCAGTTGAAAAACTGGAAAGAAAACCAGCTTCTCATAGTATCTTTTTAAAAACAAAAATGACACACACTCAAATACCTAAGAGCAACACAAAAAAGACCTAAAAAAACTAAGAGATGCATGTTCAAAATAATTCTTTAATCAAAATACTTGGGAAACATGTAGTTTTTTGTTTTTTGGGTTTTTTAAAATCTCAATGCCTTGTCAGTTTGGCCTTTGGGGTCCCGGTCTTTCAGGTTTCTCACCATACCTTTGACCGTATGTTATCCTCTTTAGCACCCCCCCCTTTTTTTTTTTCCCCAAGATTCTTATTTGTTAAGCACTAACCAGGTATCAGATGCTGTCCTGCACACTTGGGATAGAGAATGGGAAGAAAGATCCCCGCCCTTCTGGAGCTTCCACTTCAGCAAATAAGTGCATAAAGACTTCGCGTACCAGCTCCCATTTCCTCGCTGCTCATGTAATTTCATGCGACATGCAAAGTGATTTCCAAGTTCCCACCTCTTTGCAGAAACTGCCCTTGGTTTGGTTATCAGTGACTTAATTGCCAGCCCTTATCAATTTGTGTCTACTTTAACCTTTGAAACTCTTATTCTTTGATGCCTATGACAGCTTTTCTCGGTGTTGAATTAATTATTAAACTAGTAATGGCTAGTTAATATAGTCTCCATGTTGACATGAAATGCGGTTATAATTGAGCAGGCAAACTTGAGTCTCCAATAGACGTTGCCTGCTGTGGAAAACAAAGTTGAGATCTAGCTAAAACCATTGGAACTAACAGGTTGAGATTATAACAGTAAAATATTCACTTAGCTGCTGTTATTTCAAGTCTTAAACACTGAAATTATTTCGTGTACCAACACTAAATTCAAGCTGTCATTAATGAATAACAACATGAAATTCAAACTGTCATTATTGAATAACAACAGAGGAGATTAAAACTGTTCCCAACTTGCAGTTATTACAAATGTGCTAACACAAACACAATTTGTGTTCCTTGCCCCTTCTACCCTTTTGGAAAAAAAAGCAGGTCTTTTTTTTTTTGGTTTCTGTTGGGTAACAAAGAATTTATGCTCACCAAGTTATAGGTAACAAAGAATTTATGCTCACCAAGTTATATGATCTTTTTCTCTGCCTAACTCTTAAGTGTCCTACCTACTGTCCTTGTGCAGGCTTCCTGGGTGATCTCCCTATCTTCAGGACATTATCTGACCCTACTCCCCAGGTCTTTCTACAACTCGGATTTTTCTTCTGGGCACCAGCCCTGAAGACCTAGCCACTTAGAGGGCCTCTTTTTCTGTCTGTTCTCTTGGCCTCGTAAGTCCATCATGTCATGACCCCTCTTTATCTCTAACCTCCGAACACCCAACCCAAAACCTAAGCCATCCCCCACTCTCAGTCTCCCCTTGGTCACCAGTGCCTGCTACTTTGACTTTAGTATCACTCTCCCCACATCCTTCCTCAGCCTTTTCCTTGACAGGTGCGGATTTTAACTGCTTCCCTGTCTTTCTAGTCTTGCCCCCTTCCAAGCTCTTCACCATACTGCCACCAGTAAAGTTTGAAAACAATAGTTGGCCAGACGCGGTGGCTCACGCCTGTAATCCCAGCATTTTGGGAGGCCGAGGTGAGCGGATCACGAGGTCAGGAGATCGAGACCATCCTGGCTAACACAGTGAAACCCCATCTCTACTAAAAATACAAAAGCAAAATTAGCCAGTCGTGGTGCTGGGCACCTGTAGTCTCAGCTACTCGGGAGGCTGAGGCAGAAGAATGGCGTGAACCCAGGAGGTGGAGCTTGTAGTGAGCCAAGAGCACGCCACTGCACTCCAGCCTGGGTGACAGAGTGAGAATCTATCTCAAAAAAATAAAAGGAAGAAAGAAAGAAAGAAAACAATAGTTAACATGTCCAAATTCCTTTTTCATCCCTCACTGACTGAAGGGATAGGGAGGCAACAAGCCAGTAGAAGAGAAAATGCTTTGCTAAACGTCATCGTATGTCTGTGTCTTATTTTTCTTTTTTGACTATTTAATCTTATTTCACTTAGGACCTTGGTTATTTATATTAGTTGTCTATAGGCAGCGGAACATAATTAAATACCATTTTCTAGTTAAATTCACCTAAGACAGCTTTTAAACAAAACTCTTGCATTAAATGTTGCCATTAATGAAGCGTTGTTAACTTGCCTCTCTCTCCCCAGCACCTTCCTTCTCTGACTTCACTGCTTGGGGAGCATGCTAATGATTCCTTGGTGTTAATAACTTTGCAATTCTTAAACAGGTGACATTCCAAGCCTGCAGTATATCTGAGGCCAGATACCTTTATGATCAGTTGGCTACTATCTGTCCAATTGTTGTAAGTAGAAATTACCTCTTATTTTAAATACTACTTCGTATGAAATAAGATAGCATGTGCAGAATTTACTGACAGTGTGCTATTTAAGTCCAGTTAAGACCTCAGTCAGAAATGGACTAATATAAATAGTATGCAGGTTTAGGTATAATGAACTGAGAGTCTACACTGTAGAAGTTTACTCTTGCTAGTACAACATTGATTTGTTAAATGTCAAGTTTGAATGTGGCCATTTTCCGTCCCCCATACTTCATGTGCTCACATTAGAGAGAGGATGATTTAAGTGAATCAAACCCAAGGAACTGGATTCTTCCTGGTATATTTCACTGTAAGATAGGCACAGGTACATGTGGTGGAGCTCTGTATGGGTTGCATAAACTGATGCTTTTTGATCAGAAATATAACTGCATGGAGCCTTTTTTAGCATGTAAGTGACACTTTGAATTTGCAGGAGCTGACTTTTGTTTGTTTTTAGATGGCTTTGAGTGCTGCATCTCCCTTTTACCGAGGCTATGTGTCAGACATTGATTGTCGCTGGGGAGTGATTTCTGCATCTGTAGATGATAGAACTCGGGAGGAGCGAGGACTGGAGGTGGGAATTATTTTTCCTTAATAGCCCTTTTAAATCAGGCAGGTAAAATGGATCTTTTGTAACTACTTGCAATTTCAGGATGTCTCTCTGCAATTTTTATCTGAAATGGGGAAAAAATTTGGTCTAGGTGGGGAGTTAATTTTTATCATATGTTGATGTCTGTATTTGTTTTAGCTTCATTTAAAATTAGTAGTGCCAGTTTTCTATATTTTGGAAGTGCTGATGGCTGTTTGTACGAAAAGGCTTTTTGGTGCCACATGAGTGTTTTGTATATGGTGCTTTCTGCCGTGGAAAGTATAATTTGTTGTCAGAGATTCTTTTTCCATGTAAAAGGTTAGGCATTGACTAATAAGGGTGAGATGGCTCCTCTTGTTTGCACGTTGAACTGTAAAGTAACCCTTGCATCTCTCCAACAAGGGGTGTGGATCAGAACCACACATGGAAATCTTTGAAAATAGACACCCAGACCCTATCCTAGACCTACTAAATAAGAATCTCTAGGATGAGACCTGAACAAGGGTGTTTTTAAAGGAGCCCTCATAAGTGGTTTTGATATTCTCAACCAGGGCTATACTACTACTGCTGTGGTCTTCAAGTAATTGTTCATAAATTGTTGAACATACTTTCTAAGTAGAAATAAACTTTAAAGGATAATTATTTTGATAGGTTTATCTTACATTATAGATTGATTTATTTATTTGCTTTTAACCTTAGTATTTACTTTCCCTAGCTTAATAAGAATGAAAGTGATCTGCTTTTAAAAGAAAAAAGTATATTTAAATCATACCAGAAAAAAAGGGTATTTAAATTGCCTTCAGATTTTAAAAAATATAATTTTCCTTAATAATACTTTTTAGGGCTCACTAACTTTTTTTCTGTATCTTATGTTGAGGTTTTTATATAATTATCATATATAAAAATATATTCAACTCATTTTATATAGCATATTCATTTATATATTTTTTTAATCTTCAGCCATTGAAGAACAATAACTATAGGATCAGTAAATCCCGGTATGACTCAATAGACAGCTATTTATCTAAGTGTGGTGAGAAATATAATGACATCGACTTGACAATAGATAAAGAGATCTACGAACAGCTGTTGCAGGAAGGTGGGTTTCTACTCCATCTTTCTGGGTTTGATTGTACGCCTTTAGTTCTTCAAAGCTCTTTTACACTTTTTTGCTGACTCCTGGTCTGGTTGCTATTTTTAGTGCGAAGTCTTTAACTTTTCTCATGAGGTTGCTTGTTCCTAAAGTTTCAGGTTCCAAATACTTGTGAGATTTTCTTGACTTTTAGCAAAAGGAGCTTACTTTGGAGGTCTGTGTCTAGGTCCACACCAGTGCCCCAGCAGGCATTGTGTAAGTAGCGAATAAAACGCTGACACTCCCGCAGTGTCCGCAGGATAAAATGCGGGTGAGGTGAGGATACTAATCAAACCAGCTATTTCAAGCTTCTAGACACCCTTTCTTCAAACTTCCTGAGCTATCCTGTCATCTTTCTGGACTAAGAGGAAGTGGTATCTCCCGCTTTGCAGTGAGTTCCCATGTGATCTCTTTTTGCAGGCATTGATCATCTCCTGGCCCAGCATGTTGCTCATCTCTTTATTAGAGACCCACTGACACTGTTTGAAGAGAAAATACACCTGGATGATGCTAATGAGTCTGACCATTTTGAGGTATCTTCTCAGTTTTATTTTTATTTATTTATTTATTGACTTCTGAGAGTCTGGAATCCTCTGTTTTATATGCATTTCACTTCACAAACCAACATGGGGAGGCAGTTTTCTGTACCTGTGAAGAATACAAAAGAAATTTCATAAGACTTTCATTTACCTAGTGCAGTAAAGAACTTGGACAAATAAAAAATTGGTTTCAAGTACTCTTATTTTACGATTCTTACTGTTTATCTCACTGATTCTAATTTTTTTTTATTGTTCAGTATTTTCTTATTTGCCTAGTGGTGAATAATTCAAACATACACTGCACAAAAAATAACCTGATCAGTTATTTCAGTGCTTCAGACATATCACCTTTTTTTTTTTTTGCAGATAGACTTCTCATAGATTTATTTCTGTGTCATGTTATATGTGGACATTGACATATATACCTTTTGAAATACCATCTATATCCCTTTCTTTCCCCCACCAAACTCACAAAAGGAGATATAAATCCTTCCAGTCTTGCCATCGGGTCCCAAGATGGTCAGGACCAAGAAAGAACTCTCTCAATGTATTGAGAAACAGCTACCCTTCTTAGGTTCTGGGGTCATCGAAGCAGCAGCATTCCCAGGAGAGGAGGAAGAAAGGAAACAACTGTCGTGTGACAGGGTTCTCAGATGAAAGTGTCCAGTGTCACCTGGAAAGGCAGACTGGCTCCTAGAATTCTCAGGGATGAAGGTGGGGACCCCGTGGCTCTTCAGATGCTGCCCTGTAGCTGGGAGGTAGGGAGTAGGAGCTGGGTGAGATTAAGCTTGCAGGGATAGGGCCTCTAGCTTTTGTTAAACACTTGCTGTTTTGTTTTCCTAAAAGAGCACACTCCAAGAAAATCTTAAATTGTACCTTTTTGTCTTTGTCAATTGAAATTTGGTATGGACAGTGAGCAGTCTTCTTCCTTAATTAAATACCAGATCATCTTAATATTTTCCTGGATGTGTGAAAAGTTGGTTTTCTTCTCTGCTTTTGTATCATAGAATATTCAGTCCACAAATTGGCAGACAATGAGATTTAAGCCCCCTCCTCCAAACTCAGACATTGGATGGAGAGTAGAATTTCGACCCATGGAGGTAAGACACACGCATCAGCAAGAACTGACTCAAAAGTACTCTTTTGCCAGCTGTTCATCACCCTTCTGATGCTGCTATGAGAAGCCTCTTAAATATAAAATAAAAATTAAGTATGTGCATGGTAGCAAGTCAGTCCAAGTTAAGGAGGGTTGATTTCTGAAAATAGATGTGAGCAAAGGGCTTCCAGACCCAGATGGGGAATTAGGAGATGGCTTGGGAATGACATGATCTGAGGAAGGGCCTGGGTCAGGGAAGAGCATGTTTGTGTAGTTGGTTCATAACTTCTCTGGGCTTCTGCTTGTCTAGGTGCAATTAACAGACTTTGAGAACTCTGCCTATGTGGTGTTTGTGGTACTGCTCACCAGAGTGATCCTTTCCTACAAATTGGATTTTCTCATTCCACTGTCAAAGGTAAGGATATGTTTCTTTATGGTGATGGGTATAGATCTATCTGTAGTTATATTTATTTATATACGCTATTTATTTCCAACCTGATTTCATTTGAAATTGTTTACCCTTTGCAATAAAATGTTTCTCCATCAGCCCTATTCTTTATTTTCTTTTAAACCTAAGCTTAATTTCTAGACGCTTCCCATTCAAGATGATTGATGGCTAGAAGTAGTCCTACACATTGATTTCATCCACCACAAAATCCCAGGTTGATTACAATGTTAAATTAGGATGGGGAGGGAAAGTGTAACTGCTGGAATACCGGTAAAAGTCTCCTCAGTAGAACTGAACTTGAGATATTTCTGAAGAATTTGGATGGGATTGAACTCTCAGAAAAACAAATTGGAGTTAATCAGCCCCCCAAAAGACCAAAAAACAAGCTTTCTGGGAGCAGTTTGCCAGCAAAACAACTCCAGGTGATGAGGGAGCAGAGCTGTGGGTTGTGGGGCAGTAGCTGAGGAGGTGAACGCCTTTGGTTTCTGGGCCAGGGTTCCTCTTGGCAGAGAGTGGCTGGGAAAAACTGCTAAATAGAGAGGGCCCTGCCGCAGGGTTTCCTGGTTGAGGGTTTCGGGGCCAGAGAATGGAGAAGTAGGGCAACCCTGTCACAGCAAACATGGAAGCAGGAATGAAACTGCTTAGCTCCAGCATCTGCCCCTGGGGCATCTCCTTCCTCCATGAGGGGTTTGCCAGACTGTGCTCATCCCCACACCCGCTGAAGGAAGTCGGTCAGCCCATCCCTGCCTGCTCCTCACACGCAGACCAAAGGTCACCCACAGAACTCTGTGGGCCCACATTGCCCTCATGCCTATCTACTGGGGAGACCAAATCCATCTAAGAGAGATTCCATGTAAGCTACCAGTCTAAGCCTTTGCTTATAAATAAGAATAGATGCCTGGAAGGCAACAGAAAATTGAGAACAATTAACAGCCTTAAAGAGAAGGGCCTACTGGTCTTGCAAGGGTATACTCTGTAAAGTCAAACTTAGTTACTTCAAGAAAGTAAGCTGGGCCCAGCGCAAATCTATAATCTCTGCTCCTCAGGAGGCTGAGGCAAGAGGATTGCTTGAATCCAGGAATTCTATTGCAGCCCCGGCAACATTGCCAGATCCCATCTCTTGAAAAAAAAAGAAACTGGAAAGAATTACTATTTTTTAAAAAATATTTTTAAACCTTTTTTAGAGACAGGGTCTCACTATGTTACTCAGGCTGGTCTCGAACTCCTGGGCTGAAATGATCGTCCTCCTGCTGCCTCAGCCTTCCAGGTAGCTGGAATTACAGACACAAACCACCATGCTCAGCTTTGGAAAGAGTTCTTAAAGGAATTCTAATTAGTGGCCTCAGACAAATTCTAGAGAGGTTCAGTCACATCCATAAAACAAGCATTATAGATGGTGCTTATTTAATGGTGAGTATTCTCACCAGTAGAGCAGATGTTGAATATCCAAGGTAGTGATTTAAAAGACCAAATGAAGATTAATCCCAGCAGGATGGTGAAGAAATGGAAATTATGGAAAATCTGAAGCATGGAAAACTCTGGAAAATTCAATGTTTGTGTAATAATTTAGAAGAGGAGAGTAGTTTATATAGGAAAGGTATAAAATACAATAATCAAAGAAATAATAGAATTTTTCCTTAATAAGTCTCCCTTAAGGATGAGACAAATACTTAAATGTAGGCATTTATTAATCTCAAAGAGAAAATTAACTGTCTGGACAGGAGAAAAAATTAGGAGACGTGCCAAGGGGGGAAAAATCAACTGATATTACTTTTCATTTGCAACATTAAATGCTAGATGGAAAGAAGTTTTCAGAATCTCGAGAGGTAAAGAATTAACAACCACAGAATAATCTTCTCAGCCAAATTATTCTTTAAATTTCAGGTGATTCCAACAAAACTGAATGGGTCAAGTTAGGGCTAAAAGTATGCCAGAAGTCTTATCTAGTGTCTTGGTTTGTTTGGGCTGCTGTAACAAAAATACCTTACACTGGGTGGCCTATAAACAACAGGAATGTATTGCTCACAGTTCTGGAGGCTGGGAAGTCCATGATCAAGTCACCGGCAGTTTCCGTGTCTAGTGAGAGCTTTTGCTCTCTGGTTCATACGTGGTGCCTTCTTGCTGTGTTCTTACATGCTGGAAGGGGCTAACTAGCTCTTCAGGTGTCTCTTCATAATACCATTTATGAGGGGAGGGCCTTCATGACCTCCCAAAGGAGGTCCTCCCAATTGCCTCCCAAAGGCCCTACTTTCTAATACTGTCACAGTGGGCATTAGGCGTCAGTGTATGAATTTAAGGGAACACAGACATTCAGACCATAGCACCTTGTAAGGGGATATGGAAGGAGATGAATGGTAGATACTCATTAGTGCTTGACACTTAGAGAGTTATAATTTCAAAACTACCTCTTTAAGGAAAACTATTAATAGTAAAAATTAATAGTATTAATAGTATAGAAAACTTGCTGGCGAAAGGGTGGCAAAATGAACCACGAATACATTTCAGTGCCACAAAATTGGGTGTGGGGCCAGGGGAGTGATGAAACAATAGCCCACAGAACATAAAATGGTGAAAATAAAATGAAAACAAATTTGAATAGACTAAACTCTATCCTATTAAACAGCTGAAACAGATAATATAAAATAGCAACAACACAGTTTGCATAAGATATACCTAGAACAAGGACAGATGCTGACAAGAGCTGCATAGTGACCTTTTGGAATGATAGCAGGAATGGCAAAGCAGTATCAGGCAAAATGTGAGGTAGAAATTATTAAATGGGACAGAGAAAGCAGTTTTATATATTCTTCCAAGATGATATGAAAGCTGTGGTCCTTTTTGTACCATGAAATGTAACATGAAAAGAGTTTAGTGTGATGGGTAATATGTGGCTTTGATGTGAGAACTAAATGCACAAATCCCTGGTACTATTTACTAGGCTTTTAACCTGGACAAGTGACTTATTCTCAGTGCCTCAGTTTCCCACATGTATCCCAGAGGGGAATAAGTAGGCTGTTGTAAGCCCATGTGGGATTAATGGAGGTAAACCACTTAGCAGAGTACTTTGCATGTTACTCAGTAACTGACAGGCCATATAATCAAAGGATGGGAAAGGCCATATGGGGGAATTAAATGGCATGGTTAATAAGCTTGGTTGTATGGCGTATACTACATATCTCATACCACATCTTTTTTCAAATGCCATGAGTAAGATTTACAAAAATTAAAGAAAATCTTCACTTCTCAAAAGTAGACATAGTACAGCATGCATTCCCACTAAAATTCAACTAAAGAGATATTCTGGAGAAATTTAACGTTGGAAATTGAAAATGTCTTTCCAGGTAGATTTTAGATTAACCAAAACTAGAATTACAGATTGTGTAGGAAAGTGAAAGACATGCTGGCAGAGCTGATGTCTAAGGAAAAATTATAGCTTTAAATGTCTTAGCAAAAAGATTTTAAATCAAAGTAGTTGAGAATCTAAAGAGCAAAGTAAAATATACTTTGAAAGGAAGTCATCAGAGCAGAAATTATAAGTGGTCGTTATGAACTTTTTTCAAGACTAAGGTAAAAAGAAACAAATATTAGTAATGAAAGCAGATGTTCACAGCCATGGTGGAATTTATACTATTTATTTGAGTATGCTCCTAGAGTATCTAGATTCTTCAGAAGGTCCTGTGTGTCTCTTAAAAAATGAAACCATAACAATCGCACTCCCTGCATAATGAATATGGGAGGAGACTTGGTAATCAAGAGAGCTTATGTACCATCTGTCCCACTTCAGCCTGGCCTTCTAACTGGTCACTGTTGTATATATTGAGGTCCCACATAAGATTTCATTATAGAAAATAAGGGATTACTACTAAAAACTTTTTTTAATTTTGCTTTGAGAGTCTTAAAAAGTCATTGGAGATACAGAGAATTCACAAATAAAACAGTTTTCGGTTTCATGAGTGAGTCTACATGTCCAGAGGCACCAGGTAGGTAAAAAAGCAGTGATCTTCTGCCCTTGGGAGGGCTGTAACCTTATTCCACATATGACAACCTATGAACTGTCTTTGCCTTTCCTCACTAAAGTGGGGAGGCAAAACCCCAATGGCGAGGCAGCAGGGGAAGAGCACTCAACTTAGAAGAACCAGGTTATAGGCCGGGCGTGGTGGCTCACACCTGTAATCCCAGCACTTTGGGAGTTTGAAGTGGGCAGATCACTTGAGGTCAGGAGTTCGAAACCAGCCTGGCCAACATGGTGAAACCCCGTCTCTACTAAAAATACAAAAAAATTAGCCGAGTGTGGTGGTGCAGGCCTGTAATCCCAGCTACTTGGGAGGCTGAGGCACGAAGAATCGCTTGAACCCAGGAGACAGAGGTTGGGGTAAGCTGAGATTGCACCACTGCACTCCAGCCTGGGCAACAGAGTGAGACTCCATCTCTAAAAAACAGAAGAAGAACTGGGTTCTAGTCCTGCCTTCTGCCTTCGTTACCCTGGGACTCCTGGTGAGACACTGCTATATAAAGGGAACCAGCCACCTGCCCTCCCAACACTGTATATCTGTTGCAAGGCTCAGTCACACAGGTGCTTTGAAATGCAGACATTCCACATGAATATAAGTTTTGGGTTTTAAGTTTCTCTTAAAATTCACTGATTGGTTAAAAAATCACATACCAATCCATGATTGAGTGATACAGTCCTCACATAAATAAAAAGCCTGTTCCTCCCACTGGGAAGCATTTGAGCAGAAAGTAGAATCCCTAAGGGAGTGAGTCCTCACTGCAAAGGTGAGGAAGGTGCTGCAGCTTGTATGTCTGATCAAGAATATTTTGACTTAGTCATGATTCTTTTTTTCCCTTAGGTTGATGAGAACATGAAGGTAGCACAGAAAAGAGATGCTGTCTTGCAGGGAATGTTTTATTTCAGGAAAGATATTTGCAAAGGTATTACATTATCTTAGATTTCTAATGTCAGCTTATGCTGCAACAAGCTGCTAAAGCTCCCCTGACCCTCTTCTCTGGCAGGTGGCAACGCAGTGGTGGATGGTTGTGGCAAGGCCCAGAACAGCATGGAGCTCGCTGCAGAGGAGTACACCCTCATGAGCATAGACACCATCATTAATGGGAAGGTAGGAGGGTGGCCCTGTACGGTACACCTCACTGTGCACATCCCCTAGCAGGGAGTTCATAACGTGTCTTGCTTCTTGTAGGAAGGTGTGTTTCCTGGACTGATCCCAATTCTGAACTCTTACCTTGAAAACATGGAAGTGGATGTGGACACCAGATGTAGTATTCTAAATTACCTAAAGCTAATTAAGAAGAGAGCATCTGGTATGATATCTATTTTTCTTAATCTCATAATATAGACAGAATGGTACAATCTTTGAATGTTCAATTTCTTAAAGTAGTCTTTTAAAATAATGCTGTATTTAATTCATGCACACTATTTCACATTTTCATATTTCTGCAATTGTATTCACCTTATAATCTTTGACACTCATAATTTAGATTAGCAGTGCTTTTTTTCTTATCAGTTCATAAAATAGGGGTGCATCTTAAAATCACTGGCATCTTAGATGATGAAATGGCATCTGGATTGCTTACTTATCATTTACGTCCAACTGTGTTGATTGTACATCATCATGGGCCCTTTTATAGGGCTAAGGAACTCTGTAAGTTAAATAAGCTGAACAGTTCTTCAGCCTGCCTTTGTACATACAATGAGGCTCCTGAGAATCCCCTTTCTTTGTTAGCTTTGAGGAGGTTACATTTACAGTACAGTACAGTAACCAAGTACTACTAACACAGTACTTGGCACAAGGGAGCTGTCAGCTGTTAATAAAGTGACAGCAGTAATGGTAATGGCATCTGTATTTAACTCGAGGCTTCTGTAAACTTTTTGGAGTCACAAAGGATAGCCATAGAACCCTACCTCACCCCTCAAATGGTATACTGCCAATTTCCCCTTTCATTCACTCTACTTACTGTTCTTTATTCTCTCCACCTCTTTGATCAAACATCGCTCAAGGGACCCTACAGTCCTCTGAGGTAGTCTCATGACACTGGCATTTGTAGTCCTAGCCCTCTGGCCAAACGGGAGGACACATGTTCTTGTACACATGTGCTGGCTCCTGTCCCTTAAGAGCTGGCAGTGTCAGCATATGGGTGGCATCTAACAGGTACCATAGAAACTGGATGTATGTGTTCTCATTGCCTGCCTGCAACCTAGAATTCCTGCCCAGGAGGAGTTCTTCAAATGCTATGAAAGATGTTCCCACCCCCTGCCATGCAGCTACACTAAAAGGACATATTAATTTCTCTCCAGAATTGTGTTTATGCTGACCACTAAATATCAACTTATTAAAAAAAAAAAACTTACGTGGTTTTAATTTTTTTTTCACTCCCTGCCCCGCCCGCAGGAGAACTAATGACAGTTGCCAGATGGATGAGGGAGTTTATCGCAAACCATCCTGACTACAAGCAAGACAGTGTCATAACTGATAAAATGAATTATAGCCTTATTTTGAAGTGTAACCAAATTGCAAATGAATTATGTGAATGCCCAGAGTTACTTGGATCAGCATTTAGGAAAGTAAAATATAGTGGAAATAAAACTGACTCATCCAACTAGATGTTCTACAGGAAAGAAAAATGCGTTACTATTTTATTGACGAACTGGCTACAGTACCATGCCTCTCAGCCCATGTGTATGATATGAAGACTAATGTTAGAACTGTACTGTTTTCTGGGCCAGTGAGCCGGAAATTGATTAAGGCTTTCTTTGGTAGGTAAATCTAGAGTTTATACAGTGTACATGTACATAGTAAAGTATTTTTGATTAACAATGTATTTTAATAACATATCTAAAGTCATCGTGAACTGGCTTGTACATTTTTAAATTCTTACTCTGGAGCAACCTACTGTCTAAGCAGTTTTGTAAATGTAATGTACTGGTAATTGTACAATACTTGCATTCCAGAGTTAAAATGTTTACTGTAAATTTTTGTTCTTTTAAAGACTACCTGGGACCTGATTTGTTGAAATTTTTCTCTTTAAAAACACTTTCTCTCATTAATTTTCCTTTGTCATTTCCTTTGTTGTGTACATTAAATCACTTGAATCCATTGAAAGTGTTTCAAGGGTAATCTTGGGTTTCTAGCACCTTATCTATGATGTTTCTTTTGCAATTGGAATAATCACTTGGTCACCTTGCCCCAAGCTTTCCCCTCTGAATAAATACCCATTGAACTCTGATGGCTGTTATCAAAGGAACTTTTCTTTGTTTAAATTTGCTGATGCAGGAATTAAGTTTAAACACAACTCTGTAGAAAGGAGATTATTACCCAGAATTCACATGTAGTGATTATTAAGGACAATTTTTTTTTTAACTAAAAAAGTTGGCGGTGGGGGTAGGGGGTGGCAATCATTTTTCTTCCTATACCGACAAAGGATACTGTCAAAAATGGCGTTAGTTCTTCTGTTGTGGACTGTTATTCTGATTGCTGCTGTATACAGTTTTGTCACTCTTTAGTTTTTAGTTAAGCATACTGATAGACTTTCCTCTAAAAGCCATTCACTCCAGATTTTACCTGGGGAATATTCTACATACTGCTTACATTCTCTATAAAACTCATCAATAAATCATGAAAGGCACTGAGTTTTGTGAATCAGGACCCTAAATGTTTAATTGTAAATAAGTTTCAGATAATTATTATAGCTTTGCTTTGAGGTTTGTTGTTTTTTTTTTTTTCTCAACCAGTTAAGTCTTAACTGCTTCTGAAATAACTCTGTATTGTAGATTATGCAGATCTTTACAGGCATAAATATTTAAACTGTAATATGCTAACTTGAAGAGATTGCAATAAAGCTGCTTCAGCTAACCCTGTTTATGTTTAAATACTAGGGTTTGTTCTATATTTTATACATGCATTTTGGATGATTAAAGAATGCCTGGTTTTCGTTTGCAATTTGCTTGTGTAAATCAGGTTGTAAAAAGGCAGATAAATTAAAATGTTTGTGATATGAGGAAATACAAGAATGGAATTAGCATTCATTCAGAAACCTTTGAGTGTGTGTGAGTTCCACAGCTAAACAAATAGTAGGAGAGTTTGGTTTTTGTAATTAACCCAAATACCATGAAATTATTTTTTCATCATTGCGACCTCAGATGTTTCTAGAAAGAAGCATAGTGATGAAGACAAACAGATGCCTTATCTCCCCTAGTAGCTATCAACCCCGGTGGGGAGAAAGAACTTGAAGTGTGACTGAATTGACTGCTGTGCCACTGGAAGATTTTTTTTTTTTTTTTTTTTTTTTTTTTTTTACTCCCAACTGCTGTTGTGCTGGGTCGGTGGGGACATGGTGAATGAATGTTGAGTAACCTGGGTGCTGTGCACACTGCAGTCTAAGCAGGAGATACTTAAGACTGTGAGTCAGCAAGTCCTGCAGAGAGCTGTTTCCGACTCCTGTCTTTGGATCAGTATTCACCCCCACACACACAGAGTTCATGAAATAATGTTCATCTGAGAAACACACTTTTCTCAGAGCTCTAATTTCTTTATTTGAATGTTCCTAGGGCAGTGCTTATCAAACTGTAGTCTACATACAAATCTCTTTGGGGTGTTATTCTGGCTTGGTAAGTCTGGGGTGGGGCCCACATTTTTCTTAACAAGCTCCCAGGCGATGTTGATGCTGCGGATTTGCTGGCCCCATGAATAATAAGGACTTTCTCTACCTGAGTTATGGACACATCAATATCAAGTCTCAAATAACACTTGCTTTTAAGTCTAATGTGATATGTCTAGATTTTCTCTCATTAAAGACCAGATAGTGGTCTTCTTTCTCCAGGACAGAGAATGTAAGCCTCACGACTCTCATGAGCTTTACCATCTGAACACAGCTAAGAATTGGGGATTTTAGGAACAGAACTGTAAATCTTGAAACAAGCAAAAAGTGCATTCTCTTTGGTAGAAATACCTGTGGCCAAGCCCAGACCTTCAGATCCTAACTTGGGATACAACTGATTGTTACTCAACCTGCTGCTAACCTAAAGACTAGTTTTCTGCCCATCTAGTCCCCTGCGTGAATAAGAGGTTTCCTCCTGGTCCCAGGATGCCTCTGCTGCTCAGCTCATCTCTGAGGCTGTCTGTGAGCCTTCAGTTCAGAAATGGAGGGAAATTCCATTGCCTTGGATGTCTCCTTCCAAACCACCACCCAAAACAAAACTTAGGAGACATAGAAATCCAGGATGTGTTGTGGGTTAGGCCATATTCTGAGGAGTTGGAAGATTTCTTGGGGACCTGAAGTCTCGTGAAGAGAAAATGTGGAAGTAAGTGTCCTTCAAGCCATTGTAGTGCTTGACGTGGGGGAAAGAGGCCAGGGGGAAGGGGACCTGTGGTGCCAGGGCCTTTCAGAGCTTGCCTAGATGAGGGGATCCTTCTCAGAACTGTAAATAAGCTGCTCAGTTGCACGGTTTTCAGAGGCTCTGCTAATGAGCTTTTTGTTTGGGTTAAGCCTCCCCTGCTTTCCCTGAAGATAAGCCACTGAGTTCTATCAGCTGCTATCTTCTCTCCATTATGCTTTTGTATAAATATTTAACATTTCCTATAAACAATTCTGGAAGTACATGCCAAGTAATACTTATGGAAGTGTAAGAAGATGTTTCAGTTCAGGCTGCTATAACTACCACAGACTGACTTACACAACTGACATTTGTTACTGTTAGGGAGGCTGGAAGTGCAAGAGCAAGGCACTGGCAGATTCAGCTCCTGGTGAGCGCTCTTCATGGTTTGCAGATGGTTGTCTTGTTGCATCCCCATGTGTCGGAGAGATCATTTCTCTTGTATCTCTCCTTATCTAAGGACACTAATCCCATTCATAAGGGTTCTACCCTCATGACCTAATTATCTCCCAATGGCCCCAACTCCAAATACCCTCACACTAGGGGTTAGGCTTCAACACAGGGATCTGGGGGAGACATTCAGTCCATAACAGAAGGGAACGGGTAAGGACCACTGTAAGTGAAGAGGCCCCGGTGGGCAACCTTGGCTGGGAAAGATACATTCCTCACTATTGTGTTTTCCCGGTAAGCAAAGGCTGAGATAGGCTAGATAATCCCTAAAGCAAGCCCCTTTTCATTCTCAATATTCTATGAAATGAAACATTACAAATCTAAGTATGGAAGATGCATTAAAGAGAACCATGAGCTGGGTGCAGTGGCTCATGTAATGAGCACTTTAAGAGGCCAAGGCAGGAGGATCGTTTGAGTCCAGGATTCAAGACCAGCCTGGGCAACATAGTGAGACCCCCATGTTTACAAAACAAAATTAGCTGGATGTGGTGGTGTGCACCTGCGGTCCTAGCTACTCAGGAAACTGAGGTGGGAGGATCACTTGAGCCCAGGAAATCAAGGCTGCAGTGAGCTGTGATCATGCCACTGGACTCCAGCCTGTTACCTCTGGATGGAAATGAACAAGTGCCAAAGAGACAAACTTCTAGGTTGCTAGACATGTTTTATATCTCAATCTGGGTGATGCTTCATGGATATCAAGATGTTTAAAAATGACTGGGCTGTACACTTAAGATGAGGGCAGTTTACACATTTTGGGTTTGTTATGCCTCAAAACAGAAGCAAAATGTGGGTTAAACTGGTTCAGAAAGGAGGAAGGAGAAAAGAAACTTTTCTGAGCAAAAACTAGTGTATTAGTCCGTTTTCACACTGCTGATAAAGACATATCTGAGACTGGGTAATTTATAAAGAAAAAGAGGTTGAATGGACTCACAGTTCTACGCAGCTGGGGAGACTTCACGATCATGGCAGAAGGCAAAAGGCACGTCATTCACGGCAGCAGGCAAAGAGAATGAGAATCAAGCCAAAGGGGAAACCCCTTATAAAATCATCAGATCTCGTGAGACTTACTAACATGACAACAGTATGGGGGAAACCGCCCCCCATGATTCAATTATCTCCCACTAGGTCCCTCCCACAATACGTGGGAATTATGGGAGCTACAATTCAAGATGAGATTTGGGTGAAGACACAGCCAAACCATATCATAGTGTGGCAAATGTGTCGAAAAACTGCATTTTGATGCCCTTTTAATACATTACACTTTCATCATGGCAAATGAAAGCAGTTTAAAAACCAACATCTCAATCAGAAGTGATTCATTCTGAAGTTCCTAGGAAGTTTATCAGCACTGGGTTGGGACAGGATACAAGTACTTCTAGCATAAAAGCAAAAGTATAGAAATGAGTTCCAATCCTATTATTTATACATACTAGCTGGGTGACTTTAGACTTTGTCTATATATCATCTGTGAAATAGACATGAGAACGCTTCACCGATTTGCTATGTGGTGGAAATAAAGCAATGTACATAAAAGCAAAGGACATAAACTGTTCAGGCAAGCCATGTTCGCTCCCTACTCTGCCCCTGGAGAGTGTGACAACACTATTATATTAAAGACAACACAACCTGCATCTACTTTCTACCAGTATATAACACACATTTTCTTAATAGTCTCCTTTGAAATAATTTAGCCTTCCAAGAATGCAATGAAGTCAGCAGAGAAAAACAATCATACTGATGACTTAGGATCTAAAATTTCTAGAAAATGAAACATGAGAAGCTCTTCATATGTTTTTATCACCTCTCAAACAGTCCTGGTGAGTTTCCCAGAACCTTTTTTGGCTTTGTCCAAAATAAAGCCATGTGTTTTGAATACTATTGGTCTTTCTGCAAAGTAGAGACGCTTGGCATATTCAGAAATTTTGGGTGCAAGTGACAGAAAACCCCCACACCCACCAGCTTTAGAAAAAAAGAAAATCTACCAGCTAATATCACAGAAATGTCCAAGAGGTGGCACTAGCTTCAGGCACAGGTTATTGGCTCAAATGCTCTCAAGTCCCTTCTCCCGATTCCTGGCTTACACTTTCCACTATAACGGTTTCACTCTCAGGAAGGTTTTCTCCATAGAACACACTCCCCCAGTGCCCAGCCCTATCCAGCAGCTCCAGCAACGCCAGGCATGCATTACAGTAGCTGGGCAACCCCAGTGGAAAAGAGCCTCTCATTTGCCATAAGTGTATAGGAAAGTCTGGGTCTGTCTGAGTTTGTGCAGAATCATGACGTGATTCTCTAATGAGTCAGGAGACTGGGGTTCTAGTTCTGACTCTACAACTAGTGTTCGTATGATATTAAGCAAGTCATGTCCTCTCTTTGGACCTCAATTGTCTCATCTATAAAACAGAGGAATAAAATCTCAATGCCATCTTGAGTGTTTTAGAGCTAACAACATTTCTTAAGTTATCCACACTAAAAACTGTTTCCTCTGGAAGTTAGATAATAGTGCCCTCTAGTGATCTTTTCAGTCGGTGCCTTTTTATTTCATTTGGTGTACAAATATTCCTCAATTCACAGACACATTCAGAGCGCATTTGCTATAAAATGAAATTCCACATTGAAATATATTTTCCATTCTCATTTTAAGATAGAAATATGCTTGTGCTCCAAAATAAGCAGCTAACACTGTGGATTTCACATTTATTACTGTTTTAGCTGCGTCTTGCTCATTTGGTTATATTGTACTTTCATTGTTGTTCTTTGTACGGGTTTTCTACTATCCCTTGTGATTTCTTCTTTGCCATGGGTTGCTTAGTAGAATGTGGCTTCATTTCAAAACCTTTGGGAATTTTCTAGATGTCTTTTTTGTTATAGATGACTAGTATAGTTTCATTTTGATCGTAGAATATTCTGTTATTTCAATGTGTTGAATGTTTGACTTTTTAATAGCCCAGCATACAGTCTTTCTTGATGAATATTCCATGTACACTTCAGAATAATATACAATTGGTGTGTATAGTGTCTAGTTTTCTTTAGTAGTTGAATTTTTGATAATGTTCTTCAAATCATCTGTATCCTTGCTGCTTTTCTTTGTCTACTTTTTTTCAATTACTGAGAGTGGAATGTTAAAATCCCAAAATTTGATTGTGGATTTGTCTGTTTCTCTATAGTTTTGCCAGTTTTTGCCTCGTACACTATGAAGCTCTGTTAGGTATCTTCACACTTAGGAATTGTATGTCTTCTTGATGAATTGATCCTTCTATCATAATAAGTATCCCCTTTTTTAATCTCTAGGAATACTCTTGTTTTGAACTTTACTTTGATATTAATACTCCATGTCAACTTTCTTACAATTAGTGCTTACATAATAAATATTTTCTATCATTTTACTTGCAACCTAGCTATGATTTTAGAATTAAAGTGTTTCCCTTTAAACAGCTTCTAGTTGGGTCTTTCCTTTTTTTATCCTTTTTAATGGAAGTGCTTAGTTCATTAACATTTACTGTAATAATTGATATGGTTGAGTTTAAGTCTACCATCTTGTTAGTTTCCTATTTGTTTCTAATGTTCTCTTTCCTTTAATGCACCTTTCCTGTCATCTTTTGGTATCCCATTTTATGTCCTCTACTGACTTAATAATATCTTGTATTTAAAAATGATTTCCCCAAACAACCCCATCAAAAACTGTGCAAAGAATATGAACAGACACGTCTCAAAATAAGACATTTATGGGGCCAAAAAACATACGAAAAAAAGCTCATCATCACTGGTCATTAGAGAAATGCAAGTCAAAACCAAAATGAGATAGCATCTCACGCCACTTAGAATGGTGATCATTAAAAAGTCAGGAAACAACAGGTGCTGGAGAAGATGTGGAGAAATAGGAACGCTTTTACACTGTTGGTGGGAGTGTAAATTAGTTCAACCATTGTGGAACACAGTGTGGCGATTCCTCAAGGATCCAGAAGCAGAAATACCATTTGACCCAGTGATCCCATTACTAGATATATACCCAAAGGATCATAAATCATTCTACTATAAAGACTCATGCACACGTATGTTTATTGCAGCACTATTCACAACCAACTCAACTGCCCATCAGTGGTAGACTGGATAAAGAAAATGTGGCACATATACACCATGGAATACTATGCAGCCATAAAAAAGGATGAGCTCATGTCCTTTGCAGGGACATGGATGAAGCTGGAAACCGTCATTCTCAGCAAACTAACACAAGAACAGAAAACCAAACACCACATGTTCTCACTCATAAGTGGGAGTTGAACAATGAGAATACATGGACACAGGGAGGGGAACATCACACACTGGGGCCTGTCAGAGGGTGGGTGGGCTAGGGGAGGGATAGCATTAGGAGAAATACCTAATTTAGGTGATGGGTTGATGAGTGCAGCAAACCACCATGGCACGTGTATACCTATGTAACAAACCTGCACGTTCTGTACATGTATTCCGGAACTTAAAGTATAATAAATAAATAAATAAATAAATAAATAAGGTTTCTCTTCGCATATTTTTAAATGATTATAATATTCATCTCTAACTTACTACAATTAAGCATAGACTAACACTAAATCAGTTCATATACAATGAAACACCATAGTGGAGTACACGTTCACCCACCACCTCCCATTCTCTGCTATTGTCATATATTTTACTACCACATATGGTTTTTTTTAAATTTTATTATTATAATACTTTAAGTTTTAGGGTACATGTGCACAACGTGCAGGTTTGTTACATGTGTATACATGTGCCATGTTGGTGTGTTGCGCCCACTAACTCGTCATTTAGCATTAGGTATATCTCCTAATGCTATCCCTCTCCCCTCCCCCCACCCCACAACAGGCCCCAGTGTGTGATGTTCCCCTTCCTGTGTCCATGTGTTCTCATTGTTCAATTCCCACCTATGAGTGAGAACATGCGGTGTTTGGTTTTTTGTCCTTGTGATAGTTTGCTGAGAATGATGGTTTCCAGCTTCATCCATGTCCCTGCAAAGGACATGAACTCATCCTTTTTTATGGCTGCATAGTATTCCATGGTGTATATGTGCCACATTTTCTTAATCCAGTCTATCATTGTTGGACATTTGGGTTGGTTCCAAGTCTTTGCTATTATGAATAGTGCTGCAGTAAACATACGTGTGCATGTGTCTTTATAGCAGCATGATTTATAGTCCTTTGGGTATATACCCAGTAATGGGATGGCTGGGTCAAATGGTATTTCTAGTTCTAGATCCCTGAGGAATCACCACACTGACTTCCACAATGGTTGAACTAGTTTACAGTCCCACCAACAGTGTAAAAGTGTTCCTATTTCTCCACATCCTCTCCAGCACCTGTTGTTTCCTGGATGATTGCCATTCTAACGGGTGTGAGATGGTATCTCATTGCGGTTTTGATTTGCATTTCTCTGATGGCCAGTGATGATGAGCATCTTTTCATGTGTTTTTTGGCTGCATAAATGTCTTCTTTTGAGAAGTGTCTGTTCATGTCCTTTGCCCACTTTTTGATGGGGTTGTTTGTTTTTTTCTTGTAAATTTGTTGGAGTTCATTGTAGATTCTGGATATTAGCCCTTTGTCAGATGAGTAGGTTGCAAAAATTTTCTCCCATTCTGTAGGTTGCCTGTTCACTCTGATGGTAGTTTCTTTTGCTGTGCAGAAGCTCTTTAGTTTAATTAGATCCCATTTGTCAATTTTGGCTTTTGTTGCCATTGCTTTTGGTGTTTTAGTCATGAAGTCCTTGCCCATGCCTATGTCCTGAAAGGTATTGCCTCGGTTTTCTTCTAGGGTTTTTATGGTTTTAGATCTAACATTTAAGTCTTTAACCCATCTTGAATTAATTTTTGTATAAGGTGTAAGGAAGGGATCCAGTTTGAGCTTTCTACATATGGCTAGCCAGTTTTCCCAGC
This sequence comes from Pongo abelii, assembly GCF_028885655.2. Taxonomy (NCBI): domain Eukaryota; kingdom Metazoa; phylum Chordata; class Mammalia; order Primates; family Hominidae; genus Pongo; species Pongo abelii. The sequence continues at coordinate 53,995,287 of NC_071990.2, read as the reverse complement.
ACCATTTATTAAATAGGGAATCCTTTCCCCATTTCTTGTTTTTGTCAGGTTTGTCAAAGATCAGATAGTTGTAGATATGCGGCATTATTTCTGAGGGCTCTGTTCTGTTCCATTGATCTATATCTCTGTTTTGGTACCGGTACCATGCTGTTTTAGTTACTGTAGCCTTGTAGTATAGTTTGAAGTCAGGTAGTGTGATGCCTCCAGCTTTGTTCTTTTGCCTTAGGATTGACTTGGTGATGCAGGCTCTTTTTTGGTTCCATATGAACTTTAAAGTAGTTTTTTCCAATTCTGTGAAGAAAGCCATTGGTAGCTTGATGGGGATGGCATTGAATCTATAAATTACCTTGGGCAGTATGGCCATTTTCAAGATATTGATTCTTCCTACCTATGAGCATGGAATGTTCTTCCATTTGTTTGTATCCTCTTTTATTTCATTGAGCAGTGGTTTGTAGTTCTCCTTGAAGAGTTCCTTCACATCCCTTGTAAGTTGGATTCCTAGGTATTTTATTCCCTTTGAAGCAATTGTGAATGGGAGTTCACTCATGATTTGGCTCTCTGTCTGTTATTGGTGTATAAGAATGCTTGTGATTTTTGCACATTGATTTTGTATCCTGAGACTTTGCTGAAGTTGCTTATCAGCTTAAGGAGATTTTGGGCTGAGACAATGGGGTTTTCTAGATATACAATCACGTCATCTGCAAACAGGGACAATTTGACTTCCTCTTTTCCTAATTGAATGTCCTTTATTTCCTTCTCCTGCCTGATTGCCCTGGCCAGAACTTCCAACACTATGTTGCATACGAATGGTGAGAGAGGGCATCCCTGTCTTGTGCCAGTTTTCAAAGGGAATGCTTCCAGTTTTTGTCCATTCAGTATGATATTGGCTGTGGGTTTGTCATAGATAGCTCTTATTATTTTGAGATACGTCCCATCAATACCTAATTTATTGGGAGTTTTTAGCATGAAGGGTAGTTGAATTTTGTCAAAGGCCTTTGCTGCATCTATTGAGATAATCATTTGGTTTTTGTCTTTGGTTCTGTTTATATGCTGGATTACATTTATTGATTTTCGTATGTTGAGCCAGCCTTGCATCCCAGGCATGTAGCCCACTTCATCATGGCGGATAAGCTTTTTGATGTGCTGCTGAATTTGGTTTGCCAGTATTTTATTGAGGATTTTTGCATCAATGTTCATCAAGGATATTGGTCTAAAATTCTCTTTTTTTGTTGTGTCTCTGCCAGGCTTTGGTATCAGGATGATGCTGGCCTCATAAAGTGAGTTAGGGAGGATTCCCTCTTTTTCTATTGATTGGAATAGTTTCAGAAGGAATGGTACCAGCTCCTCCTTGTACCTCTGGTAGAATTCGGCTGTGAATCCATCTGGTCCTGGACTTTTTTTGGTTGGTAAGCTATTAATTATTGCCTCAATTTCAGAGCCTGTTATTGGTGTATTCAGAGATTCAGCTTCTTCCTGGTTTAGTCTTGGGAAGGTGTATGCGTCGAGGAATTTATCCATTTCTTCTAGATTTTCTAGTTTATTTGCGTAGAGGTGTTTATAGTATTCTCTGATGGTAGTCTGTATTTCTGTGGGATCGGTGGTGATATCCCCTTTGTCATTTTTTATTGTGTCTATTTGATTCTTCTCTCTTTTCTTCTTTATGAGTCTTGCTAGTGGTCTATCAATTTTGTTGATGTTTTCAAAAAACCAGCTCCTGGATTCATTGATTTTTTGAAGGGTTTTTTGTGTCTCTATTTCCTTCAGTTCTGCTCTGATCTTAGTTATTTCTTGCCTTCTGCTAGCTTTTGAATGTGTTTGCTCTTGCTTTTCTAGTTCTTTTAATTGTGATATTAGGGTGTCAATTTTAGATCTTTCCTGCTTTCTCTTGTGGGCATTTAGTGCTATAAATTTCCCTCTACACACTGCTTTGAATGTGTCCCAGAGATTCTGGTATGTTGTGTCTTTGTTCTCGTTGGTTTCAAAGAACATCTTTATTTCTGCCTTCATTTCTTTATGTACCCAGTAGTCATTCAGGAACAGGTTGTTCAGTTTCCATGTAGTTGAGCAGTTTTGAGTGAGTTTCTTAATCCTGAGTTCTAGTTTGATTGCACTGTGGTCTGAGAGACAGTTTGTTATAATTTCTGTTGTTTTACATTTGCTGAGGAGTGCTTTACTTCCAACTATGTACCACATGTGTTATGCTGCTCACAATCCAGTGTTGATGTTTACTTTAAAAGTAAAATATGTCAAGCCTTTATATCTAAAATATGTAAAGAACTCTCCAAACTCAACAGAGAAAAGCAAACAATCTAATCATAGAACGGGCAAAAGTCATAAAAGAGTTATTTCACCAAAGAGGTGAGGCACATGGCAAATAAGCGTGTGAAAAGATGTTCGACATCATTAGCCACTAGGGAAATGCAAATTAAAACCACAGTGAGTATTACTACTTGCCTATTTAAAGAGTTAAAATTAAAAAAAAATAGTGATAATACCAAATGCTGGCAAGGACACAGGACACCTGATTACTTGTATGTTGCTGGTGGGGATATAAAATAGTACAGCCACTCTAAGAAACAGTTAGGCAATTTCTTATAAATCTAAATGTGTGATTACCATTCAACCCAGCAGTTGCACTCTTAGGCATTTATCCCAGAAAAATGAAAGCTTATATTTACACAGAAGCTGTATACAAATGTTCACAACAGCTTTATTCCTACTAGCCAAACACAGGAAACAACCCAGATGTCCTTCAAGAAGTGAATGGCTGAGCAAATTGCAGTACATCTATCTCATCTAATACTACTCATCTACTCGCCTGTCTCATCGAATACTACTCAGCAACAAAAGGGAATGAACTAGTGATATCAGCAACAATCTGGATGAGTCTCCAGTGAATTATAATCAAGAAAAAAAAAAGCCCAATACCAATTGGTTGCTAGAGTTTCAGGATGGGGCAGGGGGATACAGGAGAGAGGTTGATGTGGTTACAAAAGGCCAGTTCAAGGGATCCTCATGAAAGATAGAACTGTTTGGTGTCTTGACTGTGAAGTGGAAACATGAACCTACAATGGTGATAAAATTGTATAGAACTAAATACACACACACGCACACACACACACACAAATGCATACAAGTAAAACAGGAGAAATTGAATAAGATGGGTAGATCTTGTCAATGCCAATAGCTTGGTTGTGATACTGTACTATATTTCTTCAAACTGTGTCCATTGGAAAAAAAAATTGGGTGAAGAGTACATGGGATCATTCTGTATTATTTCTTATAACTGTATATGAACCTAGAATTACCTCAAAATTAAAAGTTTAATTTTAAAAAGGTAATTATACAGGCACGAGAAGGTATAAAGAGGTACAAATGTACCCACCATTAAAGAGTTTATCATGGAGGCAGGGTTAGGAAGCCAGTGGTTTTAGAGATGGCAAAGTTTTGTTGATCACATTCAGGAGACAGTGTAATTGTAACAGATGAAGTCTGTAGTCATATAATCATACCAGTGGACATTTATTGCACAAATCTAAATGCTTTCCATGTGGCATCTCAGTCTTTACTAGAACCCCTGCAGTAGGATATTATGATTGCCATTTTGCCAGTAACGAAACTAAAGTATAATCAGGTTAAGCAACTTGCCCATTTTTTTTCAATCTAAGACAGTCCTTATTTGGCTAATCTTGACTGATATTTTGGTGCTTATATATAAAGAGCTCTGGATTATTTGTCAAAAGCCTTGAGGGGGTGGGCACAGTGGCTCATGCCTGTAATCGCAGCACTTTGGGAGACCAAGGCAGGAGGATCACTTGAAGCCAGAAGTTTCAGACCAGCTTGGGCAATATAGTGAGATTCCTGTCTCTACCCAAAAAATTAAAAATTAGCTGGGCATAGTGGTGTGTGTGTGTAGTCCCAGCTACTCAGGAGGCTGAGGCAGAAGGATAGTTTGAACCCAGGGCTTTAAGGTTACAGTGAGCTATGAATGTGCCATCGCACTCCAGACCGGGCAACAGAGTTAGATCCTGTCTCAAAAAAAAAAAAAGAAAAGAAAAGTCCTGGGTTCTAGTCCCACTCTACTACTGATTAACATTTTAACTTGAAGAGTGATTCAATCACTTGGTTGCCCCACTTGAAAAAAAAAGCTGGAGTACATACCTAGAATCCTTACCACATGAACATTCTATATTTTTGGTTCTTTGACTCTAAAATGGTCTGTGTAAAAGAGTGTTTTCCATCCCTCTTTTGGCTGTTAGAGCCATCCCTGTTGACTTAACCCCTTTCCCCTGAACCCTTCATATGTTTATTGAGCATCCACTCCAGTTGTACACTGGGTGTTTGTTTTCACGGAGTTACTGGTACCCTCCACCCTCACCCCTCTCTCTCCCTGCAGAAGGCTTTTCTAAAACTTTCAGCCATGGTCAATTTCAGGTGATAGCAATGGAAATCATTTATTGAGTGCTTACCAAATGCTAGAGATTGACACAGGCTATGTCATTTTTTCAATACAAAGCCCTGGGAAATGGGTACTATCAGACCGTTTTCACACCTGTGGCTTAGAAAACTTAAATGTCTAGTGTAAGGGCGGTTGCAGTGGCAGGCAGAGACAGGTCTTAAACCCTCGCCTACCTAACTCAGACACACTTGGCAATACTATATATCTCTTTAAGCCTTCCAGAGGATATGTTTTAGGAGGTGGATTGTTCCATTTTATATATATATGAACATGATAGATAGATAGATAGATAGATAGATAGATAGATAGATAGATAGATAGATAGATAGAGATAATTTTAAACGTGCTCACTCATTTCTGAAAATTTACATTTGATAACTAAAAGAGCCTTGCAATTCCAGCATCTCCCTCATGGTGGCAGTATAAGACTAATTCATGTACACGCAGCCTCCAACATCAACAACTAACACAGAAGAAACCTCCTTAATAAATCAGCTTCTGGTCAAGACTGGTGTTACGTAAAATGCAAAATTAGGACCCTCGGAAGAGGAAAACAAGAGTCTCAAGTATCTAGGTTATTGACCCCAGAAACAAAAGAAATTTGACAAACTTGCAAAACAGAGACAACAACTTCCTATGGGGGGAAAAAACAAAGCAACTACTTGTTGCTGCCCACCCGTTTAGTAACTGGCCTTGGTAGTCTTCCAGCAGCAAGCACAATAGCCTTGTCCACAGATGCTTTTCCCATTTCCTCGGTCCCCTTGAAACCAAGCTTTTGAGAACAAATAGTTCATTTCTCCTTTCTTAATTTCCTGTGAAGGTTTTAAACACAACGATAACTGGCCTATAGAAATTTCACATATTTTTCTAGATCACTATGGCCTATCAACCCCCGCCTGATGATTAAATGAACGACGATGTATCCAAGGTTCTTAAACAGCTTGGTTGCAACGAATGAACACAAAAAACACCAGACAGTAAACACGTATCGAATTATATCTGGGTACAGTAGACACCATTGGGCAGACTTCAGAATTAGCCCCCAGAAGTTTTGTTTTTGCTTGACTCTTGGTCATAGCTGATTGGACTAGAAGTGAACACCTGACTCAGGAGGAGGAAGTCCATTGGCTGACCAGGAGCCAATTAGGGTCTCTCTCTTGAGAACTACAACTAAAAGACAGAGATGCAGGTTATTTAGTCCAGTTGTGGATGTAGCATTAGACAGATATAAAACCCAAGAACTCTTGGTACTGAGGCCTGGTTGTTCAACTTTCCTCAGATTTTAGGGGGTGACCAGGTTCCCTCCCAGCAAAGTATCATTTTTGTTTAAGCTTAATTTCAGTGGGTTATGTTACATGCATTCTCCATCAAAGACTCCAAGCCCTGTGCAAAGTGCAGTGAGGGCATACAAAGAATTTATGACATTTCCCTGCTCTCCTGGGTTATGGGCAATTTTCCTTGCTGTAGAGAGAACAGGGTCTCTGGAATTCAACCCATCTTTGTGACCCTGTGAATGTTCCTTTTTTTCTCTCTCAGAGATTCAACTTTGTTCTCAGTAACATGGAAATGATAGCATCTGCCTAAAAGTCATTTTGAACAGGAAGCGTCCCTCTGGCCGGGTGCCTGGTGCATGGCAGATTATCAGTAAATGTCAGCCTCTGCACTGCTTTGCAAGTAGGTCCTTTGGCCGCTCTCAAATGCAAGTCACACAAAGATTGTGGGAGTTTTTTTTTTTTTTTTAATAGAAAATACATCATTCCTATAGAGAAAAAAATACAGTCACATTTAATAATGGCTGTTTAGACAGGCACAGGTTCTCTCGAGCCTCTGGAGGTGGTGGAAAGTGGAGGTGGGTCACTGATCCCAAGAAATGGGCTACAGGACTGAGGCCAGTTTCTGGAGAGAGGAGATGGTCACTCCTATATTTAAGCCAATGGTGAAGGTTAAGTAGGAGAGTCCAGAGGGACCGTTGAGCCCACTTGCTTGACAATATTGGTGCAGGACAAGTCTAACCCTCCTAACTGAGCAGCTGCCCCCCCCCCCCCCACTAGTGGTCTCTCTTGTGGAGAAAATTTTTACCTGATCAACTTATTCTCGTGAAGCACAAGGGCCTGATATGAACACCCCTTCTGTAGGCATTTTCAAAGAAGTTAGTGAGGGTAACAGAAAGAAAAACCCCTATGCATCGAATTTCAGGCACCATCGGGGAAATGTTTTTTCTTAGGTTGGCTTTCAAGGTATCTTCAAATCACCCTGTTACAAATGGGGTATTAAATAGCCTGCTCTGCCTAGAGAAAAGGTTCCTAAGATTCCTTGTAGCTGCTGGGAAGTTACTGAAGTCCTCAGTGCCCTGTTTTGAAAAAGTGTTGACAATGCAGTGGAAAGTTGCATCTGGCAGCTAACAAATAATCTCGATGCCAGGGATTGTTGCACTGAAAATGCAAGGCTACCAAAACAAGCAGTTCAGGCCCTCAAGAACCCTGAATGTTCATGAGTATTCACCAAGTGTCACATAGAGCTTATGTCTCAGATGTTTTTCACAGTCCAGCCCCCCAGGATGCTTTCCAAATTCTGTGGACAGCCTAGAACTGTTTCCTCAAAGCCCTTTAGTGCAGTGAGGCACAAATATATCTCTTTATTACTCCTTTTTCTTTTCTTTTTTTGTTTTTGTTTTTGTTTTGTTTTGTTTTTTTAGAGATGGAGTCTCACTGTATTGCTTAGGCTAGTCTCAAACTCCTGGGCTCAAGCAATCCTCCCATCTCAGCCTCCTGAGCAGCTGGGACTACAGGCGAGCACCACCACACCCAGCTTTATTACTTCTTTTGTAAAAATAAAATTTGTTTTAAAAGCAGAGAACATGCTCATTCATTCTGCAGCTGGATCTTGAATAACTTTGCCACTTCGAGAGTTCTGACCCCAAAAACATTGCTGTCACTTTCCAGGTATTCTATCCCTCCTTGGACCCCATAGCCTGGCTGCCCAAGTCAGACAAGTATGGAAGATTTGTTTGTGAGGACAGAGACAGCCACTGGCAACATACCGAGGTATTACAGAGACTTGCTGTGAAGCAAGGCCAACAAAACATCACTTACACAATCAAATAACAAAGAGGGGCATCTTTTTCAAAATGAAAGGTCTATGTGTAAATAAATTCTTTCTGAAAAATAAACAAGATATGAGATAAGAATCCAGGTTTGCTTTGGTATCACTATGGTTACTAGAATGATATTCAAGACGTTTTCACCATGTTCTCCTCCTTTTGAATGCATGCCACAAGTAAAGCATGCCTGAGTTTGGTCTAGAGAGCCTAGGGTGCATTCTCTTTAATGGATGTAGAAGGGATGGGGTTAGCACATTGCTAAGCTTAAAAACAAACAAAAATCCTAGGGAAGATCCTCTCCTTTACTGGCTCAAAAAAGCCCCTGGTAAGAAAAAGTTGTTATACTATTAGTGACATGACTGTTTGGTATTGTAAATATCACTCTCAATCAACCAGTATTAGTGAGCACTGCTGAGCACTCACCATAAGAAGTCATTTACCCGATGGTTATTGAAACCGTTCCATATGAAATTTTGAATTAGTTGCTTAATGTTCTCATTTTTGCCACAGTGTTTTTCTTGACCTAGAGACAGACTCAGTTCTAGTCCTCGTAAGAACAAACTCTTAACTTTGCTCCTGTAACCTAGACTGAGGACTCAGAACTGACCTCGTTTCACTGCTGCATAATACCATATTTCCTGTTTGACAAAGATCCTACCTTGAGCTTGCAAAGACTCCCTGCTTCTTAAAACTGAAACTGGACCCCTTCCTTACACCTTATACAAAAATTAACTCAAGATGGATTAAAGACTTAAACGTAAGACCTAAAACCATAAAAACCCTAGAAGAAAACCTAGGCAATACCATTCAGGACATAGGCATGGGCAAAGACTTCATGACTAAAACACCAAAAGCAATAGCAACAAAAGCCAAAATAGACAAATGGGATCTAATTAAACTAAAGAGCTTCTGCACAGCAAAAGAAACTATCACCAGAGTGAACAGGCAACCTACAGAATGGGAGAAAATTTTTGCAATCTATCCAGCTGACAAAGGGCTAATACCTAGAACTACAAAGAACTTAAACAAATTTACAAGAAAAAAACCCCATCAAAAAGTGTGCAAAGGATATGAACAGACACTTCTCAAAAGAAGACATTTATGCAGCCAACGAACATATGAAAAAAGCTCATCATCACTGGTCATTAGAGAAATGCAAATCAAAACCACAATGAGATACCATCTCATGCCAGTTAGAATGGTGATCATTAAAAAGTCAGGAAACAACAGATGCTGGAGAGGATGTAGAGAAATAGGAATGCTTTTACACTGTTGGTGGAAGTGTAAATTAGTTCAACCATGTGGAAGACAGTGTGGCGATTCCTCAAGGATCTAGAACGAGAAATACCATTTGACCCAGCGATCCCATTACTGGGTATATACCCAAAGGATTATAAATCATTCTACTATAAAGACACATGCACACATGTTTATTGCAGCACTATTCACAATAGCAAAGACATGGAACAAACCCAAATGCCCATCAACGATAGACTGGATAAAGAAAATGTGGCACATATACACCATGGAATACTATGCAGCCATAAAAAAGGATGAGTTCATGTCCTTTGCAGGGACATGGATGAAGCTGGAAACCATCATTCTCAGCAAACTAACACAAGAACAGAAAACGAAACACCACATGTTCTCACTCGTAAGTGAGAGTTGAACAATGAGAACACATGGACACAGGGAGGGAAACATCACACACCGGGGCCTGTCAGGGGTGGGGGAACCAGGGGAGGGATAGTATTAGGAGAAATACCTAATGTAGGTGATGGGTTGATGGGTGCAGCAAACTACCATGGCATGTGTATACCTATGTAACAAAACTGCACGTTCTGCACATGTACCCCAGAACTTAAAGTATAATAAAAAAAGACTCCCTGCTTCTTATTCATTTTCCCTGATAAACATATAAAACGATTGATCATGAATAGAGAGGAAAAGGCATAAATAAGGACAGGACGCAATAGAACATAGAGCTCAAGGAACAAGGTCTCTGACATCTGACTGCTGGACTTTAACTGTGACCTTGGGGAAGTTATCTAACCTGCTTATGCCTTAGTTTCTTCATATGCAAAGTAGGGATGGTAATAATAGCACTTACAGAGTTGTGAGGATAAAAGAACTAGTACATGTCAAGCATTTAAGATAGTGCCTATAGAATAGTAAGCACTCAATAAATGCTAGCTATTTTTCTAGCTGAGTGCAGTTTTAAAAAATTATCCTTAAAAAAATTCAAAAGACTACTGTAAACTTTAAGTTGATATAAAACTCATAGCAAAACATCATCAAGAAAACGGAAAGCTGAGCTGGGTGCGTTGGCTCATGCCTGTAATCCCAGCACTTTGAGAGCCTGAAGCAGGAGGATCACTTGAGGTCAGGAGTTCAAGACCAGCCTGGCCAACATGGTGAAACCCTGTCTCTACTAAAAATACAAAAATGAGCTGGGTGTGGTGGTGAATGCCTGTAATCCCAGCTACTCAGGAGGCTGAGGCAGAAAATCACTTGAATCCAGGAGGTGGAGGTTGCAGTGAGCCGAGATCATGCCACTGCACTCCAGCCCGGGCCACAGAGTGATATTCCACCCGCCCCCACCCCCCCCAAAAAAAATAAAATGGAAAGCTGAATAGCTAGGTGGGGAAAATATGTGACACAATATAACGAAAGGTGAATGTCCTTAATATATAAAGAGTTGAAAAACATTGACAATTAAAGATATTAAGACTGCCTAGAAAAGGCAAAGGATATGAAAAAAAATTCACAAAAAAGGAAAAGCTTGAAAAGCCGTCTTGTGTTAATGGATTGGAAAACTTAATACTGTTATGATTCAGTACTACTGAAAGTGATCTACAGATTTAATGCAGACTTAAACGAAATGTGGCATATACGTCTCACACCAGTCAGAATGGCTGTCATTAAAAAGTCAAAAAACAACAGATGCTGCCAAGGTTGTGGAGAAAAGGGAATGCTCACACACTGCTGATGGGAAAGTAAATTAGTTCAGCCATTGTGGAAGGCAGCTTGGTGATTCTCAAAGAATTTAGAACTACCATTCAACCCAGCAATCCCATTATTGGGTATATACCCAAAGAAATAAAAATCATTCTAGGATAAAGACACGTGCGTGTGTATGTTCACTGCAGCACTATTTACAATAGCAAAGACATGGAACCAACCTAAATGCCCATCAATGGTAGGTTGGATAAAGAAAATATGGTACATACACATTATGGAACACCACAGAGCCATGGAAAAGAACAAGATCATGTCCTCTGCAGCAACAGGGATGGAGTTGGGGGCCATTATCCTAAAAACTAGTGCAGAAACAGAAAACCAAACACCACATGTTCTCACTTATAAGTGGGAGCTAAGCATTGAGTACACAAGGACATAAAGAAGTAAACAACAGACACCAGGACCTACTTGAGGGTGAAGGGTGGGAGGAGGGTGAGGATTGAGAAGCTACCTACCTATCAGGTACTATGCTTATTACCTAGGTGGCAAAATACTCTGTATACCAAACCCCTGTGACACACAATTTACCTAAGTAACAAACCTGCACATGTACCCCTGGACTGGAAATAAAGGTTAACAAAATAAAAACAAATAAAGATTTAAAAAAACCAAAGAGGGGAAAATGTGGTTGGTATATACATGCAATAAAATATTTAGCCTTTAAAAAAAGGAAATTCTGACACATGCTACAACATAAATGGACCTTGAGGACACGCTAATTTCAATAAACCAGCCACAAAAGGACAAGTATTGTATTTTTATAATTATATGGGGTATTTAGAGTAGTCAAATTCAGATACAGAAGGTAAATCGTGATTGCTGGGAACTATAAGGAGAGGGAATGGGATATTGTTGTTTAACGAATGTACAGTTTCAATTTGCAAGATGAAATGGGTTCTGGAGATTGGTTGAACATGGATTTACTTAACTACAGAACTGTACACTTAAAAAATGGTTAACTGGTAAATTTTATGCTATATGTATTTTAACCACAATTAAAATTTTAAAAATAAAAATTAAGAAAAAAGGGAAGGCTAGGCCGGGCATGGTGGCTCACGCCTGTAATCCCAGCACTTTGGGAGGCCAAGGTGGGTGGATTACCTGAGGTCATGAGACTGAGAGCATCCTGGCCAACATGGTGAAACCCCGTCTCTACTAAAAATACAAAAATCAGCTGGGTGTGGTGGCACGTGCCTGTAATCCCAGCTACTTGGGAGGCTGAGGCAGGAGAATTGCTTGAACTCGGGAAGCAGAGGTTGCAGCGAGCCGAGATTGCACCACTGCACTCCAGCCTGGGCGACAGAGAAAGAATTCATCTGAAAAAAAAAAAAAAGAAAAGAAAAAGGGAAAGCTAATGAATGAATAGAAAAATAAACAAACTTACTTGTAATCAAGGAAATGAAACTGAAAATGGAATTAATTTTTGCTAACAAAATTAGTAGAGTCGGTTTTTTTTAAGAGTATAATAACACAACACTGGCAGAGATAAAGCAAAATGGGCACTTTCCCACACTTCGATAGCACTAACCTAAGAGCTTTAAAATATTCATATTTTTACTGAGATAGTCTATTTCTAGGAATCTATCATAAGAAGATGATCAGAAATGCAAAGTGCATATTATATATATATATTCATGTATATCAGTATAACAATATCTCTTCATAGTGCTACTTATAATTTTAAAAAATTAGACAACCCAAAGTCTACTGATACAGAAACAGTTATAAATGTTATGTTTTGGAATGAATGGCATGTAGAATTTGCAACTGCTAGAAAAGGTATTTATGAATAATTTTTAATGACATGATAAAATAATCATCATGTGGTTTTAGTACATGACACAGATTATGGAGCCTAATATGCAATAAAATAACAACTATGCAACAAATATAAGTAAGCGTAGTAAAAAGAATGGAAGCAATTTGAAATATGCACAGTGATTTCCTTTAGCTAGTCAGACTTTGGATGGTTTTAATTGTTTCTTTATACTTTTCTGTCATTTTCGTTCTTTTACGTAAAGTGGATCTAGGAACACTGCAAGGCCTCCATGGAAGATGCTGTCTTTACTTTCAATCTCATGCCAGATCTGTTAGCCAATGGCTCTCAACTAAGGGACATTAGGGTTAACATCAATTAACTCTTCTTCAATTCTCAAATTTATGTTTGTTTGTGTTCTAGACTCCAGTCGTAAAAGATAGTCTTAAAATATTACTACATGTCAATGATGTGAGGTTGAGAAAAAAATATATAAAAATAAATTAAAAATAAAAAATAATAACACTACCAAGTTTTTAGTTACTTTTTGTTGCTCTGTGGTAGTAAAATACATACATAAGAGTACTATTATAATTTTTCAGTGACTAATGGCATTATTTTTTGTTTGTTTGTTTGTTTGTTTGAGACGGAGTCTCGCTCTGTTGCCCAGGCTGGAGTGCAGTGGCGCGATCTTGGCTCACTGCAAGCTCCACCTCCCGGGTTCACGCCATTAAGGGCAATTATATATATATGTGCTCCTAACAATACCACTACAATTTTTATAGTCTTAAAATTTGCCATAAGCCAGCTTCTTTCAACTTTGTTCTACAGAGCACCTTTCTAAAAGGTGTTACCAGGTAAGCCAAGTTTGAGAAACCCGGCTCTTTTTTTTTGTTTGTTTCCCAAACTTATTTGACCATGGACCACTTTTATCAAGCAGTGTCTTTTAAAAACATCCCATGAAACTGTGTTTCCTAGGAACCCATTTGTGAAGTGCTGTAGTAATATGTATGATAACAGAATGCTAGTAAATAGGAGAATGTATTTTCTGGAAAATGTAGGATTTTTGTTTCTACTGTAATCATACCTAAAATACTTTATAGATGGGTTCAAGAATGTTATGGACTGAACTGTGTCCCCCCAAAATTCATTTTTGAACTCTCTTAACTCCCAGTATCTCAGAATGTGACTTTCTTTGGAGATAAGGAATTTAAAGTGGTAACTAAGTTAAAATGAGGCCATCAGAGTGGGCCCTAATGCAACATGATCGGTGTCTTTATAAGAACAAGAAATTTGAACACAGACTCACAGAGAAGAAAGATTATGTGAAACCGCAGGGAGAAGATGGCCATCTACAAGCTAAGGAGAGAGGCCTTGGGAGAAACCAATCCTGCTGACACTTTGATCTAGGTTTCCTTGTCTCCAGAAATGTGAGCAAATAAATTTCTATTGTTTAAGCCACCCAATCTGTGGTGCTTTCTTATGGCAGCTCTAGAAAACTCATGTAAATGGTGTACAAACACAAACATCCCTGTACAGGCAGGGCGGGAGGGCCCTGATAGGAGTATTTGACTGTTTATATTGTTTAGAATTCTGGGAGCATGGTGATAATAACAAAGACTGATTTTCAGTTGGTTTTATTATTGCTTTTAAATTTTCTACAGACAATGTGTCCCCTTGCTGCCACCTTCACCAATCCTCTTGGCACACCATTAATGTCAATCAGTGTTGTTGGTTGAATTGTGTCCCCACAAAAGACATGTTGAAGTCCTAACCCCCAGCACCTGTGAACTTGACGTTATTTGGAAAAAGGCTTTTGCAGATGTAATCAAGTCAAGATGAGGTCTTATTGGATCACGGTGGGCCCTAAATCCACTGATCAATGTCCTTATAAAAAGAGATATTTGGAGACACACAGACACACAGGGACAAAGGCCATGTGAAGATGGAGGCACAGATTGGAGTTACACTGCTACGAATCCAGGAATGCCAAGGATTGCCAGCAACCACCAGAAACTAGAAGAAGCAAGAAATAATTTTTCCATAGAGCCTTCAGAGGGAGTGTGGCCCTGCTGACACCTTGATTTTGGACTTCTAGCTGCTGGCACTGCGAGAGAATAAATTTCTGTTGTTTTAAATTGCCCAGCTTATTATATTGTACTTCATTACAGCCGATCCAGGAAACTAACGCAATCAGGAAAAGCTGAAACTTATTGATTACTGACTTAAACAGTCCTCTTCCTATTTAAAGTCTATTCACCATTTGGGATACTAATTACAGACTTACCTATTTCTCCTATTCTGAGCTCCCAGTTGATTGGTCACTCAGAAATGATTGAAGGGAGGTAGAGCAAGATGGCTGGATAGAAGCTGCCACCATTGTCCTCTCCACAGAGACACCAAATTGAACACATATCCACATAAAAACACTTTCATAAGGACCAAAATTTAGGTGAGAGATTACAGTACCTGGTTTGAAATTCGTATAACTGAAAGAGGCACCCAGTGCTGCCCTGTCACAGCAGAAAGCAACACCAGGCAGAACTCAGCCAGCGCCCATGGAGGGAGCATCTAGACTAGCCTCAGCCAGAGGAGAATCAGCCATCCTAGCAGTCGAAACCTGAGTTCCAGCAAGCCTTGACGCTGTGAGTTAAAATGCTCTGGGGTTCTAAATAAACCTGAAAAACAGCCTAGGCCACAAGAACTGCAATTCCTGGGCAAGTCAAGGTGCTATGATAGGCTCAGAGCCAGTGGATTTGCGGAGCATGTAACATAGTGAGACACCAGCCAGGGTATCCAAGGGAGTGCTTGAGCTGCCCCTCTCTGAACCCCAGGCAGAGCAGCTCACAGCTTCAGAAGAGACTCCTTCCTTCTGCTTAAGGAGAAGAGAAGGGAGACTAAACAGGACTTTGTCTTGCAACTTGGATACCAACTCAACCACAGCAGTACAGAGTACTAGGCAGAGTCCTGAGGCTCCCATTCCAGGCCCTAGTATCCAGACATTTCTAGATACAGCTTGGGCAAGAAGGAATCCTGTTGCCTTGAAGGGAAGCAGCTAGTCCTGGCAAGATTTATCACCTGCTGAACAAAGACTCCTTGGGTGCTGAATAATCAACAGCAGTACCCAGGCAGTACTCACCATGAGCGTTGGGTGAGACTCAGAGCTGCGCTTACTTCAGATGAGACGTGGCACATTCCCAGGTGTGGTGATTATGAGGGACTGCTTCTGCTTGAGAAAAGGAGAGATAAGAGTAAAGGGGATTTTGTCCTGCAGCCTAGGTACCACATCAGCTACAGTGGAGTAGAGGATCAAGTGGACTTTTGATGTCCCTGATTCCAGGCCTTGGCTCTTGGGTGACATTTCTAGACTTGCCCTGGAGCAGAGGAAAGCCCACTTCCCTGAAGAGAGAGTCCCAGGCCTGGCAGCATTCACGACAAACTGACTGAGGACTCCTTGGGCCTTGAGTGAACATCGGTGGTAGCCAGGCAGTACTTGCCACAAGCCTGGGGCGGTAGTGGCCATGGAGAGAGACTGCTCTGGTTGTGGAAAAGGGAGAGAAGAGTGAGAAGAACTTTGTTTTCCTGCTTGGGTGCCAGCTCAGCTGCAGTGGAAGAGAGTACCAGTTAGATTTCTATGGTTTCTGACTCCAGGTCCTGGCTCCAAAACAGCATCTATGGACCCACCCAGGATTGGGAAACTCACAACCCTGAACAGAAAGACACAGCCTGACTGGCTTAACCATCTGCTGATTTTAGAGCCCTTGGGCCTTTGAGCAAACATAGGCGGTAGCCAGACAGTGGTTACTGTGGGCCTTCAGCAAGACCCATTGCTGTGCTAGTTCTAAGTCTAACACAGAGCAGTGCCAGTCGTGGTGGCCTCAGGGGTGCTTGTGTCAGGCCTCCCCCAGAACAGGCAGCTTTGCAGAGAATGAGAGAGAGAGAGATGCTGTTTGTTGGGGAGAAAGTAAAGGAAGAGAACAAAAATTTATCTGCCTTATAATCCAGAGGATTCTTATGGATCTTATCGAAGACCACCTAGGTGGTGCCTCTGTGAGTCTACAAGAGACACACCATTGCTGAGCTTGGGGTGCCCACAAATGCAGATACTGGTACAATGATCAAAAAGTTAGATAACAACACCAAGTCCCTATAAATACCTGAAACTCTTTCCTAAAAAGGACAAGTACAAACAAGCCCAGACTGTGAAGACTATGGTAAATACCTAACTCTTCAATGACCAGACGCTGATGAATATCAACAAGCATCAAGACCATCCAGCAAAACATAATTTCACCAAACAAACAAAATAAGGCACCAGGGACCAATCATAGAGAGACAGGGATATGTGACCTTTCAGATAGAGAACTCAAAATAGCTGTTTTGAAGAAACTCACTGAAACTCAAGATAACACAGAGAAGGGATTCAGAATCCTATCAGATAAATGTAACAAAAGGAGTGAAATATTTAAAAAAGAAACAAGCAAAAATTCTAGAGTTGAAAAGTGCGATTGACATACTAAAGAATGACTCAGGGTCACAACAGCAGAACTGATCAAGCAGAAGAAAGATTTAGTGAGCTTGAAGATAGGCTATTTGAAAATACGCGGTCAGAGGAGACAAAAGAAAACGAATAAAAAAGAATGAAGCACACCTACATGATCTAGAAAATAATCTGAAAAGGGCAAATCTAACCGTGATTGGCCTTAAAGAAGAGATAGAGAGAGAGATGGGGTAGAAAGTTTATTCAAAGGGATAATAACAGAGAACTTCCCAAACCTAGAGAAAGTTATCCCTATTCAGGTACAAGAATGTCATAGAATACCAAGCAGAATTAAAACAAATTAGACTGCCTCAAGACACTTAATAATCAATCTCCCAAAGGTCAAGGATAAAGAAAGGATCTGCAAGCAACAAGAAAAAAGAAACAAATAACCTACAATAAAGCTCTAATACATCTGGCAGCAGACTTCTCAGCAGAAACCTTACAGGCCAGGAGAGAGTAGCATGATGTATTTCAAGTGCTGAAGAAAAAAAATTTTATCCTAGAATAGTATATCCAGTGACAGTACCCTTCAAACATGAAGGAGAAAGAAAGAATTTCCTAGACAAATAAAAGCTGAGGGATTTCATCAACTCCAGGCCTGTCCTACAAAAAATGCTAAAGAGAGTTATTCAATTTGAAAGAATATAAAATTAATGAGTACAAAACTCACTGGTAGTAGTAAGCACACAGAAAAACACAGAATATTGTAACACTGTAGCTGTGGTGTATAAAGTCCTCAGATCTTGAGTAGAAAGACTAAAAGATGAACCAATAAAAAATAGTGACTACAACAACTATTTGAGACACAGAAAGTATAATAAGACATAAGTCAACAGAAAGTTAAAAAGCAGAGGGATGCAGTTAAAAGGTAGAGCTTTCATTAGTTTTCTCTTTGCTTGTTTGTTTCTCTGCTTGTTTCTCTTTGCTTGTGTATTAGCTTTCTTTGCTTGCTTGTTATTTTGTTTACACAATCAGTGCTAAGTTGTTACCGGTTTAAAATAGTGGGTTATAAGATATTATTTGCAAGTCTCATGGTAACCTCAAATCAAAAATCATACAACAGATACATAAAAAATAAATAGCAAGAAATTAAAACGTACCAACAGAGAAGGTCACCTTGACTGAAAAGGAAGACAGGAAGGGAGGAAAGAAGGAAGAGAAGACCAGAAAACAAATAGCAAAATGGCAGGAGCAAGTCCTTACTGATCAATAATACCATTTAATGTAAATGGACAAAACTCCCCAATCACAGAGTGGCTGAATGGATTTAAAACAAACAACAACAACAACAAAAACAAGAGCCAATGATCTGTGGCCTACAAGAAACACACTTTACCTATAAAGACACACAGAAACTGAAAATTGAGGAATGGAAACAGATATTTCATTCAGATGGAAACCAAAAAAAGAGCAAAAATAGCTATACCTATATGAGACAAAATAGAATTCAAGACAAAACTATAAAAAGAGGCAAAGAATGTCATTATATAATGATAACGCGTTCAAGTCAGCAAGAGGATATAAACATATAAACAGGATATATTTATATGTAAATATAAATATATAAGTATATTTATATTATAATTATAAATATGAAGAATACGATATACACTTATAAATATGAAATGTCCTCTTATCATTGTATTGGGGCCTATGTTTATATCCTCTTGCTGACTTGAACCCTTTAACATTATATAATGAGCTGCAAATATATGTTGTAAATATGTGTGCACCCACACTGGAGCACCCAGATATATAAAGCAAATATTAAAGCTAAAGAGAGACATAGATCCCAATACAATGATACGAGGACACTTCAACACCCCACTTTCAGCATTGGACACTTCATCCAGACAGAAAATTGACAAAGAAACATTGGACTTAACCTGCACTACAGACCAAATGAACCTAATAGGTATTTACAGAACATTTTATGCAATAGGTGCAGAATATGCATTCTTCTCTTCAGCCCATGGATCACTCTCAAGAATAGACCTTATGATAGGCCACAAAACAAGTCTTTAGAGATTCAAAAAAATGAAATTATATCAAATATCATCTCTGACCACAGTGAAATAAAACTAGAAATCAATAACAAGAGAAATTTGGAAACTACAAAAAAAAACATGAAAATTAAACTATGTGCTCCTGAATGATCAGTGAGTCAATAAAGAAATGAAGAAGGAAATTTAAAAATTTCTTGATACAAATGAACATGGAAGCACAACCTACCAAAACCTGTGGGATACAGTGTACAAAGCAGTACTAAGAGGAAAGTGTACAGCTATAAGCATCTATATCAAAAAAAGTAGAAGAACTTCACATACACCAACTAACAATGCATCTTAAAGAACTATGAAAGCCAGAATAAACCAAACCCAAAGTCAGCAGAAGAAAAGAAATAATAAAGATCAGAGCAGAAATAAATGAAATTTAAAGAAAGAAAACAATACAAAAATCAATGAAATGAAAAGTTGGGTTTTTGAAAAGATAAACAAAATAGACAAAGCTTTAGCCATACTAAGAAAGAAGAGAGAATACCCAAATAAATAATACTGAAGATGAAAAAGGATACATTATAACTGATACTGCAAAACTTCAAAAGATTATCAGAAGCTACTATGAACAACTATAAGCCAATACGTTGGAAAATCTAGAAGAAATGGATAAATTCCTAGACATATACAACCTACCAAGATTGAACAATGAAGAAATCCAAAACCTGCACAGACCAATAAAAGGTAATGAGATCAAAGCTGAAACAAGAAAAATCTCCAGTAAAGAAAAGCGCAGGACCTGATGGCTTCACTGCTGAATTGTACCAAATATTTAAAGAACAACTAATACCAATCCTACTGAAACTACTCCAAAAAATAGGAGAAGGGAATACTTCCTAACTCATTCTATAAGGCCAGTATTACCCTGATACTAAAACCAAAGACACACAAAAAATCAAACTAAAGGCCAATTTCCCTGATGAACATTAATGCAAAAATCCTCAACCAAATACTAGCAAACCAAATTCAACAACAGATTAAAAACATCATTTATCATGGCCAAGTGGGATTTATCCCAGAGATGGAAGGATGGCTCAACATACACAAATCAATCAATGTGATACATCATACCAATAGAATGAAGGACAAAAACCACATGATCATTTCAACTGATACTAAAAAAGCATTTGATAAAATTCAACATCACTTCATAATTAAAAAAAAAAATCACTAAAAAACTGGGTATTCACGGAACATACCACGACACAGTAAAAGCTATATATGACAGACCCACATCTATTACCATACTAAACACAAAAAAACTGAAAGCCTTTCCTCTGAGATCTGGAACAAGACAAGGATGCTTACTTTCACCACTGTTATTCAACATAGTACTGGAAGTCCTAGCTAAAGCAATCAAACAAAAGAATGAAATAAAAGGTCATCCAAATTGGAAAGGAAGAAGTCAAATTATCCTTGTTTGCAGACGATATGATCTTATATCTGAAAAAAACTAAAGATTCCATAAAAAACATATTAGAATTGGTAAACAAATTCAGTGAAGTTGCAGGATACAAAATCAACACACATAAATCAGTAGATTTTTTTTTTGAAAAGGAGTCTCACTCTGTCACCCAGGCTGGAGTGCAGTGGTGTGATCTTAGCTCACTGCAACCTCTACCTCATGGGTTCAAGCTATTCTCATGTGCCAGCCTCCTGAGTAGTTAGGATTACGGCGTGCACAACCACGCCTGGCTAATTTTTGTATTTTTAGTAAAGACGGGGTTTCACCATGTTAGCCAGGCTGATCTCGAACTCTTGGTCTCAAGTGACCCACCCACCTTGGCCTCCCAAAGTTCTGGGATTACAGGTGTGAGCCACTGCGCCCGGCCAATCAGTAGCATTTCTACATGTCAATGGCAAACATTCTGAAAGGGAAATCAAGAAAATAATCTTATTTACAATAGCTACAAATAATATAAAATAGGTAGGAATAAACTTAACCAAAGAACTAAAAGATCTCTACAATGGAAACTATAAAACATTGATTCAAGAAATTGAAGAGGACATAAAAAACTGGAAAAATCAATGTTAAAATGTTCATCCTAGCCCACGCAATCTACAGATTCAATGCAATCCCTATCAAAATACCAATGACATTCTTCACAGAAATAGAAAAAAAAAAATCCTAAAATTGATATGGAACCCCAAAAGACCCAGAATAGCCAAAGCTATCCTGAGCAAAAAGAACAAAGCTAGAGGACTCACATTACCTGACTTCAAATTATACTACAGAGATATAGTAACCAAAACGCACGGTACTGGCATAAAAACAGACCAACAGACCGATGCAACAGAGTGGAGAACCCAGAAACAAATTCATACACCTAGAGTAAACTCATTTTTGACAAAAGTCGCAGGAACATACTTTGCACAAAGGACAGTCTCTTCAATAAATGCTGCTGGGAAAACTGGATATCCATATGCAGAAGAATGAAACTAGATCCCTATCTCTTACTACATACAAAAATCAAATCAAAATGAATTAATGACTTAAACCTAAGACCTCAAACTATGAAACTACTACAAGAAAACATTGGGGAAACTCTCCAGGACATTAATCTGGGAAAAGATTTCTTGAGTAATACCCCACAAGCACAGGCAATCAAAGCAAAAATGGACCAATGGGATCACATCAAGTTTAAAAGCTTCTGTACAGCAAAAGAAACAATCAACAAAGTGAAGAGACAACCCACAGAATGGGAGAAAATATTTGCAAACTATCCATCTGACCAGGGATTAATAACCAGACTTATAAGGAACTCAAACAACTCAATAGGGAAAAAAAATCTAATAATCCAATTTAAAAATGGGAAAAAGATCTGAATAGACATTTTTCAAAAGAAGACATACAAATGGCAAACAGGAATATGAAAAGGTGCTCAACATCATTGGTCATCAGAGCAATGCAAATAAAAACTACAATGAGATATTAGCTCACCCCAGTCAGAATGGCTTTTATTCAAAAGACAGACAATAATGAATGCTGGGGAACACGTGGAAAAAAGGCCACCTTCATGCACTGTTGGTGGAAATGTAAGTTAGTACAACCACTATGGAGAACAGTTTGGAGGTTCCTCAAAAAATCTAAAAATAGAGCTACCAGATAATCCAGTAACTCCATAGCTAGATATATACTCAAAAGAAAGAAAATCACTACGTTCAAGAGATATCTGCACTCCCATGTTTGTTGCAGCACTATTCACAATAGCTAAGACTTGAAACAACCTAAGTGTCCATCAACAGATGAATGGATAAAGAAAATGTGGTACTTGTACACAATGGAGTACTTAGCCATAAAAAAGAATGAGATCCAGTCATTTGCAACAACATGGATGGAACTGGAAGACATTATTTTAAGAATAAACCAAGCACAGAAAGACAAACTTCACATGTTCTTGCTTATTTGTGGGAACTAAAAATTAAAAAAAATTGAACTCACAGAGATAGAGTAGAAGGCTGGTTACCAGAGGCTGGGAATGGAGGGGCAGTGGTGGAAATGGGGATGGTTAATGGGTACAAAAATATAGTTAGATCGAATGAGTAAGACCTAGTATGTGATAGCACAACAGGATAACTACAGTCAACAGTAATTTATTGCACATTTAAAAATAACTAAAAGAGTATAATTGGATTGTTTATAATGCAAAGAAAGGATAAATGCATGGGGTAATGGATACCTCATATACCCTGATGTGGTCATTACACATTACATACCTGTATCAAAATATTCTGTGTACCACATAAATATATACACCTACTATGTACCCACAAAAATTAAAAATTAAAAATAAGTTTTTAAAACATTAAACAAAAGTTTTTTTAAAAAGAAGTGATTGACATCTCCTGAATTCCCCAAATAATCTAGCCAGCTACCAGACCCTTCTATTGCTCTAGATCTGGGATGTCCAATCTTTTGGCTTCCCTGAGCCACACTGGAAGAATTGTCTTAGGCCATACATAAAATATAACACTAATGATAGCCGATGAGCTAAAAAAAAAAAAAAATTTGCAAAAAAAATTTCATAATGTTTTAAGAAAGTTTACAAATTTGTTGGGCCACATTCAAAGCTGTCCTGGGCTGCATGCAGCCCGCAGGCTGAGGGCTGGACAAGCTTGCTGTAGAATGTTCTGTGATGACTCATTATTAAGGTACACCAAGGGAGGAGAAGGATTTTTCCCAATGTCTTCTGATTCTGTTCTTACTCTTTAAAATATTTAAAATATGAAACAACAGAAATATGTTTACTGCTATAACCATGGCACCTTGAACAATGCCCAGCCTATAGGAGGCACTCAATAAATTTTGGTCAAAGAATGAAGGAACACATGATTCTCACAGTGTAAGGCAAGCACTATCCAATCACACCCCTTTCCCATCACTCCAGAAACTTCTTTCAGTCAGACCAATCTTCCAAAATCACTCTTTCTCTGTAGATAAATAGAACTGAGGCAGTGTTCCAGTTGCCTCTCTCAGGAGTAAGGCAAATCTCTTCCTGTCTCATGCCACACCTCAGCCCTTTAGAAACAAGGTCCCCGAAGCAGAAACCTTCAAAGGTTCTATATGAAGGCCCCTTCCAACATGCTGTGTTATGGCGTAACACATCCAGCCTCATCAGCTAACACCCTTGCTGGGACCAAAGCAAAGTCCTGGGCTGCAAGTGGATGTGGGAGTTAGTAAACAGCAGCCTCAACTGTTGCACAATTTTGCCAAAGGCCATCTTAGCTCAGAACATAGAATTCCTTGTTCCATGCTTAGGAGGTCACTCTAAGATGCCTGGCCTGTTTTGTTTCATGGTGTGCTGATGGGTAAGCAGTGATCAGATACTTAACAGAGATAAGATTGAATTGGGCCTGCAGGAACAGGCCCTTCTCAGAGAGAAGGCAGCATTTGTCAGAGACTCTGTCCCATGAGTCCCAGCCTTGCTCACGGCAAGGAGCTTCACGCTTTGTGGCGATTTCATTCTTTTGTCCATACTTCCTTGTGCAAACTGCCCATTTGTTCATGAGCCTTCTTCTGTTCCTTCAACCTTCCCACTCCAGGAGCACAGGCCTCCACCTTTGCGTGTAATTGATCCCATCTTCAGGAGCAGTAGCTTCCTGAGCCTTCTGCTTCTGAGCCCAGGAAAGAGAACATAATGGCTGCAGAAGAAAGCATGGGTCTGGACTAACTCTTATCTCTGTCAATGATAGCGTGTCTCTGAACTGACCTCTCCTCCCAGAACCTGCTGGCACACTGGGCTCACCTCCCATCCAGGAGAACCCAGCGGGGCTGGTCTGATGGTGAGTTGTGCATTGGGCACATTTTAGCCTGGCCTCAAACTATGCACAGACTCACCAGCTCTTAGCCTTGATTCCACTGATATCAACTCTCAGAAACTCAGCCGAAGACGAAAAGCCAGCCACTCCTTCGTACCATAGCACATGCTGTTTCCTCGGCCTAGAATTTTTCTTCCTCCTTATCTGCTGGATGACTCTTCTCATTTTTCAAAACTGAGATAAGTATCTCTTAAAGTCCAGAATCTTTACTTTCGCTTGCAAATGTCACAGTGTCCTGGCCAGAGCTACCCCTCTGACCTAATTTCCCAATACCCTCTCATCTCACTGCTCAGGTCACACTGGGTTCCTCGCTGTCCCTTGAGCTTCCAGGCACACCCTACCCATGGCCTTTCCCCTTGTGATTTCCTCATCCTGGAGTGCTATTCTCCCGACTCTTCACATGACTCACCCCTCCTTTCATTCTTTTTCCTACATAAATGCCACCATCTCAGGAAGCCTTCACTGATCCCTGATTAAAATAGCGTGAACCCACTCCTACATACACACGCACTGTCTCTCTATACCCCCACCTCCTCTATCTTCTTTCATTGCACACACCATGATCTGATTTTATGTTAAATATTTATATGTTATGTTCGCTGTCCGCCTCCCCAGTGGGATGTAAGTCCTGTGGCTGCAGGAGCTTTTGTGTTCATCACAACATCGTAAGCCCCTGGAACAATTCCTGGCAGCAGCACTCCCTAGTAAATAGTAGCTGAGTAAATGTTGCTTCAAGTTGATTTCTAACTTGGTATTCTATTGCCTCTAGGCAGTTCTGTGAATAAACAGAAAACTCTAGGTAAGGTTCATGTAGATTTGACTCAAATGACATGTGCATGTCTATATGTGTGAGTGTGCATGCGTGTGTGCGTATGTATAAATGTGTATATATGCACATGTGTATGTATTTGTATGTGTGTATATATACAGTTGTCCCTCAGTATTCATTGGGGATTGGCTCCAGGATCATCTGCAGATACCAAAATCCACAGATGTTCAAGTCCCTGGTACAAAATGGTGTAGTATTTACATATAAGCTATGCACATCCTCCTATATACTTTAATTCATCTCTAGATTACTTATAATGCCTAATGCAATGTACCATGTCATTTCTACCATGCTGTTTATATTATTTTGTGTTTTCCTTCTGTATTAAGCCACGTTAACAAATATTTAGCAGGAAGATATTTCTAGGAAGCTTAGTTTAACTAAATGAGGTTTTCCAACTCACTTATCATATTTTGTCCTAAATTTCATATTGGTGTTTTGTCTCTTCTGGAACTGTAAGCTTTCTGGAGACACTGACAGGTCTGATTCACTTTATTGTGCACCACAGTAATTAGATAAAGAGACAAAGCAACATCTCATTGTGTCTTAAATACTTCAGGCCTGGCGTGGTGGCTCGCGCCTGTAATCCTAGCATTTTGGGAGGCCAAAGTGGGCAGACCATTTGAGGTTGGGAGTTCAAGAACAGCCTGCCAACATGGTGAAATCCTATCTCTACTAAAAGTACAAAAATTAGCCAGCGTGGTGGTGCGTGCCTGTAGTTCCAGCTACTCAGGAGGCTGAGGCAGGAGGATCGCTTGAACCCAGGAGGCAGAGGTTGCAGTGAGCTGAGATCACACCACTGCACTCCAGCCTGGGCAACAGAGTGAGACTTGGTCTCAAAAAACAAAAACAAAAACAAAAACAAAAAACAGCAAATACTTCTGCTGATTTCCCTCTGCTATCCATGATGAAGTCTCGTAGCTCTCACCGTGTTGCTTCTATGCTCATTGTCTCCATTCTCTAGCCTTCGTGAAGAAGGGTGGCTCTTCTCTGAGATTAGACCCTTTACCTGAGCGCCTGCCTTAGGACTTTTCCCACCAACCAGTCTTTTGAAGGACTTTTCCTCTCAAGATCCCGCCCCTCTGTAATCCTAGACCCCGAAACCACTTTGCTTCACCCTACTCCTTTCTCTTTCTCCCTTTTTATTTTTTTATTTTTATTTTTATTTTTATTTTTTTGAGACAGAGTCTTACTCTGTCACCCAGGCTGGAGTGCAATGGCACGATCTCGGCTCACTGCAACCTCTGCCTCCTGGGTTCAAGTGATTCTCCCGCCTCAGCCTCCAGAATAGCTGGGACTATAGGTGCGTGCCACCACACCTGGCTAATTTTTGTGTGTGTATTTTTAGTAGAGATGGGATTTCACTATGTTGGCCAGGCTGGTCTCGAACTCCTGACCTCATGATCTGCCTGCCTTGGCCTCCCAAAGTGCTGGGATTACAGGCACGAGCCACTACGTCTGGCCTACTTTCTCTCTCTTTTATGCCATTTTCTTATTTCCTTTTACTGCTGTTTGAAAGAATGTACTATATACTTGTTTAGTCATTTAACTAATGGCACAGTCGGCTACATGGGCATGTGGCCAGGTAAAGGGCTCTGTGATCAGAAGGAGGCCCAGGCTTGGGATTTAATAGTCTGCTGTTGCTGTCTTAGAGTTCTTAACAATTTCGTTTCTGTTTATTTCTTTGTTTGTTTGTTTTAAGAGAGACAAGGTCTCGCTATGCTGCCCAGGCTGATCTCAAACTCCCGAGCTCAAGCGATCCGCTGGCCTCAGCCTCCCAAAGTTCTGGGATTACAGGCATGAGCCACCGACCTGGACAATAATTTCACTTTGAAATGACTTGGGAGTCATGATGCAAGGAGAGCTGAAGTCATGAGAATGCAGGTCTGTGAGGAGGAATCTAAAGACAAACAGGAGAACCAAGCAATCAATCTGGGAACTTTTTCAATCAATGGAGGAGACAGGAACCAGCAAAGAAGCTCTGAGCTGGCCTTCGAGTAAAGAAGGACGGTTGTAGTGTTAAAGATTAGTGGAAACAAAGATTCCAAAAAGAAGGGATGGGGACCATGTTAAATGCTGTGGAAGCTCCAGAAAGATGCTGGGAAGAGAGGTTCAGACACAGATGGGAGGTTCTTGATGATACTGTTTGCATTTATGCCTGTTGTCCCAGGATAATTATTAGTAGCATCTTTTTTTCACCCTCAGAAGCATCCCCGTTTGGCCACCCTAGCTATTGGTGAACTTTGAAAGACATAGTGTCAGTTGAGTGGTTGGAAGTAAAAGCCAGACTTCCCTGAGTTAAGGAGAAAGATGAAAAAGTGGAGGCAGGGCCCTGTCCTTCTTCACACCTCAGGGGTCCCCAATGGAATCGTTTGAGAGTGAATAGAATAGAGGAATAAGACAATGACTAGCTTTAGGAAGAGGTGTCTGCTCTTCCATTTACTTGTTTTTGTTTCAATGGAGGTAAAGATAAAAATAGAGAAACTATCTGCCCTTATACTAAAAAGAATAAGTGCAGTATGTTCTCCTGCTACATGCTGTGTTCTTTGTTGGAATGAATGTTTGTGTGAAGTTCCAACATGAAGTCTGCAGGAGCTTTGGCTGCTCTTCTCCAGCTGCAAGACAGTTTGGAGAGCAGGCGGCAAGCAGCAGCCCCACCCTAGCGAGAGTTTAAAGCACTTTCCCCTTTCTATTGTTTGACAGGGAGGGGTAGAGTTCAGAGCAATCAAAAGGGCACTGCAATGGTTTTGCATTGTAATTTTATTACTCAATATATTATAAAATTTAGTTAATTCTAATTTGTGTGTGTGTGTGTGTGTGTGTGTGTTCATCTCCTTCTTTTCTGGAGTGTAAAATGGTAAGAGCATTTTTAAAGCCAGGGCTTATTTACTAAAATGAACCCTTTTTTCCTTTCTCTGAGATGCATGAAACCAACAGAGAAAATGTATTTGAAGAGGGGGTTTTTAGGGTTGAGTAAATTAGAAGAGGATATCCTTTTAAGGAAGAGAAAACATGTTAGTGAGAGGAAGCTGCTTCATTTGTTTAAAATGTACACACAGATGGGAAAGTTATACAAATGATTATTCAAATAAAAGATAAAAAGGACATTAGAAGCTTGATACATCACTTGTGCGAATCCAGTGCTTTTCTGTAGAAAAATTACCTCCCTGATCCTTTTCTTCTATGGGATCCAGTGGTCTGGCTCATAAGATGTGAGGGAGAAGCAAGTGTAGGACAGGCTTTGGAACCACCTGCTTTCATCCATAGGGGGCTTCCTTAAGGGGCACAGCAACTACATGTCTCTAATGAGTGACAATCCCACGGTGGAAGAAGTGAATACTAGTAATGAAAGTTGTGGCAGTTCTCTCAGGAGAGTGTCAAAAAACTGCATTCACTTTCATAGTCTACCTCCCCAACATACTTCAAATGAATATAGTGTATTTCCCCATCTTTGCCTTTTGCAATATGTTTCCCAATTAGGGTTACCAAATTTAGCAAAGAAAAATGCAGGGTATCCAGTTAGAGTTTTAGAAAAACAAGAGAAAGTTTTTTTTAATTTTTCAACTTTTAATTTTTGTGGGTTCATAGTAGGTGTATGTATTTATGGAATATATAAGATATTTTGATATAGGCATACAATGCATAATAATCATATCAGGGCAAGTAGAGTATCCATCACCCTATGCATTTATCCTTTCTTTGTGTTACAAACTATCTAATAATATTCTTTTAGTGATTTTTAAATGTGCAATAAATTATTGTAGACTGTAGTCATCCTATATATCTGTTTATATGCCTGTACCATGCTGCTTTGGTTACTATATCTCTGTGGTGTAATTTGAAGTCAGGTAATGTGATTCCTCCAGTTTCATTCTTTTTGCTCAGGATAGCTTTGGCTATTTGGGGTCTTTTGTGGTTCTATATCAATTTTAGGATTTTTTTTCTATTTCTGTGAAGAATGTCATTAGTATTTTGATAGGGGTTACATTGAATGTGTAGGTTGTTTTGGGTAGTATGGACATTTTATTTTTACTTTTATTTTATTTAAACAGAGTCTTGCTCTGTCACCCAGGCTGGAGTACAGTGGAGCAGCAATCTCAGCTCACTGCAATCCCCGCCTTCAGGATTCAAGAAATTCTCATGGCTTAGTCTCCTGAGTAGCTGGAGACTATAGGCATGTGGCACCATGCCTGGCTAATTTTGTACTTTTTTATAGTAGAGACAGAGTTTTCCCATGTTGGCCAGGCTGGCCTCAAACTCTTGGCCTCAAGCGATCCTCCTACCTAGGCCTCCCAAAGTGCTGGTACTATAGACATGAGTCACCATGCCCAGCCCTTGCACGGACATTTTAACAATACTGATTCTTCCAAGCCATGAACACCAAATATCTTTTCATTTTTTGTGTCCTCTTCAATTTCTTGCATCAGTGTTTTATAGTTTTCATTGCAGAGATCTCTGACTTCTTTTGTTAAGTTTATCCCTAGGTATTTTATATTATTTGTAGCTACTATAAATAAGATTACTTTTTTGATTTCTTTTTCAGATTGTTTGCTGTTGGCATATAGACATGCTACTGATTTATGTATGTTGATTTTGTATCCTCCAACCTTACTGAATTTGTTTATCAGTTCTAATAGTTTTTGGGTGGAGTTTTTAGGTTTTCCCAAATATAAGATCCTATCACCTGCAGACAAGGATAATTTGCCTTCTTCCTTTCCAATTTGGATACCCTTTATTTCTTTCTCTAGTCTGATTACTCCAGCTAGGACTTCCAGTACTATGTTGAATAACAGTGGTGAAAATGAGCATCCTTGTCTTATTTCAGGTCTTAAAGGAAAGGCTGTAAGTTTTTCCCCGTTCAGCATGATATTAGCTGTGGGTCTGTCATATATGGTTCTTACTGTGTTGTGGTATGTTCCTTGAATACCTAGTTTTCTTAGGGTTTTTATTGTGAAAGGATGTTGAATTTTATCAAATGCTTTTTCAGCATCAATTGAAATGATCATTTTTGTCCTTCATTCTAATGATAGGATATATATCACATTGATTAATTTGCATATGTTGAACCATCCTTATATTTCTGGAATAAATCCCTCTTGGTCATGATGAATTATCTTTTTAATGTATCGTTGAATTTGGTTTGCTAGTATTTGGTTGAGGGTTTTTGCATTAATGTTCATTAGGGATATTGGCCTATAGGTTGCTTTTTTTTTTTTTAGTGTGTTTGGTTTTGGTATCAGGGAAATATTAGTATTGTAAAATGAATTTGAAAGTACTGCAATCTCTCATCTGAATTTTGGTTCTTATGAAGGTGCTTTTTATGTGGATATGTGTTCAATTTGGTATTACTGTGGAGAGGACAATTGGTGGCAGCTCCTATCCAACCATCTTGCTTTACCTTCCTTCAATAACTTCTGACTTGCCAATCCACTGGGGGCTCAGAATAAGAGAAATAGGTAAGTTTGTAACTGGTATCCCAAAAGGTGAATAGACTTTGAAATAGGAAGAGGACTGTTTAAGCCAGTAATCAATAAGTTTCAGCTTTTCCTGATTGTGTTAGTTTCCTGGATCTGCTGTAATGAAATATAATGTAATAAGCTGGGTAGCCTAAAGCAACAGAAATTTATTATCTCACAGTTCCAGCAGTTAGAAGTCCAAAATCAAGGTGTTAGCAGGGCCATGTTCCTGCTGAATGCTCTAAGGAAAAACTCTTCCTTGCTTCTTCTAGTTTCTGGTGGTTGTTGGCAATCCTTGGCATTCCTTGACTTGTAGCAGTGTAAGAAGGGTTGATAAATGGGTGGACAGGCTTCTCGGAAAAGGTGTGTTTCACCAAGTTGTGCACTTTCAAAGGAGAAGTGAGTAAACAGAGCTCTACGCAGAGGAAATCACAACAGCAAAAGCACAGTGTGGGGTCAGAGAGAGAGGTAGAGTGGGATGGGATAGATATCTGTTCCTGGGTCAGAAAATTGTCAAGGTACATGGTGGGGATGGTGGGAGGTACATTTAAAGGCTTAGGTTAACGCTACATTAGGGTAGGCCTTAAGGGGAAGCTGAAAATCTTTTCTCCTCTGTATGACCAACTTCAGGTGCCCAGCCAATGCTTGCTTCTGTGCCTTTGTGCCTTGGCTTGGTTTCCTTCTCTTAGACAAATAGGGAGCCAGGCTGGGATGGAGGAGGCATCCAGGAGGCCCAATGCCTTTGTCTCTTTGTCCACGGTCTCTACAGAAGGATGACCTAACCGATGCTAGAAAGGAAGAGAAGTAGGTAGAGCCAGAGAGGAAATGAAAGAACCATTTAAGGAGCCCCTCGTAATGCACTTCTTGTTCATGCATTATCTCATTTCATCCTCACATTAACTTTAGAAGGTAGGTATTGTATTGTTCCCATGTTCCAGCTGATGACAGTGGGGTCCACTCAGGTCACATGGATAGGTAGAGTCTGGATGTGAATCCACATCTAACTCAAAGTGGGGAGAAATGATGAGACAAAGAGTAAGATTTCTGAAAGAGACTAAGTATGAGGGTGGTAGGAAAGGCAGTGATTCAGGTGCACGAAATCCTGGAGAACAGTTTTTTTCCTAAACAGCTTTAGTGCTATGTGAAGACAATGTACGAAAGGCCTGTTAAGGCTAACCTGATAGAAATACTGTGCAATAGACTTATGTTTTACTTAAGGCGGTAAACCTAAACGGATCTCTTATCTCCCCCCACCTGCCCCCACTTTGCTCTTTTTCTCTTGTGCACTAAAGATGAATGAATAATAATAGCTCTTCAAAGTATGCTTGGTGGAACCTTTTCTATTTCCCATGAAAATTAATTCTTTAATGAGTTTCTGCTCATATGTTTGAGAGAGAAATCTTCACTCCCCCCACCAAACACATACACACATACTGCTCGCTACTGTTGATTAAGCACTAGCTATGTGCCAGGCACATTTTCACATATTCCATTACTAGTTCTGGTGCAAATGTAGGCTATGACACTCAAGTACTGTGAGGATGAAATGCTGAGTTCATTGTCAACTAGAAAGGACTGTAAAATTATGCCTGTTTTCACCACAGACCTTTGGCCTCAGAGACTTAATTGCAGTGTTCAAGTCATCCCAGTTCCTCCTCATATAATTGAGAGATATTAAAAGCCTAACCTGTTTTTTGTCGGTTTTGATTACAGTTATTCAGAAGAGTGGCAGAAAGCAGCTCATCTTATATTGATTAAAAGGCCCATTTCCACCCTTAACACAACTATTGAAATCATTTTCTACACTTGATAAATGATGCCAAATGAAATATCTCTTCTGAGCTCTCCTCAGATTGCCTTTGTGGAAGGCAGATTTGTCCCAGATATTATGGAGCATTTGCTCATTTAGCTTGATATGAGAATCTCTCCCCACAGGAGATCAATTCGCTTCTAAATGATCATGAGAAGGCATTCAACATGAGAGTTGGCTTACTTTATTATACTTTTAACCTCTCAAGTAAGCTGGTTATACCTGAGAAGCCCTTTGTTCCTTCCACAGTTGTACTCACTGAGCGCCTCACCCTAACTGGAGAGGTCGGAATGCATTCTTGGAGTCATCCCAGTTGTGGGCAAAGGAATGAAGCTGAAATCAAGAATACAGGCAGAGAATAGTTGGTCAGAAAGGACCAGACACAAGGCTGAATTCAGAGAGCTTCAGTGAGAGGTAAGAGGCAGGGAGATTACATTCAGTGTGGACCTTTCATGTGCCACAAACTGTGCTAGCTATTTTGCTTGTCTTATTTTATTCAATAACAACACTGAATAGTAAGATTTGAGATCCCCATTTTGCACAAATGGGGGTAATGTTTATGGAAATAGTGGAAGATTAGTATAGATCAGAGAAATTAGTATTGTGCCAATAAGAAGTGTGATGATGGAGAGTCTTAGGTTATGATGTCATTAGGTCTCAAGGACAGGACACACCTGATGAACTCATGCTGGGGAGCAGAACTTAGTGCCCTGCAGGGCTGAAGTAGAGACAGATGAACTTTTATTAGGGTGGCGCAAAAGTAATTGTGGTTTTTGCCCTTGCTTTTAAAGGCAAAAACTGCAATTACTTTTGCACCGACTTAATAACTTTACATAAAGTGGGACATGAGGCAGAGATCCATGGTAGGCTGAAGGGAAGAGGAGGATTGAAGGCCAGGGAATCTGGCATGCCACCACAGAGAGCTGACATCTTCCAGGCTTTGAACAAATCATTTATGATCGTGGAAATTCCCGGAGTTAGGATTCATATAACTGGCCACAGTGCAGGAATCATCTTTCCAACACTTCTTGGCTATGTCCAGGGTCAATACCAAACTTATTGGTCAGGACATACTATTATATACATACATACAACATACTATGACATACAAAACAGGTCATGTAACCAGGTACTTAGTTATCACTCAGTGAGGAACCAAGCTGGAATTTGGGATAAGAATAAAATTGAAAAGTTTCACCAGAAGAACTGAAAATGAAGTCAGGTAAAACTCCTCCAACCCCCATCTTTTGAAGGGGCTCAAAAAAGAGAAGAGCAACAGTTATTTGCTATCCAACATGAATGCTCGTGTCAGCATTATTCACAATAGCTAAAAGTTGAAACAACCCAAATGACCACTGATGGATGAATGAACAAAGAAAATGTGGTATATCCATATAATGGAATATTATTCAGCCATAAAAAGGAGTGAAATACTGATACATACTGCAGCATGGGTGAACCTTAAAAAACCTAATGCCACATGTTGTATGATTCCATTTATAAGAAATATCCAAAATAGGTGAACAGAAAGCAGATTGATGGTTTCCAGCAGCTGGAGGAAGGAGGGAATAGGGAGTAAAACAATAGCATTAACAGGTACAAAATCTTATTTTGGAGTAAAAAAATGTTTTGGAACTAGATAAAGGCGGTGGTTGTACAACATTGTGAATGCACTAATGCCACTGAATTGTTCACCTTAAAATGGCTCATTTTGTTTTATAAATTTCACCTCAATAATAAAAAAGTTATTTGCAATGAAAATTGCAGTATATGTTAAGTAACTCTACAATCCCACATTTATTTACTTCTGAACTCATTATGGTGAGGCCAGTACCCCTTTAAATGACATCCACTTGGCCACATAGACAGAGGGACCAATCACTCTGAAGCAGATGCCAAGGCACAAGGCCCATTCCCCTGGAGGCAAGCTGATTCTTGATTATTCCTGGTAACAGGGAACATGCCTAGACATAAAAAATTGAAATCCATAAGTAACCTAAAACTCCCTTTCAGGTGACTTTCTGCATCCTTCTCAAAACTGCAATTAAACAGAAACATAAAATAGTTATATTCTCCATATTCACTTCCCTTTGTATTGCCCACGCTTTTTCACAGCGTCCACCCACAGAAGAAGAGAAATACATAAAATTTGCACCAATATGCATCTGTGAAACCCAAAAAGCCCAGACAATTGGGAACACCATTTATGTTCACTCCGCCTCACCTCAGACTCTGCTCCTCCTTCAGTAAGTCATTCTTCAATAAGTCCAGGGTTGAGCTTGGCATCTAAGCATTCTGGGTTTGGTCCAGTGGTCTGGGGAGGGCCATAACGGAAGTGTTAGCCCTATACTGTCAATGTTTAATGATTGACTGTGTAATTTCATGTACAATAACCTGGACTGCAGGGTTAGACTTCAAGGGATCTCAAGACCCGACATCAAATATGTCCCAAAGTTATTGAACACTGACTGGCTAGAAAGATATGTGGTAAGCAGAGAGGTCAAATCAAGGTACCCAAACTTTTACAAAAAAAGCCTGGAGAATGGAAAGTTCATGGGAACATCCTACCTAGGTCACCTTAAAGATCTGAAGCTGCCCCTCACTTCAGGCCAGAAATGGCTTTCCTGCATGAACCATTAACTCTGCAAAGGAAGGTGTATGTGTGTGTGTGTATGTGTGTGTGTGTGTGTGTGTGTGTGAAACTTTATAAATGAAAAAAATCATTAAAATGAGAATTCTATATCTACTATATAGGGATAACTCTATATCTACTGATATTTTGTCTTATATCCTTCAACCTAAGATTTTCAATTACTAGAAATAATACTTATGTTTTTCTGTGGCACACAACAGATAAATTTTAAACTGTTTCCTTGAGTACCTGTTGACTTCTGTGCTCATAATTCCCCTTATTCCTTTGTCCAAAGAGTAATAAGATTCCATGCCAATCTCAGTGGCTAGAAATCATTAGTGTGTGCTTGGAGTCTCACCCTTCTAACTGCCCTTCTGTTGAAGAAGAACCCACCTAAAGGGTTACTTAAGTCAATCGAGAAATGGATGCAGCTGCCTGACTTACCTACCAAGCTCTCTTGGCTTGATCTATAAAGACTTATTAGGAGTTACAGGAAAGCTAATTCACAATTCAAAATTTTTGCTTAGCTTCTTTATGTGCTTCAAAAAACAGTGGGAGTGGCCGAGCACGGTGGCTCACACCTGTAATCCCAACACTGTGGGAGCCCGAGGCGGACAGATCACCTGAGGTCAGGAGTTCCAGACCAGCCTGGCCAACATGGTGAAACCCTGTCTCTACTAAAAATACATAAATAAGCTGGGAGTGATGGCACACATTTGTAATCCCAGCTGCTCAGGAGGCTGAGGCAGGAAAATTGCTTGAACCCGAGAGGCGGAGGTTGCAGTGAGCCGAGACTGCGCCATTGCACTCCAGCCTGGGTAATAGAGCGAGACTCTGTCTCAGGAAAAAAAAAAAAAAAAAAAAAGAAGCAGTGGGAGGGGGCAAATTTTCTGAATGTATTTTCCTCTTGTAAGCACTGTTTTTTTTTTTTTGAGACACAGTCTCACTCTGTTGCCCAGGCTGGAGTGCGGTGGCGTGATCTTGGCTCACTGCAACCTCCGCCTCCCGGGCTCAAGTGATTCTCCTGCCTCAGCCCCCCAGGTAGCTGGGATTACAAGGATACACCACCACACCCGGCTAATTTTTGTATTTTTTTAGTAGAGATGAGGTTTAGCTGTGTTGGCCAAGCTGATCTTGAACTCACAGCCTCAGGTGATCCACTTGCCTCAGCCTCCCAAAGTGACGGGATTACAGGTGTGAGCCACCTCTCCTGCAAACCCTTTTAATGGCCATTATTACTAGAGCTGGAATTCGTATCTCCACCAAGGAAGCTGAAAAAGGCTCGAAGTTTCAATACTATTAAGACGGATGGTAGATTAAGAAACTGTGGGTCTTAGTAGTTATCAAGGAGAGAACTGGTATCTGAGTTCTGAGCAACCGGAGGTCCTCAGGGTTTTCATCCTTAGCTATATTAGAAAGTTGAGGGCAGAGCTAACCTGCTTCAAATGCCTGTAGTCTCAAGACACTGCCCATGAAATGCTGGCCATTAGGCCTTCCCTATTTAGGGCCTGCTGGAGTAGTTTCAACTTTTACTGCATGGTTAAATTGTCCACCAACGACAAACATCCCACCAATCCTTTAAAAATATCTACCTAGTAAACAACCACATGCTTTCATTGCAAAGATCACATTGGTGTTAAACAAAACCTGCTGTTATAATTAAGTTGTAGTGTCCAACTTACATTGAAGGCCTAGGCACTACCACTTTAGAGAAGAGTCTGTAACCAAACTGACATTTGCTTAGTGGCCTCCAGCCCCAAAAGGAGAATGTCCCAGGGACACTTTCCAATACAGACCAACAAAGAATTTTCCTGATTTGTGAATTTATTTATATAAACAAAATTTTGAAAGATGTAAGTTAAACTACATTTATTTGAAATTGCGACGATCACAGAAAAACTATACCATTGGATCACTGTACAAAAAATAGATCTGAACATTTTATTTTTGTGTGTATCTCTCCATGGAAAAAGAAAAGTTAAGACATATTTCTTTGCTTTGGAAATAGAAAAAGTATTCTATATTCTTTCCTTACTTACAGAGCTTGCTTTTATTTCTAAATCAATAAGCATATAAATAGAAAAAAAAGAATATTTTACCCAGGAAACTGTGAGTCATATTGAATTGAATTGATGGGAGAGTGGCCATATAATCCTCAAACTTTTGACTCTCCACCACCACCCTGATCCCTTGCCAGGATGCCACTGGAAGTAAATCCAGTTCCAATGAAAATAAAAGCCTCATCTATTCTTAGTCTTTTAAGGGGACAGCATTGTTGACACTCAGAGACCTTCATGAAGCACTGCGCAAGTCGTTAGAGGAAATAGCTGTTCCATGTTTATGACAGCATGCAAGCAAAGGTTTAAACCAAAAAGTTCTGCATCTTTTCTTTAGGCTGGTAAGCCTCCAGCCTCCATGATGCTTTTATGAATGGTTGAGTTGCAGAGTGAGATGATATTACTCACTAATTTTTTGAGGCCTACTTAGTAATGAGATTACTAGTACAAGTAAGATATAACCCATAATCTCCAGGAAAGCTCATAGACAGGTACAGTAAAGACAGGTACAGTAAAGTAAAGCTTTACTGTATCTGTCTGTGAGTTTTCCTTGAGATTATGGATTACTAGTACAAGTAAGATATAATAAATATAATAAAAAGATAGTGCCACAATTACTAATACAAGTAAGATATGATAAATATAATAAAAAGATAGTGCCATAATTCAAAATGCACCATAGACTTAAATGTAAAACATAAAACTATAAAACTTCTCAAAGATCACATAGGCAATAAATCTAGATAAATTTATTTTTATCTAAATAAATATTTACATACTTACCTAAATAAATCTAGGAGACCTTTGGTTTAGCAATGACTTTTTAGATATAGCACTAAAAGCATGATCTATAGAAGAAAAAATTGATAAGCTAGACTTCATTAAAATTAAAGACTGCTTTGCAGAAGTCACTGTTAAGAGAACGAAAAGACAAGCCACAGACTGGGAGAAAATATTTGCAAAAACATATCTCTGATGAAGGACTTGTTTTCAAAATATACAAAGAACAATTAAAACTCAACAATAAGAAAACAACCCAATTAAAAAGTGGGCCAAAGATCTGAACAGATACCACCGAAAAAGATATACAGATGACAAATAAGCACATGAAAATTGCTCCACATCATATGTCACTAGGGAATTGCAAATTAGAATAAAATGAGTTACCACAGCATGCCTATAGAATGGCTAAAGTCCAAAACGCTGACAACACCAAATGCTGGCAAGGATGTGGAGAAACAGGTACTTTCATTCATTGCTGGTGGAATGCAAAATGATACATGCACTTTGGAAGGTATTTTTGCAGTTTCTTACAAAGCTAAACATCATCTGACCTTATGATTCAGCAATCTCACTCCTTGGTATTTACCTAAAGGATTTTAAAACTATGTTCACACAAAAATTTGCACATGGATGTTTATAGCAGCTTCATTTGTAAAACTTGAAGGCAACCAAGATATTCTTCAGTGAATGGATAAACTGTGGTACATCCAGACAATAGAATATTATTCAGCCCTAAAAGGAAACAAGCTATCAAGCCATGAAAAGACAAGAAGGAAAGTTAAATGCATATTGCTAAGTGAAAGAAGCCAATCTGAAAGGCTCCATACTGTATAATTTGAACTATATAACATTCTGGAAAAGATAAAACTGTGGAGACAATAAAAACATCAGTGCCTGCCAAGAGTTCAGGGGGTTGGGGAGATGGATGAATAGGCAGAATGCAGGACATTTTTAGGACAGTGAAACTGTATGATAATGGTGGATATAGGACATCATGAATATGTCAAAACCCATAGAACTATACAATAGAAAGAATGAACCCTAATGTAAACCATGGACTTTTGGCTAATAGTATGAACCACTAGTGGTTAATTGGTTGTAATTCTTTGATAAACTAGTTGTAATTAATATACCACACTACTGCAAGATGTTAATAGGAGAAATTAAGCAGAGGGAGGTGGTGGGAAGAGGAAGTATATGGAACTCTCTGTACTATCTATGCAGTTTTTCTGTAAACCTAAATGTGCTCTTAAAAATATATGTGTGTGTGTTTGTGTGTGTGTGTATATATATGTGTGTGTGTGTGTGTGTGTGTGTGTGTGTGGCTCCACAGCTCCACAGAGGAGCTAGACTAAATCTGGCTCTGGGGAAGTCAGGGAAGGCTTCCTGGAGAAGGCAAACCCTGCAGTGAGTTCTAAAGAGGAAGAAGAGGAGGAAACATACAGAAAAGGGAACTACAGGAATACAGGTTATTACAAGTGTAGAAGGCTGAATAATGGCTTCCCAAATATATCAAGTCTTTAAAAAAATTTATTTTTATAGAGACAGGGTCTCACTATGTTACCCAGGCTGGTCTTGAACTCTTGGGCTCAAGTGATCCTCCTTCCTTGGCTTCCTAAAGTGCTGTGATTATAGGCATAAGCCACCACACCCACACCCCAGAGATACCAAGTCTTAATCCATGGAACCTGCAAATGTTGTAACATAAGGAAAAACATCTTTGTATAAGAGGCACGATTAAGTTAAGGATCTTGAGATGAGATTATTTTGGTCTATGCAGGTGAGCCTTAAATCTAATCACAAGTGTCCTTAAAGAGAGAAGCACAGGGAAATTAGATACATGGAGGAGAAGGTGATGTGAAAATGGAGGCAGAGATTGGCATGATGCAACCACAAGCCAAGGAATGTTGGCTGCCACCAGAAGCCTCTGGAGGGAGGGTAGCTCTGCTGATACATTGATTTCAGCCAAGTGAAAATGACATTGAACTTCTGGCTTCCAGAACTGTGAAAGGTAAACATCTGCTGTTTATAAGCCACCAAGTTTGTGATAATTTATGGCAGTCACAGGAAACTAATATAACAAGCAAATGCAATGATGTATTTCTAGAGAGCCTACTGCATGTCAGATGCTTTTTTTGTTTTTTTTTTTTTTGAGACAGAGTCTCACTCTGCCACCCAGGCTGGGGTGCAGTGGCATGACCTCGGCTCACTGCAACCTCCACCTCCCAGGTTCAAGCAATTCTCCTGTCTCAGCCTCCCGAGTAGCTGGGATTACAAGCGCCCACCACCACACCCAGCTAATTTTTGTATTTTTAGTAGAGATGGGGTTTTACCATGTTGGCCAGGCTGGTCTCGAACTCCTGACCTTCAGTGATCCACCCGTCTTGGCTTCCCAAAGTGCTGGGATTACAGGTGTTAGCCACTGCACCTGGCCTGCCAGATGCTATTCTAAGTGCTGCACATATAGTGATTCATTTAACTCTTGTAACAACAAATGAAGTAGATACTGTTATTATCCTCATCCTCATTCTGTATATGGAAAAACCAAGGCTCAGAGAAGTTAGGTAACTTGACTCAGGTCACCACTGCTAGGAAATGCTGTAGGTGGCACTCAAGGCCAGGCAGACCAGCTGTAGAATCCTTGTGCTTAACCACCAGGTAACACTGGCTTTGGACAGGAAGCAGCTGTAGTATGTGTAGGGGATACACATGAGGTTTGGGAGTGAAGCAGTGAGCAGCAAGAACAGGCTACAAGGGTCAGCAGGAGCAGACCATGCGGTCTCACTGTCATCTAAAGATCCAGCTTGAATGTGCTACATCAGAATCACCCCCAAGAAATTGTACACACCTAGACTGCTGAGCCCCACCCTGTTTCAGATTCAGTGAGGCTGTGTGGCCTGGGAATTTGCATTTCTATCAATTGCCAGGTGATGCTGCTACTGCTGGTCCAGGGACCACACTTTGAGAACCACCATTCTTATTGTTGTTCTAGGTGATGAAAAGCTGTTCAAGAGTTTCAAGCTGAGAATTAACGCTGTTGGAACTGCATTTTAATAAATTACCTAAAGGCTATGTGGGAGACATGCAAAGGTGTCAGAAGCAAAAGCTCAATATTTAAAATAGAAAAAAAAGTATAGCTGTTCTGTTTCCAGAAGGAAGTAACAAGGAACTACTAATATATGGTAATTCAGCTTGTAGACTCTAGCATCTGTGAGACCGTAGGTAAATTACTAAACTTCTCCAAGCCTCGGCTGTCTCATCTATAAAGTGGAATTAGAATCATGAGGGTGAAATAAGCTAAAGAAAGTATAACACTTGCCATATAGTAAGCACCCATTATATAGAAGATGTTTTTATGTTTAGTATTATATTATTAGGAGGGGCAGGGCAGAAACTCTGCCCTCCAGGATGGATATAGTTGATCTCTGAGGTTTTTTTTCATCTTAACACATGTATTTCAACATAACTATGCTTACAGGAATATATTCATATTAGTTAGCAAAGTGTATATTAATTTGACTTATCCAACGCAATTTGGACCAAAAAGTTGTACATGCGTTTTGGGAGGCTGAGGTGGGAGGATTGCTTGAGCTCAGGGGTTTGATGCCAGACTGGGCAACATCATAAGACCCTGCCTCTACAAAAAGTTTAAAAAAAATTTAAAAATCATCTGGGCATGGTGGTGTGCACCTGTAGTCCCAGCAGCTCAGAAGGCTGGGCTGAGGATTGCCTGAGCTCAGAGTTTAAGGCTGCAGTGAGCTGTGATTACATCACTGTACTCTGGCTGGGTGACAGAGCAAGACCCTGTCTCAGGAAAAAAAAAAAATTGTACATGGTTTAAATTTTAAACAGAAAAAACCCACAAGACTCACAATCTGGATTTTTTTTTTTTTTGGTCTATTACAAATGTATGAAGGATCCTCCCTCAAATGCTGTAAGGCAGGCAGCAAAAACACAGAGAAATTTGCATTTAGTTTACTTTAGAAAAATAAGATGTGATGCGCTGTAAAAGGCTAAAAATTGGAGCAAGAAAGCATCTTTGTCATATTTTAATGCCAGATTACACAAATCTAATAATTATAGTGTAGCCTTAGGGTGGAGGAGGGTATGTACACCTGTGAGACAAGTGCAGTAGCTGTGTACATCGAGTTCATGTTGTATATACCTTCTAAATCTATACTCTCTAAGAGTCAACCTATTCCCTAAGTCTCAGATAACACTATCAGTCTGAAGGACATTTTGAAAAACACTGGGTTCAATCATTTTCTAAATATCCAGTTCTAAAATTATATGGTTTTAAGTGAGCATTTTTCCTGACAAGTGAATTAGACTGATTTTTGCCAGATTATAGAGGCAGGCATTGAATAATGTGCCTGGTCTTTCAAGGTGCTGGAAACATTTTCTATGTTAGGCCATTAATCTTGATCACATTTCAATGAGACATGGAAAAAGTAGGTCTTGTCCTCCTTAAGTTTTAGATGAATAAGGCACTGAAAGTCTACACCCAAGGTCGCTGAAGAAATCTGTTTCAGAGCTGCCACTAGATTCTGTGCCTCTGGAGATCTCTTCCAAAGGACTTCCTGTTAGATTGTGCTGATACCCCTAAATAAGAGAATTCATGTGGAGTTTCAATCAGGAGGAATCTGGTCAACCAGAGTATCACAAGACTTGGCAAATGTTTATGTTAAAAAACAAGCTAGGGGATTATCAGCTTTTTTCTTGTTTGCCAATATACTGAGAAAAAAAGAATCTTATTTTTGTTTTACTTTACAGTTCCTTAAAAGACATTGAGTATTTTTTCATATAGTTATGAGCCATTTTAATTATCTCATTTGAATTGCCTATTCTAATCCTTTGTCTGTTTTTCTACATTTCTGTCTTCTTATTAAGGACAT
This sequence comes from Pongo abelii, assembly GCF_028885655.2. Lineage (NCBI taxonomy): Eukaryota > Metazoa > Chordata > Mammalia > Primates > Hominidae > Pongo > Pongo abelii. Next base: position 53,952,570 of record NC_071990.2, on the reverse strand, counting down.
TAGTTCTGTGTTATATATTTTTGGAAAGTTTTTCCCATAGCCTGTTGCTGATGTAAATGTGTTGTACACTTTGATGTCCAGAGAGAATGTAGTTTCTTCATTTTGTCCCTTGTCCATCATCTTCATGAGGCCTACCTCATGAAGAGAAGAGAAGACTAACTAAATGTCAAGTCAATTTACCCCTTAGCCTGATTTAACAATTTAAACAAGCCCTTTAGGTAATGCAAATTTTTAGGGATAGTCGTTTAGTCAATCTTGTATGCACCCCACCACCACTATCTTCACTTTCACCACTACTTCTCCCAAGATCAGATTTGGTAGATGAAAGAGGTGAGCTAATGTGAGCTCAGAAGACAGAGTGAAGGAGTGCTCAGGAATGTGCACAGTGCTCCAGGTCCTCACTAGCGCCATCTGTAAAACAGCTGTCCTGGTGCTCATTGGGTGACCGCTGGCTCCATCCAAGCCACATGTATTCAGTAAGCATCTACCACTGGCATTCTGCAGCTGGTGTCACCAAAGTCTATTTCTTCTCAGCTTGGTAAGAACCATAGCAGCCTCCCCACTCCCTTGGCTTCCTCTGGTCTTTGCTGAATTGCAGACTCCACTGAGCATCTGCCACATATTTCCTCTTGCCCTCTTTATAAATTTTCTTTATAAATTACCCAACCTCAAGTATTCCCTTATAACAACACAAAGACATACATATATATATATACACACATACACACATAAACACATATATATACACAAATATAGGAATACATCCATACAAATATATATGGCCCTGTGGCCTAGGTGACCAACACTTAAGTGTTTGGTGCAGGGCCAACCCACCCACTTTATAGAAGGCTCCAATGGCTCTTAACTTGGTGTATCCACTTGGAGAAGCACAGGAATTCAGAAATACAATGACCTCTACCCAATCTGTCCCTCTCCTAACGTTGCTGGCACCATGTTAGCACACAACCCGGGCAGAGCCATGTCCTCCACAACCCATGTAGGAAGTAAAGCAAGAGCTCTTCTGCCCTTATTCTCCTCAACTGATCTGACATGACTTCCTCCCTTAGGACATGTGTCCAATGATTTACTCTCCTACTATGTTGCCCAGTTCTTCTTCCCACAGTCCCCCGGGACCGGAAAGGGTGAATTTTCCGTGGTTCTCCTTCTGTCTGGCTGGGAGTTCTCTAAGGTAAAATGCTATCATCTGTCTCTGATTCCTGCCCCTTGGTATGCTTGTTTCTTGTGGCAAAATCCTATCCTGAATGTCAGTTGCTGATTATTAATGCTGTCTTGGCAGAAACAATATGCTTCTACTGTTTTCTTTGACTTCTTACCATTTTTTATGTTTAGCTCTTCAAGCCATATGAACTTTTGTATATTGCATGAATCAAGGATATAACTTTCTATTTTTCTCCATGGATAGCTACTTGCCACTATACCGTTTACTGAATCCAAACCCCACTGATTTTTCTCACAGATGAAATTTCCATTAATACATTGATCTGTTTCTAGATTTGTTCCTCTAACCCTGCAATATCATGGTAAGTAATTGTAGGGAATGTTCTGAGTCATTTTTCCTAAGTTGGGTTTTGTCCTTTGCCTTCTATATTCCCTTTCACCATATATATTTGTATGGATGTATTCCTATATTTGTATATATGTATGTGTGTGTATATATGTATGTATGTATATGTATGTCTGTTTTGTGTTGCTATAGAGGAATACTTGAGGCTGGGTAATTTATAAAGAAAAGAAGTTTATTTGACTCATAGTTCTGTAGGCTATACAAGAAGCATGGCTCTGGCATCTGCATCTGGTGAGGATCTCAGGCTGCATCCATTCATGGCGGAAAGCAAAGGGGAGCCAATGTTTGCAGAGATCACATGGCAAGAGAAGAAGCAAAGAGAGATGGGGAGAGGTGCCATGCTCTCTTTAACAACCATCTCTTGTGGGAACCAATATTGTAAGAACTCAATCATTCCCTGCTGCCAGAGAAAGCATTAACCTGTTCATGAGGAGTCCACCCCCATGACCCAAACACCTACCATTAGGTCCCACCTCCAACATTGGGGATCTAATTTCAACATGAGATTTGGAGGGGAAAAACATCCAAACTATAGTAATGTATACACATATAGATGTAAGTGTGTGTCTGTATCAGTCTTGCAAAATTTCCTTATATTTTCTTTCATTTTGCTAATGCTTGGAAGCTCTGCTAGATAATTCCGTTTGTTCTTACATAATATATGTGATTTCTTTATGTTCTTTTCACTATATTTAACAGTATTTTGCTTCCCTGAATCTATATATTGACAGCCGACTCTCATTTTCTATCATCTAAAGAATGATATTTGGGGTAGTGAAGGACAATTGTTCTCACCTGAGATTTTTGTACAGTTGTTATAGTATCTGGGTTCCACCTCCTCTTCTGGGATGTGGGTGACTGTCCTATTACAAGATTCTTTCACCTGCAGAGTGGAGGGGAGTGAAACAGCCTATTCCCATTGGCTTCACTTTAAAGTGAGTGGATGAGAGCCTGGGGTACCCTGAATGCCAGAATGAGAAGAACTTTATCAGGAATATCAAGTCCACACTAGCTGCCCCAGTTTATCCCTGTTGATTTGTTCTATTACTTAAGGAAAAATCCTTTCAGTCAACTTTTGACCAAGGAATGAATACCCAGTTGCTGTTGAGGTTGATGAAGGAGAAAGGGTAGGTATGTGGAGCCACGTAATCTGCATCTGAATCTTCAATCAGTCCCATTGATTTCCACCCCACCTGTCAACTCAGACTTTTGAATCTGGAAGTTCTATGTAGTCTGCTGAGTAGATCAACAGCCTTTTGTATTTATGTTAGTGTTAATTTCCTTGACTCATCTTTATTATTAAATATTTGCTTTCTGGGTGTGCCCTGCCTTGTTGTGGGCTTATACTTTTTAAAAAATTTGTTTATCATCATTTTAATGGGAGTCTCAGTAGGAAGAGTAGATAAATGTTTGTGCTTAATTAACCACCTGAATTGAAAGCATTTCCCTCTGGTTTACACATTTGATAATTCTTCAGAACTGTGGGTCTGTTCACGGTGTTCTTTTGGTTTCTGGCATTTGATGGAGATATCTATAGACATTGTAGATATAGATATAGATACACTTTCCCCTGTGACTTCATAGAATGGACCCAAGGGGAGACTCATGTATGTTCAATCTGTGTCTTTTTTTTTTTTTTTTTTTTTTTTAGATGGAGTTTCACTCTTTTTGCCCAGGCTGGAGTGCAATGGCGCAATCTCGGCTCACTGCAAACTCCGCCTCCCAGCTTCAAGTGATTCTCCTGCTCAGACTCTCAAATATCTGGGATTACAGGCATGCGCCACCACGCCTGGCTAATTTTGTGTTTTTAGTAGAGACGGGGTTTCTCCATGTTGGTCAGGCTGGTCTTGAACTCCCAACCTCAGGTGATCTGCCCGCTCGGCCTCCCAAAGTGCTGGGATTACAGGCATAAGCCACCATGCCCAGCCTCAATTTGTGTCTTAATCCAGCCTCTCTAGCTATCTTTCATTAAGAAGCAACCCCCTCAGGATCTGTATTTCCATGATTATGTTTTAGGGACTAATTGAGCCTGCAACATACCTTCTTTCTTGACCTCAAGCTGGATTTCAATACCAATGATCTCAAGAACCGACTATTGGAAGGAGGCTCCCTGACACCTCTGACCACACTGGGAATCATGTAGCTTGCAGCCTGTCACCACAAGCCACCTGATGGGAGTCAGGAGTGTACGGTATGAATACCAACACTTGCTGGAGATGGCACATATGCTTAAAGCTAACTTTCCCCATCAAACGTTCCTCCTCCACCAACAACATCACTGAAAGGACAGAATTCCATATCCTAGATGCTCCTTTGACACAAAAACCTGGAGAAATCACTGGGAGTAGTTCCTTCTTTCCTCTTGTTCACTGAATCATCCCAAACCAAGTCTTCACCTTGAACCCAAATGCTAAATCAGGCTCCTTCTAATCTGGCAGTGTCTCTACCATATACACTAAATTCCAATAGAAGTATAGTCTGTTTTTGAAAGTAGGGTAAAAATAGATCCTATTTTTAGGATAAAAATAAATCAGGGTAAAAATATTTAAAAGCAATCTTTCTAATTCCCACATTTTATAAAAGACACAGAGCAAGCGTGAAGATGCTTGTTTGTGAAGTGATGTGCAGCCACTGATGAAGGGCAGGGCAGACCCCTTGCTCTTGCCTGGGCTCCAGGTCCACAGTGTAGGGGTAAGAGCTCGAGCTCTGGGGTCAGACTGTAAGAATCTTGATCTGCTTCTTATTGTCTAGTTTTAGACAAGTCACTTAACTTCACTAAGCCTAAGCCTAAGCCTTAGTTTCTTCATTTGAGAAATGGAAGTAATAACAGTAACTGCCATTAAATTCTCACTCCACTCCTTACCCAAGAATTTATTTCAAATGGACAAAGCTGAATGTTTACCCAAAACAACTATAAAACCAGCAAAGTAACTACAGGTGAACATTTTAAATTCTTGAGAAAAGGAGGACTACACTAAGCGTTTCAGTTATTGATTAAGCAAAAACTTCATGGCTCAAAACAACCACCATATTTGTAACCACGATTGTGCAACTGGACTGGCCTCTAGTGGGAAGCACTTTGTTGGTGTTGCTGGTGGTCACTCAACTCAGGTGTGGAAATCTCAATGGTTTCATTCATATGTCTGGTGCCTCCACGAGGAGGGCTGGAAAAGCTGCGACCTAGTCAGATATGCCCCTCTTTCTCTCATAGCATGGAGTCTCAACATGTCTGGACCTCTTTGGATGTTGGCTCAAGGCTCGGTGATAGTGCGTTCCAAGAGGAGATGTTTCAAGGTGTAAGTTTCAGTGTGTAAGTTTCAATGTGCAAGTGCTTATCAAGCTTTTTCCTTGCATCATGCTTTGCTAATTTCTCTTTGGCCAAAGAAATCTTCATGGCCAAGTTGCAGTGGGAGGGGACCACAAAAGGGCATGGATGCTTAGAGGCATGATTCATTGGGAAACATTAATGTAACATTCTACTACACTAAGGCAAGAAATGAAATAGAAAACCATTTAAAAAAAAACGTATTTGACCACATGCATTTAAAAATTTGTCTTTGGAAAAACATCATTATTTAAATTGAATGAAGGAAATATATACATCTTTCATATGCAAAAAGTCTTACAAATTAATAAGAAAGCATTCAGTCAGAAAATGGGCAAAAGGCAAGAACAATTTCCAAAAGAAGAAAAATGAATTGCCAATAAGCATACAAAAAAGGTTTCAACCTAACTAGTAATCAAAGAAATGTACATTTAAAATAATTATATTATTCCATTCCCACATTTCATTGGCAAAGATAATGTGGTAGATTATATTTTTTCCCAGTTATTCACTGCCCCTTCCTTTTCAAGGATTATAACTCTCTGCTTCACTGAAGTCAACCTTTGCAATATGACTTGCTCTGACCAGTGAAATGTAAGCAAGTGTGATATGTGTCATTTCTGAGCAGAGACTTTTTAAGAGTCATTCTGGAGTTTCATTATCCCTCTGATTCCTTTGGTATCAGACTGAGATGGGGCTGCTCCTTTAGTCTGAGCCCTGAGATCAATGGCACGTGGAGAAGAGCTTAAGTCAATCTGCAGCTAACATATGTGAAAAGGAAGAAAATGTTGGTTGTTAGCCACTGCCATTTGCCAGGTCATTAGTTACTGCAGCATAATCTCACAAACACTGACTGACACAAATTACAGCGTTGGCAAGTTCATGAGGAAACGAGTATTCTTGTGACGGATGGAATAAAATTTGTCTAACCTTTCTAGAGGGCAACTTTTCAAGTGTATCACAGTTACAGTAATTGTAACTTTTGACTCAGTAATATATCTCCTGGAAATTTATTCTAAGACCATATACATAAAAGTATACAAGATATATGCAAAAAGATTTTCACTGCAGCCTTAGTTATTGTGAAAAATAACCTAAATTATTTCTTCAGTACGTATCTTATTTGCCTCCACAGGTTTTCTTAGCTGTCTCATTGACCCTGGTTCACTTTGTTTTACCTAAGCACTTGCTATGACTGACCTACTAGGTGTAGACCTATAAAAATCTACCTCCTGGGGCCATCGGCTACACATTTACAGTCTCTGGTCCTTCCTGTCACTTCCAAATTTAGATAGAGAATCTCATTTCAGGACATGGGATGTGGTTTGGCAAGTGACTCCCAAATATGCTGAGTGATGTGAGGGAGTAAACTTCCTCATGAGACAAAATTTGACCAGTGGAAGAAAGAAGTCAAAAGGAAGCAGCAGATAAATACCTTCCCCTTCTTTCCTTTAAAAGACTGTTCCAAGATAGGATTTCTCCACATGGCCTTTCTGAGCACATAGTGCCTGATCCAGGAAGTGCCCCTGCTAAGGAACAGACTTTGCCTCTGAGAGTGTCATCAGGAAGCAAAACACATTGCATGGTGTTGCTCCTTCTCTGTCATTATTTCCTGTATCTTTTCCTCCACTCTTGCTGCCCTAGAATTGCATGTCCCAGTTAAAATCTGGGCTTATACAAGTTGGTTTTGAAAGTTGGTTTTAAAAATCAATTATGCCAACAGCAGCAATTTAAAATGGTGATGTACACCTATCTTCACTAACTAGGAAAGAGCTGCGAGTCCTAATTTTGGAGATAAGGTACACTTGATTGCTTCTAGATGGTAAGAGTTTGAATAGTTTTCATTCTTCTTTTAGTCAGTATGCATTTATTGTTGCACGTTCTCCAGTCAATATGTATTATAGTTATAAACAGAATAGTTTTTTAAGAGCACAAACAGTTCTTACACTAAAATGTTGCCAAAGTTTTGACACTATATAATTTATTCTAATGAAGAAATTTTAATAAATAAATATATCAATGCTATGTCTACATGGAAGTAATTTTTACATGTGTGAATAGATCCATACATAGTGTACAAAGTACATAAGCCATTTTTGAGTGAACTTTTATCAAATTAATTTCTTTTATATTAGACTGTCTACTGACAAACTGCTTTGCTCAGCTTCCAGTTTCAGAAACAACATTTAATAATTGCTTATTCACAAAGAACAGCAGTCCCTTTATTCACTCAAAAATTTTTGGCTTACAGCCCTGTAGGCAGAGTTCACTGCACTATTTATAACTGTCCACACAAATTGGTCATAAAAGGATGGTATTTGGGGTTAGGTCATTCAGTTCCCTGCAGAATTCAGTAATAAACCTAGTAACTACACTTAGAAATGCTACTTTATTATTTATATGTAGAGCTTTTTTCTATTTAAGGTACAACAGTTTATTTAAATCAGCAACTTATATTTGAGTAAAGCTTTTTTTTTCTGTTTCCAGCAGGTAATTTACTTAATATTCATGTGCAATATGAAATAGAAAGATTCCTGTTCTTGAAAGAAAAATCTATTAGAATCAATTTTCCCTAGTCGCTGATATATGTGGAGTTTCTGTGCTTGGGCAAGTCCTTGAAAACAAATGCAGAAACAAACTTTTAAATCCTTTATAAACCCCCATCATGTGGGAATGATAATATATAATTACCTCACTTGTTAAATAGCTCTATCTGTTCCTCTAAGGTTTATTTAAATATTGTTCTTTCATGAAAGGATGTTTTAAAACAAAAATAGGGGGAAGGAGGGGAAATGGAAATGCTCAATAAACAGGTTTATTAAGGGAAATTAAAAATCTTCGTGGTTTCATATATTCTACTGTGGACTATGAATGATGGACTTCGGTCTCAAGGTTGAATTTGATTTTTAATAGATGTAAATTCAAATATTTGGATTTTTCTGGATCTAAAGCCAAAAACTTAAACAAATGAACATTTTAAAGTAACATTTGATTATTCTCTGAAAGAAAAGTAATTCTGCCTGTCTAATCCAGTAATTTACATAATTTAGTGATTCGCTTGTCAATAATGAACAAATTGCCCTTGCCCTAGTATATTACTGTAATCGTTCATTTTCATTAAGACGTCTGTGGCTGGGCACGGTGGCACACACCTGCAATCCCAGTACTTCAAGAGGCTGAGGCGGACGGATCTCTTGAGCTCAGGAGTTTGAGACCAGCCTGGACAATATGGCGAAATCCTGTCTCTAGAAAATATAAAAAATTAGCCAGGCCTGGTGGCACGTGCCTGTAGTCCCAGCTACCCAGAAGGCTAAGTGGGAAGACCACTTGAGCCCAGGAGGTGGAGGTTGCAGTGAGCCGAGGTCGCGCCACTGCACTCCAGCCTGAGCAACAGAGTGAGACCCTGTCTCAAAAAAAAAAAAAAAAAAGAGACATCAGCCAACTTTTCAAAGAAGGGGTAAAGCTTTTTTTCAAGTGTGCAACCTAAATAGAAAAATGCAGAGTCAAATTAAAAAACACACTAAAAAAGAAAGGCTTGCCAAATTCTAGATTCAAATGAATTGGGAAATAGATGAGTCGATGGTTCATTACAGATGTGGTACCAATGTACAGAAGTAGTCTGAAAAAGATAATTATGGAATAAGCCACAATTGACTCTGAAAGGCCACTTCAGAGAAGAGAGATGGGTAGAGAAGAGAGGATGAAATGATCATTAAAACCAATGGTTAAGGCAAAAGACATCATCTTCTAACACACATTTCCTACACCTGGTGAGGTATGTAGTCAGAAGGGGTATGTGGATAACAATGTGAAATATGGAATAAAGAAAATAATCATTATTTCAAGCCTAATACTAATGAAATCACTGGTGTTCCCTCACTCTCCCTGGAACTGGGTTCCGGAGTTTCTTACACATTCTTCTTGCAGTACTAAGTGCTCTGAAGCTCAGGGTTGTTGATGCATGCTCCATACGGCCTGTTCTCTTCTCTGTCTCCAGGCTCTGCCCATTGCCCAGTAGTGATAATACTAAGAAAAAGTTTTCCATCCCTTCGTGGCCTCTGCAGCCCTCACTTCTTGTGATTGGAGTCAATCTTCCTGTTAACTTTGTGATATATTCTTCCTCATGTCATTACTGACATAAGTCTAGTCACTTCTAAGGATATTCTACTGCCCTCCTGAGAAAAAGAAAATTTTCTCCACAAGCATTTCAACACTTTTGTAAGGCCTCAGGCAAAAACTTGGCCCCATTTTGCTTGTTGCACCTGGTGCCACTAGATAGCGCTCTCCTTTTATTCTTCCCAGTCTACCATCGTCACCAGTTTACATGATGCTTAGTCATACATCTGTCCATGGATACATGAAAAGCATTTTTCAGTGACCACTGGAGTCAGTAACTGTGCTCAGTCCTGGAAATTTAATGTCGAGCAAAGTCAAAACCAACCTCAGACCTTTTGGAACTTCCTTTCTAGGGAGAGGGGAGATATGGATCCAATAACCACCAAATGCATAATTATAAACTATGTTAAGTGTTGTGAAGGAAAGGCTCAGAAAGCTGTTAGAGCATATATGAGGATACTCATCCATCCTGGCAGGAATGAGGGGTTTGTTCCAGGGAAGGCTTCCCTAAGCAAGTAACATTCATGCTGATATCTGAGTTTTCTATGCAAAAAGAAGAAGAAGATTTCAGGCAGAAGCAAGAACATGTGTTAACTCCATGACACATTCAGTAATGAAAGAAGGTTAGTGTATAGGAGCTAAATACATCTGGAAACGTTGGGAGGTACTGAAAATCTACAAATTCTGGCCAGGAAGTTAAGAAACAAAGCTGTTCAGCACCCTCCTGATTTTCTCAAATATCTCAGTCCTGAAACTGTCAACTTTCCCCATTCTAAGAGGCCCAACTAGGGGAGTCCTTGCTAAGGAGAGCCCCCACTACTCCAGACAGATAGTATTGTGACCACAAAATCAGCTTCCTTCTGGTAGAGTACATCATGTGCAACTCTAAAGTTGCAATGTGTAATCAGAAAGGATTCTGACAGCAAAGGGTGGTGCAGTATCCCAGGCTGGCAAGATCAAAGAGCTGTTACCATTCCTAGCCTAAAAGAGAATGGAGGGGAAAAAAAAAGCAGTTTTTAGAACTGGTATAGGTTAACTGTGTGGAGAGGGCACTCGACAAGAGACACCACGTTTGATAAAAGAATCAGCCAATCTGTGGTGGCCTCTTAGGGAGGAAACTGGGAAGAGAAAGAAACCAATCTCTCCTCCCACTCTCCAATCTCTTGTCACTGTTGGAACCCAACTGGAAGCCAGAGAGCAAGAACACCCACATGGGTCATTTTCCCAAGACATACGTATAGCAGAATGTAAAATGGTGAACGGGCATACCCGATGGTAGTCAGGAGAGTTAAAGCATAGTGCCCAGTTTCAAATCTCAGAGGTGCCACTGAGAAGGGGCGTGGTCTTAGGAAGGTTAACTCATCTCTCCCTGCTTCAATTTCCTCATCTTTAGAATGGAAATAATGCCAATAATACATTGGTTTGTTTTGGAGATTCATAAAGTGCTTAGAGTAGTGCCTGGCACATGGCTAGTGCTTACAAATATTCTTAATTTTTCTCTTAATTCATTTTACAGAAGAAACTGCAATTTAAAGAAGATAAATGACTTATTCAAGATCCCATTGCCAGAAGGGGCACAATCAAAGCCAGAATCCAGGCCTTCCGGTTCTTGTCCTAGCACTGTTCTCTTCCCCAAGCTGTCTCTTCCACACCCTTCTCCAGGATCACCACCATAATTATTACTGAACTGACTAATTCAGTAAGCACATTCTAAATTTCTTTCTGTTTGTTGGTTTATGGAATAGTCACACTTTAAAAAATTTATTTTTTAAATAGGAAACTATTCCTCCTATTCTCTGTAGCTTAATGCAAATAGAAACCTGAGCCCCTTCCTCACCCAATTAACTTGGAATTATAGACCCTATCACGGTAAACGTGAGGTTGATAACAACAGGGCCTTTTTGGACTTCTCAGTGGAAAACTCTCAGCTGTACAGTCAACTTGGGAGCCTCTTAGGTTTTCTTATATACTCAAAGAAGAACTGAGGGATGACAGGTTAGATTTAACTAACTGAAATGCCTCAGAACAATTAATAACCCAAATAATTGGAACGGGTGGAACCAACCATCTTCTCGGTCTTAGGAAACATCCTACTAGAAGTTCCAGATCTGAGACAAGTATTCACAAGCTCACCCAGTGTTTATGTCAGTGGCCCTACCACACGATGAGACAACCAGGAATGAGATCTTAACTTTATCTTTGCCTCTGCTCTGTTGCTTGTTCCCCAAGTTCACCAGGTCACTAAGTCCTATATGTGTAAAGTAGCCAAGTAATTTATCATCTAAGCTAGGATGCTGTTGAGATAAGGAGGTAGTATTAACTATTACACTGGGAAAACAGGCACAAGCATGAACTCTCCTGGGCAAATGGGGACATATAATCATCCCAATCTTAGAGCACTTTGACTCCTATCACATCCCCCCTCATGATGTACATGCTACTGTAAGAAAAAGTCTAGTTATATCCTTATATCTACCTGTACAGAATAGATTTATTGTTGTAATCATTATATAAAAACAATGTATTAAGACTTACATGTTCACCATTTTCTCAGCCTTTTTTTTTTTTAGATGGAGTCTCACTCTGTGGCCCAGGCTGTACTGCAGTGGTACAATCTCGGCTCACTGCAACCTCCACCTCCTGGGCTCAAGCGATTCTCCTGCCTCAGCCTCCTGAGTAGCTGGGATTACAGGTGTGCACCACCACATCTGGCTAATTTTTGTATTTTTAGTAGAGAAAGGGTTTCACTATCTTGGCCAGGCTGGTCTCGAACTCCTGACCTCAGGTTATCTGCCCACCTCGGCCTCCCAAAGTGCTGGCATTACAGGTGTGAGCCACTGCGCCCAGCCAAACAAAGACTTTACTGTTGAAATCTATTGTTATTTTATTTATTTGTTTATTTAAAGCTGAGTTTCCACAAGAAGATCAAGTTATTTTGTGTCTGAACAAGTAATCTTTCAATCTCACACTTTGCTGTTAAATCTTAAATGCAGATTGATAATGAGACTTGAAGAGTCACTAAATCCTGGCATAAGTCTCCAGTCTATGACTAAAGGGTAATAACAATACAAAATAATACATACTTGGGCTTGGGAGAGAAAGTATCTAGATTGTCAAAGCCTCCAATTCTATGCACCCCATAATCCTTCTGTTGCCCTTTTACCCATCTCAACTCCAATATTAGTATTCATTCTCTCTGATTCAAAGAATTTATCTTTGTGGGGCCAGGCACAGTGGCTCACGCCTGTAATCCCAGCACTTTGGGAGGCGGAGGCGGGTGGATCACAAGGTCGGGAGATCGAGACCATCCTGGCTAACAAGGTGAAACACCATCTCTACTAAAAATACAAAAAATTAACTGGGCGTGGTGGCAGACACCTATAGTCCCAGTTACTGGGGAGGCTGATGGCAGGAGAATGGCGTGAACCCAGGAGGCGGAGCTTGCAGTGAGCTGAGATCACGCCACTGCACTCCAGCCTGGGAGACACAGCGAGACTCCATCTCAAAAAAAAAAGAATTTATCTTTGTGGTAGTGCCATAGTCTTCGGGTAGAGAGAGCTGATGAAATTTAACTTCTGATTATCTCAGGAAGCTGAGCTGAGTCAGTAATGAATGTGTACTTTGTAATTTTGTCTATTTGAATATTCACAACCTGCTGTTAGCCTTTTAAAAATCTCAGAAGTTTTAGGTTGAATAATATAAAACAAAAGCATCATAAAATTCACTAGAGAGAAAAAAATTGATTTTTTAACTTAGACTTTAAAAAGTAAATAGTGTATGTTCAAAGGAAGATTAGTGAATTGCTACAGTCACAGCTCAGTAACATTGGACTTGAACATCTACTGATAGTAAGTATTACGTTTAGCATTCATATGAAGATTGTGTCTATAGACCTCAACAGTTTCACGATGCTGCCAAATAAAAATATTTTAATTTGCCTTTCCATTTTCCACACTTAATAGAGTCACATGCTGTAACATTCCTTATAGATCAAGGATGCAAACATTTTCAGGGTTTAAGCTACAGGATTAGGAGGATTAAGCTAAGGATTAGGAAGAAAGATCGTTACAATTCTCTGTCCTGTATGGGTTAACAATAAGTCTCAGCTTTTTTCTAACAATATTTGCTTTAGATAGAGATAATAGGAAGTCAAATAAATAAGTACTTCAAGGGCAGTACTTTGTGCCCAGTACGCTATCAGGAACCATGGACATTCGGAAAGAAGTCAAAGATGTCGTCCCTGCATTTAGGAAATGCACACACTTGTTGGAGAGTAAGAATGTATATTTCTGTATCTACACAGCATTAAAAAGATCCACAGTGGGAGAGAGGAATATGGAAGCAAAATATTAGACAGAATGTGTTATTGATATAGATTCAACTATCTGTACTATAGACATTAGAAAGGGGAAAGCTAACTTTAGGCAGAAATTAGTCACATAAGGCTTCATGGAGGAGACGGGAGCCTTCAGACAAAAGTGGAATTTCTGGAGTTATATTAGAAAAGGGAAAGTGTTCCAGGGAGAGAATGGCACAAGCAAAGACACTAAAATAGTTCCTCCTTTATTAATCCATTCAGCAACCATTTAATGAGCACTTAGCTCATATGAAGACCAGTAACCAATATCTTCAAAGATGAAATGAAAGATGAAATCATGCTTCCTATCTTTATGGGAAAGGCTTAGGAGGAACTTCAATCTTATAATCCAGTACTATTCTGTAATCAGCTTTTGATGAGTATTTATTAAAAGAATGAGGCTTATCCTACTTTCCCAATGCATCTTCTTTCTTTCACATAATACGATCTATCCAGCTGACTCACATTCTTCTCTCTTTCATAAGACTGTTTCCCACTTGCTGCTTTCACTGCCCACAGTCATCAGCAACGTCAGCAGTTCACAGGTGGGTGGGTGGGGGTTTCCAGAAACCCAGCTGGGATGTGTGGGTTAATAAAATCTGGAAGCAAGAGCTACCGAGGACAGGCTAAGGAGTGATCATAGTTAGGAGCAGCCCAATAGCACTGTCATCTGGCAGCTGAAACACCAAATCATGGGAGAAAATGGGGATCATGACTTGCCGGCTGCTGTCAGCTGAAGCAAAGTGTAGGCAAATAGATCATATGCCATCTCCTGCCCTGAACCCTGAAGAGTTTCAGGTTCACATTCATTCTAAATGCAAGGCCAGCTCCAGAGAATATTGCAAAATGGGTTCTTAGTCATCAATGCCCTATTAACCTCTTCTTTGCTTCCCCTTTAGAGGCTCTTTTACTGTCCAATTGTGTATTTCATTTTTTCTTTTTCTTTTCTTTTTTTTTAAATGGGGCTTTGCTCTGTTGACCAGGGTGGAGTGCAATGGTGCGATCATGGTTCACAGTATCCTCGACCTCCCAGGCTCAAGCAGTCCTCCCACCTCAGCCTCCTGAGTAGCTGTGACCACAGGCATAAGCCACCATGCCTGGCTAATTTATTAATTTTTTTTTTGGTAGAGATGGGGTCTCACTATGTTACCCAAGCTGGTCTTGAACTCCTGGGCTCAAGAGATCCTCCCACCTCGGCTCCCCAAAGTGCTGGGAGCATAGGCATGAGCCACAGCACCTGGCCTCCATTGTCTGTTTCTTTAGACCAGCCATGAGTTTTCCAAAGCTTTGTTTCCAAGGTAGATAGGCCTTTTCTTTGCCCACACAGAGGCAGCTGATCATTTCTAGAGAAAATAATGTAATTAGAATGGTTGGTTTATGCCATGATCTAAATGTTTGTGTCCCCCAACTTAAATTTGAATGCTGGGATCCTGACCCCCAGGGTGATAGAATTAAGAGATGGGGTCTTTAGGGGGTGATTAGGTCATAAGTGTGGAGCCCTCATGAATGAGATTCATGCCCTTATGAAAGAGGCCCCCATGAGTTCCCTTACCCCTTCTGCCAGGTGAAGACACAGGAAGCAGACAGCTGTCTATGAACAGGGAAGCAGGCTCTCACCAGACACCAAATCTGCTGACAGCTTGATCTTGGACTTCCAGCCTTCTGAACTGTGAGCAACAAATATTGGTTGTTTACGCCATCAATCTATGGTGCTTTTGTTATAGCAGAAATGGACTTAGCTGCCTTGTATCCATCAATACCCTCTACTACAATAGGAAAATACAAGTCATCTTTCTTTCCACCATGAAATTTAAACATATCTGCATACATGTTCATTGTGTTAGTCCATTTTGTGCTAGTATAATAGCACAGACCTATAAAGAACAGAACTTACAAAGAACAGAAATCTATTTCTTACCATTCTGAAGGCTGAGAAGTCCAAGATCAAGGCACCAACATCTGGTGAGGGCTGCTCTTGGCTTCCACAATGGCATTTTGAACACTGTGTCATCCAAAGAAGAGAAACACTGTGTCCTCACATGGCAGAAGACAGAAGGGACAGAGGACCAAACTCCTTCATAAAGGGCTTTTATAACAACATTAATCCATTCATGAAGGTGGAGCCTTCATGACCTAAATACCCCCAAAGGCCCCAACGTCCAACAGTGTTGCACGGGGATTAAGTGTCAGCATTCAAATATATTCTAAAACCCTCATTTATAAAACCTTCTATTTTACTTAATAAAGATAAAGGTGAAATCTTCCAGTCAATGGTGAGAAGACAGAGTTATTTTATAAATGATTTTGGGAAACCAGGTAGCCATCTAAAAATAAAACTAAAATTGTCTTAACACCTCCCACTTGCACCAGGAAAATATACAATTGAATCAAAGATTTCAGAGTAAATAATGAAACTATAGATCAGTTCTAAGAAATCTCGAGAGAATTATTTTAGAGCTGGAAAAGGCTCTCTAACTATGACACAAAACTCAAGAACCATAAACGAAAAGATTGATAAATTTCACAATACGAAAATCAACCATTTCTACAAGGCTGAAGCTACCATAAACAAATTTCAAAGACAAACAGCAAACTGGGAAAATATATATGCAAGATACATTGGAAGCAAAGGGCTACTTTTCCTTATATAAAGAAAGCATGCATAACGTGTTAAAAAAATCAATAACTCAATTTTTTTTAATGTACAACAATCCTCCCAATGACTCTTAACCAATAAAACATGTTTAATCTCACTCATAGCTAAAGAATGCAAATTAAAATAATCCTGAGCTACCAATTTTCACTTGTGAAATTAGGAAAGATCAAAAATTTGATAATCTTCTGTGCTGATGAGGTTGTGGGGAAAGAGGCATTTTCATATTGCTGATGGGAATGTAATAGGTACAACTTCTATGAAGAGGAATTTAGCATTATTTACCAAAATCACAAATACTCATACCCTCTGATACAGAAAATTCTACATCTAAAAATTTATCTTACAGATTACATGTACACACACTTCCAAAATGTATAAGGTTATTCATTGCAGCTTAGAAATGGAAAATATTAGAAATAAACATGATCTCTCTCAATAAGAGATAAATCAACAATGGCACACCCCACAATGAAGTAAGACCTCTGCTCCTTCTCCACACAGCCTGTAAATGTCAGCTTTCCTCCACACTCAGTCCTAGACCTTCTTCCATTCCTACTCTTGGTGGTCTCATCCATTGCCAGGGCTTTAAATATCTCCACAGAAATTAACTCATTCCAGAAACCTTATAATAATCTTTTTTGTCTTCCTATCCCTTGTTCTCTTCACTAAATGCTATTAAACTACCTCAAAATTACATTTTAATAGTAAAACAGCTTTATTCATGTATAACTGAAATAAACTGTACATAATTATAGTACATTATTTGATAAGCTTTGACACAAGTATACATTCAAAACTACCACCATAATCAAGATAATAAACATCTCCATCACCCCCGAAAGTTTCTTAATGCTCCTTTGTAATCCCTCTGGCCCACCCCTGCCTACTCCCCAAACTCCTACCCCCAGGCAGCCACTGATATGCTTTCCATCAGGATAGCTTGGTGTGTATTTTCTAGAATTTTATATAAATAGAATCTTACAGTATAAACTCTTCTTTTCATTCTTCTTTCACTTACCATAATTATTTTCAGATTCATCTATGTTTTGTATATTATTAGTTCATTCCTTTTGTGACTGAGTAGTATTCCATTGCATGGAAATATCATAATTTGTTTAAATTCACCTATTGATAGACATTTGAATTCCTTTCATGTTTTCTCTATTATAAGTCAAACTTGTGTGGATGCAAACATATATTTAATACATCCAATTTCCTCCATTTAAAAAAGTTCTATGTTTCTTCCTCCTGTTTTTAACACCTTTGCTAACCGACCACCATCTATGAGTAGGTGTTAAGGGTTTCTTGACTGATCTTCTACTTTCTATTCTTCATTCTACCCTACAACCATAGCTATCATTTTTTTAAAAAAACATTAATGTTTGTCCTTTTTTGTTTAAAGTTCTTTAGTAACCACCACTTCCTCTACCTTGCCCCAGCCCAATACTCTAAGGATGTAATCCAAACTTCATAGTCTAAAATGCCTTTTATATTATCTGGCCTCCCTCACTTTACCTAGCACTGCTGTCTTTCAAGCTTGTGCTTCCTGACACACATAATCCTTCTCTCATTGCCTCGAAAGCTCCACTTTTTTTTTCTACTCCAGGTATCTTTCACATGCTGTTCCTTCTTGGAATTCTCTTCCCCACTTCATCTACTGTCTTGCAATTTCTCCCATTCCTTAAGTTTCCAAGAAATCAGTAATGGATTACAAACATCTATCCAAATTTTCTGCTACTGTTGAAGAGGTAAGAGATGAGTTGACTCATTCAAGAAGTGGAGCAAGGAGGCTGATCTAAGGAAGAAAAAAAATGAGCAAAGCCAAAAACTATGAACCCATGGTGATAATATCCAAAGTATTGAGAGGCCAGTCCAGGAGGCTTATCAATCTTTTCATAGCTAAAGACCACAGAAGTAATCAAAAGTAAAATATGTATGACACAAAACCATTGAGTTGATAAAAGACAGCCTTGGGCAAACATTAAAATATGAAATGGAAAAAAGATGAAAATTACTAGACAGATGACTACTAATATGGAATCTAGACAAAGGCGATCTAATATAAAAATAATGGATATTCTTAAATTTTAAAAAGCAAATAGTAAAAGAAAAGGTACTCAAAGATTTAATAACAAAAAAAGAACACAAAGCACTAGAAAAAATCTCCCAGGAAAATCTGATAAAGAATATTTAATGCTTACACATATCTTGAAATAAACTAAAAGCTTTAAGGACATTCACGTAGAAAAAGAAAAGCTCCTCTAAGTGTAAGGGCTGGGAGGGAGGTGCAGATGAGCCTGACATCCAACAACTCAGCAGCAGCATTCAATGCCAGAAGACAATGGAGCTCTGCTTACAAAGTTCTGAGGAAAGGAAAGGGTAACTTTGTGTCCATCTAATTGTGCTTGAAACATAAAGGCAGGAAACAGACTTTAAAATAAGCAACAATTCATGAAATTTAGTGCTTATGAATTATTTTTGAAAAAGCCATCCAACAACAAAACCCAGCAAGCCAATTGTTAAGTGAAAAATTAAAAACCTGGAAGTGGAAGGTTGGTCATTAAACACATTCAATGGCTTAAAGAAAAAGCAAAGCTGAGAATTACGGTTACAGGACAGAGCAAATTTATGAATCTTGATAATGAAAAAATAATAATACACTTAACAGAAATATGGTGTTGTAGGGGTAGGTTAGAAAGATGGTGTCATGTTGCTTACCTTCAGTGCAGGCAGATCCATAGATACTGCTTGAATTGAAGCATTTTGGTGATTGGGTTTTTTTTAAAGTAAAAAAATCTTTTGAAATTTTAGATTTATCTTCTAGGAAAAAACAATTTCTTGATGTGAAGAAACTTATTAATCTGAGATTGAGCAATTCTACCAATTTCATTAGCTTTTCTCCAGTTTAGTTCAAGTAAAGACAAATTTAATGCTTTTTGTTTTTTAAAAAAAGCATTTATAGTAGGTCTCATTTTTGTAGAAGTATGTCTATGTGTGAATATGGGTACATACATAGAGAGATCACTAGGAACTAGGATGATGTTGCCAAATGTTATGACAATTATTTCTGGGCAGTTGATAGTGGTGGTTTTGCTTGTTGGTTTTGTTTTTTAACTTTCTTCTGTATACTCTTCTGTAGCACTTTTTGTGATAAGAATGTATCCGTTTTATAAAACCAATACTTTTTGAATGGGTCCCTGACTTCTGAGCTATTGGTATGGCTGAGGAGAGGGAATTTTACCAGAAGGCCCACTAACCATGGTCTCATACTCATAAAGATCATAAGCTTAGATTTTTTTATATCCTCTCCAAATAAGTTCATACATGCTGTAATTGAAATATACTAATAGGATTAAACACTTAAATTATAGGGAGTTTTCTTCTTTTTAAAATTATAGCTGGAACTTCAAGATGTCCATTCTTCTTGAGAAGCCCTGCCTACATTATTCAAAATTAAGAAATAATGATTGAATACATTGGGAAGGATATGGCTCAGAGGAGGGATCCTAGAGGCTTCCTTCCCCTTCCTAGATCATGCCCAGTTTAGAACTTTCTACCAGGCGAACACTATGCAGCCCTGACACTTCCACCTACAGCTGCAAGCATTGAACTAATTTTTATGCGCCATTTCTGGAACTAGCCCTAGTCATCCAACACACAGATCTCTTTGAATTATAATGCTCAGAGATTATTACTTGCTTATATTTGGCTGACTTTGGTCTGCCTTCTCTCTGATCTGATGACTCAGTTCCTAATCTCACTACTGAGTTTAGCAAATACTGCTTTTCTCACAACTAGATTCATAATTAGATTATCCATTTGTCTTTGGCTACCTGAACTCACATCATAACTGTGGGTTTCAGTTCCCACCTCTCCCCTGCCTCACTGCTTCTTAACATCTGGCTTGCTGCTAACCATATCTCATTCAGCTGTAGTCATATGATACTGGAAAAGAAACCGAGAAAAGAGTACGACTCACTTGCTCATTAAAACTTCTGTGGCAATGAAGGGTGAAAAGGACTCATAAGAGTGTTGAGAAATTCTGGCGGGACCAATATCCAGAATGATGAAATTGAGCTCCTCATGGAAAGATAGTCCTGGAACTCACAGGCTCTCACTGCCCCTGAGATGTGGTAGAAATAGTCTTTAACTTGGAGTTAGAAGACCTTGGTTCTAATCCTAGCTCTGTGCTGGCAGAACTGCCCTACAAGTGAGATGAAAGGATGCTAAACAGTAACTCGAATCCTCACAAAGAAATAGAAAGCAACAATAAGGGTAACTACATAGGTGACTTATAAAAGCATAAATGTGTGTTTGCTTGTAATTTTTCTGATTTAAGACAACTGCGTAAAGCAATACTTATAAAACTATTGATGGGTTTATAACATATAAAGATGTAATTGGGCAATAATAGCATAATGAACTAGGGAGGAAAATGAGTAATAATGGGATAGAAAAAAAGAGAGAAAACAAATAAATAAAATTACATTCTAGCTCTACAAATTATGAGTTGCGTAGCCTCGAGCAATTTTTTACCCAATTTGAGTCTCAATGTTCTGCATACATAAGGTATAATATTTATCTTATCGTTAAGTAAGATGACATTTATTTTAAAAGGTTGTTGAGAGAATAAAGTGAAAACAGTGTTTCAGAAATATTTTGTACAATGATTTGCACAGGCACTCAATAAATGCTGGAACTACTGGGTAATGTATACTTGGTGGTTCATTGTATGACTTTCTCTACTTTTCTGCACATTAACATTTTTATAGTAAAAAAAATTTAATTCAAGCTTCCTTCCTTTTATGATCTCTTCTTCCTTGACACTTGCAGGTTCAATCTATGATTTTATGAATGAACATGAAAGATGAGGACTTAATGCTAAATAACTAGATGGGTAGCCTCCACAAGAATTTTCTAAGGGGATACAAATAGATGAAACAGGAATTAGGAAGTTCTCAACTCCATTTTGCATAAAGATACATCACATGATCTTGAGATGCAAAGATCCAGATTAACACTGTAGAAGGAAAATAAATCTTGGGGCCCCCAGATTACTAAACTAAAGGGAAAAGTCAAGCTGGGAACTGTTTAGGGCAAACCTGCCTCCTACTCTACTCAAAGCCACCCTCTGCTCACTGAGATAAATGCATATCTGATTGCCTCCTTTGGGAGAGGCTAATTGGAAACTCAAAAGAATGAAACCATTTGTCTCTTGTCTACCTTTGACCTGGAAGCCCCCTCCCCTCTTCAAGTCTTCCTGCCTTTTCTTCAAGTTGTCCTGCATTTCCAGACAGAACCAATGCTCATCTTGCATATGTTGATTCATGTTTCATGTCTCCCTAAAAAGTATAAAACCAAACTGTGCTCTGACCACCTTGGGCACATGAAGTCAGAACCTCCTGAGGCCCTGTCACAGGCATGTGTCCTAAACCTTGGCAAAATAAACTTTCTAAATTAATATTATTTGACCCAACAATCCCATTACTGGGTATATACCCCAAGGATTATAAATCATTCTACTATAAAGACACATGCACATGTATGTTTGAGGCACTATTCACAATAGCAAAGACTTGGAACCAACCCAAATGCCCATCAATGATAGACTGGATAAAGAAAATGTGGCACATATACACCATGGAATACTATGCAGCCATAAAAAAAGATAAGTTCATGTCATTTGCAGTGAAATGGATGAAGCTGGAAACCATCATTCTCAGCAAACTAACACAAGAACAGAAAACCAAACAAAGCATGTTCATAAGTGGGAGTTGAGCAATGAGAACACATGGACACAGGGAGGGGAACATCACACACCAGGGCCTGTCAGGGGTTGGCGGGCTAGGGGAGGGATAGCATTAGGATAAATACCTAATGTAGATGATGGGTTGATGGGTGCAGCAAACCACCACAGTACATGTATGCCTATGTAACAAAACTGCACATTCTGCACATGTACCACAAAACTTATAGTAATAAAAAAAAACTTAAAAAAAGTAATAAACTTTCTAAATCAACTGAGACCTGTCTTAAATTTTTGGGGTTCACATTTTGGTAACCATGAAGGGATTCTGAGTGGAGGTGCACCTGACCTTTGACAAATCTACTATGGGTGCTTGGTACTAACATGAGCTAACTTTATGGCTCAAACCAATAGGACAATTTATTGAGGTCTTGGAGCACCCTCTCCAGAGAATCCCTGATCTCCCAAACTTTGGTCAAGATCTAAAGTTTATTTTGCTATACAACTCCCTTTTTTGAAGTTCTACTTACTTCCAACAAGAAAGGCAAGTTTTCCTGCTTCCGTAATGATGGAAGGCAGGTAACTCCTTCATGGAGTTTAAGCTCATTTCCAACAGAGAAGACAAGGTTTTTTCTCTGCTTCTAGGATGGCAGAGAGCAGTCTACAGCCTGAGACCCATTACTACATAAGTAGCTGAATTGGGGTTTTGTCTTGGCTAAAGATAACAACCAGCTGGTCTTCATTTCTTCTCACCATTAGAGTGCTCAGTAATCATACAAATTGTGCGATCATTTGTTCTGCTTAACTGTTTTTTGTTGTTATTTGTTTCTGTTTTTGTTGTTGTTGCGATCTTTTTGCCATTGTGTTGGACCAATGACTTAATAAAATCCAAAGGAAAGTTCTGAATTGTGGAGAACAAGGCCTCTCAAATGGTTAAATTCCCACCCCACCCCCACAAAAAAAAGTGGCATGGTGGAGAAAAAGGGACCAGCAAAAAGAAAAAAAAAAAGAGAAAAAATATTTTTGATTTTAACTACTAAAGGGGTATTATTTGCATAACAAAGCCACCTTTTTGCTAGCCAGGCCAAACTGAAAGAGCAATGGCTATGCTTCTGAAATAGCAGCAATTTTTCTGAGCTGAAATATGTTAATGAGATTTTAAAACTTTTTTTTAAAAAAGAGCTCAATGGTTAAAGTCAGCTTAATTAAAAGCTAACATCCAAGGTGTGTGTGTGTGTGTGTGTGTGTGTGTGTGTGTGTGTGTGTTCATATTTAAAAGGCCTTCATGTTTTTGTTTTTTTCTTTCTCTCCTAGGACCTTGTCTTTGTGTGTGTGTGTGTGTGTGTGTGTGTGTGTGTGTAAGTTTTCTTCTTCTCAGTTGACTGAATTCTGTTTTCTTCATTTACTTCTGCTGTCTCTCCTTTCTCCTGCACCCTCTGCTGCATGAGGGACCTAAAATAGTTTATAGTAGCCTGGCGTTCCTTTAAGAAAATTGAGAAGATGCCAGACTCCCTTTGGGGGAAAACCCTGTTTTTCCTTATGGAACTCCAAAAGTGTACACAAAAAAGTTCATCTCAGCTTTTTTTTTTTTTTTTTTGAGACAGAGTCTCGCTCTGTCGCCCAGGCTGGAGTGCAGTGGCGCGATCTCGGCTCACTGCAAGCTCCGCCTCCCGGGTTCACGCCATTCTCCTGCCTCAGCCTCCGGAGTACTGGGACTACAGGCGCCCGACACCACGCCCGGCTAATTTTCGTATTTTTAGTAGAGACAGGGTTTCAAGTGTTAGCCAGGATGGTCTCGATCTCCTGACCTCGTGATCCGCCCGCCTCAGTCTCCCAAAGTGCTGGGATTACAGGCGTGAGCCACGAGCTCTGCCATCTCAGCTTTTAAACTGCTTGCTTTTGAATTGTGTCATCTGATTTATTGATTAAAATAGTTATTGCAACAGAGGCCACTCTTGCGTTTTTAAAGAAGAGTGTAGTTTAGACACTTAGAAATGTCTTTGATTTGAAAAAAATTTATTTAAATGCACTATAAAAACATCACATTATGAGGCTAGAGCCTCATAATAATTCTTCCTTTTTGGAGACCCAGAATTCAGTCTGGGCTCTGCCCAGAGCTCAGAGATTCAGTTAAAAGATAGGTAAGTCCCTATCTAAATAAAATTGGTCTTCTTATACAATCCTATGACAGATTTTTATAATTTTATGTTTGATTTTGCATCTATCTTTAATCTCCCTCTAGCACACCAGCCTTTTTCTCTCTGTCCCATTTGATGTCTGAATTTTTGCAAAATGTCTGACGTTTTGCTATCTGATTTTCACCCGAGTTGCTTCCTTAAATACGCAAATTTAAGGCTGTTTAGCTGACAACTGCGTAAGGTTGTGAAACAGGTTATCGAGAATCTGAAAGTCTAAGATTTTTTTAAAAAAGGTCTTTATGAATCTATAAAGTGTACTTCTATCAGCATGCCTAATACGTCTATGTATTTATGTGTTGTGTACACAATGTTTCACTACTAAAAATATATAAAAGAGCTCTAAGTAATTGGCTTAATAAAAGTGCTTAAATCAGATACTAAATAAAAAAGACTAGTCAAATGCTTTTTCAAGTTCATGTGACTTATGTGTAAAATCTTTCATAAATCAGCTGGATTTAAAATTATTGGTAAAATAATATTAGAAATGTCTTAAGAATTTGCCAGCATACATTTTTATTTACATTTACTAATTTAGCAATTTCATACTTATCCATGCCAAATACTGTAAAGTGTCAAAATTTGGCATAGGGGTTACAAAGCTAAAAACTCAGCCCAAGACAGAATGATCTTTGCTTGTGTAATCTTTAATGAATAAGACATTGATACTGGTTTAATGAAAATAGCTTGAATTTAGTAATTCAAAAACATATTGAATTTAGTAAGATTACCATAACTTCGAATCCTGTGGCTTTAGGCAGTCTAGTCCACAGGCAGTAAGGAGGTTTGCTTTGGGTAAGGACTGTTATCATTTTTATTTCAAAGCCAAACTATAAACTAAGTTCCTCCCAAAGTTAGTTTGGCCTATTCCCAGGAATGAACAAGGACAGCTTGGAGGTTAGAAGCAAGATGGAATCAGTTAGGGCAGATCTTTTTCACTGTCTTAGTTATAATTTTGCAATGGCTGTTTCATAACTTTAAATGATGGCTATCGTAATTTTCATAAATAATCTAGGCAAATTATTAAAATAAAATAATTAGGTAAATGTAATGGGATAAATATTTTTCGACAAACTTGTCCTAATTTAGAATCTAAAGTTATATTAAATTAAATAGTAGGTGTTTCATTATTTGGATATTTTCCAATAAAAACATATTGTAGGAAAACATTCTTGCTAAAAAAAATGTGTCCTTTAAAAAGGGTGAAACAAGATAGGAAGTTATAAAAATCAGGAGGGTTTTTTTTATTTTTGGTAAGAAAGCTTAAAGAGAAATAATTTCATATGAGAAAGAATCTTGTATGATAAATTTAGTCCTTGAGTGAAATGACTGGTCGTTTAAGGAGGAGGGATGTTCAGGACAAACCAGAAAGCCCAACCATGTCATGACGATCAGAGTAAGTCACAATAAGAGACTCATTTAAAAAAAAATTATATGATCAAATTGTCTCATTATTATTAAGTTTTGGTATGCTTAGGAAAAAACTGAGATTAAAAAATTGTTAATTAACGTTATTACATCCATGTATCTTTTTGTATGTGCTTTTAAAGTACTTGTGACATTGAGTTATAGCGTTTTGACTCCTGGGTCTAAAAAGGACATCAAGTCCTGCTAAACTGCAAGCACTGACAGCAATTAAAGCCCCATCTTCAGGACTGGTAGAAGTTGCCAATCAAAATAAAGTGCATTCCTGAAACACAGGACCAGAAATTAAAGCTATTCAACTCCTCAAGGCCCAGGGACTATCATGGAAGAGGTGGGGACATGAGATTTTAAGGGCTGATTTTGAAAGATAAGTTCAGTTTCTCTATAAATTAATAATTAATGTCAAAGGCACACTGATCCAAGAACAGCATATAGGCCCCTGTGTCAGATTAACAAGGTTTTCTAGAAGCATTAACTGACTCCTAAATAAAGGTTATAAAGATTATGAAAGGTTTATGGAAGTTATGTCTTATGGTCAAGGTTAAAATTTTATAGATTGTTTATAAAATTTTGAAAAATAAATTTAATTGGTTTCATGCTGTTTTTATTAGGGTTTATTGTTTGTAAAATTAAGTCTCCTTTCTCAAAGAATAAAGGTTTTTGTCTTTTTTTTTGAAATACTTGAGTTATCATTTTGGTCATATGAATAACTTATTTTACAATGACCTGTGATATCAAGTGTTTTAAACCTTTGATATTTGACAACCTTTCCAAAATCAAATTATAAATTATATCTTTTTCTGATCTAATTAATCCTTTAAGATATTAGTTTCCCTGAAGTCCAGAAATGACATAATTTGGCTTATTTGGTATAAAAATTATACAAGAAACATTGCCAAATATGAAATGGTGTTTGGTTTTCTTTAGCTTGTATTTATATAAATATGTTACTGATGTGTGTTCCAAAATCATGCGAAACTCCTATAATTCTGATATGACTTTGTGTACATTATCAGTAATAATTATAATTGTTAGGTTAAATTATTGTGTGCCACAGAGGTACCAAATGTCCTTGTCAATTGTGTCTTTGACTATGGCTACCCTAAAACCTTTTGTCATCCATGAACAATTTTTGTCTTGTTTTGGTCCTCCTTAGAAGATGGTTTTATAATCAGCTATAGAACCCTAACGGGTATTCTTGAATGCAGGTTTCTGATAACTTTGGAGATTGTGACATTAGAATAGAGGAAAAAACTTTCAGGACTCTCATGGAGAGCTAGAATATTCATGAATATCAAGCAGAACAGAGTTAACTGTGTCAACTGAGCTAACAGAAGACTAAAGTAATGTTTTTAACTTTTTGTGTAAAAAGCTGCTGATCCTTTGTTTTGTTTTTCAGAGTCAAGAGAACTTTTAAGCTATTTACAGCTTTTGAAAATTAAGTATACTTCTATGAACAAAATTTGGAGCATATTTGTTTCCCTCTGCCTGACTTCTCCAAAATTTGGAAACTATTTGTGAGTATTCTTAATTTACGACAATACAGTTATTTAGTGCAATAAGGATTGTTTTCATTTGTAACAAGACACAATTGGAGAAACTGGTTATTTTATCAAGGCTTTGACTGGAACAGTGTGCTTTCCTTTAAGCAATCAAACTTGACTTACGGAGCTGGTAAAAGCCCCTTGGAAAAACTGGCCCCATACCTTTGTCTACACAACACTTGCATAGGGTTTAGAGGGTTCCTGACCTGTGGCAAGTAAAGAATGTCACTTTTTGACAGGCCCAGAACCCCAAGTTTATCTTGGAACCCCAAGAGGAGAGGATCACCCAACTCAGAGGTATTTAATGGCACAAATCCATGGCTGGGCTTAGCTTTAAAGAAGTCTTACCTGAGATTCCTTCTATGGAACAAAGTTCTATCAAAGCCAATTTAAAAGCCTACGTAAAAAATAATTATTCTTGCTGCACTGTATACAAATAATTAGGCCAACTATAATAAAGCAAATCAGTCCTACCATGATTTGTCTTTAGTAAAAATGGGAAACTGGAGGGAGAAAAATAATGTTTCAAAAACTATAGTACACCTGTTGTTAGATTCTAATCTTGCCTAATGTTTTTCAATTTTTATTATTTTCTACAGTTTAAACTGAATTCTAATTTTTCTTGGCTACAAGTCTTCAAAATTATGTTTTCATTTTTTTTCCTTCTTTTTTCCCCCATTTTTCCTAATTTGGAGTCACTGAAAGCCCTGTGAACTGAAGCTAGACAACTTAACTTCAGAAGAAAACAACAGCAAGCTATTTACATGCCTAAGCCTCCTTCATACCTGCCTACTGATGTATGGACTTCAGAGTAATGTGGCCTATTTCAGTTTTCCAGGATTGTTCTTTTGTTTGTTGTTTTTCTCCCTTCCTCCCCCTATTTTCTCTTCATAGGACATGAGACTTCACAACCTGCTAAAAATGAGCTTTCCTAATAACTCAGAACTTGCCCATCAAGGAACAAACCATCCTAGCCATGAGAGATCAGATTAAACCTGAAATCACAGACTAATTTTCTTCTAAAATGCTTTCTCTGAAAGATTTTTAAAAAGAAAGGGGAGGAAATGTGAAAGGAAAATATCTTGGGGCCCCCAAATCATTAAGCTAGGGGGAAAAGTCAAGCTGGGAACTGCTTAGGAGAAACCTGCCTCCCATTCTACTCAAAGCCACCCCTCTGCTCACTGAGATAAATGCATATCTGATTGCCTCCTTTGGAGAGGCTAATCAAAGACCCAAGAATAAAACCATTTGTCTCTTATTTACGTATGACCTAGAAACCCTCTCCCACTTCTAGTTTTCTTGCCTTTTCAGACTGAACCAACGTTCATCTTACATATGTTGATTGATGTCTCATGTCTCCTTAATATGTATAAAACCAAGCTGTGCTCTGACCACCTTGGGCACATGTCAGGACTTCCTAAGGCTCTGTCACGGGTGCACATCCTCAACCTTGGCAAAATAAACTTTCTAAATTAACTGAGACCTGTCTCAAAATTTCAAGGTTCACAACACTTATTCTTTACCTTTGTCTCCTGTTGTGTTAGGCAACTTCTCACATGGATACCAATATCTACACTTCCTGGTGTTCATGGCCTTGTATAATCCTCTCCCTTTGAGAGTGGACTGAATCTGATGAGGTACTTCTTTTGCTGTTTTTGTTTTGTTTGTGACATAATCTCACTCTGTCGCCCAGGCTAGAGGGCAGCGGCACAGTCTTGGCTCACTGCAACCTCCTTCTCCCAGGTTCAAGCAATTCTCATGCCTTGGCCTCTTGAGTAGCTGAGACTACAGGTGTGCGCCACCTGCCTGGATAATTTTTTTGTATTTTTAGTAGAGACAGTTCACCATGTTGGCCAGGCTGGTCTCAAACCCCTGACCTCAGGTGATCCTCCTGTCTGGCCTCCCAAAGTGCTGGGATTACAAGCATGAGTCACCATGCCCGACCTAGTAAGGTACTTCTAATAAATAGAATACAAAAAAAGTGATGATATGTCACTTCTGAGATTAAGTCATAAACCATTGTGACTCCCTCACCAGCCCCTATCTCTGCTCTGCTCACTTTCTTGCTGCCCTATGGATAGGCCCACAAGGCAAGAAACTGTGGGAAGCCTCCTGCCAACAGCCATGAGTGTGAATTGGAAATGGACCCATTTCCAGTCGAGCCTGGAGATGGCTGCAGTTCTGTTGACACCTTGAGGGCAGCCTCATAAGATAGCCTGAACCACAGCACCCAGATAAACTGCTCCAGATTTCTGACCCACAGAAACTGAGATAATAAATGTTGTTTTAAGCTGCTAAATTTCGGGGTGATTTTTTACACAGCAGTAGTCAACTAATATATCTATCCCTGACCAGTGTTATTGCCCCAATTCTTCACAAAACAAATTTTTTTAAAGCATAAAGAGAGGGTCATCAGGTTTCCATTGGTCATAAAGGATTTATGAACTAGAGTTTTTAAAATGTTATGCATACTAAGAAAAATCACTGAGAAAAATAACTTCCTATGTTGATGTCTGTTCTCTAGCTGAACCATGATGAGATCGCCTGCATTTTCTGGGATAGTTCCAATTTCAAATCTTCTGCTCCAGGTTTCCCTGAGTCAGCTTGTACTTGTCCAAATCACATATCCTGAATTTTAGTTTGGAGATTACGGATCCATATAATCCTGAATTGCTCTTGAACTTGGCTTATATCACTGGTGAGCCTGATCTATCAAGCCATCTATAAATTATTTGCTGAGCCCATTTTATAGCTTCAGCACTCTGCTATGACAGATGCTAAGACAGTCCAACAAACGAATAGACTCTTACAGAGAGTTTTGCACTATTTGGGGAGACTGAACAAGCATATGTGAAGGTTTAGAGCAATCAGTGAATTGGCTGATAGATGCAAGAGATAAGTCAGTAGTTCAGGAAGGGAATAATCCTTGGGGACTACAGAATATGAAGAAAGTTCATGGAGAAGGAAGACGAGATGGGACAAAGGAAGAGCTAACTTTATTCTTGCTGTTCAGAGTGAGAGAAAAGTTAGCATAAAGTCAAAGAGACAATATTGAGCATAAAATAGGTTTCTGGAGATAGGGAGAAGCACAAAGTGGGACACAGTGAAACAACAGACTGATCAAGAGAAGAGAACACATATTGAGATGTATTCCAAAAGCAGGTTGAATATGAAGAATGCTCCTGGTCCATTGTTAACTATTTGATCATTGTAAGAAAAGTAATCACTCATTTCATGCCTACTGCATGCCATGCACTATGTTAAGACCTTTGTATATATCATCTTATTTATTCATTATAAACAAGATTCTTATTATGTGCCTTTTACAGACAAGAATACTGAGGACTTAGAGAGGTAAAACATCTCACCCAAGGTCACAAGCTAATATGTGGCAGAGCCAGGATTCAAATCCAGGTCTGATTGACACCAAAGCCCAAGCTTCTAGCCATGGCATCATGAGATGTCAGGTACAGAAAACAGTCAGCTTAGATGTGCCGTCATGAGGATCATGAGGACCAAAGAAAAAATTAATTCTGAAACTACTTTGTAAACTCTCCGTAGATAAGTTCTGACATCCACCTGACTACTTCATCTACTAGTTAATGTGAGTGGGTAAAAATGCAGCAACATTGCATAGTGTAGAAGGCACATACTCTTCCATTCTTGGCCATGCTATTAACCTAGCTGTGGGACTCCTGCAAAGCCACTGATATTCTGGTTCCTCTATGTAATCTTTAAGATCACTTTCACATCTATTTGTGTTGCATGCAAGATACATACTTCTATTGACTACACCAAAAATATCCTAACACAGTGGTGGGTTGTTGTGTTAGTCCACTCTTGTATTGCTATAAAGAAATATCTGAGGCTGGGTAATATGTACAGAAAAGAGATTTTATTTTGGCTCATGGTTCTGCAGGCTGTGCAGAAAGCATGGTGCTGGCATCTGCTTCTGGTGAGGGCCTCAGAAAGCTTCCAATCTTGATGGAAAGTGAAGGGGAAGCCAGCACATCACATGGAGAGAGATATCACATGGAGAGAGAGGGAGCAAGAGAGAGTGAGGAGGGAGGTGCCGAGTTCTTTTTAACAATCAGATGTCTCATGAACTCAGAGCAAGGATTCACTCATCACCAAGGGGATGGTGCTAAGCCATTCATGAGGGATATGCCCCTGAGATCCAAACACCTTCCACCATGCCCCACCTCCAACACTGGGGATAACACTTCAACATGAGATTTGGAGGAGACAAACATCCAAACCATACCAGTTGTGTTTATTTAAAACATCTTTTTTGAAGCTCTGAGCTACTGATCCTATTACCTACTACATATGCCTTTGTTCTCCCTAAATCTAGTAATAAATCCAAGTGTGTAGCTTGCTTTAAAAAATACATGTGATCAATTATCACTTAATATTGTGCTGTTCATTCTGGGCCCAACAAGTTCAAGTCTTCACGGGAAAATGGAACCTCTAATTTATTTTGCAAAGAAGATAGGTTACAAAAGATGTATGAATGCTTAAGAAGCTGCAAGGAGCCCAGACCCCATTTGGTGGTGTTCAAAACATTTCTATGAGGAAAAAGATCTCTCACTCTCTCCAGAGACTTTGGTATTCTTTTATTTCCAGGAAAACAAAATATTTCTATAGCTTGTATACTATATCTTAATTAATTGAACATATTTTCACATTAGAAAATGTGTGTCACATTAGAAAGTATGTGAATATTTTGAATATTCTGAAATATTTTGAAATCAGATAGCACATTAGAAAATATGTCCACACATTTGCACATTAGAAAATATGTCCCTGTTTTGTTTTTCCCTAATTGGCTTACTGAACTCAGCTTCATAAAACCTTCTGAGCAATATTCCCCAAATTTTAATGTTGCATTTAACTCATTTCTGTGACCAAAAAAAAGAAAAAAGAAAAACTGCTTTCCTCCATGCCTTGAATGGAAATCTCTTTTTGTTGTTCTCATCCACCATATTTATTTCTGGGATGTTAGTCCTTATAAAGGCTCTTTCTTATTACAGACAATGAGAAACATAAATGGCCTTTTAATCTAGAGAGTAGGTCTTTCCACATGCCAACACTCATATTATAAGAATTTGGAATGGGACCTGAATTTTATTTTTTTCCAGAATTTGGGATTTCATTCATTGCTGCATTCTCTTATTCCAGAACTTGAAGTCTCATCAGAATACTGAAAAAAGCTATTAAGTCAGAAACTGAAGGGTTGGGGATGTTACCCTGTTTGCAAGTTTACAGGTGAGCCTGCCACATGCAGTTTTATGTACATATACTGACAGAACAGAAGAGCTTTGGATCAGAAACAAAGACTATTTACTCATCATAACAAAACCAGCAGCCAGAGGAACATCGTGTGTCAGTTCCCAAAGCCCTAATCCCCACAAGGTTTCACAGTGAGGACCAGATATTACCTGGGGCAGGTACTGGAGTACAGCACAGGAGAGAACTCCCAAAATGAGGAAAAACTGATTTATGTAGGGCCGCTGGTGACCTGCCTCTCCTCCCTTCCAGAGACAGAGGGAAGACATATTTACTCTGGAATCTAAGCAATTCTCTCCCAGGAGAGGAGGAGAATTTACTATCCTGGAATGTCTCTGAGGAGGGAGACATTTCTACACTTTATTATCTCCAGCTTCCAAGGCCTTTTGCTTTGCAAACATCCTTGAACAGATAGTCCAAAACATGTAGGAATGCCATGGAGAATTGCCTTCCACCCCAGACAGAACTAGGAACAGAAAGAATGCAAGTGCCTCCAGAAAGCAATTTATCAGAAACAAAAATCAGAATTCCCAGGCCTCCCTCCCAGACCAGCCCATACATGTACGCTTCGGGTGCCAGTCTGAGCTTTTAGGGAGAAGTCGAATCCCAAAACCTTCTGGACTATCAACTGACAGCCAGAAAAGACTTGGCAGAGAGGGGGGAAAAATCTAAATACAAAATCGATAGGACAGAAATCAGATAGCACATTCAAAGTGTTTGAGAAGAAATGATTTCAGAAACATTTCTGAGGCTGATCTGAATGAATCATTGCTTTCTTCTCATATACATGTAGCCTTGGGCACAAGCAGGGAAGAAGCCATTTAAGGTGTTTATCAATTTAGACAATGTCCCTGGAGTTTGGAGGTTGCCCTGAGAGTCTCAGGTTAAGCCAAAGAAGAAGTGAGTTTGGAGTGGAAGATAATTTATCCTGTGAAGTCCATGTCCACAGACCACACAGTCTGGCTCTTTATTATTTAAGCAGATCATTCTGCCAGGTAAAGCTCATATCAATAGCCCCATGGTTGTGATCCATTAAGGCACTTCATGTATTTCCATTTCTCAGTGTGAACAGATGGGTTGGAAATGAGACAAGCAGTAGTTGACAATGCAGGTTACCAAGAAATGGACTACTTGAAAACACTAAAGCAGTGCCTGGGCAAGAATAGCTTTGAAGCTGGGCTATGCTCTCAGCAACAAATCACCGAGTGTTCCTGAAAAAATGAAAGCATCTTGCTTGGGAAAGAGGCATTAGCTCCATTTTCTAGCTCAGGTACTCTCCCCTGGCATTTGCTAGCTGGCCAGGCAAACAGCCAAGATACAGTCTCTTTGGACTTTCGCTAGCTGAGAAAAATGGCCCTTCAGACTTCTTGTGATATTTTGGGAATATTAAGCTGAATGAAATTTGAGGTCACCTAACAGGTTAATGGTTCAAATTATTAAATGTCCTTCCCATAAGAACAATGTCAGTCATTTGACTTCTAAAAATGGTGACACTGAAAATGAAAAGTTGAGATGGGAGAAACCATGGGCAGCTTGCATGCTCCTTAAACTAAAGTTCATGTTCTGACTAATGAAGAAGATATAGAGGGATTTTCTCTCTCTAGATAGAAGTTATATATACAAACATATATATGTATGTATGTATATACACACACACATATGTATGTGATATATACAAGGTTTTTCCTCTGATTTTAGAATATTAGATGCTATAAATTAAGTTTTAATTGTTAGGTTTATTATCTACTTCTCTTGCAGATAAATTACGCTTTACATACTGTGATTAAATTCTTTCTGCAAATCATGTGTTAATGGCTTCATTTGTGTATCTTTGCTCCATAAAAACTGTATTCACAATCCTCTCAAGCTTATAACTGTTTAAGAATATTGCCTTGGCTGGGCATGGTGGCTCACGCCTGTAATCCCAGCACTTTGGGAGGCTGAGGGGGGCAGATCATGAGGTTGGGAGATCGAGACCATCCTGGCTAACACAGTAAAACATCATCTCTACTAAAGATACAAAAAATTAGCCAGGTGTGGTGACAGGTACCTGTACTCCCAGCTACTCAGGAGGCTAAGGCAGGAGAATTGCTTGAACCCAGGATGCAGAGGCTGCAGTGAGCTGAGATCGTGCCACTCTACTTCAGCCTGGGCAACAGAGTGAGACTCTAACTCAAAAAGAAAAAAAAAAGAATATGGCCTTAAAAGGACAAGGAATCAACCTGAAGGAGCTCCCAATGGCCAACGCTAGAACAATTTAACAACAAAATAAATCATATAATGTTAGATTATAACCCAAAGTTCAAAATAAGTATCCATGAGACCATACTAATATAAGTAAATGATTCAACAAGTAAATAAATGGAGAAGAGACAAATATTTCTTGTCTCTTGAAATATTTCTCACTGCTCTTAAGTGGCTAATATGATTAAGATAGGTACACATACATAGTCTTCCTTTCTTAAAGTTAACTTCGCCCATAAAGATCAATGGAATAGAATAGACAGCTCAGAAACAAACCCTCACGTATGCAGCCAAACGATCTTCAACAGGTGTGCCAGGATCACTCAGTGGGAGAAAGGACAGTCTCTTCAACAAATGGTTCAAAGAAGTTGAACTCCTGACCTCAGGTGATCCGCCCGCCTCATCCTCCCAAAGTGCTGGGATTAGAAGTGTGAGCCGCCGTGCCAGGCCCGCCCCACATTATTTACATTCAAATTTCCCACAGACATTGTTTAATCATGAAGATCTGGGACAAAGTTAAAAATGCTAGCAACAGTGATTTCAAGTCCTTACCTCTCCCAATTTCCTATGTGTGATCAAATGATTAACTCTTTAAGAAATATTTTGGCCTGGCGCAGTGGCTCACGCCCGTAATCCCAGCACTCT
This sequence comes from Pongo abelii, assembly GCF_028885655.2. Taxonomy (NCBI): domain Eukaryota; kingdom Metazoa; phylum Chordata; class Mammalia; order Primates; family Hominidae; genus Pongo; species Pongo abelii. The sequence goes on along the minus strand of NC_071990.2, from coordinate 53,917,443 downwards.
GGGAGGCCGAGGCGGGCGGATCATGAGGTCAAGAGATAGAGACCATCCTGGCCAACATAGTGAAACCCCGTCTCTACTAAAAATACAAAAAATTAGCCGGGGTGGTGGCGGGCGCCTGTAGTCCCGGCTACTCGGGAGGCTGAGGCAGGAGAATCACTTGAACCCGGGAGGCGAAGGTTGCAGTGAGCCAAGATTGCGCCACTGCACTCCAGCCTGGTGACAGAGCGAGACTCCGTCTCAAAAAAAAAAAAAAAAAAAAAAAAAAGAAAAAAAAAGAAATATTTCTTGACTAAAAATAAGGTTTTCCCACATAGGCTTTGGTGATCATCTCAACCAGATGAAACCAAAGCTTCCACGAGCCAGTCAATCTAACATGAAAAACACACTATGAATGAGAGGTCATTCCACTCCAGAAAATAAAATCCCACCAACAGGAATGGTATTCACACAAGCAGCACGGAAAGGAAATCCTGTCCCTCTTAAAATAGAATCCAGAACCTCTAGAACTTATAGCTAGGAAGTGAAAATCTGGATAAGAAATGTCCCCCAAAAAGTGGCTTTTGGTACCCCTGTATGGTAGGCGGAATTCTAAGATGACACTGAAATGCCACTCAGCCTTTATAATCCCTTCTCCTTGGAGTGTGGGTGGGTAGAACCTGAGAATACAATGAGATAGTACTCCTCTGATTAGCTTCTGTGATATGGCAGTTGACTTTCTGTTTTAATTATGGTTAAAAATATAATATTTCCCGTCTTAACCAGTTTAGAGTGTACAGTTCAGTAGTGTTAAGTATATACACATTGTTGAGTAACAGATCTCCAGAACTTTTTCATCTTGCAATGCTGAAGCTTTATACCCATTTGAACAACAACTTTTCATTCCCCTCTCCCCCAGCCCCTGGCAACCACCATTCTACTTTCTGTTTCTATGAATTTGAATACTTTCAATACCTCATATAAGTGTTTGTCTTTTTGTGACTGGCTTATTTATCTTAGAATAATGTTCTTAAGGTTCATGATGTTGTAGCATGTGATAAAATTTCCTTCCCTTTTAGGGCTTATTATATATATTTACAAAATTATATTTATCCATTTTTCCACCAATAGATATTTGAGTTGCTTCCACCTCTTGGATATTGTGAATAATGCTGCTATGAACATGGATGGGTGTGCAAATATCTCTTTGAGACTGTGCTTTCAATTCTATTGGATCTATACCCAGAAGTAGGATTGGTGGATCATATGGTAGTTCTAGCTGTAATTTTTTTTTTTTTTTTAGATGGAGTCTCGCTCTTGTTGTCCAGGCTGGATGCAGTGGCACAATCTCGGCTCACTGCAACCTCTGCCTCGCAGGTTCAAGCGATTCTCCTGCCTCGGCCTCCCACGTAGCTGGGATTACAGGCATGTGCCACCATGCCTGGCTAATTTTGTATTTTTAGTACAGACAGGGTTTCTCCGTGTTGGTCGGGCTGATCTCGAAATCCCGATCTCAGGTATCTGCCCTCCTCGGCTTCCCAAAGTGCTGGGATTACAGGCATGAGCCACTGCACCCAGCCCTATCTGTAATTTTTTGAGGAACTGTCACACTGTCTTCTAGAGCAGTTGCACCATTTTACAGTCCCACCAACAGTGCACAAGAGTTCCAATTTGTCCACATCCTTGCTAACATTTGTTATTTGTGTGCTTTTTTTAAATAGTTGCCATCCTAATAAGTGTGAGGTGATATCTTATTGTGGTTTTGGATTTGCATTTCTCTACTGATGAGCAATGTTGAGCATCTTTTCATATGCTTGTTGACCAATTGTATATCATCTTTGGAGAAATATCTATTCAAGTTCTTTGCCCATTTTTTATTTGGTTTGTTTTCTATGTTGTTGTGTGTTAGAAGTTCTTTATATATTCTGGATATTAACCCTTTACAGATATATAATTAGCAAATATTCTCTCTCGTTCCATACATTGTCTTTTCATTCTGTTGTGTGTGTTGATGCAAAGAAGTTTTTAAGCTTGATGTATTCCCACTTGTCTGTGTATGGTTTTGTTGCCTGTGCTTTTGATGTCGTGTCCAAGAAATCACTGCCAAATCCAACGTCATGGAATTTTTCCTCTATGCTTTATTCTAGGAGTTCTATAGTTTTGGGCCTTACATTTAGATTTTTAATCTGTTTTGAGGTAATTTTTTTGTATATGCTGCGAGATAAGCATCCAACTTTATTCTTTTGCATGTGGATATCCCGTTTTCCCAGCACCATTTGTTGAAGAGACTGTCCTTTCTCCCACGACTGGTCTTGGCACCCCTGTTGAAGATCATTTGGCTGCATATGTGAGGGTTTGTTTCTGAACTGTCTATTCTATTCCATTGATCTTTATGGGCATAATTAATTTTAAGAAAGGGAGACTATTTATGTATACCTATCTTAATCATATTAGCCACTTAAGAGCAGTGAGTTTTATTTGGCAGGTCACAGAAGGAAAAACAGAGATTTAAAGTATGAGCAAAATTTGACAAAGGCGTGTTGCTGAAATGGAAGGACCGTGTTGCTAGGACCTGAGAGTAGCCTCTAGCAGTTGGGAGTGTCCCCAGACTACAGCTAACCACAACAAGGAACTGTATTCTGCCAACAATTTAAGTGAGTTTGGAAGTGGCTCTTTCCCTAGTTGAACCTCCTGATGATGGCACAGCTATACAACATCTTAATTTAAGCCTTATGAGACCTTGAGTAGAGGACCCAGTTAAAACCAGACTCCCAACACAAAAACTGTGAGATAATAAATTCGTGTTATTTTGAGCTGCTAAGATTGTGGTATTTGTTACACAGCAATAGAAAACTAATATACCCTGGTTATACCTTCTTCCTCTAATTAGGTCATTAATGGCCCTATAGTTGGGGGCCATTAGCTCACTGAACTCCATGGCTCTTTTGTTCTTACCAAAGTTTAGACTGGCTGGAATATTCTTTTCTTTATTTTCTCTCATCTTACTTACTTATCTTTAGGAAAGAATTTTAAATTAATCTAAGTTTAGAAATAGGTAATACCTATACATGGTTCATAGTCAAAATATGTAGCAAGAGATATAGTGAAGACTCTCTCTGCAACTATTCTTCCTCATCTGTCTTGTTCTCACCTGCCACCTCCTCCCCCCTCACCAGATAACCACTGCGAACAGTTTCCTGATATTCTTCTCAAGTTACTTTTAAATGCACATATGTGACAAAGACTGTTAATTACTTCCAATTTTCATTCTTCTCATCTTAAATAGTGTTAGAATTTTTAGCTGGACACCTGGCTGCCAGGAATTAAAAATATGTTCCCCAGGCTCCCTTATAGTTAGATGTGACCAGATGGGATATAGACAAACAGGCTATGAGGCAACTTCCAGGAACCTTCCTTGGGACATGCCCTTTGCCCCTTCTTCTCCATTCCATCCTGCTGCCTGGAGAGTGGATGTAACATTAGATGGAGGGCTGGTGAACTAGAAAGAAAATGACTCCCTGAGCATGTTATGGAGCTCAGCACTTGCCCTCAGCCTTGGACTGCCGGCCCCAGACATTTACAGAGAGAAATAGCCTGTAATCCCAGCATTTTAGGAGGCCAAAGTGGGCAGATCACTTGAGTTCAGGAGTTCAAGACCAGCCTGGGCAATATGGTGAGACCCTGTCTCTACAAAAAAAATACAAAAATTAGCCATGTATGGTGGCACTTGCCTGTAGTTCCAGCTACTCAGAAAGATGAGGTGAGAGGATCACTTGAGCCCAGGAGGCAGAAGTTGCAGTGAGCCAAGATCACACCACTGTACTCCAGCCTGGGCAACAGAGCAAGATCCTGAAAAAAAAAAAAAAAAGGAAGAAATGAAGGAAGGAAGGAAGGAGAAGAAAGAAAGAAAGGAAGAAAGAAAGAAAGAAAGAGAGAGAGAGAAAGAGGAAGGAAGGAAGGATGGAAGAAAGAGAAAGAAAGAAAGAAAGAGAAAGAAAGAAAGAAAGAAAGGAAGAAAGATCTTTTAAAAGCCACTGTTCTTTTTGGATATTATCATTTAATGCTAAACCTAATTCCTACCTAATACAGTATTTAAGAAAATAAGATATATTCTCCTTACTCCTTCTCTTACAAATAATAGAGTATTACAGATTTCATATTACACTGCTCTGCATATTGCCTCTTTGACTTAATATATCTTACAGATCTTTCCATTTTGACTATCAGGGATAGGAAGCAGATGGCATGCTAGAAACAGCTGATTAAAGGGAGTTTAATAACAGACTATTTATGAAGATTTTGGCAAGGTTAGGAGAAACCAATAAAGGATGATGATGCACCCCAGGGCTAGCCATAGGAAGCCACTAGCACCCTTACACCTGAAATTTTAAGTTGACGGACTGTTTACCAGAACCCAGAGAGATCTTTTGCTGCAGGACAGGGTGATCCAATAGGAATGGTGCTGCTGAGAGAAAAACACAGCCACTGCCAACCTTCACTTCAGCAGAGAGGGAGCTTGTGGAATGTCCTAACCTCTCTTTCTTCCTACTTTCCAGTCTCTTCCTGGTGCCTCCTATTGGCTGAATCCAACCAAAAGCTGGAGAGCAAGGGGGCTTGGTTGATGCAGTCCACAAAGGTCAGCCTCCTGGGGCCCAGAGCAGGATGGAGAAAGGTGCAGCATGCATATAGAGTGAAAAGTAGAAAATACCCAGGACTGTCCACCTGGTTACTTCTTAGCATCTGCTTTTATCCTTTATTTAGATGAGAAATTTTTATCCCCAACACAGGGAACATACAAAATCCAATCAGGTACATATCACTGTAGGGTAATGTCATTCAGTCATATTCCAAAACCATTAAACTTTAGCCACTACATTGCTCTTTGTTTAAAATAGCAGGAACATCTACAAATTCAATGCAATTTCTATCAACATTTCAACTGCCTTTTTTGCAAAACTGGACAAGCTGATCCTAAAATTCATGTAGAAATAAAAAAAAACAGAAGTAGCCAAATAATAATAGTAATTCTTAGAAAGTAAAACAAAGTTGGAGAACTCACATTTCCCAAATTTAAAACTTACTGCAAAGCAACAGTAATCAAGACATTGTAGTACTGGCATAAGGATAGATATCAATGGAATTGAATTGAGAGTCCAGAAATAAACTCATACATTTATATTTAACTGACTCTCAGCAAGGGTCCCAAGACCATTGAATAGGGAAAGAAGAATTATCTTTTCAACATATAGTGCTGGGACAACTGGATATCCACATTAAAAGAATGAATTTGTACCCCTATCGCACAGCATATGCAAGAATTAACTCAAAATATATCAAAGACCTAAATCAAGAGCAAAAACTATAAAACTCTTAAAAAAACTTAAGTGTAAATCTTTATGACTTTGGATTAAGCAATGGTTGCTTAGATATGACACCAAAAGTACAAGCAACCAAAGAAGAAATAGACAAATTGGCTGGACTTTATCAAAATTTAAAACTTCTGAGTATCAAAGGACACCATCGAGAAAGTGAAAAAAACAACCAACAGAATAGAAGACAAATATTTGCAAATCATGTCTCTGCTAAGGGTCTAGTGCATCCAAAATTCATGACAAAAAAACCTCTTACAATGCAATATTTAAAAGACAACCCACCAGGTGTGGTGGCTTACGCCTGTAATCCTAGCACTTTGGGAGGCTAAGGCACACAGATCACCTGAGGTCAGGAGTTTGAGACCAGCCTGGCCAACATGGTGAAACCCCATCTCTACTAAAAATAGTAGGATGTGGTGGTGGGTGCCTGTAATCCCAGCTATTCGGGAGGCTGAGACAGGAGAATCACTTGAACTCAAGAGGCGGAGGTTGCAGTGAGCCGAGATCGTGCCATTGCACCCCAGCCTGGGTGACAGAGCAAGACTCTGTCTCAAAAAAAAAAAAAAAAAAAGACAACCCAATTAAAAAGTGGGCAAAGGATTTGACGGGAATTCTTCAAAGAAGATATGCAAATGGCCAAAAGACTCATGAAAAGATGTTCCACATCATTAATCATTAGGAAAATGCAAATCATAACCACAATGAGAAGTCACTTCATACCCACTGGGATGGCTATAATAAAAATAATAATAATTTTTGATGACAAGTATGTGGAGAAAATGGAACCCTCATATATTGTTGGTGGGAATGTAAAGTGGTGTAGAACTGTGGAAAACTGTTTGGGAAAACTGTTTGGGAGTTCCTCAAAACATTAAACATATTACTACTTAATACATGACCCAGAAATTTTACTTCTAGGTATATAATCAAAAGAAAAGAAAACATATGTCAACAAAAACTTGTACACGTACAACAAGTTTTTCTACAAGTTTTTGTACATGGTTTTGTACAGGTTTTTGTACAAAGTTTTGTACAAGTTTTTGTAGGACAAGTTTAACTTGTACATGAATGTTTATAGCAGCATTATTTATAATAGGAAAAAGTAGAAACAACCCTAACGTTTATCAGTTGGTAAATTGATAAACAAGATATGGTATATTCATACAAGGGAATATTAGCCATAAGAAGGCATGAAGTACTAATACATACTACAATATGGATAAACCTTGAAAACATTGTTCTAAAGTACAGCAGACACAAAAGGCCACATATTATATGATTTCCATTTATATGAAATGTCCAGAATAGGCAAATCCATAGAGACAAAAAGTAGATTAGTGATTACTCCATTAGTCAATAGATGGGGGAAGAGGCGATAGAGAATAACTGCTGACAGAGGTTTCTTCTTGAGATGATGGAAATGTGCAGGAATTAGATGGTGGTGCTATGAATATAGAAAAAAGCATTAAATTATATACTTTCAAGTGGTGAACTTTATGTTATATAAATTATATTTTATTAAAACATTGCAAAAAAATTAACAGAGAAGGGGATAGGGGAGACAATTAACACAAAACAGCTGCTACATTCCTTAATTCTCTAACCAGTTACAAATTCTAATTTGAGAATCATGACTTTTTCCTTCCACTACCCATTCCACATTCCCCTTATCCTCTGCTAAAACCTGAGCTGGATGGGGTTCTTTACCTGATAGGGTGACCCAAACTCCCTTCCTGTCATACCTCAGTCTTTGGGGAGTTTACTGATTGCTATAGTGAATCCCCTGGGTTTCAAACACCTTACCTTGTAAGGTAACAACTCATTTTCTCATTATTAATTGGTTTCTGTCATCTGTCCATAAGAGTCACCCCTTTAGGTCCCTCTAGGTTAAGTAGCACAGGAGCCAAAAACGGCCAAAGAGCGGGCCTCAATTTTCCATTTAACAGGACAGCCTGACTGTTAAGCATGGAAAAGCATTCCTTCCTTGGGCACTTGGACCCCCAAACCCACCAAATCCATGGTTATGAAGATTAAAGGGAGAAGTTCTAGAAGTGTATTGAAAGGAATAATAATGAAAGTGGCCCTTCCTACCTTACCTTTTGGTTCTCAAACCCTTGGATCCTGACTATAAGGTAGTCACCACTGTAGAGTGGTCCCTGAATTAAGGCATGTATGTACTGCATCCTCTAGAACAGCACCTCAAATTTTAGTAGGTCTTTCCATCATTCTTTCAAGCTAGCTACTTCTGAGGCATGAGACATGCAGTTAGACCAACATGTTCTGAGAGCGTAAGCCCATTGTTGCACATCTTGGCCATGAAATGTGCCTCTGGTCAAGGCAAATGCTGAGTGGGACACCACAATAAAAGATAAACTTTTAAGTCAACAAATGCTGGAAGAAGCATCATAAGAACAGAAAGTAAATCCAGAATCTAAATATGTATGTATTCATTAAGAACAAATTGATGCCATCTCCATGATAAGAGGATTCTGATGTAATCAACCTGATGCAGGTGCCTGGGTGATCCCTCCAGGGAATAATGCAACATTACAAGATCACCTTTGGCCTCTGCTGTTGGTAGGTTAAGCACTCAAGCTGTGGTGGCCAGATCACCTGAGTGAGGGGAAGTCCACGGCCTCCATCCCCGTTGCCATGGTCGCATGGTACCCTTTCCCACTGGGTAAGCACCAGAATAACTGGAAAGAGAAGCTAACCGACATGCATGACGGGGATTGTCTTGTCCATCTGATTACTGGGAAACTCCTCTGCAGTGCTTGACCTTTGGTGAGCATTCACAGGGATCAAAAAACACACTCTGTGCCCATTCAATCTACATACCTCTCCCCCAGATTTCTTTGCTCCTAGTCTTCCAGCCTCATTCTTTCTCTGAAAAGTGGGCCAGTACATTAGCCACTACCCAAAAATTAGCACTGATCCACTGATCCATACATCAGGCCATTTCTTTTTCCATGCAAAATGGACAACTAAATGTGCCACCTGAAGTTTTGTCCTTTGGGAAAATTTCCCTTCACTACACTTTCTTGGCCATCTGTAAGTGAGGCTGAAATGCAACAGCCATCTGCATCTGCTGGTGCCTGCACACCAAAAAGGCCCATATATAACCAGGCATGCAGCTGTTTTTCCTCTGTTAACTGTTCATAAGGAATACCAGCTGGACCGAGCTGATTGCCTCCCATTATTCTGGAGGCAACTCACTTCATCCCAACTTCTTGATACTTTTACTTCAGGAGGTCATATTCTCTCAGATCTTCCGAAAAAAGTCTTAAAGCCTTAGACTTTTTTTAATAGTCCAGCTCTTAAACGTTTTCCTCCTCTTTCCCAATAATAACAGAAATATCTCAGCCTCCAGCAGATGCAAGAACTTTCCAATATCCTGAACCTTAGCTACAAACAGGTTAAGACCTGGTTTCAGAACCAGAGAATGAAATCTAAGAGGTGTCAGGAAAGCAACCAGCCAAAGGGTAACAATGGTGTGACTCAGAAGGCCTCAGTACCTACCTACCTCTACTCTTCCTACTGATGCTTGGTAAACACGACCGAGAACCTTCCAATGTGGAGCAACCAGATCTGGAGCAATTCAACATGTAGCAACCAGACCTGGAATCCAGTCATAAATAAATAATAAAATACTGGTCATGGGTGAGGAGAGGCAATGCTAACTGGAGCCAGTAAATTTGCTACATCCAGACTGTCAGCTGAGATGGCATTACCTCCTGAATAGATTTGAAATAATCCACAGTCATTCTCCAAGTCTTGTGGCTGTTGCATTATCCAAAGAGATGAGTTAAAGGAGAACATGATAGAAATCACCCATTACATATTTTTTTGTCTTTGATTGAGTCATTGATCTTTGTAATTCCCCCAGGAATATGGTATTGATTTTGGTTTCCTATCTTGGCTTGGAGGTCAGGATGGGGGCAGTTCCAGGAGCTTGTATTTAAGCCATCCAACATAATAGCATCCATCCATGGGTCAGGGAGCCATTATAGGGGTTCATTGATTTACTGAGTATACCTGTTACCACTCTACAATCTGAGACAAGAGAAATTAGCACAGGGATCTTACTAGACCCACTCTGTGATGGGCTTAAAACAAGACTTCATCTATCACCCAACTTCCATACATCCTTTATTGACAGATGGACAATAGCAGTATTTGGGTCTCTAGACCTTAACATCATGTTTTTTTTAAATTTTTTATTTATTTGTGAGAGGATTTCACTCTGTTGTCCCAGCTGGAGTGCAGTGGCATGAGCATAGCTCACTGTAACCTCAAACTCCTGTGCTCAGGCAGTCCTCTAGCCTCGGCCTGCCAAAGTGCTGGGATTACATGCATGAGGTACTGCAAACAGCTAACGTAACTTTAGAGCCAATATCTAGTAATTCCAGGAGAGTTAGGGTATAAATTTTTTCCATTGTATAGTCACCCTGGTAAAGGATTTTAAGTTCCTCTAAGGAAGGTTTGTTGTCCCATTGCAGAGTCCTTCCTCAATAGGCCCTTCCTCCTCCTCAATCAAGGGGCTCCCAAGCCAATGTACTGTCTTAGATCTGGGAAATGCACAAGAGACCAGGCAGAATTTTGCCCACCTTTCCTAGGGTTTTTCCTATTTATCAGATCAAGCAGTACCTTAAAAATCTGCCTATTTCTTATTCCTAAGGACCCCATGATCAGTAAGCCACCTTCACAGATCCCTGCAGGTCAAAACCTCTTATTTCTACTCAGGAGTCCTTGTGGCTTATCAGAGAAATGCACCCTCCTTGTCTTGCTGCCACCTGGCTTCCACCACTCCAGGATTCTATTATTGCCATTGAAATCAAATCAGGAAACTAACTCCACTGCAGAGTCTACTACCCTCATTCCAGCCCAGAGAAAACAGTCACAGAACTTTTCAAGGATGCTGGTGCTCCTTTCCTTTCACTAATGTATTTCCTAATGTCTTAGGATAAAAGACCTCCAGACCTCCCTGATGTACTGGTAGCAGGTGGCTTAGCAGCTTGCACGCAGTCTATCTCAGCATTTCTGTCTTCCTAAGCCTTTGGTCTGCTACCTATACAGTATTCCAAGGACATTCCAATATATCAACCTCAGTGATTGCATGTCACCATTGAGCCCAGACTTGAAGAGGTGAAGTAGGGTTGCAGATATGCCAGAACCCTGCCCAGTAGGAGCTGTGGCCTTTGGGAAAGAAACAAAGCCAGCCCCAGTCTGAGGCTTAGGCAAGAAAGAGCCAGGGAACTCCCTGCCTTACCAATGGAAGGCAGAGGAAGATGGAGCCCAGTTGATTCATTCCGTAGAGGGTAGCCTTCTAGCAAACAAAATAAGGCAGAGACGGTAAACAGTGAATTTGGAGGGGAAAACAACAATATCCAACATACATGTCAATGTATAAAAGATTTCCCTTTTCTACCAGCTGCATAGAATTGTATTGTATGGATATACTACGATTGTCATAGATATTGAGGTTGTTTCCAATCTTGTCATTATGAATAACACTGTAATGAATAAACTTGCACATAAGATTGCTTTTATTGTGGTAAAATATATATATAATAAAATGTGCATTTTAATCATGTTTAAGTGTACATTCAGTGGTTAAGTACATTCACATTGTCATGCAACCACCGCCACCATCCATCTTCAGACTCTTTTTCATCCCAAGATGAAAGTGTATGCCAATTATACAATACCTCCCCATTTTTCCTCCCTACAGCTCCTAACAGCGACAATCCTACTTTCTGCCTCTATGAATTTAACTACTCTAGATACTTCCTATAAGTGAGAGAATACAATATTTTTGTTTGTGTTGGCTTATTACACTTAGTCACTTATTTATCCACCATTCAGAGCTTATTTCACTCAGCCAAAATTTATCCATGTTGTACTATGTATCAAAATTTCATTCCTTTTTAAAGTTGAGTAATATTCCTGTGTATGTATGCATTCAGGGTATTTTCCTATATGTTAACATACTGTATAATAGAAATGGAATTACTGGATTCAAGGATACATATATCTGTAATTTTTATGTCTATCACCATATTGCATACCTTCCCATCTCATTGAAGGATAAGGACTAGTTTACACTCATATTAGCAAAGTGTAAGAGTATCTAATTCCACCGGGCATGGCGGCTCATACCTGTAATCCCAACTACTTGGGAGGCTGAGGCGGGAAGATTGCTTGAGGCCAGGAGTTCAAAAGGGCTGGTACAACGTACATGACCCTTACTGGGGTCCCTGACTTTCTGTCTGGGGGCCTGTCAATAGGTAGCCAGTCAGTGCCTTCTCAGTAGCCACTGGGGTAGGATCCCTCTTTTAGATGACCGAGATATTCTGTTCCTCTCTTCCTAAGGTCCTTTGTCTTGATTTTCATTTCTGACCTGAAAAACACATGGCAACCCAGTTAACTGATGCTAAAGCTGACATCAGCCTTCAGGTGAGAGAAGGAGTGTGATTTGACAGCAGCATCTGTCATTCCACTGATCACCAGAATTGATACTGCCCATCTGGCTGATGAGGTGCTATCATCTTTCTCATCACCACTCATCATCTTTCTGAAGCTGTGCATTCAATTGAAGAGGAGTTAACCTTGACAGGATAATCACGTCTTAACTGCGATCACAGACAGCCCGGGTAGAGCAGTAATTTCATATCCCATGTTTCCAAAACTTTCTTGATAATAGGAATTACTTGGGATGTTTGTTAAAAATCCAGCTTGCCAGGCCACTTCCTAGGAGATTCTGCATTAGTCGGTCACAGAGGGTAAACAATGTGCCCAAGTCATGCAACTGGCTAATGGCAGAACCAGGCTCATGTGATTCCAAAATCCCTCTCTTACACTACTTACAAACTACATATTTCGGGCAAGTCATTTGGTAATAATAACTGCCATTTACAGAGGACTTTACAGTTTATGAAACAATTGTATACACATCATTGTTTAAATCTTGTGACCCTATGAAGTTGATGGAATTGCTCCCATTTTGTAAAGGCTCCAAAAAGTCCAGTGGTTTGCCTAAGGCAGGGGTCACATGTTCAAATACCCATAGAGATCAGTCCATTTCATCCATTTTCAATCGTCGATTCACTCATTTATCTATTCAACAATTAAGCATTCATTCATTCATCCATCTAAAAGGTATTTATTGATGGCTGGGGACACAATAGTGAATGGAATAAAATCTCTTTGCCCTCGTGGAGTTTACATTCCAGAAAGGAAGACAAACAGTAAGTGCATAAGGAAGAAATAGATAAGATAACTTTAGATTGTGATAAGTGCTCTGAAAGCAATCAAACAGGCCTTTTGAGTAGAGAAGGGGGCTGCCTTGCTTGAGGGTTGTCCAGCATGGTAGCCATTCACCTACATCTGTCTATGGAGCATTTGAAATGTGGCCGGTCCAAAAGGAGATGTGTTGTTAAGTGTAAAATACACGTTGGAAGCCAGGCGTGGTGTCCTGTAATCCCAGCACTTTGGGAGGCCAAGGTGGGTGGATCACCTAAGGTCAGGAGTTCAAGACCAGCCTGACAAATATGGTGAAACCCTGTCTCTACTAAAAATACAAAAATTATCCAGGTGTGTTGGCATGTACCTGTATTCCCAGCTACTCAGGAGGCTGAGACAGGAGAACTGCTTGAACCCAGGAGGTGGAGGTTGCAGTGAGCCGAGATTGCACCACTGCACTCCAGCCTGAGTGATACAGTGAAACTCCAACTCGAAAAAACAAAACAAACAAACAAAAAAACCATGTTGGATTTTGAAGATTTTTCAAGATTTAGTATACAAAAACAAGAATGTGAGATATCCCAATTGTAACTTTTTTATTGATTACGTGTTGAAATAACATTTTAGACATAATGGATTAAATAAAATGGATAAATAAAATCAATTTTACATGTTTCATTTTACCTTTTTTTAATGTGGCTACCAAAAAATTTAAACCTTCACAGTGGCTCACATTTGTGATTCATATGATATGGTTTTTGGATGGCACTTATCTAGGGTGAGCAAGGAGAGCTTCTCAGAAGAGGTGACATTTGAGTTGAGACCTGAATGATGAGATGGATGTTAACCATAAGAAGATCTGAGAGAAGAGTTCTCCAGGAAGAAGGAATCACAGGGGAAACTGGCCTAATAATAATTGTGAATCATGGTTCATGAAACAATAGGGAATAGTGGAGCCTCCAGAGAACTAGAGAGTGCATCCCACTAAAATTATTTAAATTTGAAATGTGTCAACACTACAAAAGACAACAAAGTGAGGGCCTGTGTTGTTTTTGACCTTGAGCAGGAGTTTGTCAGCTTGGTCTTAGGTTACCTGTCCCCAACCCTTGCAAGGAGTTGAAGTCCTAGACCAGGGAAAGCCAAGTCAGCTTCATCAACTTGGCTGAGCAGCCCAGGCAACACATGTCCCTGCCAAGTCACCCTCACAACAAATCACATAGCCAGAAAATATGTGGATAAATTTTCCTCTGATTCCAAATCACTTGTTCTTTCCACCTATCCTGTTTTGAACAATAGCCCCCTGTGAGAACTTGATGAAAACTATGAATAAATCCTCCACCCATTACCACTACCACCACAATATACTCACAAGCATACTGCACATAATTCCACGGGGCTCAGAGGTCCCCGTCCAAACCCTGTCCAAGCATCCATGTATCCCAGAATTCTGCAGTATAGTTCATTGGCTCCCCTCTATGCACCAAAACCATAACATGGAGAGAATAAGATCAGTTTTCTTTATGTCATTGAAATTCTGTGAGGATGAAAGGAGATGGCATTGGTGAAACTGCTATATGAATGGAGGGTGTTACTGTTAAATTCAGACAGGGTTTAAGGGCCTATAATGTCAGTGCTCATACCTTAGAGGGAATTGTTTTAACTGAAGACCTAATCAGAGATTTACCAAGAAACCAAACAGCCCAAGTAGTTTTCAAGTGATATAAGAAATGTTTGAAAATCTATTCTAGAAAAGCATTTCTCAATATTGGCTGCATGTTGGATTCACATAGAGAACTTTTTAAAATTCAGATGAAATAGCACAACCCCTACACAGGGGATTGGGCAATATCTAGAAAATTTGCACAAGACTTTTGACCTAGCAATCCCACTTCCAGAACTCAATATCAGAGATACGATGGTACATTTCCCAAGGGAAGTGAGCACAAGGCTATTTATTGCTGTGCTATTTCCAACAGTAAATGCCCAGAAACAACCCAAGTATCCAGAGAGGAAAGAATTGATTTGCCCAAGACAAACCCTCTGCAGGCTAGTCTCCCAGAAAAGGAAAGGGCCCCTGTGAAGCTCCCTGGAAACCACTGTGACCTTGTGCTTAAGACAATCAATTCTGGTTGACTTAGATTCCAGAATCTCCCTCACCCCCATGATGCTAGTGCTGGGGCTGGAAGTCCTTCAGTCCTGAAAATGCACATGGAAAATCTTGCCACTCATATGCTACCTAATAAAAGAGCTGAAATTGCTAGGCTTGGATGCCAGCCCTCTGATTGCACTATGAGAGGGGGTGGTGATTCTCCCAACCTGGAAACTGATCTGACAGGATAGGACCAGAGACCAGGTGATACCACACCACATTGCTGTGGCACCCAGGTGTGATCATGGGGGATGGACCAATACTTCATCTTAAATGCCTCACAACACAAGGAAGAGGGTGTCTGGTGTTTAGTTCTGTCTAGGATGGACAATGGGACACCAACCCTGTGTCCATGAATGTTTTCTCATGGATCTTGTGCTAATAAGCCTGACATAACTCTACGTAGCCAATTTATCCATTTTTGCACTCAACTAGTTCAGTGAGCTGGGCATCTGGCCAAGCAGCCACCATACGTTTCTGGAAGGAAATCGCTACAGTTTGAATGTGTCCCCTGCAAAGTTTGTGTTTTGGAAACTTAATCCCCAATGCAACAGTGTTGAGAGGTGGGAGCTTTAAGAGGTTATTAGGGTCATGAGGGCTGTACTGTCATGAACGGACTATTGTTATTGTGGGAGAGGATTCCTAATAAAAGAATAAATTCTGCTCCCCTTCCCCTCTTCCTTCTCTCCCTCTCACCTTTCTGCCTTCCACCATAGGATGACATAAGAAGAAGGCCCTGGCCAATTGCAGTCTTCTCTATCTTGGACTTTCCAGCCTCCACAACTATAAGAAAGAAATAAACCTCTGTTCTTTATAAATTATCCAGTCTCAGGTATCCTATCAGAGCAGCGCAAAATGGATTAAAGTAGTAATCAACAGATCAGGGATCAAAGTCCAACTAGGTACTAGGAGAAATCCTCTTGGAGCAACATGGCCAGCTGTTGGGGTAGTTAATCACTAATTGCTCGTGGAAATCCCATAAAGTCTTCAGCAACAAGAGACCCAGGGAGTAAGGCCTCCCGGAATAGAATTCCTTTGTTGTTATTAATGACCTGGCAGGAGTTTCCCAGGAAGGGGTAGCTTCATTGACGAGAAGGCTGAACCAGCACCCATGATAACAGTACAACCTCCTTGTGATGACTGAAGAATTTTCACTTCAGCCTGACCACTTACTACTCAAGATAGAGGAATGTTAGGGGCGGGCACAGAACATCCTAAAGACTGAGATAAGGCAGATCCCAAAATTTTTACTACTTTTAGAATAAAATAGCAAAATAGGTAAGATGAAACAAATGAAGCTAAACATATTTTACTTAGATCCATTATCTCATTAAAAGTTACAAAATGGCTATAATCGAATTATTTTATTCCTTTTTCATTTATTAGTTAGAATTTTTCTATAAAGAACTTTTCTTCATCCACTCCTTGTGTGTCTTGAGGTACAGTTCATACAAGAAAGACAGAGAAATTCTAGGCTTATCTCCTTTCCTACTCCAGACCTGGACTGTTCATTTCTCCAAGGAGCTTGGGGATTTTTTTGGTGAGAAACAATGTTTAGAGACTACAGTCTGGGCTTAAAGGTGCCATTGCTCCCAAATTGATTATTTTGTATAAGCCTTTTCTGTGAACAGTTAAGAAATATCAATTTTTTTAGAGGAGAAAATGCAGACAGTCCCCTACTTGGTTCTCAATTTTACAATGGTGCAAATGCTATATGCATTCAGCAGGAACTGTCTTTGAATTTTGAATTTTGATCTTTTTCCTGCGAGCAATATGTAGTACAATTCTCACTCGCAATGCTGGGTGGCGGCAGCGAGCCACAGCTCCCAGCCAACCACACGGTCACAGGGGTAAACAGCCGATACTCTACAGTGTACCACTGTGTTGCCAGCATTTTTTGAATATTGAGTCTTGTGTTTCCAAATCTTATCATGTCTTCAAAATGCCCATCTGTGTTCTCCTGCTTCTGATGAGAAGAGGAAGGCAAATTACTTCTAAGTTTCTCAAGATAAAACTCAAGAGTAGTTGCCCAGCATGAACGTGGCAAGCCAGTAATAGCCATTGCATTTGAATTAGAACTTTCACATCCACAATCTCAACCATCTCGAAGGATAAGAAGTGAATCAGTGATGCAGTGAAATCATCCATATTGGTTAAATTCACTGTTGTTAGGAAGAAAAGAGCTAAGCCAACTGATGATATGAAAAAATACTTGTCACATGGATGGAAGACCAGATACAGAAGTACCAGATATAGTTTAAGTACCACTTAAACTGCAGACAATCCAGGCTAAGGCAAGAAATCTTTTTTTTTTTTTTTTTTTTTTTTTTTGAGACAGAGTCTCGCTCTGTCACTAGGCTGGAGTGCAGTGGTGTGATCTCGGCTCACTGCAACCTCCGCCTCCCAGGTTCAAGCCATTCTCCTGCCTCAGCCTCCCAAGTAGCTGGGATTACAGGCACCCACCACCATGCCCAGCTAATTTTTGTATTTTTAGCAGAGATGGGGTTTCACCATGTTAGCCAGGATGGTCTTGATCTCCTGACCTAATGATCTATCCACCTCGGCCTCCCAAAGTGCTGGGATTACAGGTGTGAGCCACTGCACGCGGCCCCTACTCTTTTTTATACACTAAAAAACATTCTGATGATCCCACCTATATGCAAATATTTATAGCAAGTCATGGGCGGTTCCAGTGCTTCAAATGGCTCATGATTTTCATAATGCGAAGATCAGCAGTGAGGCAGCAAGTGCCATATTGAATGTCCTAAATATTTAAAAAAAAAAGAAAAGAAAAAAAGAGCTGCATAGGATAATTGTGGATAAGAAATATTTACCAGAACAAATGTTTAATGCCAATGAAACGAACTTTTTCTGAAAGTGTATGCTGGAGCATACATACATTCATCGCACATCCAAGACAATGCTAAAATTCAAGGCATACAAAGACCATGTAATGCTGCTTTTGGCTGGAAATGTTTCAGAGTGCAAATTAAAGCATTTTCTAATCTACAACTTGGAGAACTCTATAGCATTCCAGAATGTGTACAGGCAAATATTTCCCATTTCTTCTCATCATTAAAGAAAGCCTGGATGACCAGGTTTTCTTTAAAAAAAAAAAAAAAAAAAAAAAAAAAAAAAAAAAAAAAAAAACTTGTGAAGAAGAGAAAAATGAGTAAGAAGGAACCTATAGATTAAAAGAAATATAAGAGGCATGTTAACAAAATGCAGTGTATGGATACTACTTGGACCTAATTCAAATAAAACAACAGCAAAAACTTTTCATAAGATAATTGAGGGCCGTGTGCTGTGGCTCATGCCTGTAATCCCAACAATTTGGGAGGCTGAGGCAGGCAGATCATTTGAGGTCAGGAGTTGGAGGCCAGCCTGGCCAACATGGTGAAACTCCATCTCTACTAAAAATATAAAAATTAGCCGGGTGTGGTGGCACGCCCCTGTAATCCCAGCTACTCAGGAGGCTGAGGCAGGAAAATCACCTGAACCTGGGAGGCAGAGGTTGCAATAAGCAGAGATCACACCACTGCACTCCAGCTGGGCCACAGAGTGAGACTCGGTCTCAAAAAAAAAAAAGACAATTGAGGAAATTTGACACCTGGCAGGTTATTGATGATGTAAGCAATTTTATTTATTGCTTTTATATTATTTATATTTATATTATTTATATTTATATTATTATTAAATTATTTTATTTATAAATAAATTTATTTATTTATTATATTTATTATATATTATTTATTTTATATATATTTATATGTTTATTATTACAAATTTATTTATTTATAAATAAATTATTTTATTTATAAAATAATTTAATAGTTGGAGTGAGGGAGGGAAGTTATAAAAGAAATAAGATTGGTCATGATTTGATAATTGTTCAATCTGGGTGACATGTACATGGGGGAGAGGCCATCATTATACTGTTTTAACTTTATATACACTTGAATTTTAGTAAAAAGGTTTTTAAAAAACTTGTAGTGTTGAAACTCTACTCCAGGGATTTGGATTTAATAGGTCTAGCATGGGGCCCAGGCACTAGGATGTTTTTAAAGTTCCAAGTGATTCTAGAGTGCAGCTGGCATTGAGAACTGCTATTCCAAGCTGAATTTCTTAAGAACAAGAGCTGTATCTTGGTCATTTTTACATCTCAAGCACATTCAGCAGTACTAGGCACATAGTAAGGTCCCAATAAAGTTGAATGTTTAATGAAATTGTAAGGACAGAACTCTTTATCCTTATCTAACTCCAGGACAATGAGAAAAAGACTGAAGAAAAATTATGGCCTCAAATGAAGACCAAGTTAAACAAATTGAGAATCTGTGGCCTGCCTGAAGGCCCTCTGCACCAGCTTCTCTCCCCTGTCTGTGCTACCCAATCTCCTCCTTCAATCAAGGGAGAAATTGTCTCTATTTTAGGTCCACTTTATTCACCCTCCAGACAGGCTGGATAAATTATAATAAACGAGTTTCGGGGCAAAAAGCATCAGAAATAAGTTTGTTATATGAGAAGAGGTCTTAAGACATCTTTTCTATTTTTAACTTACTGTCTTCTTAGAGTCCAAGGTACCAGAATCATCAACGAAATTCACTCTTAACTAGCCAACAGATCTGTCATTTTTGCAGGAGTGGACTGAAGAGCAAGAATTATGGAGCTAGGCTTTAAACCCACAGAAGCCTTTCCAGAGAACTGGCATTTCTTTCACTTTGTACCTGTCCATCCAGGGCTGCATCTGCCACCACTTGGCACCTTAGGGGGACAGCCAGATGCAGGCGACTGATGACTGCTAGCAGGGACATCTGAAGCCAGGTCCCTTCCTTTTCAGATATTTTTTTTTCCAGCTGCCTGCTGGACATCCCACAACCGTTTCAGACTCATCCAAAAGTGACTTCATCATTTTCTCCACCAAATCTGCACATCTTCTCACATTCTCTAGCTCTAAGATGGCACCTCCACACACCCAACCTAGAAAACCATGTTACCCTCACTCCTCTCCCTTCCTCAAAACAAGACATTGAATCAATTGCCAGGTCCTGCTGGTTTTATTGCCTGTATATTTCCCAACTCCATGCTCACATCTATTTTAGTTCAGGTTTTATTCTACATCTATTTGCAGATGTTTCTGCAAATCTGTCCTCCACATCGTTACCAGAATAATCTACCTAAAATGATAACATGTCCATGTTACTTCCTTGCATAGATCCTTTAGTGGAACTCCTGTAATTCTCCAGATTAAGTATAAACTTCTTAACGCAAGGCCCCCTGTGATCTGGTCTTTGCCTACTTATACAGTCTCATCCCTGAGCACTTCTACTAGGCACTTTATATGCCAGAATATAAAAATATTTGCAAATCCTCATACACATCATGTTGTTCCTTGCTCTTGTGGTTTTTCTAGAATGGTTCCTCAGCCCATAATGTCCTTTCCCTCTGATCTCTCTTCCTCTCCTCAATCTTCACCACCTCACCCACACCTTCCTCCTCCCCTAAATCCCAGCCAAGCCACCTTATAGAAAGTCTTTCCTCATCAGAACGCACACACATAGATATACATATATATCACCCAAGCTGGGTCCTGTGTCCTTCCAGATGCTTCCATAATACGCTGGGAATATTTCTATCACTGCAATTATGATAATTCAATTGATTCTCCAGTCATTTGTTTGTACATCTACCCTTTACATTAGATGAGGAGACCTTTGAGGGCCAGGGCTGTGTCTTAGTGCTCCTGACATCTCCAGGGCCTGCCCCACTTCTTGGCATCCAACAAGCACCACATATTTTTGTTTTGAATGAATGAAGGTGGGTAGCATTAGGGCAAAGCATGCATGCCAGTGAGGAAAGCATTGCAACTGAATGATGAAACCCTGGATTAAGGCAGGAGAAACAGGAAAGGAGACAAAGAGAAAAGACTAGGTGAATTTAGGAATCAACTCAATAGACTCCGTAGCAGAGGAAGAGATCAAATGGTGTCTTTCATTGGTGACCAGGGAGATGGAAATACAGGAAGAGATGTATTTTGGGGGAGTGGGGACAAAACAGTGAGCTCTGTTTTGAACATGTTTAATCTGAGATATCTGAGAGACAGCTAGTCTGAGAGATGGGAGTTGTCAACATTGAACGGTATTGAAGCCATGAACATGAATTAGTTTGCCCAGAAAAAGTATAAAGACCGAGTATAAAAGACCATCAGTTGTTTTTGATCTTCATTTTAAATCTTCTGTTCTCCCCACTTTTAATGTTCTCCTTGATATTCATTTTAATCTGATTTCATTTGTACCAAAACTGATGTGTACTAGAAGGAAGAAGAATTCAGTGTGATTTGCCTATCTGTATTCACCAGGGATAGTTTAACAAAGGGACATCTCCTGAGACAAATGTGTCAAGAATGAGATCAGACAGCAGAACTTTGTTTGCAAAGGAAGACAGGTAGTCCTTCACAGACATTATCTTGGATGGCTGATATTAGAGAGTCTTGAAATTAAAAAAATAATTATTTATCTTTCTGTAAAAGTATGTCCTCAAGCTATTCATATACATAAACTTGAGTTATTTACCATTTCTAAATCAGTATTACAAGATTTAAAAAAATGTGTACCCACTTTAATGCAGGGCTACGCTAGACACTAAAGTATATTTAGGTTCATAAAAAATAATCTCTGGCCCCAATCTAGCCCAGATAAAATTAAAATTCATGAAGTGTGACTTGAACTTTAAGAGATAAGGTAGGAAAGGGGATGCATATTTTAGATTTTGTTTTTCTTTTATTGCTTTATTCACCTAGAATTTCCTATGAATCTACCTTTTGTCGGTATTTGCTAGGTAGAACCTGGTCACATGGTAATGGTTGTTTCTCTCAAAGAACTTGCAGTCTACTAGAGGAGAAAACATTATGGTTTGTAGGATAAAAATTAGAGGATTAAATCCCAGCTACTTGGGAGGCTGAGGCAGGAGATTCACTTGAATCTGGGAGGCGGGGTTTGCAGTGAGCTGAGATCGCACCACTGCACTCCAGCCTTGGTGACAGGGCAAGACACCGTTTCAAAAAAAAAAAAAAAATTAGGGGATTAAAATAGAGTACTATGAGGAAAAAAGTTACATGGTTGAAAGAACAATATCAATGATGATAGAAGTCAAAGAGAAGGATACAGAGTAGGTAAGTGAGAAATTATATAAGATATAAATAGAAACAGGAAAGGCACAGCCACATTTAACACATTGAACAGTATGAAAATACAGGTATAAAGTTTCAAACATTAAGTGGTCTTTGGACTCTGACATGTTCCCTTTGGTGGATTTGTGGAGGTCTTAACTGACCATATGGGATTATATTATTACTGAAGATTATAATCTATGAACTGCCTGGAAGTCTTTTTTTCTCTTTTCTTCTTTTTTCTTTTTCTCCCTTTTGTTGTTCTTTCTCAATCCATATGTCAAAGATTATTCTTGTTCTGTAGTTCATTTTTTAAAAAAATTTAACCCTTTGTTTAGAACACAAATGCCTATTATTTTATGAGCTACATGGGAAAGACTCATAACTGCATATGATAATTGCATTATCCATGTTCAAGATTATTGTAAATGGAAAGTTCATACAGATTCTAAATTGCTCATTAAAATATCTGCTGAACCTTCAAAGAAGTTAGAAATGTGACAAAGTCTGATAATCATTTACTCATTTTGTTTGTCCTCCTTGTCCATTGTAATAAACTGTAACTGGCACATAGATGTCCAGCTAGACTACATGGACCAGTCTCACTTGCAGCTAGTCACTTGCAACTAACGTGGCTTAGAAGTGATGTGTGCCACGTCTGAAACTGGTAATCATCATGCATTCCTCTATGCTTCCCCTTCATCTCATAAGCTGGAACATGGATTTGTCTATGACCAACTTCAACCATACAAATGAGGACGATGTCTTAAGAATTGCAGGACAAGATAGAAAGAACCTGGATCCCTGAATGACTATATGGAACAGAGGCATCTTGTTGATCTGAACCCCACACCTTGAGTCTAGTATATGAGAGAGAAATAAACCTTTAATAATTAAGCCATAGGATTGTTGAGTCTGTCTAACAGCAACTTAGCCATTACTTTAATGTAAGAACTGACCAAATACAAGAAGTGCTATTAATTGCACAGCCATTTGAAGTGGCAAATGAGTCCAATATGAGAACAAAGATATGCTGCTGGTAACAGAAGGCAAACTTTAATCACTTCACCTCAATCTTAATTGGTTCCACATTAAATGTTTTGTTATGCTAAGAGAAAAGTGAAGTGACTGCTTCACACAATGGAAGATACAATGCCTAATCTGTGATTTAGTTTCAGGAAATAAAATAGTGATTAGCTACATGTACCAAAGACTGTTGTTAGATTAAAGAGAATTACTGAGGTCAGAGAAATGTTTGTCCCAATTTGTCTGTAAAATTTTGTTGCCCTTTGAAAAGCAATTATGAAACTATTGTGAGAAGTAAACATTCTGGAGGTACATAATATGTGTCAAGGGAACAATACAAGTTTAAAGAGAGGAAGTAAGTGGAGTATTTCCAAATTTTATTCGAAATTGTCTCTTTTCTATGGTCTTTAAACTAACTTCCAACACTTCTATCTATACTTTTAGACTGGGTCAGAGAGGGGTATTGAAATATTAAAATCTTTTCAATGACTTTCACATTTTCTGTGTAATATTGGTAGACTGGTGTAGTGAGAACCTACCTGTTAAGATTACCTACTGGTCATTTTAACATATTTCATTGAAAAAGCAGGAATCAATGTGCAAAAATCACAAGCATTCTTATACACCAATAACAGACAAATAGAGAGCCAAATCATGAGGGAACTCCCATTCACAATTGCTTCAAAGAGAATAAAATACCTAGGAACCCAACTTACAAGGGATGTGAAGGACCTTTTCAAGGAGAACTACAAACCACTGCTCAATGAAATAAAAGAGAACACAAAGAAATGGAAGAACATTCCATGTTCATGGATAGGAAGAATGAATATCGTGAAAATGGCCATACTGCTCAAGGTAATTTATAGATTCAATGGCATCCCCATCAAGCTACCAATGACTTTCTTCAAAGAATTGGAAAAAACTACTTTAAAGTTCATATGGAACCAAAAAAGAGCCTGCATTGCCAAGTCAATCCTAAGTCAAAAGAACAAAGCTGGAGGCATCACGCTACCTGACTTCAAACTATACTATAAGGCTACAGTAACCAAAACAGCATGGTACTGGTACCAAAACAGAGATATAGACCAATGGAACAGAACAGAGCCCTCAGAAACAATGCCACATATCTACAACTATCTGATCTTTGACAAACCTGACAAAAACAAGAAATGGGGAAAGGATTCCCTATTTAATAAATGGTGCTGGGAAAGCTGGCTAGCCATATGTAGAAAGCTAAAACTGGATCCCTTCCTTACACCTTATACAAAAATTAATTCAAGATGGATTAAAGACTTAAACATTAGACCTAAAACCATAAAAACCCTAGAAGAAAACCTAGGCAAAACCATTCAGGACATAGGCATGGGCAAGGACTTCATGACTAAAACACCAAAAGCAATGGCAACAAAAGCCAAAATTGACAAATGGGATCTAATTAAACTAAAGAGCTTCTGCACAGCAAAAGAAACTACCATCAGAGTGAACAGGCAACCTACAGAATGGGAGAAAATTTTTGCAACCTACTTATCTGACAAAGGGCTAATATCCAGAATCTACAATGAACTCAAACAAATTTACAAGAAAAAAACAAACAACCCTATCAAAAAGTGGGTGAAGGATATGAACAGACACTTCTCAAAAGAAGACATTTATGCAGCCAAAAGTTTCACATGAAAAAATGCTCATCATCACTGGTCATCAGAGAAATGCAAATCAAAACCACAATGAGATACCATCTCACACCAGTTAGAATGGCAATCATTAAAAAGTCAGGAAACAACAGCTGCTGGAGAGGATGTGGAGAAATAGGAACACTTTTACACTGTTGGTGGGACTGTAAACTAGTTCAACCATTGTGGAAGTCAGTGTGGCGATTCCTCAAGGATCTAGAACTAGAAATACCATTTGACCCAGCCATCCCATTACTGGGTATATACCCAAAGGATTATAAATCATGCTGCTGTAAAGACACATGCACACATAATGTTTATTGTGGCGCTATTCACAATAGCAAAGACTTGGAACCAACCCAGATGTCCAACAATGATAGACCAGATTAAGAAAATGTGGCACATATACACCATGGAATACTATGCAGCCATAAAAAATGATGAGTTCATGTCCTTTGTAGGAACATGGATGAAGCTGGAAACCATCATTCTCAGCAAACTATCACAAGGACAAAAAACCAAACACCGCATGTTCTCACTCACAGGTGGGAATTGAACAGTGAGAACACATGGACACAGGAAGGGGAACATCACACACCAGGGACTGTTGTGGGGTTGGGGGAAGGGGGAGAGATAGCATTAGGAGATATACCTAATGTTAAATGACAAGTTAATGGGTGCAGCACACCAACATGGCACATGTATACATATGTAACAAACCTGCACGTTGTGCACATGTACCCTAAAACTTAAAGTACAATTTTAGAAAAAGAAAAGAAAAAGCAGGAACTGGGAGATTGAGCCCACAAAACATTCTCATCCCCTAAAAGAAGTTCAGTGCTCATCAGCTGCTTCATTCTGTACTTCCACAATCTTTTCCCCATCTGTTTTCCCAACAGCTTAATATAGAAGTCTTTAAATATTTCCAAGGAGGGTGAATTGTTGCTCTGAAGTCTATCAAGACTTCATGCTTTTTTGTAGATATTGATAAACTGAGTCTAAAAGTTATACAGAAATGCAAAGGACCTAGAATAGCCAAAACAAAATCAAGTTAAAGGAATTGCACTACCTGACTTTAAGACTTACCACAAAGCTACAGTTAGTATATTATTGGCAAAGGGATAAACAGTACACGCAATAGAACAGAATAGAGCCCAGATGTAGAGCTACACGTACGCCAGAGTCAAATGATTTTTAAAAAGATATTAAGCCACTCAATGGAGAAAGAAAAATCTTTTCAATATATGGTACTGAAATAAGTATCAAAATTAGGGCCCTGGTGGGGTTCGCGGGGAGAACTTTACCTCTACATTAAGCCACATGCAAAAATTAATTCAGGATGTATCATAAACATAAATATAAGAGCTAAAACTATAAAGCTTCTAGAAGATAATATTTTAAAAATTTTCACAACCTTGTGTAGGCAATGGTTTCTTTAGAGAGGATGCAAGTATTAACCATAAAGGGAAATAACAAATTGTGACATCATCAAAATTTAAAACTTTTATTCATCAAAAGACACTATTAAGATTAATAGACAAGTCAAAGTTCAGGAGAAAGTATTTACAACATATAAATCTGACAAAGGACTTTTGACTGGAATATATAAAGAACCCCTATAATGCAACAATAAAAAGACAGCTCAGCTTTTAAATGAGCAAATATTTGAATGGGCACTTCACAAAAGAAGATACATGAAAACCAATAAGCACATGGAAAAGTGCTTAAGAGTATTAGTCACTGGGGAAAGGTAAATTAAAACTGCAGTAAGATGTCATTGCAAACTCACTAGAACGGTTAAAACATAAAAGATTGAAAACACCAATGTTAAGGAGGATGTGGAGCAAACAGAAATTTTGTTATTACTGGTGGAAATGTAAACTGTTTGGCACATTCTTAAAGAGTTAAAGGTATATCTGTCCTATGACCCAACAATTCTAATCCTAGTTTCAAAAGAAATGAAAACATTTGTCCAAATGAGCTCTGCATGAGAATGCTCATAGCAGTCTTATTCATCAGAGCCAAAGACTGGAAACAGCCCAGGTGTCCATGAATAGAATAAACTGTGGTATTTTCATACAATGCAATACTATTCAATAATGAAAAGAGGCAAACTACTGATACATGTAAAAATCTGAATGAATCTCAGAAATTTTATATTGAGTGAAAAAAGTCAGATACAAAACAGTACATACTGTGTGATTTCAGATATATGAAGTTCTATAGCAGAAAAAAACATCATGATGAAATCAGAACAGTGGTGGCTTCCAGAAGTGACAGGGATTGACTGGGAAGGGCATGAGAGAACTTCTTAGTTGATGAAATACATCCGTATCTTGATAGGGGTGTGAGCTGTATGGACATGTGCATTTGTTAACACTGGTTTAACTACACACCTAAGATCTCTTTATTTCACTGTCTTTAAATTATATCTTAATTTAAAAAAAAAAACTCATTTCCTACAAACCACAATATCACACATTCTCTACTTCTTTTATCCTTACGTTTTCATTAAAAAGTACATTAAGCCTTGAAGTTTATCCCATATGTATCTATCTCCTCTTTTGGCCTTTTGGACCATGGAAAGAGTTACGATGAACATCATATGAGAAAAGAGGGTCACTATGTCACTAGTCATAAATAACAGCCAACCAGAATACCAAGTAAATAAGTCAAATGACCAATTTCATATAGAAAGAGGCAGAAAATCAAAAGGGAACCTACTACATTTACGAAGTGCAAATAATAAAGGCTAATGGACTATTATTTAACTATTTTTAAATGATAAAGCTAAATATTTGGAAGAAACAGTCTCTTTTTTCATTCTAAGGAAACAATGTATTAAATGACAAGTCAATCTGAATCACTACTTCTATGCTTCATTAGGAGCCAGTTAATAATGTACAAGATATTTAAACAAAAATTCAATGTACAACATCAATTTTTGTTTATCCTGAGAGACCACATATGTATAAGATACATAGTTTTTTGTTTAGATTTTAGCAGCATATAGTATGGAAGATGCACCTAGTTTTTGGTGGATGGAATTTAGCAGCCTTGTCAGTGGGCAGAGTATTTAAAAGTACTCCTTAACTCGTTTCCTTGTAATGCTCCTTTCCTTTTATCAGGATCTTCTATTGAGACCACAGTGGATATTTTCCCAGTTGTTCTTGATTTTCATAACCCATTGTGGCATGGATTCTCTTCTTGCTCAAACTTGAGCCAGGATCCTTTGAGCCTTCCTCTTGACTAAGGCCCAACTTTGACCTATAAAGACTTGAACAAACACTAACATAGCTTCTAACACCTCCAGCTTTCCTTAAAGTGCCTGCTGAGAAAACTCAAGATTTGCCAAAAATGTACTGTTTGTTCCAGTGAACACCTGAAGATAGGGCTTCTGTCCACCAGTCATTGTGGGAGGGTAGGAACCTAACTTCAGTAAGCACCAGTTAGAAAACCCAGATGAATTTCACATGGACAGCCTCCCTTTCCTGCTTTTTGTAAGTTTCTTCGCTTCCCACATTCTACTGACCCCCTACTCACTCACTCCCTATTTCCTTATTCTCCATTTAAATTACTCAGTCACCTCTGGACAAATCAAAGTTGAGTTCAATTCACACTGTACTGTTATTCCTATTGCAATAGTATATTACTGATTAAAATCTGTCTTTACCACTTTAACTAGTATTTAGCTTTGTTTATCTTTGACACATTTAGTAGTCACCAAAAAGGAATTGAGCAGAGTGGAGCCTGCAAGAGTCTTACAATCAAATCACAGAGACAGGGCACACATACAATAAATATAAACACCTACTACAGCATACCAACAAGAGGTAGGCAAGAGATTTTGAAAGTCTTTTGGAAAGGAGAAATTTTGAGAAAACAACAAGAGGGCATATACAGTTTAGAAAAGAGCAAAAGGTCACATCCAACTAGTTTCAGCCTTATCAGCAATGGAAACCAATGGTGTGCATAGGTATGGTTTGAGCAGCAGACAAGTTAAGTGAGAGTGACAGGGTGACAGCTATAAAGAAAAGAGGGAATAGTGGGAGCAAACCCAAGGCTGTGAGAAAGTCTGTAACCCAGGGAATGCCAGAGCATCCCTTAAGGATTGCTATCCTGAACTGCAACGGCCTCTTTCCCAACATGGCCATGAAAAGTCTTTGCCCAGTCCACTGGAGGACTATGTGGAAACTGGGAAAGGCCTTTTGGATTCAGGCAGAGACTTTTCAGAGTAACTTCTGAGAAGGAAGCCAGGGGATGAGGACAAGGGAGTTCAGAAACAATGAATTAGCAGATCTGGGCATTTCAAAGTGCAGCTTTTGTGTTGGGGTCCTAGAAATGTGTTAGGAATTCTTGTGACCTGATGGCATAGTTAGTACTCATCTTACTTGTAAACATTCCTAGCACTTTCACTAGTCCCCAAGTTCTTCCAATCACTTTACTTCTGAATTATCTCTACAACCATCTCTTCATTTCCAGGGAGCTCTCTAATTTAGATCTTCACTAGCTCACTCTATAACCATCAATTGCAGAGGTTTCCTAAGCATTTCACTCTTTCTAGCTGTCCTTCCACTCCATCCCAATATGTCATTCACCTTGCTGTCAGAATCATCTAAGACACAGATCTGATCTTGTCACATCCCTAATAAAACACCTTCAGTGTCTCCCTGTTACTCAGCTGATACAGTCCAAACCATCAGCACAGTTATAATCTGGCCCAACACCTCCTTCCCTCTCTGGCCAGCCCTCCTCATCCTTTCGCATCCCCTATATCCCTCACCCCCTGTCTTCTAGGTGCAGGACAGTTACCATTTTTCAAAAATGCCAAATATTTTCATTGGCCATGGCTTTACTTGCATAGTTCCTTCTGCCTGTAACACCTTCATCCTCACACCCCTACCTCTAACCAGCACTATTTACAGACTCCTCGACACCAGTTTAAATGTCCCTTCCTCCAAGAAACCATCTCAAGTCCTCCAGACAAAATGAGATTCCTCTGGTCTGTTCCCAAATCCCTTGGTTTTGCAATTCTCCCTTTATAGCAATTCTTATTGCTTCTGTCTTTATTTAACTTTGTAAATATATCCTTTGTTTAAATAGTATTTTACAAGATTATAAAATTTTTGAAGGTAGAAATAGAGTCACACACACAATTTGACACATAGAGATATGTGGCCTCAAATTATCATTTTCTCAAGTGTCTTAATCTTCTCTTTCCATCTAGGTTGTCAATTTCTTGAGGAGTTAAATACTTTTATTCTTCCCTACCCTCGTTTCTGCAACCATCACTATTGTGCTGAGCCTAAATTGTCCTAGCATCTATAAAAGGATGGATTAGATCACCTACTGGGTCCCATATCTAGGTCTAATGTTTAGTAATTCTAACAGCAAACAGCTGGGACCCAAGAAACACTTCCTACTGGTTTCACAAGGGCTGCTTAGACAGTATTTAGACTTAGGAATTGAGTAGCAATTCCCTTTTTTAATAGAAAAGCAGAATAGAAGCAATGAAGATCCTCCATCCTTTATGCTCTTATTTACTGACAATCTACTGTGAACTTGACACTGATCTAGGCACAGGGTATACAGTAGAGAACAAAATCACACCACGGCCCTGCTGTCATGGAGCTTACAATCCAGGTGGGAAGATAGATGATAAATGAAGACGTAGATGGCATGATCAGGTAAACCAGTGTAGAAGACAATGGCTACATTGCCACTGCTACTATTAACAACAGCAGCAAGAATAATACAAAGCTGAGTAAAGAGCTAGAGTAATGAAGGGCAATGCTATTTTAGAAGTAGCCATCAGGGGAGGTCACGCTAAAGGGATACTACCATGGCAGGTAGAGCTGCCTGCCAGGCAGTCTCCAAGGTGATCCTCATCATGATCTTAGGAAGACACCACAGTACGTAGAGCCCAGTGTTTTGCCAAGGACAGTATGCTTGATTAACCAATGAAGGAAAAGAGCTTCAGAAGATAAGTAAAAGAAATAGATAAATGTGCAAACAAATTATGATATAGCTACAGAATAGGATGTTATGTAGTCACCAAAAATGGTATTTTATTTTGCTTCTGTTTTTATCTAGAGACAAGGTCCTGCTCTGTCACCCAGACTGGAATGCAGTGGTGTGATCATAGCTCACTGTAACTCCAAAGTCCTGGGTCTACAGGGATTCTGCCACCTCAGCCTCCCAATTAGCTAGGACTACCCACCATGTCCAGCTAGTTTTTAAAGCTTTTTGTAGAGATGGGGTCTCACTGTGTTGCCCAGGCTGGTCTCCAACTCCTGGCCTCAAGCAATTGTCCCACCTCAGCCTCCCAGAGTGCTGGGATTATAAGAGTTAGCTGCTGCCCCCGCCAAAATGGGAAAATGCTGACTCAATAAAATATTGAGTGACAAACTATACATAAGTATGATCTCACCCAAATTTAAAGTATATCTTTATGTGTACAAAAAGTACACTAGAGGGAACATCATGAAACATTTTTAAGCTTTTTTTTTTTTTTTTTTTTTTTTGAGATGGAGTCTTGCTCCTTTACACAGGCTGGAGTGCAATGCCGTGATCTCTTCTCACTGCAGCGTCCACCTCCTGGCTTCAAGCAATTCTTCTGCCTCAGCCTCCCCAGTAGTTGGGATTACAGGCACGTGCCACCATGCCTGGCTAATTTTTTTGTATTTTTAGTAGAGATGGAGTTTCACCATGCTTGTCAGGCTGGTCTCAAACTCCTGACTTCAAGTGATCCGCCCACCTCGGCCTCCCAAAGTACTAGGATTACAGGCATAAGCCACCGCACCCGGCCAGGCTTTCTTATTTTTCCTAGTTTTACTGAGGTATAATTGGCATACAAAAAACAAGGAACATAATTAAAGTCTTCATGTTTGGACATATGTATACACTTACCATTACCAAATCAAGGTAATAAACATACCCGTCACCTCCAAAAGTTTCCTTTATATATATATATAGTTTTTGGTTTTTGTTTGTTTGGGCTGTGTGTGTTAAGATTTAACATGAGATCTACCCTCTTAGCAAATTTGCACAATATTGTGTTGTTAACTATAGACAATAAGTTACACAGCAGATCCCTGGAACTTACTCATCTTGTATATCTATAACTTTATACACAATGAACAACAACTCCACATGTCCCCCTCCCCACATCCCCTGGTAATCACTATTCTATTGTCTGTTTCTTTAGATTTGACTGTTTCAGATGCTTTAATAAGAGGACTCATGCAGTATTTGTCCTCCTGTGCCTGGTTTACTTCACTTACCATAATGTCTTCCAGTTCCATTCATGTTGTCACAAATAGTAAGATTTCTTTCTTTTTAAATGCTGAACAATATTCCATTGTATGTATGTGCCATATTTTCTTTATCCATCCATTGATGGACATTTGTGTGTTTCCATATTTTGACTATTGTGAGTAATGCTGCAATGACTATGGGAGTGCAAATGTTGCTTTGAAATTCTGATTTCAGTTCTTTTGGATATATATCCAGAAGTGGGATTGCTGGACCAAAAGGAAATTCAATTTTTAATTTTTTGAGGAACACTGTGATTTTATGAGAGAGAGAGAGAAAGAAAGAGAGAGAGAGGTTTTCATCCATAGTTCCCAGCTCATAACTCTCACAGCCCTTATTATAATGTCAGAGTGCTTTAGGCCTCAGAAAACAGAATCTCTCTCTCTCTTTCTCTCTCTCTCTCTCTGTCTGTCTCTGAATTTCTCCAGAACCACCTTTACCTGCCCAAAGCAGAACTCTAATCTTCACTGCCTTTCTGATTGTGGATCATAATAACCTCATTCCAGAAGGGATCCTGCTCCCTACCCTGGCGGAAAAAATGCTGCAAAGAAGCCAAGAAGAATCTAAACAGACAGGCCTTGCTGGGTTTCCTCACTCAAACTAACACCAGATCACATCCTTTTTTCCAGTCACATTTTGGCACCATTGTCCATGCTTCAATTATGCGTATCCAATTAAGTCTCCATTAAAGGCTCAAGAGGATAGGGTTTGGAGAAATTCTGGATAGCTGAACACGTGGAGGTTTGTGGAGAGTGGTGCACCCAGGGAGGGCATGGAAGCTCCACGCCCTTTCCTCATACCTTGCCCTACACATCTCTTTATCTGTATCCTTTGTAATATCCTTTATAATAAGCCAGCAAATCTACATGTTTCCCTGAGTTCTGTAAGCCGCTCTAGCAAATTAATAAAACCCAGAGAGGAGGTCCTGGGAGCCCCAACTTGAAGCCAGTCAGTCAGAAGTTCTGGAGGCACAGACTTGCGACTGGTGTCTGAAGGGGAGGGAACCTTGGGGATGGAGCCATCCACCTGCAGGATCTGATGTTATCTCCAGGTAGGTAGTGTCAGGATTGAATTGGAGGACACCCAGCTAGTGTCTGCTGCAGAATTGATTGCTTGCTTGGTGTCTGGGAATAAATCCCCACATATTTGGTTACAGAAGTCTTCTGTGTTGATTGTTGTGGTATAAGAACAGAAAAATACAGTTTGAGTTGGTTTTTCTACAAATAAACTTCCATACTGTTTTCCGCGTTAGCTGCACCATTTTACACCCCCACCAATAATGCATAGGGTTTCAATTTCTCCATAGCCTCACCAACACTTGCTATCTTTTGTGTCTTTTTTTTTTTATTGTAGCCACCCTAAAAAGTGTGAGGTGATATCTCATTGTGGTTTTGATTTGCATTTTCCTAATGATTGCTGATGCTGAACATCTTTTCATATACCTGTTAGCCATTTGTGTATCTTCAATGGAGAACATCACAAAATATTAATAGTCGTCTCTAGTTAGTAGAATCTCAGGTGGATTTTATTCTCCCCCTTAGACTTTTAAAAATATTTTAAGAGTTTCTATTTTAAGTATGTTTCAGTTATACTTTTTCATTTTGCTTATTTTCATTTTTAAAATAATATTTGTGCATTAAAAATAACTGAAATTGTATAGATGTCCATAAGGTAAAAAGATCTCATCTACCCTTGTCCCCTGGTTTCCTCAGACCTTTCATGCTAATGATATTTTCCAGCATGTTTTTCTGTACCCTTAGATAATTTTTTTAATGCATGTACAAGCATATATAATATTATCTTTTCCCTCCACAATTAGAATCATTACATAATCTGACTTTTTAAAATGTATTTTAAAAAGACAACTATATTCCTGTGTCAGAACATAAATACCTCATTCTTTTTCAACCACTAGGTAGAATGTTCTTGTTTGGATATTCTATAATTGATTTAAAAAGATTGTTTCCAACTTTTTGCTATTGCAAACAGGGCTGCAAACAGCAGCTCTACAAGCCTTTCTACAGCCAGCAGAGTTGGTGGATGTGCTGGACATCAGAAAGGAAACCAGTTCATTAGCTGCATGCTGACCTACATTCACTGAGGCCAAATACTCCTAACTGAAAGTGTCTTTATAGCTTGGCTTCTCCACTGATTTCTAGGTTAACAGATTATTTCTCAGGCCGGGCACAGTGGCTCATGCCTGTAATCCCAGCACTTTAGGAGGCTGAGGCGGGTGAATCACCTGAGGTCAGGAGTTCGAGACCAGCCTGAGCATTATGGTGAAACTCCATCTCTACTAAAAATTAAAAAATTAGCCGGGCCTGGTGGTGCATGATTGTAATCCCAGCTACTCAGGAGGCTGAGAATGAGAATCACTTGAACCTGGGAGGCAGAGGTTGCAGTGAGCTGAGA
Organism: Pongo abelii; assembly: GCF_028885655.2. Lineage (NCBI taxonomy): Eukaryota > Metazoa > Chordata > Mammalia > Primates > Hominidae > Pongo > Pongo abelii. Next base: position 53,883,117 of record NC_071990.2, on the reverse strand, counting down.
TCACGCCTTTGCACTCCAGTCTGGGTGACAGAGTGAGACTCCATCTCAAAAAAAAAAAAAGAGAGAGAGAGAGAGATTATTTCTCAGAGCCCTTCAGCTACAGAGCCATTTCTGAGATAGGCCAGAGGGTTCGCTATTGTCAGGAGCAACACGTGCATGCCCAAGACAGGTGTATTCTAGTCTGCATTGGAAACAGAACTCGTTTGCCTTCTTGGAGCCTCTTAATAGCCTCCTTCTTTCTCTAGCTTGAAACCAACCACCAGGTTGGCCTCCACTTTCAGACTTGAAAAGTCACACCCTGGGGCATGGGATTTGGCTTCTTGAGGAGCCACTGAAGAGCCAGATGACACAAACCAGAAGTGTGGGGGAGTCCTGGCAGAGTAAACCTTCACCGACGACAAATGAGAAATGAGAGACAAAGGACAGCTGGGAAGGGAATTCTCTTGGATTTTGAAAATTCTTGGAAATTTGGGAGAAAATTCCTGATTTTCTCTCTTTTGTGGACTACTTGGAGATGCAATTCCTCCTTCTAACTCCTTTAGAGAAATCTTGCATGCTGGGTGAAAGTGCTTGCCCAGGCACCTGCTGAGTCTCTGCATTTTGTTGTAAAGCAGTAGCCAGTGAGGAACCACTGCATTGCGTCACAATTTTTTTTGCCTTATTTCTTTTCTTTGCTCACCCTCAAATCCTTAGACTTGGACATTCCAAAGAAAGTATTAGCACTTGGTTCTTGCCTCAGGCTCTGCCTTCTAGAGAACCTGGGTTCAGACATACTTTAACAGGAAAAATACCAGGTGCAATGATGTGCACCTGCAGTCCCAACTACTTGGGGGACTAAGGAAGGAGGACCACTTGAGCCAGTGAATAGCCAGTGCACTCCAGCCTGTCTCTAAAAACAAAAAACTGCCCTGTAAGTTGTTTCTTAGGAAGAATGCTCAGAAACAGAGAAAGTCTTGTGTATGTGGGTGTACGTGTGTGTGTTTGTGACAGATTTTTATGCCTTTTTTCATTAAAATGTAATAAATGAGGCTGGGCGCGGTGGCTCATGCCTGTAATCCCAGCACTTTGGAAGCCTGAGGCAGGCAGATCACCAGCCTGTGCAACATGGTGAAACCCTGTCTCTACTAAAAATACAAAAATCAGCCAGGTATAGTAGTGCACTCCTGTGGTCCCAGCTATTCCGAAGGCTGAGGCAGGAGAGTCATTGAGCCCAGGAGGCAGAGGTTGCAGTGAGCCGAGATCACACCATTGCAGCCTGGGTGATGGGAATAAAACCCTGTCTAAAAACAAACGAACAAACAAATAAACAAAAACCCTAATAAATGCCAGTCATGATTGTTCAAGCAATAAAAAATCAATGCTACAAAAATAACCCCTTGTACATACATATATACATTATCTTATGAATGTATATGTGTAGTTATATACCTATTTAAATTTGCACACTTAGAGAATTATATGGAAGATGAATTTCTAAAAGTGAAAATATGAGGTCAATTTTATTTTGATAGGTATTGCCAAATTGGCCTTTAAATTTTTCACATAATTAACCTTTTGCCACAGAGGGCATGGTTCCCGAATCCCTTATTAAACTTTTTAATCAGTTGGGTGGTTCTGAAATTTCCTATTGGCATTTCTATTAGCATCTATTAATGTGTAGGTTTAGAACTGATGTTGTAACAATTGCAAAGGACAGAGGGTGCGCGTTTGGATATCTTCGGCAGAATTTTCAGGTTTTCTTCATATAAGGCAGGTGTACTTCTTACTATTGTAGTTAGTTCTGTGGTTAGAAAAAAGGGATCATTTCTTCCATTACACTGTCTAGGTTTTTTTTTCTATTTTTTTAAATTATACTTTAAGTTCTAGGGTACATGTGCACAACATGCAGGTTTGTTACATATGTATACATGTGCCGTATTGGTTTGCTGCACCCATTAACTCGTCATTTACATTAGGTATTTCTCCTAATGCTATCCCTCCCCCATCCCCCCACCCCACAACATGCCCTTGTGTGTGATGTTCCCCATCCTGTGTCCAGGTGTTCTCATTGTTCAATTCCCATACATGAGTGACAACACGTGATGTTTGTTTTTCTGTCCTTGCGATAGTTTGCTGAGAATGATGGCTTCCAGCTTCAACCATGTCCCTACAAAGGATATGAACTCATCCTTTTTTATGGCTGCATAGTATTCAATGGTGGATATGTGCCACATTTTCTTAATCCAGTCTATCATTGTTGGACATCTGGGTTGGTTCCAAGTCTTTGCTATTGTGAATAATGCCACAATAAACATACGTGTGCATGTGTCTTTACAGTAGCATGATTTATAATCCTTTGAGTACAAGATCCTTGAGGAATCACCACATTGTCTTCCACAATGGTTGAAAGAGTTTACAGTCCCACCAACAGTGTAAAAGTCTTCCTATTTCTCCACATCCTCTCCAGCATCTGTTGTTTCCTGACTTTTTAATGATTGCCATTCTAACTGGTGTGAGATGGTATCTCATTGTGGTTTTGATTTGCATTTCTCTAATGACCAGGGATGATGAGCATTTTTTCATGTGAAACTTTTGGCTGCATAAATGTCTTCTTTTGAGAAGTGTCTGTTCATATCCTTTGCCCACTTTTTAATGGGGTTGTTTGATTTTTTCTTGTACATTTGTTTAAGCTCTTTGTGGATTCTGGATATTAGCCCTTTGTCAGATGGGTAGATTGCAAAAATTTTCTCCCATTCTGTAGCTTGCCTGTTCACTCTGATGGTAGTTTCTTTTGCTGTGCAGAAGCCCTTTAGTTTAATTAGATCCCATTTGTCTATTTTGGCTTTTGTTGCCATTGCTTTTGGTGTTTTAGTCATGAAGTCCTTGCCCATGCCTATGTCCTGAATGGTATTGCCTAGGTTTTCTTCTAGGTTTTTTATGGTTTTAGGTCTAACATTTAAGTCTTTAATCCATCTTGAATTAATTTTTGTATAAAGTGTAAGGAAGGGATCCAGTTTCAGCTTTCTACATATGGCTAGCCAGTTTTCCCATACCATGTATTAAATAGGGAATCCTTTCCCCATTTCTTGTTTTTGTCAGGTTTGTCAAAGATCAGATGGTTGTAGATGTGTGGTGTTATTTCTGAGGCCTCTGTTCCATTGGTCTATATCTCTGTTTTGGTACGAGTACTATGCTGTTTTCGTTACTGTAGCCTTGTAGTATGGTTTGAAATCAGGTAGCGTGATGCCTCCAGCTTTGTTCTTTTTGCTTAGGATTGTCTTGGCAATGCAGGCTCTTTTTTGGTTCCATATGAACTTTAAAGTAGTTTTTTCCAATTCTGTGAAGAAAGTCATTGGCAGCTTGATGGGGATGGCACTGAATCGATAAATTACTTTGGGCAGTACGGCCATTTTCACAATATTGATTCTTCCTATCCATAAGCATGGAATGTTCTTCCATTTGTTTGTGTCCTCTTTCATTTCATGGAGCAGAAATGGTTTGTAATTCTCCTTGAAGAGGTCCTTCCCCTCCCTTGTAAGTTGGATTCCTAGATATTTTATTCTCTTTGTAGCAATTGTGAATATGAATTCACTCATGATTTGGCTCTCTGTTTGTCTGTTATTGGTGTATAAGAATGCTTGTGACTTTTGCACATTGATTTTGTGTCCTGAGACTTTGCTAAAGTTGCTTATCACTTGAGATTTTGGGCTGTGCCGATGTGGTTTTCTAATATACAATCATGTCATCTGCAAACAGGGACAATTTGACTTCCTCTTTTCCTAATTGAACACCCTTTATTTCGTTCTCCTGCCTGATTGCCCTGGCCAGAACTTCCAACACTATGTTGAATAGGAGTGGTGAGAGAGGGCACCCCTGTCTTGTGCCAGTTTTCTAAGGGAATGCTTCCAGTTTTGCCCATTCAGTATGATACTGGCCGTGGGCTTGTCATAAATGGTTCTTATTATTTAGAGATATGTTCCGTCAATACCTAGTTTATTGAGAGTTTTTAGCATGAAGTGCTGTTGAATTTTGTCAAAGGCCATTTCTGCATCTATTGAGATAATCATGTGGTTTTTGTCTTTGGTTCTGTTTATGTGAGGGATTATGTTTATTGATTTGCGTATGTTGAACCAGCCTTGCATCCCAGGGATGAAGCCCACTTGATCATGGTGGATAAGCTTTTTGATGTGCTGCTGGATTCAGTTTTCCAGCATTTTATTGAGGATTTTCGCTTCGATGTTCATCAGGGATATGGGCCTAAAATTCTCTTTTTTTGTTGTGTCTCTGCCAGGCTTTGGTATCAGGATGATGCTGGCCTCATAAAGTGAGTTAGGGAGGATTCCCTCTTTTTCTATTGATTGGAATAGTTTCAGAAGGAATGGTACCAGTTCCTCCTTGTGCCTCTGGTAGAATTCAGCTGTGAATCCGTCTGGTCCTGGACTTTTTTTGGTTGGTAGGCTATTAATTATTGCCTCGATTTCAGAGCCTGTTATTGGTCTGTTCGTTGATTAAACTTCTTCCTGGTTTAGTCTTGGGAGGGTGTATGTGTTGAGGAATTTATCCATTTCTTCTAGATTTTCTAGTTTATTTGCGTAGAGGTGTTTATAGTATTCTGTGATGGTAGTTTGTATTTCTATGGGATCAGTGGTGATATCCCCTTTATCATTTTTTATTGCGTCTATTTGATTCTCCTCTCTTTTCTTCTTTATGAGTCTTGCTAGCGGTCTATCAATTTTGTTGATCTTTTCAAAAAACCAGCTCCTGGATTCATTGATTTTTTTGAAGGGTTTTTTGTGTCTCTATCTCCTTCAGTTCTGCTCTTAGTTATTTCTTGCCTTCTGCTAGCTTTTGAATGTGTTTGCTCTTGCTTTTCTAGTTCTTTTAATTGTGATGTTAGGGTGTCAACTTTAGATCTTTCCTGCTTTCTCTTGTGGGCATTTAGTGCTATAAATTTCCCTCTACACATTGCTTTAAATGTGTCCCAGAGATGGCCAGGCACAGTGGCTCATGCTTGTAATCCCAGCACTTTGGGAGGCCGAGGCGGGTGGATCACGAGGTCAGGAGATCAAGACCATCCTGGCTAACATGGTGAAACCCCGTCTGTACTAAAAATACAAAAAATTAGCCAGGCGTGGTGGCAGGTGCCTGTAGTCCCAGCTACTTGGGAGGCTGAGGCAGGAGAATGGTGTGAACCTGGGAGGCAGAGGTTGCAGTGAGCTGAGATCACGCCACTGCACTCCAGCTTGGGCGTCAGAGCAAGACTCCGTCAAAAAAAAAAAAAAAAAAAAATGTGTCCCAGAGATCCCAGTATATTGTGTCTTTGTTTTCATTGGTTTCAAAGAACATCTTTATTTCTGCCTTCATTTCATTATTTACCCAGTAGTCTTTCAGGAGCAGGTTGTTCAGTTTCCATGTAGTTTTGCGGTTTTGAGTTTCTTAATCCTGAGTTCTAATTTGATTGCACTGTGGTCTGAGACATAGTTTGTTGTGATTTCTGTTCTTTTACATTTGCTGAGGGGCGCTTTACTTCCAACTATGTGGCCAATTTTGGAATAAGTGGGATGTGCTGCTGAGAAGAATGTATATTCTGTTTATTTGAGGTGGAGAGTTCTGTAGATGTCTATTAGGTCTGCTTGGTGCAGAGCTGAGTTCAAGTCCTGGATATCCTTGTTAACCTTCTGTCTCGTCGATCTGTCTAATGTTGACAGTGGGCTGTTAAAGTCTCCCATTATTATTTTGTGGGTGTCTAAGTCTCTTTGTAGGTCTCTAAGGACTTGCTTTATGAATCTGGGTGATCCTGTATTGGGTGCATATATATTTAGAATAGTTAGCTCTTCTTGTTGAATTGATCCCTTTACCATTATGTAATGGCCTTCTTTGTCTCTTTTGATCTTTGTTGGTTTAAAGTCTGTTTTATCAGAGACTAGGATTGCAACCTTTGCTTTTTTTGCTTTCCGTTTGCTTGGTAGATCTTCCTCCATCCCTTTATTTTGAGCCTATGTGTATGTCTGCACGTGAGATGGGTCTCCTAAATACAGCACACTGATGGGTCTTGAGTCTTTATCCAATTTGCCAGTCTGTGTCTTTTAATTGGGGCATTTAGTCCATTTACATTTAAGGTTAATATTGTTATGTGTGAATTTGATCCTGTCATTATGATATTAGATGGTTATTTTGCCCATTAGTTGATGCAGTTTTTTCCTAGCATCGATGGTCTTTACAATTTGGCATGTTTTTGCAGTGGCTGGTACCAGTTGTTCCTTTCCATGTTTAGTGCTTCCTTCAGGAGCTCTTGTAAGGCAGCCCTGGTGGTGACAAAATCTCTCAGAATTTGCTGGTCTATAAAGGATTTTATTTCTCCTTCACTTATGAAGCTTAGTTTGGCTGGATATGAAATTCTGGGTTGAAAATTCTTTTATTTAACAATGTTGAATATTGGCCCCACTCTCTCTAGCTTGTAGAGTTTCTGCCAAGAGATCCACTGTTAGTCTGATGGGCTTCCCTTTGAGGGTAACCTGACCTTTCTCTCTGGCTGCCCTTAACATTTTTTCCTTCATTTCAACTTTGGTGAATCTGACAATTATGTGTCTTGGAGTTGCTCTTCTCGAGGACTATCTTTGTGGCGTTCTCTGTATTTCCTGTATATGAATGTTGGCCTGCCTTGCTAGATTGGGGAAGTTCTCCTGGATAATATCCTGCAGAGTGTTTTCCAACTTGGTTCCATTCTCCCCGTCACTTTCAGGTATACCAATCAAACGTAGATTTGTCTTTTCACATACTCCCATATTTCTTGGAGGCTTTGTTCATTTCATTTTACTCTTTTATCTCTAAAGTTCTCTTCTCACTTTATTTCATTAATTTGATCTTCAATCACTGATACCCTTTCTTCCACTTGATTGAATTGGCTACTGAAGCTTGTGCATGTGTCACATAGTTCTCACCATGGTTTTCGGCTCCATCAGGTCATTTAAGGTCTTCTCTACACTGTTTATTCTAGTTAGCCATTTGTCTAATCTCTTTTCAAGGTTTTTAGCTTCCTTGCAGTGGGTTCAAACATGTTCCTTTAGCATGGAGAAGTTTGTTATTACTGACGTTCTGAAGCCTACTTCTGTCAACTCGTCAAAGTCATTCTCCGTCCAGCTTTGTTCCATTGCTGGCAAGGAGCTGTGATCCTTGGAGGAGAAGGGGCACTCTGGTATTTAGAATTTTCAGCTTTTCTGCTCTTGTTTCTCCCCATCTTTGTGGTTTTATCTACCTTTGGTCTTTGATGATGGTGACCTACAGATGGGGTTTTGGTGTGGATGTCCTTTTTGTTGATGTTGATGCTATTCCTTTCTGTTTGTTAGTTTTCCTTCTAACAGTCAGATACCTCAGCTGCAGGTCTGTTGGAGTTTGCTGGAGATCCACTACAGACCCTGTTTGCCTGGGTATCACCAGCGGAGGCTGCAGAACACCAAATACTGCAGAACAGCAAATATTGCTGCCTTATCCTTCCTCTGGAAGCTTCATCTCAGAGGGGCACCCAGCTGTATGAAGTGTCAGTCGGCCCCCACTGGGAGATGTCTCCAAGTTAGGCTACATGGGGGTCAGGGACCCACTTGAGGAGGCAGTCTGTCTGTTCTCAGAGCCCAAACACCATGCTGGGGGAACCATCGCTCTCTTCAGAGCTGTCAGACAGGGATGTTTAAGTCTGCAGAAATTTGTGCTGCCTTTTGTTCAGCTATGCCCTGCCCCCAGAGGTGGAGTCTACAGAGGCAGAAAGGCCTTGTTGAGCTGCGGTGGGCTCCACCCGGTTGGAGCTTCCCCGGCCACTTTGTTTACCTACTCAACCCTCAGCAATGGCAGATGGCCCTCCCCCAGCCAGGCTTGCTCCCTTGCAGTTCGATCTCAGACTGCTGCACTAGCAGTGAGCAAGGCCCCAAGGGTGTGGGACCCCCTGAGCCAGGCACAGGATATAATCTCCTGGTGTGCCATTTGCTGATACCATTGGAATAGCCCAGTATGTAGGTGGCAGTGTCCTGATTTTTCCGGTACAGTCTGTCACGGCTTCCCTTGGCTAGGAAAGGGAAATCCCCTGACCCCTTGTGCTTCCCAGGTGAGGCGATGCCCAACCCTGCTTCGGCTCGCCCTCCATGGGCTGCACCCACTGTCCAACCAGTCCCAGTGAGATAAACCAGGTACCTCAGTTGGAAATGCAGAAATCACCTGTCTTCTACGTCGATCACACTGGGAGCTGCAGACGGGAGCTGCTCCTATTTGGCCATCTTCTTTTTTTTCTTGATTTAGAATATTTACTTATTTTTCCCATGAAACACTCAAAGTTTAGCCCAAAGAAAGTATCAGCACTTTGTTCTTGCCTCAGGCTCTGCTTGGGAAATAATTTTAATCAGAGAACTGTATGTTTTCTTCCCACAGATCCTGCTCTGTATCAGGAAATGACATTGTGATTCATTTCACTACAAGTAGAATATTACAAAATATTTATAGGAAAATATCAAAAATAACTCAAAAACAAAAGGCAAGGTAAAATAAACTGGTTTTTCAGAAATCTCTGCTCCAGTGCCCACAGCACAAGAAGAGAGTCAAAACAAATAAGTGACTGAGATCCTCAATCACAAATCTCCAAAGAACTGGAAAAGGGGAAGAAACAGGATGAAAATGGTGGTATGAAAAGGAATAGATGTGGCAGCACTGTTTTAATAGCCTATCTATTCTGAATGAGATACCCTCTCTTATATGTAGGAAATTCTGAACAAGGCTAAACTTTAGGATAGCCCTTGAACTGAAATAAGGTGTCACAGTAACACTTTCAACTTTCATGAAAGCCCCAAAACATCATCCTTGGTCTGTACTGAGACAGGAATGGAAGAACTAGATTTGGGAGCTGCTTTGGCAAGAGGCACAGCAGAATCATCCACTGACTTTTCTTGGAGGAGTGGCAGTAGCCCCTTCATTTTCCTGACCTACTCTCAGTGCTGTGGGCACAAATCAAGTAACCTCTGCCTTGGAATTAGCAGTGATCTGTGGCTTGGCACTAGTGGTTGTTGTGGTTTTCTTCTCAATGGTGGCTGCACTCATATCATCCACCTTGGGTTGCCGAATCAAGTTGGGTGGTACACTGAAAATCGCAGGGTTTAGCAAGGGATCTGGTGGAAAAAACCAGGGGTGGACAGGGGCAAGTCTATGTGGAGGCACCAAAGGTGGATCATCATGCCAGGATGAGAAAGAGGGATACCTGAAGGCGAGGGGGAGGTCGCTTTGGTGGTTGTTCCCAGGAGGAAGACCTGGAGGTGGGCCTGGGAGAGGGCCCAGGAGTCAGCCTAGTGGTGGTCCTGGAAGTAAATGTTGGGGTAAAAGCCTTCAGAGGCCTGGCATTCCAGGTGGCCTCAGGAATGCCTGGAGGAACTCCTGGTCCAGGAAGAAGACCCACAGGTGGCCCAGGAGGCCACAAAGGTGGAGCAGGTGGTGGTATATTAATTTTGAACCTAGCCACTATTCTGAATGTTCCTATTATTTCTAGTCATTTTTTAGTTAATTCTATTGAAACAAAACTATATTATCTGCAAATAATAATTATGCCTCCACTATTCCAGAATTTACTCCTCTTGTTTCAATGTCACTAATTCATTTAACAAATAATCGAGTTTCTATTGTGTGCCAGGCACTTTGCTAAGCCCTAAATCTAAGAAATTTGAATACTATATTGAGAACTGTGTTCTCTGTACAGTGCAATAATACACATCTTTGTCTTTCTTGCTTAATTTTTATAGAAAAACTAGTGTTATTGTGTTTCATTATTATTATTATTATTTTGAGATGGAGTTCTGCTCTTGTTGCCCATGCTGGAGTGCAATGATTCGATCTCAGCTCACTGCAACCTCCACCTCCCAGGTTCAAGCAATTCTCCTGCCTCAGCCTCCTGAGGAGCTGGGATTACAGGCATGCCCCACCATGCCTGGCTAATTTTGTATTTTTAGTAGAGACGGGGTTTCTCCATGTTGGTCAGGCTGGTCTCAAACTCCCAACCTCAGGTGATCTGCCCGCTGTGGCCTCCTGAAGTGATGGGATTACAGGCGTTCACCCGGCAGTGTTTCATTATTAAATGTGATACTAAGGCATGGCACAATGGCTCACACCTGTAATCCCAACACTTTAGGAGTCTGAGGCAGGAGTTTGAGACCAGCCTGGCCAACATGGTGAAACCCTGTCTCTACTAAAAATACAAAAATTAGGAAGGCCTGGTGGTGCATGTCTGTAGTCCCAGCTACTCGAGAGGCTGAAGAAAGAGAATTGTTTGAACCCGAGAGGAGGAGGTTATGTTTAGCTAAGATTGCAGCATTGCACTCCAGCCTGGGCAAAAGAGTGAGACTCTGTCTCAAAAAATAAAAATAAATTTTAAAAAAAGGGATACTAGTATTTGCTTTGAAACATAAATTTTTTTATCAAGTGAAGAATGCTAATCCAGGCCTCTTTTACTATGAGAACTTTTTTAAAAATTAATGTTGAATTTTGTCAAATACCTTTTTACCATTCATTAGGATGAAAATGGGTTTTTAAATCTATTTGTTTGGCTGACCATATATTACTAATCCCATTTTAAAGCTATTTTTGCATTTCTACAAAAAAAACTCGCTTTGTTGAAATGTGCTGCTGGATTCCATTTACCAATATTTCAAATCCCATTTTAATGTATTCCTTTATTTTATTTGCTAATATTTTATTCAGGATTTAAGCATAAGTGAGACTTGTCTGTAGTGTTTTAAAATTATTTAAATGATCAGAAAAGCATGCACACCCTGTGACTAAAAGGTATATCATTTTGTGTTTTTGTGCCTACAGAATCCTGAATTGAAAAGAAAACAAGAATAATAGCAGGAGAAGACTCACACCCTCTACTTTAAATTTTGACTTACGTTGCTTTATGAATCTGAGCATGGTAAAATGGCCTTGCCTTTGATTTGCCAAGATGTAAGGGCTAATCACCAACAAGAAATGCACAAAGCTTACAGTTTAAGAGCATGTGTTTGAAGAGCATGTGTTTGTATTTGAGCGGACCTGAGTTCAAGTTTTGGTTCAGGCATTAGTAACTCCATAACCTCGGAAAAGCCTCTAACCTCTCTGTGTTCTACAAATGAGAATTATCACTCTAACTACCTTGTAAGGTTGTGATGAAGATGAAAGACGACAACATGTTAAAGTGGTCAACACAGCATCCAGTATGTTGGCCATGTTTAATCAATTTAGCTATGATTACTGTTTATTATTGCCACTCTTCTCTTAGACCTTCTAAAGTTAAGGTAAAGGGCTCTGAAGTCCCTATGCTGTAGCTGCTCCTAAACTGAAAATGCCCTCATCCTCTGACCCACCTTGGTTAACAATATCTTGAGCAGTGCATCACAACTTCAGTAAAAGGTTCTGACTTTTCAAGTTTATAAATTTAGAGAATGTTGATATTTACTATGCTGTATTTTTTACTGTGTACTATTTTAGTTTTTACTAATAAAATAGAAACCTAAACTCAGACAACTGCTTTATTCTTGCATCTAATCTGACCATATATTGTAGAAGCAATTCTTTATAACAGGACTTAGGTGAGAACTGTCAATATATCAGTTTGGCCAAAAACTCTAGATTGGAATATCTAAAGCCAGACAAATAAAATTTTAAAAAGAGAAAATTGGTCAGGTGCAGTGGCTCATGCCTGTAATCCCAGCCCTTTGGGAGGCTGAGGTGGGTGGATCGCTTGAGGCCAGGAGTTTGAAACCAGCCTGGCCAACATGGCGAAACGCTGTCTCTACTAAAAATACAAAAATTAGCCAGACATGGTGGCAGGTGCCTGTAATTCCAGCTACTTGGGAGGCTGAGGCATGAGATTCGCTTGAACCCAGGAGATGGAGGTTGTAGTGAGCCAAGATTTCGCCACCGCACTCCAGCCTGGGCAATAGAGTGAGACACTGTCTCAAAAAAAAAAAAAAAAAAATTAAATGTGAGAAAGCACAGAAATATCTCCCTCAAACAAGAAGGGTCTCATCTAATAGTATTTAATGTAGCTCATTTGCAATCATACGAAAATTCATCAAGATCAAATCATATTGCACAATCCCTAAAGGATAAAACTGAGGGAACTCATGGATAATTTTCACAGCTTCATTGTAAAGTCCAAGATCAAAAGGATGGTTATCTTCTTTAAACTGGACATAAGATGCACACATGATGGTTGCCTTGGAGGTTACTCTTCCAACACTTTCAAGATTCCAGAGATTTCTTCATGAAGTGGCTCCATTAACTCAATGATTCCATTTTTTCCTTCTTCATCTGAAAGAATAAACATTTTTCCAGTGGGAGGAGTCTTTTCCAGCCTCCCTGTGAAGCAGATGGGCTGGTGGATGAACCAAGTAGCATGCTGGTATTGATGCGCGACCTGGGCAACTCCATTACATCTAGCATGACTACAGTCCAAGACTGCCACTGTGGAGAAACTGACTGATGACTGAAAGTATGCGTCACGTGGGTGTCTGTATCTACTGTGCTCTATTACAGTGTCTTCCTCTGTCAGAAGTCTTTAATCCAAGACTATACAGTCAGACAAAAATCATTGAAACATGAAATGTCTTACAAACTGTGAAAGTACATAATGCCTGTAACTGGCAATTTAATTGACATGAGGTATGAATTTGGCAATAGTGGTAGCTGACATCACAGTCAGTTTCTGCTAACCTGACTGTTCTTTAAGGGACTGAGACAAAAATGGAATCTTCTTTGAATTTTCAGAGTTGTCTTTAATTACTGACAGACCTTGGAATTCTAGTGAACTCCATTTAAATCTGTGAGGCTCAGAAATGTTATTTATCTCTTTCCAGCTTAGCCTGATAAGAACTTACTCTAGTGCCCACTTACTTACGGTTTCTGGAAACAAAATCACACAATTGAGATTCCAGGTCTAGGCTCCACTGACGCAGACATGAGCAAAGTTCCCAAAAAGGAAAGAATGTGGAGGAGATGGTGGCTGATTCTCTCTCCTAACTGCCAGCTCCCTGAATGAACTAGTCTCCACCCATAACTGCAGACAACCATGAGCCCTAAAGACCATCAGGTCATCGATTTATATAAATATGGCCACATCAATGGGGGATTCTGAGCATTTGACCAAATGATCATAAATTCTCTGAAAATCATGTTTAAGGACTGCATATAGACCATTCTATCGTATCTTTAATGGAACGACCCCAGATCAGGTTCAGGTCTTTTAAGAAACTCACAGCCTCTGGCACAAACTAGAATTGCTACTTTCTATCCTATCTTGAATAATAGTAATCAGATTATACATTAGGCTATTAAAATGAAAACATATCCCCTAGGATATTCTAGCCTAGTACATATTGGAAACATGGTATAATCCCCCTTCCTGGGCATTTGCAGTATAAATGAAATGTAGCCAAAGGTCCCATGCTGACCTGACACAAAGGTTCTTGTTGTCAAGTAAATGTGTAACAGAGAGAAACAAGACAAGTCCAGAGGTTACTAGAGTGCAAAGTGATTTGTTGTTCAAACATAAAACACACAAAATTTGCTAGCAAAATTAAAGTAAAAAACTAGGAATATTCATATATAATGTTTATATATGCATAATAACCAAGATATAACTATAAATTGTGTTTTACAAAGACAAGATTGCAATAAAACATAAACAGTGAGTTGTGATATGATGGGTTATTTTCTTCAAACTTTGGTATTTTCAAATTTTCTACAAACCATATTACTTTCATAAAACAGAAACACAAAAAAAATAGGTTTTTTAAAAAACTAACAGACTCTCAGTGCAAACATCTGGAATCAGAGCATACTTTAAGGTGTACTTAAAATTGCTAGGTGTGGTGACACATGCCTGTAGTCCCAGCTACTCAGGAGGCTGTGGAATAAGAACCTCTTGAACCCAGGAGGCAGAGGTTGCAGTCAGCCAAGATCACGCCACTTCACTCCTGCCTGGGCGTCAGAGCAAAACTGTTTCCAAAAAAAACCCAAGATACTTAAAATCAACACTATCTGCTAAGGAGACCAGATAATAATTCTTAGCTGAGTCTACCTCTAGCATCCTGTCTGGAATGGGGCAAAGGCTAAGAGATGCTGAGACGTCTGCTTTGGCTGGTGGTTTCAATTGCCCTCCTAATCCTGAGAAAAAAGGCAAGAGAGTACAAGGTGTCCCTGTTTGGTGGTCAGATATCATTCAAATTGAAAATGATGATTTGTCAACTCTATTAAGAGGACACAGAACTGAACCTCCTGATCTATCTCAATCTGCAGTCAATCATCAATGTGCCTTTGGAAACCAACCTCACAATTACTCAATAAAACCTCACAAATAGTATGATAAAACTAAGTGTATTGTTTACAACAAAGCAAAAGAGCCAATATAATCATGCACAATACTCCTAACTTCTGATACTAGAAATTTTTGCCCAGCTGGAAGACAGGAAGCAACTACTTATGCAAAGAAAAGGGGAAACTTACAAAAATGAATGAGAAGTGAAGACACGTAGATTGAAACATTCTCCTGATCAGAAAAAACAGGGGCGAATATGATACTTGATGCTCAGGCCAAAGTGTTTGTCTCTTTTGAGGCAATGGTTGGAAATTTTAAGGAAAAATAAATTATGCTATGCTGGACCTAACCAAACATGAATTTTCAGAGACATCTATGAATGCTGAAGAAGTTAGACATCAGCCAGTTTGCAGTACAATCTGGCTATGATTTATCACTTAACTAAAAGAACTTACTACTGATGGTTTGGAAGAACAGTTTTTATCAAATCAACTCAGGAAAGTAGTGCTGAAAAAATCAAGAGTTTCACAATCTCACAAAGAGATTTGTCCAGCTGCTTATGCTTACAAGGTCTACTGCAGTGCCACAGAAGCTGCTCTCATTAGCCAAGTTGCCTGGGAACTGACCAGCCCATCAAAATCCTAGGCTGTGGTATTTCAAAGTGTTCAGGCATAGAATCAACAGATTGTCAAAGTGTGTGGAGCTCAAGTCTATAATGATAATCTACAGTAAGTTAAAATATCCCAAATCATCTTTGCTAATCTCTTTTTCTTAGCTGTTTATAGGCATATAAACAGCACATCTTGTACTAGCCCCTTAGAAGGAATTCACTAAGATTATCACAGTATATCCATTATATTTGGTTGCACGCTGAGTCCACTTTTATTTGATTTCTCTGAATTTGATATTTTAATAGATATTTTTTGAAAAATATTTATTATATGTTAATTGAAAATATTGCTTTTCAATTTTAAAAAATGTATTTTCTATCCTATCCTGTTCTAAACATTACAGCTTGCCCCTAAATAACTATATTCTTTTCCTTCTTCTGGTCTCGATGGCTCTTATACCCCTCATAATATATCACACAGTATTTCACCTTTTGTTATTGTTCATGCTTATATTTACTTCCTTCATTATACTGAAGGCCATTTACAGCAGGATTTCTCTTCTCGTACTTAAATCATTTCTACCACTTAGCAGGTGGTAAGGACACCAGAAATATGTGTTGAGTTGAATTGAATTACTTGATATAAATGATATAAATTATACTGTCCTGGATAGTTGGTACAAGATATCCAAATTGCATTTATAGTATCACTCACATCCATCAATCAAAAACTTCCTCATTGCCTTACATTTTTAATGATTGATGTCATCAGCAACCTCTCTATCACCAACAACTTCTCTATCACCTTCAAGAATTCCCTCCTGTAGCCCATCAGCCATCATGAACTCATGTTGTTTCTACTTCTGCAGTCTCTCATCTCTCCTCTCCTTCCTATTGTCTTGCTATAACTCCATTATCTCATAACACGCTTGTGTAAAACCCTCCTAATTTGCCTTGCCCCACCTGGTGCATCCTTCTCACTCCTGCCACAGTAACCTTCCTAAATGTTTACAGGTAAGTTCGTATTTGTTTGCTTTATCAAAAACCTCAAAACACTCTCAGTTACCCAAAATCTAAATGGCTTCTTCCAAGGCCCTCTACTGTGGTGTCAAGCTAACTCTCCAACCTCATCTCCAACTAAAGGCTCTATGAGCCCTACACTCTGGCCACGTGGTTCATTTACCGGCTCCGAACATTTTACACACTTTCACCACTCTATGTCTTTGCCTTGATAGCTCCCTAAAATTTCAAAAATTTTACGTGAAGCTCAGATTTATGTAGAGTTGAGATTAAGAGAAGGAGGTAAAGGATATATTCCTGAAACTTCTTCAGCTGTTAGAAGTCGTGTGCCTCT
The DNA here is from genome assembly GCF_028885655.2 of Pongo abelii. Classification (NCBI taxonomy): domain Eukaryota; kingdom Metazoa; phylum Chordata; class Mammalia; order Primates; family Hominidae; genus Pongo; species Pongo abelii. Next base: position 53,866,854 of record NC_071990.2, on the reverse strand, counting down.
TTAGCACTAAGTGTATAGAACTAAAGCTAGAAGCAGAGACACTCTGACCATTACTCCTATGATATAGTGTATCCTATTGGTATCAAACTCCTGCAAGGCAAAAGATTGATTATACCTTTTGACTCCAGAAGAGCAGGGAGTATTTTCTGTTTTGTTCCCTGGTCTCCCAAGTGCCTAAAAAGTGCATGCCACATAATGGAAACTAAGTAAATACCTGTTGCATAAAGAAAAATATCATGAGGCATATTCCATTTGGAAGAAATTGAGGTGAAGATGCATCAAATGTGCGCCCACTCTGCACCTGCCCATGCACAAACACCGGGGTGTAGCAATGGGCATAAGGAAGCCATGCCCTGTCCTAGAGGAGCTTGCAGCCCGGAGCAGGAGACCAGCACCGAAGGATTATTTGCAGTAACTCAAGTGGGGAATCCTTGATGCCAGACCTGTTTCCTCAACTGTAAAGGAAGAAATTAGAAAATCCTCTACAGTCCTTGGTTCTGTCTTGTTTTAAACATGCTGTTTACATCTCCCAGATCAAAGTTCCCAAAAGCCCAGGGCTGTGCTCTCTCATTTTTGTATTCCCTAGAGTACCTTGCAACTAAATGTTGCTTATTATCTGGGTTTTGAATTGAGCTGATGGAACTGTAATTGCCTAATTTTTAAAACAACAGTAAAATTAGATATAAAAAAGAAAAGCTCTCTGGATATTATATTAAGAAAAAGGCATCCCCAATAAACAGCTACTTGAGTATGATGCGAGGCAGAAAATCTTCCACATTCAAATAATTTCCAGTTGTTCAGGGCAAATTATTGAGCAATCTTGAGCCTTAGTTTCCTCATAAATACAAAGGGAATAATCATACCTACTCACAGAGTGGGGAGAACCTCATCAGGTAATGAATGTGAAATGGCTCTCTAAGTATAAAGAACATTCACGAACATTAGCTAATGCTACAGTACGACCACTTATCAGTTCCTCACCAGTGGCTGCAGATCCACTGCACCTTCGCTGCCTTCTTCCCTGTTCTGGTTAGTCTGCTAGGTAGAGTATGGAAGAATTTGATCTTTTCTGTTAACTTTGTCAAATTTAAACTAATGACTGTCTCATATTTACAGTTTAAAATGTAGCTAAAATCAGATTTACCATTGTTGGAGATATTTGTTGGTAAATTAATCAGGGAAAAGAATATAAGAAACTCAGGAAAGTAGATTAAAATTCTGCATACTTATGGTTCTTCCTATTTAGGAAGAAATATGGCATAGCCCAAAGAAGGACATTATTCAAAGAAGGAAGAAGATATGTTCACAACAATATTCATTGCAATATTATTTACAATGGTGGAAATGATGACTTTCCTATTCAGCAGTACAGGCACTCCTAAGGCCACTCCTATCCCTGAATCTCAGGCTTTACCTCTGATAAAACAGAAGAATTTATTTAATGGAGGTTCTTGAGTCTACTCTCAGTATTTTTGATTCAATAGGTTTGATTCAAGGTCTAGAAATTTGAATTGAACACCAATGGTTAAAGCAACGGCTGTAGTATAATTATTTAATGGACATTTTTAAAAGATAATATAGCAACATGGAAAAATATTGTAATTAACTCTTAAGTTAAAAAAGCAGAAACAAAATTACACAACCATGGAAAAAATGTATATTCAAGTAGGCAAGAAATGTACAGGATATATTTTTTAAAACAGTTTGAATTATTAATCTAGAATACTTAGAGTCAATTGCCTTCCTTTTATTTTGAGAGCTAAATGCTATAATGTTGCTTAGATGATTTTGAAATCTGCATTGATTCAGACCAAGCAATAGGTGGATTTGGGATTTTATGCACAATTTAGAAAAAAGAAACAGCCAATAGTGTGGTTTCTGCCCCTCCTATAATTCATTTAATGTTAGTGAGTAAATATTAATACTTGGCTTTACGAAAATACCTTATATTGTCCAATAGACAAGGAGGTGGGACACAATTCAGAATCACAATTTAACTCTGTCAGAAAAAAACAAACCAATAACTATAGCAACTGCTACCACAAATTTAGAACCCAGAAATGTTTACACCATGACAATTTAAGGTGCAGACATTACAGCCACATACAGAAAATACCGCTGTGGCTCCCCTAGAACAATCCAAAAGATTAAAGAGCTTTGACACCTATTGAAAAATAGATATTCCTAGATTAAAGGTATAGGTACCTTTTAATCCCTTAACACCTTTAGCTGAAATGCATTCTCTGGCATCACATAGGAAAAAAATGAATCAACAAGCTTGCTAACCTATAAAATAGTGACTAGTAATAGTCTGCTGGCAGGCATTTTTTTTTTTTTTTTTTTTTTTTGAGACAGAGTCTTGCTCTGTCACCCAGGCTGGAGTGCAATGGCACAGTCTCAGCTCACCACAACCTCCACCTCCCGGGTTCAAGCGATTCTCCTGCCTCAGCCTCCCGAGTAGCTGGGATTACAGGTGCCTGCCACCACACCAGGCTAATTTTTGTATTTTCAGTAGAGACTGGATTTCACCATGTTGGCCAGGCTGGTCTCGAACTGCTGACCTCATGATCCGCCCGCCTCGGCCTCCCAAAGTGCTGGGATTACAGGCGTGAGCCACTGTGCCCAGCCAAATCTTTTTTTTTTTTTTTTTTTTTTTTTTTTTGAGACAGGATCTCACTACATTGCCCAGGCTGGCCTCAAAGTCCTGGGTTCAAGGGATCCTCCAGCCTCAGCCTCTCAAGTAGCTGGGATTACAGGTGAACGCCACCGTGGCTGGCAGAAGCCAAATCGTAATAGTTATTCTCAGACAATTAAAGCATTTAAGGGGTGAGCACCTCTTCCCCACGCCTCATTCATTTCCCTGGGAAACTGTGTAATGCTCATATTTCTCATTGAAGAGGATGGCAGATGCTAGAATCATTACCAGGTTAAGTTAAACCAATTGTTACCTAAGAGACTCAGGCCAAAATGGACCTTCTCCTTTTTTGTAGATAACGATCTCTAATTCCTACTTTGTCAAGAAAAAACATAGCCACAGAATGCCTTAGATATAGTGGAGCACAGAAATCGCTTTCTTCTCAGTCTAATAAAAAGGAATAATTTACTCTAGTAACTCCATTACCTGTGATATCTAGGAACATAATGCAAAGTCCTCGCCATGATCGGGCCATCACAGTGGAAGCTACAGAGAAAGTCTCATCAAAGACACTATTGAACTATCCAGGGATAGGATGTAGGAATTTAGATGGTTTTAAAAAATATACATCCCTCATCCTAGAATAGCAGCAATGCTATAAAGACGTGAGTGCAGGAAAGAACTTTTTATAATTACTAGAGTGGTAAGGCTAGGACACAATCTTGGGCCTTACAGGGATTTTTTTTTTTTTTTTTTTTTTTTTGAGATGGAGTTTTGCTCTTGTCCCCCAGGCTGGAGTGCAATAGCATGATCTTGGCTCACTGCAACCTCTGCCTCCTGGGTTCAAGCTATTCTCCTGCCTAAGCCTCCTGAGTAGCTGGGATTACAGGTGTACAACACCACGCTTGGCTAATTTTGTATTTTTAGTAGAAACGGGGTTTCACCATGTTGGTCAGGCTGGTCTTGAACTCCTGACATCAAGTAATCCACCCACCTCGGCCTCCCAAAGTGCTGGAATTACAGGCGTGAGCCACCGCGCCTGGCCTGGGATCTTTATTTTTTTTTATTTTTATTTTTTAATTATTATTATTATACTTTAGGTTTTATGGTACATGTGCGCACTGTGCAGGTAAGTTACATATGTATACATGTGCCATGCTGGTGCGCTGCACCCACTAACTCATCATCTAGCATTAGGTATATCTCCCAATGCTATCCCTCCCCCCTCTCCCCACCCCACAACAGTCCCCGAAGTGTGATGTTCCCCTTCCTGTGTCCATGTGTTCTCATTGTTCAATTCCCACCTATGAATGAGAATATGCAGTGTTTGGTTTTTTGTTCTTGCGATAGTTTACTGAGAATGATGATTTCCAATTTCATCCATGTCCCTACAAAGGACATGAACTCATCATTTTTTATGGCGGCATAGTATTCCATGGTGTATATGTGCCATATTTTCTTAATCCAGTCTATCATTGTTGGACATTTGGGTTGGTTCCAAGTCTTTGCTATTGTGAATAATGCCGCAATAAACATACGTGTGCATGTGTTTTTATAGCAGCATGATTTATAGTCCTTTGGGTATATACCCAGTAACGGGATGGCTGGGTCGAATGGAATTTCTAGTTCTAGATCCCTGAGGAATCGCCACACTGACTTCCACAATGGTTGAACTAGTTTACAGTCCCACCAACAGTGTAAAAGTGTTCCTATTTCTCCACATCCTCTCCAGCACCTGCTGTTTCCTGACTTTTTAATGATTGCCATTCTAACTGGTGTGAGATGGTATCTCATTGTGGTTTTGATTTGCATTTCTCTGATGGCCGGTGATGGTGAGCATTTTTTCATGTGTTTTTTGGCTGCATAAATGTCTTCTTTTGAGAAGTGTCTGTTCATGTCGTTTGCCCACTTTTTGATGGGGTTGTTTGTTTTTTTCTTGTAAATTTGTTGGAGTTCATTGTAGATTCTGGATATTAGCCCTTTGTCAGATGAGTAGGTTGCAAAAATTTTCTCCCATTTTGTAGGTTGCCTGTTCACTCTGATGGTAGTTTCTTTTGCTGTGCAGAAGCTCTTGAGTTTAATTAGATCCCATTTGTCAATTTTGGCTTTTGTTGCCATTGCTTTTGGTGTTTTAGACGTGAAGTCCTTGCCCATGCCTATGTCCTGAATGGTAATGCCTAGGTTTTCTTCTAGGGTTTTTATGGTTTTAGGTCTAACATTTAACTCTTTAATCCATCTTGAATTGATTTTTGTATAAGGTGTAAGGAAGGGATCCAGTCTCAGCTTTCTACATATGGCTAGCCAGTTTTCCCAGCACCATTTATTAAATAGGGAATCCTTTCCCCATTGCTTGTTTTTCTCAGGTTTGTCAAAGATCAGATAGTTGTAGATATGTGGCATTATTTCTGACGGCTCTGTTCTGTTCCATTGATCTATATCTCTGTTTTGGTACCAGTACCATGCTGTTTTGGTTACTGTAGCCTTGTAGTATAGTTTGAAGTCAGGTAGTGTGATGCCTCCAGCTTTGTTCTTTTGGCTTAGGATTGACTTGGCGATGCGGGCTCTTTTTTGGTTCCATATGAACTTTAAAGTAGTTTTTTCCAATTCTGTGAAGAAAGTCATCGGTAGCTTGATGGGGATGGCATTGAATCTGTAAATTACCTTGGGAAGGATGGCCATTTTCACGATATTGATTCTTCCTACCCATAAGCATGGAATGTTCTCCCATTTGTTTGTATCCTCTTTTATTTCCTTGAGCAGTGGTTTGTAGTTCTCCTTGAAGAGGTCCTTCACATCCCTTGTAAGTTGGATTCCTAGGTATTTTATTCTCTTTGAAGCAATTGTGAATGGGAGTTCACTCATGATTTGGCTCTCTGTTTGTCTGTTATTGATGTATAAGAATGCGTGTGATTTTTGTACATTGATTTTGTATCCTGAGACTTTGCTGAAGTTGCTTATCAGCTTAAGGACATTTTGGGCTGAGACGATGGGGTTTTCTAGATATACAATCATGTCGTCTGCAAACAGGGACAATTTGACTTCCTCTTTTCCTAATTGAATACCCTTTATTTCCTTCTCCTGCCTAATTGCCCTGGCCAGAACTTCCAACACTATGTTGCATAGAAGTGGTGAGAGAGGGCATCCCTGTCTTGTGCCAGTTTTCAAAGGGAATGCTTCCAGTTTTTGCCCATTCAGTATGGTATTGGCTGTGGGTTTGTCATAGATAGCTCTTATTATTTTGAGATACGTCCCATCAATACCTAATTTATTGAGAGTTTTTAGCATGAAGGGTTGTTGAATTTTGTCAAAGGCCTTTTCTGCATCTATTGAGATAATCATGTGGTTTTTGTCTTTGGTTCTGTTTATATGCTAGATTACATTTATTGATTTGCATATATTGAACCAGCCTTGCATCCCAGGGATGAAGCCCACTTGATCATGGTGGATAAGCTTTTTGATGTGCTGCTGGATTCTGTTTGCCAGTATTTTATTGAGGATTTTTGCATCTATGTTCATCAAGGATATTGGTCTAAAATTCTCTTTTTTTGTTGTGTCTCTGCCAGGCTTTGGTATCAGGATGATGCTGGCCTCATAAAATGAGTTAGGGAGGATTCCCTCTTTTTCTATTGATTGGAATAGTTTCAGAAGGAATGGTACCAGTTCCTCCTTGTACCTCTGGTAGAATTCGGCTGTGAACCCGTCTGGTCCTGGACTTTTTGTGGTTGGTAAGCTATTGATTATTGCCACAATTTCAGCTCCTGTTATTGGTCTATTCAGAGATTCAACTTCTTCCTGGTTTAGTCTTGGGAGGGTGTATGTGTTGAGGAATTTATCCATTTCTTCTAGATTTTCTAGTTTATTTGCGTAGAGGTGTTTGTAGTATTCTCTGATGGTAGTTTGTATTTCTGTGGGATCGGTGGTGATATCCCCTTTATCATTTTTTATTGCATTTATTTGATTCTTCTCTGTTTTTTTCTTTATTAATCTTGCTAGCGGTCTATCAATTTTGTTGATCCTTTCAAAAAACCAGCTCCTAGATTCATTAATTTTTTGAAGGGTTTTTTGTGTCTCTATTTCCTTCAGTTCTGCTCTGATTTTAGTTATTTCTTGCCTTCTGCTAGCTTTTGAATGTGTTTGCTCTTGCTTTTCTAGTTCTTTTAATTGTGATGTTAGGGTGTCAATTTTGGATCTTTCCTGCTTTCTCGTGTGGGCATTTAGTGCTATAAATTTCCCTCTACACACTGCTTTGAATGCATCCCAGAGATTCTGGTATGTTGTGTCTTGGTTCTCGTTGGTTTCAAAGAACATCTTTATGTCTGCCTTCATTTCGTTATGTACCCAGTAGTCATTCAGGAGCAGGTTGTTCAGTTTCCATGTAGTTGAGCAGTTTTGAGTAAGATTCTTAATCCTGAGTTCTAGCTTGATTGCACTGTGATCTGATTGATAGTTTGTTATAATTTCTGTTCTTTTAGGTTTATTGAGGAGAGCTTTACTTCCAAGTATGTGGTCAATTTTGGAATAGGTTTGGTGTGGTGCTGAAAAAAATGTATATTCTGTTGATTTGGGGTGGAGAGTTCTGTAGATGTCTATTAGGTCTGCTTGGTGCAGAGCTGAGTTCAATTCCTGGGTATCCTTGTTGACTTTCTGTCTCGTTGATCTGTCTAATGTTGACAGTGGCGTGTTAAAGTCTCCCATTATTAATGTGTGGGAGTCTAAGTCTCTTTGTAGGTCACTCAGGACTTGCTTTATGAATCTGGGTGCTCCTGTATTAGGTACATATATATTTAGGATAGTTAGCTCTTCTTGTTGAATTAATCCCTTTACCATTATGTAATGGCCTTCTTTGTCTCTTTTGATCTTTGTTGGCTTAAAGTCTGTTTTATCAGAGACTAGGATTGCAACCCCTGCCTTTTTTTGTTTTCCATTTGGTTGGTAGATCTTCCTCCATCCTTTCATTTTGAGCCTATGTGTGTCTCTGCACCTGAGATGGGTTTCCTGAATACAGCACACTGATGGGTCTTGAGTCTTTATCCAATTTGCCAGTCTGTGTCTTTTAATTGGAGCATTTAGTCCATTTACATTTAAAGTTAATATTGTTATGTGTGAATTTGATCCTGTCATTATGATGTTAGCTGGTTATTTTGCTCGTTAGTTGATGCAGTCTCTTCCTAGTCTCGATAGTCTTTACATTTTGGCATGATTTTGCAGTGGCTGGTACCGGTTGTGCCTTTCCATGTTTAGCGCTTCCTTCCGGAGCTCTTTTAGCGCAGGTCTGCCTGGTGGTGACAAAATCTCTCAGCATTTGCTTGTCTGTAAAGTATTTTATTTCTCCTTCACTTATGAAGCTTAGTTTGGCTGGATATGAAATTCTGGGTTGAAAATTCTTTTCTTTAAGAATGTTGAATATTGGCCCCCACTCTCTTCTGGCTTGTAGGGTTTCTGCTGAGAGATCCGCTGTTAGTCTGATGGGCTTCCCTTTGATGGTAACCCGACCTTTCTCTCTGGCTGCCCTTAACATTTTTTCCTTCATTTCAACTTTGGTGAATCTGACAATTATGTGTCTTGGAGTTGCTCTTCTCGAGGAGTATCTTTGTGGCGTTCTCTGTATTTCCTGAATGTGAATGTTGGCCTGCCTTGCTAGATTGGGGAAGTTCTCCTGGATAATATCCTGCAGAGTGTTTTTCAACTTGGTTCCATTCTCCCCGTCACTTTCAGGTACACCAATCAGACGTAGATTTGGTCTTTTCACATAGTCCCACATTTCTTGGAGGCTTTGCTCATTTCTTTTTATTCTTTTTTCTTTAAACTTCCCTTCTCGCTTCATTTCATTCATTTCATCTTCCAGGGCTGATACCCTTTCTTCCATTTGATTGCATCGGCTCCTGAGGCTTCTGCATTCTTCACGTAGTTCTCGAGCCTTGGTTTTCAGCTCCATCAGCTCCTTTAAGCACTTCTCTGTATTGGTTATTCTAGTTATACATTCTTCTAAATTTTTTTCAAAGTTTTCAACTTCTTTGCCTTTGGTTTGAATATCCTCCCGTAGCTCGGAGTAATTTGATCGTCTGAAGCCTTCTTCTCTCAGCTCGTCAAAGTCATTCTCCATCCAGCTTTGTTCCGTTGCTGGTGAGGAACTGCGTTCCTTTGGAGGAGGAGAGGTACTCTGCTTTTTAGAGTTTCCAGTTTTTCTGCTCTGTTTTTTCCCCATCTTTGTGGTTTTATCTACTTTTGGTCTTTGATGATGGTGATGCACAGATGGGTTTTTGGTGTGGATGTCCTTTCTGTTAGTTTTCCTTCTAACAGACAGGACCCTCAGCTGCAGGTCTGCTGGAGTACCTGGCCGGCCGTGTGAGGTGTCAGTCTGCCCCTGCTGGGGGGTGCCTCCCAGTTAGGCTGCTCGGGGGTCAGGGGTCAGGGACCCACTTGAGGAGGCAGTCTGCCCGTTCTCAGATCTCCAGCTGCGTGCTGGGAGAACCACTGCTCTCTTCAAAGCTGTCAGACAGGGACATTTAAGTCTGCAGAGGTTACTGCTGTCTTTTTGTTTGTCTGTGCCCTGCCCCCAGAGGTGGAGCCTACAGAGGCAGGCAGGCCTCCTTGAGCTGTGGTGGGCTCCACCCAGTTCAAGCTTCACGGCTGCTTTGTTTACCTAAGCGAGCCTGGGCAATGGCGGGCGCCCCTCACCCAGCCTTGCTGCCGCCTTGCAGTTTGATCTCAGACTGCTGTGCTAGCAATCAGCGAGACTCCGTGGGCATAGGACCCTCTGAGCCAGGTGTGGGCTATAATCTCCTGGGGCACCGTTTCCTAAGCCCGTCGGAAAAGCACAGTATTCGGGTGGGAGTGGCCCGATTTTCCAGGTGCCGTCTGTCACCCCTGGAAAGGGAACTCCCTGACCCCTTGTGCTTCCCGAGTGAGGCAATGCCTCGCCCCTGCTTCGACTGGTGCATGGTGCACTCACCCACTGACCTGAGCCCACTGTCTGGCACTCCCTAGTGAGATGAACACGGTACCTCAGGTGGAAATGTAGAAATCACCCATCTTCTGCGTCGCTCACGCTGGGAGCTGTAGACCGGAGCTGTTCCTATTCGGCCATCTTGGCTCCTCCCCAGATACAACTCGGGATCTTTAAAAAGAACTAAGCTACACTAAATTAATCAAAACCAGTAATAAATGTAAATATCTAAATAGATAAATGATAGAACAATCAAGATAAATAAAAACTTATTTGGTGCAAACTTTTCAGCACTTCCTATGCTCCTGATTTCATTTAGGCAGAGAACACCCCAGCATTATTTTGTAGAGTATTAAACTTATATTATCATTTTTCTCCAGCAAACTTTTTTCCCTGATACTCCCTGAATAAGAGCCAGTTTCAGCCCACTCAAGTGAAATTTTAATTCTGAAGAGGCATAAGTCATTCTGACCATAAGCCATCCTTAATCTGGGCAGGCCTGAAGAGCTGGACTGTTTCCTCAACTGTGTGGAGGATTGTAAGGATGTTTAGGGGCCAGGGCCAAGGGTCCAATGTGGTTCAAACCTCTGAGAACCCTCAAGATCAGCCCTGTAACAGTCTTGGGTCATGTATCACACTGGCTTCCCTGAGCATCAGACTAAGTTGAACAATCAAATTTGTGTCCAGTCATTGTCCATCCACCTTCTCCCACAGCCGGTCCCTGGACCCAGAGCACATTTGTGAGTTTGGGTCAGTACTTGCCTGGCTTCTGGGTGGTTGAAAATCTCACAAATAGCAGGACAATGTTGAACACGCAAAGATAATCATTCTCCAAGGGCAACATTCTTAACATAGTTGATGGTGCAGTTTTGGAGGAGTTGAGGTAACATGCAGTCATAATGGATAATCCTTCAAAGAGTTTTACATAAAATAGAAAATATGTCACTGGCAGAAAATCCCCCAAAAGCTAAGGTTTCTCTGCAAAATCCAGAACAGACATGATGAATCACTATGAAAACACTGAAGAAATCTTGTACCTGTGATTAACCTTACCTGACACCTTATCTCTACCTCTCAGCTCAGATTAAAGAGCCCTTTCACACATATTAACGCATTTGATCCCACAACAAATAAGGGACATCGCACTGGGCTTATTGCCAAGTTATCCCATTACAGCAGAGAAAACATTATCTCTAGAAGGTTTTAATTGCAGCTACAAGGAAAGTCTTTTCCAGATGAAATCCTACTGTGTTTCCCCTTCCCACCAGGTTTTTCCACATGTTCGTTTTTATACATGACATATTTTACCAAATCCTAAATTCTTGGGTTTATCATTATCTTCTGCCTTCTTGCCCTTCTTACAAGAATTATCTTCTGCCTTCTGGCCCTCCTGGTGCCACAGACATTAGTGAAAAACTTCATCAGAGAAATTTACTCATCCTCTCACAGAGTTCCCCATTGTCTAACCCAGTGCTGCCAATAGAAATACAATGAGAAGGCGGGGTGCAGTGGCTCACACCTATAATTCCAGCATTTTGGGAGGCTGAGGCAGGCCAATCACTTAAGCTCAGGAGTTCAAGACCAGCCTGGACAACATGGCAAAATCCCATCTCTACCAAAAAAATACAAAAATTAGCAGAGCGTGGTGGTGCACCCATGTAGTCCCAACTACTTGGGAGGCTGAGACACGTAAATCACTTGAACCTGGGAGGCAGAGGTTGCAGTGAGCTGAGATGGCGCCATTGCACTCCAGCCTGGGTGACACAGCGAGACTCTGTCAAGAAAGAAAGAAAAGAAAGAAAGAGAGAAAGAGAGAGAAGGAGAGAGGGAGGGAGGAAGAGAGAGAGAAAAAAAGAAGGAAAGAAAGAAAAAAAAAGAAAGAGGGAGAAAGAAAGAAAAGAAAAGAGAGGAAGGAAGGAAGGAAAAAAAAAGAAGGAAAGAAAGAGAAAAGAAAGAGAGAGAGAGAAAGAATACAATGCGAGAGCCATATTACTCGTTTATTCATTTTTGCAGTGCTACTTTATTTGACAATCAGCAGTTAGTTCTCATCCATATTGACTGTAGATTTTTTAAAAGTTGTGACAGGTACATAGCTACCAAAATACAGAGCTTATTTGGTGATTCTTCATCCTCATTACTTTTTTGTGGACAACTGCACATGGATATGGTATGGGACATTCCTTAATCTTTTGGGCCAGACAGCTTTGTGGAGCCTGATACTAATATGCACATCTGGAGTTCTCACCTCCTTCATGGCAAATTTCCAGATTTCTCTGGGTTCTGGAGGCGCATGCTTTTTGAAGTTCACTCCACAGGTGCCCTTGTGAATGTTGATGATGTGTTCTTGGGTCACCACCTCATTGATGGTAGAACGGACCTTTTTCTTCTTGCTACCTGTCAGGCCCAAGGTAGAAAGCCGCATATGTAATTTAAATTTTGCACCCTCTGAAGCAATGGCCCAAGCTGTACCTTGGCAGTGGCTATAGTTTCTAAAAATAAAAAGAAATAAACTAATTAAAAAATTTGTTTATTGTGGTAAAATGTATGTAACATAAAATTTACCATTTTAACCATTTTAAAATGTATAATTCAGTGGACTAACTACATTCACAATGTTATGCAACTGTCACCACTGTTCATTTCCAGAACTTTATCATCATCCTAACAGAAATTCTATACTCATTAAACAATAACTACCCATTCCCTCCTCCCTCCAGCCCCTGGTAACCACTATATTTTCTGGTTCTATGAATTTACTTATCTAGGTTCTTCATGTAAGATGAATCACAATACGTGATCTTTTGCATCTGGCTTATTTCACTTAACAATGTTTTCAAGGTTCATCATCTTGCAGCATGTGTCAGAATTGCATTCCTTTTTAAGGCTGAATAATATTCCATTGTATATTTACCCATTTTGTTTATCCACTGATATGGTTTTGTTCTGTGTCTCTACCCAAATCTCATCTCGAATCCCCACGTGTCAAGGGAGGGACCTAGTAGGAGGTGATTGGATCATGGGGGTGGTTCCCCCCATGCCTTTCTTATGATAGTGAGTAAGTTCTCATGAGGTCTGATGGTTTAAAAGTGTGGCACGTCCCCCCTTTACTCTCTCTCTCTCTCTCTCGCTCACTCCTGCTGCCATGTAAGATGTGCCTTGCATCCTATTCACCTTTTGCCATGATTTTAAGTTTCCTGAGGGCTCCCCAGCCCTGCAGAACTATGAGTCAATTAAGCCTCTTTCATTTATAAATTACCCAGTCTCAGGCAGTTCTTTATAGCAGTATGAAAATAGACTAATACAGGCCAGGCGCGGTGGCTCACACCTGTAATCCCAGCACTTTGGGAGGTCAAGGTGGGTGGATCACGAGGTCCGGATATCAAGACCATCCTGACTAATGTGGTGAAACCCTGTCTCTACTAAAAATACAAAAAATTAGCCAGGTGTGGTGGCAGGTGCCTGTAGTCCCAGCTACTCGGGAGGCTGAGGCAGGAGAATGGCATGAACCCGGGAGGTGGAGATGCAGTTAGCCAAGATCATGCCACTGCACTCCAGCCTGGGCAACAGAGCAAGATTCTGTCTCAAAAAGAAAGAAAAAAGAAAAAAAAGAAAAGAAAATAGACTAATACAGAAAATTTGTATCAGGAGTGGAGTACTGCTGTAAAGATATCTCAAAATGTGGAAGTGACTTTGGAACTGGGTAATGGTCAGAGGTTGGGAGAGTTTGGAGGGCTCAAAAGAAGACAGGAATATGAAGGAAAGCTTGAAACTTTCTGGAGACTTGTTGAATGGTTTTGACCAAAATGCTGATGGTGATATGGACAATGAAGTCCAGGCTGAGGTGGTCTCAGATGGAGATTAGGAACTGATTGGGAATTACAGTAAAGATCACTCTTGCTATGCTTTAGTAAAGAGACTGGTAGCATTTTGCTCCTGCCCTAGAGATCTGTGGAACTTTAAACTTGAAAGAGATGATTTAGGGTATGTGGCAGGAGAAATTTTTAAGCAGCAAAGCATTCAAGAGGTGACCTGGCTAATTCTGAAAGCATTCAGTCATACACATTCACAAAGAGATTGTCTGAAACCGAAACTTCTGTTTAGAAGGGAAGCAGGGGCCAGGCACAGTGGCTCACGCCTGTAATCCCAGCACTTTGGGAGGCTAAGGTGGGCAGATCACCTGAGGTCAGGAGTTTGAGACCTGCCTGGCTAACATGGTGAAACCCCGTTTCTACTAAAAATACAAAAAATTAGCCAGACGTGGTGGTGCACACCTGTAATCCCACCTACTTGGGAGGCTGAGGCAGGAGAATCACTTGAACCCAGTAGGTGGAGGTTGCAGTGAGCCAAGATTGCACCACTGCACTCCAGCTTGGGCAACAAGATCAAAACTCCATCTCAAAAAAAAAAAAAAAGAGGGAAGCAGAACATGAAAGTTTGGAAATTTGCAGCCTTACCATGCAGCGGAAAACAAAAACCCATTTTCTGGGGAGAAATTCAAACAAGCTGCAGAATTTGCATAAGTAACAAGGAGCCAAATGTGAATAGCCAAGACAATGGGGAAAATGTGTCCAGGGCATGTCAGAGATCTTTGCAGCAGCCCCTCCCATCACAGGCCCAGAGGCCTAGGAGGGAAAAATGGTTTCATGGGCCAAGCCCAGGACTCCGCTGCTCTGTACAGCCTCAGGACTTGGTGCTCTGCACCCCAGCTACTCCAGCTCTAGCCATCGCTACAAGGGGCCAAGGTACAGCTTGGGCCATTGCTTCAGAGGATGTGAGTCCCAAGACTTGGCAGCTTCCACATGAAGTTGGGTGGGACTGCTGGCATGCAGAAGATAAGAACTGAGCTTTAGAGGCCTCCACCTAGATTTCAGGGGATGTATGGAAATGCCTGGATGTCTAGGCGGAAGTCTGTTGCAGGGACAGAGCCCTCATGGAGAACCTCTACTAGGGTAATGCAGAAAGGAAATGTGGAGTTGGAGACCCCACACACAGTTCCCACTGAGGCACTGCCTAGTGGAGCTGTGAGAAAAGGGCCACCGCCTTCCAGAACCCAGAATGGTAGATCCACCAGTAGCCTGCACTGTGTGCTTGGAAAAGCCACAGGCACTCAATGCCAGCCCATAAGAGCAGTCAGAAGGAGGGCTGTACCCTGCAGAGCCACAGGAGTGGAGTTGCCCAAGGCCTTGGGTGCCCACCCCTTGCATCAGCATGCCCTGGATCTAAGTCATGGAGTCAAAAGAGATTATTTTGGAACTTTAAGATTTAATGAATGTCCTGCTGGTTTTCAGACTTGTATGGGGCCTGTGGCCCCTTTGTTTTTGCCAATTTTTTCCCATTTGGAATGGGAACATTTACCCAATGCCTGTACCCCCTATTGTATCTTGGAAGTAACTAACTTGCTTTTAATTTCACAGGCTCATAAGCAGAAGGCACTTGTCTTGTCTCAGATGAGACTTTGGACTTGGACTTTTGAGTTAATGCTGGAATGAGTTAAGACTTTGAGGGGCTGTTGGGAAGGTATAATTGGTTTTGAAATGTGAAAAGTACATGAGATTTGGGAGGTGCCAGGGATGGAATAACATGGTTTGGCTCTGTGTCTCCACTCAAATCTCATCTCAAATTGTAGTCCCCATATATCAAGGGAGGGACCTGATGGAAGGTGATTGTATCATGGGGGCAGTTTCTCCCATGCTGTTCTCACGATAGTGAGTTCTCATGAGATCTGATGATTTTAAAGTGTGGCACTTCCCCTCCTTTGCTCTCTCTCTCTCTCTCTCTTGCTGCCATGTGAGACGTGCCTTGCTTCTCCTTTGCCTTCTGCCATGATTGTAAGTATCCTGAGGCCTCCCCAGCCATGCAGAACTGTTAGTTAATTAAACCTGTTTCCTTTACAGATTACCCTGTCTCAGGCAGTTCTTTATGGCAGTGTGAAAATGGACTAATACATCTGTTCAGCTACTAATGGACATTTGAGTATTACCACCTTTGGGCTATTATGAAAAATGCTACTATGAACATTACTGTACCAGTATTTGTTTGAATCTCTGCTTTCAGTTCTTTTGGGTATACACCTAGAATAAGTAAAATTAATCTAAAAATATATTGTACTTAACCCAATATATCAAAACTATTACCATGTCAACATATAATTAAAGGAAACAATTACAAGATGTTTTACATTTTTTTCCTAAGGTCTCAAATTCCAGTGTATTTATAGTACTTCTCAATTCAGACACTAAATTTTCACCAGAAACACTTGATCTGTATTTAGATTTCATAAAATTATAGTTGAAAAAGTAGATTCACATACCCAAGTTAGAACATGTAAATTAATTAAAATTAAATAAAATGTAAAATTCCATTCCTCAGTCCTTAGCTACATTTCAAGTGCTCAATAGCTGCATGTGGGGCCGGTGGCTTCTGTATGAACAGCACAGGTCTAACCAATTGGGTAGAAAATCCTCTGAGCCGGGTGCAGTGGTTTACACCTGTAAACCCAGCCCTTTGAGATGCAGAGGCAGGAGGACATTTTGAGCCCGAAAGAAGTTTGAGATTAGCCTACACAACATGGTGAGACCCCATACCTACAAAAACAAACAAACAAACAAACAAAACAAAAGAATGAAAAAGAGAAAAGCCTCTGGCCCCTCATAATCTGGCTCCATCCTACTTTACCCAGCCTGTTTCCCACTATTCCTCAGCATGTGTCTTAGACCGACTGATCTGGAACATTAATTTGACAAGTACTTATCAAGCACTGACCATATGCCAAGCATTGTGCTAAACATTGGATACAATGGGAAATGAAACGATGTCTGCATAGAGCCTAAAAACAGATGGGACCAGCAGACATAAACACAGATAACTGCATAAATACATATGTATTACAAATTGTTATATGCCCTATGGGGAAAGAGTGTCATTATGGAACAGGTGGATTTAAAGAGGTAATCAATAATCACGCAAATAACAGTACCTTACAAATTTCCATAAGTACATGGGGAACAAAGTAAAGGATCTGATGATAGTGGACTTTATTTCCAAGGGAAGCTTCTCAGAGTGAGAGGTGACAACGTGCTAGCAGCCCTTGCTTGCTCTCAGCACCTCCTTGGCCTTGGCGTAGGCTCTGGCCATGCTTGAGGAGACCTTCAGCTTGCCGCTGCACTGTGGGAGCCCCTCTCTGGGCCAGCCAAGGCCGGAGCCGACAGCCTCTGCTTGCCAGGAGGTGTGGAGGGAGAGGCACAGGGGGGATCCGGGGCTGTGCACAGCACTCGCAGGCCAGCGCGAGTTCCCGGTGGGCGCCATCTCGGTGGGCCCCACACTGGGAGTGGCCAGCCACCGCTGGCCCGGGCAGTGAGGGGCTTAGCACCCAGGCGAGCAACTGCGGAGGGGTCACCAGGTCCCCCAGCACCGCCAGCCCGCCAGCACCACGCTCGAATTCTCACCAGGCCTCAGCCGCCTCCCCATGGGGCAGGGTTGGGGACCTGCAGCCTGCCATGGCCAAGCCACGCCCTGCTTCCCCGGTGGTGGGCTGCCGCGGGGCCTGAGCCTCCCTGATGGGCGCCGTCCCCTGCTCCGTGGTGCCCGGTCCCATCGACCGCCTAAGGGCTGAGGAGTGCAGGCGCCCCGCAAAGGACTGGCAGGCAGCTCTGCTGGTGGCCCTGGTGTGGGATCCACTAGGGGAAGCCAGCTGGGTTCCTGAGTCGGATGGAGACTTGGAGAACTTTTATGTCTAGTTGGAGGATTCTATATGTGCCAATCAGCACTCTGTGTCTAGCTCCGGGGTTTGGGGATGCACCAATCAGCACTCTGTATCTAGCTAATCTGGTGGGGACTTGGAGAACTTTTATGTCTAACTAGAGAATTGCAAATGCACCAATCAGCACTCTGTGTCTAGCTCAGGGATTATAAACACACCAATCAGCACTCTGTGTCTAGTTAAAGATTTGTAAATGCACTAATCAGTGCTCTGTGTCTAGCTAATCTATTGGGGACTTGGAGAACTTCTGTGTCTAGCTCAAGGTTCCTAAATGCACCAATCAGCACCCTGTCAAAATGGGCCAATCAGCTCTCTGTAAAATGGACCAATCAGCAAGATGCGGGTGGGGTCAGATAGGTCCCCTTCCAGGCTGTGGAAGCTTTGTTCTTTCGCTCTTCGGGATAAATCTCGGAGCTGCTCAGTCTTTGGGTGTGAGCAGCCTTTATGAGTGGTAACACTCACTGCGAAGGTCTGCAGCTTCACTCCTGAAGCCAGCGAGACCACGAACCCACCAGATGGGAAGAACACCTCCGGACCTGACGCCTTTAAGAGCTGTAACACTCACTGGGAAGGTCTGCAGCTTCACTCCTGAAGTCAGCGAGACCACGAACCCACCAGAAGGAAGAAACTCCAGATGCATCTGAACATCTGAAGGCACAAACTCCAGACACAGCATCTTTAAGAACTCTAACACTCACCTTGAGGGTCCGCGGCTTCATTCTTGAAGTCAGGGAGACCAAGAACCCACCAACTGCGGACACAAGAGGAAGTAATTTGAAGGCAAGATGGGAGGGACAGATGAGCTGGATAAAGGGGTACAAAAGTGGGGTAGGTTGGTAAAGTGGGCAGAGGGAACAGCATGCATAAAAGGCCTAGATGAGAGAAACTCACAGAGAGGAACAATATGGTGCAAGTGTAGAGAGTGGTGCCAATGAGGCTGGGCTGGTAAGCAAGGACCCACCTCAGGCAGGTCTTTAGGCCATAGCAATGATTTGGGATTTTGTACCAAGTGCAATGGGAAAGCTATTAAAGGTTGTTTAAGGATTTGGGATTGGCATGTCTTTTTAAAGACTACTCTGGCAGCTTGTTGCAGAAAAGTTCTAAATTCTCAACTTGCAGCCTAAAGGGATCTCCTTTCTTTGCTTTTAATTTTGACCTCAATTGCTCTGTCAAAACTCATTGCATACACCATAATTCTTGCTTTGTATTTACTTGCATTGTTACTTTATGTGCTGCCTTCCTTTACTAGTTATTCACCGACTTGACTCACTGATGCACCCTACCCCAACTGTAACCTTTTCCTGTGGGCAGAAAAGATTTCTCAGTCATTGTTGTGTGCCTACAGCATGGAGCAGATACACTTGGCTAATCTGTTAAACCAGATTGAGATAAAGGTCCCATCATAGTTTGCTGCTTTCCCCCCATCAAAAAGCATTCTGTGACCTAATTAACTCGGTCTTTAATCCAACTGCTCTATACTCTGCTTGCCACAAAGACTGAAGTCCCTGAAGAAGACCTGGGCAGCCCTCCAGCATCCTAGCAGGCAATACCTAGCAACCGAAAGAGGTCTTGTTTTGTTTCAGGTCAGCCCAGGGTTACAAAAGTCATCAACTCACGTGACCTGGCACTTCAGAATCTCAAGGAACTCTCCTTCTACCTTTCATAATACTGGCATGAAAACTATGTACTTAACAGAGTTCTCAAAAAACACAACCCATCTCCAAGAGGTGCTAGTACTTGGCTAGATGCAGTTTTTAGCTAAGGACTCCCAAATCATCAGATTCCTTTTCACCTTCCATTTATTGTGGATTGAAATTTCATGATGTAAGGGAGAGAAGTATGGAAAGGGCCTGAGGCAGGAGAATAGGATCTGGAGGCAGGGAACCTAAAGCTGTTTCACACCAACTTCCTAGAACTAAATTGAAAGGAGGCAGGGCACGGTGGATCGCGCCTGTAATCCCAGCACTTTGGGAGGCCAAGGCGGGCGCATCACAAGGTCAGGAGTTCAAGACCATCCTGGCCAACATAATGAAACCCCGTCTCTACTGAAAATACAAAAATTAGCATGGCGTGGTGGTGCGCGCCTGCAGTCCCAGCTACTCGGGAGGCTGAGGCAGGAGAATCACTGGAACCTGGGAGGCGGAGGTTGCAGTGAGCCGAGATTGTACCACTGCACTCCAGCTTGGGTGACAGAGCAAGACTTTCGTCAAAAAAAGATAAGAAAAGAAAACCCTAACTTTCCACCCCGAAGTAACGAAAGGATCAGAGGCTACTCCCCTTGACATTTTCTGCCAGGCAGATGGAAAATTGGGAGTTAGCAACAAATCAGACCGATTGCGGGTCCAGTCTTCCTTTGCAACTTTGTAATTTCACCCCAGCCTGTGAATGGTTGTCCACAACCAATCAGACTGATTGCGGGCTACCACTTCATTTACATGAGGTGAGCATGAAGTGGCCAAAGGGAAACAAACCTCTAGAGGGTATTTGAACCCAGGAAGATTCTGTATCCGGGTCCTTGAGCCGCTGCCCCGGTAGCTCCCACACTGTGGAGTGTACTTTCGTTTTCAATAAATCCCTGCTTTCGTTCTCTAGTTGCTTCATTCTCTCTTTGCTTTGCTGGGCGTTTTGTTCAATTCTTTGTTCAAAATGTCAAGAACCTGGACAATTGCAGTCACGACCTTGTACCGGTGACAGGCCCACACTTTGTCACTTACAAACTATGTATGACCTTGGCCAGATGAATCTCAGTCTGTTTCAACATCTACAACTGGTGGTAATACCCATCTATTCCTACAGACTTGTTAAAAGGATTAAATGTTAAGCAAAAATATCTACCAAGACTTTACAAGCAAGCCAAACTTCTTTCTGTGCCTTTAAGGGTTTTTCTAGTTTTTTGTTTTTTTTTTATGGTGAGGCAGAGGGAGTAACCTTTGGCGTCAACAGAAAAGCCACTAGATTTCCTCTTCTTCCCTGGTGAGTGATACTTTTTGGAAGATATCTCAGAATTTTTTTAAAAGCTCATTTATGAAATATAACAAGACACATTTTCAATATCATGAAACTTAGGAGGATACAAAAAGCAAGTATAATTTTAATCACAACAGGAGGAGTCTTTTATTGTTTTACCCCCACTCTCGGGCATCCTGGACACGCATTAACAGTCTACAACGGAGGGCTTATTCACGATTATAAAAGACTGTGAAAGATGCGTAACGATTTAAGGCTTCTCTCCAGAGGCCCTTCCCCAGCTCCAGGTTTAGGCTGAACTGCCCACGGGGAACGTTTTCTTGCTGCCTAATCTCCCCCTCTTCTCCCGCCCCACGCGGTTCCACCCACTCGCGCGTCTCGGGACTCTGAACGTCCTAGACTCCAGCCTGGACGCTCTGGGCTCTGGATCTGAAGGGCGTGGAAGCACCAGGAGTCAAGGCCGCCTTCCATTCTTCCCTCAAGGCCTCGACCACCTTCCGATCCCAAGGTTGCGTGGTCCGGGCCGCACAACCCTCCTCTCCCTAGCTCAGCGCCTCCTCCGCCCCCACCCGATGTCCCCAGGAAGGGTCAGCGCGGGGACGAGGTCTGGTCATTGCCCGGGAATTACCCGGCCCGGGCGCGAGCTCAAGGCGGGGAGGGTGCGAGCGCGCGCCTCGCAAGGCCCCGCCCCATCGCCAGATGCGGCGCTGTTGGTGCGCGGTGATTGGTGGGTGCGGCCGCGGGATGAATGGGGTGACCGCCGCGGGGGAGCGGGGCGGGGCCGCCGAGGGCGCGGGGCGGGCGAGAGGAGCAGAGTGCAGCGGGGGTGGCGGCGGCACCGCCCTGAGCCACGGGCAGTTAACGGTCTCCACGCCGCGCGAGTGGAGGAGGGGGCCCCGGGCAGGCCCTCGTACCCGCGCCTGGCGCGAGTGTGCCCACCGCGTTCCGAGAACCCAGAAGTGATAGTGGCCCTCAAGGGCCTGCGGTCAAGACTGGGGGAAGGGATTGCAAAGGGAAGCCACGCCCGCCCCTCAGGCCGGCGACAAAGGGCGTCCCCGCCTCTGTGGATCCCTCCCGGGTGCTCGGAGCGCGACGTGCCAGGAAGGCCCGGCTCCTTTGATTGGAATTCATGTCTGGACACCCAGTTTTTTTCTGTCCCTACACCAATACCCCTTTTTGACTCCATATTTTAGATTCAGTCACTCAGGCCAGGTGGCTCACACCCCTGATTCCAGCGCTTTAGGAGGCCAAGGAAGAGAATCGCTTGAGCCCAAGACTTCGAGGCTGCAGTGAGTGGCGATCGCGCCACTGCGCTCCAGCCTGGGCGACAGAGCGAGACCCCATCTCGAAAAACAGGAAGAAAAAAAAATGTGCGCACACTTTATGCCCGGCACACCCCAGTAACAAGGTAGACTTGTTTCTGCCATCCTGAAGTGTAATAGGGAAGGTAGGAGGTAAAAATGAGTAAACAAAACAATTACAGATTGTGCTAAGTACTGTGGACAAAGTAAAGTAGTGGCTGCGGGAGAGGAAGTAGAGGAGAAACTGATTTTAGCCAGGTATGGGAAAGACCTGTCGTTTTAAAACGATGACTTCTCAATTGAGACCTGGGAAGGGGAGAGGTGAGCAGTTTTAAGGAGAGGGTATACAGCCTTTGCAAAGGCCCTACTGCTACAATGCCCTTTCCTCATCCTCTTTGACATGTGGATTCCCATAGCACTTTTTTCGCACTTTCTAAGGCACATCGCTTTTTACCATATATATTGGTAAAAAGTTTTATCACCTCAATTCCTAGCACATACCAAGTTTCCAAAGAAGAGTCAGTAAATACGTACTTAGCATCCACTGACTTCCAGATTTCTTGCTATGTGCGGAGGATAATTTAACAAGTGAATTCATTCATGAATGAATGTTTTCTGAAAAGTAATTCTGTCTTTTTATGCCTGTTCTATGCATCCACTGTGCCCCCCTTTATCCCTACTCCGTGGGAATTTTTCTTAACCACAACACAATTTTCCAGGCTTTCAGACTTTCACAGTCTAGTTACTCCTTGCTTGGCTGATCTAAGAAACTAATTGGGTCCACTCATTAGTGAACGAAAGTTCAATATGTTATCCTCCCTATATAATGTCTGTGTTTTGGTTTGTGTTATAGTAAGCTGCAATACCTTAATTCAAAATAATAAATGAAGTGAAAAATTGAGGTACCTGACTACCCCCGAGTTGAGAAAATGTTTGCTGATATTTGGGGGACATGGGTTGAGGAATGAGGGTTCCTTACCAGTAAGTTCCCTAATCAATGAAGAAGCAGCTTAATTTGTTTTCAAAGTCGCTTGCCTTGACCTCTTCTTTTTGAAACTGGGCAACCTATACCCATATGTGTATATATTTTTCATGATATGAGAAAACCATTTTGGGAAAGGTAAACTCTTGTGACCGGTATATTGACATAGTTATCAAACACTAGGCATACCTTGATTGTTTTGATAAGTAAAGTAAATAAACTTTATTTCAATTCATCTGTGTCTGATTCTGTTTTAAAAAGTATTAACTATTCCTACATTACAGATTATCCCAAAATCTAGTGGTTTGGAACAACATTTTTTTGCCTCAAAGATTCTGCAGATGAGGAATTGGGGCATTGTTTGCCTCAGCAGGGTTCTCTACCTCAGGATTTCTCACAGACTGCAGTCAAGATATCCACTGGGCCCAGAGTAATTGCAAGACTTTTCTGGGGAAGGATCCACTTCCAAGTTCACTCATGTGGTGATTGGCAGGATTAGTTCCTCAAGGGCTGTTAGATTCAGAACCTCAGTTCCCAGCTCCCTGTGGACAGGAGACCAACCTTAGTTCCTTGACATGTAGACAGTTCCATAGCACCTTCCTTCATCAAAGTACGCAAAGCCAAGAAGTTACAGAGGGATTGCCAATAAGATAGAGGTCACACCTTCTTTTCTAACAATCTAGGAGGTGACATTCCATCATTTTTGCCATGTTCTATCTGTTAGGAACAAGTTACTAGGTCCAACCCACCAGCATGAATATCAGGGGGCAAAGATTATTGGGAGCCACGTCAGAATCTGCCTATCTTGTCATTAAAGTACAATAAACTGTGATATGAATTGGGGGCTCCAACATTTTTTTCTTGCACATCCTGAAACAGCCTGTGTCTTATTTGCTATCTTTATCATGAGGAAAGTAAATGGTCTTCTGAGAGTCTAGCTCAATAAACATTTATTGAATGCCTACTATGTACCTGTCACAGCATGCTAGAGGTGCAAAGACGAATGACACATATTCTTCACTTGACTTGGGGAGGAGAGGTAATAAGCAAACAATTACAATATTAATATTATAAATGATAAAAAGCCTGCACAGAATGCTTTGGTCATGGGGAAAGAAGGAAGGAACATATTGTTCTAAGTCACATTCAAGGAAGTAAAAGAGGTCAGGGGAGGTGAAGAGAAAAATAAAAAGGTTGTGTTTAGATTAAGACTCAGTAAAGGCCAGGCATGGTGGCTTATGTCTGTAATCCCAGCACTTTTGGAGGCTGAGGCGGGCAGATTACTTGAGGTCGGGAGTTCAAGACCAGCCTGGCCAACGTGGTGAAACCCCATCACTACCAGAAATACAAAAATTAGCCAGGCGTGGTAGCTCACACCTGTAGTCCCAGCTACTTGGGAGGCTGAGGCACAAGAATCACTTGAACCCGGGAGGTGTGTGTTGCAGTGAGCTGAGATCACACCATTGCACTCCAGCCTGGGCAACAGAGCGAGACTCAGTCTCCAAACTAACAAACAAACAACAACAACAACAACAACAAAAAAACTCAGTAGAAGTTGGCCAGGCATCGTAGCTCAGGCCTGTAATCCCAGCAGTTTGGGAGGGTAAGGCAGGTGGATCCCTTGACCTCAGGAGTTTGAGACCAGCCTTGCCAACGTTTTCTACTAAAAATACAAAAAAAAAAAAAAAAAAAAAAAGTTGGGCACAGTGGAATACACCTGTGGTGCCAGCTCTACAAGAGGCTGAGGTGGGAGAATCACTTGAGCCTGGAGGGTGAAGGCTATAGTGAGCCAAAATGGTGCCACTGCACCACAGTCTGGATGACAGAATGACATCCTGTCTCAGAAAAAAAAAAAAAAAGGAGTTAATCTTATGCATCAACAAGATGCAAAAGTATTAACATATTGTATTCTGTATTTTCTAGACTTTAAACCATCTAAAATTGTCCCAATTTTATGCTCATAGGGTATTTGAAAACTTTTACATTTTATACCCTAATTCATTCTATTGAAATACATCTTATAGAGAAGACTGTAACAGTCAAAGCATGTCATTTAACCATTCAGATTAGAAGGCAACACTGCAATGCTATTTAACTCAAAAGAGAATTGACTGAGTGAACTTGACACAAAGGGATATATGAATTTGGGAAGAAAAAAGTGCTTTACAATCAAAGGCCAAGAAATAGTTTTCAAAAATAATTAAACTGCAACACAAACTTGTAGAATTTCACTTGAGTCTTAACATCCCACATTCACTCTTGGCAAAAAGTGAATTTGAGACTGTGAAAATAAATTATACTACCAGTTTTTGACACGCAAAATCATGTCTAATATTGCAGGTGGACAAAAGCACGGCCTTTTATGACACATTATACTGAGAACTAAAACATCGCACAACTTAGAATGACTAATTCACTTATGGCTAAGTTTTAAAAAACTTTTGTTCTACAAAAGACAGAATTAGCACAAAGCATATTCCGTACTGTATCACCGGCTCCAAAAAATCTCATAGAGCACTTTCAGAACATACTGCTTAACAAGAACATACTCCTTAACAATAGAAACCACATCGCTGTTCTTGGTCAGTTGTTCACAGGTAGGTTTTTGGCTAAAAGTTTATTTATCTTCTGCTTTTGTTTACATCCTGGAAATCTTTAGCTATTTAATATGTTACAGAATAAAATAAATCAATTATGAAATATATCTTTTAATAACCAGCAAAGTAAAGACACATTGACCATCTATCTTAGATTAAAATCTTACCTTATCTTCAGCATATCTTAGCATATGAAGTTGAGAAATGAGACTTTTTTTTGCAGTTTTATAACTTTATTTGATGTATTTGAGGTTCAGCGATTAGTTCTCATTCACATGGACTGTCTGTACAATTTTGAAAGTGCTAACAGGTACATAGGTAACCAAAGTATAGAGCTTATTTGGTGAATCTTCATCCTCATTACGTTTTCTGGACAACCGCACACGGATTCGGTATGGGACATTCCTTATTCCTTTGGCGCAGACAGCTTTGTTGAGCCTGCTATCAATGCGCACATCTAGAGTTTCCACCTCCTTCACGGCAAATTTCGGAATCTCTTTGAGTGCCCGAGGGATACGCTTCTTGAAGCGCACTCCATGGATGCACTTGTGAATGTTGATGGTGTATTCTTGGATCACCACCTCGTTGATGGCAGAACGGCCCTTTTCTTCTCGCCACCCTTCTTTGCGGGAGCCGTTCTGCCGCGTCCAAGTTGGAAAGGGAGAACTGATACTTGAATTTAAATTCTAATTCTGCAGTAACTGGCTGTGCAGCCCTGGTCATGTCACTTAACTCTTCTGTGGCTCAATTTGCTTGTCTCATTATAATGTTGAAAGCATAAGGGAAAGAATTGTTACCAACCTGGATTCATCACTGAAATAAATATAACAGTTTTTATGTCAAGAGAAAGTGCTTGATATTCAAGGTAACTGATGCATGCATGGAAAGGGTAAGATATCCCAAATTCATAGCAATTTAAGACTAAATAATGTTTTGTTTTCATTAAAAGTATAGTTACAGTCTTTTTAATAGCACTTTAAAAATGTTAAATATTCCTTTGGAGCATGTTAATTTTTCAGATTTTAAAATTTCAGAAAGGCAAAAGGAGAAATTTGTTGTATCTACTGTAACAGGGAACAGAAAAATTATACTCAGATAATATTTTTAAAACTATTGTAGTGTTTTCTTTCTCTTTGACTAAATTTTTGGTCAAATGATACCTAGTAAAAACATATATTATTGACTTGCATTTCAATTTTACATCAATTCATTTGTTCCTTTACCAAATCAATAAATATTTATTGAGCTCCTACCAAGTGCCAGGCAGTGTTCGAAGTGCTGGGGAAACAGTGGTGAAGAGAACAAAGTCTGTGTCCTCAATGAGCTTATGGGGCTGTGGGGATAATACACAAATATTAAAAAGTAAATCTATACTATGCCAGAATGTTAAATGCTAAGGAGAAACATAAAGTGTTCCAGAGTGTGAAAGGCAGGGAGGGAGGTGTTGCAAATTTAAAGGGAGTGATCCAGGGGAACTCCCTAAGAAAATGACAGTGATGTAGCAAACCAGCATGAAGCAGGGATGTAAGTCTTGGAGATTTCTGGGTTAGGTCATTCTAGGCATGAGGTAAAGAGTAAATGCAAAGGCCCTTAGGCAGTCTAGTGCTTGGTGTGCTCAAGATATTTCTTGAGGCCATTGTGGGTGGAAGACAGAGTAGCTGTTTAAAGTCAGAGAAATGGCAAGTTGCAAAATCATGAAGGATCTTATAGGCCATTGTAAAGATTTTGACTTTTACTCTCAGGGAGATGAGAAGTTGCTAGATGACATTGAGCAGACATGTGACGTGATTTGGCTTTGGTTTTAAAAGGATCACTCTGGCACCTGGTTTGGGAATAGACTGTAGGCAGCAAAGACAGAAGTAGAGGTCTGGTTAGGAGACCATTACAACATTCTAGGCAATGGTTGATAGTGACTTAAACCAGGTGGTCATGTCAGAGATGGTAAAAAGCAAACACATTCTGGATATGTTTCAAAGGTCAAGTAGTAGAGTGTTGCTGATGCACTGGATGTAGTAGGTGAGAAAAAAAGAGGAGCTAAAGGTAACTCTAAGGTGTCCGATCTGAGAAACTGGGTCCATAGAATTGTCATTTACAAACTGGGGACTACTGTGGAAGATCAGGTTTGAGGGCCAGTTAAGAGTTCATTTTTTGTTATGCTTAATTTGAGATGTCTTTTGGATATCTCATTTATGAATATATCTCATTTAGAGAAGTCATTAATAGGTAATTAAGTACGTAAATCTGGAAATCAGGGAAAATGTGTGGGCTGGAGAAATACATTTGGAAGTCAGCAGACTATAGATGAAATCCAAATACATGAAAGGGGATGATATCACCTGCAAAGCAAATGTGGATACAGAAGACTGGGATGTAGATCTCTTTCATTGCCCGGTCACTTCTGGAGAGAGTACTAAAGAGTGTACAAGGAAGTGGAGAAGAAAATCTAGAGAATCCAGAAATTGTACAAATTGTTCATTCATTAATCAAATATTTATGAACATTTGTGATTTGCCAGAAATTCTGCCAGTCATTAAGAAAACAATATAGCAGACCAGGCATGGGCAGTGTCTTCAAGTAGTTCATGTTCATCAAGATGAACATTCAAGGACAAGGATAGAGATAAACTGCAGTACATATTGTTAAACAGCAATGAAGAGAAGGAATAGCAAACAATGGAAGTATGGAACTGACTCCAAGGTCTGAGGAGGACAAGAAACTGCCTTTATTCTACCTCTGCCTCCAACAAAGACAAGCCAGGCCTGTGGGAATTCTGGGCAGCAAGATAATAGAAAACACAAATTAGAACAGAAGAAAAAAGGATTGTAGGGGGAGGCAGAGAACGTAGGAACCAACAGAGACTGCAGTGTCATCTTTAGCATAAAATAGCTGCGACTTGGCCTATATTTTAGTCAACTTTGATATGTCCAGAGGCAAACATTGGCTTATATCTTTTCTGGAAGGATGTGTTTCATTAAGTCATGCAAATACTTCCTAACGAAACAAGTTTCACTAATCAGAATTGTATTCTAATGAAAGTTCCAATTGTATTTTTTAATTCAACTGCAGCTGCTATAACAATAAAACAAATTGCCTAGGATGTTAAATACTTTCCTTTTCAAAAGCAATACTGAAGCAACCTTCTAATGCACTTAGAAGTGTGTGGTTTGAGATTTGAGCTCAATGATGAAAACTAGGAGCAAAAGGAAAAATACTACCAGAATATAAAAACAAATAGAAGGCCAGGCACAGTGGCTCACGCCTGTAATCCCAGCACTTTGGGAGGCCGAGGTGGGTGGATCTCCTGAGGTCGGGAGTTCAAGACCAGCCTGGCCAACATGGCAAAACTCCATCTCTACTAAAAATACAAAAAAATTAGCCAGGTGTGGTGGCAGGTGCTCCCAGCTACTTGGGAGGCTGAGGCAGGAGAATCACTTGAACCTGAGAGGCAGAGGTTGCAATGAGCCAAGATCGCGCCATTGCACCCCAGCCTGGGCAACAAGAGCGAAACTCCATCTCAAAAATAAATAAATAAATAAATAAATGAAGGAGAAAGAAGAAAATACTAATAGTTAGCTATTGAATGAAGATAATTTAACAATCAATCATTTCTTGCGGGACTACCATGTGGATGCTATGAACAAATAGGTAATAATTACAGGGTTTTGTTAACTGTACCTTATCTGGGCTCACATTGTTGGATAGGTGGGTTAGAAGGGCAAGGATGGCTTCAGCACAGTTTCCAGAACCCAGCTGGCCAGGAATCTGATTCTGATGCTACCTAAAACAGGTTCCTTGAGCCCTGTTATTTAGTAAGCCTGGCATTGGATCCTAGGTATTCTTTTGATTTATTTGGAAAAAATCCCACAGTTAAGTTGGGGAGTCGTTTCGGCTCCACTGTTTTTCTTACAGCTTTACTCATGAGTGCAATGATGCAGAAATACGAAGTAATTGTTAGGGTGGGAGGAAGTTTCCCCCAGAGATATATGACACATGATAAACATTACATTGTAATATATAAAATAATACATTTGCATATATATATGTTCTGAGAACTCTAAGTCTCTGGCTGGAGAACTAATGAGAACATGACCTTACCAACATGTTTGAGAGGAGTTAATAATCTAATAATCCTGGGATGTGACTATCTGACAGAGGATTGGAACCCTGGAGCTGAAAAGTGATGGTGATGGTGAGGGGGAATAACAGTTCACAGATTCACTCATCTAACACATATTTATTGAGCCTTTATATGCCAGGGATTGTACTAAGATCCACAGATCAATAAGGAGCAAAATTCAACATGTTTTCCCCTTCAACGGAGTTCACTACCTAAAGACCACTAAAGCAGTGGTCTTTAAAGTGGGGTACATATAACCCAAGGATTGAGTGAGATAATGCCATCAGAAAGCAACTACAGTACAGGGTGGTGATGCTATAATGGAAACCAAGATACACACATCAATAAAGAACTGTGTAAAAAGGCAGCCTTTGGGGGATGGGAAAAAATAGCAAAACGTCATACTTAATCATACAATAAGAAAAATCACTTGATATTTAATGCATAGCTTGACAGTTATATAAGCTTGAACTTAAAGATATTTTGGTCAAATGGGCTTAAAACATTTTATTGGTGGGTAAGCACAATACAAACAAGTGCGGTGTAAAACTTAAGATTTTTGGAATCTCAAATTAAATTAGAAACTTTTAAAACCTGGAAAGGCAAAACTTAGATGGAATGACAGAGATGAACCCTGGCCTTGGACTACTGGCAGAAAAGTGAAGAATGAAGGAGATATCTCAAAAAAAATAGTCTATGCCACCAGCATATGCTTTTCACATGTCCCTTGATGTCCATAGCAGCATTTACCACTCTGCATTGTAGTTGCTTCCTGACTGTATCATTTTCCAGGCCCAAGAAGTCCTTGAAGGTTTTAAATTTTGAATACCTAACATAGTATCTAGCAAATTGAAGTCATGCAGTGTTTGTGGAGCTCAATGGCAACTGACAATCTCGATTATTTGTATATGTTTAATTTACTTAATTTGTACATGGTTTGTATACTTGCATTCCTATTGCAATGGCCCACTGCCTGGAACACAGCTGGCACGTGATAAACATTACATTGTAAATATGTAAAAGAATAAATTTGCCGGCCAGGCTCGGTGGCTCACGTCTGTAATCCCAGCACTTTGGGAAGCCGAGGCGAGCGGATTACCTGAGGTCAGGAGTTCGAGACCAGCCTGGCCAACATGGCGAAACCTCATCTCTACTAAAAATACAAAAATTAGCCGGGTTTGGTGACGCGTGCCTGTAATTCCAGCTACTTGGGAGGCTGAGGCAGGAGAATCGCTTGAACCCAGAAGGTGGAAGTTGCAGTGAGCTGAGATCACGCCACTGCACTCCAGCCTGGGCAACAGAGCGAGACTCCGTCTCAAAAAAGAAAAAAAAAAAGAAAAAAAAAGAATAAATTTGCCTACATTAAATAGCCGACTGTTAGGTGGATGGACATAGAGGAGTAAGAATACAGCAAGAGGGGCACACGAAGAAAGGCTAAATCTCTGGGGTTTGAATGGGGAAACAGTAGGATACAAGGCTAATGAAGGTCTTTAATTATCCAAATATCAGTGAAAAACAGCAAGGATCTTCCGTTTATGCCCTGAACCCCCTTTGTCTTAAGTGCTTAAATATGCTTAGCTGAAAAGACACTTATTCCATCTTTCCTCATTTAACAATCCTTTAGAATAATTTCTAGAGCAGAAATGGAGTTGATAGTGGCTTCCAAAGAAAAATCAGAATCCCTAAGAAAAATACACGGTAAATCCTTTGCAAAGGAGTTATGGTTACAACAATTTTGAGTCGTTTTGTTCTTGTTGTTTTATCTTGTTCAACTGCAGACCTTCAAGCTCCGGCGGTCTCCGTGGGCATTTAATCCTTTCAGCTTTAACGATGAAGTGGATCCCCTTCAGAATGACATAACTCATAGAGGAGACCGTAACGAGGGTGGGCCTCTGCCACCCAAATGCGGCCACAGACTCCTGCCACGCCTGGCAGTAAAAAAAACCAGAGTTTGGGGCATCGAGAACTTCGCCGGGGCTATTGCGCAGGCTCTGCGTTCCACGCAGGCTTATTAGGAAGAAACGGGAAAAAAATTTCCCAGAGACACGTGAAACGGAGGGGGCCAACCCCGGCCTAGGCTCTCCACAGCATCGGATTCTGGAATTTACAATCACGAAAGTTCTATTGTCCCGCGATTGGCTCCCGGGCCGCATGACATCATAGCGCTTGATTCATCCCTCGGGTCCCGATTGGCTGGCCGCGCCATTGTGACGTCACGGTCAGCCCACGTTCTGATTGTAGATAGCCGGCGCCTTCCTCTTCCCATCGCGGCGGGTCCTGGCCACCGGTGTCTCCTTCTACATCCTCCTCTGCTCCGGCTGCCACCCGCGCTCCCGCCGCCGCTGCCTTGCTGCTGCTCAAAGCTGCTGCCGCCCCCTGGGCTAAAAGGTAAAGCCATCAGCTCCGGGAAACTTCGCCGGGGGCCGCCGCTCGGCCATGACACCCGCGCGAGCGCGCGGCCAGGAAGCGGTCAGAGAGAACTGCCGTTAGGTCTCCGACCTGGTGCCGAGAAAGAGCTGCCGGGGCAGCCCGCGCTCCGCCCGCGGCCTCCAGCTCCGCCGGCCCCGGGGTACAGCCCGGCTCCTCGGGCGCGGGGAAAGGTGTGCGGGCGCTGGCGGCTCGCCCCACGCCGAGGCTGAGGCAGGGCGCTCGGCAGCGTTCTCTGTGCTGCGGTCGCACCTGTGCGCGCTGACAGGCGCCGCGGGGCACGACACCGTGGCCAGACCAGACGCGGAGGGATGGGTCTGTCCGCCTGGGTCCTCCCGCCCTGCCGGCCGGAGCGCGCGGCGGGAGAGCCGGGGGAACGCTCTCGGAGGGAGCGCGCTTTCTTTGGAGGCGGCGAAACCCGGGTGAGTTCGAAGAGCCTGTGCGAGGGTCCGCGGGCACCGGGCGCCGCTGGGGGGACCCTCCGGCCTTTTCTTTTTCTCCTGTTCTCTCCGCCTCCGTTAACCCTGCGGACCTTTCCTCCGCCCCTCGGAGGGAAGCCTGCTAGCTCGGGACCACTTCAGTTTTTATTGAAACCAGACAACGGCAGTCCTCGGTACTCAGGGAGGGATGAGGCTGGTGGGAAAGCGAGAGGGCGGGGACTCGGGGGCGACCGGGGCGGCCCTTTCTGGGAGCCTGATCCCTGGAGAGGCGGGAGCGGTTGGCTGCGAGGGAGGCGCGCGGCGCGGGGGCGGTTGTGCTCTGCGCCGGGGGAGCTGGAGTGTGTGTTGTCTTGCGAGTTGTAAGGAAAAGTGCCTTTTTACTGTTTCCACGCCGGTAAGACTGTCCCACCCCACCACCTCGGGTCGACGGAGCAATGCCTAGAGCAAGAGTTGTTCTTGCTGAACTGTGTCTCGCAACCGTTCCGTCTTCTTGCACTTGGCGGTTCCCTCCGCCCCATCCACAATTGTGAATTAAGCTCCTTGATTGCAAATTTGGAGAATGCATTTGGCCAAGTTATGCAAAGTGGCGGAGGTGGCGGGGTGGCGGGGGGGAGGGGGGTGGAGGGGGGAGGTCTCTTTCGGAAGAATCCAGTGCATGGTTTATTAGCTAGACTGAGGAACCGAGAGGTGCTAGACGGGATTTGTGGGGAGCGAGCAGCCTAATTTGTTTTAAATAGCGGGACCCGTGGCAGGAAGTGCTTCATAGAATTGTACGGAAGAGCTAATGTTGCTTGTCAGGTTTTGTAACTCATTCTCCTAACCGCTTGGCAGATAACCTGTTGGTCTGCACTTGTTTTGCTTGCATGTCTCAGCCAAAAGCATTTCGTGCAGAATCTACAGATAGAAACAGGCGGTTTTGCATTAGATGGCCGTGGACAAACATTTTAGCCTTCCATCTGTGTTTGGGGACAAGTGGGTTACTTTTCTAGTAGCTCAGACACTGCCTGGGATTCTCCAGGAAAGCTCTGCACTTGAAAGGGAAATGTTACTCATTTTCCTTTTAGATTTTTACCCTAGATTCTAACTTCTTATTGCCGGGAACTTTTTCTGTACTGTTTCTCTTTTTGCATTTTCGTTTCTATTTCTAATTGAAGACAAAGGGGAAATTTTTATTGATAGTTATAGATAGGTAATGTTACAGAATGTAGTGCAGAACTTTGCTGAAAAGTGACAGTAGAAGGTTTACTAAAATTTGATGTTTCTCAAGAAAAATATCTTGTAACTTCAGATATTGACCTCACCTCCTTGACTCAATTTCCTTGTCTATAAATGGGGATTTTATGTGGCAGGATCATTGTGGATTTCAAGAGATAATGCAAATGAGAGCCCAGCATTAGATCTGCCAAATGGTGGTTTGAAAATGTTTCCTTTTCATTCCCTGAAATCAACAGAGCTGCTTCTTGGTTACAGACCTTAATTTTTGGATGTTCTGTTTGCAAGAATCTTTTTTTCCACTACCTCCTCTTTTGCTCCCTGCATAGTTGTTGCTTGTCTTCCTGCTTCTAGAGGTGAGCATCCATCCTTGGTGTCTTATTTCCAGCTTGAATTACACAAATCAAAGCAAAACTGTTTACTTTTCTTGAGGGTAACTTTGGTGCCTATGTGGGTAGTTAGAGAGTGTGAAGAGAGAGTTTTACCTCTTTCTTTCCTGGCTAGATTCTTCTCTCCTAAAACATTTTGTAATTTTTTTTTTAATTCCTCCTCTTTGCCTACCAGCTCTTCTGTTATCAAAAGGATAATCCTCTCATTAGTTACCTGTAAATAAGTCTTTCCTTGAATGCTTTCTGTGTCAGGTACTTATTAATACGCACATATACATAAACGGTTGCTTTCCACACATAATTCTTATAACACCTCTGTGAGGTTTTATTCCCCAGTTGTTTTTTAAGAATTGAAGAGCACTATGAAGACACATGCACACGTGTGTTTATTGCAGCACCATTTGCAATAGCAAAGACTTGGAACCAACTCAAATGCCCATCAATGATAGACTGGATAAAGAAAATGTGGCACATATACACCATGGAATACTATGCAGCCATAAAAAAGATGAGTTCATGTCTTTTGCAGGGACATGGATGAAGCTGGAAACCATCATCCTCAGCGGACTAACACAGGAACAGAAAACCAAACACTGCATGTTTTCACTCATAAGTGGGAGGTGAACAGTGAGAACACATGGACACAGGGAGGGGAACATCACACACCTGGGCCTATCGGGGGGTGGGGGGCAAGGGGAGGGAGAGCATTAGGACAAATACCTAATGCACGCAGGGCTTAAAACCTAGATGATGGGTTGATAGGTGCAGAAAACCACCATGGCACACGTATACCTATGTAACAAACGTGCACGTTCAGCACATGTATCGCAGAACTTAAAGTGGAAGAAAAAAAAAATTCTCTAGGATTAAGGCCTAGAGATGACAAGTGACCTGTCCAAATTCCTATAGCTCTGTCTCCTGCAACATCTCTGCTCCTTCATATATCCCTGTGCTGCCAGGATTATTTGTCCAGTGGGCTCTGTGCCATTATGTAACACTATTACTCCGTAACTTAAAAATCTAACCTTGTGTTTAAAGGTTCTTGTTAATCCATCCAAGACTGACAATTTATTGTCTCTTAAATCTATCTAAAATCTGTTCCCTTCCTTGTAGCCCACACTTGATTCTCATTTTTTAAATTAATTCATTGACTTCTCAGTTACTGATTTTGGGTGTTAGGGGCTGGATACAAAGATGAATTACAACAGTTCCTGATTCCAGAGGGTTTCCTGATTTAGTATATATTTTAAGCCTCTATACACATACTTAATCTACACCTTGGACCAAAAGAGAGTCAGAAGCAAATTTCTGGGACACTTGTATCTTTATATCTGAGAAAGCTTTATGGCAGAGCTATCCATGTTAGACCTAAGTATCAGGGCCTAGCACTCCTGAATTGGTCAGGATGCTTTTGGTGCAAGAAACAGAAAACCCAACTGAGACTTACCTGTGCATCTGACCTGAAAAGTCCTGAGGGCAGGACTTTTGCTCCATTTCTCTGAAGTCCCCTCAGATGTCTGTTATGTCCTAGGCTGATTTTCCAAGATGACTGACAGCAACTGCCACCATAATCTCACATGGGGATTCCCTGACTTCCTGCCACCCTCCAAAGAGTCCTTTGCCTTAAGGTGATTGACTTAGGCCTTGGTTACTTGAAGCAATAACGGGAACAATGGACATTTGATAAGCTGGGGGCCCATCCCAGAACCAGGGAAGTGGAGTTAAATCTCCTCAGCTAGCTGCTTCACCTTTAAGAAGGACCTGCAGAACACAGGAAGTCAGCTACAGTGTCTATTGTAAGGACCGAATGGATGATTGGATTAAACTAAATTGACTTGAATTAGAATTTAGCCTTACATTTCGTAAAGGACTCTTAGTTGATAGACAGGAATAGGAGGACATGCGTTCTAGGCAAGAGGGAGTTTGGAGAGTAAGCGAGTGTGGAATCATTGGGCAAAAAGCAAATAGCACAATTGGCAGAAGCTGGTTTAGAAGGCAGGAGTGGAAGAAAAGGTGAGAAAGGCAAGTTATTGATGTAATAATAATGGCTAACTTTTATTGAGCTATTGTATGTCAGACCTTGCACTGAGCCCCTCACAAGGACTTATTTCTATTATTAATGGATGCTACAGCATTCCCATTTTACAGGTGGAAAAAGGCCCAGAGTTTAGACACTTGATTTGAGGTCACAAAGCATTCCAGCTCAGATCACCTTGACACCCTGGCCTGCTCCCTCTCCTAAGGTGTTTGGTAGAATACCACCGATAAGCTTTTGAATAAGAATGAGGACATTATGAGTGCTGTGCTCCAGAAAGACAGTCTTGTTAGAGTGTAGGGTGGATTGTTGTGGGTTTGTTAGAGATGGCCAGGGCAGTGAAAAGGCCTGACCTGAAGCCACAGCCATGAGCACAGACTTGAGAGAGGTAATTGTGG
Source organism: Pongo abelii (assembly GCF_028885655.2). Taxonomy (NCBI): domain Eukaryota; kingdom Metazoa; phylum Chordata; class Mammalia; order Primates; family Hominidae; genus Pongo; species Pongo abelii. Next base: position 53,830,649 of record NC_071990.2, on the reverse strand, counting down.
GAGACTGTGTCCAGGATAAGACTTGAAGATCAGTTGGATTTGAGGGCCAGCAAGAGGAGGGGTACTTTTCCAAAGAGAAGAGGGAGCTTTGTGATCAGATGAAAATAGCCCCACAGCCTAGATAGATATTCAGACTAGCCATTTCTTCCAATTCCTCCTCTTCACGGCCAGCCTTTGTCTTAGCTATTTTTTTGGTTGCCTTTCTGCAAGAACATGTTTCTACCACATTTCATCTATTGTCAGCTTTTCACATTTCACATCTGGGTAGAGATGGAGCTTATAATCGGTGGCATCTTCAAATCACTGCAGGTAACTTTCCTCATTTTAATATTACAGAATTGAGATGCCTCCTACACTTGTCCCTGGTGAGAAAAGGAAAGCCTCAATGTTACCAAAGGTGGTGCAGCCAGATGCTGGCAGAGCCAGGCTTCTGGGCTTCTTCCACCAGCTGGGTTACCTCCGCTCCCATGATAGTTATTAAAACACATGTAGCTTCACGTTATAGGTTTATAGTAAGGTACATACATGTTTGTGTGTTTATTAAAACTGAAGTAATTTAAGAAGATTGGAAGGCATGATTGTTTAAGTAGGGTGCCTCATTCTTGTATAGAATCTGGCTGCCTTGGTTTCTTGTCCTAACTTGAAGAAAATCAACTCTGAGCATTGGTCTCTTTTCCTTTAAAGTGAAAGATTAAATTTTATTTTCATTTTTGCCTAGAGCAAATTTTATTTTTTATTTTTGCTTTGTTTCTGTTTGGCCAGGGATAGAGAATGAAAGTGAGATCATTTAGATCTTAGAAAGGTAGATGTTGGCTGGGCACGGTTGCTCGCACCTGTAATCCCAGCACTTTGGGAAGCCATGGTGGGCAGATCATTTGAGCTCAGGAGTTTGCAACCAGCCTGGGCAAATATGGCAAGACCCCATCTGTACAAAAAATACAAAAATTAGCTGGATGTGGTGGTACATGCCTGTAGTCCCAGCGCCTTGGGAGGCTGAGGTGGGAGGATGACTTGAGTCCAGGAGGCGGAGGTTACAGTGAGCCATGATTACACCACTGCACTCCAGCCTGGGTGACAGAGCCAGACTCTGTCCCAAAATAAATAAAGAAAGAAGGAAAGGAGGGAGGGAGGGAAAATGTCAGAACAGGTGATGGAGATTGCAGCAGCAGCCAGCTGCTGGCTTTCTCTTTATGAGATTAAAACATCACTGCTGGAGATGTTCTGGCCTATCCTGACCTGATTTTCAGTTTCTGCAATAGGAACCCTCACCGCCAACCCCAATTTCAACCCATAAATGTTATTACCAGCCTTTTTGGTTCCCACTGGCATGTTTGCTCCATGGTAACATTTTTAGTTGACTTGTAGGCATTCATTTTTAGAATTGTGTAGTCTCTGGATTTAAAATATTCATACTTGGTGACCTTCTAGAAAGACTAAATTCCCACTCTTGCCCCTCCATCCTCTTCTGCCAGTTCTGTGTGAAGTACAGTTGTAATTGCATTCAGGCATGAGTATGTCTTAGTATTCTTTATTATTAGATTGGACTTTTGTACCTTTTATTTGATGTCTGCTGGCTGACTGGGATTTAGGGAAAAATTTCTGATTTATTTTAAGATTTTTAGTGCTGATAGTGGCATGCTTTCTCTAATTGGGAGAATAACAATTTTATTGAAATATACCTGTGATTTTAAACTGTAATCTTTATGGTTATATTAGGTAGGCACCCTCTTGCGAGCACAGGTTCCATCTCTGTTAAGTTCCATATTTACCCCATCCTTTTCCTCATGTCAACAATTTCATCCTGTCAGAATTAATCTCTTATAAGCCCATGCTGAACAGACGTAATTGAAGCCATGCTGGCGAATTGGCCACTCAGGTCTGTGTTTTATGAGTTTCTGAACCCCAAAGTAGTACTTGTTCCTCTTTGGTCTTGGCACAGCAAATGCTACAACAAAGTGAGTGTTGTGAATTTCTCCTTCCCCGAAGAATGGTATTCATGATACCAAATTCAGTAATTATTCATTTGCTTCCAGGGGAGTTTGAAAATGTGGTGTATCTCCCTAGGGGTAGTATTCAGGGTACTTCTGCTTCAGTCTTTGGCAGAAGAAATAATACTTCAATATTTACAGAAGTTGTTGACGCCTCCATCAGCTGTATTTGTTAGAAGCATCTGTGTGAAAATTTGAGTTTGCTTCTGTCCGCACTTCTGCATATTAATCTCTGTTATGGATCTGAGGTGCATTTAAAAGAATACCTCCTGTACTTCTTTTAAGTAAGGACAGCTGTAGGAAGCAGATTGGGATGGCAGCCATGCACCTATGCGGGGTTCCACCTCTGCCACTTAACAGCTGTGTGGGCTTCAGCAGGTAAGTCACTCTACCTCCTTGAGACCCTAGAATCTGTCTAGAACTTGGAAGGTGATAATCCTGTGCCTACTTTGGAGGGTGTTAAAACTATCAGTATTGTACATGAAAGTTAGGTGGGGCACTGACTTAATTTGATTAGCACAGTAAAAACATCTCTCTGTTATACAGGATGTTTATTGAAGCGTTGTTTCTAATAGCAAAAGATTGGAAGAGTTAGTAGACTAAATGTCCTTGAAAAGAATAAATCATGCTACAGCTGGGCAACGGAATATTCTGCAAATTTTAAAGAGAACAAAGCTGTTCTATGGGTACTGAATATAGCTGCTTGGTACCACATAGTAGGCACTTTTCTGAAGTGTTCAACATATATTAATTCACTGTGGCTTCACAAAAGCCTACGAGGTAGGGACCCCAGTTTTACAGATGAGGAAACTAAGATAAAGGTTAAGTCACTTGTCCAAATATCCACAGCTAGTGGGTGGCAGAGGCAGGATTCAAACCCAGGCAGACTGGCTTAAAGACTCTAATCTTGGCCACCCTGCTATGCTGTACACCTGTCAGACCTAAGTAGTGATCTTTGTATTTGCAGCTTTAGATACATGAGAGGAAACAAGGTTGAATTTCTTATTCACCGTTACATTCTGGGAGGCTGACGGTATAATCAACATATAGCTTCTGTTGACAGTAACTAAATAAAGGTTTAGATAAAGAAAGCTAATAGGGAATAACATTTATGATCAATACTTGAAAGAGTGACCGTTTGTTTCTTCCATTATTCCTTATTTTAGATATTTTGAACTTAAACTTCTTTTTTGGGGAAAATCAGAAGTGTACACACTGAATAGGTTATAATTGTTAGTGTAAGAAATCAGTGTTCAAAAGCCCAGTTGAATCAGTCAGTGTTCACTAGCCTGACTGGTCTAGTGTGGCTGGATTAGTATGACTGGTCAAGGGCATCCAGCATTGGTTTCCTTACCGGGTCCTAGCCCCATCTGGTTTAATTTACAAGGTATATATGCTCAGAGAAATGCAGACGGGAGGGAAAGACACCCAAATTCTCTAGGGAGCCTCTATCTCCAGATCGCCTGATCTCCGTTGGGTGAAAATGTAAGTCAGGTGTACAAGTCGTACAAGTTGTGTATAGCTTGACAATGGGAATACTTTTTGAGAAATGTATTCTTAGGCAATTTTGTTGTTGTGTGGTCATCATAGAGTGTTCTTACACAAACCTAGATGGTTACCACATACATAGGGCATATGATATACCACATTGCTCCTAGGCTACAAACCTGTACAGCAAGTTACTGTACTGAATACTGTAGCCAGCTGTAACACAGTGGCAAGTATCTGTATATCTAAATGAAGAAAAGATATAGTAAAAATATAAAAGATAAAAAATGGTACAACTATGTAGGGCACTTGCCGTGAATGGAGCTTGCAGGACTGAAAGTTGCTCTGGGTAAGTCAGTGAGTGGGGAGTGAATGTGAAGGCCTAGGACTTTACTGTACACTCTAGACTTTATAAACACTGTATACTTAGGCTACATTAGGTTTATAAAAAATATTTTTCGATTAGGTGTGGTGGCTCATGTCTGTAATCGCAGCACTTCGTGAGGCTGAGGTGGGACCAGGCATTTAAGACCAGCCTGGGCAATATCACAAGACCCCATCTCTACTTATTTATAATAAAAGTTTTTTTAAAAATATGTATTATTTTAATATATATTTTTCTTCCTTAATACATAAACTGTAGCTTATTGTTTTACATTTCTATTTTACATTTCTATTTTACAAACTTACATTTTTTAAACTTTTTGACTGTTTTGTAATAATACTTAGCTTAAAACACAGGCTGTATGGCTGTATAAAAAATATTTTCTTTCTTCGTATCCTTATTCTTCGAGCTTTTTTTCTCCTTTTAAAGTTTTTAAAACTTTTTTGTTAAAAACTAAAACATACACATTAGCCTAGGCCTGTACAGGGGCAGGATCATCAATGTCACCGTCTTCCATCTCCACATCTTGTCCCACTGAAAGGTCTGTAGGGGCAGTAACACGCATGGAGCTGTCATTTCCTATGACAACAATGCCTTCTTCTGGAATACCTCCTGAAGGACCTATCTGAAGCTGTTTCATAGTTAACTTTTTAAAATACGTAATTAGAAGGCGTACACTCTAAATTAATGATAAAAAAGTATAGTATACTAAATACATAAACCAATGACATAGTTGTTTATCATCAGCATCAAGCGTTATGTACTGTCCATAATTTTATGTGTGATACTGTTACAGGTCTAGCTATGCAGTAGGTTTATTTACACCAGCATCACCACAAATGTGTTATTGTGCTATGATGTCACTAGGCAATAGGAATTTTTCAGCTCCATTATAATCTTATGGGAGTATCTTTGTATATGTGGTCCATTGTTGATTTAAAGGTCATTATGCGATGCGTGACTATATTTTGAAAACATTCTGATAGAGAATGATATTAAGTAATTTTGATACAAGGCCCCATTAAGGGCCACTGTGCTGGGCCATGGTGTTCAGGCTATAGACAAGTCTGCCACCACCTTCAGTTCTCTTAGGATCCTTAGACTCTTTCAGAACTGAGTTTTCTTTCTGGGTGTGGGACACTAGGTTTGGCGACATTGTAATGTCTATAAGTATCAGCATTCCTAAAATAAGAGAATCACAAAATTCATGGGGTGGCTTATATATTCACATGGAATCTGAACAGGTGATAAAACAACTGTTGGTTTCAGAGACATGCTATAGAGGAGATGAATACACAATTGCTAGACTGTGTGTCCCTTTAAAAAATGCTGTATTGTAGCAGGATTTTCCCCCATTTTTTACACATTTAACTTTGCTTCTCCCTCTCCTCACTCACCCTCACACCCAAACAACAGTTATAAAATGTGGGCGTGTAGATTAAGTTTTAAAAAAGAAATGTGTTTTTGTGTTATATGCCTTATTTATGTTACATAGGCTTGAATTAAAATCTTTTAAGACATTTTCGTTTGGGGGGTTGCATAACTAATCTTTATTATGTTTCTCCACCGTCTTTTAATTTCAGCTTAAGGTATCACTGCCTTTGTATACTTTGCACAAATTAGGTTGGAGAACTCGATAATTTCCTCAAATGATAATTTATTTTGAATATTCAAGTAATCACATCAGTTAAGAGACTGCACTCAGATAAGAATCATCAGCAGTTGCCCATAGCAGAAAATGTTGCTTAAAAGCCTTTTGAATATTTGTCTCCCTGTTATTTGCAATTGCAGTCTTTTGGTTTAGATGTTTAGAATATGATTGAAGTAGAGCCCAGACTGCTTAAGCTCAGGCTTTAAGGGAACCATTAGAGGCGTGTGTAGTATCTTGGTGTCTGTTACCTGCCTTGGCCATTGATTGTCTTCTCTACAAGATGCTTCATCCAAGAAGGAAGTTGCCCTTTGAAACAGGTGCCCTTTGAGCTTCTCCAGAGAGACCCATAAAGACATTATCCCGGGACCTCATGTTTCTAGGAGAATGTGATAAATATTGTGATGGTTTCATTTTCAGAGCAGCTCCCTTTTCCTCCTTTTGCAAGGAGTAGGAACAAAAAGCAGCTCCTTTTTGTTTCCTTTGTTCCCTTTGCAAGGGCTTAGAATAGGCTCAGTGTGACCCACGGGAAGTTGGATGTGACTAATGACAGTAAGGTAAGTACTTTTCGTTGACCCCCTGGTACAGAGTTCAGGCTTGAACTTACCTTCTTTTTAAGAAATGGGACTGGCGTATTAAATTTAAAATGTAGGCAAACAGTTGCAAAGTACTGTCAGAAGACTAAATCTCATTGCATGATCTACTTGTCCCATGGATTCAAATATCCATCCACCCACCCACCATCCACCCTTAGATATTTATTTCTAGCCCATCTATTTCTTTTGAGCTCCAGACTCATAACTTTTCATCATTGGGTGCCCCACATACCTCCCCTGTTGGCCAGCGTAGTCAGGAGCACCATCCTCCACCAATTTGCCCAAGCCATTAAGCTGGAAGCAATGCTTGTGTTCTCCTCTGTCATCAACCATGCTCTTACCAAACTTTGCTCAACTGTCGGTCACCAAGTATTACTCATTCATACTCTCTGTCCTTCTAAGCTTATTCCCTTTCCCCACATTGCCCCAGCCTTCCATAGCACGTCAGATCCTTCCTGGACAACTACAATTTCTCCTTGGCTCCTTGCCTCTGTTTTCTTGATTCCTAAAAATTAGATGAGGTTGTACCTGTATAGTGCTTTGCATAGTGTCTGGCATGTTTATCTGGCACGTAGTGTAGGTATCTAGCAATTATTTGCCTGAATGTTTCTCTAAATGCATATGTACCTTTCAAATATAATCAGTCCTATGATATGTGCTAATGGCTGTGTGAAGCTGAGTATGCCTTGATAGCCTGAGAATACATAATGTTTCACAAACGAAGAGCTTACCTGGGCAGGAGACTTTAGAAGGCCAGTTGCCTTGCTTCCAGCTGAAGGAGTAGAACACCAACAGCTCTCAGACCATACAAATTGCTAGACACCTTTTCCTGTTGTGGCATGGTGCAGTGAGGAGCTCTTACCTATGTCTGGAGACATGCCATCTAAGGACTTGTTGGCTGCAGTCTGTGCAGATCTTCAGATACAAGGAGATGGCCATAGCTGTGGTGCTCTGCAGATGTGGCAGTGGCTTCATCAAGATGAACAAGGGGCCCCTGGAGATGATCAAGCTGCTCACACTGCAATACAAGCTGCTACTGGAATTAGGTCTGCTTCTGGACAAGGAACAGCTTGCTGGAATGGACATCCATGTTCGTGCGAAGGGTAGTGGTCATATGGTTCAGATTTATGCTGTCCTTCAGTACATCTCCAAAGCCCTGGTGCCCTGTTACCCAAAATGTGTAGATGAGGCTTCCGAGGAGATCAAAGACACCCTCACCAGGCCTTGCTGGTGGTTCACCCCTGTTGCTATGAATCCAAGAAATTTGCAGGCCCTGGTGCCTGTGCTCACTACCAGAAATCATACAAGTAAGCCCATCACAAAGATCAAGGTTTACCTTTATAGTAAACAATGGTTGAAGGTCTTTAAGGTTAAAAAAATTGCTAGACATCCCAGCTGCCCTAGAAGCAGAGATGACATGTGCTGTTATTTTAAAGGGCCTTGCTTACCTGCATATTACCCGTTAGGGCTTTCAGGTAGAATATATCAATGATAGACCAGTCTGGTGGCACTGTTCCCAAGAACAGAATAGGGTGAACTTTGATGCCTAGGCACTCAAATGCTCCATAATAAAATGATCGTGGAAACTGGCACTCTTACTCCCATTGCCCAGGATGGAGTGCAGTGGCACCATCTCAGCTCATTGCAGCCTCAAATTTCCCAGGCCCAGGTATCCCTCCTACCTCAGCCTCCTGAATAGCTGGGACTACAGGCAAGCACCACCATGCCCAGCTGATTTTTTATATTTTTGGTAGAGACAGGGTTTCACCGTGTTGCCCAGGCTGGTCTTGAATTCCTAGGCTCAAGCAATCTGCCTGCTTCAGCCTCCCAAAATCCTGAGATTACAGGTGTGAGCCATTGTGCCTGGCCTGGCCCTCTTATTTAACCTTGTTTTGGTTGGCAGCAACATTGAGCCCAGGCTAAAGTACATCATACATGTCGGACAGAGCTTATCTGCCTCAGTAGCCACTTGGTCAGTATTTGTTGATCACTTAAACCCACTCAGTGTTGGTCATTTGTCTGTGTTAGCCTCTGCTAAGGAATGTGGACCCTACACGTGACAATACAGTTACCAGTAAAAAGACTCAGTAGGAATTATGAGGTATATACTCGAATCAACAGGTAGTTTATTATTATACTACGGGTATGGCTGTGTATGTTGCAGTTAGGTTCATCTGCAGTGATGGACATGCCAAAATAGTAGTGGTTTGAATAATGGTATCCCAAAACAAAGTAGAAGTGTATATCTCTCATGAAAGGCAGGGTGGATTGTTCAGGGCTAGTATGACCCTGCGTAAATTCCTTGCTCATCATACGTCTGTCAGGCTTAGTGTGGCCTCAGTCTTCCAAGCAGCAGGATGGAAGAAGAAACGGAAAGTAGAAGCGCGGATGGTGCTTTCTTTTACGGGAAGTTCCCAGAAACAGCCTCCTGATAACTTTGCTTACGTCTCATTGGCTAGAACATCACCCCATGGCTGCAGGTGACTGGAAAATCTCATCTTTATTCTGGGTGGCCATGTGCAGCTAAAAGTACTGCTAGTGTTTGTAGAGTTTGGGCAAGAACCGGCTGTCTGTGCCATGAGTGGTAGACGAGACCAGCAGTCCCCACTCACTTGGAACTGAGAGTCCGGGGGAAGGATAGTGACAAAATAAACAGATACTTACAGTGACAAGGCCTCTGAGAGGTCTGCGAAGGCGTGCCCTGCGAGTAAACAGGAAGGACACCTAAATCAGACTGGTGGGGTGGGGGAGGGGATCAGGAAACGTTGCCTGGAGACTAAGCAAGAATCTCTCTGGACTGAGGAAATGGGCAGAGTATTGAAGCAAAGGCTGGGAGGCAAAGGGGGCAGGTAGTTGGGTGATGGAGGAGCATATGAGGAACAGAAAGTAGACCAGGGAAGCCAGAGGGAGACAGGGTTCTGATCACATGGACCCTGGGGCCACAGGGATGGGTTTGGTCATTTTCCCTGGAGCCTTTAACTGGTTTCTGGAGGTGAGTAACCTAGACAGGTGCTTTCAGGGGGTGAGGAGCAGCACAAGACTACAGGCAGGAAATATCCACTAGGAGAGAGTGTACTAATCTGGTTGGGAAATGATGGTGGCTTCAACTACGTAGTGGCTTTGGGGATCAAGAGAAGTGGATGCAAATCCTGTAAATCCCATAGAGCTTGGAATTTAGAAATAATTTGGCCTTTTCACATAATAGGTGATGAAACCAAGAATGAGAATTTAAATGGCTGCCCAGAATCACACAGCTAGCTGTGGAGCATCACCGGATATAATTTCTCTATCTATCTCTTTCCTTTATGTCACTGTTGAATGTGCTGATTTGGGAGAACAGGGCATTGTGGGCATTTTGGAGCCAGCAACAGGACCTGAATCCTGGTGTCCATTGCAGAGGGAGGAGTCCACCCTGCTTTCGGGGCTGGATTCCTGGTAAGGTTATGGGGCAGGTCACAGAAATGAGGGAGTTGGAAGGAAAAACCAGGTGTGAGAAGATGATGGATTCAGTTTTTGGTTTGTTGATTTTGAGATTCAGGACCACCATCTGTAGGTGGAGAGAGATCAGATGGAAACTGGTCCTTGAGATTGGAATTGGGGATGCAGGATTGGGTGGAATTGGTCAAAACTTTTCTATACCCTTTCTTTAAATCTCTCCAGTGAAAGGGATGCAGCAACTGTTTTTGAGTCCATTTTTGAGTCCATGTACCTTAGAGATTTTTCCAGTGTTTAGCCCTGAATAATTTTTGCTGCAATTTGAATTCTGTGTAACCACAAAAATTTAATAAAAATAAAATAGGTTAATACTTAAAAATTAGTAAATTAAAATAAATTAAGTAAAGATAAAAGTTATATGGCCCTCCCTTGCATATTTTACCCTGTGCTGCAGGTCTTCTCAGGAGCCTCTCTGGCTCTGGTTGGTCTCTTGGTCCAGGCTGTGGCCTCTGTCTCCTGGGATTTCATACTGTAAGATTTCTCCAACTGAGTTTGGGAGGCTGAAGCCCCAGACAGAACTTGATGGCTTGTGCTGAAAAAGGGGAAATGGGTTCTGCTTGCTATAACGTGTTAAATTCTGTTTTTAAAATGTCAGTTTGGCATCAAACACTTTTTTGGACATGTTTACATCCTAAGAGTTTTTGGTTTCAGAAGTTTTTTGTCCTTCACAATTAACTTGGCTGCAGTGATTAAAGTATAGCCTATTTCCTGGGAAATGGGAGAGAAACAATTTCAGAGCCACTGTAGACCATATTGACATTAGAGATTGTTTTCTAGGATACCATAGACAGGGAGGTCAATAGACAGGCAACGTGGTATCATAGTTGTTTTATCTCTCCCTGGTCACTGTCCTTCTACCTAATGTTGTTTCACCATGGAATTTGAGCTTACAGGTGAAAAAGACTTTCAATGAATACTGCACCAAGTATAATTTAAACATTTTAAATCCTATATAGATATGGGGCATGACTAATAGAGTAATGACTTCCATAAACCACACATGAAAACTGCTTTAATTATAATTATCATTACTTTTATTCCCCAGAAAGGGAAATACGGTTAAAACAAGAGAGCCTATTCATTCTAAGTTGACCAGTTAAATTTCTTGTTCTCCCTTCCCTTTGTCCTTTGATTTGATAAAAATAAGATTTTTGTATGCTAAATTGTGAGTATTCATTTACATTAATCAGTATCCCTATAAGACAGAGCCCCAGCAAACATAAACTGAGTGCAGCACGATTTAAAACAGAGAGGGAGGAGACAGTCTTGGTCCTGTTCTTGGTGCTCTGCCCATTACTAATGTCTCAGTTGTACTGTCCACTATAAACAGTCATGATTTTTTTCCCCATTCTTCAGATCAAGTCGGTTTCCTCTAATGAGAAGGCATTTCTCTGTAATGTTTTCCAAATGAATAAAGCAAACAGCAAGCATTTTGTTGGGAGAAACCTGCAAGTGTCCCTTCTGTGGCTGTGAACTAATGATCTTTCAGAGGTCTAGTTTAAAAGCACTGAGTTTCTTCATGACCCATGAGAATATGTAATACACCTTTATAGCAGGTAAGTGTTGAGGTTCACACAGGATTAACACTCTCTTTAACACCATTCTCTTGCAAAGGGATACTCTTCCCAACCCTGAAAGGCATGCTTGGAGAGGTGGAATGTCACTCCCAGATTCTTATTTTAGAGAAGGGAGTGTCATGTAATTTTCTCCCTACCTTATTTATTCATTCTCTCCCCTCTCCCCCTTGCTGACCTGCTTTTCTTCCTTCAGCCAGGTCTTCGCTTTAAGGAGTCAGCTGAGCTTCAGCCACTGATGCTGGGGGCACATAGTGGCCCAAGCCACCCTGTAGCTGTACCCTTTTGGGGAGGGTTTTTGTAAAGGGCTTTCGTGTTTTTGTAAAGTTTTGAAGAACCTCTTACATGATACAGTTTGAACTGATTAGCAAACAGAGCCAAAGAAACTAGTACCTGATGAAAACTGACTGACATGGTAGGCAAATGGAAAGTTTGGTTTCCAAAAAGTGTGTGTTGTGGCAAGTTGAATCAGAAAAATGAATTTTTGACTTTGATTCTGAGTGATCACTCCTCTACACACTCCCCTTTCTCTTTCTCTCCTTGCCCTCTCCATTTCACTCCCTCTCCATTCTCTCTCCACCTCTTTTCCCTCCTCCTCCTCTTCCTTTCTGTGTGTGTGTTTGTATGTATAACAACACTTCAGCATTTATGTAGTGGTTGATAATTGAATACATTCTATTTGCAGTACTACCTAATGTGATTTAACCACAGGAAACTTGCTTCTCTCATTATTTATGATTTTAAATTTTAGTTTTTGGTGATTAAGTCTCCATGAGGAGCATCCTCATTTGGAAGGAGAGTTAGTATCATGCTGTGGCTAAAGAAACTCAGTTTTTATGCCTACCAATAATGTGAAAATCACCTCACTCCTGTTTGGCCGATTGGGTTGAATTTCTGTTAATACCATACTGAATGTAACTTGACGAGTTAGTAGGGAACTGTTAACAACTTATTTCACAGAGTATTTCTAGTTATTGATGTAGTTTGGGTGTTTGTTCCCTCCAAATCTCATGTTAAAATTTCATCCCCAATGTTTGAGGTGGGGCCTACTTGGAGGTGTTTGGGTCGTGGAGATGAATCCCTCATGAGTGACTTGGTGCCCTCTCATGGTAAAGAGTTCATGTGAGATCTGTTTGTGTAAAAGAGCCTGGCATCTCTCTCTTGCTCTTCTTTGTCTTGCTTCCTCTCTCACCATGTGACACTCTTGGTCCCCCTTCACCTTTCACAGTGAGTAAAAGCTTCCTGAGGCCCCACCAGAAGCAGATGCTGGCACTCTGCTGCCTGTGCAGTCTGCAGAACTGTGAGCTAAAATAAACCTCTTTATAAATTACCCTGTCTCAGATATTCCTTTATAGCAACACCAAACGGACTAATACAGTTACAATATATTTAGTGTAAGATTTATTCATTATAATTAGCTTATTTCCAAAATGACCATTTTAACAAACTTCAAATATTTGAGTGTTAGATTTTTAAACTTGGTGTACTCCAAGTTTCATTTAACTGCTAAAGGACAAGTTTAGTCATACACTGTATAACCATATTTTGGTCAGTGATGAACTGCCTATATAATGGTGGTCCCATAAGATTATAATGGAACTGAAAAATTCCTCTTGCCTGGTGAAGTAGGGGTTATCTTAATGTCCTAGGGCAGTGTATTACTCATGTGTTTGTGGAGATGTTGGTGTAAACCTACTGCACTGCTAATTCTATAAAAGTATCACACATACAATTACGTACCATATACAGTGCTTGATAGGGATAATAAACAACTATGTTACTGGTTTACGTATTTACTGTACTTTTTATCATTTTAAAAATTTTTATTTATTTATTTTGGAAATGGGGTCTCGCTCTTGTCATTCATGCTGGAGTGCAGTGGTGTAATCACAGCTCGCTGCAGGCTTGATTTCCTGGGCTCATGCAGTCCTCCCACCTCAGCTTCCAAGTAGCTGGGACCACAGGTATGTACCACCATACCTGGCTTTTTAAATTTTTTGTTGAGATGGGGTCCCACTGTGTTGCCCAGGCAGATCTTCAACTCCTGGGCTCCAGCAGTCCTTCCACCTCGGTCTCCCAAAATGTTGGTATTACAGGCATGAGCCACTGCCTGTCATTATTTTAAAGAGTACTTCTTCTACTTACCAAAAAATAAAGTTAATGGTGAAACAGCTTCCGGCAGGTCTTTCAGGTGGTATTCCTGAAGAAAACATTGTTATCACATGTTATTCCCCCTGAAGGCTTTCCAGTGGGACAAGATGTAGAAGGGAAGACAGTGATATTGAAGATCCTGAGTAGGCCTAGGCTAATGTATGTGTTTCTGTCTTAGTTTTTAAGGAAAAAAAAAAAGTTTTAAAAGAAAAATTAGTAGAAAAAAGCTTACAGAATGAGTATAAAGAAAATAATTTTTGTGCAGCTGGACTATGTATTTGTGTTGTGTTATTACAAAAGAGTCAAAAGTTAAAATGTAAAAGTCTGTAAAACTCATGAACAGTGGCATGCACCTGTAGTCCCAGCTACTCGGAGGCTGAAGAGGCGGGATCACTTGAGGTCAGGAGTTCGAGGCTGCAGTGAGCTATGATTACACCTGTGGATAGCCCCACTGGGCAACATAGACTCTGTCCCTAAAAAAAAAAAAGTTTATAAAGAAAAAAATGTTACCATAAGCTAAGGTTAATTTATTATTGAGGAAGAAAAAATGTTAAAATAAATTTAGTGTAGCCTCAGCGTAGTGTTTAGCCTCAGTGTAGTATTTATAATGTCTACAGTGTGCAGTAATGTCCTAGGCCTTCACAGTCATTCACCACTCACTGACTTATCCAGAGCAATGTCTGTTCATGGTAAGTGCCCTGTACAGGTGTATCGGTTTTTATTTTTTATATTCTATTTTTATTATGCCTTTTCTTTGTTGAGCTATACAAATACTTGCCACTGTGTTATGGTTGCCTGCAGTATTCAGTATAGTAACATGCCGAACAGGTTAATTGTAGCCTAGGAGCAGTAGGTTTTACCATATAGCCTGCATGTGTAGTAGGCCGTACATCTAGGTTTGTGTAAATACACTCTATGATGTTCTCACGATGAAATCGCCCAGTGATACATTTCTAACAATGTATTGCCATTGTTAAGTGACGCGTCTGTAGAAGCTCTTTATTTTTAAAGTGTATTTGGGTTATTTGCCATTAAGATAAGAAGCTAAATATATAATGTCTTTTTAGAAATAAAATCTTACAGAAGAGGAAAATTCTACGTGCAGTTTTTAATACAACAGCTCTCAAACTTTTTGGTCTGAAGACACACTATTCTCTCTTTTTTATTTTTTTTTTTTTTCTGAGACAAAGTCTTGCTCTTGTCCCCCAGGCTGAGTGCGATGGCATGATTTCGACTCACTGCAACCTCTGCCTTCTGGGTTCCAGCAATTCTCCTGCCTCAGCCTCCCCAGTAGCTGGGATTACAGGTGCCTACTACCACGCCTGGCTAATTTTTCTATTTTTAGTAGAGACAGGGTTTCACTGTGTTGGCCAGGCTGGTCTCGAACTCCTGACCTCAGGTGATCCACCTGCCTCAGCCTCCCAAAGTCCCGGGATTACAGGCATGAGCCACTGCACCTGGCCAACATACTATTCTTAGACAAAGTGGCCTGAGAGAAAAACATTTTAAAAAGCAAAAGGAAAAAAAGATAAGATTTGTGCTATTAAATGTTACTGAGAAACTCAAAGAGCTTTTGTTTGTGTGGATTATATCTATTAGTGTTTACCTTATTAGAAATCCATTTTAAATTGTTTTAAAATACAGGTTTAAAACAATTATGAAAACATGTAAAAATAACCTATTGTATGATAATAAAGTATATATTTTTCAAAATATATTTCAAAATATAAAAATGTATTTTTCAAAACTTTTGGTGACAGTGAAAAAGTAATCTATAGGAGGAAGTAATCTAGTAGGAGGAGGAGGGGGAGGGGGAGGGGGAGGAGGAGTAATAGTAGTATGAAAATAGTTTCCATCTTACAGAACTCCTGAAAATGGCCTGGGGACTTTCAGAGATGTTTGGACTACTCTTTGGGAATCCATGTAATAGGTCCTGTTTATTGCCTTTTTTTTTTTGAGATAGAGTCTCACTCTGTCACCCAGGCTGGTGTGCAGTGGCGTGATCTTGGCTCCCTGCAAGCTCCGTCTCCCAGGTTCACGCCATTCTCCGGCCTCAGCCTCCGGAGTAGCTGGGACTACAGGTGCCCGCCACCATGCCCGGCTAATTTTTTTGTATTGTTTTAGTAGAGATGGGGTTTCACCATGTTAGCCCGGATGGATCTCCTGACCTCATGATCTGCCCGCCTTGGCCTCCCAAAGCGCTGAGATTACAGGCATAAGCCACTGCGCCTGGCCATTTATTGCATTTTTAAAGGACCACCCTTCTGCTTAGTTATAAAAACATTTTTCCTTCTTGCTTCAGCAGCCATTGCCTCCTGTTTCCTTCTGCCTAAATAAATTTCGTGTTTTATGCCACAGGCTCTATGTGTGTCACCTTCACATGTGAACTTCAGCAGGTGGGCTGGTTTTGGTCTTTTTATCAAATGAACATATCTGTAAGGTACTTTTTGTAGATAGGACAGTATTTAAAAGCAAGCTTATGTTCTCTTAACAACACTGGTTGCTTGCTTTAGTGTTCTATGGGAAGGCTGTAGTGGTCAGTTTTTAAAATAAAAACCCAAAACAGCAAGGAGTAAACGAAGAGATTAAGGTCTCAGTGTAGCATTAATAGCTTTTTAGATGTTCATTTTATTTTTTTAATTCATCCTTTTCTCTTTGTTATCTATACATTACAGTATTTAGGCTTCCAGACTAGCAACCTTTTGGAATAGTTTTAAAATAGCTGATTTCTTTTTTGTTCCCGTCTCTTGGATAGATACTGCTTGACCTTTTTTTAACTGTTGATTTTGGATAATGCCTTTGTTTTAATAAAAAATTGCTGCATCATGTCCCACATCTCCATCTTGTTTTATGTAACCATTTAACCTTTAATTCTATGTGTTACAAAAAGATTTCCTCTGGCCTTTTTTGTATAATGTCAGATCAACTAGAGATCTGCTTTGGGGACTGTAAATAGAGCATTAGCTTCCTCTTGATTTTACTCTAAGGAATTCTTTTAAGATTTTTATAACCTCAGATTCTTTGATACCTGAATCAGGTACCAGTACAATTGAGCTACTGTATTTCCAGATGCTCAGATTTTTTTTAATGGGATATATTTTGCACTATCCAATATAGTAGTCACTAACTACTACTAGTTTTTGAGCATTTGAAATGTGGTTAATACAATTGAGAAACAGAATTTTTAGTTTTTCATTTCAGTTTACTTAAATAGCTATTTGTGCCCTTGTCTGTCTCATTGGGCAGTGCAGTGCCAAAGGTATCTGGCAGTTTCTTTTTAAATTTGTGGGTTCATTCATTCATTTTAACGAGTGTTTTTTTATATGTGTGGTAGCCAGTAGGTTTTTTACTATCTGTGGTTGTCTTATTGCTGGAAACGGAACTAGAGGGATACAGGAGGTGGAAAAGTGGAGGCTATTGATAATTGGCTGACTTTTATGGGGTCTTGGGATCATTGTAGATGAGATTTGAGGGGAAAATAAAGTTCAGGGAAGGACTTTTAGGTTGAACACTGGAGCTGATTTGTCAGCAGAAGAAAAGGATCCAATCGAGAGAGGAGATGGAAGGTAAAAGGCAAATGGGAGATGAATAAATTCTTGAAAGAAATGGGAAAAGATCCAGAGTATAAGCGGAGCGATGGAAAGATACTCTATGAATTGGGAGGGTGAAGAGGGACTTTTAAAAAAGTTATTTGAAACTTTTCAATTGAAGTGTAATTTACATAATATAAGCCATTTTTAAATGTTCAACTCAGTGGCATTTAATACATCCACAGTGTTGTTTGCCACAGTCACCTCTAATTCCAAAACATTTTCACATCCCCAAAGGAGACCACTGCCAGTTAGCAGCAGCCACTTGCCATTCTCCCCTCTCCTGAGCCCCTGACAGCCACCCATCTGCTTTCTGTCTCTGTAGATTTGCCTATTCTGAATATTTCCTATAAATGGAATCATACAATATGTGACCTCTTGTATCTGGCCTCTCTCACTTAGCATAATGTTTTAAAGTTTCATCCACCCCTGTTGTAGCGTGTGAAGAGTGACCATTGAAGGAGGGGGACTTTTAAGGGATTCATAGGGACTGTCCAGATATCAGCAAAACCGTCAATTCTGCTTGCTGGATTTACCTAGCAGTGAGGCGCCACAGGGGTAGGTTGGGCATCAGGAGTATTTGTGACTGTAGCTTCCAGCCTGAGTAAGGAGGGTGGGGACAAAGATCTGCTTTGGTGATGGCAGATTGCCTGCTAGGGAAGGCAGACAGGAGGAGTGAGTGGATAGAAACTTGTCAGAAGAGGGAGCAGAATATCCTGTTTCAAAGGATTTGGGTCCATTTGGAGTCCTAAGTTAGAGAATGCATGTGGAAACATGAGCTCATCTAAAGTAGGGTCATCTTATCTGTTTGTAGGTCAGCGTCACCCATAACTGTCTGCTGCAGTAGTGGTGGACACACAGTTTCTAAAGTTGCAAGCAAGATGAAAAGTTCTGTAATCTTGCCCTGATTGGGTAATGGTGCCAAGCGCTTGTTGTGAGTGCCTCCTGCTCTGCTGGAAGCAAGGTGAGGGAAAGCAGACCTTGGGTTTTTTCTGCTTTCTCGTGAAGGCCAGTATGGCTGAGTCACCGTACTTGCTGGTGCCTAGGGCAAAACTGCTTTCCAGGCTGCTTTCCAGCCTCACAGTCATCCCACAGATACATAACGCCTCAAGGACTTAGATGTTAACCACAGGTTAAATAATTTGTATTTGGGGTATGATTAGAATGTACACAGAGGGACCTAACCTAGTCTGGAGCTCTGCGGGAGGAATCAGGGAAGATTACTCTGGTGTGCACAGATAGAGGGGAAGTAGGACAGGTGGGTAAGGGAGCTTTCCCTGCTTGGGAGCTGCTGGAGTCAAGGACACACTGCAGAACTTGAAAAGGAAACGGGTGGGGTTGGGGGCAGTGAGCAAGAGGGGAGGGCAGAAGTTGGGCTAGGGAAAGCAGGTATGGGCCTGGGTGTGAAAGGGCCTCTAAGCCAAGTGAGGGATTGTAGGCTGTTTCCAAAGAGCAAGGTGACAAAAAGCTTCAGGCAAGAGTGGCCCCACTGATTTTGGTGGTTAAAAAGAACTCAGGTGCAACGTGGAGGTGGATAGAAGGAGGCAAGAATGAGTGCCTGAAAGCCAGCTGGAAGTCCACAGGAAAGAAAATGGGCCTTGATGGTGCAGCTAGGAAGACGTGGATATTTATAAGATGCTCAAGACGATGGCTTCAACAGGCTAAGAGATGACTGAGTTATTCTGATATCCTACCCTTTCTGTCTACTGTGTCCTTTCACACCTCTGTATCTCTTCATGCTGTGCCTTCTGCTTGAAATATCCACCAAGCATTCTGCCTCCTAGGCGTTCCACCCTGCAAAGTCCTTAATAACCTGGCCAAATGCCACTTGCATGAAGTCTTCCCTGATGCTTTGTCCAGAGTTAATTCATTTAACAAATATTTATGGAGCATCCACGTTTTAATGTGCCTTAAATCATTGCTGACTTGGTTTTCTGGTCGAGTGGAATGTTTAACACATGCCAGCCAATTAACATGTCTGCTTAATAAAGTTGAGGTAAAATTTGAGACACTTTTCAGGCCTACCAAGTATCACAATTTTTCCCAGATTGTGGCAGCCCACTCCTGCCTCCACTTCTTGAGTAGCAATTTCCTTATTTCTTTCCCCTGCTCCTTGGCCTACCCAAACCTACCAGTCTCTTAAGTGACAGTGGAAGTCCCCTTCCTCTGGTGAAGCCTCTCCCTTTGTCCCAAGCCTGGATCTCCCTCCTGAGCAAAGCCCTCAGCCCTGTGACTCTCTATCTCTGACTGGGTGCTAGTGGGAAATTAACTTTTCATGTGAGTCTGGTTCTTTCAGTCGTTCAGAAACTCTCTCAGGCTCACTCCATCCACAAGAGTGCTTATGAATACTTGACAGGCATAAATATCTACAGGGTGCGGTATCACATCACCTTCATGGTGTTCCATAAATGATAGGTAAGATACGGGCACTTTTTAAATAAACAACATTTGGACATAAGTATCAGATATTTGGCTTACGACACAGTAATGGGTATCTTAAGCCTAGAAGTTGTGTTTTAGATTGAAGAATCATACATGATTCTCTTTGGCTGTTATTTATCTATAAATTGTCCTGTCCTTGGATAGGATATCTAGACACATGTGAAGTGGTCATTAGTAAATTGAGTGTGAAACGTGGCATTTTGGAGAATAAATTGTGAAGCAACCTCCCTGAAAACTTACCAGTAGGATAGGACATTCATGTTAGCGAGTGGACCTAGGATGTTGGGCAGAGTCAGGGAGACCAGGTGACTTTTAGCACAGTGCTTTTTCTACCTTGTTTCTGTCTAGATGGAACAGGGTTATCAGTGTCCAGGAAAAAAGTCTTTGGCTTCGGGTTAATTTGTACGCCCCAGCCATTGAAGAGAGTGGGGTACTTATTTATGCAATATCACCCTAGGCCTTTTCTAGTGTTTGCATATCATCTCTCTACAAGTTTCTTCTGTCAAACCTCAAGCTAATTCTTCTGTCAAACCTCAAGCTAATTCTTTTCCTTTTTGATACACTTCGGAGGTGAAGAAATTCTGATTTTTTTTGGTATGATAGCCCATTCCTCTACTTTCTCTCCAAACTAAGACTAAGTAGTTATCCTAGAGTCGTTGCTATAGACCAGTGTTCTGTCCTCCTTCCTGATTCTATTTCTTTTCCTTTTTTTTTTTGAGACAGGATCTCCCTCTTGTCACCAGGCTGGAATGCAGTGGTGCCATCTTGGCTCACTGCATCCTCACCTCATAGGCTCAAGCCATCCTCCTGCCTCAGCCTCCAGAGTAGCTGGGACCACAGGCACACACCACCACACCCAGCTAATTTGCCTATTTTTTGTAGAGGTGGGGTTTCTCCATGTTGCCCAGGCTGGTCTCAAACTCCTGGGCTCAAACGATCTGCCTGCCTCGGCCTCCCAAAGTGTTGGGATTATAGCTGTGAGCCACTGTGCCCGGTCCCCAATTCTTTTAACTCTACTTAATCCATGTTTTTAAATGTTATTTTTAGTTATATAAACTTACTCAGTCAATATCCATAGAGATCTGTAACTGTTTTTCTTTTTTTTTTCTTTTTTTTTTTTTCTGAGGCAGAGTCTCGTTCTGACTCCCAGGCTGGAGTGCAGTAGCACAGTCTCAGCTCACTGCAACCTCTGCCTTCCTTCCAAGTTAAAGCAGTTCTCCTGCTTCAGCCTCCTGAGTAGCTGGGATTACAAGCGTGTGCCACCATGCCAGGCTAGTTTTTGTGTTTTTAATAGAGACAAGGTTTCACTATGTTGACCAGGCTGGTCTTGAACTCCTGACCTCAAGTGATCAGCCTGCCTCAGTCTCCCAAAGTGCTAGGATTAACAGGCATGAGCCACTGCACACGACCCATAACTGATTTTCTTAAATTCTGCATATCCATATTTTAAAAGGGATATGGGAAGAGCTTGTTACTTATCCTGGCTTTAGAAACTGACTAATACTGGGCCGGGCGCGGTGGCCCATGCCTGTAATCCCAGTACTTTGGGAGGCTGAGGCGGGTGGATCACCTGAGGTCGGGAGTTCGAGACCAGCCTGACCAACATGGAGAAACCCTGTCTGTACTAAAAATACAAAAATTAACCAGGTGTGGTGGCGGGCACCTGTAATCCCAGCTACTGGGGAGGCTGAGGCAGGAGAATCGCTTGAACTCGGGAGGCGGAGGTTGCGGTGAGCGAAGATCACGCCACTGCATTTCAGCCTGGGCAACAAGAGCAAAACTCCGTCTCAAAAAAAAAAAAAAAGCTGGGTAGTATTGAACATGGTAGAGCCATTTCTCATTCTATGAAGTTTCTATTTGAGGCTTTTTTAGTCATAGCTTCACTGAGATCATGTTATCACTGTATTTGTTTTTATGTCATGTCTAGGCAGGCCTACTTACCTGAGAATTAACATGACCTCGTTTATCCTGTTTCTAGGATGCCAAAATCTGATGATTCATTTGAATGGGGAATAAAAACCAAATTAAGTGTCACATAAACATTGTAATTAATGTAACCATTGACTCACTGACATTCTATATTTTACACCATTGTCTCGGTGTTAGATTGTCTTGGACATAAACTGTTCCTCACCTAAATCTTAGACTACTACTTGGGACCCAGTAGTGTGTTACAGGTATCTGTAGGTTGCTAGTTTGATGCATTTTTGTATTTTCCTAACAGTTAAATTTAATCTCAATATGATTGACAGTTAAAAGTGCAGGTTGTGGAGCCAACATCCAGGGTTTGAATCCCATTTTCCAACTGAGCAAGTGCAGGCTCGGTAACTGAGCTTACTGAGAAGATTATATTAAATAGCGCATGTGAAGTGCGTGGTACGATGCTTAGCACACATTAAGTGTTCAGTGTTAGCTACTATGATTATTATCCTTGGTGTGTTTTCTGTTTTTAATGGTGTTATGGTCCTGAAGCAAGGGACTCAATAAAGGAAGAACATTATGGTTTCATAATGAAATCCTCTTAACTCATTAGTGAAGCATTACAATCTGTAATGATGCAAGCTTTGTTTGATGCTGTAACAAATTAGGCCAGAGTTAATGCCATTTCCTGTTAAACCTTGGATAGCTTATCTTAGTACTTGACTGATGTTTTGCTGGTGGAGTCTTCTTTTTCAGTGTGACATAATTCCCAGATAGTGGGCTGGTTGTCCTCGTGAGGATTTTAATGCCCAGGTAGGAATTGGTTGATTCTAAATGGAAGCTGTTGTGTTTTATGCTGTTTGTTTATTCTAGGTGTGGTGATTGAGCCGAAAAGTGCAGGCAAGAGGACTCTGGGGTTTCTCATTTGTGTCCTGTGACATGAGTATGAAATCTCTCTGTGAGCAAGTAAAAATATTTTTCCAACTGCTCACTTAGTGTCTCCACATGGGATTGGAAAAATCAAGCGGTTTTATGCTGCTTTATTGACAATAATACTAATAACATAAACCAAATTTGGCTGACTCAGCTACTGATTAGCAAAAATAGCCTGTCTTCTGTGAAATGTTGTATATATAATTAAAAAAAAACTGGAAGAGTCTTCTTACTTCAAGTTCTTAAATACTTTAAAAATTTGGCTTTTTTAAAGGTGGTTTTGTGCCTCTCTCACCAGAAGTGAATTTTCTGTTGTTTACAGGGTTCCTGTAAAGCTGTGGATGGGTTTGTAGATTCAGTTTTTTAAATGACAGTCCATGTCCCCAGACAGAATAGATATTTAACAAATGCTTGAACTGTGCTTTTTAAAATCCATACTTCTTCTGAAGGATTGCTGTTGTTTATGTGAAGCATAATACTTATTAGAGGTTTTAAAAATTGGTAACTAGATTTAGCTCCTTGGTTTGAGGGGGAGTTTTTGTGGAATGCAGACAGTTCTATTTACTATGTACTAATAACCTGAGAGAAAGGCTCCTAACATAGGTGACCTGTTAACAAATACCAGCTTATGTTCACAAATTAATCCTTAGGCAAGCAGAGCACATACAGAATTTGCCATTTCACTTTTCTCTTACCAGTGTTAGCCGAAATGGCTCTTTACACAAATTTTCAATGTATATATTTAGTGTTTATTTATTCAGCTGTTGGAATTTCTGTATGATTTATATTTCTGACATACTAGTATAGTGTTTTACATTAGACTAAATTAATGAAGAATTTTTTTCTTCATGAGATTGTCCAGTTATGGCAATGGTTGCAGTTATAAAGGCTGTTTACATAGACCTTGCAAGTAGGAACATTAATACATAAAAATGTTTGAAAAGGAATTTTGCAATGCGTTCTAAGACTCTTCGACCTAATTGGCCAATTTCTGGGAGTCTCACCCATGGAAATACTTTAATATACAGCTAAAGTTTTATGTGTAAAGATGTTTATTGCAATATTATTTGAAAATAGTGAAACCTTGGAAACATTAAATGTCTAATATTGGAGGAATAAATAAAAGTATTTATATAAATGTTGCTTCAGAAGTCAAATTAGGTTCATGAAAATGATTGCTGGCAGCCTTCGTGCAGGTAAATGATCCAAATGCAGAACCGTGGATGGTGATGCGCATGATTTCTGCAGGACTGACCCTGCTTGTGTGATTTAACCCTCTTGTCACAGGTAACGTTATTTGGAAATGTCTCTGCAGTACACATACTCTTTGGTATGGCATGGACTGTCAATTCCGAGTATGACCTCTTGCTTCATACCCAACAGAACATCTTACATAAGGAAGAAGGCAGGGGTCTCTTGTCTGGTGATTATCACAAGCATGGATGAGCTTCTGCAGCAGTTCATCAAAGAATCCAGTTGGTGGAAGGATTCAGTTGGCTATTGCCATTGTAATTTGCTCTTCCCTATTTTTCTCATGGGTCTCCATATACATAAATAAGGAGAGGTGATCCTTCTGGCCACCTTACTGCAAGACAGTAGTTTAAATGAATTCAAGAATCCTGTTTTTTAAAGTGAATATTTTCAGTCATTTAAAAAAAATAAACATTGGGATAATAAGCCGGTTTCTAAGGAGTTAATTTCTGGTAATTACAGCGAATACTAGAGATGGTTTGTTTTTTCAGTCCTAAGAACTTTTTAAGGCTGCCTGCAATTCAATATACGATTGGGTGGGACTAGTAAGAGGTGGGGCCTGATATTCTGTGGAAGGAAGCCTTTTCTACTCTGCTATGTCCTAGCATAGTAGAAAAGACACTAGAACAAAAGTTAAGAAATGTGGGGTTTTGGCCGGGCGTGGTGGCTCACGCCTGTAATCCCAGCACTTTGGGAGGCCAAGGTGGGTGGATCATGAGGTCAGGAGATCGAGACCATGGTGAAACCCCGTCTCTACTAAAAATACAAAAAATTAGCCGGGCGCGGTGGTGGGCGCTTGTAGTCCCAGCTACTTGGAGGCTGAGGCAGGAGAATGGCGTGAACCCGGGAGGAGGAGCTTGCAGTGAGCCAGGATCGCGCCACTGCACTCCAGCCTGGCAACAGAGCACAACTATGTCTCAAAAAAAAAAAAAAAATGTGGGGTTGTTTTGTTTTGTTTTGTTTTTGAGACAGAGACTCATTCTGTCACCTAGGCTGGGGTGCAGTGGTGCGATCTTGGCTCACTGCAACCTCTGCCTCCTGGGTTCAGGTGATTCTTGTGCCTCAGGCTCCCGAGTAGCAGGAATTACAGGTGTGCACCACCACACCCAGCTAATTTTTTTTATTTTTAGTAGAGACAGGGTTTTGCCACGTTGGTCAGGCTGGTCTCAAACTTCTGGGCTCAAGGGATTCAGACTGCCTCAGCCTCCCAAAGTGGTGGGATTACAGGCATGAGCCACTGCATCTGGCCAGAAATATGAGTTGTAATCAATCCAGCTTCATCTCTATGTGACTTGGGCAAATATATAAACCTGGTAGATACATAGGATTCAAACCAAACCTTCGTCTTACTTACACATTTCCAAGGATCAAACCAGATAATATGAGAGTACTCTGAAAATAAAAAGTGTTTACAAAGATGACAAAGGGCTGCACACAACTAAAATAGAGGAGAGCAGGGTTTGAGTAATATATTGAAATAGAAGTTCAAGAGAGGGCCCTAGCCCTGAACTGATCTCATTATACCTAACCAGCACAGTGCAGTGAACTAAATGAGAACTCCAGATGAACCAAATGAACAGGCATGTTGTGGAAAGAAAAGGAAGTTGGATGGAAGAAAGGAATTTGGGACCAATCAAGAAGGAAATAGGGAATATTAATTATATTCTAAATGAGAAATAAAGCCAACATCCATATACATTTTTTAAAACTGAATGTCTAGAGTAACCCTAAGGAGAAGAGCATTTTAGAGCTGCATTCTCAGTTATGGTACCTAGTAGCCACATGTTGCTCCTGAGCACTTGAAATGTGGCTAGAATGACTGGGAAAGTTTCTAATTTTTTATTGATTTTCAACTATTAGAAAACTTTTAAGTATTTGAAACAACTTGAGTATGTGAATCCACTTTCACAGGTGCAAATCATATGAGCTCTAAATGCAGATCAGATATTTCCTTTTTCTTTCTTTTTTTTTTTTTTTTTTTGAGATGGAGTCTCGCTCTGTCGCCCAGGCTGGAGTGCAGTGGCGGGATCTCGGCTCACTGCAAGCTCCGCCTTCCGGGTTCATGCCATTCTCCTGCCTCAGCCTCCCAAGTAGCTGGGACTACAGGCGCCCGCCACTGCGCCCAGCTAATTTTTTGTATTTTTAGTAGAGACGGGGTTTCACCGTGGTCTCGATCTCCTGACCTCGTGATCCGCCCGCCTCTGCCTCCCAGAGTGCTGGGATTACAGGCGTGAGCCACTGCGCCTGGCCTGCAGATCAGATATTTCCAATGAAAATTGAGTGTCCACATGAGTGGACTATAAATGTAAAATATTAGATTTTAAAGACATAGTACAAAAGGAATATAAAGTATTTTTATGTTGCTTACATGTTGAAATGATAGTATTTTAGATGTATTGGGTTAAATCAAATATACTATTAAAGTTGAAAAAAAGGAAAATGACTGCTTTAGTGTTGAAATTTAAGCTTACGAGTATGTGCTTTTTTGTTTTATTTTATTTTTATCTTTTTGAGACAGGGTCTCGATTTTTTGCCCAGGCTGGAGTGCAGTGGCGCAGTCACAGCTCACTGCAGCCAACACTGCCTGGGCTCAAGCCATCCTCTCACCTCAGCCTCCTGAGTAGCTGCAGCCACAGCTGTGCACCACCACTCCCAGCTAATTTTTTGTAGTTTTTGTAGAGATGGGGCGGGGTCTCACCATTTTGCCCAGGCTGGAAGTATGTGCTTTTTTAAAGTGTAGAAAAAGGTAGAAGAAATAAAATTATGTTTACTTATGTAAATATATTTATGTAAATTTATATATGCTAATAGCAAAGCTCCATACTAAATGCTGTACATGAACCATCTCATCTGATTAGGTATTCATGTTATTCCCATTTGAAGAGAATATTCCAGGTGAGGAGATTGAGGTTTTCAGACATGTACTCGCCCAAGATTACTCCACTTAATCATAGATGGTAGAAGGGTTAATGTGGATTCAGCTACACTCTTGGTAGCTTTTTGTTTTTACTTCAAAATGAAACAAATATTTTTTCTCTACTTTCCATATTTTCTATAGTAAACATCATTTTACTATAGAAAAAAATTTATTGTAACGTGGGGAGGCAGTAGAATGTAGTGGTTCAAAGAGTAGGCTCTGGAGTCAGTTGGCCTCCTCTCAGTGTAACCTTGGACAAGTGACAGTGGCTGTCTGCCTGGGTGTACTCATCTGTGAGAGGACTAGCATGAAGACTGAGATTATCCTTGTAAATATACAGCAGAAAGACTGGCACATGGTAAGGATGGAGTGAGTGTTAGTTGCTATTATCATTATGTTCTGAAAAGAAAAGGACTTGAAAATAAGGGGGAAAAAAGCCCATCATTTGAAATAGTGGGCTGGATTAGGTTTTTATTTTATTTTATTTTATTTTATTTATTTTATTTTTTTTGTTGTTGTTCTCATCCTTTTTTTAAAAATTTTGTTATTATTATACTTTAAGTTTTAGGGTACATGTGCACAATGTGCAGGCTTGTTACATATATATACACGTGCCATGCTGGTATGCTGCACCCATTAACCCATCATCTAGCATCAGGCATGTCTCCTAATGCTATTCCTCCCCCCTCCCCCGACCCCACAACAGTCCCCGGAGTGTGACACTCCCCTTCCTGTGTCCATGTGTTCTCGTTCTTCAATTCCCACCCATGAGTGAGAACATGCAGTGTTTCGTTTTTTGTCCTTGTGATAGTTTGCTGAGAATGATGGTTTCCAGTTTCATCCATGTCCCTACAAAGGACATGAACTCATCATTTTTTATGGCTGCATAGTATTCCATGGTGTATATGTGCCACATTTTCTTAATCCAGTCTATTGTTGTTGGACATTTGGGTTGGTTCCAAGTCTTTGCTATCGTGAATAGTGCCGCAATAAACATACGTGTGCATGTGTCTTTATAGCAGCATGATTTATAACTGGATTAGGTTTTTAAATGGTTATCTGGTTCTCTTGGAGAGACGTTAAT
This sequence comes from Pongo abelii, assembly GCF_028885655.2. Taxonomy (NCBI): domain Eukaryota; kingdom Metazoa; phylum Chordata; class Mammalia; order Primates; family Hominidae; genus Pongo; species Pongo abelii. The sequence goes on along the minus strand of NC_071990.2, from coordinate 53,803,187 downwards.
GGGATGAGAGAAATCACTTTGGAAAGCTTCCTTATAAGCATTCAGTCATTAGCAGACCATTTAGTGAAGGAAATAGCAATTTGCTAAATAATTCAACCTCCTGAAGTGTGTAATTCATGTTTGAGCATAGCTGGCTTAATGTTTTCTTAGGACAGCAGGAATACATGAGTCCCTAAACAAATGTGTGGGTTAGGTCCTAGCTTAAGGATGAACTTCTTACATTTAACACTATGAACTTAATGTACAATTTATCTTTCTTATTTTTCCCTGTAAGAGAACATGTCAGTACAGTGAATTTCCACTAACTTGCACTCCACTAATTCAAACTATATGACACGCCTCCTAATCGAACAGGTTATGAAACATACACATGAGACTATAATCAATTTATTAATAAAATTAGTAAAGTGGTGAAGTTCTAGGTGAACAGAACTTTCCATATTCTCTTCTTGCAGTCTGCTTGCCACCCCTCCACACACCCGCAGCCCCCATGCTTCCTCACTCACTACATGGCATCCCCCTCCAGCGTGAGAAGCCAAGAGCTTGGACTCCCCCCTCTCCCTCACCTTGCCCACCCTGGACATCTCTCCCATGTGACCCCTGCATTCCCTCTCCTGCCGTGCCTTTGGAGGGCCCCCATCTCTCATCTGGACTCTTGCAGTCCTTTTTTAACCAACTTGATGCTGATGTCACCCTCTTTTCAGCCTCTCGCCCCCACTGTCACCCCTTCTTTACCAACCCCCCCAGTTTAAAAACAAACTCTGGAGCTCTTACCTCCTTCTCCAACATCGTTTTTCACTTTTTCACCTCTGCCTTCTGTCTGATCCCCACTAGCAAGCCTTAAATAGTACTGTCTTCGCAGAGCTTCATCTGACCCAGTGGTCCCCATACAGAATTGACTGCTCTGTATTAATCCCCCCACCCCTACCCATCCTTTTCTCCTGTACATACTTTGTCATGGCACATAGATCACTTTATTACAGTTATTTACTGTTTCTCCTTCCCTTGCTAGAGACTTTTGACCTCTCTGAAGGCAGATTTGTGGTCTTGTGGATTTCTGTGTCTCCAGTGCCTGTGACAGTGTGTTAAATGTATGTTTGATGAATGTGTGCTTCTGATGATGATAAAAATAGCAGCCACGAATTGAGGTGTTTGTGCATTATGCCAAGTACTTCATACAATTTTATTATCTCATTTAATCCTCACAGCAACTCCATGAGGTATAAGCATTATTGTCCCCATGTTTATGAGTTGGGAAACTGAGGTCTATATAGTTTTAGCTGCTTGCCCAAGGTAATATTACAGCGTATGCTATTACAGTATAGTTTCAGAGCCTAGAGAACTCTAACTGAAATTATGCATATTACAGATTACATTTTTCTCATAGAAATGGTGAAAATCTAGTCCTATTGCTGCCACTTCATTATGAGTTAAGTAGTTTAGGGCTGGTCTGGAGATCTGTCCACTGACAGCTAGGGTTTTTAACTTGGGGACTACTGGGATTTGGGGGACCCTGTAAATGTCAGTCAGTTTAATCCAAACTCTCTGTCATTTTGAGATGGAGAGAATTTCCCTTTTGCTTTAATCAGATTTTCACAATTGATATGGAACCCCCGGAAGTTTAAGAACAACTAATATAACATTTCTCCAAAAAATTATTTTCCAAAGGCCAGATGACTAATTTGCAATAGTACAACCCTTTCATAAAGTGGAGATTATGTGTTTTGATAACTTGACTATATAAATGAAAATGATTCACCTTAGAGACTAGGTTTTTTAAAAGTGTCAATTTTCTTTAGACTCTGTAAACAGTCATTCGTTTATCTCTTAAATGGAAAACTGCTTCTCTGTTACGGACCGAAGGTTTGTGTCCCCCCACTCTCAATTCATATTTTGAAACCCTAACCCCCAAAGTGATGCTATTAGAAGGGTGGGGCCTTTGGGAGGTAATTAAGTTTAAATGAGGTCATGAGGGTGGAGTCCCTATGACGGGATTAGTATTTTTATAGGAGGAAGAGGGACCAGTACTCTCTCTACCCGTCGCCATGTCCCCAAGTCCCCAGGAGGATACAGCCATCTGAAGCCAGGAAGAGGACCCTTACCAGGAGCCTAATTTGCTGGCACCTTGATCATGGACTTCCTAGCCTCCAGAACCCTGGGAAGTAAATGTTGTTTAATCTAGCAGCATGTGGTATTTTCTTTATAGCAGCACAAGCTGGCCAAGACCCTCTCCTTTTCTTCTCCAACCCAGTTGCAATTTGTTAAATTGTTCAGGTATATGAAAAAAATCATTGGAGAAAAACATAATACATTTTAAACATGTCACTGCTTCTGTAGTTACATTAATTTTCTTCAAATAATTGTTTTCATTGGATTTTGCATAGGAAATATGTGATAGCTTTTCCAAATCAAAGTAGGATATTATGTACTATTTTATATCTATCCCCTAGCTCCTGACCAGTAAAATGTTCTTGCCTTTCAAGGGTGGGTGTGTGTTAAGCTGTTGTTAATTTGTGATTTTTTTTTCTTTTTAATTTTATTTTTTTCACTCAAATTATGACATAAGACATCAATTTCTGTGTTTTGAAATGAACTGAAAATATGGGTCATGACTGGAGGAATAGCTAGATTTCTGAGCTGAAGGGAAGGGACCAGGTTCTCTGTCCCTACCACTTGCCACAGTGCCTTACACATTTGGTGCTCAGTAAAGGCATATTGTTAAACGATTATATATGCCATTTTACAATCTCAGTTCTTTTCCTAAAATTTTCACATGATTGACTTCTCCAGGAATGCATTTCTATAATTTCCATACAGGAATAGGTATTTGTTTCTCCTTCACTCTGTCCTTAATTTTCATTTTGGAACCTGTTGGTGTCTCTCCCTTGGTGTTCTGGCTGTAGGTGGGAACTGACTTCATGTTAATTTGATCACTGGCTTTCCTTCGTTTTGTTACAGCTAACTGGCTCTATGACAGCCTAGAGTTGAATTTTGGTACTTGCAGAGAATTGAAATGAAGGAAAAATCATATTAGCCAGTCGGAATATTCAGTTACATTAACGTGACTTGCTAAAATCCTTGCAGTTCCACTAAAATGTAATCACCTTAGGACCCAATTCTCAATATTTCACCTTTAGTGATTATCAAGGAGGTTTTAAACACAGTGGCTCATTTGTTGAATGTAGCACTTGGTGAAAAGAAGAAAAGCATTGCCAAGAAGAGATCTAATCTTGCTGGATAATTTCCAAGGAGGGTTACAGAAGACGTCACCTCAGCCTTTTCTGGGAAACATCCACTGTGCTCTGAAGAGCTGTGGGGGTTGAACAGCTCTTTGCTGATGGCAGGCAGCAAAAAGCCCAGAGCAGAGCACAAACGTGGTGGCATCACTCTTCAGTAAGCTATAGTCACATAGTGACTGCACATTGTAAAAGTGCTGCTTAACCCTTTTTTGCTTCTCAGTGCATTGACAAGAAAATGATCCAAAAGATGGAAGAAAGCACAGTTTTTTTGTTTTTATAATATGGTAAACTTTTATTATTTTTCACTTTCAAAAACATCTGGAATCTGACAGTCTAAAACTAAGTTTTTAGCCAGGCATGGTGGCTCATGCCTGTAATCCCAGCGCTTTGGGAGGCTGAGGCGAGAGGATTGCTTGAGCCCAGGAGTTCAAGACCAGCCTGGGCAACATAGCAAGACTCCTTCTCTACATTTTTTTTTTTTTAATTAGCTGGGAGTGATGGCACATGCCTGTAGTCCCAAGCTACTCAGGAGGCTGAGGTGGGAGGATTGCAAGAGCCCGGGAGGTCGAGGCTGCAGTGAGCCATCATTGTGCCACTGCACTCTAGCCTGGGAGACAGAGTGATGTCATATCTTAGAAATGGAATAAAACTAAGTTTTCTATGTACCATGTATTAGAAAGGAAAATGGCAAGGAAACTAATTGCAGGAACTTATATAAAGCAGTAGAGTCATAATAAATTTATAAACTTTTCTCCCAATTATCTGTGCCTGCTCATCTACAGTACTGTAAAGTGAGATTTGGCATTTATAATTCTGACTCTGAGATACCTCAAGATCACAAAATGCCTCTGAATAATCAAAGATTACATTTTAATCAGGAGGATTTTATTTGGTATCTTTCATGATTTTCTTACTGTTTGACAGTGGGCCTCTTTGTGAGATGTATGATTCCTCGAAGTTAATTAGATCATTGGGTTGATCAAAACAGTATCCCCATCACCTGAGTAGTCTGGATAAGAAAATGTTTACTGGGAAGCTTCATCAGACCACTGTGAAAATGAGTAGTTGAAACACCCGTATTTAGGTAAAGTCTTAAACTTTTGTGAATGGAGTCATAGTTCAGACTATTCCTTTCCAACATAAACCTTCCTTTACAGTTACAGGTGCCAAAAAAGTCACCACCACATTTGATTGGGTTGGGGAAGTTGATTGAATTTTTAAAAAATCAAATGCTCAGCCTTGTTGGTTTTTCTCATGGTCGTAGTTTTTTTAAAAAATTGAACTTTTTGAGAGAATTGTAGATTCATACGCAGTTGTAAGAAATAATACAGAGATCCCAAGTACTCTTTACCCTGTTTCCCCCAGTGGTAACGTTGTACAGGACTGCAGCACAATATCACAACCAGCATGCTGACATTAGTATAGTCCAGATACACAACATTTCTATCAGCACATGTGGCCTTCATAACCACATCCTCTTCCATCCTGCCTTCACACCTTCTGTAACCCCAGGCAATTTGTTAATCTCTTTTCCATCTTTATAGTTCTGTCATTTCAAAAGTGTTTTATAAATGGATGGCCCTTTTCACTTAGCTTAATTCTTTAGAGATTCATTCAGGTTGTTGAATGTATCAGGTTTGTTCTTTATTGCTGAGTAATGTTCCGTGGTGTGGATATACCATGGTTTGTTTTAACAGTTCACCTGTTGGAGAGTATCTTCTTTGTTTCTAGTTTTTAGCTATTATGAATAAAGCTGCTGTGAATATTCGTACAGGTTTTTATGTGAACATAAAGTTTTCATTTCTCTAAAATAAATAAATGCCCAATAGCTTCATTTGAATTGTGGCACGATATTTAATTATATTCCTATACTATAATTTCTGTAGTAGAAGGCTACTTCTAGGTTACCGAAGGTTTCATCTAGAAGGTTACTTCTAGATGGATACTTGAAGGCTAACCACCTTTCAGTTTTTGTTACAAATGTCACTGATGACAATCATAAGTCAATCTTAGTGCACATCTGCTTTTATTTCCTTAGTGTAGATTGCTAGAAGTGGGCTTGAGTGTGTAAAATATTAAACCTTTTTTTAAAGTACCTCTCCTTAAAGTTATTTTTAATTTTTAAGTATATCTAATTGCAGAGCAATGTCATTACCTTAGAAAGAAACATCATAAACAGTATCAGTCACTTCCCATTCCTTTGTTTCCCCAGCCCCTGGCAACCACTGATGGATCTGCCTATTCTGGACATTTCATATAAATTGAATCATCTGTGGTCTTTTGTGTCTGGCATCTTCCACTTTGCATAATGTTTTCCAGATTCATTCATGATATACCAAATGTCAGTACTGTATTCCTTTTAATGGCCGAATAACATTCCATTGTATGAATGTACTACATTTTGTTTATTAATTAATCAGTTGATCGACTTTTGGGTTGTTTTTACTTCTTGACTATTATAATGTTACTATGAATATTTGTGTACAGGTTTTAGAGTGAATGTATGTTTTCATTTCTTTGGGTATATACCTAGGAGTGGAATTGCTGGGTCATATGGTAATTCTGTGTTTCACTTTTTGAAGACTTGCCAAACTATTTTCCACAGCAGATGTACCATTTGACAGTCCCGCCAACAGCAAGCACCTGAGTATTTCGCTTTCTCCATATACTCGCCAGTATTTGTTATTTTCCGTTTTTATGATTATAGCTACCCCAGTGGTTATTACATGGGTCTTTTTTTAAAAAGAGCTGTTTTGGCAACACTGCCTTGCTTTACCTACCAGGTATGACAGCCACAGGAGCGCTGTTTATGTTGAAGTTTCCAGTGGTGTCAGTTGGCTGTCTCTAGGCTTTTGTGGAAGAGAAAATTGTGTAACTGCCTACCTCTCCTGCCAGAGCACCAGACTTGATGTGAAGTTCTGTGAAGAGCCCACCCAGTCACCTGTCAGCTCATTTAGCCACACTGGAGAGTCTGTTGAGGTACAGAGAGGAGTCACCAGTGTCGTTTGTGGACTCAGTTGCTATTTTGGAACAGAAATTTGCAGAATCCTTTAAGCTGAAAAATTTCCATGCTAGTATGTATCATATGAATAGCAATTATTTACCCTTTCACAGAAAAAAACCCAACAGTCTTTTCTGTGTGTATTGTGAGATAAAGTCTGGAGGGGTTTGTGGTTTTCTTTTTAATAGGTAACAGTTCGAAATTTGTTGCAGATCATAAGCTGCCAAATAATAGCTTTAAGATGTACTTTTAAAAATCAGCTGTGTGATTGGCTGGGTGCAGTGGCTCACTCCTGTAATCCTAGCGCTTTGGGAGGCCAAGGCAGGCAGATTGCTTGAGCCCTGGAGTTGAAAACCAGACCAGCCTGGGAACAGAGCGAGACCCTGTCTCCAAATTAACAACATCAACAAAAAAATCAACTTGTGATCATTGTAAAGAGCACAAGTTTTGGACCAACTACAAATTTAAGTAACTTAACTTTGTGAGCTACTTAACAGTAAGTAATGTGATTAACTCTTCCGGTGTGCCCCAAAATTTTTTGATTTTAGCCCTGAAAGCCTTACATCCCGGGAAATCCCCCAAGAAAAACAGGACAGTTGCCTACCCTAAGCCGTATAAACCTAGAGTTAACTACTTAAGATCTCTGAACTTTAGTTTCCTCGTCTAGAAAATAGGGATATTTCCTTAGTGAGTCTTTGAAAAGCCGGCTACATAGTAGGCTCTTAGTAAATGTTAGATCCCTTGTCTCAGGCTAGTAAAAAAAGTGTATTGTTTTCATAACCAAATTCTATACTTTAGATAATAAGCCTTTTCATGTCTCTTCCCAGTTCCAGTTAAATCAAGGGGGAGGGTTTATATTTTATTAGGCCGTGCTTGTAATTGGTGTCTTAATTATGTGTGGTAACCAAAAGGAAGGCTAGCAAGGGGAAGTAGAGTTGTCTTGTAAGAACCTCTTCTTCCAACCCCACTGACCTTGTTAATTTCTAAGGTTTTTATCTATTGTTAACAAATTACCCCCAAATTTGCCACCTTAAAATGCAGAAACATTTACTGTCACATACGTTTTCTGAGGGTCAGAAGTCCCAGCAAGGCCTAGCTGGGTGGTTTTGTGTCAGTGTCTTTCATGAGGCTGCATTCATCTGAAGCTGACCAGGCCAGAGGATCTGCTTCTGAGCTCATTCAGGTAGCTGTTGGCAGGCGGCCTATTTCCTGCCACATTGTCCTCTCCCTAGGACTGTTCACAGCATAGCAGCTGGCTTCCCCCAGAGCTAGTGGTCCTAGAAACACAGACGGAAACATGCCAGCTGACCAAGATAGAAGCCACAACATCTGTTATCACCTAATCCTAGAAGCGACATACCATCCCTTTTGCTTTATTCTGTTGGTCACACACACAACCCTGGTTCATCGGGGAAGGGCACTACATAAGGGTGTATCAGGTGTACCAGGATCTTTGGGGGCGTCTTAGACTCTGCCTCCCATAGATACCGTATTTACTTGAAGAAAGCTTGAGGTCCTGTAGTCTAGGTAATGAAACGCATATAATAGGAAGCAGCTCAGTTTAGGATTGATGATAATAGAGCCAGAGCCCACATTTCCCAACCAGTGTTCAGGTTCTTCCTATCACCCATCTTGCCTCCTTCCAAGGAATGTATGGAATTGTCCTTGGCCAAACATTTGATTTGGCAGCAGCAGCAGCAGCCTGTCAGCAGTGTTCCATACTGCCCCAGTTCAGTATGATGAAACAGGGAGTTACTAAATTCCTTTCTGTGTCCCAAGAACAGCTACTAGGGATTACAAGGGGCAAGACAGATATGTTCCTTGTTCTCACAGATCTTTATAGACTTGGCCACTGTTGACTCCTGGTAGTAATGGTGTTATGGATCTCCTCTACTGATAGTAATATTTCTGCAACAGCATCCCCCAAAAAAGAGCTTACCGATAAAAAATCCATGAGGTGGAGGATGGATTAATGCATGCTTGTTATGTGTGATGTGTACCATGTCACACAGTGTTTGAAAAATATGAGAACTGATCTCTATCTTGATACGAGGTTTTATTTCAGCTTGAGAGATGGTTTGAAAAGATATGATTACCCCCCCCCCTCCACCGCCCCACCTGCGCATCCCCTCCCCCCAGCTGGTGGAATTAGAGGAAACAGGGAATTGCTGTAGAATTTGTTGGAATAAAAAATAACTTGTCCTCGAGACCGTCATCCTAGTCTAGGCTCTGTCTCTGTAATACAGTGTATGGATACCGTCTGGGTGATAAAAATTAAAGGATGGCAGGGGATTTTAGTAAGAGTCTAAAAGCTTAATTTATATATATATAGCAGTGGTTCCCAAAGCAGGCTGTTTCCCAGAATTACCTAAGAATCTTTTCAAAAAGATATTTCCTAGCATCTATTGAATTAGAATTTCTAGGAGTGGATCCCAAAAACCTGATTTTAAAGCTGTTAGGTGATTTTAAGATGCAGCCAGATTTGAGAGTCCATTGATATGAAACTCTAGAAAGTCATTCATTCATTGATCCACTGATTATTCATTCATTCACTCATAGTTTCAATGAGCAATCAATAATTGGTCAGGCACAGATCCAGACATTCTAGCGATAAAATGTGAACACCAGAGGTTCTGCCGTTGAAGAGCTTAGAGCCTAATAGGATGTGGACAGATAAACGGATAATTACAGTATAACTGATAATCACAGCACTTAAAAAATAAGCCTGTAATTTTGTCACTGATTGAGATACAGTAGAAATGATGATGAAGAGTATGAAAATGAGGTCAGGGAGGATTGCTGCCCCTTTACTTCCCATCTAGGTCGTAAATACAGAGATCTTAAAGAGCTCTGTTACCAAACATCTTCCAAACAACTTTTTTTTTTAACTTGATAATGTTATTTTAAAACTACATAGTTCTGTATCTTTTTCTCGTAAAACGATATGAATTCAGGCATACTAACACATGTTGTCACCATCTTTTATGTAAATACATGAAGATGTCCTCTTGAGAGACTGCATGGGGTATTTTAAGAATGGTAGGCAATAGAGTTGGAGATGTGGTTCAAATTCTGGCTCCACCCAACCTCTGTGACCTTTGGCAACTCAGCCCCCTTTTCAGTTATGGTAAATGAATAAGTTTATTGGCCATCTATTATATGCTAGTTGCCAGGAGTACAAAAAAAAGGCTTATCAGATGCAGATTTATTTCTGCTCTGTACTAAGGTTGGGATAGACACTGGCCTGCTCTTCTACTCACAGAGAAGTCAGTGACCAGCATCTCCTTGACATTTCAGAGGAATTTGTCTAGAGTCTTTTACAAATCCCCAGATTCACAAGTATCATTTGTGAGTCCATGCCAAATAGAGAATAACAGAGCTGTGAGGCATGGATGTGAGCACGTTTCACTGCCATGGACCTTGCAGGGAACTCCAGTTTATGCCTTAGCAAAACTCTTCCATAAACATTGAATATGAAATTGATCATTGTCAAAGGTCTGTGTAATGATGATAATAATAGAAACATTTTTATGGTACTTTCTGTGCCACACACTATTCTAAGCATTTCACATATCTTAACTCATTTAATCACATGAGGAAGTTAATGTAATTACCCTCATTTTACAGTCTGATAAACTAAGGCACAGAATGTTAAGTAACTTGCCCAAGGTTACACAGCTAGTAAGTGGTGAAGCAGGGATTTGAACCCAGGCTCTCTGGCTCCAGAGTGTGTGTTCCTAACCACTACCACCCAAAAGTGGTTGAGCCACAGATGTCTTTGCACACTGCTTACTAATTTGTACTGTGGCAGAGGTCATGTCTGTCTCTGTCACTTTCCTGTTCCTCACAGGCAATACTGCTTGACACAAAGTAGACACTCATTAAGTAGTTTTTAACTCAGTGAGTCAACTGCCTTTCAAATGGCTGGTAGCCTGAAAAGCAGTCATTCTGAGAATCACTGAACACACAGAAATAAAACCAGTCAGGAGGATGACTGACTCCTGCACCTGATGGATTTTTTACCTTGCTTCATTGCAGCCTTGTGGGCATTAATTAGTTACTGTCAGCAAAGTTCTATGTGAAAGTGGAGTTCTAAGTCCAAATGCAGCAATCTGGCCTTCACCCACCAGCAAGGAGCATTCTGTGTGTGAATTACCGTTGTCTTTTTCCAAGTAACAGTGTGCTTCACTCAATTAAAAGTTATCACCACTTCGTCTTCTAGTTTCAAAAGAAAATTAAGTTGGCAGCTTTAAGATGATAAAACTCTACAAGAGTAATTTTCTACAGTGGTGAACCCTTTTCTGAATGCTCGTTTGTTGTGTGGATTGTTGTAAGTGGTCCTTGTCTTGACTCTGCTGAGAACTGGGGGAAGAACTTTGAACTTGACTGTACATTCCGTCTTTAGCTGTGAATAAGAATTCCCCTAGAATAAAGTTCTAAACTCATGTTGCCCTCCCCTCACCAACTGCTGAAAAAATGTTCTATATCTGAGTTTTTTAAGATCAAGTGTATTTGTGTATTGCCTTTCAAGACTAGAATACATCTTTGTCTCCCAGTGGGGAAGAAATTCCCTTGAATGTTTAAGAGGTGTGTGTGTGTGTGTGTGTGTGTGTGTGTGTGTGTACATGCATTTTTTGTTTTTGTTTTTTATGGGCTCACACTTTACAAATTGTCTTTACTGATCATGTAGTAGATGAGAAGAGAGCATGTCTGTTAGAGTTCCAGATAACTAGCACTGAGAAAGTTTTCCCCGAGGAAATGCCATCTGTAACTAGGATTTAGTCCATGTTTTAGGATGCTGCCATTGTGGAGTCAGGTGTGCCATTTTCTTTTCTTTTTATTTTGTAGTAACAGGTGTATCTCCTCATTTATAGTATCACCAATAGGTAATTATTATACTCATAGGACAGATCTGGACTCTAAGGAGTTGCAGAGTTTGTTCCCATAATACCTGAACACAGAAGTATCTAGCTCATATAAAAGTTGAAGTTGCTGTATACTAAATAAGTTGTCTAGACAGCAACAAGAGGGGCAGTGGAGTGGAGGTAGGCTTTGTAACACCTAATCTGGGCCTTGGAGAAAGGGTTGGAAATGAAGGCAAGAGGACAGGGAGGAAGGACCACAGATAACAGCCACTGGTGTGACTCTCCACTTGTTAGAAGGATGTTAGAAGGTGTTAGAAGGATGTCCTTCTCCAGCGATGGTTAAAAAGTGCTTTTTAATTAACTAGTAGCAGCCAAGGAGCAGGAAGTAGAGGCTTCTGTTTTGACCCTAAACTTATTTTTGTACAACAATTTGATTGTTGCAACATTTAAAAATTTCCCCTCCAATTATCCATTATACCAGAATGAGGTTGTTCTGCCTTCTTCAGCCGTGGAGCTAACCTGTGGCAGTGCTTTGTAGAACCTATCAGTGCCCCAGTTTTGCAGTTACTCATCTAAAACCCCAAATAGAACTGTGTTTTTTGCCTTCATGTATGATATATGGCAGGAAAAATAACTTTATCAGAGAATTACAAGAGTTTGTCACTTCCTTAGAATGGAGGTTAGAAAGTATAGGAATTCTGCAGGGGGAAGAAAGAGAATAAGCATAGATTCAGAGTGTTAGGATGACAGTACACAATCAGATGTACCACTGTTGGTGCGGTAGATATTTTTGAGCCAAGATTTAATCCAGAGTTATCATTTATTTAAATGCCAACACTTTAACATGAATTCTGTTGTCAAGTTACTTTCATTTCTAAAGCTTGTTAGTACTTGGATCTTCTTTCCTTTATGGTCTTCACGACATTTTGTATTTTAACATTCCTCAGCAAGGTGTGGTTTTATTTGGGAACTGATTTTCCCAACCTAGAAAAATCTTTTTAAATTCTAGAATCAGGGTTGTGACTACCAAATTAAAGCACCATTTAATTTTTCATTTTGTGTAACTGGCAGCCAACTTGAAGAATGTTCCCATGCCTGCCTAACACGAGTTGACTGATAAAAGTGATGGATGGGAATGAGAGAAGAGAAAATGCAAGGAAATCTCAGTCTGATCCCTTGCAGCACATGGGTTTGTAAACTCAGCTGACTCATTTTTAGGTGAACAATAACCGTTAAAAAAAAGTAAAGCAGGATATGATGAAGTTAAGCTAGACAATAGCTGAACGTTTTTAAATCAAAAGGAATGTGACTTGACTGATACCACAGGAAAGGGAGCTTTCAAAGCAAGCTGACTGCTGCCTTAGAAGCCAGACAAACCAAGACTTGGCCCTACAAAGATCTTTACTGTTTTAGAGTCAGCAAACAGCCTGGTTGTGGGTTTAGGAAATAAACTTTTCTTTAATATAATTCTTATACCAACTCTTTAATATATATTTTTAAAAATCTTGATACCTTTTAAAACAGATTTGCCTTAAGATCCCAGTACTTTTCCTTTTCTGGGCAGCTTTGTCACTCTCTCCTACTCCAGATAGAAATGGCCAAGATGCTTAATATTTGCATTCTCCTTGAGACGTACTTCATCTTGAGAATTGTGACTGTGCCTTTTCCTCATTAACCCCAACCACCTCCTTCCGTTGTTGCCACCTACCCCCATTCCCTCATATTCTGTTGTCCTTGGGAGCCAAGTGGAAAGGAGGAGGAGGGAGACTGATTTGCTGTAAAGCTTATTGTAGTGTCTTTTTTCAAACATGCTTCTAGCAACTAGTTTGATTATTAGTTCAAAGTGAGCACTGATGTTGACTTAACCTCCCACACATGATTCACCTGGACATATACTTGCCCCTGGAGGGAGTTGAACAGTGGACAGATGGATTTTCCACATGAGCAGGACTCTCTTTAGGGCTTTGGGTTTTGTTCTTTGTTCTGCTCGTGTTAGTATTTCCAGGTTTTTGTATTCCAGGCTGTGGTAGTTCCAGTCTTTCTCTCGAATTCAGGCCCAAGGATCCTAAAATTCTACAACACTTAGTATAGTGCATGGGGAAGGAACTAGCCAGGAGCGCAGAACTGATCCATGGTGGTGGGGGTGAGACAGACGAAGGTGTGCTGAACTCCCTCACACTCTCATGCTCCTTTCAGCTGTATCTTTAAATATAGGGTAGTTTATAAAGAGAATGATCAGCTCCAGTCAGTTTTTTGTAGTGAGATACTTAAAATGAGACACAATTATAATATAGTTGCATGGTTACCAAAAATATTCCAGAATTTTATAATGGAAGCAGCTTTTTAAATTAGGAGTGTCTTTTGGAAAATGTGCGTTAAAAAGGAATTCTTTAAAATTGGTTCTAATTTACCTGCCCGTAATCCATTTTTACTGTCATTATTTTCTGTGTGTGGCTCTTGAACTAGTGAATAGCTTTGGGAGACTGTTTTCATTGGGACTTTTTTTCACTCAGCCCTGTTACTACTCCCTGTTGTAACCTGTAATTCTGGGAAGCCCCCTAGGTTGAGTGCAGGTCAGAGACTCCTGGTTAAAGAGGATGGGAATTGATGCTTTGGCTTGGTGTCAGCGTGGTCTTTTTCCTGGGATGTGCTGGCCACTCCCGGCCCTGTCCATTTTCCTGTCAGTGTGTGGGGAACCAGCCAGATCAAAGAATAGCTTATTCTTTTGATGCATGTAGGACTAAAGCTCCTTTTCCATGGAGCCTAGTGCCTGGGCTTGGTCCCTGCTAGTACAATTGTACAGAGCAGCTGTGTTCCCACTTGACCCAGCTCACCCAGGCTGCCTGTAGTGTGATTCGGGTTATTGAGAAGTTATGTCATTGGCCCACCGTAGCTCAGAAAATGGGAAACCGCACCAGTGAGGCCAACCACAGACCTGGCAGTGTGATTGGGCATCTTGTGCAAAGTAGGTCATGCCGTTCCCATAAATCCAGATTACTAGGCAAAGTGTCAAGACTTTCGCATAGCCCTGTGCCTCCCATTCCTTTGGTACAAAAGAGTATAGCTCAGCCCACAGACCACTCAGCAAGTGCCCAATTTACTTAACAGGGCAGGCCAGCCTAGCCTGGTGATGAAGAATTCATTTGCTGAGACCTTTGTACTGTTCATGTGGCATAGCAGATGAGGCTCAGCAAGGAAGATGGGAATGAAAAGGGCACGTTGCTAGCAGGAGGGCTGCAGGAAGGAGGGTTAGGAGATGGTAGCAGTGTGAGCAGATAAGGATTGGCACCCTCTTCTGTTCCTAGCCCATTGGCCACATGCTCTCTGCACGGTGTATCTCGTGACTGACCTCTGTCTACTGCTGAGCAAGGCCTGGGCACCAGACAGGGAGTGGAGGACAGAAGGCCTCCCATTGTGCTGCCCACTACTGTCGTGGCTTCTGGTCCTTGTGCATGCCAGCCTAGCCCTGACCCCAGGGCCATTGTGCTCATTTGTGCCTCTAAATGGAACACCCTTTCCCTTGGTAGATGTGTGGCTTGCTGTCACCATTCAGGCTCTGCTCTGTTGCCGCCTTCTCAGGCTGCCTTCTCTATGTTTTCAAAAATAAATTCCCACTCCATGATTCCAGCCCCTTTATTCTGCTATTTTTTTTTGCTAACAGTTATTTTGCATATCATATTGTACGTGTGTTTCTGTCTGTAATTAATATATGTTTATGGTCTTTCTCACCAGCCTGCAATCCCAGGGCCTTCAGGTCTCCGTGCCTAGCACGTGGTAGGCACTTGGTGTGTGGTATGAATGAAAAATGAGTACATGGTATTGAGGGACACTAGTTATGGGGCTGCCTTGACAAACATGACGTTGTATTGAATAAATGATGAAGCTTTTGGTGAAGGTGTCTCTTAGTAACCTGTGCAGAAACAGTCTTGCCTGAGAAGATTACAGTATATATCCAATTGTGGGTGTGGTAGGGGAGAGTTTGGGGGAAATATTGAACATGCCAGAGTCCAGCCCAGAATCAAGCTTGGGATCCACGGATCAGGACTCTCCTGATTAGGGCCTGTTGTCCAGGGCCTACCTCTACCTACCCCGTCTCCCTTTTCACTGTAGTCATTTCAGAAACAATAAGCAGGAATAATAATTTGAAAATTATTATTATTTCCCCCCATGTATCTGTTCTTTTAGAGAATGTTTTGCTGGCCCTTTCAGTATATTCCTGTTTGATTGTGAAAAGTTCTGCAAACCTAGGAGAAAAATTCTCAAGCCGAGAAGAAATGCAGTCTAAGAACAGATGTACCGTTTTTGACAAAAATCGTTTCTTGTGTGTGCTTTTGTAGAGAACACATTTCATTTTATAAAGATGAAAGAGTGCTCCTGTGCCTGCCAGCTTCTGCAGGGCCTCTGTTCAAGATGGTTTAGACTCAGATTATTTGGGACAGATGGCTTGCAACAGGATTCTTCAATATCTCCAAATACTAAATTCCACAGTCTCTTTTGGTAGCTTGCTGCTGGTTCAGTACTCTTGGACTGAAATTTTACCTTATGTTTAATCAAGCTGCTTTTCTGTTGCCGTGATGTTAGCCTAGATTCTCAAATTGGACTATGTCCTAGGCATTTGTCCTTATAGTAATAGGTCATTTATCACAATTCCTGGGCTTCATATTTTTCTGGGGCCACAACTGTTGTCCCTCTCCACTCCTGCCCCACCAATCTGTATTTTCACTTTGAAATATTTCTTCACTCTTGTTTCCAGCTTCTCTATTTCCTCCTTACATAGAAACTGACCCTGACTACAGCCCTCTGAAAGATCTCTTAATTAAAAAGTGAAATGATTGATTCCCTTATTTTTGTTAGACATATTCCTCCTGTTTGATCTCAGAATACTGTTGTTTGAATTTTGTTACAGCGTAGTTTTGAACATATATTCAGCTTATATTCGTATCATCATTCTACTGTCTGCTAATTTGCAAACTGGATTTTGTTTTTGCTTTACTATATCTGGCTTCTTTTCCCCATTATGAATGTCTCATTTTTTCTAGGTCACCAGGTATGCTCCTTTATGTTCATCTGTATTTTGGCAATCCTTTGTATGAATATACAGTAGGTGCTAGATATTTGTGTATTTAATTAGTACATTCCTTTTAGTTTTGTCTTTCATGTTTGGGTAATATCTGTTTCTGACAAGTTCCTCTCCTGATATATTATCAACTCCCCCCCGCCTTGCCCCCACCTTCTCTTGCTGTCTCTCTAGGGGTGTGTTAGGGCTTACAAGTGGACATTGTGGGTTGTCAGAATGATTGGAGCTCACTGATGGCATTTAGTGGACAGGGACCAAGGACAATTAATGATCCACAATGCACAGGACATTGTTTCCACTGGAATGCCAGCAGTGCCCCTGCTGAGAAGCACAGACAGCCGTGGGTGGTTGACAGTATTCATCATGGAGCCAATCCTGTGGCAGACATACATTCAGAAACATCTATTGGGGGCTTCCTACATGCCAGACACTGCTCTAAGGGCCTTATTTATATTACCTTATTTAATCTTTTTAAAGGCAGTTACTTTGGTCTTTTCCCCATTTTTCAGAAAGATTAAATAACTTGTCCAAGGTCACATTGCTAATAAGTGAAAAAAAATGGGGGTTTCAAACCCTAGTTTCTTATAGTCTAGCAAAAGTCCCTTCATGCTTAATACCTGATTATTGTACATTTAATGTGACCCATAAGTAAGTAAGTTAATATTACCCATTAGGTAATAGAATCTAGGTTTTAAAATGCCTTGGAGGAAGGTGTCTGTCCCCAGTGAGCAGCTTGTCCATCAGTTATTCAGTCCATTAGTCATAGCCTTTATGACCTTGTTCCTCCTTATTTCCTTTCATTTGGCTGTTTGGGATGCAGCCTAGTGGGGAGCAGGGAACCCTGTGACCTCCATATACATGGCCCACCATACATCATAGATGAAATTAAATTGTGTTAGTATGATTTCCATGTCACAAAATCATGATGTTTGTCTTTCAAAACTTGGATTTTCTAGATGATTTTCAGTAGATGTTGAAAAAATAGACACAGCCAAATTGTCTTTTAGCCAGTGCCCTTCCTGAACCCACCTCGGGCAGAACTTTTAATAGCCTTTAATAGATAAAACATTTCTTATTTAACTGTGTTTTAAAGAGGAATTCTCTTTACAAAACATAAGGCTAAACCTATTCTCTTCAGCACCAGGATTTTCTATAATTTCTTGTCTCTCCTGAAGTGGTTCAATCTAGGGCAGGAAAGTGGCTTAGGACCAAAATGGCCTTTCTTAGGAATATAGTACATTAATACCCCCTCATCGTCAAGGAGTACATTCTAAGGCCCCTAGAATGGAAGCCTAAATCTGCAGATAGTACCAAACACTATATTATATATAGTGGGTTTTTTTCCTATGCGTACATACCTATAATAAAGTGTACTTTATAAATTAGGCAAAGTAAGAGATTAACAACAATAACTAATAATTAAATAAAACAATTAAGTAAAATAAAAGTTATCTGAACATGAGCACTGCGATCCTGAGGCAGTTGATCTGATAACCCAGAAGATTACAAAGTGACTCAAGGGTGAAGAAGTGTCTACAGTGAGGATATGCTGGACAAAGAGATGATTCCCATCACAGGCAGGATGGAGTGGGACTGCGGGAGATTTCATCACGCTACTCAGAACGGTGTGCAATCTACAACTTCTGAATTGTTTATTTCTGGAATTTCCCACCTCGTATTTTCAGACTGTGGTTGATTTCAGGTAATTGAAATCTCAGAAAGCAAAACTGTGGATTAAGAGGGTACTACTGTATGTTAAAATCTTAATTGTTGGATTGCAGAAGTGACCTTGTGCTAAGGTTGTATAACTATTGAGGGGCAAAGGTGGCTGACCTGGTTATTGGCAGATGGGTACGGGGAGCTGGTGCCTTCATTTCCAGCTATGAATTGGTGTCAGCACCCTCCCCAGTCCCCCTTGGGCAGGAAAGCTGTCAGGACAGAACCCTGTTAACTACTTTGAAAGTGTCATTGATGGCTCCTCCTATCTCTACGTCCCATCTCATCTGGATTGACTTAATTGTAACTACTACAACCATTAGATAATTTCGTGGATAAAGTAGTTTATCTTAAAATTAGCTAGAGAATGCATAACACTTCAGTGTGGCAAGCCAAGGAAGAGAAGTATTGCTAAATGATTAACAGCTTAGTTAATAAAATCAGTTCTGCCTTTGCCCTTGGACGTTATAATATTGATGATTATTCCTGTAAGAAGAATGGCCAGGAAAGTTGGAAATGTATGTCTTTAATAGAAAATCTAGTCAGTATGCATATGAAAAGTTGATTAGCTACCCTCTAAATGTAAATCTTAAATTGGAGAAGGTAGGGAGCTATAGAATCTTAGAAGATGGAGGTAAATCTTTAACTGGTATCTCTAGATGTTTTATTAAGTGAAAATAAGCAAGTAATACATACACACTTCTATATATAATAGTGTTTTTTTAGTTTAACTGTGATCCCTACAGTAAGAATATATTTTACATCATAGCTAAGTACATTATACTTATAAATATGATATAATAAAACTAAAGTTTTATGAAACTATATTCATTCTCACTGAGAGCAAAGCATTCTGATTCTCTATTATGATCAATTATTATTTTTAATGCTAAGTTGACATGATCATCTACTAATGGTAGATTTCACCCACAATTGTGAAAACATCCATTTAGCATGACCTCTTTGTGCTCAAAAGAGGAGAAATCTCTGGAAGTATACTGAAGAAATGTTACCATTAGGTTCCTTGTGATGCGTGCCTTGGGGATTGTGGTTGAGAGAAGTAATGAGATTTTTGCCCCTTTTTAAAAATTTTTAATACTTGAATTTTTTTTACTGTAGACATGAAGTACTGTAAAATAATAATTGATAAAAGTAACAAGTGGAAAAAACTGTCTTGTCACTGTGGCATTCTGTTCCCTGATATGGCTCTTCCTTGTCTTACCTCAAGTCCTCAGTTGTTGCCCAGACAGGATCTCTTCCTGTCTGCCACCTCTCATTCCAGTTAGTTCCACTTTTTTCCCCACTGAGATTTCAGCTTCACGGAAAGAGTTTTTATGGAACTGAGAAAAGTTCAGAAAACTGGCACTTCATTTATAAAGTGAACTCACAGAATTGTGTCTTTCCTTTTGATCTTCAAGTTAGATCTAGCACAGAAGTCACTTTTGTGAATTAAAAAAATTCTTTTAACGTAAGGAACTGAACTTAACCTTGTCTGTAGCATATTCTTTGAAAAGAATTTATTTTTATGAAAAAATACTATATAAAAAACATTTTGAGTAGAGATTAATCAGTATCTTTTTTTTTCTTAATAGGTTTTCAAATGGAACATTTTGATGCATCACTTAGTACCTATTTCAAGGCATGGCTAGGCCCCCGAGGTAAGGTGGTTTTTGGTTTTGCTTGCCTTCTGCAGCATCACTCCCTGCCTATAGTCACTTGTAAATATTGCATGAGGAGATAGTAGAAAATGTTAGCATTTTCTATGATAAGTCTAAAACATTATCCTGGATAACAAGAGATTTGGAGAAGTCTCTGACAGAGACACCTGCTGTGGGTGGTCCTCTGTTGACGTTAACTGGAGTTTAAAAATATGCCGTAAAGCTTGTAGCCTGAGAATACTATAGATTTCACCGTTATCAGTGGCGTGTTTTTCTCAATTCTTGGCAGTCTCTAAGAAAAACTAGTTTCCAAAATGCAGGGTTGCAATAGGAGTTTAAAACTCTTCCCCTTTTACAGTTTTAAGGGCTTTTTAAGGTCTTCTCATTTTGTATCATGTTAACTCACTGGTAAATATGCACCTGAACCTTACTTGTTGTATCTTTTAGAAAGTAAATCAGCTCCATATTGCCTTCTTTTGATGTTATCTGTAAAAGTCTTTTAAAGTCTTTTCTATAAAGAAAGAACTTCTTAGGCTCACAGAAAAACTAGAAATGGCTTTTAAACAGACAGAAAGAATCTCAGTTTCTCATGATTTTTAAAATACAAAAGAAATAACAAAAGGACTTAGTTTATTAGCATGGCAGAGATGAAATAATAGGTTTCATGTCACCTGCGATAATAGTGATAATAGTGAAGGCATGGAGAAAGAGTACAACCTCTCTGAAAGGCTGTTTTGCCTTCTGTTGGAATTAAAATGCACATGCCCTTTTACCTAGCCATTCTACTCCTAATACTTTATCCTGTGGCTAGCCTTGATCAGTTATGCAATGATACATACCAGGATGCTCATTACAGCATTGTTTTTCAAGGAATCATCTGGATGCCTGTCAGTAGGGGACAGGTTCTGTAAAAAGAACAAAAAAGAATAAGTTAGATCCATCTGTATGTGCTTGGGTTGGGATAGTGCCTTACTTTAGCTGTAAGGGACAAAAAATCCAACTCTAAATGGCTAAAATAATAATAATTATTATTAGCTTGCATTACCAGGTGGGGCAATTCCATAGTTATTTCAGGGACTGTATGATGTAACCAAGGATCCTTGTTCTTGTCATTTTCTACTTTGCCACTCCCAGGTATTAGCAGCTCTGTCCTCAGAATGGGTCCCCCACTTCACACAGTTGTAGGATGGCTACAGCAGCTCCAAGCAGCACATTCAGAGGAAGAAGAAAAAATGTTTCATTTGTGTGGTTTTAAGCATAAGGAAGCCATTTCCCAGAGCTCTTTGCCAGCTGTCATCCCTCAAAACTCACTGGCCACAATTGCTTCACATGCCCCTGCCTGAGCCAGCCACCAGAGAGGGGGTTAAGACCACCACAGATTGACTAGATCCTAAGGATTCTCTACCTGGGGCTGCAGTTTGGGTCAGGTGCCCGGGAAGCACTCTGCGGTGTGGGAGGATGAATACGTGCCAATTTGGAAAGATGAATATTTGTGGGAAAATGAATAAAGCAAAGTGTAAATCAGAGGTTTAAGTTAAAAAAAAGAGGGAGATTTGTGTGTATTTATTGTTTGTGATATATATGTTCATACAAAATAACAGTCTGATGTTAGTTGCTAAGTGGGAACTGGTTTTCTTAAAATTGACAGCCAAGGCCCAAAGCTGAGAACAAAAGGTGTTAAGCATCCCCTTAAAGTCCCTGAGGCCAGCCATTTCCCTGAATGACTTCTAAGCACAACCAGTTCTGCCGGACTGACAGTAACACCCTCCGTGACCATACTGACAGTAACAACCTCGCTGACCATAGCATAACCAGTGGGGAGGGTGTGGAGGGCATGTCCCTCTAAAGCCAAAGCAAGCCAAAGCAAAGAGAGAAGTGCTGGGAAAGTTTAATGTGTACAGTGCAAGAAAGGAAGACTGACAGTCAGTTCCCCACGTGGACATATGCTTTATTAAGCCTGTTCTTGTTCTATGAAATCAAGGTGAAAATGACTGGAGAGAGTAGCAAGATGGTCCAGCCTGGGAGGGATCAAAGAAAGGGCAGAGCCGGGTGTGGTGGCTCACTCCTGTAATCCCAGTACTTTGGGAGGCCAAGGCAGGTGGGTCCCCTGAGGTCAGGAGTTCGAGACCAGCCTGACCAATATGGTGAAACCTGGTCTCTACTAAAATTACAAAAATCAGCGGGGCGTGGTGGTGTGTGCCTATAGTCCCAGCTACTCTGGAGGCTAAGGCAGGAGAATCGCTTGAACCCTAGAGGCAGACGTTGCAGTGAGCCGAGATCACGCCACTGCACTTCAGCCTGGGCGACAGAGTTAGACTCCGTCTCAGAATAAGTAAATAAATGAATAATAAAAAAAATTAAAGAAATGGCAGAGGCTGTCCTCCCAACTGCTACTTCTCTGAAGACGCGGTAGGTGAATGCTGCATGTGCCTCATGTTCTGGAGTTGTGAGCCTTGGTGGGTAGTTAAGATTGAGGAGCCACAGGTTTTCGGGGATCATCATAGCAGGGTTCAAAGGGGAGCATGCTTTTCAGAGGTTGCTTCCTGGGGTCAGCCAGAGTATGTAGCTGAATCTTTCAGGGGACACATAACACTTAGGGGCTCTGGCTGCCAAGGAGTTTCCTGCATTCCAAGAAGAGGTTGTCAGTTTGCTGCTGGCAGCTGACCTGTTTCCCTCTCCCTCCTCCCTGCCTAAGAAAAGGAATGGGGGCATGAGAGGCCCTTCCTATACCAGTATCTCCTCTGGATCTGCCTAGGTCTTTGCTCTCACGCTACTACTCCTCAGTTTGTTAAATACTGCACTTTAAATAGGCACTTATCTGATCATTGCTGCTTTACCTTCAGGTTTTGTTTTGTTTTTATTTTCATTTTTGAGACAGAGTCTCACTCTGTTGCCCAGGCTGGGGTGCAGTGATACGATCTCAGCTCACTGTAGCCTCTGCCTCCCAATTTCCAGCGATTCTCCCACCTCAGCCTCCCAAGTAGCTGGGATTACAGGTGTGTACCACCATGCCGGGCCAATTTTTATATTTTTAGTAGAGATAGTATTTTGCCATGTTGGCCAGGCTGGTCTTGAACTCCTGACTTCAGGTGATCCACCCGCCTCGGCATCCCAAAGTGCTGGTTTTACAGGCATGAGCCACCACACCCAGCCCTTATTTTGTTTTTAAATCATTGTCCTCTCTGCTGTTGACCATTACACTCATAGCAAAGGCTGCCTGTCTAATGAGTGCCAGTTTCACTAACCTGGCTAAGCAGCACGTTTTCTGAGTCTGCGTGTGCTGGCCACACTTGCCGACTGACACACAGCTGAGATGGAGGACTTCAGAGTTCAATGACTGCCATTTCTTGGGTTTTATCACCCTATGTGTAATCTGGTAAACCTGGTTAATAAATCCAATTAATGGGAAATGTAGCCTTCTCCTTGTTTTCTTCTTAAATTCTTTGGAAAGAATATTTTTATTATGATTTTACTTAGCAAAAATCATGAATAATACATTGTTATTCAGAGCATGTAACAAGGAGCTTCACCTTGTTTGATATGTATTGAAAATCTATGCCTCCTCTCCTGATTGCTTTATTGGAATTAGGAACGTGAATACCAGGTGACTTTTATATCATCATGGTTAGAGAAATTTTTTCGACGTTTGAAAAGTTTTGAATGTTTTTATATATCATTAATTTTGTTTAATTTTTCAGATACTAGAGTAAAAGGATGGTTTCTTCTGGACAATTATATACCCACATTTATCTGCTCTGTCATATATTTACTAATTGTATGGCTGGGACCAAAATACATGAGGAATAAACAGCCATTCTCTTGCCGGGGGATTTTAGTGGTGTATAACCTTGGACTCACACTGCTGTCTCTGTATATGTTCTGTGAGGTAAGTCAAAGGTTAACACAGTCTTCCTTTCACGTAAATGCACTTATATTGCTGTCCTAAATTGTATTCCTAAATGAGGAAAGGTGGCCGCTTGGGGTGTAGAGACAACTGGGCAAGGAAGTATCTTAATGCATTTTGAGTGTGTTTTAAAATCGATTTTTCAAAATGTCAGAGTTGTTTGTACAAGTATGCCTTCTAGAATATTTAAAATAGAAGCCTTTGTTATTGATTCTTCTATTATGTTTCATATGATACTCAAAATTAAAATACTTTCAGAAATACTCTCATGGAAGCAAAATACAGAGTAGAAAATGAACAAAATGTGAAAAACACATGTGAAAGCATTTTATTATTAAGCATCTAATAAGTGCCTGCTTCTTGTTTGAAGGTAGGGGAGGAAGGAAGTGGGTGGTACTTGTGTTTGGTATGTTTTGTGGCACATCACCCTCTCTGATTGGATAACCTGGCAAAACTCAGTTGTTTTCTAAAAGCTAAGAGGAGTGTGACTGGTGAGATCTGCATTTAGGTTTTGAATTGTCTGTCTGAGTTCAGGCCCAGTTATTTCTTTTATATCACTGCAATGTTGAAAATCACATTTGATGATCTCAAAGGCAAATGTTATAGCTTAAAAATGAAAGAAAAATCAGAATCAACCCTTCTCCCTATTTTGAAGGGGTAACACTATAGCCTTTAAAGCTAAAAGGGGGAGGAAAGCTTCCCTCCGGTGGTAGGCAGTTTGGGTACATTTTTCCGGGAAAGCCTACCCACTTTTCATTCTTGCAACACAAACCTATTTCTAACTCTTCTGGAGAATTAAGCCCTGGATAAAACAAGTGTTCAGGCACTCCTGTATAGGTTTTCAGTGTTTCATTTTGGTTTTAGTTCTTCAAGGAGTAGTAAAGAAGAAGGTAGAGGTGGGAGGAAAAGGAGAGATAGAAACATGAATCTTAAAGTTAGTGTTCAGGGGACAAAATGAATTCTCCATCAGCCTCAGGCCATGATGGTGTCTCCCTGTCCACGTGTGGTGGTGTGCAGGAGTGTGGGCGTGTGCAGGCATATTTGATTATCAGAGGTGTTGCAGCTGTGGGATATCTGTGTCTTGTTCTCCCATGTATGTTTCATAAGCCAAGGTACAGATATTCTGACTAGAATGGTAGATGCTCCTAGCATTACTTTTATGCTTGACATGCCAAGAAATGCTTACAACTCCTTTTTTTGCTTTTTTTCTGTCCTATTCTAGAATGAAGTCAGTTTAATTAGCCTCCAAGATGGAGAGTTCAGGACTGGAGCCAGGGGAAATGCACAGGAGTGATTCCTGGCCCCAGCACTATGCACATTTCTGTGTTCAAGGGACAAAACCACAGCAAGCTGTCAGGTTTCTGAGTGAACTGCTTACTTTTCCATAATTGATAGATAATACAGCCATGTCTTTAAGAGAACTCTTACAGAGTTTATTATTATACATGGCAATATTATAGAGAAAAATATTTCATATGATTCTTAGAGAACTTAAGCATTTGCCTTAAATGTTTCTTAAGCCCTAGAAATATAGCTATAATTTCATTATTTATCCTCTCTTAAACAGATGATTCCCTGGTAAAGAGGAGAAGAAAAACGCTGTATAAAGTACAGCTGTGTGCATCTGAGTGGATGTGGGGGGTTCTGAACACATTGTAATAGAAGGTACAGATTTTCCTCTGATAGCTTGGTGAGAAGGGAAGACTTTGAGCAGTGACTAAGCACTGAATACAGAAATTTAAGAAATACACAGAATAGGGAAACTACATTTTTAACTCACAGTTTAGAGTACATAGAGAGGTAATAGACAAAGAGGCAATGTTTCCTTAAATTAAATCAAGTTTACAAAAAGCCATCCAGGTCAGATATGCCCAAGGTGAAAATAAGCTCTAGTGCTCCAAGTTGATGGTATTCACATTTGGTTTTTGTCCGAGTTTTCTCCTGTACATATATAAAACCCATCAATAATTCCGTTATCATGTGTCCTTTTTCAAACTTTGAATATCATTTTAGCTACACGTTTTTCTGTTTGTTTGTTTTGAGACAGAGTTTCACTCTTGTCGCCCAGGCTGGAGTGCAGTGGCACCATCTCGGCTCACTGCAACCTCCGCTTCCCAGGTTCAAGCGATTCTCTTGCCTCACCCTCCCTAGTAGCTGGAACTACAGGCATGGGCCACCACTCCTGTCTAATTTTTTGTATTTTTAGTAGAGACAGGGTTTCACCATGTTGGCCAGGCTGGTCTTGAACTCCTGACCTCAGGTGATCCACCCGCCTCGGCCTCCCAAAGTGCGGGGATTACAGGCGTAAGCCACTGCACCTGGCCATTTTTCTTTTTATACTTAGCATTTCTACTCCATTGAATGCTAAGACACAGAAGAGCAGTCATGGAGTTTTACAATGGAACAAACTGGGGAGATCATGAAGCCCCATGGGGCCCCTCATTTTAGAGAAATGTCCCAGGAGTTAGAGCCATTCTTCTGTGGTCACACACCTGTAATGGTCATTATTTTAGTTTTTATTTACCTTCCTGCTTATCTGCATATTTGGGGCTGTAAAGAATTTTTTAAATAAGTAGTCTTTGGTATTTTTGTTTATTTAATTCTTTGGCATAAATTCACGGCTGCTTTAGCAAGTTCTAGATTAATACAAATAAAATTAACTGTCACTTAAAGGAGACAGGAAGAAGCAGGTTTTTTTGTTTGTTTGAGACAGGGTCTCACTCTGTTGCCCAGGCTGGAGTGCAGTGGTGCTCACTGCTTCTCGCCTCCTGGGCTCAAGTGATCTCCCGCCTCAACCTCCCAAGTGGCTGGGACTACAGGAGCATGCCACCACGTCTAGCTAATTTTTGTATTTTTCGTAAAGACAAGGTTTCATCATGTTGTCCAGGCTGGTCTTGAACTCTTAGGCTCAAGCAATCCACCCGCCTCTGCCTCCCAAAGTGCTGGAATTACAGACATGAGCCACTACATCTGGCCAATAGGAAGAAGTCTTGAAAGAAGGGAGATGATCAGAAGGAAATGAAAGGAAGTCACTGAAACTTTAAATTTACTAGAAGGAAAATAACTAAATCCCAGTTTTAAAACTGTGAAACCGAGTTTAAAATGTAGAAGGAATATAGACTTGCTCATAGTTTGTGCACTTGGTAGAAACAAAATTAAAAGGAGAGAAGAGGTATTACTTCTATATCTCATTAACTTTAGTGTTTATTTCCAGGAAAAAGGTCATAGATCCCTGATTTGGAGCATATTTGAATTAGTGGTATGTTTTAATTTGAAAGTATTGGACTTTATAGCAATCCTTTTTGCTTTTGCTTATTAGGGGTTGTCTAATATCACAGTCCATGGTGAAGGCTTGGAAATGAAATTCCAGGTTATAGAAGAGAAACAACTTAGTTTGCATTAGTTACTTAGCTTTGTAAAATGATGCCCTTACAGCAAACTTAAAAATCTTGTGTGCCTTTCAGCCACCTGAGATTCAGGGCATTTGTCCTCTGAAGAGAAGCCTGATTTTTCGCACTATCCATGTGTCTTTTCTCTTGTCTCCAGTCCCAAAATTGAGAACCTCTACATACATGGTGCCAAACAGTGGCTTTCCCTCACTCTGCCTTATCTACCTGACTGGATCAGGTTTCCCCTGACCCACCCAGTGAGCTATCAAAGCCACTTTTAACTCCTTTGTTAGAGTGTTACAGGTGGTTTCCCTCTTAGGCAGCTGCTCTGTCCTCATGTGAAGCCATTTAATGTGTCTACTCTTCTCCTGCTGTGCCTCTGACCTCTTAGACCCTAAGCAGAGAGGATCTAATTGCGTTTGTTACAGTCCAAAAGGGAGCATCCCCGTCGATCTTCTTGTGCCTCACGCGCACTGATCCTTCGACTCAGCAGCAGCTGCCAGAAAATAGGATCAGTGTTGTGCAGTGCACATGGCTTTGAATCCCCCAGGAACACTGTGTTGAAAGGATGGCTGGCTCCTTTCCTCAGAAGGAGGCACTCTGGCCTTTCTTAGCCCATCTGTTATGCTCAGCTCTACTCAAACCCCAGCAACACCAGGCTCTTTCATTCTTCTGGGCTCTACCCCTTAAAACTCCCACTTCTGCCTGGCAGTCTCCCTCTCACTTTTGAGGACTGTGTGGAAGGATCCAATTCCTCTGTGAAGCCATGAGCGTACTAAGGAAGAGGACTCAACTCTAGAGAGTGATTTTTTTTTTTTCCCCAACCTCTTTGGCTATCCCATTGTTCCCAGGGACTATGATGCATTCCTTTCAAAGTACTCTCATGATGTGCCCCTTAGCATCCCATCCTTGCCCCACTGACACTCACTGGCTTAGGCTAGAATGAAAAGTTGTTTTCCCCACCTTTTTCATCCCACTGTTACTATAGCTGATTACTCCACCAAATGGATCCTGAGTATTAGAATACAAAAATAAGCGAATGTCAGAACCACATTTTCAAGTTATTTAGTAGTCAAAGATAAATCATGGGTTATACAGACAAGATTATTTTTTGAGTATCTGTGTATGTTTCCTCCCTTGCAGTTAGAACTACATGTTGTGAATAGTGTGAGAGAATGCGCTTTAAAATATTCAGAGCATTTAAAATGTAATTTTGAAAAAAAAATTTTGTAATTTTCAAAAAGCTGGATGGATGCATCTGGCTTGGCATAAATCCAAACTTATCTTTCTTCCCCTTTTCAATTTTTATTTTAAATTGTAATTTTGGAACTATTTGAAAATATTTAAAATAAAATTATATAGATGATATCTGTGCACCTAACAAATGCTTGATTTTTGTTTGTTTGTTTAAATAAGAAAACATTATAAAAATGCATCTGAAGTGCAGTCCCTTTCCAGACTTCTTCGGAAGTTTGTACAGTTTTTCTCCGGATGTATTTTTACTACATATATATGTATACATGACAATACATAGTACGTTCTAAGATAGTTTTTAAAAACCATACGTGAATGGTATACTAATTAAACTCTTTTTCAAATAGATTTTTTTCAGTCAGTATATTTTTGACCAATTCATCTTGAGTCGTATAGATGTAATTCATTAATTATAATTATGTTAATTATAGTTAATTAGAAATTCATTTTAGTTGCTTTGTATTATTTCAGTGTTGGAATTTATTACACCATTTTATAAGTGTTTCTTTGGATGGATATGTGTGTTGTTAGATTGTTTTTTGTTGTTTTTTGAAACAGAGTCTAGCTCTGTTACCTGGGCTGGAGTTCAGTGGCACAATCATACCTCACCCACTGCAGCCTAGAACTCCTGGCCTTAAGCAATCCTCCCACCTCAGCCTCCTGAGTAGCTGGGACTACAGGCATGTGCCACCATGGCCGGCTAATTTTTTTATTTTTGGTAGAAACATTGTCTCACGGTGTTGCCTGGACTGATCTCAAACTCCTGGACTCAAAGTGATCCTCCCACATCAGCCTCCCAAAGTGCTAGGATTACAGGTGTGAGCCAATGTGCCCAGCTATGTGGGTTTATGCAAGTTGTTCAATTAACAGTGTGCCAAGAATCTTCTTAGACATATCTCCTTATGCAAATATGGTAAGTTTTTTGACCAGATAAATGCATAGGGGTTTAATGACTGAATCCGACAGTCTCTTGTCTTTTAATGGGGAAATTTAATTCATTTTCATTTAGCATGTTAATAGTTATTTTATACCTCAGATATTGTAGCATTAGTTGCAGATCATTGCAATAAAATGAGTATTGCAATAAAGTAAGTCATAATATTTTTGCTTTCCCAGTGCATATAAAAGTTATGTTTACATTATAGTCTATTAAGTGTGCAATCGCATTAAATCTTTAAAAAACAGTAGACATACCTAAATTTAAAAATGCTGGCCAGGCACAGTGGTGTTGTACACCTGTAATCCTAGCACTTTGAGAGGCCAAGGTGGGAGAATTGCTTGAGGCCAGGAGTTTGAGACCAGCCTGGGCAACATAGCAAGATCCTATCTCTACAAAAAATTTTACAACTAGCCTGGCATGGCTTGAGCTTGTTGTCCTAGCTACTTGGGAGGATGGCTTGTGCCCAGCAGCTCAAGGTTCCAGTGAGCTATGACTACACCACTGCACTCCAGCCTAGGTGACAGAGTAAAACCCTATTTGTAAGAAAAAAAAGATAAATTCAAAATAAAAATGCTCCCAGGCGCAACGGTATGTGCTACAGTTTAGTGTAGCCATGTTCATCAGTGATCTTAGTTAAATCTTCCAGATAACTGGCTGCAGCTTCTACAGCAGCACTTGCTGCTACACCTTGCCCTTTTGTGTTATGGAGATGACTATTTCCCTTAAACCTTATGAGCTATCCTCTGCTATTTTCAAGCTTTTCTTCTGCAACTTCGTCACCTCTCCCAGGCTTCACAGAATTGAAGTGAGTTAGTGGCTTGCTCTGGATTAGATTTTGGCTTAAGGGAATGTTATGGCTGGTTTTATCTTCTACCTAGACCACTCAAACTTTCAGCAATAAGGCTATTAATGCTTTCTTATCATTTTTGTGTTCATACGAGTAGCACTTTTAATTTCCTTCAATAACTTTTCCATTGCATTCACAACGTGGCTAACCTGGTACGAGAGAGGCCCAGCTTCCATCCTATCTCAGCTTTCCACCTGCCTTCCTCACTAAGCTTAATCATTTCTAGCTGTTGATGTAAAGTGAGAGACATGCTACTCTTCCTTTCACTTTAGCACTTAGAGGCCATTGTAGGATTATTAACCCAATTTCAATATTGTTGTATCTCAGGAAATAAGGAGGCCAGAGAAGAAGGAGATGGTTAGGGGGAACAGCAAGTCTGTGGAGCAGCTACAATACAGACAATATTTATTGAGTTTGCTGTCTTATATAGGTGTGGTTCATGGCACCTCAAAACAATTACAATGGTAACATCAAAGTTCAGTAACCACACGCAGATCACCACAACAGATACAATAATAGTGAAAAAATTTGAAATATTTTGAGAAATATTTTATAATTGTGAGAATTACAAAAATGTGACACAGTAACACATAGTGAACACGTGCTGTTGTAAAAATGGTACCAATAGAGTTGCTTTATGCAGAGTTGCCACAGACCTCAGTTAAGAAAACCTGTAATATATACAAAGTGCAATAAAGCAAAGATGAGGTATGCCTGTACTTTCTGTCACCTTTTTTGTGTATATATGTTTTCTTTGGCCTTCTTTTCTCCTTTACTGCTTTGTAGAATTTTTGTAATCATTATTTTTTATTGTACTTATTCAAAAGTTATTCATTCTGTTGAGTGGTTACCCATAGGTGTTTACCATGCATTTTTAACTTACGACAGTTTCAGTTGAGTCAGTATTTCTATTCTCCTAAACAATACCAGGGACCTTAGAGGATTCTAGCTCTGACCCCTCATCTTTCATGTTACTGTTGTCAGGAGTTATTTCTACCTTTTTTAAAAAAAAAAAAAAAAAAGATGGTCTTGCTCTGTTGCCCAGGCTGAAGTGCAGTGACATGGTCATAGCTCGTTGTAACCTCAAACTCCTGGGCACAAGTGATCTTCCTGCCTCAGCCTCCCAGGCAGCTGGGACTACAGGAGCATGCCACTGTGCCCAGCTAATATTTTTATTTTTTGTAGAGATGGAGTCTCACTTTGTTGCCCAAGCTGGTCTCAAATTCCTGGGGTCTGGCAGTCCTCCCACCCTGGCCTCCCAAAGCACTAGGATTACAGGTGTGAGCCACCACATCTGGCCTCACTTTTTTCTTTTTTTAAGGTCCTATATAATCACCATTATTGCCATCAGTGTTTACTGATTTTCTTTGCTCTGTGAAATTTATTCTTTCCTTTTTCATTCAATTTTTTTCCTAAGTAGTTCTTTCTATGAAGGGCAATATCTTAGTCTGAGTGTCATGTTATTTGCCTTTACACTTGAATAATATTTTATCAAGGCATAGAATTCTAGATTAATAGTTATTTTTCCTCAGCACTTTGAAGATTTATTCCAGAGAAGTCTGCTGTGGTCCCACTTTTGCTCATTTGTAGGGTAATCTGTTTTCTTTCTAGGCACTTTGAAAATTTTGCGTTCTTCCATTCACTCCTACTTCCTTCATTTGTTTTTAATCTGTTTCATCCATCTATTGTGTTTTTAGTTTAAATGGCTATGTATCTTTTACTTCTGAATGTTCACTGCTTGCTCTTTTTTTATTCCATAACATGGAAGTATTGTCCCCCCCAGTGATATAGATTAGATGACAGTGATCTCCAAATTTAACCATTTGCTGTGTTGCCTTTTTAAGTATTCTATTAAAAGTTTGCTTACAGATATATCTGTGAGATAATGCCTCTGGAATAATTATTGTCTGTGTTAAATTTCTTTACCTCCTAAAACAGAAATAAAGGTTTGCCTAGTGTTCTGTGTAAGCATCCCAAACTCGTATTGTTGGGGGTCGTCTCAGGTAAACATGCCTTTCCCACATAAAGATTTTGGAAGGAGTTGAATTTAAGCTGACTTCTCTTTTTCTAAAGAATAATTTGTTGTGGGGACCTCACATTATAGGTAAGAATTGATTGTGTTGGAGTTTTTGCTGTGTTTTATACCACATTTCTACCTGTGTTTATAGTGAGAGAGTTGGTTCTGCTTTTGTTCAGTTTGCCATGTTGCTAGAACCAGAAGTCAGTTTTTTTTCCTTTGAATTTCTTTTGAAAATTTGTGATGCTTTTTTATTGGAAAGATGAAAGAAGTTGAGCATTTGGTGACTGAATGCTTTGTTTGTGCTTTCTAACCTCTGTAATTGTGGGCTGTGAAAGCATCTCCCCAGGCTCTGGCTTTGAAGGCCATCTGATGGAACCACAGAGCAGTTGCTTTGGAAACATAATATTCTAAACTGTCTCGTTGTTTTTCTTTCCCTTCAGGCTTTCCTAAAATAGATATGTTATTGTGGGAAAATAGGATTTGGAAAAACACTTAAGCAACCTGGCAATTGATGATTGAATTTTATTTGAAAAATTACTTTGTTTACCAAAATACTTTGAAAAGGCTATTTGCTGTTCTTTTTCCCATTTAGCAGAGGTATAGAGCAGTTGAAACATCTGGTGAGATCAGTACTTAGAAGATCTCATTGCCTAAAATACTTTTCACTCTTAGTTTCCTTACAACTAAAATTCCTTGCTGAGAAAGAAACTTCTCTCAGGGCCTGAAAGGAAACAGTTAGTTGTCCCTAGTGTATCTGACACTGCCCTGAGAGAATGCCTCACGGTAGGGAGAATGGAGAGAAGGATGCAGCTCAGACATCCTTCATTCCTCACCCGCACCCAGGGGAGGGGAAGGGAATACTTTCTACAGAGAGGAAGCCTTCTGGCTTGTCCAGAGCCAGGCCTCACTCCTCTAAATTTGCCCCTGCAACACCTGGAGAGCTTGGCTCTGCAGCTGGTGTAGCTAGGAGCACATCACTCTTCAGATCCTCAACTAAAGTGGACTTAACCCTGCAAAGCAGGAGTCAGTGGGTGGGCTGGAGACCTTCCTTTATATGACACAAATTATACTTTGGCTGGGACATCCAGCACCACCTTAGCCCTAGTTGGAAGCAAAAGTACTTAACATTTGCCTAAGATCATAGCAAAGACAGATAGTGCCTACCTTATGTCAGGTATTGGGCTAACTCATCTAATGCTTATTGCACTCTTACCATCTGCTTTCTACAGAGGGAAAGTTCTGGGAGGCCTGAACAGGGAGAACTGCTAGCATAAGAGGGCAGGGCTTGAGGATTCAGGGAAAATGCCAGACATACCTGTTTCAGCTTGGATTGAGGACAGGCTGTTTCTTTGTGCTTTGTTTTAAAGACTTCTCAAGTGTACAGAACCTGTCTTTTTTAACTTAGCCAAGAGTATTACGTTCAGCTGTAACCCAGGGGTGTTCCTGTTCACAAGGAGAAGGAAAAAAAAAACACCTGTGGAGGTCATGGGTGTGAAATTATCTTAATGGGCATCCTTATGCTCTGGACATGAAAGATTTGAAATTTAAAAACCACATGCTTTGACCTGGCACTCCCTAATAGCACTGCCACAATTGGCCAACTAAACCCTAGAGGAAATAGGTACTTTCAGTTTTGAGTAGTTCATGGTTAATTTTAAACCAAACATCTGCGAAAGAAAAAGATGCAGCTAAAGGTCTGCCTTTCCACAGAATTCTTCATGGACAGAGTATCCCTACCATGTTCTTACTAAGAATTCAAAAACAGATGAAGAAGGGCAAAGATGCTTGGAACTGCTGTTTGAGGTGCATTTGGACTGAGAGTCAGGATTCCTTTGTGCTAATCCCAGTGGTACCAAGACCTGGGCCATCCTTATCACTTCTCATTCCGTTTTCTCATTAAAAATACGAGCTTGTACCAGATCTAAAAAATACACACTTGAGGACTCACACAGAAACAAAGCTATGAAAAGGGTCAGCCCTACGTATTGGAGATTTTGCTTAGAAAAGCACCTTAGGTCCTGTGATGTAGTTGAACTTGAGTACGGATAGTCTGTTTTTCGTTACTTTTTACCCCATTTCTGTGTAGGAGGTAGTAAACATACAACTTCATCAAGCTCTTATCACCAGAAGCAGCCAGCCTTCTTTGGAAAGGGGTTATCTTGTTGCTCTGACATCTTGGGATGCTGATGTTAATGGCTGATAAGGGCCACCCAAGATGATGTTTTCCTACTTTTTCTTTAAGTGTTTCAAGTGACCTTGTTTCCTGAGATGTTACAGTAGCATTCCAGAAAGTGCCATGGAAATGGTTATTATGCTAAAGGTTACAAGTTGTTTGTGGTTAAATGTGTTATTAGATGGGAAAAGTCAACTCACCATTAAAAGTGATTCACTCCTGGCTGGGTGCGGGGGCTGACACCTGGAATCCCAGCACTTTGGGTGGCCAAGGCAAGCAGATTGCTGGAGCTCAGGAGTTTGAGACCAGCCTGCGCAACATGGTGAAACCCCATCTCTACAACAAAAATATAAAAATTAGCCAGGCATGACAGCGTGTAACTGTAGTTTCAGCTACTTGGGAGGCTGAGGTAGGAGGATGGCTTGAGCCCAGGAAGTAAGCTGAGATTGTGCCACTGCACACCAGCCTGAGCAACACAGCCAGGCCCTGTCTCAAAGAAAAAAGATTCACTCCATGAATTATGTCATCCAGAACCAGGTGTGAAACTCATCTAAATTTTTTTCTTTCATTGAAAAGGTGCATGAAACCATTAGGGTTATTGACTTTATCTCATATGGAGAAAAGAGCTTGTAGCTAGGTTTTAATTATAGCTCTGCACATCCTCTTGGCCTAATTAAAGTTTGCTTTACTCCAAGGAAGGAGGAAGTGTATAAAGCTTTGCAGTGGTACTGTTTGTATCTCAGTTCCTCAGAAAAAAGCCTGCAAATAATGCCCCTGGGTGGTTCTTGGAGTTGGCAGTGGTATGGAAAATTTCATCAGGTAATGGTTAGCTGTTTGTGATGGCCTGCTTTTTCATTATAGTATAGTCCTGTCCTCTTTTGATCTGATTCTCAGAAGCCCAAGGTAGACAGACACCTGCCCTTATTTTCAGTACTTCGCCTTCTCCAGCCTACTGGGTCCTCTCACCCTGTGGTGTCTACTTACACGCAACTTGAAGAATTTCCAGGAAATTGACCAAAACAGCTCTTTGGAAAGAAGCTAGGCCTCAGTCCCAAAGGGAAGGGTGGCTAATATGACTTTGACTTGAGGATTGTCTCCTGTGATGTGCTCCTAGTGGGGCTACAGTGGTCAGTCCTTTGCTTTGAGCACCTCTGTAGTCCACTACCCATGGACACATTGCTATTCTCTGAGGGGGATGGAGGGAGCAGAGCCCTCTACTGCTAGCCCATTTTATGGAGGTTTGATGAGGGTCTTAGGTGAATAAGCTTCAACTCAGGTCCTTGGTCTTGGTTTGTTAAATTATTCTGTCCTTTCTGAAGCCAGGGAGATTTGAGAATTTCCATAACTCCATTATGAAATTGATGATGAAGAGTTTTCATCTTGTGAACAGAGTTCAGATGAATATGATCACAAAGTCAAGCCTCGTTTAAAATACTATGAAGCTCTCTTTGTTGCTGCACATGAAACATTAGGCCTAGATTTAGGGGAAAGAATTGGCAGTCTTGAACTCTTTGTCATTTGTTTAGCAAATATTTGTTTGACATCTCTGGTACACTAATCCCTGTGCTGGAATATGTCGATGCGGATGCAGGAGCCACAGTCACCACCCTTCGAAATCTTACAGAAGAGCACACAACAGGCCCATTAACAAAGGGAGCATGTGAGCAAACAGAAAGGTGAGGGTAGAGGAAGGAGAATAGACCTCAGGCTCTAGTGCTCAAGGGAGTAATCATGAAGAAAATAGAATTTTAACTGAACTTTGAAGGATAGATAGGATTTTGAGAGCTGGAGATGGGGTACATGGGTGCAGAGGGTATTCTAGTTGAAAAGAATAAAACAGTGGTCACTGCCAAGACTTATGTTTAATCCAGTGAACCACATTGGGTGAGACAGGCATTATGTACTTCGTGGCGGGAGCCTTATGTTTATCCCATTTGAGGACTGAGAAAACTGAAGTTTAAAATGTTGGAATACCTTAGCTAAGCTCACGTAGCAAAACGTGAAAAAGGTAGGGTTTAATGGGCTAATGCCCAAACCCATGCTCTTTCCCCTTGGCCACTGTGTAGCAGTTAAGGAAGGGCATGTTTGGAGAGTGGGAAGAGGTCTAATTTGTGTGCAGGTAGGGGAGAAGTGAAAGATAAGCTTGGGACCACGTTGTGGAAGACTAAATACCTGGACACTGCACCTAGGATTCACGGTTTCATTCTGAAGGCAACAATGACTCACTGGAGGGTTTTAAATAACGGAAATGTGGAATTCAGTGGTTTGAGGGGCACAGCGGCCCCAGTAGAAGTGTGGTAGGTGTGAGTAGCAGTGGAGGGAGTGTTGCATTGAAGCATGACAGAGCTCCTACAGGGAACCTCAACAGGTGGAAGAGGAGTGGTGGGCCTAGGTCAAGTGGAGTGGCACCGAGTGAGTAGCTGCTTGTGTGTATACCTGGTTTATGCTTCAGGAGTGAAAAGTTCACCACCCAACACCGAGGTTTGAGTTCTTTAACTAAACTCCAAAGACAGCGGGTGTTTTATACATGGATTCCCCTGCCCCCTTTATGGGTGGGGAGAGGGCAAATGGAATTTTAGGTTAACTAGTTTAAAGAGTCAAGGCAATCCCACCTGGATCCCTTCTTAAAAAGGAAGCGTGTGTCCAAGAGTCCCTTCTGCTGAGTTAACAAGACCCCTTCAACCCATTCTCATCTTTGGGATTGAGGCGCCTGCAGAATTACAAGAGAGGATTTGTCCTCCTCTTCTCCAGAGAGCTCCCTTGATTTTCCCCACCCCTGCCAAGGTAGACATTCATGAATGTAGTCATCCACACCTCCACAAATGCACACACACCAGCCATCCTATTTTAAAACAGACAAAAGCAAAACCAACCTAGGATGTCTCAGGACACCATAAACCAAAATAGTCGCTGGAAAAAACAGTGATGGTAGGTTCCAGATTTAAGATTCATAAAATGATAACATTTCCAAAAATATCTCTGATGAAGACAGTCATATGTTAGTACGTTTTTAATTTTGCCAAGAGAGGCTGCTGTTTTAAAAAAGAGGATCTTTTACATTGCACGAATTTATCTTCATGAAAACCTTACTGCGTTGTCCTTATTTTTCTTATTCACGGTTGTCCCACGAACATTTCATCAAGAAGCACCAGTTTCCTTTCTGTACCCTCAAGCCGCAGGAGGTAGTTCCTTGGTTCCCTCCTGGGGTAGAAAGAAGGGCAGCAAAGAGAGCACTGTGCTAAGCTGGCGCTTCCCTCTCCATCCCAGGTCTCAAGAGTGCATGCCAGCTTCCTCCCCCGACCTCCACCGCACTTTGGATTCAGGCTTTGTGTCTTGCTTCTTAGGACTTCTGATCAGCCTGCATGGATCCTGCTTGACTAGCCATGACTTTAGAGAGTAGTATAAGACCGAAAAGTTAATACACCATCTAATGAATTACCATGTGGGTACTGGTCTTTCAAAGATAGTATAGAATAGTTTGTTGTGTGGTCTGTTTTTAAAGTCTGTTAACATGAAGCTACAGAAAATTGGAACAGACCCTTTAGAGATAATTTAGTCCAACCTCATCGTTTTACAGTAAAAACAACAAAAGCCCACAGGAATTAGCTGGCTTGCCCCGGGTGCTGGGCCTGGCACTCAAGCCTTCCTCCTGATTCCATGGCTCTTCATCATGAGCTGATGCTGCTCCCATGCTAAATCCTTGTGCTCTTCTTTGGCCATGAAAAGCCTGTTAACTCTCAGTGCTTTTTTATGTGTAGAAGGTGACAAAGCAGAAGGAAAATGGCAAGAAGAAAGATAACCAAAGAAAAATCAGATAGAAGGCAGGATACCCAGCGTGAGTGCAGCGGCTGCACCCATTTTTGCCATTTATTTCTGAGGTCAGACCAGGTGGAACTATCACAAGGTGTCTTCAGATCCTTGTAATCACCTCTTGTTCCCTGGGGGGAATCTGTGTTGCTCACCAAGCTAAACTCTTGTGTTCAAGGACAGGGAACACAAGAATTGGGGTGCAGGCTCTACATCACAGCCCTGCAGTTATCACGGGCCCGTTGAGGGGAGGGGCCCGTGATAACTGCTGGGCTGTGATGTAGAGCCTGTACCCCAATTCTGGGGTCCTCTCTGTGACAGCGTAGGTGCCTACTGTGCTGCAAGTGATTCTGAGGCATGGGCACAATTTCAGTCTGTGAAGCCTAATTCATGGATCCAGAGGATTGTACATACAACAACAGGAAATAATGAAGATAAAGTTGGACTAAATTATCCCTGAGCCTACAGCAATGGTTCTCAAAGTATGGTTTCCACATCAGCAGCATCAGTATCACCTGGACCTTGTTAGACATACAAATTCTAGGCCCCCAGACCTACTGGAACAGAAACACCCCCAGGGACCCATGTTTTACTAACTCGCCCCTCAGGTAATTCTGGTGCTGCACACTCAAGTTTGAGGAGCACTGGCTTAGGGAAAGCAGCCAGAGGCTTCTGTGGGGCAAAGCAGGGAGCCTGTGATTGGCTTGGTCTGGGCACTTGTGCTAGGACCAAGGGGGTGACGGGCTGAGCGTTCTGCAAAGAAGCAGCGTGGTAAAGGAAGGTCTCTGAGGGCAGCAGCCTGGGAGTGACTTTTAAGCCCACCCCTTAGGAAATTGAGGCTCAAGTCGTTAAAGCTTTCCTTTTGTTTACACTTCCCTACAATTGTTTTTTCTCAGAGCAAACTTGGCTCAGCACAGCCCAAGGTAAATTATCACAGATTCTGCAACTAATAAAGTTCAATCAGGACTTTACATGGCCCAGATGCTGTTGGTGACTGGCTTTTTCTTCTTTTTTAGTTAGTAACAGGAGTATGGGAAGGCAAATACAACTTCTTCTGTCAGGGCACACGCACCGCAGGAGAATCAGATATGAAGGTACTGTCTCTTTTTCAGAAACTTTATTATTATAAGTGTTGAGTTTTTTAAAATAAATTGTATAAAATACAAAATGGCCCATAACCTCACTGCCCAGGCAATCCCTGTTGATATTTTTAAAAGAATAAAAAAGGCAATATATACACATCATATTAAAATTTGAACATGAAAGGTATAAAATAAAACCTAAAGCATCCCCCTCTGTAAAAATAACTCCGGTTAACAATTGGCAGGAAAAATCGCATGCAGTCAGTATGTTATATTTACACAATCAGGATCATAAGAGCAATGTCTTAAATTTTTAAAATCATTCATCCAAGTACTTTTTTCTGAGTAGTGGTGTTAAAAATAAAATCTGACTTCCACTCATGAGGTTTCTTTTAAATCACAGGCCAACAGTCACGGCTCAGCATGGGCAGTCATCTCCTTAGAGCACTTGTTTGACATGTTTAATTGGGCAGAGACCTGACACTGCAGGTTATGATTCCTTTTCTTCTGTGTCTCTTATCAGGTCGGCTGCTCCATGCTAGTCCCTGAAATCAGTAGCGTTTTTCAGATGGTTTTCCTTTGCTAATTGGCTGTGCAGGCTGCTTCCAGAGGGAATAGGCAGACTTCAAGGTTTTGAACCTTGAGCCTCATGTTTTTGTTAGTCTCAAAGAGTGTCAGGGACCCTTTCAAAAATATTCCCTGTAGTCATTTCAAACCCCTCCAGCTGTCCCAACCCAATCACATTCTTTGGTTAAAGGTACTTGGAGAGTGACTATAGCTCCCAGCCACTGATGGACATTAAGAGCTCTTGGGGCACTCGGGCTTCTCTGAGTTGACATCAGATTTTTGGATATTAGTGAAACATGTCAGAGGTGATATTCCAGAGAAGCCGTGAGGATAAGCCTTAAATCTTTGACCCTTTCCTCTTAGATTATCCGTGTCCTCTGGTGGTACTACTTCTCCAAACTCATAGAATTTATGGACACTTTCTTCTTCATCCTGCGCAAGAACAACCACCAGATCACGGTCCTGCACGTCTACCACCATGCCTCGATGCTGAACATCTGGTGGTTTGTGATGAACTGGGTCCCCTGCGGCCACTGTAAGTATTAGAGACGGGGACTTGGGGAACAGGTGTGAGCAGGGAGGAGAGTTGAAACTAAGGGCTTTCAGAAAAGGTGCTCTTTCTGTAAATGTCTAGGTCAGGCTTTCAGCTTTGGGTTCAAGTTGCTTTTAATGATAGTTTATGTACCTATGCACACAAAACCCTTTTTTAGTTAAGTGAACTTTCTGTGCTGATTGGGTGAGATGAGGGAGATACCACTGGGGACATATTAAGGAATAGGTACAATATTCTCTGACTTAGAGGGCAACTTTCCAGGTTATTTCTGGTCCTTCTGTATGGTGTGGAAGGTTTGAGACGGGCAGGTGAGGAAAATAGGATCACACTGTTGCATGAGTACCAGGGAGCAAGGCTCATTTTGAAATACAGCTTTAGCTGTCATGCATTAGGAAGTCTCCACATGTTCTAACAACCCTCATATTCCCTGAAGCAATGGTGATCGAGGTGTCTTCCTATAACAAGCACCAAAACTTGATATAAATTTTCTAAGGTTGTACTTGGTTTTTGGAAAGCTTGTAGTCCAAAGTTTCTTACCATTTTCAGAGATTGCCACCTTCAGATTCAGCCTGGGAGTTTTAGCAAATGTCTCAGTCAAAAGTCCTGTCATCCGAACACTGACGAATTTAACTGAGAACCTATGGATCTATTTATGGATATTTTTTCTCTGGGATAGCACTGCCCTTGATTATCTGAGCCTACTAAGATTCACAATGTCATGGAATTCCAGAGCTAGGAAAAAAAAAAAAAACCTTTCCAAATACAGATCCTTTGGGTTTGGGAGGAAACTAAGACCACAGAAAGGTGGGTAGAGTTGGGGCTTTCTGCTCCTTCTTCCTCCCACTGTCAGAGCTCATGATGATGGATTAACTGACCTAACTTTCTAATAGAAACAGCCCCACCCTACATTTGAAGAGTGCTTTCAATTTTCAGAGAACTTTCAGGAGGACAGATTTAATTAGCTCCACTTGGCCCATGAGAAACTGAACCAGGGAATGGATGTGATGTGTCCAAAGTCAAACAGCCAGTTCCTATCATAGCCAGGAGTAGAAACTTCCCTAACACCAGGCTGTGCACCTCCAACTGCACAGGGAAAAGCCAGATGGCTTGGTTTGGTTTGCTGACTGTTGGGGAGGAGGACAGAGTCTGGAAAAAGAACTAGTGGTCCTACTGAACATTGAAAATGATGTGATAAGATGGCTCTTTTATCTCTAAGGAGCTAGACTCTTGACTCTATTATTAATAAAAATGTATGACCTCAGCACTGCAGTCCTGGGAAATAATTAGAAGGTGGCTTCAGAGACCTCTCCACACCCCAGCAAATGTATAGAAACAACCATTTTTGAGCATGTTGCCCATCAGCTGTCTTCCACAGTCTTCAGAGAGCATATTTGAGGCAGTTGTGCATGTAAAGAAAAACAGCTGCCTCTGAGAGTTGGGGGGCATCTGCAGCAAAGCCTGTAGGTGCCGGGATGGCGTCATGGCTTCAGTGTCAGATGCCCCCCTAGCAGCTACAGCTGACCCCTGGGCTCGGAGCCTCCTGGTGGCTGCCTGCCCAAGTGGAAATTGAATTCTCATTACACATCCATGCAGTGCTTGCTGTTGCAGTGTTTGTCAGCCCTGTTGGAAATCATCTCTCTTTCTGATTCAAAAAGAATCTTGTATTTTTTTTTTACCACCTGTTCTGTTTAAAACACTAATACATTCTCCTTCCCAAATCCCTCTGTTCCTGCAGCTTATTTTGGTGCCACACTCAATAGCTTCATCCACGTCCTCATGTACTCTTACTATGGTTTGTCGTCGGTCCCTTCCATGCGCCCATACCTCTGGTGGAAGAAGTACATCACTCAGGGGCAGCTGGTGAGTGACTTGGCCTCTTTCCCCAGGACTTACTTCCTGGTGGATACAGACCTCTTCCTGGCTTTAGTGTTAGGTAATAGCATCTAAGATGCCCCTTCTCCACCCTTTTACATTTGCTATAATTAAATTCCTTGAAGTAGGTAGATTGGGGAATTTTCTTATTTTGAACTGATAGTGAACTGTGACCATGGGCATACAGCTAGTTGAATTGTAGAAAGAGGGCTAGAATCTAATTTGCCAACTTCAAGTTCAGCTCTTCTGAGTTTTTGCACATAAGCACATATGCATGTATGTGTGTGTATATGTGTGTGTGTGTGTGTATGTATGTGTGTGTGTTTTCTAATTATAGTCCAAAATCCAAAATGAAAATTGTGTTTCCGGGGGTTTTAGAAGGAGCTGGAGAGTAGTATGGAGTCCAGGGTATGTGTAGCCCATTACTAGGCAGCAAGGATATTTGTCTGGCAGGTATGGGTGACCCCTCAGCCACCATGCAGAGGAGCACCTGTTTGTTGGTGAGGATGGCAGCTATTTGCTTCAGTTAACAGCTCCCTCCCCTGGTTTACTGCCAGGGCCAGGCCACTTCGCCTGATACTTCTCACCATCCTTGATTAAGCCTTCTGCATTCATCAGTATATTATAGGTAACCTCTTTCTCTCCTCTCATGAATTCTTCTATGAACTAATTAATACTACTACTGCTTATATTAAACACTGACATTTCCTAAGTGTTTAGCACATGTTGGGTACTCATACTAAGTACATGATTTTACCTAGATTGTTCCAGTAGCCTGATTTCATATTATTGTCCCCAAGCCAGGCACAGTGGCTCACGCCTGTAATCACAGCATTTTGGGAGGTTGAGGCAGGAGGATCACTTGAGGCCAGGGGTTTAAGACCAGCCTGGGGAACATAGTGAGACCCTGTCTCTACCAAAAAGAAAAACACATATTATTGTCCCTATTTTATAGATGACACTGAGTCAATAGGCCAAAGCTAGCTGACTGAGGGTGTGGATATTAAACCCTTTGCCCTGTCCTTGCATTATTAACACATTTTTCTAAACAGACCAAGCTGATTCAGATCCCTTCAAGTCAATTATGATTTTTCAATATTTAAAAATAATAATCTGAAAAAAGTCTGAGAAAATCTTAGAGACTGAAGTGTTTGATATTTCATTTTCACCTCTCTGCCAGCTGCTATACGGTCCTTTTTAATTTTTTCTCACCTACCTGTGAAAAAGGAAAATTGTTGATTAACCTCCTTGTTATACTTGAGGAGAAATGATGCAGAAATTGATTTATACCACACAGTTTTGGGTCTGGCGGAAGCAGAATTTAAAAGAACAGACTGGCAAAGTTGGTCTCCCGTTAGGCTCTGTACTTTGAGGTGGAAGATTAAACCTACCCAGGTTGTCAGGATTTATTTTAAGCACCACTCCTAGTTATTCCTCAGTCTGCAGTACTAACCTTAAAAAAGAGAAGGCAAACAGCCAGGCACAGTGGGTCATGGCTTGGAGTCCCAGTCACTCGGGAGGCTGAGGTAGAAGGATTTCTTGAACCTGGGAGTTTGAGGCCACCCTGGGCAACATAGAAAGACCCTGTCTCAAAAATTAAAAACAAAAAACTCTACATAGAAACATTGGAGCTGCTAGAAATACAGTGTGCAGAGCCTAGCCCTTTTTTTTGTGGGTGGGGGGCGGTTGAGATGGAGTCTCGCTCTGTCACCAGGCTGGAGTGCAGTGGCGCGATCTTGGTTCACTGCAGCCTCTGCCTCCTGGGTTCAAGCAATGCTCCTATCTCAGCCTCCCAAGTAGCTGGGACTACCGGCGTGTGCCACCGTACCCAGCTAATTTTTGTATTTTTAGTAGAGACAGGGTTTCACCATTTTGGCCAGGATGGTGTTGATCTCTTGACTTTGTGATCTGCCAGCCTTGGCCTCCCAAAGTGCTGGGATTACAGGCGTGAGCCACCGCACCCGGCCTGAGCCCAGCCCTTTTTAAAACATCTTTCCACCATTTCTCTAACCAATTCACATGCGTTTCAAGGTTTATTCATCAAAATTAATCAATGCACTTAGTGTTGTTTGCCAGTAAAG
Organism: Pongo abelii; assembly: GCF_028885655.2. NCBI lineage: Eukaryota > Metazoa > Chordata > Mammalia > Primates > Hominidae > Pongo > Pongo abelii. Next base: position 53,759,142 of record NC_071990.2, on the reverse strand, counting down.
GTTTAAATCTACTCATCAGCCTTCACCAAACCAGAAGCGTCCATGGATAAGGAGTTGGAAGGATGTCCAGCCAGGTGGCACATCCTGCAGTGATGTTATCAGTGCCCTTTCAACATACACGCTTGCTCTTCCTTCTCAAAAAATAAAAACAAAAAGTCTTGGATGTCTCTATAGTGTATCCTTGAATTTTGGAGAAGGTAGTTTAAATAGCTTGGAGGGCAGAGGAAGAATATATATAAGACAAACACACCTAGAGTTTAGGATAAGTATAATGTATGTGTTGTGTTCATGAAGTGACTGCTGTACCTGCAGCAAGGGTAGTAAGTGTTAATTCAGAAATTTAGGTGATGCTAGTTAAAAAGTCTGCCTGGTGTGGGGCCTCGTCCATGCACTGTCCCTGTTCAGCTGCGTCCCCTCTGTTCCCCTAGCTTCAGTTTGTGCTGACAATCATCCAGACCAGCTGCGGGGTCGTCTGGCCGTGCACATTCCCTCTTGGTTGGTTGTATTTCCAGATTGGATACATGATTTCCCTGATTGCTCTCTTCACAAACTTCTACATTCAGGTAAATCTCACCCTTCTCTGGGACTTGGAATCTGGGGCCTTTACCAACAAAGGCTCTCATCTATTCACTTAATGGGCATGTGGAGCCCTTGCTGGGTGACAGGCTCTGGCCTCTAATGGAGTCACTATGACAAGAGCAGCCCCTGCCTCTGGGGGGCTCACAGCTCACTGGAAGACACTGTAGAACCCTGTTCTAGAGCCTTGGTGAGGGAGTCTTGGGATTCCCCTGGGAAATGGACAACTGTGCAGCAGGACCCTGTGTTGCTTCCCTCTGACCTGCAGCAGAGACATGAGAGGTGATTTCAATCAGAAATCTCTCAGTTCACTACCCTGAACGTCATGGCCAAATGAAATTTCAGAAGAGATTTTTATCACAGTTCTCAGATACGGAGATCTGCTTTTTTGTCCTGGCTTTCTTATACATTCAGTCCTCAGGTGTGAGGATTCGGTTCATTCCTAAGCATATGATATGGTGATGTAGGTCTTTGCTCACAGAAAGGTCCATTTAGGGCAGATCATTTCCAGTGGAGCCTGACCACGTTGCAGCCACTGCTGATTCTCCTGCCATACGTCACTCCCCAGATGACATCTGTCCTGCCTTTGTTGCCAGTGCCTGGTAGCCATAAGGCCTTGCTGATCTGGGCAAAACACGGAGGTCAGGAGCAAGGGCAGAGGCTGCAAGTCCTGAGGCTCAGACATTTGTCCTATCCTCTTCTGTGCCCACAGGCACCTGTGTGTGGCATGTTGAGTTTGAGTTGAAGTCATATACTTCTGGGCTTCATAGTTTATGGCTGCACTGTGGGACATACACCAGGTACAGGGAAGGTGAAAGGATAGGACCTGATGAAGCTGAAATCACATTTATTCTAACTGCTTATAGCAGCATAGCACTTTGTTCATGAAGGCTGAGATAGTCGCTGAGGCAGTGAGGAACTTTTGAAGATGAACAGGGGATGTGGGTGTCAAGAGAGCTGCTGCCAGGTGGGAAAGACCAATTTGGCCACATAACCCCTGTCAGCTGCCATCCAGATACTAAAAGGCAAAGCAGAGTAAAGTGTAAATTGAATTTTCTATGTGACATTTTAAATAGCATTTCTGTTGCAGCCTGTGATTCAGTTAACTTACCTCAGGCTAAGCCTCAGAAAAAAAAAAAGGAAGAATGATTGAAACCAGTGACAAAAGATTTAGTCATGAGGACTTGACCTCAGGAGTTTCTCCTTGATAAGATTTGATCTTAAAAGGAAACTAGGCCTAGTGTTAGGGATGCAATTCTCAGTAAAGTCCCCTATAAAGAAAACTGTCTGTGGTCATTTGGTCTCATCTGCCCTTACACATTTTAGACCTACAACAAGAAAGGGGCCTCCCGAAGGAAAGACCACCTGAAGGACCACCAGAATGGGTCCATGGCTGCTGTGAATGGACACACCAACAGCTTTTCACCCCTGGAAAACAATGTGAAGCCAAGGAAGCTGCGGAAGGATTGAAGTCAAAGAATTGAAACCCTCCAAACCACGTCATCTGATTGTAAGCACAATATGAATTGTGCCCCGATGCTCGTTAACAGCTGCTGTAACTAGTCTGGCCTACAATAGTGTGATTCATGTAGGACTTCTTTCATCAATTCAAAACCCCTAGAAAACGTATACAGATTATATAAGTAGGGATAAGATTTCTAACATTTCTGGGCTCTCTGACCCCTGCGCTAGACTGTGGAAAGGGAGTATTATTGTAGTATACAACACTGCTGTTGCCTTATTAGTTATAACATGATAGGTGCTGAATTGTGATTCACAATTTAAAAACACTGTAATCCAAACTTTTTTTTTTAAACTGTAGATCATGCATGTGATTGTAAATGTAAATTTGTACAATGTTGTTATGGTAGAGAAACACACATGCCTTAAAATTTAAAAAGCAGGGCCCAAAGCTTATTAGTTTAAATTAGGGTATGTTTCAAGTTTGTATTAATTTGTAATAGCTCTGTTTAGAAAAAATCAAAGACCATGATTTATGAAACTAATGTGACATAATTTCCAGTGACTTGTTGATGTGAAATCAGACACGGCACCTTCAGTTTTGTACTATTGGCTTTGAATCAAGCAGGCTCAAATCTAGTGGAAGTCAGTTTAACTTTTTAACAGATCTTATTTTTTTATTTTGAGTGCCACTATTAATGTAAAAAGTGGGGGGGGGGGCTCTACAGCAGTCTTGATGAAACTTAAATATATATTCTTTGTCCTCAAGATTTTAGGAAGGGTGTAGGGTGAGTAGGCCATTTTTAATTTCTGAAGTGCTAAGTGTTTTTATACAGCAAACAAAAAGTCAATTTTGCTTTCCACCAGTGCAAGAGAGGATGTATACTTTTGAAGAGAGATGATTGCCTATTTACCATTTGACAGAGTCCCATAGATGAGCAACGGGGAACTGGTTGCCAGGGTCTAAATTTGGGTTGATTTATGCACTGTTATCTGTTTTGACACAGATTTCCTTGTAAAATGTGCCTAGTTTACCAAAATTAACAAAGAGTGGGGGAAAGGACCTTAAAACTTTTTAAGGTAAAATCAAGTATAGCTACAGCATAAGAGAATCGAGAAATTTGATAGAGGTAACTTGTTTAATGTAAATCTAATAGTACTTGTAATTTCTTTCTGCTTAGAATCTAAAGATTTGTTTAGAACCTCTTGTTTAAAAATAATAGACTGCTTATCATAAAATCACATCTCACACATTTGAGGCAGTGGTCAAACAGGTAAAGCCTATGATGTGTGTCATTTTAAAGTGTTGGAATTTAGCCTCTGAATACCTTCTCCATTGGGGGAAAGATATTCTTGGAACCACTCATGACATATCTTAGAAGGTCATTGACAATGTATAAACTAATTGTTGGTTTGATATTTATGTAAATATCAGTTTACCATGCTTTAATTTTGCACATTCATACTATAGGGAGCCTGTTGGTTCTCTGTTAGTCTTGTGGGTTTTCTGTTTGAAAAGGAGTCATGGCATCTGTTTACATTTACCTTATCAAACCTAGAATGTGTATATTTATAAATGTATGTCTTCATTGCTAGGTACTAATTTGCAGATGTCTTTACATATTTCAATACAGAAACTATAACATTCAATAGTGTGCTGTCAAAGTGTGCTTAGCTCACCTGGATATACCCACATTGTTAAATGTCTAAACAGTAATCATTAAAACATTTTTGATTACCTGTGCCTGCATTTTACATTTTTTGTGCTGGCAATTCTGAAGAACTGGAGAAAAATCCACTTAATTCACTGTCTAGGAACTTACACAAATGGATGTAAATAATTCAGTTAGGAAGGCCATATTATTGCTTAGTTCTCAATGAGGAAGGACCCTGCATAATAAGGCATAGTGGTGGTTCCACCCTAATGCTGTCCTCTCTGTCTCCTCCAGGTAATCCCACTAAAGGTTCCAGCTCTAAACATGCTCCTTTGTCCTTCCTCCCATTGGCGCCAATCTCTCCCCTTACCCTGAGAATGTTAGAATTACTTTCCTAGGTCTAGACCATAGGTCTTCTGCAAAATTTTTTTCTGGAAAGAACCAGTTGGAAAATATTTCAGGCTTTGCAGGACATACAGTCCCTGTTGCAGCCACTTGACTGTGCCATCGTGGAGCACAAAAACAGCCATAGACAATATGTAAATGAATGGGCATGGCTGTGTTCTAATAAAACTTTATTTACAGGCTTGGAAAACATAGCAAGACCTCATCTCTACAAAAAAATTTTAAAAATTACCTGGGCATGGTGGTACATACCAGCAGTCCCAGCTACTCAGGAGGATGAGGCCAAAGATTGCTTGAACCCATGAGTTCGAGGTCATGGTGAGCTAGGGTCATGTGACTGCACTCCAGCCTGGGCAACAGAGTGAGACCCCATCTCTTTAAAAAAAAAAAAAGAAATTTACAAAACAGAAGGCCTGTGCCTATAGTTTGCTGACCTCTACTCTAGAGTAATGAGGTCCCTTCCCCTTGGACCTAAAGCTCAATCATTTTATTTACCAAACATCATTTTATGTCCCAGATTGTGGCTCTTCCCAGCATACCCCACTTATTTTGAATTTACAGATAGATTCATGTCTACAACAGGAGAGATGACATGGATGGTCCATCTTCCTTCCATCTACTTCATACCATATGGTCCCTAGTATAGGCTCTTAGGTACTAAACTAGAAAGCACCTAAGAGCCAAGACTGAGCCTATACTGTTTTAAATGAGTGCACATGAAAGACATGTTAGTTGCTGAAACTACCTGCGGATGTGACTGCAGAATTGTCAGAACTCCAGAGAAATGTCACCTAAAACTGCATTTAGTACTTGGGATATTATCCAGAAGGTGTAAGAGGATGGTTGGGAAGTTGATGGTAATAAATTATATCCCTGTCTTTCCCCTCTAAGTTCAGAACAAATTGAAAAAATACTGGAAAGTAGACCAGTAGGAATCAAAATAGCATGTGTCTTACTAAGAAGGCTGGATTGGTGAAACTAAGACCACAGTGTGGCTCTCTGATTAACCCTTGCCAATAACTATTAACCTAACTTACCAGGGCTCAGTAGCACACCAGTGGTTGCTCTGAGGGTTGGTCTGGTGATAAAGTGGTTATTAAAATATATTAAATATCAGCCTGGAATTTACCTACCTTAAATTGTAAACTCCCCTTGTGGCAGATTGTACACTGATGACCTTACCATGCCAAGAAAGTGTGCTTAGCTGCATCTCCCAAGCAGCAATCAAAGTCTTCCCTCCTCCTGTCAGAGAAGTGAGTGGATAAGAGGCGAGAGAGAGGGCAGATGTGTTCTGCTGTCCTTTTTCCTGTATGGAAAAGGAAGGATTCCCATTTCTCCCTCTAATTTTGGCAGCCTTGCTAATCATGTGAAGGGCATTGTAGACTAATATGAGAAGTACAACTTGGAGACCACATTGGCTGGGTTGAAATCCTACCTGTATGACCTTTTGGCAAGAAAACTTTGCCTTAGTTTTCTCATCTGCCAAATAGGAGTAATGTTAGTTTCTATGTTACAGGGTCCTTGTAAGGATTAAATAAATGACTAATGATACTGTATATATAAAGCCTTTGGAACCCCATCTAGCTCAGAGTAAAGTATAAGTGATAACTTACCTTCAGGATTGTAATCTCAACTCACCCCACTGGTCTCTTTCAGCTGTAAGCTATTGTTTCACTGTTATTTCCCTGGTTGGCTGCTCTAGTAATCCTATCAAAAAAAGGGAAGAAAGTTATTTCATATGACATTTTCTTTGTTAAATCAGTGTTGAAAAGAAATCAGCAATTCTTAGGAGTCAAATGTTCACCATCTATATTATTCCTGATTTTGCCAGAGTTTTACATTAAATTCACCATTCTGGAGTTTTTAGAATCTACTTTGGAAAATAGGGCAGTGATTATCAGTATCTGGACTTTGTTCATTATTTCTCTGGAGTTCTGACAACAATTCTGCAGTCATATCCACAGGTTGTTTCAGCGACTGACATGTCTTTCATGAGAACTATTTAAAACAGGTGTCTCCTGCTATCCCCTTATCACTCTTGGACTTCAAATCCCAACCAGGTTTTTCTTTGCACCCTTTAATTTGGAAATTATTGTCCTCAGTGGAGCAGATGGAGCCAAATAGTGGTTGCTGTCAGTTTTTTGCTCTGCTCTTTAGCATTGCTTCATTGGCCATTAGTTCTTACTCCAGGCATAGATTTAAAACCTGCTTTTGTTATCCTTGACATTTTTGTAATCCTTATCTTCTCTCTTTCTTCGGTATGTTTATGGCTCATGAAAAGAAAGTTCCTGGGCCAGTTTTTGCCATAGTTTGCAGAGGATGTCTGGATTCGACTCTTGATCAGATCAAGGAAGACTTCTGGGGTGGAAATTGTAGGAACAAGCAGTGCAGGATCCAGTGAATGGCTAATGTAGTGGTGACAGAGACCCACTTGTAATGCTTCCCTTTCTCACATAATCAGGACTCTCCTGAACAGTACCTACCACCCTGTCTGTTGCCCCATTTATGTTATTCTGTTGGCCAGGCCTTTGCAGAATGTGACCTTGTTCACTGGGAGAGTGCTCAGTACAGAGGACTGAGCTAGGTGTATTGAGCAAACAGGGATCTGTGAGAAAACAACCGGCCCTCGCAGGAGCCTCTACTGAATTGGGATCAAACATACACACGTGTGCCTTCGGTGTAAAATGGTTTGTGGTGACTGCCGTGAGATTGGTATAAACCAGCTACCATGAGAGTCCAGGGAGGGAGAACCCTTCTAGCAAGGGTGGGTAAGAAAAGCACTGTAAAGGAGTTGGCTTTTAATCTGAGCATTCAAAGACCATCTGGGCTTCAGTAGATGGAGCCTGAAGGTGCTGGGAAGACAGCATTCCACATACAGGAACCAGTATGAGCAAATGCATAGAAGGCCCAGAGGGAGATGACACATTGCACTCGAGTGGATGTGTGGGTGAAACTGCTTGTTTTAAAAATGAGGTAAAGTGGGAAGAGAGTGGAATTTGTCTGGGTGTTCTCCTTGATGAAATGTGTAGAATGTTGTTTAGAGCTCCCAGAGGAAGTAGTGATTATACGTAAAGGAACCATTCTGAGCAGAGCCTCCTGTCACTGGCCTGTGCCCTAGCCCTCCTGCTCCCATCACTAGCAGTGCCAGGGAGGAGCCAGAACATGATAATAACAAGAACCAGGACTCACATTAGTCTCAGTCATAACTGATGGAGTCTTCTGTCAGATAGGGCAGGTTCAAAGGGGACCTCAGACCTTTGCCAGAAAATTGCTTCTCACCAAAGAGATGGCATTTGAAATCTGAAAACGGGACCCCTGATGGGATGAGTCGGGATTGAAATCCCACATTGGCTCATAAACAAATATTTCTTAAGTGCTTATGTCCACACATTCCTACTGGTGTTCTTTGTTCAAATAATAGGCATAGATGCAGGTTTCCCTTGGATGAATTTGACAATGTTTTAACCAAGCTACCACTTTTCAGCAAACTGTGTGCTTTCCCCTTGACAGTGTTCCCAGTGAAACAGGTGCCTGTTTGTAGGAAAGCATCAGCACCAGGTTCCAACAACCTTGTGCTCTTCCCTGCTCCCTTTTTTTTTTTTTTTTTTTTTTAGATGGAGTCTCACTCTGTCGCCCAGGTTGGAGTGCAGTGGCCCAATCTCGGCTCACTGCAAGCTCCACCTCCCGGGTTCACGCCATTCTGCTGCCTCAGCCTCCCGAGTAGCTGGGACTACAGGCACCCGCCACCACGCCCAGCTAATTTTTTTTTTTTTTTTTTTGTATTTTTAGTAGAGACAGGGTTTCACCATGTTTGCCAGGATGGTCTCAAATCTCCTGACCTCGTGATCTGCCCACCTCAGCCTCCCAAAGTGCTGGGATTACAGATGTGAGCCACTGCTCCCAGCACCCTGCTTCCTTATTAATTGCTGTGGCGCTCAGTCCTCCAGGAAGGCTATAAGGTTAGGGATTGACCAAGTCCCACCTGCCTGCTGCCTGTGCCATTCCTGCAGAGCTCCAGCCCTGTAGGAGTACTGGGTTAAGTGTATCTTAAAACCAAGGCCAGGGCTGGGTGTGGTGGCTCATGCCTGTAATCCAAACAGTTTGGGAGGCCGAGGCGGGTGGATCACTTGAGGTCAGGAGTTTGAAACCAGACTGGCCAACATGGTGAAACCCCGTCTCTACTAAAAATACAAAAATTAACTGGGTATGGTGGTGCACACCTGTAATCCCAGCTACTCGGGAGGCTGAAGCAGGAGAATCACTTGAACCCAGGAGGAGGAGGTTGCAGTGAACTGAGATCACGCCACTGCACTCCAGCCTGCCTGAGCGACAGAGCAAGACTCTGTCTCAAAAAAACAACAACAAGGCCAAATGTCACCCCATGATCTTAACAAGGGAACAGTCAGAATCCAAATCCTAAGCACACAAAGCTACTTTCTTAAGGGCAATAGGAGAGGGAAATTGTGATGGCCCCAAGCTAGAACCTAAATTACACCTTTACTTTAGAACTGAGTATAGAAGGATACATATCCTAGGGCGCAAATGGGACACCTCTGTCCATGCTAGAAGAATTCTGTGTATGTTTGGAGGTGGCATAGCATACCTGTTAGAAAGGCTTTGCTATTTACTACTGTGGGACCACAAGCAAGTTATCTCTTTTCTGAACTTCAGTTTCTTCAACTATAAAAAAGAGATACGGATGCTTAGCTAATATGGCTGGAATTGAATGCAGAAATGAAACAAAGCTTTTAGCACAGGGCTTTACCCTAACAGGCACATACTATTAAGAGTGGTTTATTACCAGGTAGGTAACTAAGCAAGGAAGATGTGTGTTAATCAATTTGGCATGAGATTTAAAATTTTATTACCCAACATATTATTTTCACTAAAGTATCCTTGGTTAAAGCTCAGTTAATACTAGCATTTAATAAGATAACTCAAATTTCTCAGAAAAAATCGACGAATTTGATGTCTTCAGTTGACTTACAAAATGATTTTAATATGAGAATTGTCTAGTCACAAGTTGTCACTCAACAAAAATTATCTGTTCTGGCACTAACTGGCATGTGATTCTGGTGAGGCACATTATGACTCTGGGTCTGCTCTACAAACGAGGGGGTTGTGGGAGTGCCCTGGTTCCTTCCATCTTGAACATTCTGTGATTCCAAAGTAGCACTCCAGCATAGCCCTGATTTACTTCTAGTTCCTTTCCTTTTCAGGACATTGACATAAAGTAGAACTTGCTTCCAATACGTCTTAAAGGTTAAACGTTACACACAGCGTACAGTCAATGCAAGGAGGCCTGCACACAATGAACTTCTGTCTAGGACTGCGGCCGGTAAGACCTTCCTGTGTGGACCGCAGCGCTGCTCGGGAAAGCTGCCTGCAGGTGAATAAGTGAATGTGAAATTAAGCGAGACGCTGCAACCGTATTCACTATATCACACTTTCATTTGGCCTCTTTTGCATTATTTCCTAATGTTTGGAGAACACATTTGAGAAAGAATGTTACATATTTTTTTACAACTCATTTTACATTTACCTCAATTGGGGAAAAAATTGATGGGAGGTGATTTAAATGTGTTTCTTTATGGAATGAGATCAAGGGATTAAACAGCCTCCCAAGTGTCCACACTGGCCCAGGATCCAAGTGAGAATAGACTGTGTCCCAGGACCTGTGGTGGGACTTGAAGTTTCTGAAGAAGTTGAGGTAGGAATAGAGTAGATGAAAGTATAAAATTTGGATAGAAGGAAAAAAATGAAAGGTTGATGAAATAACTGTACCAGAGAAGGAGTACTTTTCTAGAGATAGCAGTTTTTCTCATGGTCTGAATTAAATAGCATGGTGTTCTCAGTGGCCTTCCAAATCACTGAGACTCACTAGCAGGCTCACCAGGGATTCACTATGGGCTCAGAAGGTGTTCTAGAAAGCAGTTTCCAGAAGGTGTTTTAGAAGTCAGATGCAGAGCCCCTCAAGTGTGAGACGCCAAGGTGCCTTCCTCCCAGTGTCTAGGTATTGGCAGCTGTCTTCCCCGTTTTACAGATGAGGAAGTTGAAATCCAGAGAGGATAAATGACCTGCCCAAGGTAAGCCTGATGCCAGAGTTCAAATGGGCTTTCCTGGTGCAAAGCTGATGCCAGGCATTGGCGCTCACTAGGCAAGGAGACAGTACAGAAAGCGGCCCCTCAGACCCGGCCCTCTAGACACAATTACAGCTACAGGGACTCACATTGTCCTGGCAACTAACCAGAACAATGTGACATTTCTAACCAGGACAATAGTCTGTCTACGGTGACATCAGTGTGATTGTAAATTATTTATAAAGTCCGCATTATCTAGTGAGGATGTTCCGCTCACGGGTTAGCGAAGAGACATAGGGAAAATCCTTCAAATACTATTTCATTAATTCTGTGATGCCATTGAGCAAAAGAAACGGCCAAGTCTTAAAAGTACCAAATAATATCTATAAATCTAATAAACTTGGCCAGGCACAGTGGCTCACACCTGGAATCCCAGCACTTTGGGAGGCCAGGGCAGGTGGATCACCTGAGGTCAGGAGTTCAAGACCAGCCTGACCAACATGGTGAAACCCCACCTCTACTAAAAATACAAAAATTAGCTGGGTGTGGTGACAGGAGCCTGTAATCCCAGCTACTTGGGAGGCTGAGGCAAGAGAATTGCTTGAACCTGGGAGGCAGAGGTTGCAATGAGCCGAGATCGCGCCACCGCACTCCTGCCTGGGCGACAGAGTGAGACATCATCTAAAAAATAATAAATCTAATAAACTTTTTTGAGATAACACATTACATGTTCATAATTCTGTATTTAAAAACTGAATAGTATCATGTTTATACAACTATGTAGCACTTTTTTAATAATACAGTGAAGCTTCTGAGATTAAGCTCCTGCCAGACATTAAAGACAGTTTGAAATCATTTTGGCCTTGGTTAGGCCTACAGAATCTCAGAAGCGTGCTGCTGTCCCCAGCCCCTGCTTGCAATCCTGCAGCATTCACCAAGGGCCTACGCAGCTCCAGTCATCTTGCCAGTGCTGGGGACACAACAAATGAAAAGATAACCTCATTTTGGGTGAAAGACAAAGACACAATTACAAATTACAGGAAGTATGCTGACGGCAACAATCAATTCTGATGTGAGAATAATCTCTTAGGTACTTGTAAAGATAATTTTGAGGCACGTCAAAAGATATTGGAGTTTTACCTATGTGGTTAAATGGGTAGTTCCCATTGTCTCAACCGAATAAGATATTCCTGGAAGTTTCACATCTCTAAAAAATCATCTGGAAGCTTCTGATTATCTGAAGCTTCTGTTCTCCACCTAAATGATAGTCCGTCATGCATGAGTCAGGCCTACACTTGGCCCTAACAATTCTGTGAGTACTCAGAGACTTAGCAATTCCCACTGCCTTCAGCTGCATTGTCCCTGTGTGATGGGCAACTGATGACTTTTCAGTTTAGTCCTGAATCACAGTGTGATCTCTTTGAAAGTTACAAGGATCCAAATGTAAGTGAAATGCACAGAATGGTAGTACATGCCAACGGTAACTAAGGACAGATGGATCAGCGGATGATTTTCATGCATGACAATGGCAGATGCACAATGACAGGTATGGACAAATACCTCATGTCCTGCCTGGAAGCTGGCAAAGTTCCTTTATGAGGATAAGACAAATCTCCATTCAGAAAGTCCAAAAGTGGGGCTGTGTGTTATAATCTCACTTCATCCTGGAAGATAGAGTGTATATTCTAAACAACCCACTTGATTCCAAGACATTCGAGGGCAGGAATTGTCTCATTTGTCTCTGCATCCCTGGAGTGTGCCCAGCACTGAATACATAGCAGATGTTCAATAAATGTTTTGATGAATGAATGGAAGTATTTGGGAAATATTAGTGTGGTGCATAACAGGGAAAACAAGCTTTCCAGCTGTATCAGTCCGTTTTCACACTGCTGTAAAGATACTACTCAAGACTGGGTAATTTATAAACAAAAGAGGTTTAATTGACTCACAGTTCTGCATGGCTGTGGAGGCCTCAGGAAACTTACAATCATGGCAGAAGGGGAAGTAGGCATGTCTTACATGGCAGCAGACGAGAGCGTGTGAAGGAAGTGAAAGGGGAAGGGCCTCTTATGAAACCATCAGATCTCGGGAGAAGTTACTCACTATCATGAGAACAGCATGGAGGAAACCAACCCCATGATCCAATCACCTCCCACCAGGTCCCGCCCTCAACACATGGGGTATTATGGGGATTACAATTCAAGATGAGATTCTGGTGGGAACACAGAGCCAAACCATATCACCAGCCAATTAGATCAGAGATGAAATCCTGCCATCACTCAATAACCATGTGCCCTTGTTAAGTTACCTAACCTCCTAAGCCTCAGCATGGTTCTAGGATTCAAGAAAATAGATACAGATCATATGGTCTCCGGGGGGGTCTCTTAGAAAGAATTATGATCCCCACGCAACAGTTAATGGTCACATGAGGCCATAAAAGCCTGCTGGTGGCACAGTGGGAATAACATCTGCTTCTGTTAAAAATCCCATCAGCTTCTAGTGGACCCGGAGTGCCAGAACAGCTCATCTGAATCATAAAACCTCCAGGAGGGTGGGTCTTGCAGCCACAGGGACCTTATCACAGGACCCACAGGTTCTCCCCAGAATCCCTAACTAAATGCTTCCAGTTCCCTGAGAATCTAAGGTTGTAGCTGCTGGGATCAGGGACCGCAAAAGTCTAATGAATCAGCTCTTCGGATGGAGCAGGACCAAGGCCCCCTTGAGGTCACTAGCTTGCCTGTGACCTGTAGCTTGCCTGCCACCTCTAGGCAGTTGCTTCACAGAGAATAAAATCCTATGCCTTTCCATGGCCTACAGGCTCCTGGAGCTGGCCCTGACCTCTCTCACATGTCCCATCCTCTTCCTTGCTCACCACATTCAGCTGCCCTCACCTCTTGCCTGGTTCTCTAGAGGAGCCACTTCCATCTCAAGGCCTTTGTCCTCACCTCCAGATATTTATTTGCATGGCTTGTCCCTGCACTTAAATGCCACCTCCCCAGAGAGGCCTCCCCAACTACCAGATCTAAAATATCATCCCTCACATCCCTCCCCACACACACCTCTCTTTGACTTGGCTTTATTTTTCTCTGTAATATTTCCATTGTGTTGTATCTATATTTATTTGTCTCCCTTGAAATCAAGGGCTTTTTCTTTTGCCTGCCACATAAGAGAGTCTCAAATATTGGGATAAATGAATCTGTGAATGAATGAACATGAGATGATTAACGCTGATGTTGCCCAAACCCTCCCTTGTGGGAGCCGTAACCTTATCTCACATATGAAGGGCACTGTGTTTTTAATAGCCCTGAGGTTGTCAATAGGACATCTTAATCATCTCAGAAAAGTGGACCCAGACGTATTTCGGAACAGAGCATATGATGGTGAACCATCAAATCCCACCAATGTTAAGAATTAATGAGCTTTTTGTTCTCCTATGAAGTTAATGTATAAATTTGCTGCTCTGTACCTTTCACATTTAGAACTGAAGACAAAAATAATTGTGAAGGTGAAGGATGGCGTTGGAAACTATTTTTAGAACCCTGCAACAACTGAGATGTTTTTTTAAAGGCACTCAGTCTAACCTTATTTGATTTTATGACCTCTCAACTGTTCCTCAGATTATAGCTTGGGACTAATGATCACCACAATTTTTCGAGTTGTTATTAGAACTAACAAACAGCTCCTAATAAGAAGGGAATGGAGAGATAGTAGCTCAGTCCAGTGAAGAAATGAAAGAAATCCGTAAGTCACAATACTGGGAATAATCCCTAAGCTTATTACCCTCCCCACGAGGTCAACGATAGCTGGGTTGTGGGGATGTGCCCACAGGTAAAACAGTGCAATGATTTGCCAAAGGGCTTTATGGGCATGACTTCAGATATTGTGATAAGGATCCCTCATTGCCTGCCCTGAGAAATAAGTTTTCAGGCACTGAGCAGACAGAAAACATCCATCAGCAGCTGGTGAGACCTGGGAGGTAGGTTCCAAGGTGATGAGTAGGTCAAAAACAAAGAATTGGAGCTGAAGGCAGTGGCAGGATGGAAAGCTGAGGCTACAGGGATGATAGTGCAAGAGCCAAGTTAGCGGAAATAGAACTAAGAGTACGGGGGAGGAAATGACCTTTACAGAGGAGACATTTGAAATCAGTGGCCTTGCTCTTTTCCCTTCTCCAAAAGACAAAAATCAAACTAATGTCTATTAACTTTGTCTGTTTTTTACCCAGTTTTTATTTTTCTCCAAGCAAGATCTAGACAAATCACTGAGTGGAAACAACACTAAGTTTTTATAAGACCAAGGATGGTCATTGCAGGGTGGTTCTTTGGTTGTTTTTTTCTTTGTTTTGTTTGTCGGTTTTTTGTTTTGAGATGGAGTCTTGCTCTGTGGCCCAGGCTGGAGTGCAGTAGTACAATCTCAGCTCACTGCAACCTCCGTCTCCCAGGTTCTAGTGATTCTCCTGCCTCAGCCTCCCGAGTAGCTGGAATTACAGGCGTGTGCCACCATGCCTGGCTAATTTTTGTATTTTTAGTAGAGATGGGGTTTCACCGTGTTGGCCAGGCCGGTCTCAAGCTCCCAACCTTAAGTGATCTTGCCCATCTCAAGCCTCCCAAAGTGCTGGGATTACAGGTGTGAGCCACCGTACCCAGCCTGTAGTGTTATTTATAATAATAAAAAAATGGGTAATAATCTCAAAGTACCAATAGGTTATGTGCAGTAGATGTATCATTCATAGGTTAGACACTATGCTCTGATCAAACATATTTTGGAAAAAATTTAACAATGTTAGAAAATGGTCATGGAAATATCATTAAATAAAAAAGTAAGTTATCAACCATTTTATAGCACATTTCTTCCAATTTGTTAAATTACATTTACATGTGTATGAAAAAGATAGGAGGAATACATATCAAAATGTCAACAGCAATTATATCTGGGTGGGCGAATTATAGATGATTTTTATTTTTCCCTTTGTGGCTTTCTAACTTTTTTAAAGTTACTGCAATGAACATTTATTGTTTGTATAATGGGGAGGTCATTAAATTTTTTTGAAAGAATCAGCCCATCACCTAGTGATTCAATCTATTTGAAATAAATACTTTTTTAAATAAAAAAATGAGAGCAAAGCTCTTTCCACTGTAGACACTGCTCTTGGTTTCTATAGAAAAAGAACATTTTGATTTTAGAGGGAGGCATGAAGCCGTGCAATCTTGCTGAAGTCATTAAATATTTTTCAAACAAATTGACAACCCCTAGTGTGTTAGAAAAGACAAATAAGAGGTCCAGATTTATGCTTTGCCACTTACTACTCTGGAAACCTGAGGCAAGTCAGTTCTCTCAGTCACTTCCCCTATCTGTAAGATGGAGAGCATGGTCACTCTTCTGTTTAGCTAAAAGATTATTACTAGGTCTGAGCACAGTGGCTCATGCCTGTAATCCCAGCACTTTGGGAGGCCGAAGTAGGTGGATTACTTGAGGTCAGGAATTTAAGACCAGCCTGGGCAACATGGCGAAACCCTGTCTCTACAAAAAACACAAAAATTAGCCAGGTGTGATAGCACGTGCCTGTGGTCCCAAGTACTTGGGAGGCTGGGGTGGGAGGATCACCTGAGCCTGGGAGGCAGAGGTTGCAGTGAGCGAAGATCCACCACTGTACTTCCAGCCTGGACTACAGAGTGAGACCCTGTCTCAAAAAAAAAAAAAAGATTATTATTAGGTATGAAAAATCCCACATTGCATGAAAAGTAAGATAGAGAAACTCTCTCATAGAAATACAGTCAAGACTCTTCTTTTGACATAGAATATATTTTAATAGAAGGCCAGAGAGGAGGCTGGTTCAGAAAGATAAATCCCTGCAAAGAGTGAATTGCCAGAGATAAGCACCGAGTCACCCATGATCAACTGAGGCAAAAAAGGCAGAGAAGGCAGGAAACATTATTAGATGGGAGCCCACTGAGGTCTGCGGCAGGGATGCAAGTTCAGCCTTTTCCAAAACAGTGTGGGCTTTATAGCTAACTGTTTTGACTACTCTGCCATCTGGCAGTATCAGTTCCCAGCCAGCCTGGTTCCCAATGAATTCCCCTTCCATGAGAGCTTCTTAGCCATCTCACCACAGAGAATGGGAGAATTGGATTTCTTTTCTACTCAACAAACACTCTCACTCTCAGGGTCACAGGTATGCAAACTATCCAAGCTGCCAGCACTTGGCCAGCACTGTCAAATTTCTCTTTTTCATTATTTTCTCATCCTCACCTAATCTAAACTATATGCAGTCTAGTAGTCACTTACCTTCTAGTAAGAATTTGAGTCCCTAAGTCTTTTCTCCCAGTAACATTTTAAGCTTATTTATTAAGGTTTTGTGAAATGGTGTTAGGAAAACTGAAGAAAATGTGAATGGGGTGGAGGGAGAGAAGGGAGGTCAGGTGGAGTTAGAGGGGATATCACTCTTTTTCTCCCAGGGCAGGGGCACCTAATCTCTCCTATCGTAAAGTCTGTTCCTAATGTCAGTGGCGACTGCTTTGGGAAATACAGTACTATATTGGAATATCCATGGAAATGAATACTTTGCAGTACTGAGAGCTTTCTTTAAAACTCCAAAGATCAGAATAAAATGCAAACTCTTCACACTTGCCTGGAGCCCCACAAGATCTGGCCCCTGCCCACCCCCACTGGGTCGTCTTTACCATCCCCAACCCCCCACCTTTCCCCGTCCCCATTCCCTCTATTTCAGCCACACAGGGTTTCTTCCTGAGCAAACTAGGATCATTTCTGCCTGGAAAACTTTGTGCTTACTTTTATCTCCTGGGATACAACCTCACCTCATTCATGGGGGCCTCATGGGAGTAGAGAGAGTTATATGATAAAATTCAAGACATCTGGTTAAATTTGAATTTCAGATAAATGAGTAATATTTTTGCACATGTATTTCCCAAATATTGCATGGGACATATTGATACTAAAAAAAATGTCGTGGCCACAAACATGAAAAAATGCTCAACATCACTAATTATCAGGGAAACACAAATCAAAGCCACAATGGAATACTACCTTACTCCTACAAGAATGGCCATAATCAAAAAATAATAGATGTTGGCATGGATGTGGTATAAAGGGAACACTTTTACACTGTTGGTGAGAATGTAAACTAGTACAACCACTATGGAAAACAGTGTGAAGATTCCTTGAAGAACCAAAAGTAGAACTACCATTTGATCCAGCAATTCCACTAGTAGGTATCCCAGTGGAAAAGAAATCATTATACAAAAAAGACACTTGTACACGCATGTTTATAGTAGCAAAATTCGCAATTGCAAAAATATGGAACCAGCCCAAATGCCCGTCAATCAATGAGTGGATAAAGAAAATGTGGTATATAGGGGGCCGGGTGCAGTGGCTCAACCCTGTAATCATCCCAGCACTTTGGGAGGCCAAGGCAGGTGGATCACTTGAGGTCAGGAGTTCAAGACCAGCCTGGCCAACATGGTGAAACCCCATCTCTACTAAAAATACAAAAATTAGCTGGCCTGGTGGCAGGCGCCTGTAGTCCCAGCTACTCAGGAGGCTGAGGCAGAAGAATGGCTTGAACCCGGGAGGCAGAGGTTGCAGTAAGCTGAGATGGCACCACTGTACTTACTCCAGCCTGGGCAACAGAGCAAGACTCCATCTCAAAAAAAAAAGAAAAGAAAACGTTGAGATATATATGTATGTATATATACATATATGCATACATACACCATGGAATACTATTCAGCAATAAAAAGGAATGGAGTAATGTCATTCACAGCAACCTGGATGGAATTGGAGACCATTAGTCTAAGTGAAGTACCTCAGGAATGGAAAACCAAACATCGTACATTCTCACTTATAAGTGGGAACTAATCTATGAGGAGGTAAAGGCATTAGGATGATACAATGGACTGGGGACCCTGGGGGAAGGGTGGGAGGGGGTGAGAGATAAAAGACTACACATTGGGTACAGTGTACACTGCTTGGGTGATGGGTGCACCAAAATCTCAGAAATCACCACTAAAGAACTTACCCATGTAGCCAACCACCACCTGTTCCCGAAAACCTATTGAAATAAAGAAAAGAAAAAGAAAGAAAAAGCATTTGTCATCTATCTAAAACTCAAAGTTACCTGGTGTCCTGTATTTTTATTTGCTAACTCAGGCAGCAATACATAAGAACCTTTCCTAACCCCCTTATCCAGCTCCATCACCCTCTCATCTCCTTTCCCTGTTTTACTTTTTTTCAAAACACAACCTCCTGAAATTGTTTGTTGTTAGCCTCACCTACTAGCCTGAGAGAAAGTTCCATGCAAACAGAGATTTTATCTTTTTCCTGGCTATCTCTTTGATACCTGGAACATAGTAAATATGATTTTATATGAATGAATGAATGAATTAAATAATGAATGAGTGAATGAGTTTTATACACACATTTGCTTTTCTTGAATCTTTTGCTTGAGGGAAAAAGCAAATAGCTTTCCATATGAGCTTTTGTTCAAGGTTTTCTGCTCTTCATCTCCTTAGTTTCATGGTCTGCTTCATCAGGTGCTGGATACCTTGCTAATGACTTCCGCCTGCCTTTCTGGCAATGCCTGTCCTGCTGGGACCCTAACTTTCCTGACACTTTCCTTAACACTCCCTGCCCTGGCACAGGTTTCACCTCTCTTCCCCGTCTTCTCTGTTGCCTGGAATTGCACACTGACACACTACTTTTGCTTTAAGACTTTCAATGTGAGGGCTTGCAGAAGATAACAGTTTGTCCATTCTCCATGATGCAAATGAATTTATCAGATTATTTCCTGGGAGCAGGTTTTGGTTTGGAGAAATAAGAGAGGAGGAAAGCTCCCCAGGGCCCAGTGATTGCATAAAGTTAACTTTGGACAGAAAGAAAGGGTTCAGACAAATGAAATTAGAGGTGAACTTCCATTTTGTCTACGCTGGCACCTTCAGTCTGCACCAACTCTCTTCAGCCCTGGCCGCATTAAGGATTATCTGCAACCCTGTCTCTATCCTTTCCCTTCACCATTGGCCTTCAAGAGAATGCTCCTGATCATGGCTTCAAACCTCTGTTTGCAGTGGTTGGTTAACACACTACAGTGGCATCTTTGCAAGAGAGGTTAGAATAGCATCTCTTTACTGCTCTGGAAACCCAGGTGCAGAGAGAACAAGTGACCCAAGGTCAGTCTCAGGTTCCAGCTTGGGACTCAAGGTTCCTTCCCAACAGTTTCCCAGGCATAAACTAGAACACTAAATAAATTTCAAGTGATAAAGCATTGCAGTGGCTGAAAAATGAAGCTTGCATTCCCGTAACCCACTAAATTGTTCATATAGAGCCTCCTGATTGATTTTGGTTTTCTTTGTGTGCAACTTTGAATCCCTGTCTGATATTTGGGTCAGAGCAATGGGAGGGACACATGACTTGCTTTAAAATTAGCCTCAAAACTCATTGTATAACAGCTCTCATTTTCACTAAATGGAATGATTTCTTGAGAAGACAAGCACAGCATTTGTAATAAGCCTGCATAGTTGAGTCGCCATGGAGAAAATCGTTTAGAGTCACCAAAACACTCAATGTTTCCACCTGTAAAATGGGGTGTAGATTTTGTTTGAAAGAAAAGAAATAAAGGATAACAAAATAAAAGTAACCACCTCACCCACAACCCCCATACACACACACTTACACAAAAACACACACAGTCTTTGGGCTGGCCAGCAGATAGAGAACAATCTCTTCTAGTCCCCAATAGACTGGACAAAGACCAGGAAAGAAATTCTGTGTAACTCATATTATTACCAGAGTCTAGACTTCATGTTCTGATAGTTTAATGAGCTCAGAGAACATATTTTAAGTCTTAAGAAAACAAACTTATTTCTGACTAAAAGTTTCTCCTGGGAGAAGAAACTAACAAAAAATCATTCTGATTGCTGTCCTTCTCCAAAGACCATTTCCCAAGATTTCTGATTCATTTGGCAACATCTGCAGATAAACCCAAATGACCCAGAGGCGAAATAGCTGCAAAGAACTGTATGTGACTAAGCATGGCTAAAATGTTTCTTTATAGCAAGGAAAGATTTCCCTTGGTATTCTGAGTTAGATAAATGGTTGATTATAATTTATGTATCACTTCTGAGGGGTGGTACAGAGCTGAAGGTTGAGGGGGCAAGTGCTAAAATATTTGAACCACCCTTTAAGTAGGGGGCCAAAGAACACAGAACTATCAACCCGGAACCACCAAGAATAGAGCTTGTCTATAACAGCTCCATATGTGACCAGGCAGCGAGGCTTCAGCGTGTGCTTCAAGTAGGTCTTACCGTCACACAGATCTAGGTTCAGATCCCAGCTCAGCCACTTGCTAGCCATGTGGCCTCAGGCGAGCTGCTTGCCCCGTTTGAACCTCAATTTCCTCATCTGTAAATTGGGGTAAATAATCACACCAATCTTATGAGGCTGTTGTGAGATTCAAGTGAGATAATGCTTGTAAAAGGGGCTTCACAGAGGGCCTGGCACATGGTTATTAGTCACTGTTAAATGACATGGTAAATGCTCATTGTTATTAGTCATTGTTATCATCAGCCCTAGTTGCCTGTGGCTGCAGTAACAAATTGCCACAAATTTGGTGCTTAAAAAAACAGACATCTATTATTTCACAGTCCCAGAGGCCAGAAATCCAGTATCAAGCTATGGGCAGGGCCTATTCCCTCTGAAGGCTATAACTTGACTCTCATTCTCGGCCTGTGGCTGCATCACTCCAGTCTCTGCCCCTGTAATCATATGGCCTTCTCCTCTTCGTCTCCCCTCTGTCTCTTATAAAATCACTTGTCATTGAATTTAGGGCCCACACAGATAATCCAACATGAGCTTATCTCAAGATTTCTAATTTAACACATCTGCAAAGACTCTTTTTCCAAAAAAAGGTTGTATTTATAAGTTCCAGGGATTCGAATGTGGACATTCTAATGGGAGACACCATTCAATCCACTACAGTAATACTTGTATGGTTATTTAGCAAGGGGTGCAGCATCGGCCTTCAAGGACTAGGGTAGGGGGTCCTGGGCCCTCACTTTAGAAGGTCCTCGGTCACTTCACATTCACCATTAGCTCAGTGCAACTTGTAACACTGAACACCACTCATGACTAACATCATTTAGGTCCCAGGGGATCTCTAAATCTTCTGCCCCGTGTTCTCCAAACAAAAGGTAACGACATCCAGAGCTGCGATGGTTTGTAGGTTGTACTTCTGCTGGCATCAGACACAGACACTGCCTTGGGGAGTGAGGAGAGCTGGGGTAACAGGAGCTCCTTGGTAAGAAGAAAGACAATTAGCTCTCCAAAATCTTCCTCTCAGCCTGAATGCAAGAGTCTTGTTTCCCTTCATGTTCCAATTTAAGATTCTGGAGTTACTCATCAATTAGCACAATATTCACAACAGTTCATGTTAGTCTTTAGTCTTTTTTTTTTTTTTTTTTTTGACAGAGTCTCACTCTGTCACCCAGGCTGGAGTACAATGGCACGATCTCGGCTCACTGCAACCTCCACCTCCTGGGTTCAAGTGATTCTCCAGCCTCAGCCTCCCGAGTAGCTGGGACCACAGGTGCATGCCACCATGCCTGGCTAATTTTTGTATTTTTAGTAGAGACAGGGTTTCACTATGTTGGCCAGGCTGGTCTCAAACTCCTGACCTCATGATCCACCTCCCAAAGTGCTGGGATTACAGGTGTGAGCCACCGTGCCCAGCCTTCATGTTAGTCTTAAAGGTGTGTATATGTAGGTCTGCACATGTAAGCATGAAACATGATAGCAACCCTTCACAAAACTATATAGGTATAGATTTTTAAGACATTATTATAAGAAATCTTGAAAATCATTATATAAGTGATAGTAATTTATGGGATGAAATTAAACTATTTTGTGATAGTCCCTGTGGTAATGGCAATATACCGTTTGCAACCCAATTATAACGATTGACATAAAATTCATGATTCATTTCCAAATGGAAGGGTGCTTTAAGAATTTTAATGACAATTGCAATTGCTACTGCCTCTGCAGAGCAGTTTCTCTAAATGGAAACTTGAAAAAATGAAAAGAAAAACTAAGATTCAAGAAAGGTAATCTAATTAGGTATTACTGTCAATAGAACACAAATTATGTGAAAATATTGGTTATAACAACATAATTGTAATTTTCCTGAAATGAAAGCAAGAAACATTAATTTTATGGATAAATATATAATGCATGAATTGTATATGTCTTTAGTATGCATTCACACATGTCAGCCCATTAACAGAACACCCACAGGCATGTAATAATGAAGTCCAGTTATTTCTTCTTGTTTTTGCCAACTTTCAGTCATATAAAAACCATAAATTTCACTTTTCCCCCATTTTCTTGCTATGAAAGTATATTTGACAAAGTACAAAGATGGAAGAAAGTTTATTTAAATATTAGACATTTGCTGGTGTGGTGGCTAATGCCTGTAATCTCAGCATTTTGGGAGGCCAAGATGAGAGGATTGTTGGAACCCAGGAGGGCAAGGCTGCAGTGAGCTGTGATTGCGCCTCTGCACTCCAGCCTGGGTGACAGAGCAAGACCCTGTCTCAAAAGAAACAAAATTAGACAGTTGTTGTGTAGGTCTCCATTCACACTCTCACCCTCTGCAACTCTGCAATGTTAGGGTTAGTCTGACCCTATGGTTCAAGGTCTCCATCTATAACGTGGACACATCTGCACTTAATGGGCGTTTTCTTGACTTAGAATCTTTCTCTGTCCTTTGGCTGCATGATACCTTCCTTGCCCTTATAGAAAGAGGGCTAACATGTCTAGTCTTCCAAGGTCATCAAAGGAAGATTTTTCTACAACATCCAGTGCATAGGAATTTATGCAGCAGATCATGATTTACTTTATAGAACACATCCCCTGAACTAGATGCATTTAATAGCCTTGGGCCATTAGTGTTTGAACCTTAGAAGGAATTTTAGAGGTCTGCCCTCACTTGCAAAAGTGCAGTGCTTTTGTTGACCACCTAGGTCCTAAATTTATCAATGAATAGGCTCATCAGGCCAGATGCACAGAAGCGACCTTGCACAGTCTCTCCTAGCTGTCCATTTTGCTTTTTTCTCCTTTAGAATATTCTTAAGCCACCTTACACTCATTCCTACAGAATAAATTGCCTTTGTTTCTCACCATGTATCATACTAAAATTCTAATCCTGCTGGTAAGAAAGTTTAGTACCCCTCAGAGCTCGGGGGCCCCATATGTCATCTCTGCCCCCCAAGGTTTACATGAGTAAGCCTCTGCCTCACAGGCTACGTAAGATGTAGTGTGTATGGCGGAGGCTTGCTCCCATAGGAACTCTGCAGGTACTCACTATGGGGGCGCTGACACGCAGCTCTGCGCTCCCAGCTAGGGTTGGAGATAAGGTGCCATCCACTCTCCTAGCCTAGCCCCACTCCTGATCCTCCCTGAGGGGACATTCTTTCCTAATTCATCCAGCCAGAGATGCACCTTTTCTAATTCTCATAAAGGCACTTGTAAAGGCTGGAGGTGGCACTACTTGCATCCAAGTCTCTCCACCATCCTTGTTTCCTCCCTCCTCTACAAATCAGGGGTCAGGAGGACAGACAGTGAACCTAGATGAAGTGAAACAACCATGTAAGATAATAGGTTCCAAGCTGTTTATATTGCAAGCAAGCATATCCCCTGCCCAGGTGAACTGCCTTTTGAAACCTGTGCTTGCATAACAAATGGAAAACAACCAGAGTGCAACCCCTGAACGAATTAGACTTGAGCTCTTCTGACCTGGATCCTGCCCCAGCCAAGTTACAGACCAGTATGCAAACCAGCTGGATGCTCTTGGTGGCTCCCAGCCAGCCCACCAGCTCCAGCAACAGGCCCCTTACAAGGTTCCCTCAGTTTTTGTGTCCTTGCAGCCTCAAAGACTCTCTCCAGGCTTGCAGGCTCCCCCTTTCTGGTGTGTTGTGTCCCCTTGCCTATTCTTTCAGTCTATACCAGTGGTTCCCAACTGGGGTGATTTTTGTCCCCTCCCCCTGGGGACATTTGACAAGGCCTGGAGACATTTTTTGTTGTCACATCTTGGGGAAGGGTGCCACTGCATCAGATGGGTGGAGTCCAGGGATGCTGCTAACCCTCCTACAATGCAAGGGACACCCACACAACAAAAAATTATATGGTTCGCAGTGTCACTAGGACCAGGACTGAGAAATTCTTATTGCACCCCCTCTGCCTGGATCATTTTACTTGTATGTGATTCTTACTCTTCTATTGACCCTTGGACTAATACTTCACCACCCTTTGTCCCAAGCCTAATTCTCACCTGGATGTAGATGTCATGTTCCTTTTTATTCCACATCCTGAAGCCACTAAGCAAAGGCAAGGGTGCCTTCACCTCACCAGGTTCCTATACATTCTTCAAACACTGGAGCTCTGCAATTATTTCAGGCCATTCTGCAGCTCTTCCTTCCACCTCCACACCTGAAGGTCAAGCAGCACCTGTAGGATCAATCTGGTTAATGCTGATACATTCTTGGTTTTTAAATAGTGTGATTTTAGACTTTTAGTTCTATTGGTGAAGGTACAATATATAATAGAAAGAAACTCCAACAATCCCATGCTAAACCTTTGCCCTTTGCTCGGGCTCTTAAAGGATTCACGTGCTTCCAGCTCGTAACTAGTGTTATCCTACTTTTGCTTGTGTTGTAATTGATTTCCTTTCTTGGGTTTTTTTTTCTTTTCTTTTCTCACATAAACCTTGTCTACCTTTTTGTACTGCTTGTCTCACATACTATTAAGTCTAATTTGAATTTTTTGTTATAGTCTTTAGTTTCCCAACACTGTCTATACTTCTTTAAACAATAGATTTCATCTGCGTGGTAGGCAGAATACCCATGAGTCCCAAGATGTCCATGTCCTAATTCCTAGAACTTGTAGATATGTTACCTTATATGGCAAAGGGGACTTTGCAGATGTGATGAGATGGGGGGGATTATCCTAAATTATCTGGGTGAGCTCAATAGAATGCATGAGCCCTTAAAAGGGGAGAAACAGGCCAGGCGCGGTGGCTCACACCTGTGCTCCCAGCACTTTGGGAGACCAAGGCAGGCGGATCACCTGAGGTCAGGAGTTCAAGACCAGCCTGGCCAACATGTCAAAACCCCAAGAGTTCATCTCCAGTGTTTGAGATGGGGTTTCACTCTGTCGCCCAACAGGAGTACATATATCCTCTATCTCCCATTACCAAAGATTGATTCAGACATCCCTTCTTGATCTTTCTAGGAGCTGTGAAGTTGCAGAATTTTGGTTTATTGGGATGCATCCTGGTGCTTGCCTACAGATCTTGTTTTGCAAGTAAGAACAGAAGACTCTGGCCGGGCGTGGTAGATTACGTCTGTAATCCCAGCACTTTGGGAGGCCAAAGGGGGTGGATCACCTGAGGTCAGGAATTCAAGACCAGCCTGGCCAACATGGCGAAACCCCATCTCTACTAAACTATAAAAATCAGCCAGGTGTAGTGGCACACACCTGTAATCCCAGCTAGTCTGGAGGCTGAGACAGGAGAATCGCTTGAACCTGAGAGGCAGAGGTTGCAGTAAGCCGAGATCGCACCACTGCACTCCAGCCTGGATGACTCTGTCTCACAAAAAAAAAAAAAAAGAAAAAAAGAAAAAAAAAAACCCACAGGAGACTCTAGGGAGGCCACCAGGCCTGTCAAGGTTGCATGGTTCTGAGGTGGCAGGCTGGCATCACACCCCCTGCCCTGACTCACTAACTGTTCCTATTTTCATTTCCTTCCCCTTAAAAAAGTAGAACTATCTCATTGATGTAAGAAGAACATACTTGGCTTTTTTTCTCATAAGAAGTCTTAAAAAACACACTGATAGTTGACACTATATATATCAAGGTTTTCTGGCAAAAATTTCCATGGAATGTAGTTCAGGGAAATGCTCCAGAAAAATTTTTAAAAAGCTTCTGTGGTCAAATAAGCTTGGAAAATGCAGCATGTTTGTTCCTGCCTTGGAATGTCATCACATACATAAGCTTAATAAAACTTCTCAGAAGTCTATAGTAAAGAAGTTCTAGTTCAGTTTTCCCTTTTCATATAACACCCATTAGCAGGAGGCAAGAAATGCTAGTATAGAAGTGGCTTCATGTCTTTTCTCTGTCCCTTTCACTTGTTGCGTGGCTGGTTTAGCACTGTAGGTGGCTCTGGCCTGAGTACGCAATGTGACCCTTTGGGAGTCAAGCAGGTGAGTGCATCCCAGAGCCTGCTGGTTACCACCCATTCTTCCTTCCTTTCTTATCAACAGAACCCCATTTTATATGGGTCAATGAGTGCTGAGGCCCCCTTGAAGCTTGGTGTGGCCATGTGACATAGTTCTAACCCGTGAGATGGGAACAGAAGTCTCTAGAGGGACTTTCAGAAAAGCTCATACATGCATTTCTTCTTCATCATTCATTTTTCTGCCTAGAGTGCAGAGGCAATACATGGAGATGCAGCAGCCATCTTGTGACCATGAGGACAAAGACCATTTACCAAGGATGACAGAAGAGAAAGTTAGCAAGAGCCTTGACCCCTGATGAGGTGAAGTCATTTCACCAGCCTAGGACAGCTTCTAGACTTCTTGGGAATGTGAGAAAAACAAACTGTTATTTGCTTAAGCTCTTATAGCTAAGTTTCTGTTCCATGCAGCTATTATTCTGATCAAAATAATGTTTCAATGTTTATTCCTGAGTATCATATAATTTTGCTCTGTAGGTGTCATCTTGGCTTTCTTTATGAATGGCAATTACTGGCTGGGTGCAGTGGCTGAGGTGGGTGGATCACTTGAGGTCAGGAGTTCGAGACCAGCCTGGCCAACATGGTGAAATCCTGTCTCTACTAAAAATACAAAAAAAAAATTAGCCAGGTGTGGTGCCACATGCCTGTAATCCCAGCTACTTTGGAGGCTGAGGTAGGAGAATCACTTGAACCCAGGAGGCGGAAGTTGCAGCGAGCCAAGATAGCACCATTGCACTCCAGCCTGGGCAACAAGAGTGGAACTCTGTCTCAAAAAAAAAAAAAAAAAAGAGAAAAGAGAAAAGAGAAGAAAGGCAATTACTGGGTAGGGTCTGTTTACAAAGGTCTGTTTACAAAGCAGGCCAGCAACAGCATCAAGTCATTCAAGTCAGTGTTTCTCAATGTGGCCCCCAGACCAGCAGCCTCAGCACCACCTGGGAACGTATTAGAAGTGCACATCCTCAGACCTCGCCCTAGACCTGCTGAACCTGAGACTCCAGGGGTGGGGCCTAGCAACTTGTGTTTCAGCAAGCCCTCCTGGTGCTCCTTATATATGAACATTTTAGAGCCATTTTAGAACTTAGTTTAGAACTAACATTTTAGAACTTAGTTACACATTCAACCTCAATGAATTTGTAAACCCAAGCAAGGTCACTTTGAATGAAATAGTTAAGTTTGAACAGCAAGACTCATGCCCACACCTAACAACACAGCACAGGCTCTGTGAGAAAAGGTGTCTGGCTTTGCCTTGGAAATTCAAACTGAGATAGAAGTACTATAAAGGGGCCAGGTGCGGTGGCTCACGCCTGTAATCCCAACACTTTGGGAGGCTGAGGCGGGTGGATCACAAGGTCAGGAATTCAAGACCAGCTTGACCAATATGGTGAAACCGTGTCTCTACTAAAAATACAAAAATTAGCTGGGCGTGGTGGCATGGGCCTGTTATCCCAGCTACTTGGGAGGCTGAGGCAGAAGAATTGCTTGAACCCAGGAGGCGGAGGTTGCAGTGAGCAGAAGGAGCAACTCTGTCTCAAAAAAAAAAAAGTACTATGAAGATAACAATGACAGAAATGGAAGCTACCACCACTTAAAGAGTGTGGTTAATTGTGGTTCATGTCAAGGTACTAAGAGGCTAGTGTTGCAGTTTTCTTTTCTCTTCACTTTGCTTTGCTTTGCTTTGAGATGGAGTCTCACTCGGCTGCCCAGGCTGGAGTGCAGTGATGTGATCTCAGCTCACTGCAACCTTTGCCACCTGGACTCAAGCAATTCTCCTGCCTCAGTCTCCCGAGTAGCTGGGATTACAGGCGTGCGCCACCACACCTGGCTAATTTTTGTATTTTTAGTAGAGACAGGGTTTCACTATGTTGCCCAGGCAGGAGTCTCGAACTCCTGACCTCAGTTAATCTGCCCACCTGGTTCTCCCAAAGTGCTGGGATTATAAGCATGAGCCACTGCTCCCAGCCAGTATTGCAATTTTCATAGGAGGCTTTCACTTTACCTTTCCTTAATAACATACTGTTCCCTTGCCTCCAACTTGGTTCACCGTACAATTAGAGTATATAGATAGGATTTGTACAAATCTCAGCAATTTAAGAATTTGCAAATGTGCATATGAGTGAAGACAAGGTAAGAGTGCGATTAGAAATGCTCAGTGTGGCTGGAAATGTAATGGGCATACTTTATTCTCACTCTCAACTTGAGATCTCCAGACTCACTCTATTCCACCCCAAGGTATCTGCTTTCTCCCTTCTATTAAGCAACCAACCATTACTGAGCACTCTCGATTTTCCAAGAAAGGTGCTCATATATTTTGGGTGAATCCCATGAAGCCCGTATTTGTAGCGGACATGTACTGTAATCCCAGAAGCAGAAGGGACCTTGTCCTCCTTTCTCCACTCTCCTCACACTGTGGAAGCTTCAGGGCACAGAGGCAATTGAGAGTTGTTCAGCAGCAGTGGTGCTGAGCATTTAGCTCTGGCCACAATATCCGGTGGCCAGTGCAGTTGATGTCAACATCAGTTTCCCAACCAGACCAACCCTGAGGCTTTGCCCTGCATGACTTTCCCTGCTCCCTGAGCTCCTTTAGGTTCTGCTAAGCCTGGTTCTATAGCCTTCCCTTCTATTGTGTGAATTGTCCAAAACTGATTCAATAAATTCCTCTTTTGCCTAAGCAAGCCAGAGTCACTTTCTGTTTGCTTTCAACTTAGAAGTCAAAGTAACATAATATTATTGCCATCTTTTTTAAGTGAAGACACTGACATTTGAAGGTCAAGGAACTTGCCAGATGTGTAATACCCAGCCTCCAAGATGGCCCCCAGTGATCTTCACCTCTTAGGTATTTATGTCTTTGCATAGTCTCCTCCCATGTTGAATTAGGACTGGTCCGTGTAGAGTTCAGGAGGGATAATATGTGACTTCTGAATTGAGAGCATAAAGGACACTGCAGCATCTGTCTTGCTCTCTTGGATTGCTTACTCTGGGCAAAGCCAGTACAATGCTGTGAGAATGTATTTACCATGTCTTTCATTTTTGTATTTTTATGCCTGTCCCAGGACTAGCCAGTTTTTAGAAATAGCAAACAACCATGAGGGTGCGTTACAAATGTAAACCGATCAATCCAGAGCCCACACACTGCCACCTCCTTTATGGGCTCTCACCCTCCAGGCCACTATCCACCTGCCCTAATCACCCCAGGAGTAGGAACTAGACAACTAGGGATAGCCCATATGGCCTAGAGCCTGCTGAAATAATTCGAACTATTCAATCCAAAGCCCAATCACCCTCCCTCACTCATTCCTTCCCACAGAAACCACAATAAAAGTTTGTGCCCCTGGCTGGGCGCAGTGGCTCATGCCTATAATCCCAGCACTTTGGGAGGCCAGGGCGGGCAGATCACAAGGTCAGGAGAATAAGACTATCCTGGCTAACACAGTGAAACCCCATATCTACTAAAAATAAAAAACATTAGCTGGGTGTGGTGGCACGCACCTGTAGTCCCAGCTACTCGGGAAGCTGAGGCAGGAGAATCACTTGAACTCAGGAGGCAGAGGTTGCAGTGAGCCAAGATCTCACCACTGCACTCCAGCATGGCGATAGAGCGAGACTCCATCTCAAAAAAAAAGTTTGTGCCCCTGTTTTCACTCTGCTCCCTCTGCCTCCTGACTGACCTTGGTACTTCCCCATGTGGCTGGTGTGACACACCCCTTCCTCTTGAGATCTGTGAGCATAACAAACTATCTTTTTATTAGCAGTCGTTCCTGATCCGATGGCTTTGCCATACCTGAATATTAATAAAACCTATATTTTAAAACAGAGGACACTCAAGTACCATGTGGTGAAGCCCATATGGAGAGGAACTGAGGCCTCCCACGACAGCCATCCCCCACTGGCCAGCCAAGTGAGTGAGCCTCCTTGGAAGCAGACCCACCAGCCCCAGTTGAACCTTTAGATTAGGGCAGCCCCAGCCCACACCCATCTGCAGTCTCATGAGAGGAGAGAATCTAAGCCAGACTTCCCATTCAAAAAGCTCCAAAATTTGCAACCTACAGAAACTGAGAGACAATGCTTATTGTTATTTCAAGCCACTAAAGTTTGAAGTAATTTGTTTCTCAGTAATGGCTTCTAAGTGGAGGAACTGATTCCTCCACTAACCCCACTTGGGGTTTCCTTGTTGTCTCTCCAGTGTGCCAGTATGAGAAATAGAAAGATACCTTGGGCTTCTGACTCAAACAGTAAGAAAAAAAATTGTAATTTCACATAACAAGAATTCAAGATGTAGAGAGCATCCAGGGTAGATTAACAAAGCAGCCCAGTGATCTCACTCAGGCCCCAGATGATTCTCTTCATTTCTCTGCTCACTCAGCCCGTCAGCTGATCGTTCTCTTTTTCAAAAGATGGCAGCATCATTGCAAGCCTCTCATACAGACAGGACAGTGTGAAACTTCCCAGAAGCCTCTTAACTGACTCACTCCCGCTGGCCAGAATTGCAGTGTATGGCCATACCTAAGACAATCACTGGTAAGTAGATTGGGAGACAGAGTGCAGTGATTGGCTTAGACCAATTACCAATGGGAGCACAGTGATTGGCTTAGATGGATTACCAATGGGAGCGCAGTGATTGGCTTCGACTGATTACCAATGGGGGCTCAGTGATTGGCTTAGACCAATTACCAATGGTAGCCCGGTGATTGGTTTAGACCAATTATCAATGGGAACACTGTGATTGGCTTCGACTGATTACCAATGGGAATGCAGTGATTGGCTTGGCTTAGACCCATTACCAATGGGAGCACAGTTATTGGTTTAGACCGATTATCAATGGGAGTGCAGTGATTGGCTTAGGCCAATAACCAATGGGAGCATAGTGATCAGTTTTCCTTTGGGGATGAAGCTTGGGAGTTCTTCACTTGATCACATAGGGCTAGGGACACCCTTGAACAAAATCCAGGTTCTGGCAACAAGGAAAACCTATGCACAAGGGTTGGGGTGATGAATGATTTAGGTACATTATCTTCTACATAAGCCATCAAGGGGCCAGCTGCACTATCGAGAAGGGCAATAGAGGCCCAGAGAAGGTGTTGGGAAAGCAGAAGAGTCGGGGCAGGTAGGTCGGGGCCAGTTGGAGGGCCTTGGGCTTTACACACACAATGAATAACCTGAATGAGTCACTACCTAAACCACTGTTCCTTCACTCCATTCTCCCTCCTGAGGATGGGTTATGCACCTGCTCACACATGTGACTGTTCTTTCACATCACCAGTTTGGGTTGGGATGACATGACCCAGCTGCCTCCAGAAGCCTCCCAGCCAATGGACCCAGAGCAGGCTGTGGGCAAATCAGTCAGGTGGTGGCTGCTGATTGGAATTCATCTGCATTCTCAGGGTGGAGAGCAGCAGATGTGTGCAGCCTCCTCCCCTATGGAGGGGATGCTATTTGTTTAAATGGTGGTTGGTGATGCCAGAAACACTTGGCCTCATTTATCTGGATATAGAATAATCCAGCACAAATAGATCAGTAGTAGTAGTACAGCAGAGATAGTAGCCCAACCCTTTTATTTTGTAGACATAGAAAACCAAGTTCATGTTGAAGTGACTTGGCCAGGATCACAAAGGCCAAACTAGAACTAAGACTGGGTCTTAAGACTCTTGCTTTCATTCTCTTTCTCATTATACCTTGTAGGAAGAGTTTCTATGCTAAATTCTATGCCAGATATATAACGTCATTTTTCTGAGAAACAAAACTGCTTTAGGTAAGTTGTTCTAATAGTTCCTCATGTTCATCTGAAATCTACTAATTATGTTTGATATGGAGACTTATTTTTAATGTTGTGTAATTAGACTTGCAAGTTCCACCCTTAAAAGTTTTTATCTGTTGTTTACCAAAACAGGCCAAGATTCCAGCTCATAATATTTTCAACCACTTTTGTCATTCTCCAATAAATTACATAGAAAATTGTCAGGAGTAATTCCTGGCCGGGCATGGTGGCTCACACCTGCAATCTCAGCACTTTGGGAGGCCGAGGCAGGCGGATCATGAGGTCAGGAGTTTGGGACCAGCCTGACCAACATGGTGATACCCCGTCTCTACTAAAAATACAAACAAACAAAGAAAAAATTAGCTGGGCGTGGTGGTGCGCACCTGTAATCCCAGCTACTCAGGAGGCTGAGGCAGGAGAATCACTTGATCCCAGGAGGCAGAGGTTGCAGTGAGCCAAGATTGCGCCACTGCACTCCAGCCTGAGCAACAAAGTGAGACTCTGTCTCAAAAAAAAAAAAAAAGTAATTCCTTTCCAGTGACGGCAGAAATCAGAGACTTTAAGTTTCCGGTTCAAGTTCACTGGACTCATTACTTCAAAGGGAGTATAATAAGCCCCCTGAGATTATCTTTCTGAAGTAACTCTTTTCTGTCTATCAGCTGACTTGCAACTAATTGTGTACTTGACACAGATCCACATGACTCGGTACAATGGGAATAGTCCAGCAGTTTTGAATTCTTAGATGATTTTCGCTCTTTGTTTCTTAGCTTGTTTGAAGAGATCAAAAGGGAGCTCTATCGCTGTGTGATAAGTGTCTTTCTATCACTGTTTTCCATAGCTTTCCCTTCCAAGATCCATTATAACTTTGGAAATGTGGTGAAATGTGTCTTATAGGACTCTATTAAAGACTAAATCTGGTAAGGTTTAGTCTAGGGGTGTGTGTGTGTGTGTGCACGCACGCATGCCTGCATGTATGCTGGGAGTAGGCAGAGAGGGGAAAGGAGGTAATGTGGGGGTTGCAATTGTAGCACTTGGATCAAAACATGGATGTTTAGCACACATCTACAATAAACATGATCTTCATTATTTTTAGTTAGCCACATTATTATACCCAGAAAAATAATTTTAAAAGCTTTCAAAGGTTAAAGAAATGATTCACAGCAGATAATCAGAATCTAAGTTGGCAGTCTGTTCAGTACCCATCACTACTTCTCCCACTAATTTTCAGATTGCCAACTTGCTATCAGTAAAACATCCTTAGTCAAGCAAACGATTTAACAATTATTTGTCCTCATCCACTTTTGCACACAGGTGAATAAGCTAATGTGGGCTGGAAACAAGATTAGAAACAAACTCTGATTAAACCATTCATTCATCAAATGTACATTAAACACTTACTATCTGACAGGTTTTGTATTATGAGAAAAGAAACAGTAAACAGGAGGCTGGGTGCAGTCACTCACACCTGTAATCCCAGTACTTTGGGAGGCCAAGGTGGGTGGATCACCTAAGGTCAGGAGTTCGAGACCAGCTTGACCAACATGGTGAAACCCTATCTCTACTAAAAATACAAAAATTAGCCGGGTGTGGTGACACATGCCTGTAATCCCAGCTATTTGGGAGGCTGAGGCAGGAGAATAGCTTGAACCAGGGAGATGGAGGCTGCAGTGAGCTGAGATCGCACCACTGCACTCCAGCCCGGGCGACAGAATGAGACTCTGTCTCCACAACAACAACAAGAAACAGTAAACAGGAAAAGACAAAAGGTTTCCATTCAGTAGAACCCTGTGGTGGAGGCCTGGACAGCATGCATGCGCACACACTGGTGAAGTACCAGTCTTGGTGTGAGCAAGGAGACAGTGCAGGAAAGCCTTCAGGAGGAGGTGATGTCAGAACTAAATGTGGAAGGACAGGTGAGAGTAGACAGACATGGAGGTAAGGGGAAGAGGAGAAAGAAAGGCTTGGGGGTGTGAGGAGGGAGTGTGCATGTCAAGGACCTCACAGTTAACTTGGCGGGGGGCGGGGGTGGGTTCAGCGGAGAGTTAGGGAGTGAGAAGGATGGAGGCAGAGGGTCGGGGGCTCATGCGGGGCTGGGTTGGCTTTGCCAGGAGATCAGACTAAATCCTGATAGCCATGAGAGCTATTGTAGAAATCATTTCAAGCTGATCAGATTTATTTGAGTTTACTGAAGGAGGGAGGAGGCTGTTTTTGTGTATTTGTTTGATCTTTTTTGGACAAGCCTTAAGCTTAGTAAAGGACTATACGAGGTCCTTAATATTGAAAGAGCCAACATATACCGTCATACATTCTTCCAACATTCTCGTTATTCATGTACTGCATTCAGATAAACATATTCTCAACAAATATTTCCTTCATTTGTAACATCTAGGCAGAGGTGGACAAGAGCAGACAAAAGAGATGGCAAACTTTGATGACCTTCTTTATATGCCTCAAGGCCTCACCACTGATATGTCATTGAGTATTTCACACTGGCTTCCTCCCACTCTTTTCATCAAGGTCTTAACAACCATTGTGTCAACGTGTGACCTTATAAACTGTACGCAAGGACCCTTTTTGGGACAACGTGATCATGGGAGAGAAATCTCTCCCCTTGCCTCCCTCTTCCTACCCATCTGTGCTTCTGCCTGAAGTCATTGGTATTTCAGAGATCGAAACTGTGTTCTTTAGGTCTTAGCCACCAGTTTTTATTTGCATGAGCCATACCAAAGAAACTGAGAAATTCCTTTTGTGGCTTGTCTACTCGGAACTTTGAAAAGAATGAACAGTAACATTCTCAGTCAGATTCAGATTTCATATAAAACCTGCTTTAGAGAACTGAAGGATAAGACATGCTTATTTAAAACTTTTAAATTATTATCCTCTCGATAGAGACAGCACCAGGGCAAGTGAGAGCCAGACAGGCACTGGGCGACTCTGTGCCTCACTGAGGAAAAATTACTCAACATGAGCAAAGGAGATCCTAAGAAGCCAAGAGGCGAAATGTCATCGTACGCATTTTTGTGCAAACTTGTCAGGAGGAGCATAAGAAGAAGCATCCAGATGCTTAGGTCAACTTCTCAGAGTTTTCTAAGAAGTGCTTAGAGAGGTGGAAGACCATGTCTGCTAAAGAGAAAGGAAAATTTGAAGATACGGCAAAGGCGGACAAGGCCCGTAATGAAAGAGAAATGAAAAGCTATATCCCTTCTAAAGGGGAGACAAGAAAGAAGTTCAAGGATCCCAAGGCACCCAAGAGGCTTCCTTCAGCCTTTTTTTCTATTCTGTTCTGAGTATTGCCCAAAACATCCTGGCCTGTCCATTGGTGATGCTGCGAAGAAACTGGGAGAGATGTGGAATGACACTGCTGCAGGTGACAAGCAGACTTAGGAAAAGAAGGCTGCAAAGCTGAAGGAAAAATGCGAAAAGGGTCTTGCTGCATATCGAGCTAAAGGAAAGCCTGATGCAGCAAAAAAGGGAGTTGTCAAGGCTGAAAAAAGAGCAAGAAAAAGAGGAGGAAGCTGAGGAAAATGAAGAGGGTGAGGAGGGGGAAGATGAAGAGACGAAGATGAAGAAGACAATGATAATGAATAAGCTGGTTCTAGTTTTTTTTTCTTTCTTGTCTGTAAAGCATTTAGCACCCCTGTACACAACTCACTCCTTTTAAAGAAAAAAAATGAAATGGAAGGCTGTGTAAAATTTGTTTTTAAACCATACATTGTATTTTTTTTGTATAATTAACACATTACCAAAATGTTTCTTTAGATAGCAATGTCTTGGTGGTATTTTTTTCTTTTTATATTTTTAGACTGAGTCTCCTCTGTCACCCAGGCTGGAGTGCAGTGGCACCATTTTGGCTCACTCCATCCTCTGCCTCCCAGGTTCAAGCGATTACCCTGCTTCGGCCTCCTGAGTAGCTGGGATTACAGGCGCATGCCACCATGCCCTGCTAGTATTTTCAATAACCACTAACCTTACCTGGTAAAGTATGGGGGTTGTAAATTGGCATGGAAATTTCAAACAGGTTCTTTTTGGTGCACAGCGCAAATTAGTTATATATGGTGATGGTAGTTTCTTCATCTTCAGTTGTCTCTGATGCAGCTTATACCAAATATTTGTTGTTCCGTTAACTGAATACCACTCTGTAATTGAAAAAAAAAAAAAAGTTGCAGCTGTTTTGTTGACATTTTGTTGACATTCTGAATGCTTCTAAGTAAATACAATTTTTTCTTCCTTTTTTTTTTTTTTTTTTTTTTTTTTGAGACTGAGATTTGCTCTTGTTGCCCAGGCTGGAGTGCAATGGCGCGATCTTGGCTCACCACAACCTCCGCCTCCCAGTTTCAAGAGATTCTCCTGCCTCAGCCTCCTGAGTAGCTGGGATTACAGGCATGCACCACCATGCCCAGCTAATTTTGTATTTTTAGTAGAGACGGGGTTTCTCCATGTTGATCAGGCTGGTCTTGAACTCCTGAACTCAGGTGATCCATCTGTCTCAGCCTCCCAAAGTGCTGGGATTACAGGCGTGAGCCACCACACCCGGCCTAAATACAATTATTTTTAATAATTAAAAAAAAAAGTATTATCCTGTCAAGAGCCACCCTAACTAGACTCAGTACAATGTTAATACACATCACCCAGAAGAGAAGGCACCTTCAGTTCATGCCAGAGAATCTCTCTTGCCGGTAAAAAGTTAAAAAAAAAAAAAAAAAAAAAAAATCACCCAATTTGGGCAGTGTTACCAAATGCACCCATTTTTCTTTGCAAGTTCACAAGTTCTTCTTTTTCCTTTTTTCCTTATTTATTTATTTCTTTTTTATTTTTGTTTGTTTGTTTGAGATGGAGTCTTGCTCTGTCACCCAGGCTGGAGTGCAGTGGTGCAATTTCAGCTCACTGCAACCTCTGCCTCCCGGGTTCAAGCAATTCTCCTGCCTCAGCCTCCCCAGTAGCTAGGATTACAGGTGCCCGCCACCACACCCAGCTAATTTTGATATTTTTAGTAGACACAGGGTTTCACCATGTTGGCCAGGCTGGTCTTGAACTCCTGACCTCAGGTGGTCTGCCTACCTTTGCCTCCCAAAGTGCTGGAATTACAGGCATGAACCACCATGTCTGGCCAATTTATTTCTTTTTTAAAGGGACAGGATCTTACTATGTTGCTCAGGTTGGTCTCAAACTCCTGGGCTCAAGCCATTCTCCAGCCTCAGCCACTGCCCCACCTCCCCTGCCCCTAATTGCTGGGATTACAGGTGTGCACCACTTAAGGTTTTGCATTTATTTTCATTTATTTTCAAACCTTTTTTTTTTGGCTCCTTTCCTGG
The DNA here is from genome assembly GCF_028885655.2 of Pongo abelii. Lineage (NCBI taxonomy): Eukaryota > Metazoa > Chordata > Mammalia > Primates > Hominidae > Pongo > Pongo abelii. Next base: position 53,721,607 of record NC_071990.2, on the reverse strand, counting down.
TCATCATAGTCACATTATTTAAAAAAAAAGAAATAATACATTTAGATAAATCAACATTAGGAACTACTTATTACTCCCATAGAACATATTCTATAGTTTTAGGTACAAATATTTCCAAAATGTAACTATTTGTATGTATTTTTCCTCTTAATTTACCTGAAAGACGCTCACAAGTATTGAACTCAATGAAGGAAAATTATAATTTTCTCTTTGTGATTTTTTTAAAGAGTAGTCAAGGGTAATTTATTATAACAAACCACAAAAGGAGTTTACATTTTAAAAGTATTTTGTTGATTTATAAGTCAGCAATGATTTCATCTGCCTAGTCAATGAAAGACCACAAGAGTTTTAAATAAACTCCCCACACACTGAGCTGTGTGCTTCCCTTATCCTATCACCCCAGCCTCTCCAGTTTAATGACATAAGGTGAGTAATGCTACAATCTATTGAAGACTCAACAAAGTCACGCTTTGTAGACACAACAAGGGTTAAACTGAACTATAATAATAACTTCAGGCTGGGGTGCCGGAGGAGGGAGAGCACCAGGAAAAATAGCTAGTGCATGTGGGGCTTAATACCTAGGCGATGGGTTGATAGGTGCAGCAAACCACCACAGCACATGTGTACCTATGTAAAAAACCTGCACATCCTGCAAATGTACCCTGGAACTTAAGATAAAGAAAAAAATAGGCCGGGTGCAGTGGCTCACGCTTGTAATCCCAGCACCTTGGGAGGCCGAGGTGGGCAGATCACGAAGTCAGGAGTTCGAGACCAGCCTGGCCAATATGATGAAATCCCATCTCTACTAAAAATACAAAAATTAGCTAGGCATGGTGGCATGCGCCTGTAGTCCTAGCTACTTGGGAGGCTGAGGCAGAAAAATCGTTTGAACCCGGGAGGGGGAGCTTGCAGTGAGCCAAGATCACGCCACTGCACTCCAGCCTGGGCGACAGAGAGAGACTCCGTCTCAAAATAAATAAATAAATAATAATAATTACTTAAGGTTTATCTTACAATGCTGCCACTTCCCCCAACAAGTCTGGAGATTGAATGGACATGAGTTTAATAGGAGAGGGGTGGAGGGTAAGGGCTGCAATTGGGGAAATGGGTAGAGGAAGAGGAGGCAGACTGAAAATAGCTTTTTAAAATCCTGGTCACTGAGTGGAAAGCGTGCTCACATTCCTAGGAGCAGAGGGGGAATATGGGTTAAACTTGAGGGACATACTAGGAGTTAATCATTCAAGGTACAGGGTGAACGCAAGTAAGAATTCTAAAAATAACGACTTCTCCTTCAAAACTGAAGCAGTCTGCAAGAAGCAGAATTGGAGAGCTTATTAACTTGACTCCTTTGCCCTCTGCAGCTGATGCTCCCAGTTTCAATCCTGGCACAATCCTAAAATAAGAGTTAGCTCTGCACAGGTAAAAAGAATTGAGGACACTGAAGAATATATATCAGGTGAGTTTAGTGGCACAAAACTAGCTCACAATTCCACATTGTGTTAGGGCAGCTCTGACCTCTGCATTCTTGTGTCTGTCCACAAAGGTAACTGAAAAGGAAGCAGCCAGGTAAGTCATTGTTGCGAGCCTTTCTCCCGTTCCACCTCTTCTCATTTTGTGGTGTCAGTTGCTTCGGAAAGAACAAGGGGAAACGAAAGGTGGCCAAAGGAAGGCATTCCATTGTGTGTACATGTCAGTTTCACATTCTGGGCCCTTTATGCCAAAGAGGCCCTTGCTAGATACCATTTCCTCCTAGTGTGCCACCAAGAAGGACAACAGACCTTTTCAACAAAACCTGCAAACTGTTTTAATTAATATTGCTAACACCAGGACAGATGTTACAAGATAAATCTCTTCCTCCTTTATTCTCCTCCTTCCCTAGTCATTCCACCCTCAAACATTTTGGGGCCCTGTACTAGATACTAGAGACACAAAGGAGACTAGAACATTCTCTGTCGTTGAATTATTCTCAGTCAAGTGAAGACAGAAACTGGGGTCTGAAAATTTTGAATAATAAAGCCATTTGTGACAGAGATGCAACTCATATTGGAAGTGGACTCATAATGAAGACCTCTATGCTCAACAACACATACAAAACATGTGCGATGTATAAAATGGGTAAATTCTATTAACAAATACATTTATCATTTCGGGATAGGCTATTTGTGTCAAGACAGCAGAATTTCAAGTACTAACTCATCTTCCCCTTCCACCTTCTTTTTTAATGGCCTTATCTGAATGACTCTGTGCCCACCACTAGAGAGGCGGTCTAAGACTTCTTGCTTTTTTTTTTTTTTTTTGAGACGGAGTCTTGCTCTGTCACCCAGGCTGGAGTGCAGTGGCATGATCTCGGCTCACTGCAACCTCTGCCTCCCAGATTCAAGTGATTCTCCTGCCTCAGCCTCCTGAGTAGCTGGGACTACAGGCGTGTGCCACCATGCCTGGTTAATTTTTGTATTTTTAATAGAGACAGGGTTTCGCTATGTTGGCCAGGCTGGTCTCGAACTCCTGACCTCATGATCTGCCCGCCATAGCCTCTCAAAGTGCTGGGATTAGAGGTGTAAGCCACCACGCCCGGCCAACTTCTTGCTTTTTTCACTGAATGGTTTGGAGCACACACAAAGGGCTCACACCTGGCACTGTCACTTATGAGCAGTATAAATTTGGGCAAGATTCTTAACTTTTCTGAACCTCAGGTTTCATATCTGGGACCCAGAGCTAATATTTCTTTCCTTATGGGATTGTTGTGATGTTAAAAATAAAATACTGGGACACAGTAAGCATGCAATAAATAGCAGTGGTTGTTATTAACAAAGAGACTGTCTAGCGTCTCCTCTTGTTTTAAGCCCCCATCCTCAGAGAGTTGGAGAAAGAAGACCTAACTAGCAAGCATGGCTTTCTGGAGGGAACAGGACTTGCAGCTGTTGCAGCATGAGACAGTAGAAGCAGAGCTTCAGCTCTACCAGGACATTCTTCCATTTTGATACGACAGAGTGTCCTGATGCAGCTGGGCTTTTGGGGGTAAGCACCCAGCAACCCCAGGAAATTGGAGTTGAAGCTGTGAGTGCCAGAGACCAGGAGAGGTTCCAGGAATCATAAGACGTTTCTAATTTAATAGATAAGCTGGTGACATGAAACCAGGGAATATCGGGTTGTATTTATTTATTCCCTTTTGAGCAACTCTCAAATCTTTTTGCTTTCAGATGTTGCAAATTCATCCCACCTCCCGCTGCAGCTATGATTCTCAGAGAAAGTAAGTCTCCATTGCTTGGGTAAATAAATCTATTGCCTCTCAACCCTACACTACTTTGAGCTGTTAGGCCTCTTCCCCTTTCCCCACTCTTCCTTAGAGGTCCAAAAATGCTTCTAGAAAGTACAACTTGAAAACCACTGCCGTGATGCAATGTTGGGAACCTTGTTCACATGCTAAAGCTCAATATCACTTCTACTTCAGCTGAAGATCACTAAAACTCAATATCACCTCTACTTCAGCTGAAGATCACTTCTCTCATGGCCTCTTTAATGTCTGCTTCACAACATTTATCACAGGTTAGTTGTGTGATGAGCTGTCTTCCTCACAAGAGCCTTATCTCCAATGAGGGCAGGGAATGAGGTGAATCTATTGAGATTTGACACTGTGTCCCCAGTGCCTAGGCCAGTGCCTTGGGCATTGTAGGCTCTGGAAAAAAACGTTTGGGACTAGGATAATCAGAGGACTGGGGGAAAAGTCCAGTCCTATTCTCACTTAGGGGGAATCAGAATAACATAGTTCACATTGTATAGTTCTTTGGAGGTGAAAAGATAGGATAGTAAACCAAGCCTTTGAAATCATTCTTGAGGCCAGGCCTGGTGGCTCACACCTATAATCCCAGCACTTTGGGAGGCCGAGGCGGACAGACGACTTAAGGTCAGGAGTTCCAGACCAGTCTGGCCAACATGGTGAAACCTGTCTCTACTGAAAATTTAAAAATTAGCCGGCCATGGTAGCGGGCGCCTGTAATCCCAGCTACTTGGGAGGCTGAGGCAGGAGAATTGCTTGAACCCAAGAGGCAGAGGTTGCAGTGAGCCAAGATTGCGCCACTGTACTCCAGCCTGGGCCACAGAATGAGACTTGTCTCAAAATAAATAAATAAATAATCTTTCTTGATACCAAATCTCTCATTAAGCATCTGGAAATCTCATACTTTCTGTCTCATCTACTATGGAGGAAAGCACCTCGTATGTTCTGCCTAAGCACCCCACTATACTGTTCAGAAGTTTCTATCTGTCCATTTTTTATTTTTAATTGTGGTGAAATGTGCATAACATGAATTTACCATCTTAACCGTTTTGTGGGTGTGTGTTTTTTTGTTTATTTGTTTGTTTTTGAGACAGGGTCTCACTCTGTCTTCCAGGCTGAAGTGCAGTGGCACCAACTCAGCTCACTGCCACCTTGGCCTCCTGGGCCCAAGTGATCCTCCTACCTCAGCCTCCTAAGTAGCTGGAACTACAGGCACGCACCACCACAGCCAGCTAATTTTTTTGTTTTTTGTAGAGACGTTTTGCCATGTTGCCCAAGCTGGTCTCAAACTCCTAGCCTCAAACAATTCACCCGCCTCAGCCTCCCAAGGTGTCGGGATTACAGGCATCAGCCACCACACCCGGCCTCTTAACTGTTTTTAAATGTGCAGTTTGGTAGCGTTAAGTATGTTTACATTGCCATGCAACCAATCTTCAGAACTATTTCATCTCACAAAACTGAAGGTCTGTAACATTGAACAATAACTTCCTATTATCCCCTCTCCCCAGTACCTGGCAACCACCATTCTATTTTCTGTTTATAAATTTGCTCACTTTCAATATGCCGTATAAGTGGAATAATACAGTAATTTGTGTGTGACTGGCTTATTTGACTTAGCATAATGTCTTCAAGGTTCATTCATGTTATAGCATGTCACAAGATTTCCTTTCCTTTTAAGGTTAAATAATATTCAGAAGTAACTATTTTTAAACTATTTTTAAATTTTTAATTGTGAAATTAAGGGCATCTATTCTAAGGATACCTAAGAATGACAATGCCTAGAAACATTAAACCTGTCTACCCATCCACACTAGGTAGCCTCATTCTTGAATATGACCACCAACATATTTGTATTAGCTTCTTTAATTCACCTGAGGACATTTAAAGTGTGTCAAAATTGATCTGTATGTGGCAGCAAAACACCCGCCTTGAAGATGAGTACTAACCTATACTCAGGATCAATCTCATGCAGAGCTGAGTACAAAATGAAAATGCAGGTCCCTGTGTGAGTGCACAGATTGTATGTTCTAGAAGCTGGCACTGCCTGTCTTAAAAGTGCTTCTCCAGAAAAATACTGCCTTGTCATTTCTGCCTATGTCTAAAACCTTGACTTTTGTTTTTCCTACTGCTATCCTTGAAATTTATCAAAGTGGTGCCCTTATATTGTCCTATTAGGAAATCCCCCTTGGGCCCCTGCTCTTGTGAATTATATCTTACCCAAGTGGGATGAATATCACAGGGTTGGTACCTGTACCCTAGCTCCAAGGGTGCCAAGGAGAATTCCCCAAGCATGTTCTGGTTTACTTTGTTTTGTTTTGTTTTTATTATATCTGCCAGCTGCATTTACCAAGTGCCTTTTATTTTTTGAGACAGGGTATCTCTCTCTCACCCAAAGTTGGAGTACAGTGGCATGACCATGGCTTACTGTAGCCTTGACCTCCTGGGCTCAAGCAAATCCTCCTACCTCAGCCTCCTGAGTAGCTGGGGCTACAGGCGCACATTACCACAACCAGCTAATTTTTTGGTAGAGATGGAGTCTGACTATGCTGCCCAGGCTGGTCTCAAATTCCTGGGCTCACGCAGTCTTCTGGCCTCAGCTTCCCAAAGTGCTGGGATTACAGGTATGAGCCACTGTGCTTGGCCTAAAAGTTTTTTACATGATAGATCTCTGAATACCTTTTGAGTCTCTTCTCTGATAGTTTATTCGAGTTATTTTATGTTTCCTTGGGACAAAATTTGAAACATATTTTTCTAACTGGTGATTTCCTTCAGGTTTTCTCATTAGTTTCTATGAGATTAAATGTTACAGTTGCTTATAATTTCATTCATCAGTGAAGAGTCTGTGATTATCTCCTTTTTCATCTTAATTCTGTATTTTTGTTTCCTTCTCTCCTTTTTAAAAAAATTAATCTGGCTTGGGAAAAGTCTATCTCTCTTACTATTTTTTCAAAGAATCAACTTTAAAATTTTTCTATTTTTTTTCTACCTACATGTCATTATTTTCAGCTTTTATTTTTATTATTCCCCCTTCATACTTTTTAAAAGAATATCTTATGAATTTTTCTAATTTACTAAGATTACTATCAGGTTTTTTATTATAGTCTTTCCTCTTTGGAAATTAATGTGAATTAATAATATTAATAATATTAATAGAATTCCAGCCGGGCACAGTGGCTCATGCCTGTAATCCCAGCACTTTGGGAGGCCGAAGTGGGTGGATCACAAGGTCAGCAGTTCGAGACCAGCCTGACCAATGTGGTGAAACCTCGTCTCTACTAAAAATACAAAAAAATTTGCTGGGCGTGGTGGCAGGCACCTGTAACCCCAGTGACTTGGGAGGCTGAGGCGGGAGAATTGCTTGAAACCGGAAGGCGGAGGTTGCAGTGAGCCGAGATTGCACCACTGCATTCTAGCCTGGGCAATAAGAGCAAAACTCCATCACACACACACACAAAAAAAAGACTAATAGAATTCCTTCCGAATGCAGCTTTTACTGTATTCCATTCCCTCCATTTTGCATAAAGTATTTTCCTTTTTATTGCATTCCATATGTCTAATCTGTTTTGATTTTCTCACTAATCCAAGATTTTTAGAAATATGTTTCCTTTTTTTCTTTTCTTCTTTGTTTTATTTTATTTTATTTTTTATTTTTTTTAGAAAAAGTCTTGCTCTGTCACCCAAGCTGGCATGATTATAGCTCACTGTAACCTTGAACTCCTGTTCTCAAGGGATCCTCCCATCTCAGTCTCCCAAGTAGCTAGGACTACAGGGAGGCACCACCACGCCTGGCAAATTTAAAAAAAAAAATTTATAGAGACAGGGTCTCACTATGTTACTCAGGCTGATTAAAAACTCCCAGCCTCAAGCAATTCACCTGCTACAGCCTGGCAAAATGCTGGAATTACAGGCATGAGCCGTCACACCTGGCCTAGAAATGTGTTAATTTATAGGTAATTGAGTCTTTTTGTTTATCTTTTTTATACTTATTTCTAATTTTATTGTGTTATAGTCTAAGCTTTTTAAACATTTGGTGTGAGATTTTCTTCAAGGCTTGCAAACTTTGTTAAAATTTTAAAATTTTGTTAGAAGTTTTTCTTTGAGACCAATTACCAAACAATTTTTATAAATAATCCATGGACATATGGGAAGAAATATACATATATATATATTACATATAACATATATATTATATATTACATATACCATATATATTATATATTACATATACCATATATATTATATATTACATATACCATATATATTATATATTACATATACCATATATATTATATATTACATATACCATATATATTATATATTACATATACCATATATATTATATATTACATATACCATATATATTATATATTACATATAACATATATTATATATTACATATAACATATATAATATATATTACATATAACATATATAATATATATTACATATAACATATATAATATATATTACATATAACATATATAATATATATTACATATAACATATATGTTACATATAACATATATGTTACATATAACGTATATATTACATATTATATATAACGTATATATTACATATTATATATAACGTATATATTACATATTATATATAACGTATATATTATATATAACATATATTATATATTATATAACATATATTATATATTATATAACATATATATTATATATTATATAACATATATATTATATATAACATATATTATATATTATATATAACATATATATTATATATTATATATTGTATATTATATATAACATATATATAATATTATATAACATATATATTATATATAACATATATATTATATATTATATATCATATATATGATATATCATATATCATATATATGATATATCATATATATTATATATGATATATCATATATCATATATATGATATATCATATATCATATATATGATATATCATATATATGATATATAACATATATATTATATATTATATATTGTATATTATATATAACATATATATTATATGTTATATATAATATATATACACACACACACACATCCTTACTTAAAAGATGCAAAGACCGTATCTACTAACTTGAAATTTTTGACTATATCATTCAATTTCCCAGTGTCTTTACTTACTCTTTTTTTCTTTTAAGATGGAGTCTTGCTTTGTAGTCCAGGCTGGAGTGTAGTGGCTTGATCTCGGCTGAGTGCAACCTCTGTCTCCCAGGTTCAATCGATTCTCCTGCCTCAGCCTCCCGAGTAGCTGGGATTATAGGCCTGTGCCACCATGCCAGCTAATTTTTGTATTTTTAGGAGAGACAATGTTTTACCATGTTGACCAGACTGGTCTGGAACTCCTGACCTCAAGTGATTCAACTGCCTTTGCCTACCAAAATGTTGGGATTACAGGCATGAGCCACCATGCCCAGCCTTTAGTTACTTTTAGACTATTAATTTCTCTGATTCTGAAAGATGTATATGAAAATCTTCCATAAAATAAAATCTCCCAATAACAATTTTAGAAATCATTATATTTTATCACCTTTCCTTTCCTTAAATTTAGCTCCATGTTATTTGGTGCCTACAGGTTTATGATGTAGTAATACCTTTATATGTTTTAAGTCATACACTAACATAATGTCCATCTTTCTGTTGTTTTATTTGTATTACTTCAGTGTATCACTTTGTTTTCAAAACTTTATTACCCCATTTTAAATGTCTTTCTCATAAATAATATAGAGATGGGGGGTTGTTTTCTGTTATAATATTTTAGAATTTGTTAACAGAAAAATTAATTTACCTCATTTTTAGTAAAATTGACCTTTTAGTTTTATTCTTTTTGTCATCATATTTACTATTTATTTAATTTTTCTCTTTTCTTTGTCTTTGCTTTTATGGTTTTGACAAGTTGCTCTTCATTCTCTTTTCTCCCTTCACTAACTTGAACGTTTTATTGTAATTTTTTATTCCACCATTGATTACCTTTTATTTTCCCTTTAGTTATATATTTCTTTAGTATAATGTTATATGGAAACAAGAGAGCAAGAGAGCACCCTTTTTCTCTTATGGAAAATGCTTAATTCTCCCACTGTTTATTCTCTTCCCCTTAAGATAAGACCCTCAGAATGCTTTTAGTTCCCCGCTTAGTGAAATATTAGATCACTTTTACTTTCCCACATCTATCCAACATACCAACATACCTCAACTCCTAGGTTGTTGTTGTTGTTTGTGTGTGTGTGACAGTCTCGCTCTGTCGCCCAGGCTGGAGTGCAGCGGCAAAATCTTGGCTCACTGCAACTTCCTGGGTTCAAGCGATTCTCCTATCTCAGCCTCCCAAGTAGCTGGGATTACAGGCATGCGCCACCACCCCGGCTAATGTTTGTACTTTTAGTAGAGACGGGGTTTTGCCATGTTGGCCAGGCTGGTCTTGAACTCCTGACCTCAGGTGATCTGCCTGCCTCGGCCTCCCAAAGTGCTGGGATTACAGGAGTGGGCCACCATGCCAGGCCAGCTCCTACGTTTTGAAGAGATAGTTTAGTCCTTTGTGTTCCTGGCCATTAGTAGGTTTTCCCTCTAATGAATTGCATCTTTTGCTTTTCAAGACATTTTATTTAATGTTTAAATTATACTTTCCTAGGTACTCTATCATTATCCTTTTAACCACATGTCAATGTGAAATAAGTCTTCTGCCACATATTAAATCTCTGTTCCAATAACTTTGTTGTTTGGCAAGAGCTCTTAGTGGCATATGCAAGTGAGAGAGTCTATGAATTCTTGTTTGTCGACAAATATCTTTCTTTTACCCTGGCAGGTGAATAATATTTTGGTTGAATGTTAAATCCTTGAGTTGCAGTCCTTTTCTCTCAGTAGCCTGAGGATGTTACATGAATGTATTTTTCCTTCCAGTATTGCAGTCACATACTAGTTTGTTTCTTTTGTTTTTTGTTTGTTTGTTTGTTTGAGACGGAGTCTCGCTCTCTTGCCCAGGCTGGAGTGCAATGGTGCAATCTCTGCTCACTGCAACCTCTGCCTCCTGGGTTCAAGGGATTCTCCTGTGTCAGCCTCCCGAGTAGCTGGGATTACAGGCGCACGCCACTACACCTGGCTAATTTATTTTTTTTTTTTGAGACAGAATCTTGCTCTGTTGCCCAGGCTGGAGTGCAGTGGTGCAATCTCGGCTCACTGCAAGCTCTGCCAAACGGGTTCACGCCATTCTCCTGCCTCAGCCTCCTGAGTAGTTGGGACTACAGGCACCTGCCATCACGCCTGGCTAATTTTGTTTTTGTATCTTTAGTAGAGATGGGGTTTCACCATGTTTGTCAGGATGGTCTTGATCTCCTGACCTTGTGATCTGCCCGCCTCGGCCTCCCAAAGTGCTGGGATTACAGGCGTGAGCCACCGCGCCCGGCCTAATTTTTTGTATTTTAGTAGAGACGGGGTTTCACTGTGTTGCCCAGCCTGGTCTTGAACTCCTGAGCTCGGGCAATCCACTCTCCTTGACCTCCCAAAGTGCTAGGATTATAGGCATGAGCCACTGCATCCAACCATTTGCTTCTTTTTCTTTCTGCCTAGAAATATATAGGATTTCCTCTTTATTTTTCCAGTTCAGAAATTATTTTTGATCAATCTGCCTGGAACTCAGTGTGTCTTCTTTCCCCTCCTTGATATTTCTTTTTGATTTTTCTGCAACTCCTATTATTTGCATGGGAAGTTTCTTAGATCTGAGTCCTTTATCATTTTCTTCATGATTTTTATTTTTTTATATTTTTGCTCTGGGTTGTGATATATTTCTACCACTTTTAGACTTCCAGGCCGCCATTTCAGATCTCAACAATGATCATCCTCCCTTTTAGATTATTTACTAATGTTTCTAGCTCACAAATCAAGATTTTTGTTCCCAGAAATTTTTGTGTGGGGATCGGGGGTATTCCATGAAAGGGGCCATATATGTGAAGTGACCCCCAATGTTGAAGGAGCCGAGAAACCAAAGGATGAGGCAGACAAATTCAATTTCTTGGCATTGGGTGATTTATGAAGGGAACTTACAGAGAGAAGTGTGGTCTTGGGCAGCCAAGAAACAGGTAGAGCTCCGCCCCACAGGGCCTCAGACCCAGGGCTTATATCATGGGAAAAAAGCATAAGTACCCTGGAAAGAACATGTAGGTGGCTTTGGGGGTCACAGCCTATGATTTCTGCAATGAAGGTTGTTTTGGAAGAAATGTACAATGAATAGGTGTTCCTACATAAGGAGTAATACATCAACTACGTATTTTGGAGGCATTCCTGGACTCAGGCTTAGTCAGGCAGATTAGCAGTTAAAATAAAGTCAGTCTTGTCCCCACCTGGGGGCTGCTAGAGTTCTTGTAAATGCTCTTATCATTTTTTGGTTCAGGTTGTCATTTATTTTCTCCAACAGTTCCACTTTCGGGGGGACTGCCGACTTTCTGCTTGTTTGCCATTTATCTGGCTATTGGGTCCCTTAGGTATTCTTTGCTATTTTCCCTCAGTGGCTCACTGAGGCCTGGGGAGAACTTACAGTGGTAGCATCTTAGTCCATTTGGGCTACTGTAACAAAAATCCTGGCAGGACATTGTGACTCATACCTGTAATCCCAGCACTTTGGGAGGCCAAGGCCAGATGATGGCTTGAGCCCAGGAGTTGGAGACCAGCCTGGACAACATGGCAAAAACTCCATCTCTACAAAAAATACAAAAATTAGCCAAACATGGTGAAGCATGCCTATAGACCCAGCTAGTCAGGAAGCTGAGGTGGGAGGATCACTTGAGCCTAGGAGGTCGGGGCTGCAGTGAGAGGTGATTATAGCGATTGTGCCACTGCACTCCAGCCTAGGCGACAGAGCAAGACTCCGTCTCAAAAAAAAAAAAAAAAAAAAAATCTCCTGAACTAGATGGCTTATAACAGTTTATTTCTTACAGTTCTAGAGGCTGGGAATTCCAAGATCAATATGTCAACAGATTCAGTGTCTGGTGAGGGCTCACTCTCTGCTTAATGGAGGGCATTTTCTATCTGTGTCTTCACATGGCAGAAGGGATGAATGAGCTCCCTTTGGCGTCTTTTAAAAGGGCACTAATTCCATTCATGAGGGCTCCATCACCTCCCAAGTTCCCACTTCTTAAAACAATTGCATTGGGGATTAGGTTTCAACATATGAATTTGTCAGGGAGGGATACAAACATTCAGACCATAGCAGGCAGCAGTACCATGAGTGGTGGAAGGAACACTACTATCTCCCCACATGGTTCAGCTGTACACCCACTGCCCAGCTGACAGAGCCCACCTGAGCACAAGGAGGAAGTCTCTCTCTCCCCAGTCTCCTCAGCTGACTGGCTGTAGGCCTTGCGGGTAGAAAGAGCTCAGCTCCCTCACTCCTTGGCATTGGAGAGCAACCTCTAAGGAATTATCAAGTGGACAAGCACAGCTCCTCCCCCAGGGATCAACAGGCCTTCCCACCTCGAGCATCGAGTTTGGTCTGATTCTCACCCCAGGGCTTCTCCGTGGCTGATCTTCAGTCCTCAGCAGGCTCAAGTAAGAAAGGTAACTGTGCCTGCTTTCTCCTGTGGAGGAGGGTCCCAGGCCCCACCATTCTCTGGGTTCAGGAGAAGCACAGTGTTTGGATTGGAGATATGGACAAAGGCAACCAGTATGAGTTAACACTGCCATGTGCCCAGTGGCTCACAACTTCATCTACTGCCATTACCAAAACTATTATTAAAACAGTTGCCTGGGACCGGGTGCCGTGGCTCACACCTGTAATGCCAGCACTTTGGGAGGCCAAGGCAGGCGGATCACTTGAGGTCAGGAGTTCAAGACCAGCCTTGTCAACATGGCCAAATACTGTCTCTACTAAAAACACAAAAATTAGCTGGGCATGGGGGTGGGTACCTGTAATCCCAGCTACCAGGGAGGCAGAGGCAGGAGAATCACTTGAACCCTGGAGGCAGAGGTTGCAGTGAGCTGAGATCACACCACTGCACTCCAGCCTGGGCGACAGGGCAACATTCCGTCTCAAACAAACAAACAAACAAAACAGTTGCCTAAAAAATTTACTGAACATTTAAATAGATAATAACTTTAATTTAAAGTTTTCAAAATACGCATAAGCCCACAGTCCTAACAAAAATATTTTCGTTTTTCAATGTCCTTTTCTGATCTTTCTCGATTTGCATGAGATTTTCACATTGCTGTAATCAGAGTGCATGTCCAGGTGGTCCTGCCTGGCATCCGCTTCTCTGTGCCGTAGCAGCATGATAACCATGCTAATGGCTGCATCAAGAAGGTTTGGAAGCATTCTATGTGTCTGACAATAGAGGAATACCTAAATAAGCAGTCATACATCCACTGTAGGTGATTATTTTCCAGGCTTTATTTTAACAATTTTGCAAATTTTTTAAAAATCAGCGACAATTATCCCATCCCCCACCCCATCCCACCTAGTGTTCTTGTTGACTTACCTCTTTAAAGTAAGTAGGTAAGCATTCATGAGCAACTTCCCTTTTCATTAGCCCCTTCTATATTAGACCTCAGAACTATCTTGAGAGCCATTTGACAGTCTCAACTCCGGCCAGGCCATGCCCTCATGATGACAGTCCTGGAGGAAGTATGCTTTAATTTAGCAGAATGAATTCCCTCACTGTGTTCCATGGCCTGGTTCCTCAACTGGCTCATCTGCAGCCCTGGATGATATAAGCCTGGTATATTTTTATGCCTTGTGGAATTTCTCCCTCTACAGCTCATTGGTCTTCTTTTTCCAGCTGCAGAAAGGCTGGGCACAATGGCTCACACCTGTAATCTCAGCACTTTGGGAGACCAAAGTGGGAGGATTGCTTGAGTCCAAAAGTTCAAGACTAGACTGGGCAATAAAGTGAAAACTCATCTCTACAAAAAAATCAAAAGCTAGCCGGGCATGGTGGCATATGTCTGTGGTCCCAGCTACACAGGAGGCTGAGGCAGGTGAAGCGCTTGAGTGCAGGAGGTTCAGGCTATAGGGAGCCATGTTTGCACCACTGTACTCCAGTCTGAGCAACAGTGAGACCCTGTTTCAAAGAAAACAAAAACAAAAAAACATTGTTTGTGGCTGGCCACAGTGGCTCAAGCCTGTAATCCCAGCACTTTGGGAGGCTGAGGTGGGTGGATTACTTGAGGTCAGGAGTTCAAGACCAGCCTGGCCAACATGGTGAAACCCCATCTCTACTAAAAATACAAAAAAAATAAATTAGCCAGGCGTGGTGCCTCACACCTACAATCCCAGCTACTCAGGTGGCTGAGGCATGAGAATTGCTTGAAGCCGGGAGGCAGAGGTTGCAGTGAGCTGAGATCATGCCACTGCACTCCAACCTGGGCAACAGAGTAGACTCTGTCTTAAAAAAAACAAAAACAAAAAACAAAAAAACATTGTGTGGTAGTGAGATGAGTTGCTTGCCAGCAATGTGGGTCTACGTAGACATCTCTGAGCAGGCTAGGCTGCCTTTTCCACAACAGCCCTCCATCCCCACTCCACCCCACATTGCCCACCCACTAAAATTCACAGCCACATCTGAGACTATTTTTGGTTTCCAGATCTAAGCCATTATCTTCACATTTTCAGGAAGAATAGATTCTTGAGAGTAGCAGAGCTCTCTTGGGCATTTCTGGTCAAAAACATATAGTTTTATCTTCTTTTCTCTATAGGAGAATTTCACCCAATATAATTAAGATTTCTCCCTTGTCAACAGCTGCAGGGTCCAGCACGCCTGTCACTGTCCAAGACTTCCCAGAATCTCTGGTCAAAGGTTTTAGGGCACTGCAGTCTTCTCCTAGCACAGCTTCTTCAAGCACTCTCAGAACTTGGTCTTGTCTTGTCTTATCTTGTCTTGTCTTTTCTTTTTTTTTCTTTTCTTCTTTTTTTTTCCGGCGGAAAGCGCGAACACAGTCCCCCATTAACATAAATTATGCAGTTGACTTTCCCACGTTTGGGAAAATCGCAGGGGTCAGCACATCCAGAGGGCAATAGATAAGCCTCACCCTGGGAAAACCACCTTCGTGATCATGGTATCTCCCCTGCCAGGTAAGTATAGAACTTGGTCTTTTCTTCTCTGATCCTGGTGCATCTTTGCAGGAAGCAAAGAAGCTGGGTGCAATTTTCCTTCTCAGCAGCTCTAGTGTCCTAGTCCAAGTGCTGTCTGTCACTATTATGAATCAAGTTACAGGCAATCTCAGAATCAGATAACATTGTAATCTGGCTGTATTTTAAAATATGGTTTGAGCTGTGTCTAACTCCTGTCAATGCTTGATAAAAGTGAATTCTTCATTATGAATCTTGAATTTCAGTTTAGGTGTGAAACTGGACTCCATCTCAAAAGAGTTGACTGTAGTTGATTTATTCACATCCTCAGTCCCCTCTTACGAGGCTTTCCATGGCATCCCTCTGCTAAACAGCTCCTATTGAGGTCATCAGTGACCTACCTATATCTTGCCAAAGCCAATGGTCCATTCTCTGCCCTTACCTTACCTCTTTGTGGGATTTGGCAAGCTGACCACTCCATCCTTCTGGAAGCCCTTTCTTCTCTAGGCTTCAGGGGACCCACCCTCCTGGAGTCCTCTCTCTCTGCTTTCATTCTTGCCATCCCAGCAGCCCCTTTTCAGATGGCAGTCTGAGTGATATTTTAAAAACATTTGCTAGGCCAGGCACAGTGGCTCACACCTATAATCCCAGCACTTTGGGAGGGCAAGGTGGCAGGATTGCTTGAGCCCAGGAGGTCGAGACTGCAGTGAGCCATGATCGCGCCACTGCACTCCAGCCTGGGTGACAGAGCAAGACCCTGTCTCAAAAGAAACAAAAAAAATTTACTTAATCACATCGCTATTCCTCCAAAAGCTTCCAATTATGTGTTGGGTAATAACCCAGCCCCTAGCATGATTTATGGTTTGACTCTGCCTTCTTTGCTCAGTCCTCACCCACACTCTTCTGCTCATCCACCAGGCTCCAGCCACACTGGCCTCCTTCTATCTGTCAAATTCTCCAGGAGCTTTCAAATTGTTGGTACTTCTTCTTAGAATGGTCTTCCTGTGAGTCATCACGTGGCTGCCTCCTCTTCACTTGGGTCGCAGCCAAACATCAACTCCTCAAGAGTTTTTCCGTCATACCTCTTCCTTCAAGTCACTCCTTTTTCTCTTCACAGCTCGTATTATCTGAAATTTTCTTCATTTGTCTTCTAGAGTGTGAGTTCATGAAGGTCAGGGACTTTATCTTGTCATATTATACCTAGTACTGAAAACTGCACAGAGCAGGCCCTCAATAAAGACTCATAGGCCGGGTGCAGTGGCTCATGCCTTAATCCCAGCACTTGGGAGGCTGAGGTGGGCAGATCACTTGCAGCCAGGAGTTCGGGACCAGCCTGCCCAACATAGTGAAACCCCATCTCTACCAAAAATTACAAAAATAACCAGATGTGGTGCACGCTGTAGGCCCAGCTACTCGGGAGGCTGAGGTGGGAAAATCACATGAACCTGGGAGTTGGAGGTTGCAATGAGCCAAGACCACACCACTGCGGTCCACCCTGGGTGACAGAGCGAGACTCTGTCTCAGAATAAATACATACATACATAAATACATACCATAGACCAGCTCTTAATTATTTTACTGTCCAATGTTCGGGAGCCCATTCTGCTCATTATGTAGGCACCTCAACTAGACTGCAAAAAAAAAAAAATATAGCAAATCATTTGGTCTGCAGTTGTATGTTTAACAGGTATTAGAATGCCTCAAGTTTTTTAGGTGCCTATGTTAGAAATACTTGCCCATAAGTGAGCTGAAAGAAAAACATGAATATAATGGTTGGAAGTTTCTTTTTTACATAAATGCTTCTAATTTGTGGTCAATAAGAAGGTAGGTTAAAGATTCAAGAGAAGTACAAGACCTCCCCTAACTAACCTCTGTCAGTATCACTCACTTCAGCTCCCCTCCCATTGCAGGATACCTATCATGGGTCAGGCACTGGGCTAGATGCTGGGAAATGAGTAAGACACAGGCTCTGACCTTGACTTTACACTCTGACTAGGGACACAAGCACATAAATAGGTGATGTCAGTGTAATGTGGACTGTGCTGCCAGATGGCCACCCGTGAGACACAGGGTTGGCCATTCGGTCTGTCTGGAACATACAGGGGATGTTTTCTCAAGGAGACTACCTCCGTGTTTGGCCCCTACTAAGATGTATCACATTTCCTCACTGTGTTCTTGTGTTTTATACAGTATTTATAAATCACCTGTCTGCTTTCTGTTCTTTTGAAACAGGAGGAATTTCTTTAGCTATATTTCCAAAGATTATATGATACATATGATATGATATAGATGATATATCAAGTGTCTTAGTCCACGTGGACTGCTGTAACAGAATGCCATAGATTGAGTGACTTCTAAACAACAGAAATTTATTTCTGGAGTCTGGAAAGTCTAAGATCAAGGCGTTAGCAGATTCGGTGTCTGGTGAGGCCCACTTCCTGGTTTCTAGATAAACATCTTCTTGCTGTGTCCTCACATGGCAGAAGGGGCAGGGATCTCTCTTGGGTATCTTTAATAAGAACAAGGATCTCATTCATGAGGACTCTGCTCATGACTTCATAACCTCCCAAAGACCCCACCTCCTAGTGCCATCACATTGAGGATTAGAATTCAACATATGAACGTTGGTAGGACATAAATATTCAGTCTATATCATCAACATTGTTTTTTTCTTCTTGATAGCATTGCATTTTTATCTGATATAATTAGATTTTCTGCCCAGAGGCCTTTGTGAAACTTTCTGACAGTTAATTGCTAGAATGTTTTTTTAACCTTTTTACCATTGAACTTTCTGGGATGAGTCTTATATTACCCAGATCAGATATGTTCCAAGTCAGCGTATTTGGAGATGAAAGTGACCCTTTTAAAATTTCACTGAACCAGTAATGAACATATCAGTCAAAATAAGATTTTAATTATTAAACTAGACTAGGATCTTTTTATTAGAACCACCCAAACTGTCAGTCATCAGTGTTGTTCTGTTCCATATTTAATATGTAATATTTAACCATATTTAAATACATTTAAGTTACCTATTTAAAAAAACCTTTAGACTTTCTGTCTTTTCAATTGATGCCCAGTCTTCTTTCATTTCATGGTTATTTTCTCTGTTTTAACCATTTAATTCTAGACAATATGGCTTGCTGGTTTCCATCTTTTGCTCCACAGGCCCTCATTTCTGTAAAGTTAATGAAATGCTCCCTGTCAAGTAGAAATGTAACTTGTTAATTCTTCTATAACCAAAGGACACTATGCTTGCCTGACACAGCCCTACAAGGGACTTGACTGTAACCATTTTCTTTGTACTGAAACTACTTTTCAGCTTCTGTGATAGTATTAATTCCTAGTTTTCTACCAAACTCACTAAGTGCTTTTCAAACGACAGAGCTGTGATGTTCTTGGAGACAGGACTGAGCTAAATGTGGGAAAAAAATAAGATAGTAGTGCTGGGGAAATTCTGAGGGAGCTGCGGCTTGCAGAAAGCTGGACAAAATGCCAAGAGAAATGAAAACTAGGATGGTTTGGATCTAAGTAATCTCCTGAAAAAGAAAATTATTATCAGGTATAATTTTAGGGAAACATATATAAACATATTCTTGACTGCAAGACCCTATATGAATAGCTTCTCCACATATACACACATCCAGGCTCACACAGGATCTCAGACCTCATATCTCATGACTCTTGCATTGTTCACTCTGCTACAATCAAGACAGGCCTTGGCCCCATTTGAGCCTTTGCTCTGGCTATTCTCTTTTCCTGGAACACCCTCCCCTACAAATACCTACGGTGAATTCAGTGTCTTTGAGTCTTTGTCCAAATATCACGTTCTTAAGGAGGCTGTAAGGGAGAAAAAGTAACATTTTCTCACCCATCACAAAGTTCTCCCATCACAAAGACCCCTATAACAAAAGCAGACCAACAGGGGAAGCATACAAATATACTTAATGTAAGTTTAACATGGCATGGGAGACTTCAGAACTAAAGACCTAGGGAAACAGGGAAAACTGTATTTTTGTAGAGGGTCATGCAGAAGTATGATTGGAGAGCAAAAGGATATGATTTAATGGTAATTAACTGGGAGGAACTTAGCAAGGCCTATTTGTTCAGATTTTTCTCTGTGTCTTCATTCATTTCCTCTGGGTATAGGGAGGACCATTCTAGAATGAGGGCCTTATGACCTGCTTTAGAGGAAGATCAAATAGTTCTTCTATGGCCTGTTTCAGGGGAGAACACTGGGAGGAGGGCAGAGGGACCTTTCTGCTTCTGTTATTTTCTCAAATGCCAAAGTGTCAAACTTTGGGGCAGCATGTCCTGAACCCTGTCAAGGCCTTCTTTGATGATCATATTTAAAACTGCGAAGTATCCCTGTCAAATGCTGGCTTTCAAAAACTATCACAGAAATGACCTATTGATAAGACAAAGCTGACTACATTCATACTACAATAAGACAGAAAGAGTGTGCACTACTTTGACAGTCTTGGAGCCCACAGGGGGTGAAGTTGGGATGTTTACGAGGTATGTGAGTCAGGTTTAAGACAGATCTTTCATTGTGGGGACCTGCTTAGGGTTGCATAAAATTATGATATAATTTATAGTTGGTAGACAGAGCAAGGTGAAGGTTTGAGATGAACCAGCATTAGAGATGAGTCAACAGTCTTTGATCAAACCATTCATTTAAGTGGGTATTTTGGGAAGTTCCTGGAAGAAATGATAAGGTTATGTGCAATTGTGTCTCTTGGGTAAGAGTTTCCTGGAGTAGTAAAATTATATTGATGAAGACAGAATAGAAAAGCTATGTTAGTAAAGACAGTCCAGTGATAAGAGAATGTTAATGTAGATGGGAAACTGTGAGCAGTTCTCACCTCCAGTCTCCTTTACCTTTACCAGTCCCCTTACATACTTTACATATATAAGTATGTATAGTCTTACATACTATACAATTTAATCACTATGATTGCTTGTTGGCTGTCTCCCAACATCCCCTCACAGTGAGAGTGTAAGCTACACTAAACAGTACCTGACATACATTATTATTAATAATAGCAAATACTTATAGCCCTAACCATGTATTGGATGCTGTTCTAAGGGCTTTATATTTATTTCCTCATATAATCCTCACTAAAACCTTATGAGAAAGTATTAATACTGTCTGCATTTTAGATGCATAAGCACAGAGTTACTAAATCCATTTGCCCAAGACCACACAGCTGGTAAATGTAGAATCTGGATTAGAATCCAGTGTCTTGCATCTTTTCAACCTCATTACTAAGAGCCTTACCTGTGGGTGGACATTTTGGTGAACATTCACACAGGAGGTGTTAAAACTATTAATTGGAGGCCATTAGGCTGAGGTGGCTCCAGCACTCTGGGTTCCTACAGAAACAAACTGAAATCCTGCTCAGTATAAATAGTAAAATGAAACTTAAGCTTAATCAATCAGAAACTACCAACTAGCCTTTAGCTTAGGAACTTTCCATCAGAATGATCCAAATAAGGCTTGTTCACTTCAGCCAATCAAATGTTTTATCTGCCTTGCTTCTGCCTTCACCTCATAAAAGTCTTCCTCCCTGATCCCACTTTGATGGCACCTTTGAACCACACACAATCTGGCACTACCCAATTCATGCATTGCTATCTGCTCAAATAAAATCTTCAAACAATTTTAGTGCTGGGTGCAGTGGCTCACGCCTGTAATCCCAGCACTTTGGGAGGCTGAGGCGGGTGGATCACGAGGTCAGGAGATTGAGACCATCCTGGCTAACACGGTGAAACCCCGTTTCTACTAAAAATACAAAAAAATTAGCCAGGCGTGGTGGCAGGTGCCTGTAGTCCCAGCTACTTGGGAGGCTGAGGCAGGAGAATGGCGTGAACCTGGGAGTGGAGGTTGCAGTGAGCCAAGATCATGCCACTGCACTCCAGCCTGGGCAACAGAGCGAGACTCTGTCTCAAAAATTAAAAAAAAAAACAAACAATTTTAACAAGTTTTATTTTGGTTGGGCACACTGGCTCACACCTGTAATCTCAGCACTTTGGGAGGCTAAAGTGGGCAGATCCCTTGAGGTCAGGAGTTCGAGACCAGCCTGGCCAACATGGTGAAACCCATCTCCACTAAAAATACAAAAATTAGCTAGACATGGTGATGGGTGCCTATAATCCCAGCTATTCGGGAGGCTGAGGCAGGAGAATTGCTTGAACCCAGGAGGCGGAGGTTGCAGTGAGCTAAGATTGCGCCATTGCACTCCAGCCTGGGTGACAAGAGTGAAACTCTGTCTCAAAAAAAAAAAAAAAAAAAGAAGTTTTATTTTGTTTTTAATTGGCACTTTATTGTACATATTTATAGGATACAGTGCAATGTTTTGATACGTATATACACTGTGTAATGATCAAGTCAGGATAAATAACATATTCATTACTTCAAACACTTGTCATTCATTTGCGGTGAGAATATTCAAAACCTTCTCTTCTAAACAACCCACCAAATGAGAGAAAATATTTGCAAACTACACATCTGACAAAGGATTAATAACCAAAATATATAAGGAGCTCAGACAACTCAATAGAAAAAAATCTAATAATCTTATTTTAAAATGAGCAAAAGATCTGAATAGACATTTCTCAAAAGACATTACAAATAGTCAGTGGGTATACAAAAAATGCTCATCATTTATCATCAGAGAAATGCAAGTCAAAACTACAATGAGGTATCATCTCACTTCAGTTAAAACAGCTTTTTTCCAAAAGGCAGGCAATAACAAATGCTGGTGAGGATGTGGAGAAAAGGGAACCCTTGTACACTGTGGGTGGGAATGGAAATTAGGACAGCCACTGTGGAGAACAGTATGAAGCTTCCTCAAAAAACTGAAGATGGAGCTATCATATGACCCAGCAATCTCACTGCTAGGTATATATCCCAAAGAAAAAAATCCAGTATATCAAAGAGATACCTGCACTCCCATGAATCAGCCTCAGTGTCCATGAGTGGATGAATGGATAAAAAAAATGTGGTACATATACACAATGAAATATTATTCAGCCATAAAAAAGAGATCCTGCAATTTGCAACAACATGGATGGAACTGGAGGACATTATGTTAAGTGAAGTAAACCAGGCACACAAAGACAAATTTTACATATGTGGGAGTTAAAAATTAAAACAAACTCATGGAGTGAGAGAGTAGAATAATGGTTACTGGAGGCTGGAAAGGGGAGTGGGGAGATGGGTGGATAAAGTGGGGATGATTAATGGGTACAAAATAATAGATAGAATTAATAAGATCTAGTATTTGATAGCACAGCAGGGTAACTACAGTCAATAATAATTTTTTGTATATTTTAAAATAGCTGGCTAGGCACTATAACTCACACCTGTAATCCCAGCATTTTGGGAGGCCAAGGAGGGTGGATCATTTGAGGCCAGGAGTTTGAGACCAGCCTGGCCAACATAGTCCCAGCTACTCAAGTAATTCTCCTGCCTCAGCTTCCTGAGTAGCTGGGACTACAGACGTGTGCCACCACACCCAGCTAATTTTTGTATTTTTAGTAGAGACAGGTTTCACCATGTTGGCCAGGCTGGTCTCGAACTCCTGATCTCAAGTGATCCACTCACCTCGGCCTCCCAAAGTGCTGGGATTTCAAGTGTGAGCCACTGCACCTGACCATCTTCCAGCTATTTTGAAGTATATTGTCATTGACTGTAGTCACCCTACTGTGCAACAGAACATAGAACTTTTCCTCCTCCTACTAACTATAACTTTATACTCTAAACTCTCTAAAATTTTAATGTACCTAAGTTTATCTTTCAATAGCAGCAAATATTTTTCAATACTGAACCTTTTCCAAAAGCCAGTCCACAAAAGATGTTCTAAAACTTCTTTGGCAACAGCTGCCTTGAGGATTGAAACTGTTCCTGGCACCTCTCCTTCCACTGAACAGCAAACATTTACTTCTTTCACTTTTCTTTCCCTCACTGCCATTGCTGATCAAAGCCCCTTTCCTTCTGATTCACACATTCATTCTTTAGTTGTGTCCATGCAATTAAAAAGCCTACTTAGCAGCATCTACTGACTTTTCATATCTCCCTTATTCAGTACAGAGTTTGACTCTTCAGGGAAGTAAGTCCTATTTCCCTGATTCCAAATTGGATTGAGGCCTAGCACCGTGGCTTATGCTTATAATCCCAGCACTTTGGGAGACAGAGGTGGGCAGATCACCTGAGGTCAGGAATTCAAGACCAGCCTGGCCAACATGGGGAAACCCCATCTCCACTAAAAATACAAAAAGTAGCCAGGCATGGTGGCATGTACCTGTAGTTACAGCTACTCAGGAGGCTAAGGCAGGAGAACAGCTTAAGCCCAGTAGGCAGATGTTGCAGTGAGCTGAGATTGCACCACTGCACTGCAGCCTGGGCACAGAGCGAGACTCTATCTCAAAAAAAAAAAAAGAACAAAAAAACCACATTGGATTGAGGTGTGTGGGCAGTGGTTAGAGGTGGCCATTCCTATTGTTCTCATATGCTTCCTATAATATCATCGTAAAGATGCTTTAAGAAAAAACAAAAACTTAAACTCTAGAAAACACTTATAGTGAAAATAGCATGTTATACACAAAGTAACAGCTTCCACTTCAGTGTTTCTTGTGGTTCACATTGGTATCTAGGTTGCACTAAACACCCCTGAGAAGCTTTCAAGCTCTGCCTACGTTTCAGTGCATTCTGCAGTCAAACGTTTATAAATTCAAAACCTTACTAGCATGAGGTGTCATATGAGAGGCTTGACCTTATATATGTTACCCTTAGAGGCATTAGAATGTAAGCTCCTTGAGGACAGGTATTCGTATCTACTTTGTTTATTGATACCTCTTGTCAGGGAAGAGGGCAACACAGTGAGACCCTGTCTCTAGAAAAATTAATTTTAAAAAATAAAAAGAAATTTAATTTTAAGAAAAGAATAAAAGGAAAAAGAAGTCAGTGAATTTAGGAGAACATTTGACCTCTGTTGATATATATTGCCAGCTTGTCTCCAGATAGCATACAACAATCCAAACTTGTTCAAAAAGCAAATAAAAAGAGCCTATAACAGTGTAAATGTGTTTATTTAAGTAGAACTAACTTTTTTTTTCCCAAGTTAAATTCCTTTATTTTTCTTTTATTATTTATTGATCATTCTTGGGTGTTCCTCGGAGAGGGGGATATGGCAGGGTCATAGGATGATAGTGGAGAGAAGGTCAGGAGATAAACACGTGAACAAAGGTCTCTGGTTTTCCTAGGCAGAGGTCCCTGCAGCCTTCTGCAGTGTTTGTGTCCCTGGGTATTTGACATTAGGGAGTGGTGATGACTCTTATAGAGCATGCTGCCTTCAAGCATCTGTTTAACAAAGCACATCTTGCACCGCCCTTAATCCATTTAACCCTGAGTTGACACAGCACATGTTTCAGAGAGCACAGGGCTGGGGGAAAGGCCATAGATCAACAGCATCCCAAGGCAGAAGAATTTCTCCTAGTCAGAACAAAATGGAGTCTCCTATGCCCACCTCTTTCTACACAGACACAGCAACAATCTGATCTCTCCTTCCTTTCCCCACACTTCCCCCCTTCTTTTCAACAAAACCGCCATCGTCCTCATGGCCCACTCCCGATGGTCACTGTCTCTTCGGAGCTGTTGGGTACACCTCCCAGACAGGGTGGCCGGGCAGAGGCGCTCCTCACATCCCAGACGATGGGCGGCCGGGCAGAGGCGCTCCTCGCTTCCCAGACGGGGCGGCCGGGCAGAGGTGCTCCTCACTTCCCAGATGGTGCGGCCAGTCAGAGATGCTCCTCACCTCCCAGACGGGGCAGCCGGGCAGAGACGCTCCTCACTTCCTCCCAGACGGGGTGGCAGCCAGGCAGAGGCGCTCCTCACCTCCCAGACGGGGCGGCCAGGCAGAGGCGCTCCTCACTTCCTCCCAGATGGGGTGGCAGCCAGGCAGAGGCGCTCCTCACCTCCCAGACGGGGCGGCGGGGCAGAGGCACTCCTCACTTCCCAGACGGGGTGGCCGGGCAGAGGCACTCCTCGCTTCCCAGACGGGGTGGCGGCTGGGCAGAGGCGCTCCTCACTTCTCAGACAGGGCGGCCGGGCAGAGGCGCTCCTCACCTCCCAGACGGGGCGGCCGGGCAGAGGCGCTCCTCACTTCCCAGACGTTGGGTGGCCGGGCAGAGGCGCTCCTCATCTCCCAGACGTTGGGTGGCCGGGCAGAGACCCTCCTCACTTCCTCCCAGACGGGGTGGCAGCCGGGCAGAGGCACTCCTCACTTTCCAGACGGGGCGGCCAGGTAGAGGCGCTCCTCACTTCCCAGACAGGGAGGCCGGGCAGAGGCGCTCCTCACTTCCTCCCAGACGGGGTGGCAGCCGGGCAGAGGCGCTCCTCACCTCCCAGACGGGGCGGCCGGGCAGAGGCGCTCCTCACTTCCCAGACGGGGCGGCCAGGCAGAGGCGCTCCTCGCTTCCCAGACGGGGTGGCGGCCGGGCAGAGGTGCTCCTCACCTCCCAGACGGGGCGGCCGGGCAGAGGCGCTCCTCACTTCCCAGACGTTGGGTGGCCGGGCAGAGGCGCTCCTCATCTCCCAGACGTTGGGTGGCCGGGCAGAGGCGCTCCTCACTTCCCAGACGGGGCAGCCGGGCAGAGGCACTCCTCACTTTCCAGACGGGGCGGCCAGGTAGAGGCGCTCCTCACTTCCCAGACAGGGAGGCCGGGCAGAGGCGCTCCTCACTTCCTCCCAGACGGGGTGGTGGCCGGGCAGGGGTGCTCCTCACCTCCCAGACGGGGCGGCTGGGCAGAGGTGCTCCTCACCTCCCAGACGGAGCGACCGGGCAGAGGCGCTCCTCACTTTCCAGACGGGGCGGCCGGGCAGAGGCGCTCCTCACATCCCAGACGACGGGCGGCCAGGCAGAGACGCTCCTCACTTCCTATACAGGATGGTGGCCGGGCAGCGGCGCTCCTCACTTCCCAGAGGGGGCGGCCGGGCAGAGGGGCTCCTCACATCCCAGATGATGGGCAGCCAAGCAGAGACACTCCTCACTTCCTAGACGGGGTGGCGGCCAGGCAGAGGCTGTAATCTTAGCACTTTAGAAGGCCAAGGCAGGCAGTTGGGAGGTGGAGGTTGTAGCGAGCCGAGATCACGCCACTGCATTCCAGCCTGAGCAACATTGAGCACTGAGTGAGCAAGACTCTGTCTGCAATCCCAGCACCTCGGGAGGCCGAGGTGGGCAGATCACTCGAGGCCAGGAGCTGGAGACCAGCCAGGTCAACAGGGCAAAACCCCGTCTCCACCAAAAACACAAAAACCAGTCAGGCATGGCAGTGCGCGCCTGCAATACCAGGCACTCGGCAGGCTGAGGCAGGAGAATCACAGGAGCCCGAGGCAGGGAGGTTGCAGAGAGCCGAGATCACCGCAGTACAGTCCAGCTTCGGCAACAGAGGGAGACCGAAAAAAGGAGAGGGAGACCAAAGGAGGGAGACAGAGACGGAGACGGAGAGGGAGAGGGAGAGGGAGAGCAAGTAGAACTAACTTTTGCCAAGCTGAGCATGGATAGGAAAGGGAGAGTACTCAGTAGTTGCAGGTGTTTTTAAGACTTGGAAAGCTTACGTAGGAAAACCTTTAAGAACTGGGCACAGTGGCTCCCACTTGTGATCCCAGCACTTTAGGACGCTGAGGCAGGAGGATCCTTTGAGCCCAGGAGTCCAAGACCAGCCTGGGCAACATGGTAAAACCCCATGTTTACAAAAAATACAAAAATTAGCCAGGTGTGGTGGTGCGTGTCTGTAGTTCCAGCTACTCAGGAGGCTGAGGTGGGAGGATTGCTTGAGCCGGGGAGATTGAGGCTGCAGTGAGCCATGTTAGTGCCACTGCACTCTATCCTGGGTGACAGAGCAAGACCCTGTCTCAATTAAAAAAAAAAAAAAAGAAAAGAAAAGGGCTGGGCATAGTGACTCACGCCTGTAATCCCAGCACTTTGGGAGGCCAAGGTGGGTGGATCACGAGGTTAGGAGATCGAGACCATCCTGGCTAACACGGTGAAACCCTGACTCTACTAAAAATACAAAAAAATTAGCTGAGAGTGGTGGCAGGCACCTGTAGTCCCAGCTACTTGGGAGGCTGAGGCAGGAGAATGGCATGAACCCAGGAGGCAGAGCTTGCAGTGAGCCAAGATCGCACCACTGCACTCCAGCCTGGGTGACAGAGCGAGACTCTGTCTCCAAAAAAAAACAAAATAAAAAGAAAGGTCAGGTGCGGTGGCTCACACCTGTTATCCCAGCACTTTGGGAAGCTGAGGCAGGTGGATCATCTGAGGTCAGGAGTTTGAGACCAGCCTGACCAGCAAGGTGAAATCCCATCTCTACTAAAAATACAAAAATTAGCCAGGCGTGGTGGCAGGCACCTGTACTCCCAGCTACTAGGGAGGCTGAGACAGGAGAATTGCTTGAACCTGGGAGGCGGAGGTTGCAGTGAGCTGAGATCATGGCACTTCAGTCCAGCCTGGGCAATAGAATGAGACTCCGTCTCAAAAAAAAAAAAAAAAAAGAAACAAAAGAAAACATTTAAGAACTTATGGGGGGGAGGTGGAGCCAAGATGGCCGAATAGGAACAGCTCCGGTCTACAGCTCCCAGCGTGAGTGACGCAGAAGATGGGTGATTTCTGCATTTCCATCTGAGGTACCGGGTTCATCTCACTAGGGAGTGCCAGACAGTGGGTGCAGGTCAGTGGGTGCGCGCACTGTGCACAAGCCGAGGAAGGGCAAGGCATTGCCTCACTCAGGAAGTGCAAGGGGTCAGGGAGTTCCCTTTCCTAGTCAAAGAAAGGGGTGAGAGACGGCACCTGGAAAATCGGGTCACTCCCACCCGAATACTGCGCTTTTCTGACGGGCTTAAAAAATGGCGCACCAGGAGATTAATATCCTGCACCTGGCCCAGAGGGTTCTATGCCCACGGAGTCTCGCTGATTGCTAGCACAGCAGTCTGAGATCAAACTGCAAGGCGGCAGCGAGGCTGGGGGAGGGGCGCCCGCCATTGCCCAGGCTCGCTTAGGTAAACAAAGCAGCTGGGAAGCTCAAACTGGGTGGAGCCCACCACAGCTCAAGGCGGCCTGCCTGCCTCTGTAGGCTCCACCTCTGGGGGCAGGGCACAGACAAACAAAAAGACAGCAGTAACCTCCGCAGACTTAAATGTCCCTGTCTGACAGCTTTGAAGAGAGCAGTGGTTCTCCCAGCACGCAGCTGGAGATCTGAGAACGGGCAGACTGCCTCCTCAAGTGGGTCCCTGACCCCTGAGCAGCCTAACTGGGAGGCACCCCCCAGCAGGGGCAGACTGACACCTCACACGGCCGGCCGGCCGGGTACTCCAACAGACCTGCAGCTGAGGGTCCTGTCTGTTAGAAGGAAAACTAACAAACAGAAAGGACATCCACACCAAAAACCCATCTGTACATCACCATCATCAAAGACCAAAAGTAGATAAAACCACAAAGATGGGGAAAAAACAGAGCAGAAAAACTGGAAACTCTAAAAAGCAGAGCACCTCTCCTCCTCCAAAGGAACGCAGTTCCTCACCAGCAACGGATCAAAGCTGGACAGAGAATGACTTTGACGAGCTGAGAGAAGAAGGCTTCAGATGATCAAATTACTCCGAGCTACGGGAGGATATTCAAACCAAAGGCAAAGAAGTTGAAAACTTTGAAAAAAATTTAGAAGAATGTATAACTAGAATAACCAATACAGAGAAGTGCTTAAAGGAGCTGATGGAGCTGAAAACCAAGGCTCGAGAACTACGTGAAGAATGCAGAAGCCTCAGGAGCTGATGCGATCAAATGGAAGAAAGGATATCAGTGATGGAAGATGAAATGAATGAAATGAAGCAAGAAGAGAAGTTTAGAGAAAAAAGAATAAAAAGAAACAAGCAAAGCCTCCAAGAAATATGGGACTATGTGAAAAGACCAAATCTACGTCTGATTGGTGTACCTGAAAGTGACGGGGAGAATGGAACCAAGTTGGAAAACACTCTGCAGGATATTATCCAGGAGAACTTCCCCAATCTAGCAAGGCAGGCCAACATTCATATACAGGAAATACAGAGAACGCCACAAAGATAGTCCTCGAGAAGAGCAACTCCAAGACACATAATTGTCAGATTCACCAAAGTTGAAATGAAGGAAAAAATGTTAAGGGCAGCCAGAGAGAAAGGTCAGGTTACCCTCAAAGGGAAGCCCATCAGACTAACAGCGGATCTCTCAGCAGAAACTCTACAAGCCAGAAGAGAGTGGTGGCCAATATTCAACATTCTTAAAGAAAAGAATTTTCAACCCAGAATTTCATATCCAGCCAAACTAAGCTTCATAAGCGAAGGAGAAATAAAATACTTTACAGACAAGCAAATGCTGAGAGATTTTGTCACCACCAGGCCTGCCCTAAAAGAGCTCCTGAAGGAAGCACTAAACATGGAAAGGAACAATCGGTACCAGCCGCTGCAAAATCATGCCAAAATGTAAAGACCATCGAGACTAGGAAGAGACTGCATCAACTAACGAGCAAAATAACCAGCTAACATCATAATGACATGATCAAATTCACACATAACAATATTAACTTTAAATGTAAATGGACTAAATGCTCCAATTAAAAGACACAGACCGGCAAATTGGATAAAGAGTCAAGACCCATCAGTGTGCTGTATTCAGGAAACCCATCTCACGTGCAGAGACACACATAGGCTCAAAATAAAAGGATGGAGGAAGATCTACCAACCAAATGGAAAACAAAAAAAGGCAGGGGTTGCAATCCTAGTCTCTGATAAAACAGACTTTAAACCAAAAAAGATCAAAAGAGACAAAGAAGGCCATTACATAATGGTAAAGGGATCAATTCAACAAGAAGAGCTAACTATCCTAAATATATATGCACCCAATACAAGAGCACCCAGATTCATAAAGCAAGTCCTGAGTGACCTACTAAGAGACTTAGACTCCCGCACATGAATAATGGGAGACTTTAACACCCCACTGTCAACATTAGACAGATCAACGAGACAGAAAGTCAACAAGGATACCCAGGAATTGAACTCAGCTCTGCACCAAGCAGACCTAATAGACATCTACAGAACTCTCCAACACAAATCAAAAGAATATACATTCTTTTCAGCACCACACCACACCTATTCCAAAATTGACCACATATTTGGAAGTAAAGCTCTCCTCAGTAAATGTAAAAGAACAGAAATTATAACAAACTACCTCTCAGATCACAGTGCAATCAAACTAGAACTCAGGATTAAGAATCTCACTCAAAACCGCTCAACTACATGGAAACTGAACAACCTGCTCCTGAATGACTACTGGGTACATAACGAAATGAAGGCAGAAATAAAGATGTTCTTTGAAACCAACGAGAACCAAGACACAACACACCAGAATCTCTGGGATGCATTCAAAGCAGTGTGTAGAGGGAAATTTATAGCACTAAATGCCCACAAGAGAAAGCAGGAAAGATCCAAAATTGACACCCTAACATCACAATGAAAAGAACTAGAAAAGCAAGAGCAAACATATTCAAAAGCTAGCAGAAGGCAAGAAATAACTAAAATCAGAGCAGAACTGAAGGAAATAGAGACACAAAAAACCCTTCAAAAAATTAATGAATCCAGGAGCTGGTTTTTTGAAAGGATCAACAAAATTGATAGACCGCTAGCAAGATCAATAAAGAAGAAAAGAGAGAAGAATCAAATAGATGCAATAAAAAATGATAAAGGGGATATCACCACCAATCCCACAGAAATACAAACTACCATCAGAGAATACTACAGACACCTCTACGCAAATAAACTAGAAAATCTAGAAGAAATGGATAAATTCCTCGACACATACACTCTGCCAAGACTAAACCAGGAAGAAGTTGAATCTCTGAATAGACCAATAACAGGAGCTGAAATTGTGGCAAGAATCAATAGCTTACCAACCAAAAAAAGTCCAGGACCAGATGGATTCACAGCCGAATTCTACCAGAGGTACAAGGAGGAACTGGTACCATTCCTTCTGAAACTATTCCAATCAATAGAAAAAGAGGGAATCCTCCCTAACTCATTTTATGAGGCCAGCATCATCCTGATACCAAAGCTGGGCAGAGACACAACAAAAAAGAGAATTTTAGACCAATATCCTTGATGAACACTGATGCAAAAATCCTCAATAAAATACTGGCAAACCGAATCCAGCAGCACATCAAAAAGCTTATCCACCATGATCAAGTGGGCTTCATCCCTGGGATGAAAGGCTGGTTCAATATACGCAAATCAATAAATGTAATCCAGCATATAAACAGAACCAAAGACAAAAACCACATGATTATCTCAATAGATGCAGAAAAGGCCTTTGACAAAATTCAACAACCCTTCATGCTAAAAACTCTCAACAAATTAGGTATTGATGGGACATATCTCAAAATAATAAGAGCTATCTATGCCAAACCCACAGCCAATATCATACTGAATGGGCAAAAACTGGAAGCATTCCCTTTGAAAACTGGCACAAGACAGGGATGCCCTCTCTCACCACTCCTATTCAACATAGTGTTGGAAGTTCTGGCCAGGGCAATTAGGCAGGAGAAGGAAATAAAGGGTATTCAATTAGGAAAAGAGGAAGTCAAATTGTCCCTGTTTGCAGATGACATGATTGTATATCTAGAAAACTCTGTCATCTCAGCCCAAAATCTCCTTAAGCTGATAAGCAACTTCAGCAAAGTCTCAGGATAGAAAATCAATGTACAAAAATCACAAGCATTCTTATACACCAATAACAGACAAACAGAGAGCCAAATCATGAGTGAACTCCCATTCACAATTGCTTCAAAGAGAATAAAGTACCTAGGAATCCAACTTACAAGGGATGTGAAGGACCTCTTCAAGGAGAACTACAAACCACTGCTCAATGAAATAAAAGAGGATACAAACAAATGGAAGAACATTCCATGCTCATGGGTAGGAAGAATCAATATCATGAAAATGGCCATAATTCCCAAGGTAATTTATAGATTCAATGCCATCCCCATCAAGCTACCAATGACTTTCTTCACAGAATTGGAAAAAACTACTTCAAAGTTCATATGGAACCAAAAGAGAGCCCGCATCACCAAGTCAATCCTAAGCCAAAAGAACAAAGCTGGAGGCATCACACTACCTGACTTCAAACTATACTACAAGGCTACAATAACCAAAACAGCATGGTACTGGTACCAAAACAGAGATATAGATCAATGGAACAGAACAGATCCCTCAGAAATAATGCCACATATCTACAACTATCTGATCTTTGACAAACCTGAGAAAAACAAGCAATGGGGAAAGGATTCCCTATTTAATAAATGGTGCTGGGAAAACTGGCTAGCCATATGTAGAAAGCTGAAACTGGATCCCTTCCTTACACCTTATACAAAAATCAATTCAAGATGGATTAAAGACTTAAATGTTAGACCTAAAACCATAAAAACCCTAGAAGAAAACCTAGGCATTACCATTCAGGACATAAGCATGGGCAAGGACTTCATGTCTAAAACACCAAAAACAATGGCAACAAAAGCCAAAATTGACAAATGGGATCTAATTAAACTCAAGAGCTTCTGCACAGCAAGAGAAACTACCATCAGAGTGAACAAGCAACCTACAAAATGGGAGAAAATTTTTGCAACCTACTCATCTGACAAAGGGCTAATATCCAGAATCTACAATGAACTCAAACAAATTTACAAGAAAAAAACAAACAACCCCATCAAAAAGTGGGCGAAGGACATGAACAGACACTTCTCAAAAGAAGACATTTATGCAGCCAAAAACACATGAAAAAATGCTCACCATCACTGGTCATCAGAGAAATGCAACTCAAAACCACAATGAGATACCATCTCACACCAGTTAGAATGGCAATCATTAAAAAGTCAGGAAACAACAGGTGCTGGAGAGGATGTGGAGAAATAGGAACACTTTTACACTGTTGGTGGGACTGTAAACTAGTTCAACCCTTGTGGAAGTCAGTGTGGCGATTCCTCAGGGATCTAGGACTAGAAATTCCATTTGACCCAGCCATCCCATTACTGGGTATATACCCAAAGGATTGTAAATCATGCTGCTATAAAGACACATGCACACGTATGTTTATTGCGGGATTATTCACAATAGCAAAGACTTGGAACCAACCCAAATGTCCAACAATGATAGACTGGATTAAGAAAATGTGGCACATATACACCATGGAATACTATGCAGCCATAAAAAATGACGAGTTCATGTCCTTTGTAGGGACATGGATGAAATTGGAAATCATCATTCTCAGTAAACTATCACAAGAACAAAAAACCAAACACCACATATTCTCACTCATAGGTGGGAATTGCACAATGAGAACACATGGACACAGGAAGGGGATCATCACACTCTGGGGACTGTTGTGGGGTGGGGGAGGGGGGAGGGATGGCATTGGGAGATATACCTAATGCTAGATGACGAGTTAGTGGGTGGAGTGCACCAGCATGGCACATGTATACATATGTAACTAACCTGCACATTGCGCACATGTACCCTAAAACCTAAAGTATAATAATAATAAATTGAAAAAAAAAAAAAAAAAGAACTTATAAATGCCCTTTCTCATCTCTTCCAGGGTTGGGATGAGGCCTGCAGAGGATGTGCTCTGGGTATTTGTTGGCCCTGCTGGTGAGCACTGGTGTTCCTTGAGGTCAACCTGTGCTGAAGACAGGAATATTTTACCCAAGTACATAACTAAGGGAAGATCACTCCCAGAAGATTTCATCCCCAAAAGCAAGAAGGTGAAGGACACTTGTACCCAGACAGTGAGATCCACTGCCTCCTGCCATGCTTTTAGCTCCCCCCACAGCTGAGCCCTCCTGACCAGAAAACCTGACGGGGACACCTTCTTCATCCGTCAGTCTCACAGAGGTCCCATAAAACTGAACCAGGGTTGGTGCTGACAGTGGGCCAGGGCAATGTAGGCTCACTGGAGCTGGGTGAGAGTGCGACAGGGAGTGTCAAAGTCAAAATAAAAATATAAAGACAAATCTCTAAATGTAATGTTTCTCCTTAGGAATCACAGAATTGCAATTTGGTGCACACACACAGATGGGGTGGTCTTCAGTGTGTCCGAAGGACAAAGAGAAGGTTAGGAGTTTTATTAGAAAGGGAAATATTACATATGGTTTTGAAAGAAAGCTCGTTGGCACTGGAGAAGCTTTTGGGAGCTGACAAGCTCCGATTGGTGAGTGACAGTGGTCGGTAAAGCTAGTCTTAGAGTCACAGCAGGGCATTTCAGCAGCTACTGGGTAAAACTGATCTTACCTATAGCAGGCCATTGCAGCAGCTGGGCTTGTGGAGAATTCAGTTATTGGATCAGTGCTATGTGCCCTGATGCTTTTCCAACCTGTCCTTTCTACTTTGATTTAGTTGGGTATCACAAGAATGACCCAATTTGCATAATAAACATTCAAAAGAAAAAGTAGCCAGTGCTGGTGCTGGTTCCAGAGGATGCTGTGTAGGCTGAGGCTGGGGATATACACACCATAATATGTCTAAGCAAAATGGCCAGGTCTAGTGCTTCGGCTGCAATGAGGAGGGTGCCGGCTGCAATGAGGAGGGTGCTGTGGGCTGCAATGAGGAGGGAGCCCAATCCGTGGAGGGCTCAGAGATGGTCTCCAGGAAAGTGGAACTGCAAGAGAAGTTGATACAGGTGTCAGGAGGAGAGAGTCACATAGTGGTCCTCACAGAAGATGGCTGTGTCTTCCTCTGAGGCTGCTTCCAGAACAATTACAATATGACCAGGCTGTTAGATCCCACGAAGAAGAGCATGATGATTGTGGAAGTGCAGCTGGACATGCCCACAGTGAAGGTGGCCTCAGGAAATGGCCACTTGGTGATGCTGACAGCTGACAGTGACCTAGATACCTTGTGCTGTGGGAGCAAGTCCATCTGGGCCTTGTGGTTGAATTATGTGCCAACCGTGATGGCCAACAGGGCATGATTCCTGGCCCCCCAGATATGATGCTGAAATTCAGGGGAAGCTGGGACCTGACGCCCTTCTGTAGCACCTGCCTCACTGTTCCATCCCCTGTAAGGGGCACATACACAGAATATGGCTTTGGCCTCTTCAACAACCATCAGCTTGGAAGCCCAGGCACAGAATCTTGCTTCATACCCCAGAACCTGGGATCCTTCAAGAACTCTACCAAGTCCAGGCCAGGTGGTGGCTCACGCCTATAATCTTAGCACTTTGGGAGGCCGAGGTGGGTGGATCACGAGGTCAGGAGATTCAGACCATCCTGGCTAACAAGGTGAAACCCTGTTTCTACTAAAAATACAAAAAAAATTAGCTGGGCCTGGTGGTGGGCACCTGTAGTCCCAGCTACTCGGGAGGCTGAGGCAGGAGAATGGCGTTAACCCAGGAGATGGAGCTTGCAGTGAGCCGAGATCACGCCACTGTACTCCAGCTTGGGTGACAGAGCAAGACTCTGTCAAAAAAAAAAAAGGAACTCTACAAAGTCCAGGTAGGCTTCTCTGGTGGCCAGCACCGTACAGTCTTCGGGGATTCAGAAGGAAAAGCATGCAGCCTGGGCCAGGCTGAATATAGACAGTGGGCCTTCATGGGTGCCAAGGAGAAGAACATGCCCACCCTCATCTCCAGGCTGGTGCCGTCTTCTGTCTCCTCAGTGGCTTTGAGCCTCTGTAGGGTAAACTGTGATCAGTGATGGACGTGTTTTTGCCTCGGATATGGACAGCAACTACCAGCCGGGCTCAGAGCGGGATGAGGATGCCTGGAGCGTGATGGAAATGACAGGCAAAGAGCTGGAGAACCATGTGGTCCTCTATTAGTCAAGGGCAAGGAGTGGAGCTGATGAAGCCTCTGAGCGACTGGTTCATGGCCCCAGGACCCTTCCACACAGAACAGGGAAGCAGTGACAGCTACAAATTCTAGCGGGCCTCCCCTAGCCCTGAGCACTCTGCCATGTGTCTTTTTCCCATCAGCATGACAGAATCCTTTTCTTCTTTGTCTTCCTCCTTTCTGGAATCATCCTGGGATCTATAGGATGAAGTAGGGGATGAAAGAGGGGATATTAGAAGGAGCATTGCTCACCCCAGAGCTAAGTGGTTAGACCTTTCCTCCCATGTCCCTACCTTTCATGGCCCTGGCTGATTCTGGCTTTGCCTATCAAAAAATCAAAATACGGCCAGGCACGGTGTCTCACGCCTGTAATCTCAGCACTTTGGGAGACCGAGGCAAGCGGATCACTTGACGTCAGTAGTTCGAGACCAGAGCCAAGATAACTCCACTGCACTGCAGCCTGGGTAGCAGAATGAGTCAACTCCATCTCAAAAAAAAAAAAAAAAAAAAGTTTACCTCACCCCTGGGGGTTTGTTGTCCATGCTCTGAGGAGCTGGGGCTCGATCAAGCCGCACTCTAGCCATGTGCCATTTGTCCTGTCCCTAACATCCACAGGCAGATACCTGGTACAGTCATCAGACTCAGCTGTCATGAACCCATGACTGGGGAAACAAAAGAGGCAGAGCAACCCTGCAGTGAAAAAGAGAAAAAGCCCCTACTTCATCCTCTGAAGGTTTGCTGAAAATGAACTGGCAATAGGCAGATTAATAAAAGAAAAATGCATACAAAATTTATTTTAACATGCATAGCATGGGGGAATCACAAGAGAATGATTGCCCAGTGACCCAACAGGGTGCAGGTGCTTATAGGCCCTTCTTCATAGGGGAAGGGGAGATGGGAGGTGCAGGAGAAAATGATTTTCAGGGGGAAAGAATGGACCCAGTGCTCAGAGAATGGTGAGTAAATAGTTTTCTTTGGGGATTGAATGGGACTGGAGAACAAACAATGGTTTAGGACAATTTTTCTGGGCTCTAGGTGTGGCACAGTCTCTTCCTCTGTGATATGAGTTTTAATTTTCTCTGATTAATGAAATTTCAAACCGGGTGCAGTGGCTCACACCTGAAATCCCAGCACTTTGGGAGGCTGAGGTGGGCAGATCACTTGAGCTCAGGAGTTTGAGACCAGCCTGGGGAACATGGTGAAACCCTGCCTCTACAAAAAATATAAAAATTAGCCAGGTGTGGTGGCATGTGCCCATAGTACCAGCTACTCAGGAGGCTAAGGTGAGAGGATTACCTGAGCCCGGGAGGCTGGGGCTGCAGTGGGCAGTGATCACGGCACTGCACTCTAGCCGGGGTGACAGAGCAAGACCCTGTCTCAAAAAAAAAAAAGAACAAAAGAAAAAGAAATGTCAGGGAAGGGATTGAAGATAATTATGTTCCTTTTCAGGGGCCCAATTTCTAAGATAAGGGGACTTCAGAGAATGGTCTCATCCTGCACTTTAGGAGGAGAGACAGAAGATCAGAGAGATAGGAAGGGGGCAGGTCAGAGAGACGTTGAGGCTGCTTCTTTTTTTATTCTTTTTTTTTTTTTTTTTTTGAGACGGAGTCTCGCTCTTTCACCCAGGCCGGGTTACAGTGGCGTGATCTCGGCTCACTGCAAGTTCCGCCTCCCGGGTTCACGCCATTCTCCTGCCTCAGCGTCCAGAGTAGCTGGGACTGCAGGCACCCACCACCGCCACCCGGCTGATTTTTTGTATTTTTAGCAGAGACGGGATTTCACCGTGTTAGCCAGGATGGTCTCCGTCTCCTGACCTCGTGATCTGCCTGCCTCGGCCTCCCAAAGTGCTGGGATTACAGGCGTGGAGCCACCACGCCCGGCCTTTTTATTCTTTTAATAGTAGATATAGGGTCTCACTATGTTGCCCAGGCTGATCTCTAACTCCTGGCCTAAAGTGATCCTCCTGTTTCAGCCTCCCGAAGTGCTGGGATTACAGGCACGAGACACGAAGCCCAGCCTGAGGCTTCCTCTTTAGTTCCATATTTTGGGGTACTATTTTCTGAGTACCAACAACCCCAAACCAAATATTTGGCTCTGGGCAGGTGTCCATAGGACAAAAAGGACAATAATCCTCCACTCGACCAATAAAAAAGCTAGTGAGCCGATCCCCCAGAAGTCAAAGCATTCTCTGCCCCTCAGGCATCCATCTCTCCAGTCAGCCTCACCTGCAGCCCTCGGCCTGAAACTAGAGGAGAAGCCACTCTGGGCAGGGCTTGCCGAGAGAGAAGAGGAGGGTTTTATAAACAATCTTATAGCAATACTGAGAGCAGAGAGAGGGGGAAAGAGTTGGAGAGGCAGGGGCTGGTGCTGAGTGACAAAAGGAAGCGGCAACTCATACAGTGGCTGACAAAATACACAATAGTTTTGATTATTTTATTTTATTTTATTTTATTTTGAGACAGAGTCTTACTCTGTCACCCAGGCTGGAGTGCAGTGGCATGATCTTGGCTCACTGCAACCTCTGCCTCCCGGGTTCCAGCGATTCTCCTGTCTCAGCCTCCCAAGTAGCTGGGATTACAGGCACCCGCCACCATGCCCAACTAATTTTTGTATTTTTTAGTAGAGACAGGGTTTCACCATGTTGGTCAGGCTGGTCTCCAACTCCTGACCTCAGGTGAGCCACCCGCCTCAGCCTCCAAAAGTGCTGGGATTACAGGTGTGAGCCACCGTGCCTGGCCTAGTTTTGATTATTATTAATTGTAAAACATTTTGGAGGGTAGAGCAAAATCTTTTAACACTTTGAATAAATTCAGAGCTCTATAAAACAAGCCATTTGTTTTCTTCACACTTCCTGCTTTCTCAAGTTAGCACCTGCTGTGTGCCAGGCACTGTGGGGAAGGGCAGAGTAAAGCCATGCCTGAGAACCTGGAGTCCGGTGATGATGTAAGTGATGTCAAGGCCCAAGATGCCCATGTGGCTAGTTCAAAAGGCTCTTCAAATTCGTACAAATCCAAGAAGGAGAGAAGAGTTGATTGAGTTATGTTTAGGTATTTATGTTTCAGGAATCATTGGATTTAAAATAAAATGATGTTGCATCACTGAAGAGAAATGAAATGGATCTTTTACTATCTTAATCCCAAAACAAGATTTTTAAGTATAGCACATCTCTAGAAAGGCTTACTGAGCTGCTTTTATCATTTTCAACAGCTGTCATCCTTGTATAAACATGATTAATTGCACAATAACTCTGAAGACAGCTTATGTATATTAGTGTATATTAATGTATATTATGTATATTAATTTTCATAAGCACTCAAGTAACCTAATCATATAGAACTGACCTGTCCAATATAGTGGTCACTAGCTGCACGTGGCTATTTACATTTAAATTAACTAAATTTATATAATAATTAAACTTCCTTGATTGAACGAGCCACATTTCAAGTATTCAGTGGTCACATGTGACCAGGGCCCATGGTATTGGACTGTGCAAATATAGAAATATATAGAACAAGGCTGGGCGCAGTGGCTCACACCTGTAATCCCAGCAGTTTGGGAGGCCGAGGTGGGTTGATCACAAGGTCAGGAGTTCAAGACCAGCCTGACCAAGATAGTGAAACCCCATCTCGATTCAAAATACAAAAATTAGCCGGGCATAGTGGCAGGCGCCTGTAATCCCAGCTACTCAGGAGGCTGAGGCAGGAGAATCCCTTGAACCTGGGAGGCAGAGGCTGCAGTGAGCTGAGATTGCGTCATTGCACTCCAGCCTGGGCAACAGAGCAAGACTCTGACTCAAAAAAAAATTATATATATATATAAAACAAGGCTGGGCACAGTGGTTCATGCCTGTAATCCCAACACTTTGTGAGGCCAACACAGGTGGATCACCTGAAGTAAGGGGTTCAAGAGCAGACTGGCCAACATGGTGAAACCCCATCTCTACTAAAAATACAAAAGTTAGCTGGGTGTGGTAGCACGCACCTGTAATGCCAGCTACTCAGGAGGTTGAAACAGGAGAATCACTTGAACCCGGGAGGTGGAGGTTGCGGTGAGCCGAGATCTTGCCATTGCACTCCAGCCTGGACAACAAGAGTGAAACTCCATCTCAAAAAAAAAAAAATATATATATATGCATATATAGAATATGCAAATATAGAATATGCATAAATATATATATGCATATATAGAATATGCAAATATAGAATATGTCCATCCTCGTAGAAATTTACAATGAACAATGGAACTGGAAAGTTTTATTAGCACCAGGAGAATTCTTCTTGGATGGCAGTGACTCTTGAAAAATGAATACAATGAAAAAAGGAACTTATAAGTGAAGGGAAAAGATTGCCCTTGTGGAGTTAAGCTAGTAGTATGCATACATATATACAAAGTGAGTTAAACAAGAAAGACTGGCTTCCAGATTGGAAAGATTATGTTCCTGTAGGGCAAGGGAAAGCTCTTCACCCTCTGAAGGTTCACTGAAAATCAACTGGCAAAAGGCAGATTACAGCCAGGTACAGTGGTATGCACCTGTAGTCCCAACTACTCAGGAGGTTGAGGAGGGAGGATCCCTTGGGGCCAGGAGTACAAGGCTGTAATGCACTGTGATCATGCCTGTAAATAGCCAGCACACTCCAACCGGGGCAACATAGGGAGACCCCCATCTCTGTTTTTTTAAAGGCAGATTAATAGGCGAGAAGGCATACAAATTTACTTTTTCATACTTTTATATGACACAAGACCCTTCAGAATGAAGGCACAAAGATACAAGGGAAACTGTTCATTCTTACGGTTAGGTTCAACAAAGTATCAACAGCCTTGTAGAAATATAACTGGAGAAAAAGGGTGTGCTCTAAAGCTAACAGGCTGAGTGGGGAAACCCAGCAAGGCCCTTCTGTTTAGATTCCTCTTGGCCTCTCTGAGCAGCATTCCTTCCTTCTGGGTGTGGGGCAGGACCCTCTCTGGAATGGGGGTCTTATGACCTACAATCACATAAGGTGGGTCAGATAATTTCTTTATAGCCAGTTCTCATACAGAAGGGGCAGGAGGAAAGTTAGAGTAGTATTTTTAGGTTTTGTGGCTGGTTTGTGGGAAAAGAAGTTCTGGTTTCTATGGCCTTGGGGAAGAGGGATTCTAGTTTCTATGGCTGGCCTCAGGGGAGAATGAAGGGCCAGAGTCAGCGGGGCAGGAGAAGGTCAGAGAGAAACTTTTGCTTCAGGCTGCTTTTGAGGTCTCATTTTGAGGTATCACTTTCTAAGCCTCAACATTTCCATAGGAAACATCTACATAAAAATGAAAGCTATCAACCAGACAGTGGACTGTCAGGTAGGGAAATAGCATTATCATCATCACTCTCTTCTTCATTTTCAAAACAACGGGTACTACGCCAGGTGCGAGGGCTCATACCTGTAATCCAAGCACATTGAGAGGCCAAGGCAGGCAAATCACTTGAGGCCAAGAGTTTGAGACCAGCCTGGCCAACATGGCAAAACCCTGTCTCTACTAAAAATACAAAAGTTAGCTGGGTGTGGTGGCACACGCCTGTAATCCCAGCTACTTAGGAGGCTGAGGCAGGAGAATCACTTGAGCTTGAACGGGGGAGGTGGAGGTTGCAGTGAGCTGAGATCACAGCACTGCAGGCCAGCCTGGGCAACAGACAGAGACTGTCTCAAAAAACAAACAAACAAACAGCAACAACAACAAAACAATGGGTACTATTTGTTGAACTCAGATTATTGGACAAATGTTCTTTTTTTTTTTTTTTTTTTTTTGAGATGGAGTCTCTCTCTGTCGCCCAGGCTGGAGTGCAGTGGTAGGAGCTCTGCTCACCGCAAGCTCCGCCTCCCGGGTTCACGCCATTCTCCTGCCTCAGCCTCCCAAGTAGCTGGGACTACAGGTGCCCGCTACCACACCCAGCTAATTTTTTGTATTTTTAGTAGAGACGCGGTTTCATCGTGTTAACCAGGGTGGTCTCAGTCTCCTGACCTCGCGATCTGCCCGCCTCAGCCTCCCAAAGTGCTAGGATTACAGGCGTGAGCCAGCGCGCCCGGCCGGGACAAATGTTCTTAATTCGCATAGCAACCTGTTGAGGGCGTTGTTATTACGCCCATTTTCTTAAAAGAAAATTCAGGCTCCAGGTAACTCCATTGTCTCCAAAACCTGTCCTCCTAACTATGATGGCAAACTTTCTCTGTAAAGCGTCGGATGGTAAATACGTTAGGTTTTGTAGGTCATGAGATCTTTGCTGAAACTTCCCAACTCTGCTGTTGGAGCAAGAAAGAAGCCATACACAGACATAAGTGAAGGCTGTGGCTGTGTTCTGATAAAACTTTATAGACACTGAAGTTTGAGTTTCATACATTTTTCTTGTGTCACACACACAAAATATTCTGATTTTGTG
This sequence comes from Pongo abelii, assembly GCF_028885655.2. Classification (NCBI taxonomy): domain Eukaryota; kingdom Metazoa; phylum Chordata; class Mammalia; order Primates; family Hominidae; genus Pongo; species Pongo abelii. The sequence continues at coordinate 53,678,972 of NC_071990.2, read as the reverse complement.
TGATACATATACACCACGGAATATTACACAGCCATAACAAGAATGAAACTGTGTCCTTTGCAGCAACATGGGTGTAGCTGGAGACCATTATCCTAAGCAAATTAATGCAGGAACAGAAAACCAAATACCACATGTTCTCACTTATAGGTACACATACTCAAAGATGGGAACAATAGACACTGGGGACTATTAGAAGAAAGGGGGAGGGAGGGGGCATGGGGCGAATAACTACCTATTGGGTGCTATGCTCACTACCTGGGTGATGGGACCATTTGTATCCCAAACTTGAGCATCACGTGATATACCCACGTAACAAACCTGCACATGTACCCCCTGCACCTTAAATAAAAGCAGAAAATATATGTATTCTTATTTTGATTTTTTCCAACCCTTTACATATGTAATCATTTTTCTTAACTTGAAGGTTTACAGAATTGCCCAGGGAGCTATAGTTTGCAGACCTCTGACATGTCTCAAGTTTGACTAAGTAGTCGAAGATGCCAAACTGGCAGCACCCATCCAAGTACATTTCTGGGGGGAGGGAATCCTACTCAGTGGACAAGAGTCTGTTGTGGAGATGGACACATTAATGCCAACATCTAATGCTTATTCAGGACCAATCATGTGCCTAAGCTCCGCACTTTAACTTAGACTATCTCATGTCATCTTCAGAGGAGCTCCATGAAGTAGTTACCTCTGATTCACCCCTTTACAGATGAAGAAATCGAGCCATAAAGAAGTTAACTAGCTTGTCCAAGGTCACAAAACTAGTTTGTGGTTGGGTCTAATGTCTAATGTCGTGCTGAATGCCTTCCGTTAAACATTTAACTGTAGTCTCCCTCTCCCCTGCATTCTTACCCTCCAACCCACAGGCCTTCTCTCTGTTCCTCTCAAACTCCCACTTCCGTCTGCCTCTGCTTCAGCACTGCCCAATACTTTGAATGCTTCCTGCCACACCCATCAGACCTTTTTCTGGATCTTTTTGATTCTTCAGGTCTTAACTCAAATTTCACCTCCTTAAAGAAGCCTTCATTGATCACCCAATTGAAAGAAATAACACAGGTGCGCGCAAAACACACACAAGCATACACACACTTTCTCTGACTCTCTCCTCATCCTATTCAACATTCTGTTTTTATAGAAGTCATGTCTATTTGAAAATTTGAAATTGTCTTATTTATTCATCTATTTTATTGTCTTCTGTTAGATTGCAAATACTTGACTTTGTCCATCTTTTACCACATTATAATTAGTTTCTACAATGCCTGACACATTGTAGATGTTCAATATATTATTATTTTATTATTATTTATTTATTTTATTTTATTTTATTTTATTTTATTTTATTTTTTGAGTCAGAGTCTCACTCTGTCACCCAGGCTGGAGTGCAATGGTGTGATCTCTGCTCACTGCAACCTCTGCCTCCCTGGTTCAAGCAATTCTCGTGCCTCAGACTCCCGAGTAGCTAGGATTATAGGCGTGCTCCAACACACCCAGCTAATTTTTGTATTTTTAGTAAAGATGGGGTTTCACTAAGTTGGCCAGGCTGGTCTTGAACTCCCTACCTCAGGTGATCCACCCACCTCAGCCTCCCACAGTGCTGAGATTACAGGCATGAGCCACCATGCCCAGCCACATCATAGATGTTCAATACATTCTAAGTCTGTGTTCTGATACTACATTTACGGAGGAGCTTTCAAACTCTATCTTAATTTCATCTACTGGGAGAGATTTGCAACTTATGAAAACTTTTGGTCCCTGTATAGGGTGGATTCTTGCAGTAGGCCAACAAATAATTATTCTGCTTAAGATGTGACTTCGAAGGCATTGACCGCAGCATGATGTCTAATGACGCCTTAACCTGAGAGTTACGTTTTCCACTGGAAATTCATAAATCAGCATTTCTGTTGCCCACTTATGTATTTTGGTTAGTCTTCATCTTCCCCAGAAAGTGTCCCTGGTCCTTGAAAATGAAAGATCATATCTGGCCATTAGGCACTTAGATGACAGATTTTTCTTCAAATAATTCCTTCCAGGATCACCCAGACATGACTGTGTTTAGCTAATTTAGGGAATGGTGCCCTTAACAATCTCTCATCTGCCTCCCCAGTCTCTCTTTTCCTCTTATCACAACCTTCCTACACTTCTATCTCCTCCTCCCATCTTCCAATGCAGACCTCTTCCAAGATGTCTCTCTCCTAGTTTTATCCCCTCTTACCCTATAAGATATACCTGCCATGCCTCTTATATCCCAGGGGCCTTACTTTTAAAGACCCTTCCCAGTGAACTCTCCTCAAATGCGAATAGGATCATAGATGATATGAATGTATGGAAGGTGTATGGCTTCCTTCCTGCCTGCCTGCCGGCCTGCCTGCCTTCTTTCCTTCCTTCCTTCCTTCCTTCCCTCCCTCCTTCCTTCCTTCCTTCCCTCCCTCCTTCCTTCCTTCCCTCCATCCCTGCTTCCTTCCCTCCTTCTTTCTTTCCTTCCTTCCTTCCCTTCCTTCCTTCCCTTCCTTCCTTCCCTCCCTCCTTCTTTCCTTTAGTATCCCAGACTTCAGCATCACGTGATATACCCATGTAACAAACCTTCCTTCCTTCCTTTCTTCCATCCTTCCCTCCCTCCCTCTCTCCCTCCCTCATTCCTTCCCTCCTTCCCTCTCCTTCCCTCCTTCCCCTATTTTCCTTCCTTCCTTCCTTCTTTCTCTTTCTCTCTTTCCCAAACTTTCCGTAAATTGCTTACATTATTTTATAATTTAAAGTTGATTTTTTAGCTGGGTATGGTGGCTCACACCTGTAATCCTAGCACTTTGGGAGGCCAAGGCGGGCAAATCACTTGAGGTCAGGAGTTCGAAGCCAGCCTGGCCAACATGGGGAAACATTGTCTCTACTAAAAATACAAAAAAATTAGCCAGACGTGGTGGGGGTGTGCCTGTAATCCCAGCTACTTGGGAAGCTGAGGCAGGAGAATGGCTTGAACCCGGGAGGCAGAGGTTGCAGTGAGCTGAGATCACGCCACTGCACTCCAGCCTGGGCAACAGAGTGAAAGTCCATCTCTAAATAAATAAATAAATAAATAAAGTATTTTTTTTAAGTTAAGCCAAAATTCCACCACAGCCTTCAGAGCCTGGACCAGAGCATACCCCACAAAAGCCATGACAACAAGGGCCGTGTGCATGTTAGAGGCCTAAGTCCTCATGCGGGCACCATCCACTTTAAACAGAAGGAAAATGGGCCAGCTGTGGTATTGGGACGCATTATAGGATTGACTAAAGTTCAGCACAGATTCCATGTCCATCATTTTGGAGCTAATATACAAGGCTGATCCGCACTTTAATCCTCTAACCAAAAAACACGGTGGCCCAAAGGATCAAGAGAGGCATGTCGGAGACCTGGGCAATGTGATGGCTGGCAAAGATGGTGTGGCCAATGTGTCTACTGAAGATTCACTTTCAGAAGATCATTCCATCATTGGCTGTACAAGGATGATCCAGAAGAAACAGATGCCTTGGGCAAAGGTGGCAATGAAGAAAGCACAAAGATGAGAAACACCGGAAGTCATTTAGCTTGTGGTGTCATTGAGATTGCCCAATAAACATTCCCTAGAATGTGACCTGAGTGCCAATAACTCCACCGTTATCCTGCTAGCTATGAAAATGTAACGTGAGGCTGGGCGCGGTGTCTCACGCCTGTAATCCCAGCACTTTGGGAGGCCAAGGTGGGCAGATAACGAGGTCAGGAGTTCAAGACCAGCCTGACTGAAATGGTGAAACCCCATCTCTACTAAAAATACAAAAATTAGCCAGGCTTGGTGGCGTGAGCCTGTAATCCTAGCTACTCAGGAGGCTGAGGCAGGAGAATCGCTTGAACCCGGGAGGCAGAGGCTGCAGTGAGCCGAGATCGAGCCACTGCACTCCAGCCTGGGTGACAGAATGAGACTCCATCTCAAAAAAAGAAAAAAAGAAAAAGAAAATGTAACATGATAAATATTAAATACTATACTTGTAACTGCCCAAGTGGTTCATCTTGCCTGCTGCCTAGACAGAGCTGATTCATCAAGACAGAGGAATTGCAATAGACAAAGAGTAATTCAGGCCCGGCGCAGTGGCTCACGCCTGTAATCCCAACACTTTGGGAGGCTGAGGCAGGTGGATCACTTCAGGTGAGGAGTTCGAGACCAACCTGGCCAACATGGTGAAACCCCATATCTACTAAAAATACGAAAATTTGCTGGGTGTGGTGGCGTGCGACTGTAATCCCAGCTACCGGGGAGGCTGAGGCAGGGGAATCACTGGAACCCGGGAGGTGGAGGCTCCAGTGAGCCAAGATCGCACCACTGCACTCCAGCCTGGGCAACACAGTGAGACTCCGTCTCAAAAATTAAGAAAAAAAGGAAAATTTATATGACATCATAAAATGAAAAGTATTTGCCACAAATAGAAAGTAACTTTAAAATAAATACCACAGAAATAAAACAGTATTCTTAAATGTAGTTTAATATCTTTGCGTGCTTAAGGGTGGGATCTTTTGTTAAAAGGATGATTAACAAGTGTTAGGGATCTTCTCCTAAATTTAATCAGAATGATTGGAGGAACACTGAGTCATTGTTACTTAGTACAATTATTGTCATACCTCTTTTAGGGTCTGTTTGCACTTTAATGAAGCAATTGCGTGCTTGGCTGAAGGGAAAAAACTCTCTCAAAGTTGTTTTTCAGGTGCTAGGGCTGGTGGGGGCAGGAAAGGTAAGGCACATATGCCTTAGGGTTAGGTTTGGGTGATCAGGTGGTGTTTTCCTGAAGATAATACATCCTATGGTATCCTAAAGTGTCTGGCCCCACAGGTAGAGATTCAGGTATGTGGGTGATAGACTACTCATTCCCAGGCCTGAACACAGCCCCGTAGCTACTCATACAGATATTCAAGCAGGAAAAAGTATGCTTTCTCTTTCTTTTTTTCTTGATAGAGACAGGGTCTCCCTATGTTGCCCAGGCTGGTCTTGAACTCCTGGGCTCGAGGGATCCTCCTGCTTCAGCCTTCCAAAGTGATAGGATTACAGGCGAGAGCCACCACGCCTGGCCACCCCTCACCTCCCCTCCCCTCCCTTCCCCTCCCCTTCCTTTCCCTCCCCTCCCCTCCTGTCCTCTCCTCTCCTCTCCTTTCCTTCCTACCTCCTGCATTTGTTTTCCTTTTTCCTTCTTTCTTTTCTTTTCCTTTCTTTCTTATATTCCTTCCTTCCTTCCTCCTTCTTTTCTTTCTTCTTTTTTTCCTTTCTTTCTTTTCTTTCTGGATCTCACATCTGTTTCCCAGGTTGGAGTGCCGTAGCATGATCTCAGCTCACTTCAGCCTCGACCTCCTGGGCTCAGTGATTCTCCCACCTCTGTATCCCAAGTAGCCAGGACTACAGGCATGCGCCACTGTGCCTAGCTAATTTCTTATATATTTAGTAGAGACAGAGTTTTGCCATGTTGCTCAAGCTGTATTTTCTCTCTTTCTACTGGAAATTATTTACTAGGGAAAGGCGGAAAAAAAGACTACAACAAAACTGACAGCAAATGAACTGCTGCAGAAGTGAACTGTCCAAACTGGCCTTGCAAGTTTTCCCCTTCTAATTTTGTCTTTGTTCATTGCTACAGTTACTGTCACTAACTACAACCAAAGATCTATAGAAGATACATCTATTAATGTTAATTTAGTCTTTGCTCCATGCTACAGTTACTGTCACTAACTACAACCAAAGATCTAGAGAAGATACATCTATTAATGTTAGTCTTTGCTCAATGTTACAGTTACTGTCACTAACTACAACCAAGGATCTAGAGAAGATACATCTATTAATGTTAATTTAGTCTTTGCTCAATGCTACAGTTCCTGTCCCTAACTACAACCAAAGATCTAGAGAATATACATCTATTAATGTTAGTCTTTGCTCAATGTTACAGTTACTGCCACTAACTACAACCAAAGATCTAGAGAAGATACATGTATTAATGTTAATTTAGTCTTTACTCATTGCTACAGTTACTGTCACTAACTATAACCAAAGATCTAGAGAAGATACATCTATTAATGCTATGATGTAGTCAAAAGAGCTCTAGATTTGGAAGCAGGAAATCTGAAATCTGTTTTTTCTCATTTTCCATTAAATCTTCCATTTTCTACCCCTTAGGTGAACAGATTCATCTTTGAGGGTCCAGTGAGCTCCTCTTTAAGATGAGAACAACAATATTTTATCCTGTCATGAAAGGCAGGGGACTGGACTAGTTAATTTCTTGTACCCACCAGTTCCGGGATCATAAAATCCTATGAAATAGAGAAAACCAACTGTATGCTGGTGCCAGACTCTTGAACATGAAGCAAGTATGCAACATACCAATGTTTCAGCATGTGCCTGCCCACATGACAAACTGTTGTTTATAGAGCACCAACTATGCACACAATAACGATGACAAGTCATTTTTGAGTGTTTACTCCTCACAACAACCCTATGAACTACTTTGTATCATTATCCCCACTTAAAAAATATAGAAACGGAGGCACAGGGAAGCCAAGTCATTTGTCCACAGCACAAAATCAATAAGCAGCAGAGATGACTTTGAACAGAGACTATCTGTTGAAACTGACTACAAAGAGGCACAGGGAATTTTGAGGAGTGATGGAAATGCTTTTTTATTATAAAATTAAATGTCAAAGGTGGAGAGCTGTTTCCCAGAGAGCAGTTTCGAAACTATTTGTAGCCAAGTTTAATTTGTTATATTTTATTTTTATTATAAATTTTTTTTTTGAGAGATGAGGCCTCACTGTGTTGCCCAGGCTGGAGTGCAATGGCATGATCGTAGCTTACTGCGGCTTCAAACTCCTGGGCTCAAGCCATCCTCCCACCTCAGGCTCCCGAGTAGCTGGGACTACAGGTGTGTGCCACCATACCCAGTTGGAAATGGCTATGTCTTGATGGAAATGTTCTATATCTGGGTGGTTATAAAACTATAGAACTGTACACCTAAAGAGGGTGAATTTCATTCTATGTAAGTTATATTTTAATAAACCTGACTTTTAGGACAAACAAAAAAATAGAACGAAGAACAAACAGAATTTAGAACAAACAAACAAAAAAACCCAGAATGAAGCCAAGAGTTAAGGAAGAGAGCAAGGGAGGGAGGTTGGGAGGAAGGAAGGAGGGGAGGACTCTGCAGAGCAGGCTGGAAGCTAGGAAGCATGCCCTGTATGTGCTGACCAGGCAAGCACAGAAGTCGCCTGGAGAGCCACGCCTCTGCTATTGGTTTCCATTGCCTCAGGGAGAAAAACAAAAAGATAATAAATTCAGCTTCTCTTTTTCTTTTGTTAATGGCCCTCTCCCTTCACCTTTGTTTTGTGATTTCACTTCAGAGGGCAGTCTCTCTTTTTCAACTCAGTTCCAGCTGCTGAAATTGGAGGCCTAGACATTTGATCGCCTCTTGATTTGACCAGAACAGCCTGTTCGAGAGACAGGACAAGCAGTAACACAGGGGTTTTGGCAAAGAATCGGACTGTATTGATCTAAGTAAATGAATGAATACATTAGTGTTTTTGCTGCCAGCAGTCTGGTAGGAACTCTTAAAAACATCCAGCAAGGGTTAAGTAGGAAACAATGGTGTTCCCTTGCCAACATCCATCCCAGTGTGTGGAGAATTATTTTCAAATTTCTATTTTGGATGCAGGCAGGAAAGGGGACAAGGTTTGAAAAATTATGCTCACTACTTGGGTGATGGGATCATCCATATCCCAATCCTCAGCATCATACAATATACCCATGTAACAAATCTACATGTATCCCCTGAATCTAAAATAAAAGTTAAAAAAAATTTAAATTCCATTTTGGCAAATGCATTTCCTATCTCACTAGACTGGAGCCTCTGACCCTCTCAGGACACCCCTCAGGCAGGGGAGTTTCCTCATCACAACCTGTTTGTTTCATCCTGAATTACAGCCCTAAATCCTTTGCTGAGTTGCCATTTTCATTAAATCAAAGTATACTTGTTAAAGACTTAAAGTTGATTAAATAGCAAAATAAACCACTTATCTTCCTATACATCTTCAACTCCCAGAGCTAGTTGTGACAAGGGTTTTGGTGGCCACCAAGAAACCACACTATAAGAATTTTAGAAGAGGGTTACTTTCATTTCATATTTAAATTATTTTTTTGTTTTTTGTTTTTTTTTATGAGATGGAGTTTCACTCTTGTTGCCCAGGCTGGAGTGCAGTGGCGCAAACTCAGCTCATTGCAACCTCCACCTCCCAGGTTCAACTGATTCTCCTGCCTCAGCCTCCCAAGTAGCAGGGGTTATAGGCATGTGCCACCATGCCTGGCTAATTTTTTTTGTATTTTTAGTAGAGACAGGGTTTCACCATGTTAGTCAGGCTGGTCTCAAACTCCTAACATCAGGTGATCCACCCACCTCGACCTCCCAAAATGCTGGGATTACAGGCATGAGCCACCGCACCCGGCCAAATTGTTTATTCTTTAAAATGTTTGAATGTGTAATTCATTCCTATGTCTAAAAAACTAGGAAAAAATTACAGAGTGAAGTTTCTTTCTATATTTGTCCCCCATCTACCCAGCATTCCCTTCCTAAAACAAGTTTCTTTTTTATTCTTCCAAGGATTTTAATGCATATGAATATCAATGCTTATTTACCGAAGTATATACACCTAGAGGCCAGGTGCAGTGGCTCATGCCTGTAATCCCAGCACTTTGGGAGGCTGAGGTCAGGAGTTTGAGACCAGCCTGGCCAACATGGCAAAACTCCGTCTCTACTAAAAATACAAAAAAAAAAAAAAATTAGCTGGGCATGGTGGTGGCAGGCACCTGTAATCCCAGCTACTCAGGAGGCTGAGGTAGGAGAATTGCTTGAACCCAGGAGGCAGAGGTTGCAGTGAGCCGAGATGACGCCATTGCACTCCAGCCTGGCCAACGAGCGAAACTCCATCTCAAAAAAAAAAAAAAAGAAAGCTTTACCAGATTCTTTTCTCTCTCTTTCTCCCACTCTTTTAACTTTTATTTTAGGTTCAGGGTACATGTGCAGGTTTGTTAAATAGGTAAATTGTGTGTCACAGGGGTTTGGTGTACAGAAAATTTTGTCCCCAGGCAATGAACATAGTACCCAATAGGTATTTTTTTCTGATCCTCTCTCTGCTCCCACCTTCCACCCTCATGTATGCCCTAGAGCACCTGTTGTTCACCTCCCAGTGTCCATGTGTTCTTGTGCGTAGCTCCCACTTATAACCGAGAACATGCAGTATTTAATTTTCTGTTCCTGCATTAGTTTGCTTAGGATAATGGCCCTGGCTCCATCCATGTTGCTGTGAAAGACATGATCTCATTCTTTTTTTATGGCTGCATAGTATTCCATGGTATATATGTAATCACAGTTTCTATTTTCTATTTTTTTTTTTTTTTTTTGAGACAGAGTCTCGCTCTATTGCCCAGGCTGGAGTATAGTGGCACCATCTCAACTCACTGCAACTTCTGCCTTCTGGGTTCAGATGATTCTTGTGCCTCAGCCTCCGTAGTAGCTGCAACTACAGGCATGTTCCACCATGCCTGGCTAATTTTTTTTTTTTTTTGAGACATATTTCACTCTTGTCACCCAGGCCTGGGCAACAGAGCAAGACTCTGTCTCCAAAAAAAAAAAAAAAAAAAAAAAAAGATAGAAAATGTGGTTACATATATACCATGGAATACTATGCAGCCAATAAAAAAGAACAAGATCGGCCGGGCGCGGTGGCTCACGCCTGTAATCCCAGCACTTTGGGAGGCCGAGGCAGGCAGATCACGAGGTCAGGAGATCGAGACCATCCTGGCTAACACAGTGAAACCCCGTCTCTACTAAAAATACAAAAATAAATTAGCCAGGCGTGGTGGTGGGCGCCTGTAGTCCCAGCTATTCCGGAGGCTGAGGCAGGAGAATGGCGTGAACCTGGGAGGCGGAGCTTGCAGTGAGCAGAGATCGTGCCACTGCACTCCAGCCTGGGCGACAGAGGAAGACTCTGTCTCAAAAACAAAAAAAAAAAAACAAAGAACAAGATCATTATTCTAAGCAAACTAATACAGGAACAGAAAATTAAATACTGCATGTTCTCAGTTATAAGTTGGAGCTACACACCAAGAACACATGGACACTAGGAGGTGAACAACAGGCGCTGGGGTGTACTTGAGGATGGAAGGTGGGTGTCCATCTACTAGAAATATATAAAATATAATAATATACAATGTTATCAGAAGGTGATTTCAAGGGATTGGGAAGGATCCTGTGTGGCTTTGGCCAATATTGGCCATTTTGACCATTATTGTAGTTTGTGTTAAAAATAACCAACATTTTCACAGAGCCTTAGAGTCTTAGAGTTATTGCATGCTTATGTTATTCCACCTACATTAGTGGTGGAATGAGGCAGGAATGTATTATCATTTTTATTTTACAGATGAAATGCAAAGAGATTAAGTGACTTGTCCCAGAGCTAAGTAGTAAGTGGGGTTGCCAGGAGTTGAATTCCAGTTGCCTGACTTGATGTCTAGCATAAAGGCAGCCAAGCAACTATATGATTTAGCTATGGAATGTAACCCTTTAGAGCCCACACCTTGCAAGCTCTGTGCCATAGCTTTTAGATTAATTGCTTAAAACTGAAGCCAAGCTTTTCAGTGGCAATGATTTAAGTTGCTAAATATAATCATGACTCTCAAGAAAGTTATATTTTAACTTTGTATGATCTAGTTTTTTTTTTTTTTTTTTTTTTTTTGAGACGGAGTCTCCCTCTGTCGCCCAGGCTGGAATGCAGTGGCACGATCTCGGCTCACTGCAACTTCTGCCTCCTGGGTTCAAGCAATTCTCCTGCCTCAGCCTCTTGAGTAGCTGGGATTACCGGTATGTGCCACCACGCCCGGCTAATTTTTTTTGTATTTTTAGTAGAGACGGGGTTTCACCAAATTGGTCAGGCTGGTCTCAAACTCCTGACCTTGTGATCCGCCCACCTCGGCCCCCCAAAGTGCTGGGATTACAGGCATGAGCCACCACGCTTGGCCCTAGTTGTCTAAAACTTTGAACAGGTCTTTAAAAAATATATTCTGTTGATCTACTGTGGATCAATATAAAGACATTTGCTAAGGATCTGATCCCATGTAATATCTTACACATTGGGTATAGATTAGGCTGGAACCTAGTTCTTAGATTCCTACTCAGTTATTTCACTAAATGAATACTTAATTATACTTAGTGAATATTTTACTTAATTATGCTTACTAGGCAGAATAGTAGGAGATGTAGCTCTAACCTCTAGTGACATATTTTAATAAACAGATCACAGCCTGGGTAACAAAAGCAAGATCCTGTCTCTACAAAAAATATAAAAAATTAGCCGGATGTGTTGGTGCATGCCTGTGGTCCTACTTGGGACCCTACGGTCCCAAGAGATCTGGAAGGATCTCTTGAGGCCAGGAGTTTCAGGCTGCAGTGAGCTGTGATCTTGCTACTGCGCTCCAGCCTGGCTCACAGGTGAGATTCTGTCTCTAAAACGAAAACAAAAACAAAACCAGATCAGACATACCAGTATTATGGTTCTTGGTGCTTTTGGTGGAGCTTCACTTTAGTGGGAGGAGTTCTAGAGACATCTCTTCTGCAACTGATTCCTGAACAGGGATGACAGTAGCCCTCCTGCTCCCTTATCCACAGGGGATAAGTTCAGAGCCTGAAACTGCCCATAGCACTGAACCTGATAGCCATCAAGTGGAACACAGTTCTGTTTATGACCTCCACCCACACATTTTAATGTTTTTTTTCCTTAACTAAGCACTTATCACACACTGTTGTGAGCTTTGCAGTTTGAGATGCAACAACGAAACTAGCATGAATTTCTTTTTCTTTCTTCACGATCTCAGGGATACAAGATTCCCCCTTACTGCAGATCTTAGCAACCTCAAAATACGATGGTTTCCTCTTCTAAGTTGAGAACTTTCACCTTTTCATTCACAGGAAGCACTCCCGGCTTCTCTTTAACTTATTTTTTTTGAGACAGAGTCTTGCTCTGTCGCCCAGGCTGGAGTGCAGTGGCGCAATCTCGGCTCACTGCAACCTCTGCCTCCCGGGTTCAAGTGATTCTCCTGCCTCAGCCTCCTGAGTAGCTGGGATTACAGGCGCCTGCCACCACGTCCAGCTGATTTTTGTATTTTGAGTAGAGAAGGGGTTTCACCATGTTATCCAGGCTGGTCTCCAACTCCTGACCTCGTGATCAGCCCGCCTCAGCCTCCCAAAGTGCTGGGATTACAGGCGTGAGTCATGGCGCTCGGCCGGATTATTTTTTTTATTTTTTTTAGACGGAGTCTTGCTCTGTCGCCTAGGCTGGAGTGCAGTGGCACGATCTTGGCTCACTGCATCCTCCGCCTCTCGGGTTCAAGCGATTCTCCTGCCTGTAGCTGGGATTACAGAGTTCCAGGTTGAAAATCACTTAAATTCTTCTTCAAAATTTGTGTATTTAACCATTTCAAGGATCCCTTCAAATGCAATTATCTTAGGCAGGTGGGGCAGTTCAGGCTTAATGGCCCTGACCCCACACCCTCCTATTCCATTGGGTTATTTAGGTGGTTGCCTCTTGTTTTTTCTTTTTCTTTTTTCTTTTTGAGATGGGGCTTCACTCTTGTTGCCCAGGCTGGAGTGCAATGGCGTGATCTCGGCTCACTGCCACCTCCACCTCCCGGGTTCAAGTGATTCTCCTGCCTCTGCCTCCCAAGTAGCTAGGATTATGGGCGTGAGCCACCACAACTGGCTAACATTTGTATTTTTAGTAGAGACGGGATTTCGCCATGTTGGCCAGGCTGGTCTTGAACTCTTGACCTCAAGTGATCTGCCTGCCTTGGCCTCCCAAAGTGCTGGGATTACAGGCATGAGCCACCGCCCTTGGCTGCCTCTTGTTTTTTCTACCTGCGACAAGTAAACTTGGGAGGAATGAGGAAGAAATACAGGTAGAGGATCTTGAGGCCCAGCGAAGTGTCCTGGCTATCCTTTTGTACATTGCAGTGTTAGAGCAATGACAGCACTTAATCAGTTATCTGCAGCATGTGATTTAAAAATGCATCATACCAATATTGCTATACCAGTAATGCTTCTTGTATTTAATTATTAACCAGCAGAGATGCTACAGTTTTTATATTGATTTTAAATGGGAAGTCATGGTGACACATAAAACTGTCCTTTTCAGGCCAGGTGTGGTGACTCACACCTGTAATCCCAGTACTCCAGGAGGCCAAGCGGGTGGATCTCCTGAGGTCAGGAGTTCAAGACCAGCCTGGCCAACATGGTGAAACCCTGTCTCTACTAAAAATATGAAAATTAGCCAGGGATGGCGCTAGGCTTCTGTAATCCTAGCTACCTGGGAGGCTGAGGCAGGAGAATTGCTTGAACCTGGGAGGTGGCGGTTGCAGTGAGCTGAGATCGTGCCACTGCATTCCAGCCTGGGCCACAGAGCGCGGCTCGGTCTCAAAAAAAAAAACAAAAAACAAAAAAACAGAAAAACAAAAAGCTGTCTCCTTCCTCTCTTCCCATAAATCTTGGGGCAAATTAATTAAAGCCATACCTACAGATTGGTGGGATGAGTGTACCCTTCAGCACAGCGACTTTTCAGTTTGCCAGGTTAACCAAAGGAAACCTTCTCCAAAGTTTCTGATGCAAATCTGAGGGCTTTCCAGGCACAGGAATGGGAGGAGCTTGGGTTTTAGGTTGACAGGCCCTGGGATGAGAAGGTAATAGCTTTTCTACTGGTTTTGTTCTGGTTTTCTATTCTAGGTAAAGATAATCTCTATTTGGACTATATAGCCTTTAGTTGTCCCAAGGACAAAGGCTAAATAGTCATTAGATTTTTTTTTTTTTTTTTTTTTTTTTTTGAGACAGTCTCACTCTGTTGCCCAGGCTGGAGGGCAGTGGCACGATCTTGGCTCACTGCAACCTCTGCCTCCCTGGTTCAAGCAATTCCCCTGCCTCAGCCTCCCAAGTAGCTGGGATTACAGGCACCTGCCACCACACCCAGCTAATTTTTTTGTATTTTTAGTAGAGATGGGGTTTCACCATGTTGGCCAGACTGGTCTCGAACTCCTGACCTCAGGTGATCTGCCCACTTTGGCCTCCCAAAGTGCTGGGATTACAGGCATAAGCCACCACGCCCGGCAATAGTCTTTAGATTTTTTAAAACAAATGACGATTCTCTGAGATCAGCAGCCTCTAGCAGACTAGGGAATGTCATCTGTCCAAATTATTTAGATGACTTTTTTTGGTTTATTCTTTTCACCTTCCTTCACTCTTAAAAAAAAAAAAAAAAAAACCCATCACTTTTCCTGGCCCCAAACCTCCAATCAGACCTCATTAAGTTCTTCTGTTTTTTTTGTTGTTGTTGTTGTTAGAGTCTCGCTCTGTCACCCAGGCTGGAGTGCAGTGGTGCGATCTCAGCTCATTGCAACCTCTGCCTCCTGGGTTCAAGCAATTCTCCTGTCTCAGCCTCCCAAGTAGCTGGGACTATAGGCACCTGCCACCATGCCTGGCTAATTTTTGTATTTTTAGTAGAGACGGGGTTTCATCATATTGGTCAGGCTAGTCTCGAACTCCTGACCTACCTAAGGTGATCCCACCTGCTTTGGCCTCCCAATGTGCTGAGATTACAGGAGTGAGCCACCGCGCTGGGCCCATGAAGTTCATCTTGATTCTTTTTAACCACAACTCCATCAAGGATATATTTAAACCTGATAAAAGCAAGTGATTTGTTATATGTTTACTTCTTTATATATTTTTTAATGATTTCTACCTGTTTAAATACTTTTAAATTTCTGTTATTTAAATGTGTGAATTATTTTAAGAAGAAATGCATTTATAATTATGAGTAAGTGTCCACTTCTAACTTTTCCTTTGCAGTTATTTTGGGAAGTTCTGCCTTGATTTACAGAAATTTGGTGTGAAAAGTCCGGGCGCGGTGGCTCACGCCTGTAATCCCAGCACTTTGGGAGGCCGAGGCGGGCAGATCACGAGGTCAGGAGATCGAGACCATCCTGGCTAACACGGTGAAACCCTGTCTCTACTAAAAAATACAAAAAATTAGCTGGGCATGGTGGTGAGCCCCTATAGTCCCAGCTACTTAGGAGGTTGAGGCAGGAGAATGGTGTGAACCTGGGAGGCAGAGCTTGCAGTTAGCAGAGATCGTGCCACTGCACTCCAGCCTGGGCGACAGATGGAGACTCCATCTCAAAAAAAAAAAAAAAGAAAGAAATTTGGTGTGAATGAACTTGACTTTCCTTTGATTCTCACAAATGCCAAAGTGGGACGCAGCCACATGGAAAGCTGGAAACGACACTAGTTATGAGTTTAAAAAGAACACCTTGGTCCCCAATTTCACTTTTCAACTTAGTAACTTGTGATTTGTATAAGTTACTTAAACTTTTTAAAGGTTGCTGTCTTTATAGGTAAAATGGAGTAACACATAACTCTCAAGGTGACTGAAAAATTAAGTAAAAACATGAAGGTGAAGTCGTTTAACACGTAGATATTCAATTCATTCATTCCACAAATATTTATTGAATGCTTTTTAGTTCCAAGCACTTGGACCAAAATAATCAAAATGAACAAAATAGATAAAAACACGTTGCCTTGTAAAGATAATGCTCTATTAAACTACATAATAAGTAAGTATGCTGTATAATGTATTACAGGTTGATAGAGTGATGTCAAACGGTGGGTATGGCTGAGAGGTCAGAAGGCTAGGGTAAGTCACACTGAAATGTGACATCTGAGTAGACTGTAAGGTGATGAAGAGGTGAGCCTAGCAGCTATCTAGGGAAAAGCATTCCAGGTAGATGGAACAGCCAGCACAAAGGTTTCCAGGTGGAGACAGGCCTGTCTCCCGAGCAGCAGGGAGGCCAGTGTGTTGTGCTGAGTGAGTTAGGGAGAATGACAGGAGACAGGGCAGAAGAGGTGAGGGCTGGTGGGGCTGCCTACCAGATCAAGCAGGGCTTTGGAAGCCGTCTAAGGGACTTGGGTGTTGGCTCTGAGGGAAATGGGGAGCCACTGCAGGGTGTGGATCTGATGTCCTTTTGAAAGGATTATTCTGGTGGGGAGGAGACTATCAGACAAGGGAGGAGGCAGGGAGAACTATTAGGAAGGATTGTAGTTATCTAGCTCAGACTGATGAGGTGAGGCGAGATTGGGTAAGAAATGTCAGGTGCTGGATTGGTTGTGAATGCAGAGTCAACACAATGTCCTCACAGATGCTAGGTGGAGCTTGAGAGAAACAGTGACCAAAGATGATTGCAAGGATGTAGGACTGTGAGGAAGGAAGGACAGGTTGCCAGTGTTTGAGGGAAGGAAGACAGGTTGGGGATGAGAGGAAGCTGGACTTCAATGTTGGACTAGAATATTGTTTTGTCTTTTGGGGGGCAGTTTGAACCTTTAGTAGTTTTTAAAGTATAATTAGAAGTTGTTTTTTTTTTTGAGACAGGGTCTCACTCTGTCACCCAAGTTGCAGTGCAGTGGTGTCATCTCAGCTCACTGCAGCCTCAACCTTAGGTGATCCCCCCACCTCAGCCTACTGAGTAGCTGGAACTACAGACACGCACCACCACACCCGGCTAATTTTTTTATTTCTTGCAGAGACAGGGTCTTACTATGTTGTCCAGGCTGGTCTTGAATTCCTGGGTGCAAACAATCCACTGGCCTTGGACTCCCAAAGTGCTGGGATTATAGGCGAGGGTCAGCCAGACAGTCATGAGGACAGAGACCCTGCTTCTGCCTCCAGCTCCCCTGGACCAGGTGGGGCTGCCTACTGGTAAGCCCTGCAGCCCCCTCTCTGGCACCCACCTTTTGAGGCCCACAGAGTTCCCTTACTCCATCCTTTACTGCAAAGTGAAGGCCTGGCACACAGAACCACAGATTTTTGGCAGCTTGGGCAAGTGGTGAGACAGGTGAGAAGAAATCTCCAGTGTTTATTGATTAAAAATCATCCACAATGTTAACATGGAAAATCTGCAGTGTGATCTGTGGTGTGATGGTCCAATTCAGCTTTGCTTGGAAATTGCCTATGACAGGAAATCTTAAAAATCACATCACAGGCCGGGCGCAGTGGCTCAGGCCTGTAATCCCAGCACTTTGAGAAGCCGAGGCAGATGGATCACCTGAGGTCAGGAGTTTGAAACCAGCTTGACCAACATGGTGAAACTCTGTCTCTACTAAAAATACAAAAATTAGCTGGGCTTGGTGGAGGGTGCCTGTAATACCAGCTATTCAGGAGGCTGAGGCAGGAGAATCGCTTGAACCCAGGAGGCAGAAGTTGCAGTGAGCCAAGATCACGCCACTGTACTCCAGCCTGGGTGACAGAGTGAGACTCCAACTCAAAAAAAAAAAAAAAAAAAAAAAAATCACATCACAGTGTTGAAATACTTTCCTTAGGGGCAGTGATCCTTTGAGGGGACAGGGGCTACAGTGTCAGGGGTGAAAGTAGAGAGTGGTAATCAAGTGCAGTTGCCCCGGTTGTTCCTGGAATGGCGATTTTGAGTTGTCTGGCAGATGCTCATGTGTTGACAATGGGTAGGGGGCTCAACAGTGAAGCAGGGAGCTCAGGAGTGAGGTCTGGGCTGCAGGCATATATTTGGGAGTCATCAGCATGACAGAGATGATTTAAAGGGTGAGACAGAAAGAGTCTATGAAGGGAAAGCAAGAAGAGTCTGGCAAGAGGTCCTGGAGCCCTCCTGTGATAAGAGCGGAAAAAGAGGAACAATGAAAGGGGACGACAAGGAAGCATCCAGGAGCAAGGAGAAAAATCAAGAGGGTGTGGTGTCTCGGAAGCAGCATGAAGAAAGTGCTTGGAAGCAGAAAGAGTGAGCCACCGTGTCACACGCTGCCTGCCCAACGATCAGGTAAGATGAGAGGAGACCAAGAATGGCTGCGGGATTTAGCATGTGGGGGTCATTGGTAACTTAGCGAGCAGTTTCGGTAGTGATGGAGGATGGTTTCAGAGAAATTTGGAGAATTGTGGACCTCAAGTACAGTTTATTCTTTAGGGATTTTTTTGCTGCCAAAAAGAGCACTCACTGATGGTGGCAGGGGCAAGCCAAGGAAGAGTTTGTTTTGTTTAAAGATTGTAGAAATAGGCCTGGCGTAGTGGCTCATGCCTGTAATCCCAGCACTTTGGGAGGCCGAGGCGGCCGGATCACTTGAGGTCAGGAGTTCGACACCAGACTGGCCAACATGGTGAAACCCTGTCTCTACTAAAAATCCAAAAATTAGCCAGACATGGTGGTGCACGGCTGTTGTCCCAGCTACTTGGGAAGCTGAGGTGGGAGAATCGCTTGAACCCAGGAGGTGGAGGTTGCAGTGAGCTGAGATTGCACCACTGCCCTCCATCCTGGGCAACAAAGCAAGACTCTGTCTCAAAAAAAAAAAAAAAAAAAAAAAGATTGGAGAAATAACAGCCTTTTGGTATGCTAATAATGATTTAGTAGAACAGGGAAAAATGATGACACAGGATAGGGTAGAATTAGTAGAGCAATATCCTTGAATAGTGGAGAAGGATGTGAATTATTGGCCTTGGATTGGAGCATATAGTCTATGGCAGGGATCAGCAAACTTTTTCTTTTTTCTTTTTTAGACAGGATCTTGCTCTGTTGCCCAGGCTGGAGTGCAGTGGCATAACAATTAAGGCTCACTAGCGCCTCAACCTCTGGGGCTCAAGCGATCCTCATCTCAGCCTCCTGAGTAGCTGGGACTACAGGTATGCACCACCATGCCCAGCTAATTTTTAAATTTTTTGTAGAGATGAGGTCTCCCTATGTTCCCAGGCTAGTCTCAAACTCCTGGGCTCAAGAGAGCCTCCTGCCTAGGCCTCCCAAAGTGCTGGGATTATAGGCGTGCGCCTCCATGCCCACCAACTTTTTCTATAAAGAACCAAATAGCAAATGATTTAGTATTTGTGAGTCATACAATTTCTATTGAAACTACTTTATGGTCCCAGCTCTAAAGCAATATATAGGCAATACAAAATGAATGGACATGGCTGTGTTCCAATAAAACTTTATTTAGGATTGCTGACATTTTAATTTCATATAATTTTCACATGTCATAAAATATATTCGCCTCAGGCTGGGTGTGGTAGCTCACACCTGTAATCCTAGCACTTTGAGAGGCCGAGGCAGGTGGATCATTTGAATTTGAGGTCAGGAGTTCGAGACCAGCTTGGCCAACATGGTGAAACCCCGTCTCTACCAAAAATTCAAAAATTAGCTGGGTGGTAGTGGTGCATGCCTGTAATCCCAGCTACCCGGGAGGCTGAGGCAGGAGAATGGCTTGAGCCTGGGAGGCGGAGGTTGCAGTGAGCCAAGATTGCACCACCGCACTCCAGTCTGGGAGACAGGGTGAGAACCTGTCTCAAAAAGAAAAAAATATATATTCTCCTCTATTTAAAAATGTAAAAACCATCCTTAGCTAGCCAGCTGTACAAACACAGACAATGGGCTGGATTTGGCTCAGTGCCAATAGTTTGCCTCCTCTGATCTACGTCATGGACAAGAAGTTAACATAGATGGGTACAAACAAGTTGGACGGATGTGGTGACGGGAATCAGGAAATTCTCTTGAGTGCTTCGGTTTTCTCAGTGAAGTAGGACCCCGAGGATGGGGACGAGGGAGAAAATACAGAAGATTTGAGGAGATTGGCATAGGCATGAAATACAGAGTGTAAATGGAGTAGGGGAATCTAAGTAGGGCGATTCACCAGGCAGCAGGAAGGCCCTATTCAAGGGCTGCTGTTGTGAATTTAAAGTGAGACCTGCCCAGCAGGGTTGTGCTTTCCCCCAGCCACAGTCTGCTACAATGAGGGGGACACAGAGTTGTCAGGAAGCTGGGCTTTAACCTCAGCTGTGCTTTTGCTGAGGGAGTTTCAAGTCAGAGGGAGCCAAGGAGGTTGGGAGTTAATGTAAGGGAGTGATTATAATGATTGCAGGGTTGCCAGATATAGCAGATAAAAATACAGAATAGTTGGGCACGGTGGCTTGCACCTGTAGCCCTAACTATTCAGGAGGCTGAGGCAGGCGGATTGCTTGAGCCCATGAGTTCAAGTTCAGCCTGGGCATCATAGAACCTGTCTCTCAAAACAAAACACAACAGAATGCTTACTTAAATGTGAATTTCAGACAAACAATAATTTTTTGGTATAAAAATTAGTGTCCCATGGTTAGAAGGGAGAGGACATGAAGCAGGTGAGGGAGTGTTATGAGTTAGAGGATCCATAGATTTGAGGTTCTAGTTGGGGAAAGATTTTTGAAGAGGGCTACCAGGCTACTGGAAAGGCTGATCTGAAATGATAGAAGGTGGGAGGCATGGATCAAACGCTTGACTTTGAAATTATGACCAGTTGCAGTTACTGGTCTTGATAAGGTTTAGGTTCCAACCATGAGGGTGAGTGTGAGGCATTGGGTGGTGGACAAGATCATTGGAGGTAAGGAATTCAAGGAACTGAGGGTTCAGAGGTTCGTCTACATGGATAGTGTATTGATAATACCATAAAATGACTGAAATAACTGCATGCTTATCATATGACCAGGACTGTGTAGGAACACAAAATAAAGATTATTATCAGAGTATTCCAATCTAGGGTGTTCTATGGAAACCACAGAGGCTGGCAAAGTCCTCTAGATTAGGAAGGGCTTTGAACGCTATGCTAAGAAATTTAGTACCACTAGTTTAATAGCGCCCCCCCGTCCTGTAAAGAAAATAGCAAAATCAATTAAATCAGTACATCTCCATCTCATTTGGCATATCTGAATATGAGTGTTTTAAATACTTAAAACGCATTTCTGTTAGTCCCTGAGCCTTTTTATTCCAAAGTTAAAAGTAAGACATTCCGAGTGTGTGGTTCTTGGTTTTATTGCCCTGTGTAATGTAGCTACAGGGGTGTGGAGCATTAACTATATCTCTGTTTTATGTGTGTTATAGAATCATATAAATTGGGATTAGAAAAATTGCAGTGAGTTTTTTTCCAGGCCTTCATAGTCTTCTGGTTGCTTTTTAATTTTTTTTTAAGAAAGTAGGAAATGTTTTCTGCTTTTCCTCCTATTTATTTATTTATCGAGACAGGGTCTCACTCTGTCACTCAGACTGGAGTGCAGTGAGTGACATATCACAGCTCACTGCATCCTCAACCTCCTGATACTCAAGCATTCCTCCTGCCTCAGCCTCCCTAGCGTAGCTGTGACCACAGGTACACGCCACCATACCCAGCTAATTTAAAAAAAAAATTATTTGTAGAGACTGTGTCTCACTGTGTTGCCCAGGCTGGTCTTCAACTCCTGTTATCCTCCCACCTTGGCCTTCCAAAGTGTTGGGATTACAGGCATGAGCCGCCACGCCCAGCCTTTTTTGCTTTTTTGTTTCTAAAACAAATGAGTAAAATCAGACTGAATGAAAAGGGGAAGGTTGAGCCCTTAAAATATGCATTGGATAGGTGTGGTTGGTACTGTAAGGTTGTTCTAAGGAGGGCTAAGGGATAGGTCAGCAAGCCCTTGGTCAGTGACCTGAACAGGGAGAGGTGTAGGTTCAGGCCCCTCAGGAGAGGCAAGGAGCAAGTCAACATTTTTTACTAATTAAGAACTCAGCACTGCTTAAGTGTGCACACTTTCCCCTTCCACATCGTATATACAGGATGTGACTGGGATTTTGAAACAAACTGGAAGTCAAAGGAGGACATGGAGGGGGCTTTAGAGAAGTTAGGTTTCCAAATTACAGTTTGCTCTGCAAGATGTTAGGCTGCCATGTGTGGCCACTTAAGAAAAAGTAGGGCCGTGTGCGGTGGCTCACACCTGTAATCCCAGCACTTTGGGAGGCCAAGGCAGGCGGATCACAAGGTCAGGAGATCGAGACCATCCTGGCTAACACAGTGAAACCCCGTCTTTACTAAAAATACAAAAAAATTAGCCGGGCATGATGGCGGGTGCCTGTAGTCCCAGCTACTTGGGAGGCTGAGGCAGAAGAATGGCGTGAACCGTGGAGGCGGAGCTTCCAGTGAGCCAAGATCACAGCACTGCACTCCAGCCTAGGCAACAGAGCGAGACTCTGTCTCAAAAAAAAAAAAAAGAAAAAAAAAAGAAAGAAAAGAAAAAGAAAAAACGAAAAAAGAAAAAGTAGACCGGGCACAGTGGCTCATGCCTGCAATCCTAGCCCTTTGGGAGGCTGAGGCAGGTGGATCATCTGAGGTCAGGAGTTCGAGACCAGCCTGGCCAAAATGATTAAACACTCTACTGAAAATACAAAAATTAGCCAGGCGTGGTGCGTGCCTGTAATCCCAGCTACTCCAGAGGCTGAGGCAAGAGAATCGCTTGAACTAGGGAAGCAGAGGTTGCAGCGAGCCAAGATTGCTCCATTGCACTCCAGCCTGGGCAACAAAGCAAAACTCTATCTCAAAAAAAGGAAAAGTAATATCCATTGTGGCATCCAATCACAAATGGAAAATTATCTTTCCAACTTATTTCCGTAAGTTATTTGCATAATTATAAGATAAAATAATTTCAGGAAAATGCTACAGACTTACCAGAGGAGCAGAAAACCAAAGTATCTACAGACATTCTTATGGAGCCTGGAGGGGAAGCAAAGCCTTCTTGAAAGGGAACAGGTGACTGTCAAGAACTCTGCAGCCTAATCGTAGGGACTAAGTTCCCAGAGGGCAGAGAAGACGTTTGTGCACAACTGTGTCTTCAATTGCACAGAGCTCCTGGCACAGTTAGGAGGGCTATCTATCTATCTATATGTAATATATGTTATATATATATATGTATGTATATATATATATATATTTTTTTTTTTTTTTGAGACAGGGTCTCACTTTGTCATCCAAGCAGGAGTGCAGTGGCATGATCTCAGCTCACTGCAGCCTTGACCTTCTGGGCTTAAGTGATCCTCCTGACTCAGTCTCCCAAGTAGCTGGGACTACAGAGCACACCACCATGCCTTAGCTAATTTTTAAATCTTTCTAGATATAGGGCCCTCCCTATGTTGTCCAGGCTGGTCTCAAACTCCTGGGCTTCAGCAATCCTCTCACCTCTGCCTCTCAAAGTGCTGGGATTACAGGCACGAGCCACCATGCCTGGCTAATAAACACTTTTTGAGTGAATTAATTAGTACAAAATAGTGAAAGAATACCTTAGGAATCTCCTAGGCTAGCTTTGGCCATTTACCCAGATATTGGCCTTGGGCAAGTTAATTAGCATCTCTGAATCTCGGTTTCCTCATGTGAATGAGACTAATTTGGGCCAACATCTCTTGGCCTTTTGCAAAGATTAAATGACACAGCACCTAACACTTATGAGTAGTGATTGTTCTTGTTACTGATAGGAAAAGAGATGGAGATTGCCAGATTTCACCCATGTTCAGGGAGAGGGCCCTTCCCTACAGTCTTGGCCTTCACTTTTAGCTCCTGGGTTTCTTCTGCTTCTCCTTTTTTTTTTCCTGTTTAGAGGCCTCTTGCTCCTCATCCATCTCCTTGGCTTGCTTCTCTTGTTGTTTCAGGGGCTTCTTCTTCCTGCCTTCGAGGCTGGACATGGCACCTATCACCCGTTCCCCAGGCCCTGCCATTGGAAATCAGAATTTTTTTTTTTTAAGGAAAACCTTGAAAAATTTTGGGAATCTTGGAACCTAGGAGAAAATTTTCCCAGTAAAGTTTATTATTTATTTTCTATCATATGTCAACTCATATGGAAGACAGTTTTATATACATTATCTCATCTGATATTAGAAAAAATCCTTGGGGATAGGCACCATTCTAAAAAAATGTAACATATGCAAAAGGCTAACCAGGGCCGGGTGCAGTGGCTCATGCCTGTAATCCCAGCACTTTGTGAGGCCGAGGCGGGCGGATCATGAGGTCAGGAGATCGAGACCATCCTGGCCAACATGGTGAAGCCCCGTCCCTACTAAAAATACTAAAATTAGCCGAGCATGGTGGCACATGCCTGTAGTCCCAGCTACTCGGGAGGCTGAGGCACAAGAATCGCTTGAACCCGGGAGGTGGAAGTTGCAGTGAGCCGAGATCATGCCACTGCACTCCAGCCTGGTGACAGAGCAAGATTCTGTCTAGAAAAAAAAAAAGAAAGAAAAAGAAAAGGCTAACCAGAAGCAGGCTAAGTGATGGATGGAAGAGGATTTCAAACCCAGACTGCCTGATACTAAAACCCATACTATTTCTACTATATCAAAATGTAGGCTAATATCTTAGAATATTAAAGTTAGAGTTGGCTTATGAGGTTTAATTTAACCTCCCTCTCAGTGCCCATATCTTCTCAGTAATATTTATTTCTAGATTTGGGACAATAGTTGTACCTCTTAAGACAGTCCAATTCATTTTGAATGGAGCTGGTTACTCAAAAGTTCTTCTTTCCAAAAAAATTGAATCAGTTTCTATCAATTTCATGCTTTTGACACTGGGGCTGCTCTCCGGAGCTGCACAGAGGAAACCTAGTACCAGCCCAAAGGTGAGGTTATGTCCTAGTGATGACTCCCTGCAGACATGTGTGAAAGTTACAGCCTTGCACACAGTGGACACTCAGAAAATGCTTGCTGCATTGAATCTAGCTTTGTCCTTTCTTGCAGTGATTACTAACAAACAAAATAGCTCCCATTTCAATCATGCCAAGGTCACTGCTGCTATTGTGCTATGTGAGATGCTGGCTCTGAGCCCTGACCTGAAAACCCTCTGGGAAGATTGATTTAGTCTCTCATTACTTTGTTCAGTCAAGAAGTGTTTATTGAGTGCCCAACTATGTACCAGGCACTGTTGTAAGTGTTGGGCCCATATTGCCAAACAAAATAGACACCTTCCCTTGCAGAGCTTATCTTCTAGTGTGAGAAAACAGAGATCACATCATGAATATACACTCTTTTAGAAGGTGCTAAATGCTAGAGGGAGAAATAGGATGCGTAAGAGGAATTAGGAGTGTCAGAAGGGGACGTGTGGTGGCTATCATTTAAACAGGTTGACCACGTGAGCAAAGATGACAAGACGTGAAGAAGGCAGCTCTATGGATATTGGGGGAAAGAGCAGTGGAGACAGAGGGAACAGGCGGTGCAGAGTGTCAGGCATGCCCCCTGGATGGAGCAGAGTGAGCCAGGCAGAGGGTAGCTGAAGGCATGATCAGAGAGATGATCTGAGAAATGTGGTCTCTGGCTGTATAGCCCAATACAGTCATCTCTGGCCACAGATGGCTCTCAGCACTTGAAATGCGGCTGGTCCAAATTGACGTGGGCTGCATGATTTTTATTTTTTTATTTTTATTTATTTTATTTTTTTTTTAGATGGAGTCTCTCTCTCTGTCACCCAGGCTGCCGTGCAGTGGCACGATCTCGGCTCATTGCAACCTCCACCTCCCAGGTTCAAGCAATTCTCCTGCCTTGGCCTCCCAAGTAGCTGGGACTACAGGCACATGCCACCACACCCAGCTAATTTTTGTATTTTTAATAGAGATGGGGTTTCACATTTTGGCCAGGCTGGTATCGAACTCCTGACCTCAGGTGATCCACCCACCTCAGCCTCCCAAAGTGCTAAGATTACAGGTGTGAGCCACTGCGCCTAGCCTGGCTGCATGATTAAATAATACACCATGTTTCAAAGACTTGGAATGAGAATTAGTTGTAATTTTTCTCAATTTTAATTTTGATTCCATGTCAAAATAATGTTTTAGCGATATTGGGTTAAATGAATATATTATTAAAATTCATTTCATCTGTTTATTTTTACTTTTCCATTGTGACTCCTGGGAAATGTAAAATGCCCTGTTTTGATTAGACTTTGTTGGTCTAGAATCTTGCATGCCTTTCAAGGATTTTGGCTTTTATTCTGACTAATGTGGGGAGCCCATAGATAGTTTTGAGCAAAGGAGTGACGTGGTCTGGCCTTTTTAAAAGAGATCACTCTGGGTGCTCAATTGACAACAAATTGGAGGAGATATAGGAAGACCACCTAGGAGGCTATTGAGTAATCCAAGGGAGACATATTGATGGCTTAACCCAGAATGGTAGTGGGTGGAGGTGGTGAGACATGGTAAGAATCCATATATATATATATATGTGTGTGTGTATATATATACACATATATATGTGTATGTATATACGTATATATATACGTATACATATATTTTTTTTTGAGATGGAATCTCGCTCTGTCACCTAGGCTGGAGTGCAGAAGCGTGATCTCGGCTCACTGCAACCTCACTGCATCCTGGGTTCAAGCAATTCTCCTGTCTCAGCCTCCTGAGTAGCTGAGACAACAAGTGCATGCCACCACACCTGGCTAATTTTTGTATTTTTAGTAGAGACGGGGTTTCATCATATTGGTCGAGCTGGTCTCGAACTCCTGACCTCAGGTGATCCACCCACCTCACCCTCCCAAAATGCTGGGATTACAGGCATGAGCCACCATGCCCGGCCTAATTTTTGTATTTTTAGCAGAGACAGGGATTCACCATATTGGTCAGGCAGGTCTCAAACTCCTGACCTCAGGTGATCCACCTGCTTCAGCCTCCCAAAGTACTGGGATTACAGGCATGAGCCACCACACCCAGCTTGAATCCCAATATGTTTTAAAGGTAGCCAGCAGGATTTCCTGAGGGAGCTGATATGGAGTGTGAGAGAAATAAAGTGGTCACTGATGCCTGCAGTGATTTTGGCCTGAGAGCCTGAAAGGATGGGTAGCCATTAACTGAGACAGGAAGACTGTGGGCAGAGCAGGGGAATATGAGGATAACAGTTTGGGGGCCGATTAAATGGTCATACAGAGAAGTTGAACAGTTAGGTGTCAGAGTATGGAGCTCAGGGGAGAAGTCTGAGCTAGAGGTATAAATAAGTGCAAGGACCATGCCTTAGAGAACTTGGTAAGGATCGATTGGGGAGAAAAGGCAGACTCCACAAAGAACTAAGAGGGGAGGAGAAGCCAGTTGATGGTGCCCTGAGGGTCGGTGAAGTGAGGAGCTAGCAATCAAGTGCTGTTTATAGATAAAGTGAAGATGAGGACAGGGTTGACTAATGGATGTAAGTGATGCAGTGGCCAAGAGAAGTTCCTTTGGAATGGTCTGAGCAAAAGCTGATTACAGTGGGTGTAGCCGAGAATAGCAGGGAAGGCTTTGGAGTTGGTGAATATCAGCAAGTATGGAAAACCCCAGGAATTTTACTGGAAAAAATAACAGAAATAGGGTCATAGCTGATAGAAAATTGGGGCCCAAGAGGAATGATAAATAATGATGGGATAGATAACAGCAGGATTCTGTGCTAATAGGAATAATCTAGTAGAGAAAGGAAAATTGATGATGTGGGGAAAAAGGTGGTGAAAATTTTCTGGAGTCATGTTTCCGTGGAAGTGAGAAGGGATTTTACCTAGAGCACAGGAAGGGTTGCCCTTAGGAGCCAGGACAGTTCACCTACCTTCACTGGCAGGAAGGCCGACCTGTGGTCGTGGTAGGGCGCTGTGAAGTTCCATCTATCTGCTTTGTTTTCTCAGTGAACTGAAAGCAAGGCCATGAGCAGAGTGAGGTGTCGGAGCTTAGCTGAGTGAGTTGCAAGTGTGAAACAGTGTGAGAATGAACGGATGGCGGGGATACGGGGTAACATTCATGGACATGGGTTTAAAGTGATGACCCAGGATTGTGGTACCTGCAAAGGTGTTGAGGGTGCATTCAAGAGAGTGATCTTAATGACTGACATAGAGTCAACTCACTCAAACAAATATTTGCTGAGTGCTTATCACAGCAGCAATATATTATAATAAAAACTGCTTTTTAGGCTGAGTTGCTACACTTCAGTGTGTGTTCCTGCACTGCCTCCCGATGGCCCTAACAGGAACTGCGGCTCAGGCTCCACCCGACCCGGGACAGGGCTGCCATCTCCCGGCCAGTCCCTGCTACTGCAAGTACAGCAGGCTCACAGGCGCTGCTGGACTTTCTCAGTGCCCTGGATAGTGACTGGTAGAAAAGATGACCCAGCCGAAGGCTAGTCCTGTGTGGCCATTACCTCTGCCCTTGCCTACCCTTCACTTTTCCATTCTTATTCTATTTTACTTATTTTTAAAATAAGTTTTTAATAGAAATTTCTTTTCTCTTATTTTATTTCATTTTTTTAGAGACGGGGGCCTTGCCATGTTGCCCAGGCTGGACTTAAACTCTTGAGCTCAAGCTATCCTCCCGCTTCAGTTTCCCAAGTGACTTGGATTATGGGCACAGCTGCCATACCTGGTTCCCTTCTTATTCTCAGTAACAAGCAAATTACCCCCTACTAAGGGGTGTTCCTTTCCTGAGAAATTTCCCATCTTAGCAGACAACTCTAAATATCAAAAAGCCCTCGAGAACCAATGAAATGAAATTGTCATTGAATTTCAAGCATCTGTGGAATACAAATGCAGGAAATATTTTAGATGCAAGGGTCCACACTACCCCCAATATCCTACCCTGTAGATAGGGTACCACACTCAGGGTAATGAGTTTTGTGCTCTTCTGTCACACATCCCATTAGATGTTAATTGAGAATCCATGATGCTCTAGGCTCTGGATAATGTAGGCATTGCCCAGTGATTTGGTTTCGGAAACCTCAAATATTCCCCACTCTTCACACTTATTTCCTGTGTTGATTAAAATTTTTACAATTAGTCGTTTTAGTATAGAAGTATTGGAGCCCTTGAAAAATTAAGTAAATTGGCTGGGCGCAGTGGCTCATGCCTGTAATCCCAGCACTTTAGGAAGCCGAGGTGGGCGGATCACCTGAGGTCAGGAGTTCGAGACCAGCCTGACTAACATGGTAAAACCCTGTCTCTACTAAAAATACAAAACTTAGCCAGGCGTAGTAGGAGGCCCCTGTAATCCCAGCTACTCAGGAGGCTGAGGCAGGAGAATCGCTTGAACTCGGGAGGCAGAGGTTGCAGCGTGCCGAAATTGTGACTTTGCACTCCAGCCTGGGCGACAGAGCGAGACTCTGTTTCAAAAAAAGAAAAAGAAAAAGAAAAGAAAAATTAAGTAAATTATCTGATAGGGCTAGACAATATATCAGGCTTTATTTTGCTAATATATCAAATTAGTTACCTGACACTACAGCCCAAAAGAGACAGAGCTGCAAGTGGGCAAATATTTTTCAGTTATTATTTATTTTTATCAAAGCAATACCTGCATGTAAATTCAAGTAGTGAAAAAGGCTTGTCATGAAAAACTGCAGATAGCTAACTGCCTTTTCTTTTTTTTTCTTTTTTTTTTTTTTGAGACGGAGTTTCACTCTTCTTGCCCAGGCTGGAGTACAATGGTGTGATCTTGGCTCACTGCAGTCTCTGCCTCCCAGGCTCAAGTGATTCTCCTGCCTCAGCCTCCTGAGTAGCTGGGATTACAGGCATGCACCACCACACCCAGCTATTTTTTGTATTTTTAGTAGAGATGAGGTTTCACCATGTTGATCAGGCTGGTCTCGAACTCCTGACCTCAGGTGATCCTCCCGCCTCGGCCTCCCAAAGTGCTGGGATTACAGGCATAAGCCACCACGCCTGGCCAGCTAACTGCCTTTTCTTATCTCGTAGCCCTACACCCACAGAAAATTATCCTTATCTCTTTTAGGAATTTCCCTAAGCATTTATCTCCGTGTTTCTGAATAATATGCTCACATTGTGTTTCTCAATTTGTTAGTTTTAGACTTTACTGATTCATTTGCCCCTCCCAAGGTAATTACATAAATATTTTTGTTAGTTAGTGGTTGGCATTTACACTACTTTGACAAATATTGTTCATTGCTAAGATACGATTCTTTGTTTTTCCTGGAATTAATAATTGCCTCATTTTTTCATTTACCTGCTTTTCAATGTATAATTAATTTAATTTTGTGACTCTCTGACACACACTGAGCAATGATCTTCCTTCCCTCCTTCCTTCCTTCCTTTTCTTCTTTCTCTCTCTCTTTTTTTTTTTTTTTTTTTTTTTTTTTGTGAGATAGAGTCTTACTCTGTTGCCCAGGCTCAACGTCCTAGGCTCAGGTGATCCTCCCACCCCAGTCTC
Organism: Pongo abelii; assembly: GCF_028885655.2. NCBI lineage: Eukaryota > Metazoa > Chordata > Mammalia > Primates > Hominidae > Pongo > Pongo abelii. The sequence goes on along the minus strand of NC_071990.2, from coordinate 53,648,924 downwards.
CCAAGTAGCTGGGACTACAGGCATGCATCACCATGCCCTACACTGTTTTGTATTTTTTTTTTTTTTTTTTAATGGAGTCTCACTCTGTTGCCTAGGCTGGAGTGCAGTGGTGCAATCTCAGCTCACTGCAACCTCTGGCTTGTGGGTTCAAGCAATTCTTCCTGCCTCAGCCTCCCGAGTAGCTGGGATTACAGGCATCCGCCACCACGCCCGGCTAACTTTTGTATTTTTTAGTAGAGACAGGGTTTTGCCATGTTGGCCAGACTGGTCTTGAACTGACCTCAGGTGATCCACCCGCCTTGGCCTCCCGAAGTGCTGGGATTACAGGCATGCACCACCATGCCCAGCTAATTTTTGTATTTTTAGTAGAGATGGAGTTTTACCATGTTGTCCACGCTGGTCTTGAACTCCTGATCTCAGGTGATCCACCCACCTCAGCCTCCCAAAGTGCTGGGATTACAGGCATGAGCCACTGCACCTAGCCAAGTTTTGTATTTTTTGTAGAGACAGGGTATCACTATGTTGCACAGGCTGGTCTCAAACTCCTGGGATCAAGCAATCCACCAGCCGCACGCTCCCACAGTGCTAAGATTACAGGAATGAGCTACCATGCCCAGCAATAATATTTTCTATATTCACAAAGCTTTGCTTTCCATTTTTTTTCTTATATGTACTTCTGTACTGGTCAGAGTTCTCCAGGGAAACAGAACTAAGGGAGTATGTGTTGTGGGAAGGGGGAGCAGTGTGAGGGTGTGTGGGGGCGGTGGAGAGAGAGGGGAATTCAGTTTGAAGAATTGGCTCACATGATTGTGCAGGCTGGCAAGTCCAAAATCTGCAGGGCAGGCTAGCAGGCTGGAGACCCAGGGAAGAGCACCTGCTGCAGCTTCAGTCCAAAGGCAGTCTAGAGGCAGAATTTCTGTTTCTTTGAGGGTCGTCAGTCTCTGAAGGCTCTTAGGGCCTTCAACTGATTGAATGAGACCACGTGATGGAGGGTAATCTGCTTTACTTAAAGTCTACTGATTTAAATGTTACTCTCATCTAAAAATACCTTCACAGCAATGTCTAGACTGGTGTTTGACCAAATATCTAGGTATCATGGCCTAGCCAAGTTGACATGTAAAATTAATCATCATAGCTTAAAAAAAATTAACCATCATGACCTCTCTCCCAGATTCTTTGTTCATGAATATGGCCTTCTGCATTCCTGCCCTGCTGGAACATCTTGAGCTTTTCTTCCTTGCTCTCTGGAATGCTTTCTTTTCATTCACTTGCCCCCATTTTGGTGGAACATATCCTCCAGTAGCTTCCAGTGCACAGAAAGTGAATTTTCAAAGCCGCTGTATGTTTCAAAATGTTTTTATTCTTCCCTCACACTTAACTGACATGGGTCACTCCAGAATCATGGCTCACTCTAGCAGCTCTGGGTTGAACATACTTTTCCCTTGGAATTTTGGAAGCATTACGCCATTTTCTTCTTGTTTTCTGAAGTTGATGCTTTTGAACAATCCAGTGAAATTCTGATTTCCCACCTTTTGCTTATAATTTCCTGTTTCTCTCTGGGAGTTTAAGAATGTTTTCTCTTGATTCCCAGTGTCCTGAACTTTCACAGTGACATGTCCAGGGCAGGTCTTTTTTCACTTACTGTGTTGAGCACTCAGTAGAATTTTCATTCTGGAGTCTCATGTCCATCAAGAAAATGTCTTGTATCACTTTATTCATTTCTTTTTCCACTTTCAATGATTTCGTTTTCTGGCAGCTTTTAATTTCAGCTGAGTGGACTTTCTGCCCTGATTCTCCAAATTTGTTTTCTGTGTTTCTTCCCTCTGACTTTTTTTTTTTTTTTTTTGAGATGGAATCTTGCTCTGTCTCCCAGGCTGGAGTGCAGTGGTGTGATTTCGGCTCACTGCAATCTCCACCTCCCGGGTTCAAGCAGTTCTCCTGCCTCAGCGTCCCAAGTAGCTGGGATTACAGGCGCCCGCCACCATGCCCAGCTAATTTTTGTATTTTCATTAGAGACAGGGTTTCACCATGATGGCCAGGCTGGTCTCGAGCTCCTGACCTCATGATCCGCCTGCCTCGGCCTCCCAAAGTGCTTGGATTACAGGCGTGAACCACCGTGCCCAGCCCCCTTTGACTTTTTATTTAATCTTCCAGTTGGTGGAATTCCCTGATTTAATTTTCCTACTTACTATGAATTTTTTATTTACACTCTTATATTTACAGTTTCCCAGAACCCTTTCTTGGTTTCTGATGTTTTGTGGGTTTTTTTCCCCTGTTGTATCTCAGTTGCTCCATTCTCAAGGACCTTAGTGACATCATTGCTGCATCTTCTTGCAATATTTCTCTTTCCTCCAAGGTGTAGTTAGTTGGTTGATTTTAAATCTCTTTTATGTTGGAGACTTTTCCCAAATGTGTAGTCTTCCTTGACTGTCTGTTCCTATTTAAGACAGTGAGGTCATTTTTTAATAAGCAGATTTGAAGTTCTATTTGGGACTTACTGATGGGTTATTGGGTTCCCTATTAGGGAATCAATTAGTGAGCCACCATTTTCATGGGGCAGCCCTAAGCTATTTGTAGTTCTTATTTCTAAGGCCATTCCATTTTTGCAGAAAAGAAGGATCATTCGTTTCCTACAGCCAGCAGTGGTGTCCAGGGCAGGCTTTACCCCTGATCTTCTGAGGACAGGACGAGGAAAAGAACTGTGGTCCCCACAGTTTATTAGGAGACTTTGATCATGCTGAATTCAGTCTGGTGCTCATCCCAACCTTCTCTTTTATGGGGGTGAGGTGGGGATGGAGTCTTGCTCTGTTGCCCGGGCTGGAGTGCAGTGGCGCGATCTTGGCTCACTGCAACCTCCGCCTCCCAGGTTCAAGCGATTCTCCTGCCTCAGCCTCCCGAGTAGCTGGGATTACAGGCACCCGCCACCATGCCCAGTTAATTTTTGTAAATTTTTAGTAAAGACAGGGTTTCACTAAGTTGGCCAGGCTGGTCTCGAACTCCTGACCTCATGATCTGGCTGCCTCGGCCTCCCAAAGTGCTGGGATTACACGCATAAGCCACCATGCCTGGCCTTCCCTGTTCTTTATGTCCCTAAATTCGGAACTTTTCCAAATCCAAAGCTTTGGTTATTCAGCTCCCCAAGAGAACAATCCTCAGATCTCATACGGGTAGGGGAGGGACTATTGTCTTATGAGTGGATACAGGAGAATGACCCAACTGCTCAGCCCTTCAACATTCAGCCAGTGCTTTAGTTTCATGTAAGTCTCCTTTGTGGTACTTGGGAAATCCAGGCACTAAGTCTGTGAGCCAACTGGCTTTCTTCTCTTTCATATCTACCTCTGTTTACGTTGTAACATTCTCCCTTGTTAAGCTAGTTCCTCTGATGCCTACTTTGTCTTTCAAAAATTCATTGAAATCTTTCTTCCACTGTGATCCTCTAGCCTCTTTTGGGCGGGGGGGTGGGGCTTAACACTATTTTTTTAGAAATTAGATTCAAGGGGCACATGTGCAGGTTTGTTACATGTGCAGTTACATTGCATGATGCTGCAGTTTGGGCCTCTGTTGATCCCATCACCCAGGTAGTGAACATAGTACCTGATAGGTAGTTTTTCAGCCCTTTCTCTCCTCCCACCCTCCCCTCTTTTGGAGTCAGTCCTCAGTATCTGTTGCTGTCATTTTTTTTTTTTTTTTTTTTTTTTTTTGAGATGGAGTCTCACTCTGTCACCCAGGCTGGAGTGCAGTGGTGTGTTCTCGGCTCACTACAACCTCCGCCTCCTGGGTTCAAGTGATTTCTGGATAATTTTTGTTTTTTTAGTAGAGGCAGGATTTCACCATATTGGTCAGGCTGGTCTTGAACTCCTAATCTCAGGTGATCCACCTGCCTTGGCCTCCCAACGTGCTGGGATTATAGGCGTGAGCCACTGCACCAGCCTATTGCTGCCATCTTGGTGTCCATGTGTACTCAATGTTTAGCTTCCACTTATAAGTGAGAATATGCAGTATTTCGTTTCTGTTTCTGCATTAATTCATGTATAATAATGGCCTCCAGCTGCATCCATGTGGCTGCAAAGAATATAATTTCATTGTTTTTTATGGCTGTGTATTATTCTATGGTGTATATGTATCACTTTTTAAAAAATACAACCCACCATTGATGGGCACTTGGGTTGATGCCATGTGTTTGCTACTGTGAATAGTGCTGCCATAAACATATATAAGTGCAGGTTCCTTTTTGGTAGAACAATTTATTTTCCTTTGGTTATATACCCAGTAATGAGGCTGCTGAGTCAAATGGTAATTCTATTTTTAGTTCTTTAAGAAGTCTCCAAACTGCTTTCTACAAGGGCTAAACTAATTTACATTCCTCTCAGCAGTATATAAACATTTCCTTTTCTCTGCAACCTTGCCAACATCTGTTATTTTCTGACTTTTTAATAATAGCCATTCTGACTGGTGTGAGATGATATCTCATTGTGGGTTTTCTTTGTTGATTTTTGCTTTGTAGTGATTGGATTTCATTATGTTGACCAGGCTGATCTCGAACTCCTGGCCTCAAGTGATCAACCTGCCTTGGCCTCCCAAAGTGCTGGGATTGCAGGTGTGAGCCACCGTGCTTGGCCTCATTGTGGTTTTGATTTGTAACTCTCGATTAGTGAAAGATGTCAAGCATTTTTTCATGTTTGTTGGCCACTTGTATGTCTTTTTTTTTTTTTTTTTTCAGATGGAGTCTTGCTGTGTCACCCAGGCTGGAGTGATATCGGCTCTCTGCAACCTCCACCTCCCAGGTTCAAGCAATTCTCCTGCCTCAGCTTCCCAAGTAGCTGGGATTACAGGCATGTGCCACCACACCCGGCTAATTTTTGTATTTTTAGTAGAGACGGGGTTTCACCATGTTGGCTGGGCTGGTCTTGAACTCCTAACCTCAAGTGATCCACCACTTCAGCCACCCAAAGCGCTGAGGTTACAGGCATAAGCCACCATGCCCGGCCTGTATGTCTTCTTTTGAGAAGTGTCTGTTTATGTTCTTTGCCCACTCTTTAATGGGGTTATTTTGGTTTTCTCTTATTGGTTTGTTTAAGTTCCTAGATTCTGGATATTTGTCATTAGATGAATAGTTTGCAAATATTTTCTCCCATTCTGTAGGTTATCTGTTTGCTCTGTTAATTTTTTTTTTCTGTGCAGAAGTTTAATTAGGTCCTAATTATCAATTTTTGTTTTTATTGCATTTGCTTTTGAGAGCTTAGTCATAAATTCTTTGTCTAGGCCAATCTCCAGAAGAGTATTTCCTAGGTTTTATTCTAGGATTTTTATAGTTTGAGGTCTTGCATTTAAGTCTTTAATCCATCTTGAGTTAATTTGTGTATATGGTGATAGGTAAAAGTCCAGTTTCATTCTTCTTCATATGGTTAGCCAGTTTTCTCAGCACCACTTATTGAATAGGGTATCCTTTCCCTTAGTGATTATTTTTGTTGACTTCATCAAAGATCAATTGGTTGTGGGCGTTTGGCTTTTTTTCTGTGTTCTCTATTCTGTTCCATTGGTTTGTGTGTCTATTTTTGTACCATGCAGTTTTGGTTACTATAGCCTTGTAGTATAGTTTGAAGTCAAGTAATGTGATGCCTCCAGCTTTGCTCTTTTTGCTTTGGATTGCTTTGACTATTCATGTTATTTTTTTAGTTCCATATGAGTTTTATTATTTTTTTTCTAATTCTGTGAAAAACTGTGGTTGAGCCTGGTGGCAAACACCTGTAATCTCAGCACTTTGAGTGGCTGAGGTGAAAGAACCACTTGACCCTAAGAGTACAAAACCAGCTGGGCAACATTTTGTAGAGACTTCGTCTCTACAAAAAAAAAAAAAATTGTTGGCCAGGTGCAATGGCTCACGCCTGTAATCCCAGCACTTTGGGAGGCCGAGGCGGGCGGATCACAAGGTCAGGAGTTCGAGACCAGCCTGGCTAACATGGTGAAACCCCATTTCTACTAAAAATACCAAAATTAGTCCGGCGTAGTAGCGGATGCCTGTAATCCCAGCTACTCGGGAGGCTGAGACAGGAGAATTGCTTGAACCCAGGAGGCAGAGGTTGCAGTGAGCTGAGATCGTGCCATTGCACTCCAGCCTGGGCAACAAACCAAGACTCTGTCTCAAAAAAAAAAAATTGTTAAATTAGTTGGGTGTGGTGGCATGCACCTTAGTCCTAGCTACTCAGGAGGATGAGGAGAGAAGATTGCTTGAGCAAGGGAGGTTGAGGCTGCAGTGAGTTATGATCACGCTACTGCACTCTGGTCTGGGCAACAGAGCAAGTCTCTGTCTCAAAAAAACTTATGTTGGTAATGTGATTGGAATGACATTGAATCTGTAGATTGCTTTGGGGATATGGACATTTTAACAATATTGATTCTTCCACTCCATGAACATGGAAGGGCTTTTCCATTCATTTGTGTGATTTTATTGTGGCTATTGTAAATGGGATTGCTTTCTTGATTTGGTTCTCAGCTTGAATGTTATTGGTGTATAGAAATGCTGCTGATTTTTGTATGTTAATTTTGTATTCTGAGGCTTTACTAAAGTTGTTTTTCATGTCTAGGAGTCTTTTGGCAGAGTCTTTAGGGCTTTCTGGGTATCAAATTATATAATCAGTGGAGAGAGATAGTTTGACTTCCTCTTTTCCAATGTGGATTCCCTTTATTTTTATCTCTTGCCTGACTGCTCTGGCTAGGACTTCAAGTACTATATTGAATAGGAATGGTGACAGTGGGCATGCTTATCTTGTTCCAGTTCTTAGGGGGAATACCTCTAACTTTTGCCTGATCAGTGTGATGCCTAACACTATTTTACACTGTTTTACAGTTACTCTAGCAGGGTTTTGGGAAGGAGGGGAAATAAATGTGTGTGAACAATCTGTCATTTTTAACCAGAAGTTCTAAGTAGGCAAGTTTTCATGAGGAAACAGAGGGTGAGGCTTTATCTGGAAAGAGGGCTCAGATGGTGCATCGGAGGGCTGGGCATACTGGGCAGCTTGAAAGTATAGAGCCCCTGGGTAGAGCTGAGAAAGGTGCCTTCCAAGGATCTGCAGAGAGGAAACCCAAGAAGGCTGGAGCACTCAAGGAGCACTCATAATTTTGTTCTAGGTAATCCTGCTTGAACTAATCATCATACCTATAATCAATTTAATATCTACCTTTTCTAAACTAAGCACAAGAATCAAAGAGCAATCAATGTTCTTCCTATCAAACCTATATAACCCCCTCCTTTCCTTGTCCCTTTTTGTTGGTTTTCTCTCATTTTGCAAGGTCTTTCACAAAAGTTGAGGTCACTTTATTATTTTCTAAATATTTGTTAGTAGGCCTGATCTCACATAGACATACCTTCATATTTGAAAATAAGTATTTGCTCTCAGGGAAACTGTCACATAAAATTGTATGATCACTGTGTGCAGAGGTTCACGTCTGTAATTCCAGCACTTTGGGAGGCCAAGATGGGTGGATCACTTGAGGTCGGGAGTTCAAGACCAGCCTGGCCAACAAGGATGAAACACCATCTCTACTGAAAATACAAAAATTAGCTGGGTGTGGTGGCACATGCCTGTAATCCCAGCTACTCAGGAGACTGAGGCAGGAGAATCGCTTGAACCCGGGAGGCAGTGGTTGCAGTGAGCCGAAATCACACCACTGCACTCCAGCCTGGGTGACAAAGTGAGACTGTCACACACAAAAAAATATTTCGTGATCAGAAGGACCTTAAGATGTTGTCTAACTTATATTTCTGTGTCTTAAGATGAAATTATACTTAGGAAGTGACTTCACATGCTCATTCACAACTGCTGAGAGATGGGGAAACAGAGGGACAGAGCTGGGAATGGCATTACAAACCTCTGTTGGTGTCCCTGCTCTCACATTGCCTGGAAATGAGCTAATGGCTGAGATCCTCAGCTTCTTTGTCCATAAGATTGCACAAATACTTGCCCTGCCCATTTTGTCAGGTTGTCGTAAAATCAAATGTGGTAATTTAGATGAAGATATTTCTTAATTGTACGCTATGCTGGTGTATTTATAGATAAGTTAATGGTGTTTTCCAGGAACTTTGCAAGGTGTAATATGGAATGTGCAGTTAAAAGTTGTACAGTCTCTGACCTTATGAAACTTACAATTTAGTAACATCCCTTTAGAGAGAAAAACAACAGACAAAAATCTGGCTTCATTTTTTTTTAAACACTGGAATTTCCTTTTCAAACTTGAAATAACTCAGTGCATACTTCTCTGATTCATGCCTACTGCCATTAACTCTATTTTGTTTTTTTCTTTACCTGTGTACAGCACATTATATTAGGACTAGATTGTATTTCCTTTACCTGTGTACAGCACATTATGTTAGTACTAGATTGTACTTCCAACAGTTTTCAGGAGTTGCTGTAATCTGCAAATGAAGGTTTAAAAAAATTAAATGCAGTACAAACAACCCAAATGTTCATCCATGGGTGACTGGATAAACTAAATGTGGTATATACATACAATGGGATGTTATTCAACCTTAATAAAGAAGAAAATTCTGATACCTGCTACAAGCATGGATGGACCTCAAGGGCATTATGTTAAATGAAATAAGCCAGTCACAAAAACACAAATACTATATGATTCTGATTATATGAGGAACCTACAGGCATAAAGTAGAATGATGGTTGTCAGGGGCTGGGAGGAAAGGGGAGTTAATATTTAATGGACAGAATTTCAGTTTTACAGATGAAAAGAGTTCTGGAGATAGACGGTGTTGATGGTTGCACAGCAATGTGAATGTGCTCATTGTTACCAAACTTAAAAATGTTTAACATAGTAAGTTTTATGTGATTTTTATTTTGCCACTTAAAAAAAAAGAACGAAGTACTGATACATGCTACAACATGGGTGAGCTTTAAATACATTCTGCTCAGTGAAATAAGCCAGATGCAAAAGATCACATATTATATAATCCACTTATACGAGATACCTAGAATAGGCAAATTCATAGAGACAGAAAGTAGAATAGTGGTTCCCAGGGGCTGGGGACAAGGGGGAAGTGAGAGGTTGAGAGTTATTATTAATGGGTACAGAGTTTCAGTTTGGGCTGATAAAAAAGTTCTAGAGATGGATGGTGGTGATAGTTGTACATCAATGTGAGTGTAATTACCGCCGCTGAACTGCCACTTAAAAACGTTTAAAAGAGTAAATTTTATGTTGTGTATATTTTACCGTAATAAAAAATGAAGAAAAAGCTTAGAAATAAAATCAAGTGGCTGGACGCAGTGGCTCATGACTGTAATCCCAACACTTTGGGAGGCCGAGGTGGGTGCATCATCTGAGGTCAGGAGTTCGAGACCAGCCTGGCCAACATGGCGAAACCCCGTCTCTACTAAAAATACAAAAATTAGCTGGGTGTGGTGTCATGCGCCTGTAATCCCAGCTACTCGTGAGGCTGAGGCAGGAGAATTGCTTGAATCCAGGAGACGGAGGTTGCAGTGAGCCGAGATCACGCCAATGTATTCATCTGGGCAACAGAGCGAGACTCCAGGAAAAAAAAAAAAGAAAGAAGGAAAGAAAGAAAGAAAAAGAAAGAAAATGAAGTGTGCATGACATCTGTTATACAACACTCAGTACACTTGTGGGATGTGTTGAATTGCATTGGATTCCTACATAGCAGCTTTTCAAGTGATTTCAAGGCTGAAATTATTCTCAAGCCTGAGTTTTCTGGACAAAATTTGAAGAAGTTAAAGAAAAGGTGACTAAAATTGCTTTCAATAAATCCTAAATTCCAAATATTACATTAGAGAAAATGGCAAAATCATAGGGACTACACTTTCAAGAGGAGAGTCCATCTCAGTTGAATTATATTCCTAGCCTTCTAAATGACTGGAATTTTTGGTAAATGACAGCCCTTCCACTAGGAGGGATCTTGGGCAATCATCCGATCCAGCCCATGCCTTCAGGCTGGTAAGAGATCATCAGCTCATTTTCCAGATTAAGCAATCCTAGTGCCCAGAGAGGTAAAGTCACCTGTCTCAAGTCACACAGCAAGTGGGGGACTGGCATCCAGACTTCAGGGCTCCTGCCTCCCAAGACTTGTGCTTTTTTTCTGTTGTCTTGCTCTGTTTTATGTAACTTCTTTGGATCTCTATTTTTCTACCACATTCTAGAGTTAAAATATTAGCTATTCTAATCATTGTGTAAAAATTCTTTGAGTGTCCCAGGCAGTTGCTTATCTAGGTAAAGGTGAGTGATCAAAAAGCTTTTACAGGGGAGATGTCGTAGTTATCTGGAATCCAGTCCTAGATCCAGAGTATAAACACAGAAATCTGAGCATGTGATCTGGATGAACTGGTTAATCTTTCTAAATCTCAGGCTCTTCATCTGTTTCAAAACATGCCCAACTAAAATATTTTTGGGAGAGTTGAATGAAATTTGTGAATGTATTTTGTAAAGCATAAAGCAATGGTGTGGTCCAGGGAGTCTTGGGGCTCCCCAGACCCTTGCAGGAGATTTCCGAGATCAAAACTTTTTTTTTTTTTTGAGATGGAATCTCGCTCTGTTGCCCAGGCTGGAGTGCAGTGGCGCAATCTCGGCTCACGGCAACCTCCACCTCCCGGGTTCAAGCGATTCTCCTGCCTCAGCCTCCCGAGTAGCTGAGGTTACAGGGCTGCACCACCATGCCTGGCTAATTTTTTGTATTTTTAGTAGAGTCGGGGTTTCACCATGTTGGCCAGGCTGGTCTTGAACTCCTGACCTCAAGTGATCCACCCATCTTGGCCTCCTAAAGTGCTGGGATTACAGGCATTAGCCACCATGCCTGGCTATTTTTTTTTTCTTTTTGGAGACAGGGTCTCTCTCTGTCACCCCAGCTGGAGTACAGTGATGTGAACACAACTCACTGCAGGCTTGACTTCCCCAGGCTCAGGTGATTCTCCCACCTCAGCCTCCTAAGTAGCTGGGACTACAGGCGTGCACCACCAGACTCGGCTAACTTTTGTATATTTTGCAGAGACAGGGTCTTGTCATGTTGCCTAGGCTGGTCTTGAACTCCTGGGCTCAAGCAATCCTGCCTGGGCCTTCAAGTGCTGGGATTACAGGTGTAAGCCACTGCACCTGGCCCCAAGATCAAAACTACTTTTACGATAATATTAAGATGTTATTTTCCTTTCTTTTTATTTTATTATTATTATTTTTTGAGACAGAGTCTCACTCTGTTGCCTAAACCGGTGTGCAGTAGCATGATCATGGCTCCTTGCAGCCTCAACCTCCTAGGCTCATGTGATCCTCCCACCTCAGCCTCCCAAGTAGCTGGTACCACAGGCACATGCCACCACACCCAGCTAATTTTTTGTAGTTTTTGTAGAGATGGGGTCTTGCTATGTTGCCCAGTCCGGTCTCAACCGCTGGACTCAAGTGATCCTCCTGCCTCAGCCTCCCAAAGTGCTGGGATTATAGGTGTGAGCCACCGCACCTGGCCTATTTGCCTTTCTTCACAAGTATGCAACGGAGTTTCCAGAAGCTATGGGACATGTGATATTTGTAACAGATTGAATGCAGAAGGAGATGGAAGATATCCAACTGTCTTCTAATAGGTCAGACATTCAAGAGATTTTGCAAATATGTTAAACATTGTTACTCTTCTCATTAATTCTTTTGGAGATAAAATATTTTCCAGAAAAATGCTATCTATGTTAAAGTGTAATGTGTTGTTACTATTGTTTTAATTAATTAATAATCCAAAATCTGTTGTTTAAAAATTTTTTCTTTTCTTTTTTTTTTTGAGACAGAATCTCGCTCTGTCACCCAGGCTGGAGTGCAGTGGTGCGATCTCAGCTCACTGCAACCTCTACCTCCCGGGTTCAAGCAATTCTCTGCCTCAGCCTCCGGAGTAGCTGGAATTACAGGCACACACCACCACGCCTGGCTAATTTTTGTATTTTTAGTAGAGACAGGGTTTCTACTAAAACCTGTCAGTCAGGCTGGTCTTGAACTCCTTTCCTTAGGTGATCCACCCGTCTCTGCCTCCCAAAGTGCTGGGATTACAGGCGTGAGCCACTGCGCCCGGCCTAAAACTTTTTTAAATTCTAATTTCTGATATGGTACATATTGTCAGATATAACCACGTAGGCAAAGTTCTTTGAGGCTCTCAAAGCCTTTTAAGAGTGTTAACTGATCTTGAGACCAAAAAAATTAAGCACTGCTGCTATAAGGTACCATATAAATAGTACATATTTTTACTTTATACCATTGATTTTTTAAAAAGTATCACATTATTAAAAAGGGTGCATGCTTCTTATAGAAAATTTAGAAAATCACAGAGAAATATAAAAAAGGAAATAAACATTATCTGTAATCCCATCATGCAAATAACAAGATACTTTTGTTTTGTTTTGTTTTTTTAGATGGAGTCTTACTCTGTTACCCAGGCTGGAATGCAGTGGCATGATCTCGGTTCACTGCAACCTCCGCCTCCTGGGTTCAAGCAATTCTCTTGCCTAGGCCTCCCAAGTAGCTGGGATTACAGGTACATGCCACCACACCCAGCTAATTTTTGTATTTTTAGTAGAGACAGGGTTTTGCTGTGTTGGCCAGGCTGGTCTCGAACTCCTGACCTCAAGTGATCTGCCCACTTTGGCCTCCCAAAGTGCTGAGATTATAGGCATGAGCCACCATGCCCGGCCAATATGCCATTTTTAAAGCATTTTTCTTAGTATTCTTTAATTGTAAACACCTAACCTGTAATTTAACCAGGCTTCAGAGTTTAAATTGGGGTGACATTACGAGTTTTAGACTGTATTTTGCTGGCTCTAGGATCCACCTTCAGGACCTCATCTCTGTTCCAAGTATTTTAAATTTTGTCTTCAGTGGGTATCTCCTATGTGCTCGTCAATGAGCCTTCTCAGTTACCACATAGCATCCACCCTTTTCTTTTTCTACTGTTGTAGCCCTCTTTGGTGATGCTGGTTGCTAAGGTCTCAGTGGCCTGCCAAAGGAGACACCTCGGTTGCCCTTGGTGATGCCATCTCCTATGGGCTATGCTGGGCACCTCCACTGATGATAGGTAGGAGCTTGGACTATGGAATGGTGGGGTCTATGTCTATTGGAATCAGTCTTGGGTGTCCCAAAGCCTTGCTGTGGGCAGGGGCTCCCTCCCACTGATAGAAATTTTGTCATATAGGTATTGATAGTGTGCAGTTTCACTGAAAATATCTTTTTCCTTGTCTTCCTCCCTTTGATTCTTGTGTCTTTCTAGTCCGGAGATAGGAGCCCATGGAAGGCAGGAGATGGGGAAGTTTGCACTCAGAGCACTGAATATCATCAGAAACAGCCGTCTCCTTTGATGATCAAGGCTTAATATTTTAGTACTTAGAGCTGGGCACAGTGGCTCACGCCTGTAATCCTGGCACTTTGGGCGGCCGACATGGGTGGATCACTTGAGGTCAGGAGTTTGAAACCAGCCTGGCCAACATGGTGAAACCTCATCTCTACTAAAAATACAAAAAAATTAGCTGGACGTGGTGGCGGGTGCCTGTAATCCCAGCTACTTGGGAGGCTGAGGCAGGAGAATTGTTTGAACCCAGGAGGTGGAGGTTGCAGTGAACCAAGATCGCATCACTGCACTCCAGCCTGGGCAACAGAGTGAGATTCTGTCTCAAAAAAAAAAAAAAAAAAAATTTAGTACTTAGTACTTTATAGCACCAGTTCTCAAACTTTTCCTTTTTTGGTCTCAGGACAAGTTTTTACTATTAAAAATTCATGTGGACCTCAAAAAGCTTTTACTTATATGGCTATCTCTATGTTTAGCATGTTAGAAATTAGAAAAAAATAATTTGAAATATTAATTTACCTCAAGTAACAGTAACAACCCATTATATATATATGTATATATGTATATATGTATATATGTATATATGTATATATGTATATATGTATATATGTGTATATGTGTATATGTGTATATGTGTATATATGTATCTATGTATCTATGTATGTGTATATGTGTATATGTGTATATGTGTATATATATAGTTTTTGTTTTGTTCTGTTTTTTGAGATGGAGTTTCGCTCTTATTGCACAGGCTGGAGTGCAATGGCGCGATCTCAGCTCACTGCAGACTCCGCTCCCTGGGCTTAAGCGATTCTCCTGCCTCAGCTTCCCGAGTAGCTGGTATTACAGGCACGTGCCACCGTGCTCAGCTAATTTTGTATTTTTAGTAGAGATGGGGTTTCTCCATGTTGGTCAGGCTGGTCTCGAACTGCCAACCTCAGGTGATCCACCCACCTTGGCCTCCCAAAGTGCTGGGATTACAGGCGTGAGCCACTGCGCCCAGCTCAACCCATTATATTTTAGCATAAATGATATTTGTATGAAAAATAGCCAGGGCGGGGTGGCTTACTGCCTCATGGAAATGGTAGCATCACATTCCAGCTTCGTTTGGTCATGGTTTTTAAGTTTTAAAAAGTTGTTGTTTATTTCCTAGTTTGTAAAATTATTTAAGAAATGGAGTCAATTCTGCTTTTAGCTGCATTTTTATTAACTTATAGGACACCCCATTTTTTGACTTTTAGCACAAAACAAAAGGACAGCCAAGTATTTACAGGAAATTGGAAATAATCTACCACTATGAATTTGGGAGCTTGTTTTTTATGTTTTCCTTTTTTGGGGTTGACTCTTGGGTTCATGGTTCATGATTCTGATGTTGCATATACACATGTTAGTCATAGTTTCTATTGGTAAAACAGTTCTCAAGTCTTATGATTACATATTTTAAAGTTTCACAATATTTTCCAAAGAGGACCGTGATATCCAGGAACATTCCCACGATCATCTAGGGATTTTAACAGTCACCCAGGCTTGTCTTGTCTGCCCAGAGATTTAGAAAGAGAACACTTCTTGTTTCTCAGAACGGATACAGCTCAGAATCCAATTTAAGATGATGCAGTTTGGTCTTGAGCACTGAAGTAAATTATACAGAACTTGTAGAAACTCCACATGAGAGCCACGAATGGCTTCCAAATTGAGAAACCCAAAAGGAAAAATCCAAAGTTCAGTTTTACACAACACAGAAAAGTGATCTGATTACCTGCTTTAGCAATTGCACATGCTGGGTAGGTGTAAACTGAGGTCTACAATGACTGTTCCCTGTGTCCTGCACGTTGACTCCAGTGAGACACTACAGAGAATTTCCCAATTTTAAGCAGTGTCAGAGAAGTCACTTTTGATGCCCACTTCACTTTCAGTGAAGTATCAATGAAAAGGAGAGTGTTTTACTTTGAAATCTGGGCGAGACGCAGGCTTACCTAGATTAGGAGGGTGGGAAGTGTGTTAGTAGATCTCTCATAGGGGTAAGTTGGAGATACCCAATTCCAAGGAATGAAAGCATAAAAGATATTTGTTGGGTCACATAACTGGAACAGAGAGGATTGGAGCTGGCCTCGGGCTTGGCTATGTTCAGTGCTCCCTCCTTCCTTCCTTTTTCCATCGCTCGTCTCTTGTCTCCATTCTCTCAGATTCTGCCATGTGCAGCAGAGATGACCATCAGCAAGACTGAGGTCAGGCTTACAATTTGGCATCTGAGATGAAAGAGCAATTCCTCCACCTCTAATTTGGAAAATTCCAGGGAAAGACTGAATAGGTCAGGCTCTATGTCAGAAGGGACAGAACGTTCTAATGGACAGCCTTCGGGGAAAGGCAATTTCCTAAAAAATGGTGAGGTAAGGAGGCAGGGGAATGTTGACACCAGAAGGGATCAGAATGTTAGATAGACATACTCTCCCACGAAGGAAATGACTTTTAACATCATTCTTCTCCAGTTCATATTTTTCCTTTGACCTATGTCAATTTGCTGATGCCAAAAGTTTGGTTACACCACCCTGTAAACATCAAGCTACTTTACCTCTCTGTGCCTCAGTTTCCTTATACTAATTTCATACTTATATAGCTTAATAATACCAGTACTCCCTTCAGCACATACGCTAAAATTGGAATGATATGGAGAAGGTTAGCATGGCTTCTGTACAAGGATGGCATGCAAGTCAGTGAAGCATTCCATATATTTCTTAATATATTCAGTAGCAGAGTACGATGACGATAGTTAATAACAATGTATTGTATGTTGCAAAACAGCTAGAAGAGAGGACTTGAAATACTCCCAACATGTGAAACAGTAAATACTCAAGGTGAGGGACACCCCAAATTCTCTGACTTGATCATTACACATTCTATGCGTGTAGCCAAAATATCATACGTACCCAACAAATATGTACAACAACTAAAAATTTATATTAATTTCATGAAGTGGTTGTGAGGACTAAATGTTTGGAAGAATGCCGGATACACAACAAATGATAAATAAAAGTCCACAATAGAATGGCCAGACACAGTGGCTCACGCTTGTAATCCCAGCACTTTGGGAGGCTGAGGTGGGTGGATCACCTGAGGTCAGGAGTTCGAGACCAGCCTGGACAACATGGCAAAACCCCATCTCTACTAAACATACAAAAATTAGCTGGGCGTGGTGGCGTGCGCCTGAAGCCCCAGCTACTCAGGAGGCTGAGGCACAAGAATCGCTTGAACCTGGGAGATGGAGGTTGCAGTGAGCGGAGATTGCGCCACTGCACTACAGCCTGAGTGACAGAGCAAGACTCTGTCTTGAAAAAAAAAAAAAAAAAAAAGTCCACAGTAGAAGAACTGGGCAAATGGCTGAAACTAGGTAGGGTAGGTACCAGAAGGATAGAACTGTAAGTGTAGAAGTTCATCCATTAGGTAGAACAAGGTATCTTGTAGGCTGTGAATTGGAAACCACAGGCAATAGTCTAGGCAAACTTGTCAGCCCTGAGAGTCTGGCATGGTCACCCCAAACCAAAGGCAGCACAATACTGCTCCCTCCCTGGTTCCCGAACATGTAGAAATATGAAGGTGTGGGTTATGGTTGATATTGTGACTGGGATGTTGCTGGCATCTTGCGTCTGGGAATTCTGTGCATGGGACAGTCTGACCCAAATAATTATCCTGCTTAAAATGCCTAAAGCACCACTATTGATGAAAAAAAAACCCAGAATGATCTCAATAGGCAGGCCTCAGAGTGTCAGGGAATGCAAGGGTAGAGATACTGAGAAATCCAATCATTAGTGGTTGAGGTCAGTTACCAAGTAATAGGGCCTCTAGCCACCTGGCTTAAGGCAGGATTCCTATCTCTAGGGGAGGAGGCACAGGGTGGAAAGAGTGACGTAGAACTCAGATTTTATAGGAGTGGAGACAAAGACTCCAGATGCTGAGCACATAGGACTCTTCATGCAGTACCGTGGTGAACAGGCATGTCTCTGAGTTCTATCCCAGCTCTGCTACTTACATTTCTGTGTGATACTATTTGTCTGAGCCTTGATCTCCTTCTCCACAAAGGAGGCATAATAAAAATAGTACCTATCTGATAGGGATGCTGTAGGATCAAGGGTGATAATACAGACAGGTGATTAAGCATGGCTCCTGATTCATTGTAAGTGTGCAGTCAAGGGAAGCTACTATGATTATTGTTATTAATAACAATGACAGAGATCCAATTAGGAGAATTTGGCCAGGCAAGGTGGCTCACGCCTATAATCTCGGCACTTCGGGAGGCTAAGGCAGTGGATCACTGGATCCCAGGAGTTTGAGCCCAGCCTGGGCAAAACAGTGAGACCCTGTCTCTACAAAAAATTTTTAAAATTAGCTGAGCGTGGTAGCATGTGCCTGTGGTCCCAGCTACTTGGGAGGCCGAGGTGGGAGGATAGGTTGAGCCTGGGAGGAGGAGGCTGCAGCGAGCTGAGATTGCGCCACTGCACTCCAGTCTGGGCGACAGAGCAAGACCCTGTGTCAAAAAACAAAACAAAACAAAAACAATTAGGAGAATTTGGGTAATAAGTTGGGACCTTGGCCTTAAGAAAGCAAAAATACCCTTACTAGTCTGGGACATCATGTCACACCTCTATCAGAGTGTGGAGCCAGAGTTTCTCAGCGCCCTCCTGTGTCCGAGTAGGGTTGGTGCTTGGGACAAGGATGGCTGTGATGCTGCACCTGGAAACTCAGCAAGTCTTTCTATGAGGAGAGGGAAAGTGGAAGATCCCAACTTGGCCGTGAAGGAACTAGCAGCCTCGCTGGGGAGCCAGAACCAACACTCATCAACAATGAAAAGCAATAGCCTGATGTGGTGGCGGGCATCTCGAGTCCCAGCTGCTTGGGAAGCTGAGTGGGGAGAATGACTTGAACCCAGGAGTTTGAGTCTACCCTGGGCCACACAGGGAAACCCTATCTCCAAAAAAAGCAAAACAAAGCCAATCAACCAAACAAACAAAACAAAACCACTAAAAGCAATAGCATGTAAAATAGGATTGCAAATAAAAATAATATCTTTTTGTTCTATATGGGAACAAAAAGATATGGGAAAACAAAAGTTTGAAAGGACATGCCTGACATGTTAACAGTGGAAACCTATGGGAGCTGAGAATATGACTTTTTTTAAAATCATGAATTTATTTTGTAATTTAAAAACACTGTTAGTTCCAAGTGATACGAGACAGCATATAATTCAGAGTTAAGAGTTCAACATGGCCAGGCACCATGGCTCATACCTGTAGTTCCAGCACTTTGGGAGGCCAAGGCAGGCGATTTCTTGAGCCCAGGAGTTCAAGACCAGCTTAGACAACATGGTGAAGTCCCATCTTTACAAAAAACACAAAAATTAGTGGGACGTGGTGGTGAGCACCTGTAGCCCCAGCTACTTGGGAGGCTGAGGTGGGAGGATCACTTGAGCCCAAGAAAGCAAGACCATAGTGAGCCATAATCACACCACTGCACTCCAGCCTGGGTGACAGAGTGAGACCTTGTCTCAAAGAAGAAACAAAAGAGCATCACAGAAATGAGAAATCATGTGTTCTTGAATAGTGTGGGAAGCTCTCATAAGGAGGTGGCATTTTGGGGATCCTGAAGGGTAGACAGGGTTCAGATATACGGATGTGAAAAATACACTAGAGAATAGACCTAAGTAAGTGAATAAGCATGACAGGTGTGCCAGTGATTTATTGCCTGTCAACACTAAATACCCTCTTTACTCTGCTTTGTGATTCTGGAGCTAGACCCTATAGACATCCTCTTTGGCCAGCTGGCATAATTTTAGGCTTTGTCCTGATGCAATGTATCTGAGGGATGGAGAAATGTCCTCCTGACCAACAAAGGGGTTACAGAGAGGAAACCGAGACTGGCCAGATAAAGTACAATAAGATCAAGCAGGGTCGGCCAGGCGTGGTGGCTAACGCCTGTAATCCCAGCACTTTGGGAGGCTGAGGCGGGTGGATCACCTGAGTTCGGGAATTCAAGACCAGCCTGACCAACATGGAGAAACCCATCTCTACTAAAAATACAAAATTAGCCGAGCATGGTGGTGTGCGCCTGTAATCCCAGCTACTCAGGAGGCTGAGGCAGGAGAATCGCCTGAACTCGGAAGGCAGAGGTTGTGGTGAGCCAAGATAGTGCAATTACACTCCAGCCTGGGCAACAAGAGCAAAACTCCATTTCAGAAAAAAAAGATGAAGCAGGGTCTTAAACTTCAGGCAGGAAAGGAATTTGTTCATGAACTGAAAGACGAATGAGAAATCTGTTAGGGGCTGCCGAATGCAACTATGAGGCTTTCCAAGCCTTTTGCCTGCTAGCCTTCTCATCTCTGCCTCCTAAGCCTCATCCTTGAAAGTCTGGACCTTCCTGACAGGTACTGATCCCTCATCATGTTGTCCAGGATATTGTCACTCCCCAAAACACCCTCTTCCAGTCCTTCATGCCTTGATAAATATCTATTTGTCCTTCAAAAGGCTCATCGAGCATTATTTTGGTGGGTTTCCTTTGGTTCTCCCTCCAGCTTAATAGCCTTCTCATTTATATTACTTCTATTCTATACATCAAATTAAATCGGCCTTATTTAGTAGCTTTGATCATCTTTTCTACTAGAATGAACTTCTTAATGGCTTTCATTCTGGTGTTGCCAAGGCCTAGCAGACTACCTAGAACAAAACATATGAACTGAACTGATTTAGGCTGTACTGCAGATGTCTCTAAAAGGAAGAATAGCACTGAGGGTATCTCTAGAAGAAATAATTGGATTTTGTTTGTTCGTTTTTTTGTTGTTTTGTTTTTGTTTTTTTGAGATGGAGCCTCACTCTGTCACCCAGGCTTGAGTGCAGTGACACAATCTCAGCTCACCGCAACCTCCGCTTCCCGGGTTCAAGCAATTCTCTGCCTCAGTCTCCCAAGTAGCTGGGATTACAGGCGCTCGCCACCACACCCGGCTAATTTTTGTATTTCTAGTAGAGACGGGGTTTCACCATCTTGGCCAGGCTGGTTTTGAACTCCTAACCTTGTGATCCGCCCACATCGGCCTCCCAAAGTGCTAGGATTACAGGCGTGAGCCACCACACCTGGCCAAGAATTATATATTTTTAGGGGATCAGAACACTCAGAATTAGTGGGACATTATTGCTAGGGTTAAGATAGCATTTCAGTATTTCTGGTATAGAGGATGTTGGCTATCCACTGTCTATTCCAGTAAATTTCCTCACCATAATATCTCTCTATCTCTGTCTGTCTGTCTTCTCTCTCTTACACACACGAGAGAGAACTATTACCTGCTGGGTAAACAGTGGGAGAATTAGGACCTACTGTGAATCGTCTGCTTGGGGCCCAACCTGTAACATCACAAGAAGAAAAACATCTGTACTTCCTTATGAGGTTCTTTTCAATGTCCATTTTAGTTCAAATGTCCTCATAACATAAAGGGAGGGGGAAGTTCAGAGACACATCATAGAATATTCATCACATTGCTGGCATTCTGGGAAGAATCAGGCTGGTTAAGTGACTCCCAGGCTGCTCTTACCTATCCAGAGCCTAGAGCATCTAGATTTTGATTGGACCATTGCCAGAACTCATTAGCATAGTGTACCCTGACCTGGAATAGGGAACAGCGTCTGCTCAGAAAATGACCAGAGCCTGCTGGGACTTGAACCAGCAGTAAGATTTTCACGACACAGTGCTGTCTGCTTCTCCGTAAGAAGTTACAAGGTAAGGAAACCAGAAATCCCGTGGAGAGGCAAATGTAAGGGATGCGGCAACGACCACTCTATTCCTACAGGGTTTCATTTGTTCTAGTTCATTTTTCTGTAGAAATGATGAAAATTGAATATACTTTGCGCAAGTTGCTTTAAAAAAAGGAGTCTTGACAAGTGTAGTTTTTCAATCCTAGAAGAGGAAAACAGAATTTACTTAAGGGCTGTAAAATGGTTTTTTCTTCTTTTCTATGTTTTGTTCTTAACTTTTAGGGAAATATTAAATTAATGCTCATTCGCTTAGCAAATGTTAATATCGGGAGAAAAATCTAAAAAGTAACATAGTTGTTCTGTAATAAAATTTTCTTTATTATTCTTCGCTTTATTTAAAAACAAAAGAATTATGTCTATATTGCCTAGGCTTTATAACAATGTTTTTGATTTTCGAAAATACAAATCTTATTTCCCAAGGTTTTTAAAAAGTAGATCTAATCCAATTAGTTATAACAAAATTTGCAACATCAGAGACGGTATTGTTACTGTTCGGGGTAAGTACATGGAACTGCTGCTTGATATCTGCATCTTCTATACTTGTTATTTAAGTCCTTTGAATTAGAGTCAATTTGCGGCATCATTTCTTCAGTAACACAATGTTTGTTTCCTAAACATAGAATTTTACTTAAAATCCATGAGGATTTAGTCTTGAAAATCAACATTCAGTTGGGGAACAGAAACTTCGTGCTCCGCAGCCACTAGGTTGTAGCTCAATATGGGTATGTGGAACAGACAGGAAGAGACTCTGATTAGCTTGTCATTTAATGGTAAAGAACTTTATTTATAAAGACTATACTTTCAGGGATCATTTCTATAGTTTGTTACTAGAGAAATTTCTCTGGACATCTAGAGCACACACAAAAAAGAAAAAAAGGAACTTCATTCTTATGTTCAGGTCAACAGTCTTTTATATACATACACTTTCCCTTGGTAGAGTTCAGTGATTGACAAGTATTAGGATTATATAACACTAAATAACCAAAGAACAGGCCGGGCCCAGTGGCTCATGCTTGTAATCCCAGCACTTTGGGAGACAGAGACGTGTGGATCACCTGAGGAAAGGAGTTCAAGACTGGCCTGGTCGACATGGTGAAACCCCATCTCTACTAAAAATACAAAAATTAGCTGGGTGTAGTGGCGCGTGCCTGTAATCCCAGCTACTTGGGAGGCTGAGGTAAGAGAATCACTGGAACCCCAGAGGTGGAGGCTATGGTGAGCTGAGATCGTGCCACTGCACTCCAGCCTGGGTGATAAGAGTAAGACTCCGTTTCAAAAAAAAATAAAAATAAAAAAATAAAAACTAAAGAAAAGAGTTCACGGGTCTCGCCAAAGCTTAGACTATTAATCTATCTTATAGTTTGAGTTCACTATTAAATAGCTCTACATAACATCATTATGTCTCTTGTTTTTATAAGAGTACCAATAAATGAAATGTTATACATGTGAACATGTTTCACTTCATATCCTACTAACAAGTAGCTTTCATCTGCAAAATTATTCATTTTTTTTCCTCAGGGTAGAACATTTCAAATTTTCTTTCTTTTTTTCTTTGTAAACCTCCTTTAACCAATTATAGTTAGAAATTAGAGCAGTATTTCTTGTGAGGGAAGAAATGCCATTTGAACAAACTTTTATTTATTCGTTTATTTATTTATTTATTCATTCATTCATTTATTTATTTTTCGAGACAAGGTCTCACTCTGTCACCCAGGCTGGCGTGCAGTGACACAATCACAATCTTGGCTCACTGCAGCCTCAACCTCCTGGGCTCAGGTAATCCTCCCACCTCAGCCTCCCAAAGTAGCTGGGACTACAGGCATGCACCACCATGCCCAGCTAGTGTTTCGTACTTCTTGTATAAACAGGGTTTCTGCATGTTTCCCAGGCTGGTCTTGAACTCCTAGACTTAAGTGATCCATCTGTCTTGGCCTCCCAAAGTGTTGGGATTACAGGCTGCTAGCAACTAATGGGTAGAGACCAGGGATGCTGCCAAACAGTCTGCAACATGAAAAAAGCTCCCCACAACAAAGAATTATCTGGTCCAAAATGTCAATAGTGCCGAAGTTAAGAAACCCTGTTTCAGATGAATCAGATATAAGCATATTAGTTGATAATATTTGAAGATATATAGTGCACACAGGATTTATTGCAGAGACCAAACCTAATCCTTACAGTGATTTGGATTTTCAAATATATTTTTTTCTGGCCGGGTGCGGTGGCTTATGCCTGTAATCCCAGCACTTTGGGAGTCTGAGGCGGGTAGATCACTTGAGGTCAGGAGTTCAAGACCAGGCTGGCCAACAGAGTGAAACCCCATCTCTACTAAAAATACAAAAATCAGCTGTGCGTGGTGGCGCATGCCTGTAATCCCAGCTACTGGGGAGACTGAGGAAGGAGAGTTGCTTGAACCCATGAGGCAGAGGTTGCAGTGAGCCAAGATCATACCATTGCACTCCAGCCTGGGTGAAGAAATGAGACTGTGTCTCAAAAAAAAAAAAATATATATATATATATATATATATATATATGAAAAAAATATATAAAACATATATGTATTTTTCTAGATAAATTCAATGTGATGTTCCCCTCTTGCAGCTTCAACCACACATTAGCTAATTTATAAAGGCATTTCTATGGAAACAACTCCAAGCCAGTATCCTCCTGCCCTAGCTGGAAAACGTCCTAGCCATTGGTTACAGATGACAACCGTCTCTGCTAAGGCCTTCACAACCTGGATCTTGCAATGAGAAAGCAAGCCCAAACCCAAGGGTGAAAGCAGTGATCACATGCTTCTAATTCCCGATGGCCAAGTTTTAAGTAAAATCACTTAGGGCTCCTATGTTTTGTTTTTTACTAGTATGTTGGTACTTGCAAAAATGTCAGTGAAACAGGTTTTTCTGGCAGAGGAGCATTGGTTTTTTTTTAAATCTCTTTAATGGCCAATACTAATATAACTTATTTTTTAGCCCTAGAAAACAATCTCCTGGTCCAAGGTGCTTGAGTGGGCCAATCCAGCTATATCAAGAACCTTTGAGAACAAAATTCTCAAGCACTTCTGAGGGGAGTCGAATAGGTGGAAACCTTGGCTGGCCTGACCTTATCATGGAACCTGACGACTTTGATTCTGAAGACAAAGAGATATTAAGCTGGGATATTAATGATGTGAAACTGCCACAGGTATGTACTTGCTATAAAAATCTGCCTTCAACATTGGGCTGTGAAGTCTTGACTATTAACATGCGGACACCTGGAAGGAAATTGGTGAGGGTTCCAGCTGGGTAAATTCCTCTCCCCTAGAGCTTCAGCTAGACAGCCGACTGAGGGATTTTAAGAAGAGACGGCAAGACCTATGATTTGAGTGGGTCTTAACTTACCAGACTCCCACACTTAGAGACTGATGCAAAGAAATTTCCACTTCCCTTCTCTTTCAAAGTTGGCGTAACTCAGGTTGCACTCACTGTGGCTAGACAGTATGATAAAATCCGTGATGATTTATTTGGCCATGAATTGATTCTTTGTTATGCACAAGTCCTCATACAACCTTATTTGCTGTAGTGATATTTTTAACTCAGATTCATGTCTAACTGGAATGTGCTGGAATCCAGATGATATTGTTCTCTTGTGGAATACAACATGCTCTTCTTCCTTTTTTCTTTTTCCTCTTCTTTCTTTCTTCCCTTTCCTTCTCCTTGCCTTGCCTTCCTGCCTTCTTCCTTTTCTTTCTTTCTTTTTTCTTTCTTTCTTTTCTCTTTCTTTCTTTTTCTTTCTTTCTCTTTTCTTTCTTTCTTTTCTTTTCTTTCTTCTTCCTCCACTTTTTTTTTTTTGAGGCAGGGTCTGGCTCTGTCAACTAGGTTGGAGTGCAGTAGTGCTATCTCAGCTCACTACAGCCTCAGCCCCCCGAGTTCAAGTGATTCTTTCACCTCAACCTCCCAAGTAGCTGGGACCATAGGCACACGCCAACACGCCCAGCTAATTTTTGTATTTTTTGTAGAGATGGGGTTTTGCCATGTTGCCCGGGCTAGTCTTGAACTCCTGGGCTCAAGCGATCTCCCTGCCTGCCTGGGACCACAGGCACACTCAGCTAATTTTTATATTCGTGTGTGGGTGTGTAGAGTCAGGGCTTTGCTATGTTGCCCAGGCTGGTCCTGAACTCCTGGGCTCAAGCAATCCACGCGCTTCTGCCTCCCAAAGTGCTGGGATTACAGGCATAAACAGCCTGGCCTCTTCTCCTCCTATTTTGGAAATACCATACATGCACTGAAATAGAGACTTCATTTCACATTTTCTTTGGTAATTGACTTTTTTTTTTTTTTTCTTTTTTTTAAGATGGGGTTTGCCTGGTCTCCTGGGCCGGAGTGCAGTGATACCATCATAGCTCACTGCAGTTTCAATTTTCTGGGCTCAAGTGATCCTCCTGCCTCAGCCTCCTTAGAAGCTGAGACCACAGGCATGTGCCACCACTCCTGGCTAATTGAAAAGAAAAATGTTTTTTGAGAGGAGGGTCTCACAATGTTGCCCCAGTTGGTCTCAAACTACTGGCCTCGAACAACCCTTCCATCTCAGCTTCTCAAGTATCTGGAATTATAGGCACACATTGGTTGTTGAATACTGATTTTCGACATGTATCACTGTTTACTTCCTTGACTTCCTTTGTTAACATTTAAGATACTTTCACTAGAAGTTGTTTGAAAAGGTGACTAGAAGGCTAGGACTGGACACCACCAGTACCAAGTCATGAAAAAGTCAATCCAGTCTGCCTGATTCTGGGTAATAAGGAATTTGAGTTATCACAAGCAGGGGAGAGGGAATAGAGATTCTTCTGTCTTTGTAACTGTTCCAGAATTTCTAACGAAGACTTCCTTTTGTTTCTCTTTATGCTTTTCCTTAACTTCCAACCCCACCCCCTCTACCCCTCCCACCGCCCCCGACCCCACATCTATATCCTCTCTTGGTAGATCTTGGGACAGAGCTGGAGAACAGAAAGTGTGCCCCATTTTCCATCCATTTACAAATGGTTCTAGAAACCACGGTTAAATCATGCAAATATCGATTTTAGGGATTTGTGTTTGTTGTTGCTCTTAATTAGTATTACAATTATTGTCACTGTTGTGGGGAAACTTTAAAGTAAACTTTAATTACTCTTGGCTCCAGGACCCATATTTTCACCTATTTCTAACTTCATGATTGCAACACCCAAATAGAAGTTGGACAGACATGAAATCAAGAGTTGAAGTAAACAGATACGTAGAAGACTTTACAATGTCACATTCTAGAGCAAGAGTTTTAGTGAGTTTGAGAACCCCATGAAATGGTGGGTGACAGTGTGTCTTAACAGGCATTTTTTTCTGGGACAGGATTCTTCATCAGATCCATAAACAAGAGATGACGACCTCTTTCCTATAGGGAAACTTGAGGCTCATAAAAGTTCATGTTCCAAAATGAATTTCCAAAAATGAAAGTGTTTGCAGCTACCCAGGACATTAAACTGAGAAATGTATAGCAAAAAATGCACATTTGGTTTTAGAAATGTATTTATAGTTCATTAAAAAGTACTAAGATTGCTCATGGAAATAG
Organism: Pongo abelii; assembly: GCF_028885655.2. Classification (NCBI taxonomy): domain Eukaryota; kingdom Metazoa; phylum Chordata; class Mammalia; order Primates; family Hominidae; genus Pongo; species Pongo abelii. Next base: position 53,622,233 of record NC_071990.2, on the reverse strand, counting down.
CTAAGTGTCTTCCAATTTGTTAAATATGTCAGGGAAATGATTTAAAATGCAAATATTCCTTAGTATTTTCTGAGTAGAGAGAATACCATCCTCGTCTGGGTTTATGCTAGCTTTGTCATCAGATCAAGAAACACTTGAGCTCTTGGAAAGATTTCCAGACATTAGATTTTATATTGTTTATATTGTGTGAGCATAGGGCATATGCAGAGACAGAGGGGTGTATTATGAAAAGTACAGGACTTGGAGACAAATGCCCTAGATTTGAATTATTCTAGCTCCATCTCCTTTTTTTTTTTTTTTTTGGAGAGACTTGAGTTGTTTACCTTTTCTGAAACTTCCTTTCCTCTCTGAAAATGAGGGGGTTGCGCCAAATGGTCTGGTATGTACCTATTAGTTCTAATAGTCTAGAATTCTAGAAATGTCAGCCTTGTGCCTAGCACAGTGCCTGACATGTATGAAACAACAAATGTTGAATACGGAATTCATTAATGAATGGCTCCATTGTTTAGAATCTGTGTGAGCCTGCAGAAATTGATTTTCTTAAGTCTTAGTTACCTCCTGTAGAATGAAAATAGTAATTCTCCACATATCCTGCCTCAGTCTCTAAGATGTTTAGAATAATGTTCCCTAAATATATTCTGTAGAGTACAAGTTACATGGAATTTTAATAGGTACTGTGAAGAAAGAAAAAGAGCAATACGAAGTTAAACAAGGTTAAACAGATTGCTTGACTGCAGGCTTGGAGTCTTTTTCACCACCCTGTGCATTGGTGGTTCTCCAAAGGAGGCTGTATTAGGCAGTATTACCCCAATGTATTTTTGACCATGAAACTTTTTTCCTGAAGCCTTTCAGGGGTTGATATTCCCCAGACTACCTTTTTGGCATTTAACAAATGTGGTTTAAAGGATCAAATGCAATGGCTTGTTAAGATTATAAATTTCTCTAATTGCACTCTCTGTCCCATCGATCTAGATCATTTATAGTTTATATTTCATAATTTTATATTCTTGCCAGAATTATTAGTTATATAACACATAGGAAAATTCCTTTTCTGTTTATCCTTTCACATGCTTCAAGTTTCAAGTTTCTTTCTCTCTCTTTCCTTCCTTCTTTCTTTCTTTTTCTTTCTGTTTTTTTTTTTTTTTTTTTTTCAGGATCTCACTCTTATTACCCAAGCTGGAGTGCAGTGGCGCAATCATAGCTCACCACAGCCTTGAATTCCCAGGCTCAGGTGATTCTCTCAACCCAGCCTCTAGAATAGTGGGGACTACAGGCGTGCACCCCACACCCAGCTAATTATTTGTCTTTTTAGTAGAGATGGGGTTTTGCCATGTTGCCCAGGCTGGTCTCGAACCCCAGGACTCAAGAGTTCTGCCCACCTCGGCCTCCCAGAATACTAGAATTACAGGCATGAACCATTGCACCTGGGCTTCAAGTTTCTTTCTTTCTTTTTTTTTTTTTGAGACAGAGTCTCGCTCTGTTGCCCAGGCTGGAGTGCAGTGGCACTATCTCGGCTCACTGCAAGCTCCACCTCCCGGGTTCACACCATTCTCCTGCCTCAGCCTCCCGAGTAGCTGGGACTACTTGCACCTGCCACCGTGTCTGGCTAATCTTTTGTATTTTTAGTAGAGACGAGGTTTCACTGTGTTAGCCAGGATGGTCTCGATCTCCTGACCTCGTGATCCACCCGCCTCGGCCTCCCACAGTGCTGGGATTACAGGCGCGAGCCACTGCACCTGGCCCTTCAAGTTTCAAAATGATTACCCAAATACCAGTTGCATCTTCTGGTCTGAGAAACTCCATGTGTCTTTAAATAGTTCAGATACATCAAGGTTTATGGGTTAATTTTGACAACAGTGAGCAGTGATGTCCTCACTAAGATATCAGACATTTTTGAGAAATTGAAATGCAGGAGACACTGTAGTAGGCTCAGGGATACTGGGGCCATTAAGCTATGTTAACGTCCGTGGAAATGCTCATGATCTTCTGGGCTAGTGGAACAAGATTACTGCTTAAATAGAGAATCAATGCCATGTAGAAAAATGCTAGAGGAGTTTGAAAGAAGGAGTGTGTAATTCATCATGAGTCTGGCATTGGGAGCAAGGCCAGAAGAGTTTGTGTAAGGTTAGAGGAAAAAAAAATTAGATCAATCATCTATTATTTATGTCATTAACTATAGCAACAGTCTGAATTTAGGAAACATGCTGGTCTGGACAACAGGAAAGAAACATAATGTAATGAGTGGCATTACACTCTGCTTGATACTACACAAGCCATTTCCATATAACGATCCTGGCAAGGGTGTTGACTTTCAAGGTCCTTGTAGGGAACCAGGGTCTGAAGACTCAAATGTTCACACTTTAAAGAGTTGTGCACAAGTGTTCAGCATGAAGATTTTGGGGGCTACTGGTGGTTTGGAAGCAGGCCATCCTAAGAGGATTCTGTCACCTTACAGGTAATAGAAAGCCATTAGTCTTGTTGGGCTGGGAAGTGTCAAGATCAGATCCCAGGACTTTAGGCCTCAATTCTTCCACCTCCACTTGTCCTCAGTAAATCTTTCCTCTCTTGTATTTATTTCCTGTATGTTGCCTCCTTTATGTTGCCTCCTTTATGTTGTGTATGTCTTTACAAATCCTCATTTCACTTTTTTCTGGCCATTCCTCTATTTTGATTCCATTTCTCTTCAATATAACCTGTGTGAAGCCAGCCCAGAACTGCAGGCACTTGACTTAAATCTGTTTTTTTTTTTTTTTTTTGGAGACAAGAGTCTCTCTGTTGCCTGGGCTGGAGTATGCAGTAGTGTGATCTTGGCTCACTGCAACCTCTCTGCCTCCCAGGTTCAAACGATTCTCATGCCTCAGCCTACCATGTAGCTGGGGCTACAGGCGCGCATCACCACGCCTGGCTAATTTTTATGTATATGTATTGTTTTAGTAGAGATGGGGTTTTACCATGTTGGCCAGACTGGTCTCGAGCTCCTGGCCTCAAGTGATCTGCCTGCCTCAGCCTCCCAAAGTGCTGGGATTACAGGCATGAGCCACTGTGCCCGGCCAACTTAAACCATTATTGATAAAAGTGTCTTTATTTCAAGCCAATGTAAGGGAAGCACCAATGGTGCTTTCCCTTCCTATTCCCCTTAAATTATATTTGTACCTAGAAAGGTCAAATCTAATTGCTTTAAGGTTTGCTTGATCCAAGCAGCAAATGTCTGGTGTTGATTTAGACTTGATTTAAAATGTGGATTACATGGTCCTGGAGAGTGTCACACTCTCATTAGTACTGATTGTAATACTTGAGAGAACTTTGAATCTCTAAGAATTATTTTCTTCTGGTTGAAAATTGGGAAGAAATTCAGTTCCTTTTTCTCTTAAGTAGTACCCATTTCACTAGCGAGAGGAGAGCATCCACTCTGTTTCAAATACCAGCCAGTTTCTCTTAGCTCAGGTTGTGCCAATAGCACCACAGCCAGCAAACACCCTGGATCATTTTGTTTCTACACACTGAGCAGTTTGCAAATTAAACCCATGGCCAAAGCCACCCCAAGCCATTAACTCACAAAATTACAAGGTTTAAGTACCTTTTTTTTTTTTTTTTTTTTGTAGAGAGAACATTCTGTAGTATAGAATAGTAAAGTCAACTGCAAAGGGGCCACAGTTCTGATTAGTTCATTCCTGGACTATGATTTTAGCCAGCCAAACTTCCTTTGTCTCTGCAAAAGATAAGCCCCCAATTGTGAGCAAACATGAATATTTGAGCTCTCTCTGTGAATCCATGTGGCCACATGTAATCAGAACAAGCCAGTTGTAGTACTCAGATGTGTCTTGGTGCTAGGGAGCTAACAGGTAAACCAGATTGTGGATTTCTTGTCAATTATTATCCCCTGTATGAGCAGGTCACGTTGTCATTGTTCTGATGGGGATTCCTGCGACTTTGCCCCCTTTGCCAGACATTCTCCTTGACCTCAAGGGTCATTTGAACTTCCCTGAGAGCTCTACCTATATGGGCTCCCATGATCACTGGGGCCTCTGCTATTTGGACCAGAATTCTTTTGCCACTCTGTGCTTCTGGTGTGATACAGATAGGAGCATTATTGCATCTGCTGGTACACTGCAGCAGGTCCCTTGCTTAGCTGGGTGGAGGGAAAAGGGAAGCAAAAAGAGAAGACAGACAGGGTTTGAAAGCTGGGGTAACTTGGCATAACTTAGTGTTTTCAGAGTAAATAAGGAACTTTGTCCTGAGTCTTATTTTTTTTATTTATTTATTTTTTTTAGACGGAGTCTCACTCTGTCACCCAGGCTGGAGTGCAGTGGCGCGATCCCAGCTCACTGCAACCTCTGCCTCCCGGGTTCTCCTGCCTCAGCCTCCCATGTAGCTGGGACTACAGGCATGTGCCACCACACCTGGCTAATTTTTGGTATTTTTAGTAGAGATGGTGTTTCAAGATCAGGATGCTCTTGATCTTCTGACCTCATGATCTGCCCACCTCAGCTTCCCAAAGAGCCGGGATTACAGGCCTGAGCCACCGCGCCTGGCCTGTCCTGAGTCTTGATCTCTTGACTAAGAAATATCAGGATTAGTCTAAAGAGTAATCAGTAATTCCTCTTTTTTTTTTTTTTTTTTTTTTGAGATGGGGGTCTTACTATCTTGCCTAGGCTTGTCTTGAACTCCTGAGCTCAAGCAACCTTCTGCCTTAGCCTACTGGGTAGCTGGGATTACAGACATTCCCCACCATGCCTGCCCTAAGGAGTAATTCTTGAACAAACACAAAAGCATTTTGTTGAATTCAATTTTTTTCCTTGGTAACACTTGGAGTTTTATTTCCAGTTGGCCCAGAAGAGGTAAGTTCCTGAAAAGTTGTATGTAAATCAAAACATTGGTTGAAGGTTTATTTTTCTGTTTTCCATAATATCTGATTTTTGTACCTCTATATAATTTGCTTTAAAGTATGTTTGTTTGATATTCCTGTTCTATTTGGAAACATTTATTTATAAGTAATGAATAAGCTATTTATATAATTAATGAAAACCTGGAAGATATTTACTTTATGCAAGAGCAGACTATATTCCAAAAGAAAATCAATATCATAATATGATCATATGATAATGTAGATATTTTTGATACTTTATTTAAGAATTTGTATTTTAATTTATTAGTTTTATATAATAATACATACTTCATTTCTTCAGATACCCTCTGAAAACTTCAAGTAGTTGAATAAGTTAGAATGAGGTGAGTATGAAGGGTGTTCTAGAAGTGCATAGAGCTACAAAGATTTTGATTGAGTTAGAGGATTAAATCCGTTAGTAAAAAATTATACCCAGAAGTCATAGAAATATCAGTTAACCCCCCAGTGATGTTACCCAGGAGATAATAAAATACAAATTAGCTAGGTCTACATGTTGGAAACCTCAGAAATATTCCCTTTCAATTATAAACTTCTTAACTAAGAGGAAAAACAAAAAGTTACTCATGAAAAGTTAGAAATTAAAACAAACAGGATCTAAAAAGAAGAAGGTATTTTGTGGGGATTCGCTAAACATGATGAAGAAATGATTATTGTTTCTTATTAAATTTTACTTCTCTGAGGTCTTGGTTTAACAGGTTTCAGAAATCACAGTCATCCATCTGACACTTGGGTTCCTCTGCATTATTGAGATCTGGGTTTTCTCTTAATTTCAGTGTAAAAAGACATCAAAGACCCCACTAAATGTCCAGGTCAAAGACTAGGCATGAATAAATGGCCCAGAGACTAGCTTGATGTGAGTATATTTACTCCTAACAGTGTTCTCAGTCCTTACATTGTCCAAATTATTACTGCTTTTTTTTTTTACAAAGCACTCTGTCACCCAAGCTGGAGTGCAGTGGCATGATCTCGGCTCACTGCAATCTCTGCCTCCCAGGTTCAAGCGATTCTTTTGCCTCAGCCTCCTGAGTAACTGGGATAACAGGCGTGTGCCACCATGCCTGGCTAATTTTTGTATTTTTGATAGAGATGGGGTTTTGCCATGTTGGCCAGTCTGGTCTTGAACTCCTGGCTTCAAGTGATCCACCCACCTTGGCCTCCCAAAGTTCTGGGATTACAGGGGTGAGCCACTGCACCTGGCTATTACTGCATTATTAATAGAACTGGAAAACTAAGGTATCAGTGGAGGGACTGTCAGAAAAAAAGCTTAAAGGATGATAAAGATCATTTCTTCCTCTACAGGCAAGGAGTCGTTGCTTTAATCAGAACATCTGAGATGTTCTCACAAATACATTCCACTCCTTCTGGTTCATGGGATCTATGGCTCTGACCAGCCTAAAGTGGCCACTCACCTTTAAAGCATGAAAATCTCAGCTTTCCTCTAAGTCCACCTTGCCCTCATCTCTGCTATCCTGACAACTGCATTTTATATTGGAATAATTCAAGTGCACCAGTAGTTTTTTACAGTCCAATATTAGAGGAAAGTACACTCAAATTTTCTTTTGTTTTGTTTTTTTAGTAGAGACGTCATCTCACTGTGTTGCCCAGGCTGGTCTTGAACTCCTGGGCTCAAGCAATCCTTCAGCCTTGGCCTCCCAAAGTGCTGAGATTACAGGTGTGAGCCACTATTCCTGGCCAAAAGTAGACATTTTAGTGTTTTAACCTACATTATTATTTCAAAAGATAAAATACTCTATTATGCTTTCTGTGGCATTTCTGTGACAGAAAACAAGACAGCATTGTTTGCAGCTTTGGGTCAGAAGAAGGAAGGAAGGAAGGGAAGAGAAGGTGGGTGGAGAGAGCAGGAGGCATGCTGCCTGGGGAGCTTCTCTCACCCCGAGCATTGAGTCTCAGCAAGCCCAAAATTACCAGAGAATTGGGGAGGAGAGGGGACAGTCTGGAAAAAGCAAATGGTCCAACCAGCATCCTGGCCAGGCCATCCAGGAATCTCTGCTGCAGCTGCCTGACGGACCACAGGGAACTTTTCCAGATGCCACCCTCCTATTATTTATACCCTCCCCCCTTCCCAACCCACAGTAGTTACAGCATAGCACACAAAAGGCTAGCCACTGTCATGCCCTGAGAAGGAAGGTTGTGGAACAAGAGGTGCACCAATTAAGCTTTTATTTTGTAGGGACTTGGACTCTTTTTTTTTTTTTAAATGGAGACAGAGTTTCACTCTTGTTGCCCAGGCTGGAGTGCAGTGGCATGATCTTGGCTCACTGCAACCTCCACCTCCCAGGTTCAAGAGATTCTCCTATCTCGGCCTTCCAAGAAGCAAGGATTACCGGCGCCCGCCACCACACCTGGCTAATTTTTTGTATTTTTAGTAGAGATGGGGTTTCGCCATGTTGGGCAGGCTGGTCTCGAACTCCTGACCTCAGGTGATCCACCTGCCTCAGCCTCCCAAGGTGCTGGGATTACAGGTGTGAGCCACTGTGCCCAGCTGGGACTTGGACTCTTCTCTTGCATTTGGCTTGGCAAGGTTTAAAGCATGAAGTGACCTCCACTGGGTCTTCTCTCTCCTAAAAGCCAGTGACTCTTACAACCACATTGACTGGCTGAGGGCAGTTCCAGATCTGGTAGAATAACAGTTAACATTGAGGTGGAAACTGCTGCGTGTGAGGCACTATTTTAAGTGCATTGTGTATGTTAATTCAGTAAGTCCTCAAAACCTCCCTGTGGGGTACTCCTGTTACCCCATTTTACAGAGCAGGAAACAGAGGCACTGAGAAGAAAAGAACTTCCTTAAGACTCATATCCAGAAAGACAGTGTACCTCCTGAGTCCAACCTTGCAGCCAGGAATCTCAGACTGTTTGTGAAGAGTCAGATAGTAAATATTGTAGTCTTTGTGGGCCATACAGTCTCTGCTGCGGTGGTGTAAAAACATCCACAGACAACACTTAAGTTAATGAACATAGATGTGTTCCTATAAAACTTTATTTACAAAAACAGGCAATGGGCAGGATTTGGCCCATGGGCCCTAGTTTGCACACTGCAGCTCTTGACCACTAAACAGTGCTACCCTGCATGTACCTAAAACCTCTCATTTATATTTCCTCAGACCACGTCAGGCCCCATGACATTCCATTCAACAAGTATCGTTATATGGAATCTATAGTTTACAACACATCTGCTCTTCACAGCACTTTTGTGAGGCAGTTTTAATCAATGTTTCAGTTTTAGAGAAGAGCAAAACAGGGTTTAAAGACAAAGTTACTTGCCCAGAGTCTCAAGTTACAAAGTTCTTTGGCACGTTCTAAATTTGAATTCTAACTCAATAAATGCCCGTCAATCCTGACACTGACATTTACTTTTTTCTTCTAAAATTTGTCTTTTTTTTATATTGTGGGCTGTGCTTTCTGGTTGAGAAAGCAAAGAAGAAGCAGCCTAGTCTCTTCTTCTGGACCTTCTAGAATCTTCTATTTTGACCTTCTAGAACCTTCTAGATGAAAAATGTTCTTACACCATGCTAAGTCTCTGAAAGCCGTAGGGCATGGGCACAGCCTAAGTTTGAGTGCTGACACTGCTTGCTGATTCTCATTCTAAGAACAAGGAAGGGTCTGTCAAATGCACCATCTGTGCACCAATGTAGGGCCTAGGAATATGAGCCACAGCATCAGTGACTAACAATTATTTAGAGCTTACAGCATGCTAGGTGCTGTGCTAAGTATTTAATATATATAATCATATTTAATCTTCAGAACAACTCTTCAGGTAGGCAGGTCTCGTTATCCCTATATTACAGATGAAGAAACAGAGGCACAGAGAGCAAAATAATGTATGCTATAAGGACTGAGTGTCTGGTGTCCCTGGCCATTCTTTAATTATTATTTTATTTTGGTCAAAAACACAACTTAAAATTTACCATCTTAACCATGTTTAAGTGCATAGTACAGTCGTGGTAACTATATGTACACTGTTGTGCAGAGGAGCTCTAGAACCTTTTCATCTTGCAAATGGAAACTTTGTCCGTTGAATGACAACTCTCCTTGTCTGTGATGTTTTAAAGGAGAGTTTAGTCAAATGTTCATACACAGGGCATAGCGCCAATCCTGGGCAATAACAGAGACGCTTTCAGTCAAAACAAGCTCTTTCTTACTCCCTTGTCATGTTTGAGGCACGTGAATGTAGGGTTAAAGATAAAGGAAGAAAATCTCTGGGGAAGAAAGTGGCTCTTTGATCTCTCTGAACCAGGGCTTTTCATCCCTCCCACTGCTTATCTCTGGTGACATTGCATAAACCTGTGTGACTCCCAGTAAGGTAACCACAGCGTGGTACAAGACATTATCTCACTATCCCGCCACAATGTTTTCCACAGTTTATTTTGAGTTTTTAGAGAAGGGGTCTTACTGTGTTGCCCAGGCTGGTCTTGAACCCCTGGCCTCAAGCCATCCTCCCACCTCAGCCTCCTGAGTTGCTAGGACTGCGGGCACACCCTACCACACCGGGCCCTGTTTTCTATAGTTATTGTGTAAACAGCATAGCATTATTTAACCTTCAAAAATTCCTACTGAGAAATGGTCATTACTTGTGTCACTGAGGGCTAGGGAAGTGTCAATCAGATGGAACTCACAGGGGCTATCATTTATTTTGGTCCATCGGCTGAATGCCTGACAGACACAGCACTCAGTTGCCACTGTTGTGCTGGGCTCGCTGATCCCACTGTCAGAATTAAATGTAGGGAGGCTTTTGCCAAAGGTCTCTTGCCCAGCTCCTGAATGCCAAAACATCCTTCCCATCTACTCACTCCACAGTGGGTGACAGCTGTGTTTTCTAGCTTAAACTATAGTCGTATCTTTTGTGTTTCTATCAGAACGTGAAAAAAACCGACTGGTTCCAGGAGTGGCCAGATTCCTACGCCAAACACATCTACAGCTCGGAGGACAAGAATGCGCAGCGGCACCTGAGCAGCTGGGCCATGCGCAATACCAACAACCACAACTCCCGCATCCTCAAGAAGTCCTGCCTGGGTGTGGTGGTGTGCGGCCGCGACTGTCTCGCAGAGGAGGGGCGCAAGATCTACCTGAGACCTGCCATCTGTGACAAGGCCCGGCAGAAGCAGCAGCGTGAGTAGAGCTTAGTGGCACCAGCAAAAAAGCTGGCATCCCTCAGATGCCTCTGCCAGATGGGTCACTGTGTCCCAGCACCACCCAAGGGCAAAACAGTCACCCTGGAGTGTAGTGGCAGCCAAGGCTGTTCTGACATGGAGCATATGGAGGGGAACCAACCAGACCCCTTGTGCTCCAGCAAGGACCCCACATATCTGCCATACCCAGAGGACCCACCATCAAAAATGCCTCCTTGGGTTAAGGCACTGGACTGAAGGCTCCTGTTAAAGGGAAGATGGCAGGTGTGGTGGCTCACACCTGTAGTCTCAGCACTTTGGGAGGCCAAGATGAGAGGATAAATTGAGCCCAGGTGTTCCAGACCAGCCGGGGCAACATAAGGAGACCCCCAACCCCTACAAAAAATTTAAAAATTAGTCGGGTGTGGTTGCACATGCCTGTGTTCACAGCTACTCCAGAGGCTGAGGCAGAAGGATTGCTTGAGCCTGGAAAGTCAAGGCTGCAGTGAGCCATAATGGAGCCACTGCACTCCAGGCCATGCAACAGAGTGAGATCCTGTCTCCAAAAAAAAGGAAAAATGGCCAGGCATGGTGGCTCATGCCTACAATCCCAGCACTTTGGGAGGCCGAGGTATGCGGATCACCTGAGGTCAGGAGTTCGAGACCAGCCTGCCCAACATGGTGAAAACCCATCTCTACTAAAACACACACACACACACACACACACACACACACACACACACATTTGCCGGGTGTGGTGGCGTGTGCCTGTAATCCCAGCTACTCGGGAGGCTGAGGCAGGAGAATCACTTGAACCCAGAATCACTCGAACCCAGAAGGGCCAATGTTGTGCCACTGCACTCCAGCCTGGGTGACAGACTCCATCCAAAAATAAAAGGAAAAATGTATCACTTAAGGGGTTAATGTTAATTCATCAATGACCCATGTAAAATTTAGAAGAAAGTAGTTTATTGGACTTGCCACTGGACCTCTTGTGGGTCCCTAAGTGATCTCAGTATGTGCATTAATGTGGAGTGGCAGCTGTGAAAGGTTAGATTCAATTCCATTCATTTAGGTTCACATCATAATCACGCACTGAGATATTTGTTCATTTTCTAAAACACATTCACTGGATTATGAAATAGATACATTCAGCGTTCCCTGTACCTTGCCCACTTCAAACCTCAAGTTACTTTATATTTTTCCCAGTAGTTTGTTTTAAAAACTTGCTCTTAGGTCAGGACCTGGTATCAGTCATTTACACCTCTGTGAAAATGTAGTAGCTGCATTCACTCTCCCATGTAGCTTGGCCCCTTGACCCTTAGTTCTAATTGTGAGGTGAAAGAACTTCTCTTTTTTATTTTTGAGACAGACTCTCACTCTGTCACCCAAGCTGGCGTGCATTGGCGCCATCTCGGCTCACTGCAACCTCCACCTCCCAGGTTCAAGTGATTCTCCTGCCTCAGCCTCCCGAGTAGCTGGGACTACAGGTGTGCACCACCACGCCCAGCTAATTTTTGTATTTTTAGTAGAGATGGGATTTCACCATATTGGCCAGGCTAGTCTCGAGCTTCTGGCCTCAAGTGGATCAACCTGCCTTGGCCTCCCAAAGTGCTGGGATTATGGGTGTGAGCCACTGTGCCTGGTCAGAATTTCAAATATCGCTAAATAAGTAGGGAGGGGTTTTCTGCTCAGAAGAGCTCTGCCTTGACCTGTGAAAACCACTTCCCCTATCCATGTGTCCCATCTGGGCCATTTTAGTGGCCAGGCTTCTGAGGGTCAGGGGTAATATCTAGTAGATTTCAGCCCATGAAACTCTGCCCAGATTTATCCTCTGCCGTCCTTGAGTCAGGGCTAAAATCTTCAAGACTGCACAGGAGTCAACAACCGACATGGTTCAGCCAGGTGTGGTCATTTTCCTCTGCTCTTTTGTAGGGAAACGCTGTCCCAACTGTGACGGGCCTCTGAAGCTCATCCCTTGTCGAGGTCATGGGGGTTTCCCAGTCACCAACTTCTGGAGGCACGACGGACGCTTTATATTTTTCCAGGTTGGATTTTTGAGTTAGTTACGTGAGAGTTTCAGTACTGAGGAGTTTCACCAGAGGCTAGAGATGCACCTGTGAATGAGATCCTGCACCATCCCCGAGGGCTCACACTCTAAGAGAGCAAGTGTCTGTCCCCTGCACTTCTAATAGATGTTTGAAGTGCTGGGGAGCTCTAGAAGGGGAGCTGGCTGTCTCTGCTTCCACTCCTCATGTGAAGTGGCAGCTAATCCAGTCACACTGAGGTTAGCAAAGTGCTTCTAAGCATGCTGCATGCTGCATGCTGCTGGTAGCCTTCAGCAAATCTGAGTTTGAACACCAGCTCTGACTTTTTACTCGCTCTGTAAACCTGAGCAGGTGACTTTCCTCTTCCACGTCCCAGTTTTCTATAGAATGTGTAAGACTACTAATGGGGCAGTGGCACCAACAGTGGTGAAGAATGGACCCTGACTCAGACTGCCTGGGTTTAAATTAGTGGGATGCTGGTAAACCAGCTCTCCAAAAAGAAAGTGTCCTGATTTGTAGCATTTGCCAACTTCTGTAATGGAAATATTCTCATCGTGGCTGATTTCAAGCCAGCAGTCATTTTTAACAATCAGCCTACAAAATTCCTGAATGTTTAACTATTGACTCTCAGCTTTGGCCAGCTCCAGGTAGGGGAATCCTAGGGTCCCTCACTTCTAGAGGAGGTTACCCAGCTGGCATAATCACTCCATGCCTCAGTTTCCTATTCTGTAAACTGGGGGAGATAATAATGGTATGTACCTCAAGGGTTGTGCTGAAAATGAAATGAGATATAAGGCACACACGGTGTTTATTTGTGTCTGGCACATACCACAGGAAGCATTTAATAAGTGTTACTTAGCACTGTGATTATGGCTTTGCCGGGTGGGTGAGAGGCAGGCAGGCAGGAGCATGGTGGGCTTGGGAGCGCCTTCAGAGGGTCATCCAGTCTTGTTACCATAGGCAACTGCAACACCACCCTGGGGGCAGGACACACAGTAAATAAAAACTGATACACCATGAAGCACAGTCTAGTTAGTGTTATATCATTTCCTTTCTACTTCCTTGTCTCATTTCAGTCAAAGGGAGAGCATGATCATCCAAAACCAGAAACCAAGTTAGAAGCTGAGGCAAGAAGAGCCATGAAGAAAGTGAACACAGCACCTTCCTCCGTCTCATTGAGCCTGAAGGGGAGCACAGAGACCAGGGTAATCCTTCATTATGTGTGTTCAACACATGCAGTAGCTTGCCACGCCTGTGCTGGGGGCGGTAGATTTCTTGGGTCCCTTGCTGACGCACGAAAGCCAGAAATCATGGATTATCAGGCTCGTCTACAAACAAGCATCGGCCAAAGACATTAAATCTGAGGCTTTACTCTTTCTACCATTTTGTAGCATGCTCAGAACCATAAAATCCATGTAAGTGGAGAATCATCTTCCCTACTACAATTAAAAGAGAAACTTGAATTAGCACCTAACTTATATTTAGCAAGAACCAAAAACAATTGAAACGATCTCCACAAAATAGTAGCCTTATGCATTTCACCGCCTGCCCCCTCCCCGCCCTCCTGAATTTCCATACGTCCCCAAACAGATTGTTTTCTTAGCACACTCTACCAAGATGAAATAAGCAAGCAGTTTCCGAAAATGATAGCTGTCCCAGTGTGGCAATAGTGGAGTGGAGGCTACTCCCCATAGACAAACTGTGATGTGAAGTCCACTGCTTTATGGGCAGCAGATCATAGTTTTTTTTTTGCATTTGTCTGTTTAATATTGATAGTAGTTCCTATACTTTTTCTACTGTTCAAAGTTGCACATTTCTTTTTGGGAGAACAGAGATGGAGCTGGTCCATCCCTAGAGGCTGTAAATGTACTTTATTTAAAAAAATTGTAATGTGGGTCTGTTGTAGGGAAATGCAAGCCCCCCAAACCCAAATGGCTATTTCCTCATCCTGTCTCCCAGCCATGGGACAAGTCAAGTGGCATTTCAGTCTCTCATCCAACCTACCTGGTCACAGCCCTTTTTCTCTACCCCCTAAAAGTATCCCCTTAACAGCTAGTAGTTTTACCTAAACAAGAGCATAACTTAATTCTCAACCAGATCCTTTTTTTAATGATTAACTAAAGAACAATATACTTCCTCCATTTAGAAAAATAAATGAATGTACCACTCGTGTTCTAGAGGTCTGATTTATGGTTCAACAAAATTCCCATGAATTCAGAGAAAAATCTCTTGAGGAAAGGAAAAACTAAGAAGCAACAGCAACCATGGTCTCCCACACTCCAACCAGCACTAAGAAATAGAATAGTCAAGGGAGGAAATGTTGAGAGACAGAGACCCCTGAGAGTTGTGCTGAGTATAATATAAATCTTTGAAGTTATACTTTGATATTTTGTAAATAGTTCCTTATAAGTTTCTCAACAAGGCAATTAGAGGCCAGACACTATGGCTTATGCCTATAATCCCAGCACTTTGGGAGGCCAAGGCGGGTGGGTCACTTGAGGTCAGGAGTTCGAGACCAGCCTGGCCAACATGGCAAAACCCCATCTCTACTGAAAATACAAAAATTAGCTGGGCGTGGTGGCAGGCACCTGTAATCCCAGCTATTGAGAGGCTGAGACATGAGAATTTCTTGAACCCGGGAGGCGGAGGTTGCAGTGAGCCAAGATCATGCCACTACGCTCTAGCCTGGCTGGGCAACAGAGCGAGACTCCATCTCAAAAAAAAAAAAAAAAAGAATAAATAAAAAGCAATTAGGATATCAGATTTGTGTTTGAGTGTGAAACATCTTAAACACACTCATGTCTCTACAGAATGTACGGAAGTTTGGCTCTTACTGGTTAGCAAGCTTTAACATGGAAACAGAGGCAGCCTTTGCTTTTTTCAAGTGTTTCGTGGTTGTGGTCAAGCTGCTGCATGTGTTTGTGCGTCAAGTATTAATGTGTAAGGAATGAGGAAAATCTGATGGAGCTCTTACTTGTACAGAGTAACTCATGGATGCCTATGGTAGTGGTTTTGATTTGCTTAACTTATTAACACGAGCATTTCACTTTCCTTTCCAGTCTCTTCCAGGTGAAACACAAAGTCAGGGGAGTTTACCTTTAACTTGGTCTTTCCAGGAAGGCGTCCAATTGCCTGGTAGTTACAGTGGACATTTAATAGCTAACACTCCTCAGCAGAACTCACTAAATGATTGCTTTTCCTTCTCCAAGAGTTATGGTCTGGGAGGAATCACAGATCTGACTGACCAGACTTCCACTGTGGACCCCACGAAGCTCTATGAAAAGCGCAAATTGTCCAGTAGCAGAACCTACAGTAGTGGAGACCTGCTTCCTCCTTCTGCCTCCGGAGTCTACTCTGATCATGGCGATCTACAAGCGTGGAGTAAAAATGCTGCTTTGGGGAGAAATCATCTTAATGACAACTGTTATTCCAATTATCCTTTTCCTCTGACCAGCTGGCCTTGCAGCTTCTCTCCTTCCCAAAACTCTTCAGAACCCTTTTACCAGCAGCTTCCATTGGAGCCACCTGCAGCCAAAACTGGCTGTCCCCCATTATGGCCAAATCCAGCGGGTAATCTTTATGAAGAGAAAGTACATGTGGATTTTAACAGCTACGTCCAGTCTCCTGCATACCATTCACCTCAAGAAGACCCCTTTCTCTTCACCTACACCTCTCATCCTCATCAGCAATATTCACTGCCAAGCAAGAGCAGCAAATGGGATTTTGAGGAAGAAATGACATACTTGGGTTTGGATCACTGCAACAATGATATGCTTCTGAACCTGTGTCCTTTGAGATGATCCAAATCTTTCACTATGTGCACCCCCACCCCTCAAAAATGGGGAAGGGCTGAAAGAATTTCCTTAGGAAATAATTTTTAAAACATAACCACAGATAAATGAGAATCATGATAAGCAGTAGACAAGGCTTTTTTCTTTTTCTTTTCTTTTTCTTTTTTCTTTCTTTCTTTTTTTTTTTTTTTTTTTTTTGAGACAGAGTCTTGCTCTTTTGCCCAGGTGGGAATGCAGTGGCGCCATCTCAGCTCACTGCAACCTCTGCCTCCCGGGTTTGAGTGATTCTCCTGCTTCAGCCTCCCGAGTAGCTGGGATTACAGGCACCTGCCACTGCGCCTGGCTAATTTTTCTATTTTTAATAGAGACAGGGCTTTGCCATGTTGGTCAGGCTGCTCTCGAACTCCTGATCTCAAGTGATCTGCCCACCTTACCATCCCAGAGTGCTGGGATTACAGGCGTGAGCCATTGTGCTGGGCTGACAAGGCTTTTTTCTTCACATGAGTAATTTTTTTGGCTTCTTCTCCTCCACTCTAGTACTTCCACCCTTAGTAAGGAATGGAAACCTGTCCCGTCTGGGATGTGAAATGCCCTCTGCTTTTTCCCCCACATTGTTTGCGGTTCCCAGCACCTCAGCCACATTGCATGCTGGGTTTTCATTGTCATTGTTGCAAATGAAATGGAGTAGACATGTGAAATGCTCACCTATCTAGGACCTGATCTATGCCTTCTTGGGAACTGAGAATGAATAAACAGAAATAGTTGGTGGAAGAACTGCCTAAGGTGTGAAAAGCTGAAGATTCTACCACTGAAGTACTGAATATGTTGTCTAGTTGTGAGATTAGTGTGTAAAATATATGTTTTCTAGATGATTTCTAAGACTTGTGATGACAAGGAACCTGACCTAACCCGATTTTTCATAAAGACAAAGAACAGCAATGTTAAATTGCCATATGAAGAGAAATACTAGTGATGTGCGTGGTCTCCTTGCCTCTCCTTTCCTTCCCTCTTCCTCACTGACTTCTCCTTGCACAGGGGCTTCTGTTTTGTCCCATTTATTATTTGTGGCACCTATATCAATGTGGGGTTTGTAATAGGTGAGAAATATTTGCTTAGAGAAGCTCTTGTGCAATTAGCCTGGCAATGATTGGCCAGCCATGTTTGAATGCCAGTTTCTCTTCTTTGCTGAAGTACTTTATGATAAAAGTAAGCCTAGACATAAAATCTGGAGAGAACCATGCAATAAACAAGTATTTTTGAAATAAGTGATTCCTTCTCCTTTATTAGAATAGTAACAGATGCACATGATACAAAATTCAAAAGTGAAAAAAGTCTCCTAGTTCTAGTCTCCTCTCTGCAACACTGACTAGTTTCTTGTCTATTATTCCAGATATTAGAGATGTTCTCTGCATATATATAATTATATGTAATGTGTATGAAATACATTACATAAAATACACACATATCTTTTATATATAAAATATATTTTTATATATATAAGAGAGAGACGACATAAGTGGTATTATATCAGATTCATTTCTAACATGGTTTTTGTCGTTTTAGGAGCCAATTTGAGCATTAAGTTCTTATAAGCATATAGGATCACAGCTGCTTCATTTTTAATGGTGCATTATGCATTACATTACATGACTATTATAATTAAATAGTCCCTATTGATAAAGATTTAGATTTGTTCAAATCTTCTAAATTCATTTGTCTAAGTGACAAGACTATATATAAAACTTATATATTGGCCAGGCATGGTGGCTCACACATGTAACCCCAGCACTTTGGGAGGCCAAGGCAGGTGGATCTCTTGAGCCCAGGAGTTCAAGACCAGCCTGGGCAACATAGCGGGACCCCGTCTCTACAAAAAATTAAAAATTAGCTGGGTGTCATCATGCATACCTGTAGTCTCAGCTACTTGGGAGGCAGGAGGATCACTTGAGTCAGGGAGGTCGATGCTTATCAAATCAGTGAGCCACGATTGTGCCACTGCATTCCAGCCTGGATGACAGAGTCTCAATCAATCAATCAATAAAAACCTTATATATTCAGTTTAGCAGAATTGTAAAGTGAATACTTGTGTAAACACTATCTGGACCAAGAAATAGGATCTACTGGCACTGCAGAAGTTCCCCTTTTTGTGGATTTCAATCCCATCCACAACCCTCTCCCTGTATCCCAAAGGTGATCACTAGACTGGCTCTTTACATTTTTACTACCTTTGTGTGTATCCCTAAACTATAGTTTCGTTTGGTCTTTTTGGGGAGCCTAACAAGTAGAATCATATGGTATACTTTAAAGAATTAATTGAAGTATAATGTACATATAGAAGAGTGCACAGCTCATAGCATAGAGCTCAATTGTCATAAGAACACACCAGTCTAGCTATCATCTAGTTAGTGTACATTTTTTTATGATCTTGCCTTTTCTGCTCAACATTGTATCCATAAGAGGGTAGCTGTAATTTGTTATTTTCATTGCTGTAATACATTTCTTTATTCTCACTCCAAATGAAATGAAAGAGCTAAATAAACAGTAACTGTCTGAAGGACACTTTAGCTCCTGTTGGTCCAAAGCTTTCTGGGTATTGCAAACATTTTACCTCCAGCAGACTAGGCAACCTGTTATTCCAAACTTTTCTCACTTTCAAAAACTATAATCTTGGCCAGGCATGATGGCTCATGCCTGTAATTCCAGCACCTTGGGAGGCCGAAGTGTGAGGATCGCTTGAGCCTAGGAGTTTGAGACCAGCCTGGGTAACATAGCAAGACTCTAAAAAATATTTTAAAAATTAGCTGGGTGTGGTGGTGTGCACCTGTAGTCCCAGCTACTCGGGAGGCTGAAGCAAGAGGATTGCTATAGCCCAAGAGGTTGAGGCTGCAGTGAGCCATGATTGTGCCACTGCACTCCAGTCTGCGCGACACAGCCAGATCCTGTCTCAAAATAAATAAATAAATAAAATCCAAAAAACTATTATATTGATATTTATCAAAGTGAGAACATGTACGTAGCTTAAAGGTCAGCTGGCATCACAAAGCTTACTATGAACAATAGCTGTCTCTGCTCCCAAGTCCTATTCCCACCCCTCCAAGAGGTTTCCTCTTTTTAACTCCTTGAGTTATTTCTAGTAGTTACCTCTGTATTACTAGAGAATGTGCTTACACATCTTTTAGTTTTATATGTCTATTGTTTTCTGACTATAGATTAGGATTTAGGACATATGCACCACTCTCTACCTAGATCATGCATTCTTCCAGCAAATTACAAAGATCAGTTGTGTTGAAGTACAGTTTACATACAATAAAACTCAACTCGGTCGGGCACAGTGGTTTATGCCTGTAATCCCAGCACTTTGGGAGGCTGAGACGGGCGGATCACCTGAGGTTGGCAGTTTGAGACCAGCCTGACCAACGTGGAGAAACCCTGTCTCTACTAAAAATACAAAATTAGCCGGACGTGCTGGCACATGCCTGTAATCCCAGCTACTCAGGAGGCTGAGGCAGGAGAATCACTTGAACCAGGGAGGTGGAGGTTGCGGTGAGCCGAGATTGCGCCATTGCACTCCAGGCTGGGCAACAAGAGTGAAACTCTGTCTCAAAACCAAAAACAAACAAACAAAAAACTCAACTCATTTTACAGAGTTTTGAACACTGTACATGTGGTCATTGTGTACAATGAAACCTCACCAAAATCAAGATATAGAACATGGCAGTTCCCCTGAAAAGTCCTGCTGTGCCTTTTGCAGTCAATTCCCTCTGGGATCCCCAGCCCCCAGCAACTCCTGGAGACTTTTATCTCTGAACAAGTGTGGGCAGGCTGCTGTCTGATGCTGCTGCTCCTTCATCTTTGGGCTTACTTTCCTCCCCTCTCGATTGGGTTCATGTCTTTCTATTCTGGGTGTATTTCATCATTTTGGTAGAGCACACACCCCACTAGTTCTCTAAGAAAAAATGCATGGGAGATACATTTTTGGAGCACTTGAATGTCTGGAAATGTCTTAATCATATACTTGGTTTTTGTTTTTGTTCTTTTACTTGACAGAGTTTACCTGAGATTAGAAGTGCAGGTTGAAAGTAGTTTTCATACAAAATGACCAGGTGCGGTGGCTCACGCCTGTAATCCCAGCACTTTGGGAGGGCAAGGTGGGCGGATCACCTGAGGTCAGGAGTTCGAGACCAGCCTGGCCAACATGGTGAAACCCCGTCTCTACTAAAAATACAAAAACAAAATTAGCCAGGTGTAGTGGCGTATGCCTGTAGGCCCAGCTACTGGGGAGGCTGAGGCAGGAGAATCACTTGAACCTGGGAGGTGGAGGTTGCAGTGAGCTGAGATCACTCCATTGCACTCAAGCCTGGGGTACAAGGGCAAAACTCTGTCTAAAAAATAAAAAATAAAAAATAAAAAGGCTGGGCGCAGTGGCTCACGCCTGCCTGTAATCTCAGCACTTTGGGAGGCTGAGGCAGGCGAATCACAAGGTCAGGAGTTCGAGACCAGCCTGGCCAATATGGTCAAATGCCATCTCTACTAAAAATACAAAAAAAGAAATTAGCTAGGTATGGTGGCCCATGCCTGTGGTCCCAGCTACTCGGGAGGCTGAGGCAGAAGAATCGCTTGAACCTGGAAGGCAGAGGTTTCAGTGAGCCAAGATCACGCCACTGCACTCCAGCCTGGGCAACAGAGTGAGACTGTCTCAAAAAAGTTCAAAAATCTGAAGTTACTGGTCCACTGTCCTCTAGTATTCAGAGCTGCTGTTGAGAAGTCTGGATATCATTTAGATTTCTGGTCCTTTGAACACGGCCTGCTTTTTCTCTCTAGGAGCTTTCAGATAGTTTTATTATTTCTTGTTACTTGAAATTTAATTACAATAAGCCTTGAATGGGCCTGTTCATTTCTTATTCATTGTATAAGGCCCTGAGGCTTTTTTTTTTTTTTTTTTTTTTGAGATGGAGTCTTGCTCTGTCGCCCAGGTTGCAGTGGCATGATCTCGGCTCACTGCAACCTCTGCCTCCCGGGTTCAAGCGATTCTTCTGCTTCAGCCTCCTGAGTAGCTGGGACCACCAGCGCCCGCCACCACGTCTGGCTAATTTTTTGTATTTTTAGTAGAGACGGGGTTTCACTGTGTTAGCCAGGATGGTCTCGATCTCCTGACCTCGTGATCCACCCACCTCGGCCTCCCAAAGTGCCGGGATTACTGGCATGAGCCACCGCGCCCGGCTAGTGGCTTTTAATATAATCATTCATATTTTTTAGTTCTTGGATATGTTCTTATATTTTTCAAAAATTTTTTCTTTCGTTTTTCTGGTTGTCTTTTTGGAACTTTTTTCAGATGAGTATTGCATTCAGCAAATTTTCAAGGAGCACCTAAGAATGCTCTCATCCTGGGTGCTGTGCTATTGTGGGCTGCTCTGCCAGGCAAAACTGCATCTGCTCTGTTTAGTGAGCATTGACTGAGGGCAAGAATGACACTTGGGCCTAGAAAATGTTACAGGATATTACACCTGACTGTAAGGATACAAACCTGTTAAGGTTAAGATAAAATACAAATAGAAAAATATGAAAGGGGCTGGGCATGGTGGCTCACTCCTGTAATCCCAGCACTTTGGGAGGCCAAGGTGGGCAGTTCACTTGAGGTCAGGGCTTTGAGACCAGCCTGGCCAACATGGTGAAACCCCATCTCTACTAAAAAGACAAAAATTAGCCAGGAATGGTGGCTCATGCTTGTAATCCCAGCTACTTGGGAGGCTGAAGCAGGAGAATTGATTGAACCCGAGAGGTGGAGATTGTAGAGAGTTGAGATCGTGCCACTGCACTCCATCCTGGGCAACAGAACGAGACTCCGTCTCAAAAAAAGAAAAGAGAAAAGGAAATAAAAAATATGAAAGGCAAATAAAATGGGAACATGGATATTACTACAGCACTAAAATGTATTATATTTGATACTGTCTTGATCTGTATGTGTAAATCATTTCCTGTTTAGCACCTGGCTCAATGCCAGGCTCCTAGAGATGCTCAGTGTGCATAACTACCTCAGAATGGCCCAAATGTAAAGAAGTATCAAAGGCCAATCAAAAGCAACTGTTGGGCTGGGCACAGTGGCTCACACCTGTGATCCCAGCGCTTTGGGAGGCCAGGGCGGGCGGATCACTTGAGGTCAGGAGTTCGAGACCAACCTGGCCAACATGGAGAAACCCCGTCTCTACTAAAAATACAAAAATTAGCTGGGAGTAGTGGTGTGCACCTGTAGTCTCAACTACTTGGGAGGCTGAGGAAGGAGAATCACTTGAACCCAGGAGGTGGAGATTGCAGTGAGGTGAGATTGTGCCACTGCCCTCCAGCAAGCCTGGGTGACAGAGCGAGACTCCGTCTCAGACAGCAACAACAACAAACCACTGTTGGGACTATTATTCTGATCTTAATAAAAATGTAGTATGAATAAAATATCCAAAGTAGGGACTTGTTTCACTGCCTATTTAGTATAAAAAGTCATTTATTATTTACCTTAAGGTGGCAGACCAAATGTATGCCTTTGCTGGAGATCTTAAATGTCAGTGATGACGTATAAAAAAATGAACCAAGGGAACATAAGGGGGATAATGAGTGCATCAGAAATGTCGACAAATTTGTGGGAGATGGGAAGTGGATGGAGTGTATATTGACGTACAATGAGGAGTCCCAAAGAAGTGAAATGGAAAGGCAGGACCCTGGAAAGGCTGTGGGCTGAAGTCACTGAGCTGAAGGATAGGAATGAGGAGAGATGGGCACAGGAAACACGACCAATACTTGGAAGTCTTTCTGCAGATCAACTGTTACCAGTTAGGACTTTACCCAAACATGCATCCCAGGGAATACAAAGTTAAAAAATAATAAAAATACTAAAAGTAAGACTTGCCTCAAGAGAAATTGAATTAACTATTCTAGGGGAACTGAGGCTTCAACTTGGGTACTTGTTCCTGAGAATAAAGTATTTTGTATTGTTGCATTTTGGAGGTGAAGGTATAAAGGCACTCTGAAGTGAAGGCTGTCTGACATTTGATCTTGATGCTGGAAACTTTAAAGCCACAGATAAGAAAAGATGGCCCTTGCTGCTATGTAGCCGTGTCCCAAGCTACTTGCGTAGACATAATTATTGGGTTCCAACTTTTTAATTAACTGCAGATAAAATACAAAAGACCCCATAATAGTTCCAGCACAGAATGTCACTGTGGTAAAGGTATAGTTGACAGAGGCAAAAGAGAAAAAAAGTGGAAGAAGATTTGGGTAGGGTCAACACATCTTTTTGTGGGAGGGAATCAAGAGACACTGGCTAAGGATGGAATAATAAACAGTGATTTAATGTTTCTTTAAGTTGCAAAGATATCTAATAGAGGAGTGGAGAATAGTCATACAACAGCATATGACTGCAAAAAGTCAAGAAGAAGAAGGTAGGGACAGGGAAAGGAGTAAAAACATAAGTGAGGTAAACCCCATTTTTCATCCTGGGCAATCAATAGAGATCCAGATTTGATACATTAAGAAACTGAGGAATAAGCATGTGATTTAGAATGATCAGGGTTACCTCAGAAAAACCAAAGTTAGAAAAGGTTTAAATTTGCCGTGTCTTGGGGAGCATTGGGGGAGGGGCAATACTTTTTAGCATAAACTCTGTGTGTACTATCGTATTTTTTTACCATGTACAAATGATTTTGATCCAAAAATGAAATAAAAATCACTAGATGAACTTAATGTAAATTTGTCACACATATTTTTAATGGCTTATGTTGTTAGTTGCATATGATTAGTAATATTTGTGGAGGTTGTTTTGTTTTGTTTTGTTTTGTTAGAAACAGGGGTCTCCCGTGTTGCTCATGCTGGTCTCAAACTCCTGGGCTCAAGGGAGCCTCCCGCCTCAGCCTCCCAAAGCACTGGGATTGCAGGCATGAGTCACCACGCCCAGCCACCATTTGTGTTTATATATAAATAGTAACAGCTGTGCTACTATTCAGTATTTTTCTACAAACTACTGACATATTAGCTGATCCCAAGGACACTAATGGCCCTCCATTTAGGGGAGTGCTTTCCTGTTCACTTGTGGGTACTATTTAATTAGGAAACGTGTAAATGAAGAGGACTAAGCTCAGACAGGCAAGGGAGAAGATATTCCTGGCCTTGTCAATGGGGTAGGATAGGGGTGAAGGCAATTGGCTGAGGTGCTTCCAGACTGTATGTGGCCTTGACCCCAGCTGGCACCTTAACAGTCATTGCTTTTGTCCACCTGTCTCTGCCATGAAGTCCACAAGGAGGGGTCACAGCTAAGCTGGACTTAGGCATCTGGGCTGGGTTGGTAGGTGGAAATGCTGTCTTTGTGGCCAAATGGGTCCTTCCAACCTCCTGGGATGAGTGAGAGAGAGAGAGAGACCTTCAAAAGTAGGGAGAGGGGAGGACTGGGGGAGAGAGAGTGGATTAAACAATTGTATGTCATGATGAAGGGGAAAAAAATGGGACAAATTTTAAAACCAGAACCAACTCCTAAACTTTAATTCTGATGTTCAAAACAGAAAGAATAAAGTTCAGATTCTGACTAGAGTCCCACCCTTAAATTTAGAGCATTGTCCTGGGAAGACACAATGTGGCAGGCCCTGGGTGATTTTAGCAGTTTATTTGCTCATTCTGCAAATATTTACATAGAAGCCACTTCCACAACAGTTTTTTTCTGATCAGGAGAGAAGACACATCCCCATAGAGTTCTTTTCCTAGCTATTTTTTGCCTTGCCAGGAAAAAGTGATTTTGGAATCTAAACATTCCCTGCTAAGCCTTGGGATTTTTGATTTGTCACAGAGCACCTGTGTTCCTTTTGGTTTAAAATAAAATGATAAATGGATTGTAATCTAAAGACATAAGATTTTGGGGGCTGATGGAGGGTAAGATTTAAAAGCCTGAGTGTTCTTGTTCACCTTCCCTTTGTGGGACTTCATGCCAGCATTTTTCTCTTTGTGAGTACAACAAAAACAGATTTGCTATCCTCTTCTCTGAGGATAGTAAATCACTTGTATCCAGTTCCCTATCAGTCCAGAGTCTTCACATGCCCTCGATAGACCAGGATTGTGTTTTTCCAGGCTGTTGGACCCATTGGTATTTGCTCTGAACATAAGAGAGATGGAGAACATTCATTTGGGGAACTGAAGTCCCCGAGCTGTTGAAACTCCGTTTTGAGATGCTGAATGTTTTCTATGGCGGTTGGGACAGGAGGTTAAATATTCTAATACTTTTTTATTGAGAGTGTGGAGTGTGGCAGACATTGTGCCAAATGCTTTATATAGTTATTTAATCCTTACAATGATGACAAAGAACATGTTGTTTTCCTCACTTAACAAACAAGGAAACTGAGCTGTGAGATACAAGGAGGTAACTTACAAGGATGTCTAAGAGACAGTATGAGTAATGGTTAGTGAAGAGTATGAGCCTTCAAACCAGGCAATACTGCCTCGTGTGTGTGTGTTTGAGTGGGCAGATGGGGTACCCAGACACCTTTCTTTTCAATTTTGGGAAAATTTTTCAAGGCAGTCTTTGCTTGAAGAGGAAATGGCAGGGGTATTTGCTGCTGCAAGTAATTGTGCTCAAGGCTAGCCTGGAGGCCAGGCACAGTGGCTCACACCTGTAATTTCAGCACTTTGGGAGGTCAGGCAGGAGAATTGCCTGAGGACAGCAGTAAGAGACCAGCCCGGGCAACATAGGAGGACCTCTTCTCTACAAAAAATCAAAAAGTAGCTTGGTGTGGTGGCACACTAGGTGAAGGATGGCTTGAGCTCAAGAGTCTGAGGCTGCAGCAAGCTATGATTGTGCGACTGCACTTTAGCCTGAGCAGTAGACCAGTACCTGGGCAATAGAGCATATATATATATATGAGCATATAAAACATATGTATATACATATATATATGAGCATATAAAACATATATATACATATATGAGCATATAAAACATATATATACATATATAAGCATATAAAACATATATATGAGCATATAAAATATATATATATAAAGGGCTAGCCTGGAATACATTTGTGTGAATCACACAAGTTTATTTTTGATATCCTACTTCAGTATCCCTTTTGAACTCTTTTCAGGATATTCAACCTTATAATCACAGAAATGCAAGGGAAAACCACGTTAAGATTCTTTTTTCACCTCCCAGATTAGCAACAATCCAAGATTTTGACCATACAGCCTGGTGGCCAGGTACTCTGATATACATTGATGGTGAGGGTATTCACTGGTACAGTCACCGACCTTCTATCTTCTTTCAAAATTCTTTTCACGGCTGGTCACAGTGGCTCACAGCTGTAACCCCACCACTTTGGGAGGCTGAGGAAGGAAGATCGCTTGAGGCCAGGAGCTCGAGACCAGCCTGGGCAGCATGGTGAAACCCCATCTCTACTAAAATTAAAAAAAAAAAAAAAATAGCCAGGCATGGTGGCATGCACCTGCAATCCGAGCTACTGGGGAGGCTGAGGTAGTAGAATCTCTTGAGCCCAGGAGGCAGAGGTTTCAGTGAGCCAAGATCATGCCACTGCACTCCACCCTGAGTGACAGAGCAAGACTCCGTCTCAAAAAATAAAAAAAAATAAAAATTCTTTTCACAAGCACAGTCCCCATCCATGTTCTCTCGGAGCCAGTCTAGCTGTGTCCTTTCCTTAGGACCCAAGAACCTTCCCCACAGGGTTGTGTGAGAACTACCCTCCAGTTCCGTGAAAACTATCCTCTCTGTTCAGTTTTCTGCTAAAGGTCAGAACGAGTTACCCTTGCAAGATTTAATGACTGCATCCTAGTAGGGGCCCTTGTGGGACAACAATTTGGGCCTGGAGGGACTTGGATGGAAAGTCTACCTTAGCAGGATGCTGAGATATGCTAGGACTGGGGGGTGCTTTATGGGCATTCCATCACGCTGGCCCTGCTTATTTTCTAGCTAGTGGTTCACATTTACTAAGCATCTACTACATGCCAGGTTCTGTTTTAAGGACTGTATATTCATTAACCCAGTTAAGATTTACAGTAACACTATGAGGCTAGTGCTAGTATCATCACTCCCATTGTACAAGCGATAAACTGTGGCTCAGAAAGAACTAATATTCCCAGGAGCATTTAGTTCACAGTTTGACAAAGCCAGGATTTGGACCCAGGTAGCTGTGTTCTAAGCTGATGTTCCCTCAAAGCTCAATGATGTCCAAAACTTTTGGAAGCGGGAGGAATTGCTCATGGGTAAAGGAGAAGTGCATACCTCCAACAATTGCTCTGACACCATTAGGGTGTAAAGCATCAGCACTTGGCTACCTCACCACCTGCTCCTAGTCACCAGTACTCAGCAATCTCTCCTAGAATAGGGGCAGACCCTCTCCTTTTCACACACAACTGTTCCCAGGGGAGTCCCACTGCAGAGATGCTTGGGCTGGAAGGCCCAAGTCAGTGGCAAGAGTGGTGTCTGGGGTGTGCTGCCCTCAGAGTTTCTTTGAGGATCTGGGTCTCGGTGCCGAGTCTGGCCTTTCCGCCATACTCCTTAGCAGTCATGGAGTTTTCCCCCTAGGATCCCCTCTCTTCCTCCTTATAGCCTCACTTCCTGCAAGCCTCCCCTACCCTTCTCAAGTCCCTCATTCATATTTGTACACACCTTTATCCTAGCCATGGAAGGATTTGATTTCACTCTTGTAGAGCTCCTGACCAACTGCAGGGCTCCCTGGCTCAAGAAGCAGAAAAAAGATGGACTGCTACATAGCAGGTGGAGTAGACTTCAGGGTAACTACCAACTGACTAACTGTAATTGACATTCAAGCAGGTAAGCCTGAGGCACACCTGGGTTACACCTGTCACACAGTGCTTAGGGACTCAGACACTGTGGCCAGGTATGTGCTCACAACATCCAGTGACACTTACCTAGGTCCCACCATTAGGGCCCAGCAAAGCCCCCTCTGTAATACTTGGAAATAAGAATTCTTTACATTCCGTGGTGTCCCTAAGTTTCCAATAAACACATACATTTGCATATCAGTTGTCACTCTGTCTCCCTCAGCCTGTTTAATCTACTAGAGTTGTGGTATCTCTGGCTGGATTTTATTGCTTCTGTAGTAGCAGAAGGCGCCAGGGCTTTGGATAGAGACATGGCACTCTGGGCTGAGGTAAAGAAGTCTGGGCCTAGATGTGGAAACATGCTTTGCATGAGCAGAGGTCAAAGGCTGACTTTAAATGATAGCTTTCATAGAAATGCTTGCCATTTCTTAGAAACCATCAAAGCTTGGCATTGTTTGTGTCACTAAGAAATTGTAAACAAAACACAATTTGAACCTGTGTCTCTCTCTCTGGCTTCTGGTTTCCCTTGGCTGGGCCACATCATCACAATGTTGATGAGATATGGGCCGCAGCTTGCTTTGGGCTACTGACTCTGAAAGATGCTGCCAAGAAACCTACAAAATGCTGGCCGTGAAGACTGAGATCTCAAGCCTCACCTCACAAAATAAAGCCCATTTAGGAAGGCAGACAGAGTGGTGAGAAGGTCAGGTTTGGGTAAAATGAGCACATGAGGATTAAGGATGGAACAAACAATCTGGGAAATGTCATTCACTGCTGACTCAGGAGTGTGATATCAACATCATGAACTAGAAAGGCCATAGGATTAAGTGCCAGGAGATTTTGTAGAGGAGGGAAAAAACTTTTTTCTCTATCCTTTTCAATTCTGCAGATCTGGCCCTGGAAATTATATTGACAAAAGCCATAATTACAAGAGAAAAAAGTTTATTTCATGGGCATATAAGGTACCTCAGAGAAATGAAATGAAAATCCCAAAGACATAGTCAGATTTGGAGGTGTATATACCGTTTTAACAAAGGGCAATGAATTTCTGGAGAACTAACAAGACAAATGAAAAGGCAGCTGAGCTTCTAGAGGCAGGAAGTTGTGAGAAGGTAAATATATGGGGAAGCTAATGGAAGGTAAGTGTTGTTTTAGTAGGGTTTGAGGTATAGATTCCTTTTGGGGTCATCTTTGGGATGAAAAGAGTCTAGAGTTATCTCTGGTGACTAAGAGTTATTCTGCCTTTCCTGGTATGAGAGAGGGAAAGGGAACACCTTCACAAAGAAAAATATATGCCCTGCTTTTAAGCAAATAGGGGAAAGTAGAGAGCCTTTCTGTAGTGTTCTCTTTCCCAATTGCCTTCAGCTCAAAACAATCCTTTTATTAAGGCAATACACTCTGATCCCTTTCAATTTTATATAATTTATTGACAGTCTCTTTCCTGCTAGGCTGGAGGCACTTTGAAGGCAGGAACTGTGTCTATTTCACTCACTTTTGTATCTGCAGAACCTAGCACATTGCCTGGCCTATTTACTTGACTAAAAATTAACAGATGAATGACTTTGAACATCAACTTTGAGTACAACCACCTGGGTCCAAATCCTGGCTTTATCAAGCTATGAACTAAATGCTCCTGGGAATATTAGTTCTTTCTGAGCCACAGTTTATCACCTGTACAATGGGAGTGATGACACTAGCACTAGCCTCATAGTGTTACTGTAAATCTTAACTGGGTAAATAAATATACAGTCCTTAAAACACAACCTACACATAGTAGGTGCTTAGTTTGAGTTGCCCTGAGCCTCAGTTTCCTTATCTGTAAAATGAAGGTAATGATCTTGTCTTAGCGCTTCAATAGATGCCTTCCTCCATTGACTTACTCCTCAGCAGAGATTCCCATCATGGGCATGAGAATAAACAGAATAATCCCTTATTTTGAAAAAGTAGTGTAAGTGTAAACTATCTTTTCCTTTTTTCTCTCTCCCTTTTTTCTTAAACCAGGCAGGCTCTGACCCAGAATAGGTTTGGAGAGGCTCCCAAAATATCTTTTCTTGACTTTCATGGCAGCTATTCCTCGTTTGAATGTTCCCAGGGAAATACGGCAACTGTGGGAGACCAGAATATGCCTCCTCAAAATATGAGGATTGTTGAGCTGAAGATAATTAAGATGCAGGGGAGCTCTGTGTCTTCCCTTTGCTTGCCTAAAAGCAGGACAGAGATTTACAGAGACAAAAGGTCTTTTTATCCTCCCTGTCTCTTTTCTTACCTAAAGATAAGATGTACATTCTTCATTAATGGAGACAACTCTTGATCAGCTCCGAGATGGTGCCAGAGGGACTTGTGAGCAGACTTTACTCCATTAGTGTTTGCCCATATATTTACCTTCCCATAGCTTCCATCTTTGGAAGCCCAGGACTGCTTTCCTTTGTCCTGTCACTTCTCTGAAATTTATTGTTCTTTATTAGACATACTATATACGCCAGACTCGTAAACACTGCCTTGAGTTAACTCTTCACTGAGGTTTCTCCCACATTATGTGTCCTGTACGTGTTGATAAGCTGGACTGTTCTTCTCTTGTTAATCTTTCCTTTGTTACAGAAGTCTGTCCCAACTACAAACTTAGGAAGGTTGAGAAAGAGAGCAGACCAAGAGACATTGCAGCAAACTACCAGTGATTATTTTCTCATTTTGTCTAATTCTGTGACACATGTTCTCCGGGAAGTTTGAAATGTAGGGACAAGCACACAGACACATACCACACATCTTCCTAAGCTAAGGAAATTACACTGAGATCAGAAGTGGCTGGAGCAGCAAATGTCATGCTCCAAATGCCACATTCACAGAAGCAGAAAGGACAAAAACAAATCAGCAGCCCATTTTTGCACAGCTGTGAGATGGAGTGTCTGAAAAATGTAGTCTTGAGATATCTCACTTGTGTTTTTATCAGAACACTTCAAATGATAGCAGCAAATCTTTGGCTTAGTGGAAAAAAGTCTCCAGAGTTGGAGTTAGATGTCCTGGATCCTATCTAGAGTTCACCCTTTCCTTGTCCTTGGGCAAATCATGCTTCTCTGGGTCTCAGTTTCCTCCTTCAGTCTAAATGGCTATATGGCCTCTCATGGCCCTAACACTGTAAGACGATAACAGTGGTATTAATTTGGATTAGTCAAACAAGGGACAGCTCCCTCAGGGCATAACCTTCTGCTTCCAGGTGATGCTGGCATCCCTCCACCAGCACCTGGATCCACTCCCCCAGGAGGATGAGGGTGTGATTTGTACATCCAGCTCTCCTAGCCTGAGAACTTGAGTGACCCAGGATGCAGCTAAGAGACACTGACCATGCCCACGAAGAGAGCAGAGGCCTGAGAAGGGGCTGCAGAGAGACGGGAGAGTTTTGCTCTGCTTGCAGCAAGCCCAAGAACTTAATTTAAACCTAGTGAGTTAATCAGCTGCATCTTCCAGTTTAATCCCTTAGAGCCAAAGCTTTCAAGAAGCCTTGACAGTCATCTGGGACCTATAAGGCACTGTCCTGGGTCATGGTGGTGGTGGGGGGAGCTGGGGCAAGGAGCTGGCAGTGGGGGGCCCTGCAGACAACTTGCTTATGATTTAGTAGGAGAGAAGTGACACAAGTCAATTAGTCACAATTTTTCTCTGAAGCCTTCTGAGGTGTAGCACAGGCCAGGATGTGGTAGAAAGTAAACACAGGTGAAACAGAGGTCTTTGAGAGTACCCTGGAGGCCCAGGGGGAGTAGATTGTGTGTAATTATTTAATCATTCATTGGCTGGAGTTAAACTGTGGAAAGCCTCCAGGAGGAATAGTAGAACTTCCAGGAGGAGCTGGAGGGTGGGGAAGGTGAGATAAAGAGCATTCCAGATGCCAGCAGAGCAAAGGGGCAGAGGTAGGGAGGGGCTTTGGGTGTCCTGGGAACCAGAACTACTCTTGGCTAGCAGCAGACCTGGAGGAAGAGCAGGAGGCGAGCTGGAAAGGTAGGTCAGTGTCGAACCCGTACAGACCTAGAATGCAAAGTTTATGATTTGGGCTGTAACCTGCATACCAAGGGTCAAAAATTGGCCGATTCCACTCATCCTGCAGATGGCTTTTGTTTGATCTATATCATGTTTTTATTTTTTTCCTTTTAAACTTGAGTTTGGTTAAACATACAACATTTCACATACAACACGGATTTCCAGCTTCTCTTTAAAAATGGGAAGGTCAGGCCTTATAGAGAATCTTCGAACAGAAGCTGAGTAGCCGCTTCCCTTTCAGACAAGAGACACAGGGTCTAGCTTGCCACTGTCTGCACACCTGGTCCACCTCACTCACTTGTGGTGGCCTCTGGACCTTCACAGGTGTTTGAGTTCACCACCCTTGCCAGAGACAGCAGGCTGTAGAAAGTTTAGAAGGTCACAACTTGCAGATAACAGAGGAAGGTTGTGCCTCAGACTAACCTGATGTCAGCGTTTTGATTGGGAAGGGGTGAGAGTACAGGAAGAATATCTGATAGGAAACTGTTTTATAGGTTCAAGCTAGAGGTGGTGAGGTCCTGACCCAGTCAGTGGCAGTGAATGAAAATAAAGAGGTGGCCTCATATGCAGAAGGAACAGGGGCTGCCGAGTGCTGTGCTTTGAGGGCCAACAAGGTCTCTGTCTCAGATTCATGCTCAACAAGCTTGAATCCCATGCTCTAATAAGAATACTACCATAGCTAGGTCAAGGCTGCAGTGAGATGTGATCACACCACTGCACTCCAGACTAGGTGACAGAGTGAGACCCTGTCTCAACAAAAAGAAAACAAATGACCTTAGCTCTAGGTAGTGAATAACACTTTAACACTTTTATCCAATGAGATCAGGAATGTCATTCCGCACCAGAACCTTGTGAGCTTGGTATTGTGACTGTCATCCTCATTCTGCAGATAAAGAAATTGAGACTCAGCGATGATCTATTATTTGTCTACAACCATTCAGCCAGCAAAATGGCAGAACCAGAACAAACCTTTACCCATGGGCTCCCAGTCTGAATCCATCTCCCTTGGGCAGGGTGTACTTGCGTGACACATAGCATCACTCTCTGTGCTTTTTAAAACTGCAAATACATCTAGGAAGGTAGGAGAAACACTTCACCTCCCAGCGATGGTCTGAATATTATCATTGGATCTATATTTGTCTAGAGGCACGCTAGCATTGGGGACAGAGTGTAGGCTCTGGAGCCAGCCTACCTAGATGTGAATCCCATCATAACCACGCATTGGGTAAGTTACTAAATATCTCTGTGCCTTAGTTTCCTCACTTTTAAGAAAAGGTGATAACACCCACTTTACAGGGATGCTGCAAGGATTCAATGAGTTAATGTGAATAATGCACTTAGCACATAGAAAATGCTGTGTGAGTGTTTGCACATTATTTTATTTTTGAGACAGAGCCTTGCTCTGTCACTCAGGCTGGAGTGTAATGGTGTGATCACCACTCACTGCCACTTCAACCTCCCGGGCTGAAGCAATCCTCTCACCTTGGCCTCCTGAGTAGCTGGGACTATAGGTGGGCATCACCGCGGCCAGCTAATTTTTGTATTTTTTGTACAGACAGCGTTTCGCTATGTTGCCCAGGCTGGTTTCAAACTCCTAGGCTCCAGTGATCCGCCCACCTTGGCCTCCCAGAGTGCTGGGATTACAGGCATAAACCACCACACCCATCTGTTTGCACATTATTATCCACATTTTTCATAAGCCAGTCTGCAGTCCCAGGTTTTTTGTCATGAGGAGAGAATTGGAGGGAGGGAGTTACAGAGGAGTCTGGGGAGACATAGCGTGGATGTGGCAAGAGAATTGGCACAACTCACTCCTCATGGTATTTGTCAACAGGAAGACACACCAGCTGCATCCATCTGGGTTGTTATCTGTGGTGGAAAGTGAGGGGAAGGGATAAAATGGGGGTGGACCTTTCTTTAGCTCTCCCTACCAGAGAGTCAAGCATGGTGCCATGTATTTCTGAGCCAGCCAGAGGAAAGGGATTGGGAGCTGATGGAAGTGCCAAAATGCAAATGTCTACAGGTGCCTGAAGGAAGACTAGATGTCTGAAGCTTGCTGGGATAATCATGGGTGCCAAACTGCTGGTATTGTGCTGAGGCTAATATTAATACCTACCCTAGTGACACCATCTTCTAAAAACTCTGAGCTCATGACCTGTGTCCAGATCCCTAGAAGTGGAGGCATAGAGTTTGAGCAGTGTTGCTATACCCAGGAAGTCATGGCTATGGTAGGCAGAATGATGGTCCTTCAAAGATGTCCACATCCTAACCACTAGAACCTGTGACAAAACCTTACGTGGCAGAAGAGACTTTATAGATGTGATTACGTTGAGGACCTTCAGATGGGAAGGCTAGCCCGGGTTGTCCAGGTGGGCCCAATCTCATCACATGGGTCCTATTGTTCCTGGTGAGTCCTGAGGAAGACACCCTGCTCCTCTGACTCCTCATTGAGAGGCAGCCACCCCTCAATTCAGTCCTCTGAGTCCTGAGAGTCTTGTGGTCAGTTTCTCTGCACACAGGTAAATGCAACCACAACTCAGGCATTTATGAATGGCAGTTACTTGGGTAACTGAAAGGAGGTAGTTTTAATTTTGAATAGTCACTAATTGCAAAGGGGCCATCTTTCTAGAAAACACCTCCTTATCTTTTTGGTGAGTGTATCTACTGTTTCTCCTGCAGTGTTTGCACCATTCTGACAATTATCCCCTTGACAACATCTTCCCAGGACTGAGCAGAGAATTCCAAAGACTGTTCCAATGATCAGGAACTAGAGCTAATCTTAGAACAGCATCTAATGAGTCTTTCTCCCTCTGTATTCCCCCATCACCCCTACCAATCCAGGTAAATTGGGCAGTCACTGCCTACCTAGACAAACGTGGCCTGGCAGAGGGGTGGGACCCAAGGTTGAGATTTAAAGGCACTATCAGCAAAATCTCACTGTGTGTCCTCTGTGTCCCATAAATAGATTTGAAATAATTGCTTCATTTCTAGGTTGCAGGGAACTTTGCACAATTGATCTGGTGTAAACAAAGTTCTGGACACCTGAGGAGTAAAGCAATTAGGCTTTGAAAGATGTTTCTCAAACCGTGAAAAACAATGTGTCTCAAACAGTGAAATACTTCTCCACCTGCCAGAAAGCATCAGAGAAGACTAACTGTCACCAAATTATTCCCCCGTTCAACCATTAGTGTTGCCACATCTATAAGCATAATGCGTTAAATTTACACCATGATCACAAATACTTTCCATTCCCCCACTTCTCAGCATTGTAGTGATCACCGTTTTTGTCCCCTTCCTCTGCCTCTCCCCATCCTAAACCCTGCCGGTACTGCTCCTGGTGAGAAAGTGGCAAGGAGACGCTAAGAACCTCTTCCTAACATACCAATGTCCCATAGCACGTATGGAGAAGGATGACCCGGGTACCCATCAGTCAATGATATATACTAAGCTAGTGAAAGTAAACAGTGGTTATCTCTGATGGTAAGTTTATGGGCAATTCCAAATTTCTTTTAATGCCTCTCTGCATTTGCCAGAATTGATATATTAATGTTTGCCAAAAAGTT
This sequence comes from Pongo abelii, assembly GCF_028885655.2. NCBI lineage: Eukaryota > Metazoa > Chordata > Mammalia > Primates > Hominidae > Pongo > Pongo abelii. The sequence goes on along the minus strand of NC_071990.2, from coordinate 53,586,948 downwards.
TGAAAAACTCCCAGGTGCTTCCCAGTCTGCTGTGCCATTGGAAAATGTAGGAAGAAAAGACAAAAGAATATTGGCTGTCTCAGAAAGACTTCAGTAGGAATGGTACCAAAATTAAAAAGATTTACAAAAAAAAAAAAACAAACTTAAAAAAAAAGATTAGGGGGAGAGTTGTACCATGCCCCTTCATGCAGCTGGCCCTCGGGGTACAAGCAACAAAGTGGCCACATGAGCAGCTGTTCTCACGTCAAGAGAAACCTGCTTAATGACAGTCTTGGTAGGAGAAGAAGAGCCTGTTCCAAAACTTGTTCTTTCTTAAAGTTAAGCTCTTGATCTTTACTGTTCTCCTGACTCTTCAAGTTCTTCAGGATTATTTTTCCTAACTCAGAAGGTCTGCTTCAAATGCTGCTATTTCTTGTTGAGTTGGGGCAGGGGGCACTCAGGGCTAGGAATAGGAATTTGCTATTTATAATCTCCATGACCTCTATAAAGGTCATCTTTTCTACTCTATCATTAAGAAACAGGCTGTACTTTTTCTTACTCAATTCTGCTCAAGATTAGAGCTCTCAAAACGATGTATTGAGACGTCATTCAGCAATTACAGGAAGGCCATTAGATTTTTGGAAGGAGCATTACTTTGTGGGACATTTAAGGCTTTCTTGCTCTCGAACATTTTGGCTGTTTCCAAGCTAGTGTTTGTTTGTTTGTTTGTTTGTTTTTTGTTTTTTGTTTTGGGACGGAGTTTCGCTCTTGTTGCCCAGGTTGGAGTGCAATGGCATGATCTCGGCTCACTGCAACCTCTGCCTCCCAGGTTCAAGCGATTCTCCCACATCAGCCTCCCAAGTTGCTGGGATTACAGGTATGCGCCACCACACCCAGCTAATTTTTTTATTTTTTAGTAGAGATGGGATTTCACCATGTTGGCCAGGCTGGTTTCGAACTCTTGACCTCAGGTGATCCACCAGCCTCGGCCTAAAGTGCTGGGATTATAGGTGTGAGCCACTGTGCCTGGCCCAAGCTACTGCTTCTTAATCAAATGTTTCCAAAGACAAGGTTGGGCATTTGCTTTAATTTTACCTTATACTCTGTTGTGCTTCCCATCTCCTCCTGCACTTTAACTCAGCCTTTGTGGACTGACTTAGGGTTTCCCAATATTCAGAATTTTCTCTTGGCTCTTAGAGGCAATTGCTCAGGCCCTTTTGACTACTCTTGTGGGGCTGCTCCTGGGTAGAGTTAGGAAATCATTGAAATTTGCCTACATGCTATCAAGATTTCCCACAATCTTCCAAACCTTCCTATTTGCATCAGTCTTTGGCGTATCACTACCTTTCATTTATTTCCCCTAAGCTACCCAAAGTCTGAGTGCTACCCTAGACTTGCAAATTCTTCCCTGTATTAAGGGCAGTCTCATCCACTGGTGGGTGAGGAACATAGGGTAACTATTTGGCACACTTGCCTCTGCTTCCCAATCCTGTGCCCAGAGCAGGCATCGCTGATCAGTCAGCCATGGCACGCATCCCTACTGAGTTGACTCAGCAGCAGAATATTTCTTAACCAGCACTTCGGACAACCACCACCAATGGATCAAGCCCAGCCGTTGATTTAAGTTGAAGCTTAACTTGCTGTAGTGTAAAGGGATTGCTCCTATAAACTACATAGTTGAAATGGCTCACAAGTACAGTCTTAGGGTTATTGTTTTGAGATTTATGATTTTAGAGTCTTCTTTCTGGCATCTCCCAGTCATTGGTCCCTTCTTAGTACAGAGATATTTTCTCAACTAACCCTAAGTTTTACTGTCCTTTTAGATAGTAATAGATTCCATATGGAGAGCCTATTATGTGCTGGGACCTAACATCTGTAGTATTTATTGCCATAGCAACCCTGCAGGTAGTTTTCATCATCCCCAGTTTACAAATGAGGCTCCAGGTGTTAAGTGACTTTGACTAAGTAGATGCTGGTAAGCGTGGGTGTTCAAACTCAGGGCTGGCCGGGCATAGTGGCTCACACCTGTAATCCCAGCACTTTGGGAGGCTGAGGCAGGCAGATCACCTGAGGTCAGGAGTTCAAGACCAGCCTGACCAATATGGTGAAACTGCAATCTCTACTAAAAATACAAAAAAATTAGCTGGGCATGGTGCCTCTGTAGTCCCAGCTACTCAGGAGGCTGAGGCAGGAGAATCCCTTCAACTCAGGAGGCCACGCCACTGCATTCCAGCCTGGGCAACAGGGTGAGACCCCATCTCCAAAAAAAAAACAAAAACAACTAAAAACCCAGGGCTATATAACCCCAAAGTCCAGATTCCGTCCACTGTTTTATGATACTTCCCTACTTCTGTCAAATTCTGAGTTAGAGGAAGGCCTTACTCGTTCATGTCTGGGTAGAATATGATCCTTTCTTATTCAGGTCCCCAGGGACCTAAAGGAATCATGTTTAAGATTTAAAGGATCCAAAGTTGAAAGATCCAAAGCTGAAAGATCTGTAGAGGCCTCAGTGTTGGTACTTCTCACTTGCTCTGAATGGTCCTAGCATCTACTAGGTTTGAATTGGGGGCAGCCAGGCAAAGAACTCCTCTGACACAGTGTTGGTGGAGGCCACAGAAGTCTCCCCTCCACTGCAATGGTTAACTATAATGATCTGATTGGGAATCAGCTCACATTTACTGAGTATCTACTAGGGTCAGGATCTGTGCTAGGTTCACTGAGCTCATGTCTTCTGATCCAGTTTGTGGTCTTTGCACCACACCATGCAGTTGGCTCTTTATATCGCAGTGCTCAAAATAAATCCACTCCTCTAGGAGACAGTGCAGAGGTACACACCCCTGTTGGGGATGAAGGAACAAGCAAGGAGAGGAGACTTTGCTTTTAGCCATACACTTCAAAGATATACAAACTATAAGGCAAAGAAAGATATCTCTCTGCAACTGTCCACATTAATTTGGGATTATAGGTCCAGGCCTGGAGGAAATTAGCTAGCCATTAAAGAAATCAGATGGAAATAAAGAACAGATCATGAGAAAAGTAGAAACTGTTATCTGATATGGATTCACTTTTTTAAGCTGTTGGGAATTCCTGGTACTTTAGTACCTCTGTTAGCCAAATGCAGAAGTCAGTGAGCATTCCGAGGGACTTCAGAATCCACTGCAGGGCAACAGATACATTGGACCCTGCTGCAAAGTGGTTTTCCTGGTAAAATTATGGAAATTAGTGAGGTCTAATCATCACTCTACTCATCATACACTAGGAAACACCGCTGGTATTTTCTTCTCTTCTATAGAGGAAGAAAAATAGCCAGAAAAGAATGGGTAACCTTCATTCTGAGTTACATCTGACAAAAAGCCGAATGTAGGGCACTGGCCATGCCTTGTATATAGAGTGACCATCCATCCCAGTTCGCTCAGGAGCCTCCCGATTTATGCTTGCTGTTCCAGTGCAATTACAAAAAAAACGCTACTCTTTCCTCTAAAAAGTGTCCTGATTTTGACAATAAATTGACTATTTGATCACCCTACTTATATAGCAGGTTTCAACTTACTGCTCCTTTGGCCTGAATACAATAAATTGGGCTGGATGTATTTCCAGGACTTGAGGAAAAGTTAGTCTGCACAGAAAAGCCATTTCAGCAAAAGAAGCCTGTGTTGCTTCTGCAATCTCCACACTATCGTTCTTCAATCTACCATACACACACATGCACACCATGTCCAGAATTGGCCAGCATTCTTAGGATAGTCTTGCACAGTTTTCTGAATCTCAATTCTGCTGCTAGATATTTACTGGATTCAGAAGAAGAAGGTGCAAATATGGAAGCCTTGAGTGGATTTAACAGTGATCCCCCAAAAACTCTGCACTGAGCATTAGACCACAGCAAGAGGGGCTGTGGGCCTCTCAAGAGAGTCACAAGTCAGGCCACTTGCTGGTCAAATGGGGACAGGTTGGCCCCTCTTCTGGCTCTCAACAACCCCAACCTCAGATACTAATCCCAGGATCCCTCTCCTATTCATTCCAAATCAGGATATTCAATTTCCTCATGCAGCCAGGACAAACTGGCCAGATTAAAAAAAAAAAATAACAAAAAAACGATGGCCAAGAAAACAGATTTCTGGACTACTTGCTGAAGAGTTGGCATGGCAGGAGTTAGGGCACTGTAACCAAAATGGCATTTCTGTTTGAATATACACCTTAAATCTTAGATCCTGTCACTTGCAGCTTTGAAGGTCAGTCAGAAAGATCTGGGGTGTTCCTATTTTCTTGTGAATGTGAAAATCAGCTCCCCCTAACACTATGAAGAATAAGAGCAAAAACAAAAAGGCTGGGACAAGAGTGTCACCTAGTGACAAAGGCATGCTTTTGTTCATTTCTTCCAATAGAGCATCAAGAGCCCATGAAATGTGTCCAGTGCTTTATAGGGATCCTTTTATCTCATGTTCACAACAGAGAGATGCTTTGGAATCAGAGATTTAAAAGAAATGGGCCCTGTCCTCAACCCACAGTTTGACGGAGTATGTAAAAACAGAATTAACATGGAATGTGATAACTGCTGGGATAGAGGCAATGTGGAATATTTTGGAGACAGACAAGGGACAACTTCTGGGGGAATCAGGAAAAGTATACATAGGTACTGAGCCTAACAATTAATTGGGTATTAGCTCCCTGCTTGGCTTACCTATCCCTATGCCAATTACACAAGGAGAGAAACTGTGAGGCTGAACTTGACACACATCATCCATTGACTCTTTCTTATGATGCACCCCTTGGTTGATGGCTGCACTGTCCATTACAGTAGTCACTGGTCACATGTGGCTATGAGCACTTGGAACATGGCTAAGCCAGTAAAAGTGTGGTGGAAGTGTAAATTACACTCCAGATTCCAAAGATTTAGAATTTTTTAAAGTGTAAAAAAATCCCATTAGTAATTTTTATATTGAGTACGTGTCAAAATGATACTGTTTTGGATAGTACTGGATTAAAATAAATTATTAAAATTAACTTCACCTTTTTCATAAAAAAATGGCTCTAGAAACTTAAAAATTACATATGTGGTTCAAATTATATTTCTAGTGGGCAGCACTGGTCTAAGCTCCAGTGGGAATTGTAACATACTGGAGTTTTGATGTTATTTCTTTAGAACTGGACTCTACTCCTGGCTCTGGCTATGAGAAAGCATTCTGGAGTTAGCCTTGCTCCACTACTTAGTAACCAGGATGAGCCTGACAAGTTTATTTAAACTCTCTTAACCTGAAATTTCTTATTTATAAAATAGGAACAATAATACCTGTGTGTTGTGAGCACAAATGAGATAATCCATATAAAAGAAGGCCTTCTGCCCCATACTTAACACATAATCGCTCAAAATTTTTAAACAATTTTATTATTACTTGCATATAATTTCTTTCTTTCTTTTGAAAATAGGGTTTACTCTGTTGCCCAGGCTAGAGTGCAGTGACGTGATCTTGGCTCACTGCGGCCTCCACTTCTCAGGGTCCTGAATAGCTGGGACTCCAGGCACGTACCACCATGCCTGGCCAATTTTGTTTTTATTTTTTCTAGAGATGAGGTCTATGTTGCCCAGGTTGAACATATAAGTTCTTGATTCTCTGCATTTTTAAATTAACAAATAATGGTACATGTTTGTGGAGTACAATGTGATGTTTTGATACATGTACACATTGCAAAATGAGCAAATCAGACTAATTAACGTATCTATCACCTCATATACTCACCCTTTCTTTGTGGTGAGAACATTTAAAATATACTCTTTTCGCCATTTAAACATGCATTGTTAATAGCTACAGTGACCATGTTATGCCATAGATCACTAGAATGTATTCCTCCTAGCTGAAACTTTACATACCCTTGGACTAATATCTCTGCTTTCCCCATCCACTCTTCCCTCCAGCCCCTGGTAACCACCACTCTACTCTCTTCTATCAGTTTGACTTTTTTAGATTTTACAAATAAGTAAGATCATGCAGTAACATCTAAGTTCTTAATAAACATTATTAAGACTAGAATTTACTGAGTGCTTACAACTGCCAGACCCTCTGCATGAATACACGCCTTTAATTTGTGAGGGTCCTGGTTATACTACCTGAGGCAAACAACTTCACCCTTCATGAGCCCCCATTTCCTCACCTCCACATGGGGATAGTTGGTCAATAAGTGACTTCTAGGGAAACTTCCAGCTTTTACATTCTATGTGTCATCTGACATTTTAAAATATTTCACTATCACGTATGTATTATTCAAAGGCTCTGACTTCCAATGTTTTCTAATAGCCTTTTGTTCTTGTTTCTTCTTCCATGTCTTTGAAGAAATAGAATTTTGTTTTTCAGATTTCTTCTACTACCTGCATTTTTTGATTTCTGTCATGTCCCCTTTCTCTGCTTATTTAAAAAGTCTGATTCTCTGTCACTCATTTAGACTTTCTCTTCAAACACCTGATGTTCCTTGCTTGTCCATTGATAGCCAAGAAAGAGCCACTACGATGTTAACTAGAAACTACGTGGGTAGGTGGTACTTGCTGAGAGGCATGGGAGAGGACCTATTCTGTTGATTCCTAAATGTCAGTATCCGTAGGTCTTTTTTTGGGGGAAGGGGTCTTTTCCCAGAGGGGAAGCCTCTACTTTCCTGCCTGATGGTGTGAGCCTGACAACTTGAGTTCTGGGAGTTGGCTGGGGATCCTTCCCGCAGGGTCTTGCTGTTTCCATGTGGTGCTTTACCTTCCATGGGAGGCCAGTTGAGTTGATTTGCACTTTTTAGCTTCCCCTGCTTCTGGCTGAGGTCTCAGATCTCTCTGGAACAGCAACAGTTATAATACATATAATGGCTGCTATTTACTGAGCACCAACTCGATCAGGCATTGTCCTATGCAATTAACGTGGAGTGTTATCTGTTACTCTTTTCAACTCTGTGGGTAGGTATTATGATAATATTTCCTCTAATTTATCATGACATGGAGAGTTAACTAACTTGCTCAAACTCAGTTGTGGATCTAGCACTTCAACACAGAGCCCATGCTTAATTATCACTTTACCACTTGCCCACCTGCTATCTATTTTCCAAATTCTAACCTGTCTTGTCTGCTTCCAGCACCTCTCCTGTCCTCCCTGTCTTGAAGGACTTAAGTCTTTTCTTTTTTTTTTGAAAGATATGGGTCTTTCTATGTTACCCACAAACTCCCTATGTTGCCCTCACTCAAGGGATCCCCTGGCCTCTGCCTCCCAAAGTGCTGGGATTACAGGCATGAGCCACCACACCCAGCCGTATTTCTTTACTACTATTTTAGTGGAGTTTCAGGAGACAGTGGAGATAAATGTGCAGGTGTTGTTCACTATACATAACCAAAGACTGAAATCACTTTTTGGATGTGGAGGCTATCATAACTGGTCACAGTGACCAATGGATGGTCACTGTGAAACTGGGATCCCACTGCATCGCCTTGGCTTCTGTTTCTGCTCTGACTGCAATTGGATTCTCTGTTGCCAGAGAAGCCTTGCAAGCCTTAGCCCATACATGTCGTGGTTGCCAACTTACCTAGAGCTGTTGCTGACACTCAGCATCTATCACTGGGGAAATGATTGGCCAGGTTTTAAGATCCAGAGCACGAAAGCATCAGATAAAGGAGACAGAACTGGAAGTGTTTCACTGTATGACTGAAAAATCACACATACATGTGAAAGGCCAGGATGATTAAAATCAAAAAGTGAATAATGGGTGAGGTGACTATAGGTGATTTACATTTTATTCTGTCTGCTCATCTATTTTCCAGTTTTTCTACAGTGTATACATTATTTACCAAAAATGTATATTTTAAGATATTTAAAAATGTTCACTCTTTGATTCAGTCATTCTACTTCTTAGAAACATCTTAAGGTAATAATTCAAGAAGTATGCAAAGATTTAGCCACAGGAATGTTTATTCCAAAAACATTTACACTAGCATTAGATTAGAAAACCAAAATGCATAAAGAGTATAAAGTTGGACTCTAAAGTCATTAAAAATATTTAACAAAATGCTTACAGGGCATTCTTATGTGAGGAGAGAAAGCTTACAAAGCATTATGTACAATATAATCTCATTTTTATAGATGCACAGAATAATCAAAAGATAAATACCGTAGGTTGACAGTGGTTAGTAGAGGGCCTGGGATTGAGGATTCAAGGCTAATGCTTTCCCATGGGGGCTGGGGGTGTAACTGAAGTCTACACCCCCAGCCCCCATGGGCCCCAAGCACCCTCACCTGGCCCTCTGCTAAGGGGTAGGAAGGGGGCTGGGAGGAAAATGCAAGACAGGAGGAGGCGATTAAACATGATGGTGCTCAGGCCAGATTCCCTCTGAGGATATCTCCTGAACACAGTTCCAGCATGATCTGAAACGTAATTTCTGTAAAATGCTTTCATTGTTTTTAAAAAGTTAATCCAGATGCTGCTGTCAGCTTTCCATAGTATTGGTTTCTGTAATGTCCTAATAGAGCAAAGGAAGGACACTCCTGAAGTTAAAAAGTTTCTACGGCAGGATTTGCAGAGACCAGAAGAAAAAGGTTACATAGCAAAAATCTTCTGGTTATCTTTGGGTGTTTTATTAAATTTTATTTTATCTGTATATTCTAATTTTCTCACAACAAATATATATTGCTTTTGTATTTTAAAAATATACAGAAAATGTAATCTGGAAAAAAGTTCCTTTTTCAAGTTCCAAGTTAAATAAGTGAAAGTCACTTTACTGCTTACAAAGAAATCTTTAAATTTGAACTTGGTATCCACCATCTGCAACAGATCATTCAATCTAGGGATGTTGCAGAACAACAGGGACTCCTCAAATCTCACTTTCCTTAGGAATATATTTTTCTAGCTATATTTGACTATGTCCTAATCATGTTCTATTTATTTGTATATCAGAAATAACAGTCATATCATGAAGAGTTACCTTATCTTAGGCAAGTTGCTTTTCTCCCTCTTTTCCAACTTGAAAAACACACTTCTTAGATTGCTACAAAAGGCCAACCTAAGAACCCTTTTTTTTCTTTTTTGAGACAGGGTCTCGCTCCCTCACCCAGGCTGTAGCACAGTGGTGCAATCTTGGCTCACTGTAGCCTCAACCTCCTGGCTAAGTGATCCTCCTGCCTTAGCCTCCCAACTAGCTGGGACCACAGGTGTGTACCACCATGCCTATTTTTTTTTTTTTTTAATTTTTAGAAGAGACGAGGTCTTGCTATGTTGTCCAGGCTGGTCTCAAACTCCTGACCTCAAGCAATCCTCCTGTCTTGGCCTCCCAAAGTGTTGGGATTATAGGTGTGAGTCACCACACCTGGCCAACTCTCTTCCTTCTGTATGCACATTTCTCCTTTAACATAACGTGTACTATCATTATTATTTTTTTGAGATAGGGTCTCACTGTGTCACTCAGGCTGGAGTGGAATGGCACAATCTTGGCTCACTGCAACTTCCACTTCCCGGGCTCAGGCAATTCTCCTGCCCCAGCCTCCCAAGTAGCTGCGACTACAGGTGTGCCCCACTGTACTTGGCTAATTTTTTTTTTTTTTTTGGTAGAGACGGTGTTTCGCCATGTTGCCCAGGCTGATCTTGGACTCCTGAGCTCAGGTGATCTGCCTGTCTCAGCCTCCCAAAGTGCTGGGATTACAGGCATGAGCCACCATGCCTGGTCTGTATGTGCTTTTTAAAAAGCCTATCCCATACTGAATTGTGGGAACCTAGGAAGTGTCTCTTAATGTCAATTAAAAGTAACAGTGGCTGCAGATATTGATTTCTGAAAGTACATGAGAATTTGTCTCTAACTATGGTTGAAACAACAAAACCAAATCTGAATCAGGTAGAGGTCTACCAGACACAAACTCTGAAATTAAACACTAATAGGACTGTTACTGGGCAGGGGGACTCCTCTGAGTAAATAGGTAACATACAGTTTTCCTAGGTGGCTGGTGCTCTCCCCCAGCTTTCATACTGGAACAAGAGTTAGGCTCAGGTTTACATGATCCTCTACTATTCTTTTGTGAAGAATGACAACTGAGTCAGTTGGTTGAGCTTGAAGTGTTCCAGTCCTACGGGATTCACTCTCACTTAATGTCATATATTGGTAAGGTGCCTACATGAGGTCAGTGTTTTTGGCTACATATAAAGACCAATGATGAAATGAGGAAATTATTTTTTTTTCTTTTAATAAGGGATGGGGTCTTGCTATGTTGCCCATGCTGGACTCAAACTCCCAGACTCAAACTCCTGGGCTTAAGCTATTCTCCTGCATCAGCCTCCCAAATAGCTGGGACTACAGGTGCATGCCACCATACCCAGCTAGAGGCAATGATTCTTAAAGTCTCCGCTGGCTATCTAGGACTCTTATTAAATATCCTGTTACTTTAAAAAGGCCATCCAAATACATTTTCTTGAAAGAAACATTTATTTATGATCTTTATTGGTGAAATAATTTCCAACAAGTCCAGAACAGGTTCTCACACTTTGAGCCTTTAGTGCAAAAACATTATGCCATGCGGGAAATAAAATGCTTATCCAGTGGAGCGCTCCCCTGATGCATTTAAATATTAGGATGCTCAAGCAGAAGATGACTTATGTGACAGAAATCTGCTCATAAATCTGCTTGAAAAAGGGCATGATAAACCTCATATTAAGGTTTCTCACAACATAAATATGCTTAAGCAACTTAATTCCAACTTAATTTCAAAACACCCCAAGAATCAACTATCCCTTTAAATAAAAAAAATAATCAATTTATATTCTTCTTAAAAGAACTCCAACAATTTAAGTTCCAATTCCATATATATATATGTGTGTATATATATATATATACACATACATTTATAACTTAGGTGCTCTTTTGCGCTATATACTTGAATTCATGCAAAAGTGATAGAGGACTGGACTTGAGGCTCTACAGAGGCCTTTCTGAGAAAGCTGTGTAGCTCCTTACTCTGGCGAAGAACAAGGGGGTGTACATCTTGTCAATCTCAAAAGCACTGACTGCAGTCTCACCAGTTGATCTGTAAAAAAAAAAAAAAAAAGCACAAAATTACTAGTATGAGGAAATTTCAACTCATTTAAAATCCTTGTGTGTTTGGGGAAGGTTATTCTATGCTTTAGCCTTTTTTATTTTTAATTCATCTTAGGAAATTCTATATAATATAGGCATATTGTAGAAAACTCGAAAAATTTAGAAATGTATACAGAAACGTCACTCATAATTCCAACACTCAGAGCTATATGAAGGATATTTTCTAGTGTTTCTTGAGATCAAACTTAGTAATTCTTTTTATTTCATTTAATTGTACTTTCCCACATCATTATTTTGCAGAAACCATTTTTAGTGGCAGGATGATATTTCACTGTCTGCTTGTACCACAGTTTACTTAATTGGAGATTTAGGTTGTGTCTACTATTTCTCAATTAAAAATTATGTGATTTTGATGTCCTTCAGAGATTCCTAAGATAGAATTTTTAGGTCAGAAGCTATAGACATTAGGTTATTGTTAAAATGTTTCAGAAAGAACTATATTCCTAGAATAGAATTTGATTATTTAATAATTGCATGATCAACAGCATAATTATAGGCAGGGGGGAGGGAAAGTAGGTGGTAAGTTATGCTACCACTGAGAGAGACAAACGAAAGCAAGAATTCAAGTGATTTTATAAATATTACAAGGAAGTCAATGTGATAATTAGCAGCTACAAATAATGCCTATGGTAATGTCCTTTTTTCTCCTAAATAAACAATGTTTTTCTAATGGGTCAAGTATAAACTATAACCATCCATCGTTCACTTGCTTGGTTCTACTTCAGAGTTTGGTTTCTTTTTTTCTTTTTGATACAAGGTCTTGCTCTATCACCGAGGCTGGAGTGCAGTGGTGTGATCATAGCTCACTGCAGCCTTGAACTCCTGGGCTCAAATGATCTTCCCACCTCAACCTCCAAATTAGCTGGGACTTCAAGGTGCATATCACCATGCCCGGCAAATATTTTTATTTTTTGTAGAGATGGGGTAACCCAGTTTTGCCCAGGCTGGTCTCAAACTCTTAGCCTCAAGTGATCCTCTTGCCTTAGCCTCCCAAAGTCCTGGGATTACAGGCATAAGCCTTCACACCTGCTCAGGTTTCTTTCTTTGAAAAGTAGAAAAAAAAAGTTCCACAGCATTACAGAGAGAAGCAAAAAGGAGATATAGTAGAATTTGTAGGCAAAGATGAGAAAGAAAAATGTTCTGTTGTCAGGACCTTCCAAATGAGCAGGGAAAAGTTATCTGTAAAGTGGAAATGTGACACAGTTTTCAACAATGTGGTTAAGGTTGCAAAGAGGCTAATGGAAGCTGACCTCAAAACTTCTCTCTCAGAATTTTAGATTCATGCAGAACAAAGAGCCTTCAGTCACATACCAATATTCTTTGAAATCGAACAAGAGCTAACCTTAATTGCCACAGGACTTGATATTTCACTTCCCTGGTTCCTTTTTAAGTTTTATATATTTCTGTATAGCTCCTTTCTCATACCTCCCCTCTTCAGTTCACTGATTATGATGTACAGGTAAATGCTACTGCATAGAACAAAGAGTTTTAAATAGGAATCACCTAACAGATGTGGCTTTGGAATACCTCTGATCTTATTTTTTTAGCAGACTTACTTTCCTAACTACAATTTTATTCAATCAGTGTATAATCCCTGAGAATAAAACAAATGGAAATAAAGCAAAAAATGGTAACTGTGGGAAAAGAAAAATGATCTGGTATTTTAAAATGGCTTTCAGTCATGCATGGACAGCTCACAGCTGACTAAGTACTATTCTTCCCATGGAATGCTACTTTCATTTCCAAAGTGGTGGTACCAATTCACATTCCAATGGGCACTATATGAGTGTTCCAGATGCTCTGCTTCCTCAAGCATGCTTAGTCTTTTTCGTTTGGGCCATTTTCTTGGTTTGTAGTAGTTTGCAGTAGTACTGATTTTAGTTTGTAATGTAGTGTTAACTCTGAGAAATTAGAAACATATCTGAAATTCTTAAGCTGGATATGAAGTATACATTTATAGTGTAACCTTGTTATTTTTATTGCATTCACCTACTTGTAAGTAATGTGACAAGAATGATGTATCCAGATGAGTTTGTTGAACCTCTGGTGGCCACTGGAACATAGTTGTAGCCCCACATGAAAACTCTGATCTGCTTCTTGTACAGGGACACGACGAAAATATCTGTATTTATAGTCAAGTGGTTTCTGCAAAAGAAAAGATGCATAAGCTATAATGAAACCTTTACCTCACTTCCATGTTTATAGAAATATCATGCAACAGTGACACTAAAAGTAACATATTTGCACACAGTAAAGAGCTGTTTTGAATATCACAAGAATGTATGAGTGCTTTAAAAACTGTTAAATACTCTAAAAATATCAGATTTTTCCCCATAATAATCATCATCTCAGTTAATCATCACAATAACCTCATGTGTTAAATATGATTGCGTTATTTCTATTTACTAGCTAAAAAAATGAAGATCCAGGGAGGTAAAACTACTATGTAACCAACATCACATAGATGGGATGTAAAATTATTATCTCCTACCTCTAAGCCTAGTATTTCCTTCTACTGGAAAACACTTAGACATTTTTTAAGAGGGAAAGTGATAAATTGGTGAAGGATGCTGAAAAAGCACAGAGTATAACTTATCTTTTGCAATAACAGTAAAATAAATGAGCAAACAGCTGTGACAAGGTTCATTAGAATTACACTTCTGCAAATACTGCTGCTAAAAACAAAAAAATGTAAACACTATGAATGTTTCATCATATTCTGAAGAGAAAATTGACATTCTACATGGGAGTTCCTAAACTCTTTTGATTAGATAAAACCTAAGCAACTAAGGCCTTCCAAATTCCCAATTTTGACCTCAGGAAACCTGCAGTCACAGTCACAGGAAACCTGCACAGAGAGTGCAGACACACTCTGTCTCTCAGGCTGCTGCTGCCCAGGCTCCAGGAGCCCATCAGAGGGAAGTGGAGACGCCAGCAACAGGCAGCCACAAGGTGATAGGACTCGCAGATGAAACTCTGCCCTGTCTTGACATACGATGTTAGAGAAGGGGGAATTTCATACAGAAGAAATATCCTTCAAAAGCTGTATTAATTATAAAGGCAACAAGTAAATATTAATATTTATTCCAAATACCATACAACTGGCTTCTTGGGTACATATAACAATTTTTAACCAGGATTGAAAACATGCATATGGAGAAAGGTGAAAAAATTAGGCTACCAATCTGTTAAGACAATTTAAAGCACTCTAGAATGTAATAATCTCAGTAATCATATTTGCTTGGCATTTTTTTCCTTTTGTAAGAACAGGAAGAAGAAAATTATCTGAAGTTAGGTTATTTCCAGTAGAAACTGAAGTTCTAGCAATATCCTTATGGAAAGAATTATCTATATGAGCTAATTTAGGAAGAAAAATCGCCTGTGATTTGACATGAGCAGAGCCAAAAACATATTCAGGTATAATTGTACTAGTTATTTCACAAGAGATTTCAGCTTTATATTTTCATATATAAAAAACAAACTATCTGGTAAAAAACAAAAAAGCTGATCCAATAAAAAAAAACCACATTCTAGAAAACTCTCCAGCTTTCTTCAGTGATAGCTAGAAGTTAATATACATTTTATATAACAGTATAAATAATCGGACAGGGTTTTTTTGTTGTTGTTCTAATCAAGAATGCTTGGATGAATAGGCTATTAAGATAAGAAAACTATTAATTACACCTCGTATACTCACTTCTTCTTTTTTCTTAGTTATTACAGCAAATACTTTGGTCTGATTGTCTGTGTCTTGTGACAAGCGATAGTGACCCAGTAAAATTGCATCAGTCCTTAAAAAAAAAAAACACAAATTGAATGTAAATCAGTTATTAAGTGGATATAAGTAATCTAAGAAGTAACAAATTACAACAGTGTTTACTCTTGCTTGAAAAGAATCAGCTAGGATTGAGTAAACCTCAATTCCAAGGCTCCAAAGACCTGCTGAAGTAGATTTTCTAAGGAAAAGCTCAGAAATTGGTATTTTTCCTAAGCCCCCAAATGATTGCTTTTAAAATCATCCAGTATTAAGTGAAGGAAGCACTGGGTTACTTTAACCTGCAAGCAACCAAATAAAACATAGACTGGATGGAAAGCCATTTAAAAAACAAATGCTACCTGGTATTCCTAGTTCTTAAACGTGGAACAATGGACTGAGGCTCTTCAGGGGTTGTCAACATCATCACATGGCCATCAGGAAAGAATCTTATGTACCTATGTAATAAGAAAAAGAAGACCAAAACACACCCCACACACAAAGTATAAAATATGTCCTTATCTATTAGTACCTATGCCTATTCATAGCTATGAAACCAACACTGAAATACCACGGGCTAAAGAACTGCTAAAACATTAAAACAAATATGACTGACTACCTGTCAGTCCAGCAACAAAGAACCAAAGATATTTTATCTTCCTCAGGGGAAACTGTTGAACTTTTAAGTTTTACTCACTGAATAAAAGTCAAATATTGTTTTATTAAAGTTCTGTGCTTTTCCCAAAGCAACAATTTCAAACGAAGTGAGATCCACACACAATGGTTAACATGTCTATTTTTTTCTAAATGACAATAATATTTGGCAAGCAATAAGGTGGAATAAAAGCACAAGCTATTTGAAAAGGCAAGTAAATACACCCAGGGCAAAAGACAAGGAGAAATCTAAAAGAGGCCAGAAGAAATTCTGTAATTTATATTAGCCTATTTTTTTTTTTTTTAGTGTAATTCCTACATTGAGTACTAGATAAAAATACTGAGGGCCATTTTACGGGTCAATCAAAAGCAACAAAGAACAGATGTCCATTTAACTAATACATGGAGAGAGAGAATTTTCCACTCACTCAGTGTACTACAGTTGTACCTGTAATATTCCACTTGGTGCCAGGCTCTATAGAAACCATCAAGAGACTGTTCCCCTTGACGAATATATGTGGTTTTACTGATATACACTCCTATGAAAATAATTTTAAAAAGTTAAAAATTATAATATTCAGACATTTCCAGCATTACATTTACTGTGGTTTCCTTTAAACATGCTTACAGTACTCAACGTTCATCACAGAAACTTTAAACGGCATATTTATCAAAATCAGCATTATAGATCAGTATTTCTGCTGAGTTCTACAGAATCCAACTTACCATCAAACCGAACACGAGGCCGTTCTAAAAACATCTCTCTCCAGGATGTGTATGGAACAAGTTTAACACAGCTTCTGCCCCAAACTTTCAAGCAGGCCAGACGCCATATTTCAGGGTCTCTAGGGAA
Source organism: Pongo abelii (assembly GCF_028885655.2). Taxonomy (NCBI): domain Eukaryota; kingdom Metazoa; phylum Chordata; class Mammalia; order Primates; family Hominidae; genus Pongo; species Pongo abelii. The sequence goes on along the minus strand of NC_071990.2, from coordinate 53,570,610 downwards.
TAAAAGCACAATGTCAATAAAGACTAAGTCCCTATACATAGACATAAATATTTTTGCTATCAGCCATCTTTTATTTAGCAAGTATTTGTTGAACACCTGGGAGGCACTGTTCTGAGGAGAAACTAATGGACAAGGTAAAGGCCTTGCTCTTTTACTGTGGGAAAGCAAACTGAGAGGAAAGCTTCTGGTAGTACGCTTAGTACAAAAATCAACCAACAGACAAAGTAGAGTCAGCAGACAGAAATGATGGTGGTGAGGAAATAGATAGGGAGGCCAGGAAATGCCTCTCTGGGAAGGTGATCATAGCGATGGGGATAAGTATCTCAGGCAGCAGCCAGAGCATGTGCAAGGCCCTCAGGCAGAAGTGTGACTGGTGGGCTCACCCAAGAACCAGCAGGAGCACACAGCTGTGGCAAAGTGGGCATTGTGCAGAGGGAACTATGATGAGGCAGTCGGGGCACGTGAGGTGGCATCTTGTAGGAAGGAGTGGTTATTTACATGAGATGGATGCCACTGGAGGGTTTTGAACATAATTTATGCTTTTATTTTAAAAGATCACTCTGGTGGTTTACGGAGAATATGGTCTAGTGGTATAAGAGTGGAAACAGGAAGACCAGGTAGGATGCCACTATGTAACCCAAACCAAACAGAACAGTGGCTGAGTTGGAAGGGTTGTTGCAGAAGTGGTAAAATAGTCAGACTGGAGATATTTTGAAGGGAGCACCAACAGGACTTTGTTTAAAAAATTAGTGCAGGGGCTGGGCATGGTGGCTAATGCCTATAATCCCAGCACTTTGGGAGGCCAAGGCAGGCGGATCACGAGGTCAGGAGGTCGAGACCAGCCTGGCCAACATAGTGAAACCCTGTCTCTACTAAAAATACAAAAATTAGCTGGGCATGGTGGTGGGTGCCTATAGTCCCAGCTACTCAGGAGGCGGAGGCAGGAGAATTGCTTGAACCTGGGAGATGGAGGCTGCAGTGAGCCAAGACTGCGCCACTGCACTCCAGCCTAGGGGACAGGGTGAGACTCCATCTCCAAAAAAAAATATTCAGGGTTTGTTTTTTTTAAAGTGATGAGGTCTCACTATGTTGTCCACGCTAGAGTGCAGAGACTATTCACAGGTATGATCCCACTACTGACCAGCATGGGAGTTTTGACCTGCTCCATTTCTAACCTGGGCTAGTTCACCCCTCCTTGGGTAACCTGGTGGCTCCCAGCTCCTTGGAGTTTACTACACTGATGCGGAACTTAATGTGGACACCCAGTCAGCATAGTGCACTAGAGCCCAGAACTCCTAGGCTCAAATAATCTTCCTGGCTTAACCTTTTGAACAGCTAGGACTACAGGCATGTGCACCACCACACCCAGCTAAGTATTCAGTTTTAAAGATGTAAAAACTAGCCTGGGCAATATAGCAAGACCCTATCTCTTAAAAAATTTTTTTTTTAATTAACCAGGCAAAAATACAAAATGAAAAAAAAAAAATTAACCAGGCATGGTGACACATGCCTGTAGTTCCAGTTACTCAGGAGGCTGAGGCAAGAGGGTGGCTTGAGGTCAGGAGTTTGAGGCTGCAGTGAGCCATGATGGCAACAGTGCACTCCAGCCTGGGCGACAGAACAAGACCTTGTATTGTTCATTCATTCATAAATAAGCAAATGAAGCAAAAACTACTTATATTGGTGTCAGATTGAAAAAGATAAGTCCCCTCAAATTTATGTTAAAATGTATATTTAAAATGTTTGCTTTTAAAGAATTACTTTTATGATGACATACGAAGTTTTATTCCTGAATATTTGCTTAACCAATTCTTTCTTTCTTTGTTTTTGTTTTTAGGCTAAGCAAATTAAGCAGTGGGAGTGGGGAAGGAACAAAGAAATCTGTAACTGGTTGTGATCAATTAGATGTAAACAACCACTGCACTCAGATCAACCCAATTCCTTCTTTATAGTATTTTCTCACATACAATTATTACAAGTTAATGGAATAACTATGAAAGTTGTCAAAATCAAAATGAAATCACTAATGTGAAGAAAATCCTGACAGAGCTGGGAGAGGCCATGAAAATAAGGTTCTCATGCTTGTATGCCTGATAACAAAAAAGACTACAAAAAACACAACCCTGCACAAAGGCCATTAAACCTTATACAAAAAATACTTCTACATGGACATCTGCCCAGCAAACTGCCTGTGCAAACTTGAACTGGCATTACCCTTGTTAATGATCTTTGTAGCCAAGGATAATTATTTCCAAAACAATTATGTAATCCTTCTCATTTTTTCCTTTAAAAACCTGTCTGCCTTTACCTCCCTGAATAAGCACATGGTTTACTATGGCATGTGTATTCCCATTGTGATGCTTTAATCCCAAATAACTTTTGGGCATTTGTTATTTAGGTGGTTTGTTATTTAGGTTGAAATACAGAAGTGTCAGAAGTGGGATCTGAAAAGATCATTACCTGAAGGAATCAGAGATTCTTGGAAACAGTGTGCAATACTTACTTGAGTGCTCTGAGCACTCTACTTCCACGGCTTGCCTTTTCTGCCCTGGTGAATCTTCTTTCAGGCTGAGCCTCCTTCCTTTTGGTAGAGGCTTCTTGATATCATTTGGGATCTGGTTTGGATAAGGTCACCTTAATAAAGGACCATACATCCCTTTTGAGATGATAAACTTTTTGTCTTTCCTGGTAAGTCCTTTCTGGTGTAAAGAAAAGTGTCTTTTTAGATTGGGTATTCTTGGTTTCTACAGAATTTACATTCTGTTCACGTCTTCTGGTGAATTTACTTTTGATTTGGTCTGTGCATTCAGTTTAATATTTTGTTTGATCTGCATGCCTGTGCTAAAATATTTGTGAACGTTCTTATTTTGGTTTTTGATTTGGTTTTTTCCCTTGCTTGTGAAAATCTTCCACAAGCAAAAATAAAGATTCTGAATGGTGGGCAGAAGATGGCTAATTAAAAACCACTAGCGCTGGCCGGGCACGGTGGCTCAGGTCTGTAATCCCAGCACTTTGCGAGGCCGAGGCGGGCGGACCACGAGGTCAGGAGATCGAGACCATCCTGGCTAACATGGTGAAACCCCATCTCTACTAAAAAATACAAAAAATTAGCCGGGCGTGGTGGCGGGCGCCTGTAGTCCCAGCTACTGGGGAGGCTGAGACAGGAGAATGGCGTGAACCCGGGAGGCGGAGCTTGCAGTGAGCCAAGATCGCGCCACTGCAGCCCGGGCGGCAGAGCGAGACTCTGTCTCGAAAAAAAAAAAAAAAAACCCCAAAAAAAACCACTAGGGCTACAGAGGCTGAGGCAGGAGAATGGTGTGAACCCGGAGGCGGAGCTTGCAGTAAGCCGAGATCGCGCCACTGCACTCCAGCCTGGGCGACAGAGCAAGAGTCCATCTCAAAAAAAAAGAAAGAAAAAACCACTAGGGCCAGGTGCGGTGGCTCAGGCCTGTAATTCCTGTACTTTAGGAGACTGAGGTGGGCGGATCACCTGGGGTTGGGAGTTAGAGACCAGGCCAGCCAAAATGGTGAAACCCCATCTCTACTAGAAATACAAAAATTAGCCAGGCGGTGGTGGTGCATGCCTATAATCTCAGCTACTCGGGAGACTGAGGCAGGAGAATCGCTTGAACCCGGAAGGCGGAGGTTGCAATTAGCCAAGACTGTGCCACTGTACTGCAGCCTGGGCGACAGAGTGAGACTGTCTCAAAAGAAAAAAAAAAAAAAAGACAAACCACTAGGTCAGTCACCACCACCTAAAACACAGGTCTAAACTGCTGACTTTCTCTGACAGGATTTGCAGAATTTTCTTTCCTCTGGAGAGAGTAGTAAGAAACAGAATGGGATTCTCAAACGTTAAAACATGCCAGGTTTTCTGGGATTCCAGCTGACTACATCTTATAGCCTATTCTTGTGCACATTTTTAAACTGATGGGCAAAATTACATCAAGAAAAATTTACAGCTCAAATTATCATCACTCAAAAACCTGCAACTATAGAATATATATAGTCTAAGTTCTCTATTTTTTTTCTTCACACTTTGAATCTGCTGACTTTTCCATTCATGTTGAGATAAAACTCACTGCTTATGTATGGTAGATTTTTGTCCTAAAGTAAAACGACTGGTTAAGAAAGAGGAAGGTATACAACAGAGCAGAAAGTCCAAGCATGTCATCAATATAAGTTGTGATAAGGTTCATAAAAGATCTTGTGTGTGGTCAAGTTGGCTATAATTGAAAAGAATTGTTTATAAGTCTTTCTAAAGATTGAGCTTTGCTATTAGAAATAAACTAATACAAAACTAAAAAACTTGGTCCTCTGTTAGAACAATGAGGTTTTCTTAAAGTATTCATTTGCTCTTAGTATTAATAAAACTGTAAGAGGTTTTGATTTTAAATTCTAAAATCTGTTTAACAGCCATCTGCAAAACTACAGTTTCTATTTCTTCCTGGGATCTAATTAATTTCCCTAGTTCCAGGTTGGAAACGCTGTCTTTTTCACTCAGAATGGTAATTTCACTTCTCAAGGTAAAATTTTTCTTTCTGAAGCTTCTCAGATTTACATCAGAAGTTCAAATTTTGCTGTACCCCTCCTGCGCATGGTTTGCAGGTCATACACCATTGCCTTCTGTTCTTTCTCCCCTTGAAAGAGTGTATCTTTTTGCTTGGCTAGGGTGATAGCTCTCTCTTTCAACCTTTTTGTCAACTCCTCTTAATTTTTTCCCTCCAGTTCTAGCTCTGCTGTTAATAGCCTGACACTGAAATATTTATTTCTTTTTTATTTATTTATTTTTTGAGATAGGATCTCACTCTGTCATTCTTGGCTGGAATGCAGGGGCAGTGGCATCATCACGCTTTATTGTGGCCTTGAACTCCTGGGCTTGGGTGATCCTCCTGCCTCAGCCTCCTGAGTAGCTGGGACCACAGGTACACACACCACGTCCAACCATTTTTTCTATTTTATCATAGAGACGGGGTTTCGCCATGTTGCTCAGGCTGGTCTCGAACTCCTGGGTCCAACCCATCAATCCACATCAGCCTCCCAAAGTGCTAGGATTATAGATGTGAGCCACTGCACCTGTGTTTTTGTTGTTGTTCTTGTTGTTTTTGAGACAGGGTCTCACTCCATCACTCAGGCTGGTGTGGCGTGATCATAGCTCATTGCAGCCAGGCTCCAGCCATCTTCCTGCCTTAGCCTCCCAAGTAGCTAGGCGTGCACCACCACACCAGGCTAATTTTTTTGCTTTTTTAGTAGAGATGTTGTCCAGGCTGGTCTTGAACTCCTGACCTCAAGGAATCCTCCTACCTTGGCCTCCCAAAGTGCTGGGATTACAGGCATGAGTGACCATGTCTGCCCTGAAATGTTTAGTTTAAAGGTCTAGAAGAGCAATGTTTTCCTCCAATATAACTTGATTCTGTACTCTTGGCTTTATGTGATATCTGAATTACTCCATGTAACCAGGAAACTTCCTATGCTATTTAAGAGCCATGTATTCTCCTGCTCAAGTTACTAGTTTTCTTGTTTATATTCCTCTCTAATGTAGACATATAACCCTGGATACTTCCTGCCCCTAAGTAAATTCAAGTACCCTTTTTATCCGGTTTAACTTCCAAGTTATCTAAACAAATTTCCCACAAGGAGAAGCAAATACCCTATAAAAGGTATTTCTTTATCTTTTTGGCAACTGGCCTAAAAAAAAATTTAATATTTTATCAATATAACGCCTGTGTTTTCTTTATTAGGTTTTTGGTTACTTAGGAAAACTGAGCTTTAAAAGGATTAAGGCTTTTACATCTGTGTAACTTTCTGCATTGCTTTTAAGATCTTTTGATTATCAGTATGGTTAAATGAGTAACTTCACAGTGGCGAGCAATTTTGTTTTGATCAAATGTTTTGAACCTTTGACATCTCTGGCAGGTTTCCCCAGAATCAAGATCCTAAATTAAGGCTTTCCGATCTAAAATTAACTTTGAGATTTTCTTTTTTTTTTTTTTTTGAGATGTAGTTTCACTCTTGTTGCTCAGGCTGGAGTGCAATGGTGCGATCTTATCTTACCGCAACCTCCGCCTACCGGGTTCAAGTGATTCTCCTGCCTCAGCCCTCCCAAATATCTGGGATTACAGGCATGAGCCACCACGCCTGGCTAATTTTGTATTTTTAGTAGAGATGGGGTTTCTCCATGTTGGTCAGGCTGGTCTCGAACTCCTGGCCTCAGGTAATCCACCTCCCTCATCCTCCCAAAGTGCTGGGATTACAGGCGTGAGCCACCACACCCAGCCAACTTTGGGATTTTCTAGTTGGGCTCCTGGAAAGCCTCAAAGAACGTATCTCTCATCCTGTAGATATATCAAATGATTAACCTCACTTGGTAAATTGTATGGGAGGCACTGTTAAATAGTAAGTATTAGATCTTCTTTCAGTTACATCTATGGGTATATTATTGATATAAATGTTCCAAAACTACGTAAACTCATAAAAATCTAGTATGCTATTAGTTATAAATTTCTATTATGTCAAATATTTTCTAAAGTTAATATTTGTATAGATGTTATTAATGTGAGTATTCTAAAGATTAGATGACATTTATATAAAAGTCTGATAGTCCTGATGTGACACTGTCAGTCATGATTCTGGTTGTCTTAAAATGCTACATGTACTAGAAATAACTAAATTCCCTCATCAACTGAGAACTTTCATCAGATTTTACATGGCTATTCTAAGTTTTTGTCATCACAATTATTATTCTGAATTCTCTAAAACCATTTGCAATCAGCTACAGTCCAAAACTGCTGTTCATGGAAAAGACTCTAGCAGTACTCTTGAACAAAGATTTTTGCTAACTTTAAGATCAATGGACTAAATAAAAATTTCCAGAACTCTAATAAATTCATGGGTTCATTGAACTGCTAATAAAGATCAAGCATAATAAAAAATTACATAAAACTGATATAAATGATGAAGAGAATGTCTTTATGACATTAGAAGACTTTTGTGAACAAAGGTGGAACCATTTGCTTTTTCTCCCTACTTGATTTCTCCAAAATTGAGAAACTATTCATATTTATTTATACAAGTTCAATAAAAATCTACTCTCTTTATATGGGGATACAATTAGAAACATTAGTTATATTACCAAGGCTTTGACTGAAAATGTCATATTTAAGAATGTGCATAAAACATCTAGCTTTAAGAGTTCTCAGCCTTATCATGAGTAAAACCTGTCACTTCCTAGCAGGCCCAAGAACCTTAAGACCCTAAGTGAAGCCTAAAGTCTACCTCTCTTTGACTTCCTAGCCTCAAGAGATTTTTAAATCTGAAATTCCTATATGATCAATGTAGGAAAAAAAAAAGTTTCTTGGGGAGGAGCCAAGATGGCCGAATAGGAACAGCTCCGGTCTACAGCTCCCAGCGCGAGCGACGCAGAAGACGGGTGATTTCTGCATTTCCATCTGAGGTACCGTGTTCATCTCACTAGGGAGTGCCAGACAGTGGGCGCAGGTCAGTGGGTGAGCGCACCGTGCGCCAGCCGAAGCAGGGGTGAGGCATTGCCTCACTCGGGAAGCGCAAGGGGTCAGGGAGTTCCCCTTCCAGAGGTGACAGACGGCACCTGGAAAATCGGGCCACTCCCACCCGAATACTGTGCTTTTCCGACGGGCTTAGGAAACGGTGCCCCAGGAGAGTATAGCCCGCACCTGGCTCAGAGGGTCCTACGCCCACGGAGTCTCGCTGATTGCTAGCACAGCAGTCTGAGATCAAGCAGCAAGTCGGCAGCGAGGCTGGGGGAGGGGCGCCCGCCATTGCCCAGGCTCGCTTAGGTAAACAAAGCAGCCTGGAAGCTTGAACTGGGTGGAGCCCACCACAGCTCAAGGAGGCCTGCCTGCCTCTGTAGGCTCCACCTCTGGGGGCAGGGCACAGACAAACAAAAAGACAGCAGTAACCTCTGCAGACTTAAATGTCCCTGTCTGACAGCTGTGAGGAGAGCAGTGGTTCTCCCAGCACACAGCTGGAGATCTGAGAACGGGCTGACTGCCTCCTCAAGTGGGTCCCTGACCCCGACCCCCGAGCAGCCTAACTAGGAGGCACCCCCCAGCAGGGGCAGACTGACACCTCACACGGCCCGCCAGGTACTCCAACAGACCTGCAGCTGAGGGTTCTGTCTGTTAGAAGGAAAACTAACAGAAAGGACATCCACACCAAAAACCCATCTGTACATCACCATCATCAAAGACCAAAAGTAGATAAAACCACAAAGATGGGGAAAAAACAGAGCAGAAAAACTGGAAACTCTAAAAACCAGAGTACCTCTCCTCCTCCAAAGGAACGCAGTTCCTCACCAGCAACGGAACAAAGCTGGACGGAGAATGACTTTGACGAGCTGAGAGAAGAAGGCTTCAGACGATCAAATTACTCCGAGCTACGGGAGGATATTCAATCCAAAGGCAAAGAAGTTGAAAACTTTGAAAAAAATTTAGAAGAATGTATAACTAGAATAACCAATACAGAGAAGTGCTTAAAGGAGCTGATGGAGCTGAAAACCAAGGCTCGAGAACTACGTGAAGAATGCAGAAGCCTCAGGAGCCGATGCGATCAAATGGAAGAAAGGGTATCAGCCCTGGAAGATGAAATGAATGAAATGAAGCGAGAAGGGAAGTTTAGAGAAAAAAGAATAAAAAGAAACGAGCAAAGCCTCCAAGAAATGTGGGACTATGTGAAAAGACCAAATCTACGTCTGATTGGTGTACCTGAAAGTGATGGGGAGAATGGAAACAAGTTGGAAAACACTCTGCAGGATATTATCCAGGAGAACTTCCCCAATCTAGCAAGGCAGGCCAACATTCAGATTCAGGAAATACAGAGAACGCCACAAAGATACTCTTCGAGAAGAGCAACTCCAAGACACATAATTGTCAGATTCACCAAAGTTGAAATGAAGGAAAAAATGGTAAGGGCAGCCAGAGAGAAAGGACGGGTTACCATCAAAGGGAAGCCCATCAGACTAACAGCGGATCTCTCTGCAGAAACGCTACAAGCCAGAAGAGAGTGGGGGCCAATATTCAACATTCTTAAAGAAAAGAATTTTCAACCCAGAATTTCATATCCTGCCAAACTAAGCTTCATAAGTGAAGGAGAAATAAAATACTTTACAGACAAGCAAATGCTGAGAGATTTTGTCACCACCAGGCCTGCCCTAAAAGAGCTCTTGAAGGAAGCGCTAAACATGGAAAGGCACAACCGGTACCAGCCACTGCAAAATCATACCGAAATGTAAAGACCATTGAGACTAGGAAGAGACTGCATCAACTAACGAGCAAAACATCGAGCTAACATCGTAATGACAGGATCAAATTCACACATAACAATATTAACTTTAAATGTAAATGGACTAAATGCTCCAATTAAAAGACACAGACTGGCAAATTGGATAAAGACTCAAGACCCATCAGTGTGCTGTATTCAGGAAACCCATCTCACGTGCAGAGACACACATAGGCTCAAAATAAAAGGATGGCGGAAGATCTACCAAGCAAATGGAAAACAAAAAAAGGCAGGGGTTGCAATCCTAGTCTCTGATAAAACAGACTTTAAACCAACAAAGATCAAAAGAGACAAAGAAGGCCATTACATAATGGTAAAGGGATTAATTCAACAAGAAGAGCTAACTATCCTAAATATATATGCACCCAATACAGGAGCATCCAGATTCATAAAGCAAGTCCTGAGTGACCTACAAAGAGACTTAGACTCCCACACATTAATAATGGGAGATTTTAACACCCCACTGTCAACATTAGACAGATCAATGAGACAGAAAGTCAACAAGGATACCCAGGAATTGAACTCAGCTCTGCACCAAGCAGACCTAATAGACATCTACAGAACTCTCCACCCCAAATCAACAGAATATACATTTTTTTCAGCACCACACCACACCTATTCCAAAATTGACCATATCCTTGGAAGTAAAGCTCTCCTCAATAAATGTAAAAGAACAGAAATTGTAACAAACTGTCTCTCAGATCACAGTGCAATCAAGCTAGAACTCAGGATTAAGAATCTCACTCAAAACCGCTCAACTACGTGGAAACTGAACAACCTGCTCCTGAATGACTACTGGGTACATAACGAAATGAAGGCAGAAATAAAGATGTTCTTTGAAACCAACGAGAACCAAGACACAACATACCAGAATCTCTGGGATGCATTCAAAGCAGTGTGTAGAGGGAAATTTATAGCACTAAATGCCCACAAGAGAAAGCAGGAAAGATCCAAAATTGACACCCTAACATCACAATTAAAAGAACTAGAAAAGCAAGAGCAAACACATTCAAAAGCTAGCAGAAGGCAAGAAATAACTAAAATCAGAGCAGAACTGAAGGAAATAGAGACACAAAAAACCCTTCAAAAAATCAATGAATCCAGGAGCTGGTTTTTTGAAAGGATCAACAAAATTGATAGACCGCTAGCAAGATTAATAAAGAAAAAAAGAGAGAAGAATCAAATAGATGCAATAAAAAATGATAAAGGGGATATCACCACTGATCCCACAGAAATACAAACTACCATCAGAGAATATTACAAACACCTCTATGCAAATAAACTAGAAAATCTAGAAGAAATGGATAAATTCCTCAACACATACACCCTCCCAAGACTAAACCAAGAAGAAGTTCAATCTCTGAATAGACCAATAACAGGAGCTGAAATTATGGCAATAATCAATAGCTTACCAACCAAAAAAAGTCCAGGACCAGATGGGTTCACAGCCGAATTCTACCAGAGGTACAAGGAGGAGCTGGTACCATTCCTTCTGAAACTATTCCAATCAATAGAAAAAGAGGGAATCCTCCCTAACTCATTTTATGAGGCCAGCATCATCCTGATACCAAAGCCTGGCAGAGACACAACAAAAAAAGAGAATTTTAGACCAATATCCTTGATGAACATTGATGCAAAAATCCTCAATAAAATACTGGCAAACAGAATCCAGCAGCACATCAAAAAGCTTATCCACCATGATCAAGTGGGTTTCATCCCTGGGATGCAAGGCTGGTTCAATATACGCAAATCAATAAATGTAATCCAGCATATAAACAGAACCAAAGACAAAAACCACATGATTATCTCAATAGATGCAGAAAAGGCCTTTGACAAAATTCAACAACCCTTCATGCTAAAAACTCTCAATAAATTAGGAATTGATGGGACGTATCTCAAAATAATAAGAGCTATTTATGACAAACCCACAGCCAATATCATACTGAATGGGCAAAAACTGAAAGCATTCCCTTTGAAAACTGGCACAAGACAGGGATGCCCTCTCTCGCCACTTCTATTCAACATAGTGTTGGAAGTTCTGGCCAGGGCAATTAGGCAGGAGAAGGAAATCAAGGGTATTCAATTAGGAAAAGAGGAAGTCAAATTGTCCCTGTTTGCAGATGACATGATAGTATATCTAGAAAACCCCATTGTCTCAGCCCAAAATCTCCTTAAGCTGATAAGCAACTTCAGCAAAGTCTCAGGATACAAAATCAATGTGCAAAAATCACAAGCATTCTTATACATCAATAACAGACAAACAGAGAGCCAAATCATGAGTGAACTCCCATTCACAATTGCTTCAAAGAGAATAAAATACCTAGGAATCCAACTTACAAGGGATGTGAAAGACCTCTTCAAGGAGAACTACAAACCACTGCTCAAGGAAATAAAAGAGGATACAAACAAATGGAAGAACATTCCATGCTCATGGGTAGGAAGAATCAATATCATGAAAATGGCCATCCTTCCCAAGGTAATTTACAGATTCAATGCCATCCCCATCAAGCTACCAATGACTTTCTTCACAGAATTGGAAAAAACTACTTTAAAGTTCATATGGAACCAAAAAAGAGCCCGCATCGCCAAGTCAATCCTAAGCCAAAAGAACAAAGCTGGAGGCATCACGCTACCTGACTTCAAACTATACTACAAGGCTACAGTAACCAAAACAGCATGGTACTGGTACCAAAACAGAGATATAGATCAATGGAACAGAACAGAGCCGTCAGAAATAATGCCACATATCTACAACCATCTGATCTTTGACAAACCTGAGAAAAACAAGAAATGGGGAAAGGATTCCCTATTTAATAAATGGTGCTGGGAAAACTGGCTAGCCATATGTAGAAAGCTGAAACTGGATCCCTTCCTTACACCTTATACAAAAATCAATTCAAGATGGATTAAAGACTTAAATGTTAGACCTAAAACCATAAAAACCCTAGAAGAAAACCTAGGCAATACCATTCAGGACATAGGCATGGGCAAGGACTTCATGTCTAAAACACCAAAAGCAATGGCAACAAAAGCCAAAATTGACAAATGGGATCTAATTAAACTAAAGAGCTTCTGCACAGCAAAGGAAACTACCATCAGAGTGAACAGGCAACCTACAAATTGGGAGAAAATTTTCGCAACCTACTCATCTGACAAAGGGCTAATATCCAGAATCTACAATGAACTCCAACAAATTTACAAGAAAAAAACAAACAACCCCATCAAAAAGTGAGCGAAGGACATGAACAGACACTTCTCAAAAGAAGACATTTATGCAGCCAAAAGACACATGAAAAAATGCTCACCATCACTGGCCATCAGAGAAATGCAAATCAAAACCACAATGAGATACCATCTCACACCAGTTAGAATGGCGATCATTAAAAAGTCAGGAAACAACAGGTGCTGGAGAGGATGTGGAGAAATAGGAACACTTTTACACTGTTGGTGGGACTGTAAACTAGTTCAACCCTTGTGGAAGTCAGTGTGGCGATTCCTCAGGGATCTAGAACTAGAAATTCCATTCGACCCAGCCATCCCATTACTGGGTATATACCCAAAGGACTATAAATCATGCTGCTATAAAGACACATGCACACGTATGTTTATTGCCGCATTATTCACAATAGCAAAGACTTGGAACCAACCCAAATGTCCAACAATGATAGACTGGATTAAGAAAATGTGGCACATCTACACCATGGAATACTATGCAGCCATAAGAAATGATGAGTTCATGTCCTTTGTAGGGACATGGATGAAATTGGAAATCATCATTCTCAGTAAACTATCGCAAGAACAAAAAACCAAACACTGCATATTCTCACTCATAGGTGGGAATTGAACAATGAGAACACATGGACACAGGAAGGGGAACATCACACTTCAGGGACTGTTGTGGGTTGGGGGGAGGGGGGAGGGATAACATTGGGAGATATACCTAATGCTAGATGACGAGTTGGTGGGTGCAGTGCACCAGCATGGCACATGTATACATATGTAACTTACTGCACATTGGGCACATGTACCATAAAACCTAAAGTATAATAATAATAATAATAATAATAATTACAATAAAAGAAAAAAAAAAAAATTACAAAAAAAAAAAAAATGCAATATCTGCAAAGGGAGATAAAGTGAAGTGCAATAAAACAAGGTGTATCTGTAGCTGTGCTGCTACAAAAATTAAAAAAAAAAAAAAAAGTTTCTTAAAAAAAAAAACTACAATACACCTGTTGTTATCCACACGTACACTGGATTGTTTCATGAATTCTCCTAGTTTCCTCCAGGACTGGACTACAACACTCCAACTAAAAACAAAAGCTTCTGTTCGTAAAGCCCTATAAGCTGAAACTATTCAAATTTTAAGAAACAAGTCTCATGCCTGATATATGAGCCACACCACAATATCATGACCAGAGACATTCAAACATAAATCAGGAGGAGAATCTGATGTTTTTGTGAAAGCTGTAGACAGCTTTTCCCATGACATCAGAACCATATCATAAGACTTTTACCCCCACTTAATGCTACTTTTTTCACTTGACAGGATAATGGTGTAATTGAAATTTCATAATCAATAGCTTCTGCTGGTAACTTAACAGAACCTAACCCAAGAAATCCTTTAGTATTCATTGGTTAAAAAAGAAAATATCTGTGCTATTGCTAGTACTACATGCTGTACCTAGATAAATCCCTCTGACAAAGTTGAGACCCATGTTCACAAAATAAGAAAACAGGTCGCATGATTACATGGTCTCACCTAATTCCCTGTGGTCACTGGTCTACTCAATTAGTTGTTCTTAAGCCTAGGTTCATGGCTCAAAACCATTATGCAAATTGGAATTGTCATATTACTATTAACTTTGTATCTGTTACTTGTTAAATTTCTGCAGAAGTACCACACCTAACAATAATGCTGGCCCAGCATTCTGAGTAACAAAAGACTATGGAACAGACAAAAATCAAACTTAATAATGGAATCCAGGTAGACACAGCCTGAGAGTCATTCCCTTCAAACGTCCCTTCTTGCCCAAATGCGGCTTAAAAGCGTTTTGACACGGACTCCCAGTCGCTAATCATTTTCCCCAACATGGGATGAGACTAGAAACCAGGATTGGTCTATGCTGGTACTATGGGATGTCAAAATCTAACTACGAGATGACTGATCAGAGAAAGATACTGATCAAAAGGGGAAAATGTGAAAGTTGTTAAAATAAAAACGGAGTCACTAATGTTAAGAAAACCCTGACAAAGAGAGCTGAGGAAGGCCATGAAGAGAAGATTCTCAGGTTCTATGACTGGTTAACAAAAAAGACTATAAAAAACACAACTCTGCACAAAGGCCATCACAGCCTTATACAAAAAATATTTTTGCTGCAAGGACATCCGCCCAAGAAACTGTCTGTCCAATCTCAGACTGGCGTCACCCTTGTTACTGATCTTTGTAGTCAAGGATTAAGTATTTCAAAACAATTATGTAATCCTCATTTTTTCCTTTAAAAACCTTTGTTTCCCTGAATAGTTTACTATGGCATGTGTATTCCCATTGCAATGTATTATTCTCAAAAAATGTCTTTTAGAGAGTCTCTCTGCTTATTATTTAGGTTGACATAACAGTGCTAGAGACTCTAGTGGCAATCCACTAGGTGTTTAATAGGTACTTGTTAAATATACTAGCACACAGAATTGTGAAAAAGAGTCTTCAAGAAATTCAAATATTTTATGAAAACTACAAGATTCCAAATGGAATTAATTTAAAAATAATGCATCTGAATTTTAAGAACAAGTTGTTTTTAAAAATTCTATATAAGAACTAAGTATATAGTTTTAGGTTTTACATTTAAGTCTTTAATCCATCTTGATTTGATTTTTGTGTATCGTGTAAGGAAAGGATCCAGTTTCCATCTTCTGCTCATGGCTAGCCGGTTATCTCAGCACAATTTATTGAATAGAGTCCTTTCCCACACATAGCAAAATTTTCAAAATATAGAATAACTTTTAATGAGCCATAAGAAAATGCTAGTGCTGTTTTAATCTAAACCATTACCACAATGAGTTTACAGTTACTATAAAAATGACTTGAATATATTTTTCTAATATAATTCTTTTTCCCAAATCAGTTAAGCTAGCATGCAAACTCTGTGGAAGTAGTATGGGTTACTACATCTGTCCTACATATTATTCTATACCCTAGAAACCTAGCATATTCTAGTCTTTAAATTCTAAGTTATTTGAGAAAATTAAGTACAGCTTAGCAAAACTTGTTTATTCTAAGCTTTAACTCAGAACACCAATCAAGTAATTTTATCAGGATTGGCAAAGGACCATCTTTCTTTTCACCATTGCCTCAGTTGTTTAAAAAACAAAAACAAAAACTTAGTACCTGGCACAGATGTAGAATCCTCTGCACACCAGCGACAATTGCTCCAATGATCTGAGGTCCAAGTCATTAGACACCACCCATCGGAAGATGTACATCAGGACCTCCATTGGCAGCACTGCAAAAGAAAATCATCCTTCAGTGACTCTCCTGTATATCATTCTATTGTCACAACTACATTCCCAGTACATTTTATACCTTCCTAGAAATTTATAATCACACCCTCTGTATTGCTGAGCTAAAGCATGAATGTATTTAGCTACTCAATAATAATAATGAATGGTTCTTAACATCAAGACATAAATATCTTTGTTTTTTCAGTAGAGATCTGAAGCTACTTTTTATAAAGCACTCTTTTCCCTCATAAGATTATTTTGCCAGACATATTAAAATAAATGTTTTAGAAAAATAATCTATGTGTGTGTGATCCATATTGCATCTATTAACACTAAAGTTATTTTCATCTCCTTGAAAACTTTTAATTGTCCTCCTCTGAAAAAGCCCCGAACCAAACAACATTTAACATATTAAAAATACATTAATTTCTTTTTTTTTTTTTGAGACAGGGTCTTGCTCTGTTGCCCAGGCTGGAGTGCAGTGATACAATCTCAGCTCACTGCAGCCTCTGCCTCCCGGGTTCAAGTAATTCTCGTGCCTCAGCCTCCCAAGTAGCTGGGACTACAGTCATGCACCACCACGCCCAGCTAATTTTTGTATTTTTAGTAGAGGTGGGGTTTCACCATGTTGGCCAGGCTTGTCTTGAACTCCTGGCCTCAAGTGATCCTCCCAACTCAGTCTCCCAAAATGCTGAGATTGCAGGCGTGAGCCACCACGCCTGAACAAAAATACATTAATTTCTAAACATTCAGCCTGTCTCAGGACAATTGTCCAACATGGCTGAGATGCTTCATGATACCAGTATTCCTCCAGTTTTCTTAGGGCTACCTCAACAACTCCGACTTACCCTGTTAGATCTTTACTGAGAAAGGTATGGCATCCTTAAACAACAGCACTACAAACTGTTCTGCTTCAGATTTTAAAGCAGCTTACTAGTGGGCTGGGCGCGGTGCCTCACGCCTGTAATCCCAGCACTTTGGGAGGCCCAGGTGGGTGGATCATGAAGTCAGGAGTTTGAGACCAGCCTGGCCAACATGGTGAAACTCTGTCTTTACTAAAGATACAAAACTTTAGCTGGGTGTGTTGGCACACGCCTGTAATCCCAGCCACTTGGGAGGCTGAGGCAGGAGAATTGCTTGAACCTGGGAGGCGGAGGTTGCAGTGAGCCGAGATTGCACCATTGCACTCCAGCCTGGGTGACAGGGCACGTCTCCATCTCAAAAAACAAAACAAAACAAAACACAAAACAGCTTAATAGTATATGCAAATGATAATTACAACTAGATCTTCCACCATATTCTGAACTAAAGCAGCAGTTATCTGGCAAATTATCTGACCTTATAAATTTGGAAATCTTTAAGGTTAAGATATTTCTCACTGAGTTATGAAAAACAAGTATTCACACCTGATATGTGAGTCTGACTGCTCTCAAGCTCAGGCTGACACAGTTTGAGCACAGACTCCTGAAATGTGAGTTGCTGCTGGAAGTAGGACAAGAGATCTGCCATTTTGCTGTCATCATCATTATCTTCAATGCTGAAAAAAGGGAGGTGAATAAATTAAGTGCCTCAGTCTACAAGCGTACAGTTTAGAAACTGATTTTTCATAGCATTTTCAAATTTGCTTTACAAAAAGTCACCTAAAGCTTATTCAACATGTAATACATTTTTAAATGTGATGAATTTATCCTGTCTTACAAAGGAATACCGTACCAAGTTTTTCAAAGAAAAAAGCTTCAGCAATTATCATCCTGAAAGAATTAGAATTTTTGGATACAAGTGTTGAGATTTAACTAATTTTATTGTAAAGTAGAGATTTTATGAGTTAGTGCAAGCTTTCAAATGATTTCAAAAATCTTAACATAGTATGTTCTTTAACCTTAATTTATTCTAACTGGATAAAAACCAAATCTACAGATGTCATCTGAGGTACTTACTTATCAAGGGTTTTCTAACAGATTTGCCTTATCAGCCTACCTTCAGAGAGGAAAATACCTACTTTGAAAACATCTTAGGGTTCACAAATCATCTACCAGTATACACAAATGTGTAGTGAATGGTGCTAGAAAAATGAGCTTTCTATTTTTACTGAAGTAAACCTTAAAGATGATCAGACTTACAAAGAGGATTGGATGAAGGCGAAGTTAGAAAACCAGGACGTTTCAAGTGATGTAGACTTTAAAAAAAAAAAAAAACCAGGAAGGGCATTTTATAATACAACAAAATATAAGTGTGGTTGAGGCTAGATGGACTCAATGGCTATTCTACAAACATGTTACAGGAAAGAAAAAAAAAGGCAAACTTTTAGGGCTTATCAGATCTTATTTTAAAAAAAAGATGAATCCTTAAAGAACTTTCATAGCATCTGGGTTTGTATAAAAAATGGGAAAGAACAGAAATGCCTCTTTAATATTTTAATACAATCTTTCTTAACAGCATCTGGCACATATTTATAAAACTGGCTAAGAGCTGAGTCTAAACGACTCTACCCAAATTTAAAGAAGGTTTAGAAAAAACCCAAGTGATTCATTTTAAGTATGAACTACTTCACACTGTTAACTCTAATTTGGTGAACAGTATTATTAGCTGAAAATTTAAACAGGCTATTAATACTGACCTCGTTGGGATGTTTTTAATATGACTTATCCAAAGCTTGTTAATACCATATGCAGTTAAAAAACATTGGCAATAAGCATATGTTATCAATAAAGGTGACAATTATTTCATGACAGAGGGAATATATTAATATAATAGCTAATATAATATTTCATTACCAAAACTTTTTTCTCTGTACTGTCTATTTTTAACCTGACATTCTCTCATGGGTACAGACTCCCTTCCCTTCTAATATCAGCAAATTGAGTTTTGGGAGATAGTGGAATTAAGCCAAAACAATTTTATAATTGTCTTGCAAAAGTATTGCCTTCAAAGTAAGTTTTCTTGATCTTTATCCATATAAAACCAACGCTCCTTCAAGGCTTTGATGCAAGAGGCAACTATACAATTCAACCATGATTTCTTTTAGGAATATATTCTGCACCTGTGCTTTTAAATAAATGTTAGAGTTTTAATGTTTTACTAAAAACATTAAGAGAATAATAACGTCTTTTATAGTTCAGCATTTTCCCAATAAAATTAGAAGGCTTTTTTAAAATGTAAAATTTCAAACATATACAAAAGGAAACTAGTGTAATAAAATCCCATGTACCCATCACTCAATTTTAACCATTATTAACATTTTGCCAAATTTAGCCTAATTACATTTTAAAACTTTCTATTTCAAATAGGTTTCAGAAAGTTGAAATGTGTCCTTTAATTTACTCCTTTCAGTAACTACTGCTTTTATTTTTTTAAGCTGTTTTTTTTTTGTATCTGTTTATTTTTGTATCTGTTTAAAAGGCGCATTTCTATGTGTTATCTTTCAATTTCCCTAATTAAAAAATTTCTACAACTTTATAAACAAAGATATACTAAAGAGTATAGAGCTCAACAGAATTAGCACCATCTTAAGAGTCAACAGGGCAAAGATGCTTAACTTTAACAAACTCTATGCATTACTATCTATCAAATTATATACGCACTAGCTGTTTCCAACGCCATCACCATCTGGAGACCGGGTATAAGTAATCTTGAACTCTATATCAGGTACAAGTTGCATAGCCCTACGATAAAACTTGATGGCTAAAAGAAGAAATAAAGCTAAATTAGCTGTGACCACACATTTTTGTCATTTCCTTTGATTATACCCTTAACTGTGGTTTAATTTGGTAACTTTCTTTACAAATGGCCAAATTCTGTTTTTCTACATGCAATAGTAGTTCAGTGACACAAAACTATTTCCAAACCTTACTGCCCAGAAAGAAACTTTTCCCTAAACTTAAGATGTTGTATTTTACTCATATATATTAGCCCTTCCCATCTTTTTCCTCACCCTCTTACGTATCATGATTTTTAAATAGTTGTCTTTCTTTGGGCTCTGAAGATGCAATTGCTATAGCCAACAAAAATACTTCTCTCTTTTTTAAGACGAGGTCTCACTCTGTTGTCCAGGCTGGGGTGCAGTTGGCACGATCTTGGCTCACTGCAGACTCCACCTCCCAGGTTCAAGTGATTCTCCCACCTCAGTCTCCTGAGTAGCTGGGGCTACAGGCATGCCCCAGCCAGCACACTCAGCTAATTTTTAAATTTTTTGTAGAGACAACATCTTGCTATGTTGCCCAGGCTGGTCTTGAACTCCTGGGTTCAAGCGATCCTCCCGCCTCAGCCTGCCAAAGTGCTGAGATTAGAGGTGTCAGCTACCATGCCTGGCCAAAAACACTTCTAAGCAAACTTTTCTAAGACACAGAGTTGAGGAAAATTAAATGCTTCCTACTGGGTGAAATAAAGAATAGTTTTTGTTTTTGTTTTTTAATTATCCTTTAAATTTAACTTCTTTTAGCCCAGCTGCCTCTTATTTACCTAAGTAATCTTCAAAACTTATTTTTTACAATTTCCTAGACAGGTAGTTTAGAGCTGTAATATTCAATAACTCTCCCCACAGAGATACACCAGTAGAACTTGGAGCTGTAGAGGCTGACTAGTTCTCTTTCCCTACGAAGAAGTTTATGATTCAATGTATTCTGCCATGTTCTATTATTCTGGATGAATTACCATACACTAAGTGGAGATGCGAATTTCACAAACCAATGAAGGCTGCAAAGGGACTTGATCAACTGGGCCTTTCTAAAAATCTAAAGAAAAATATCCCTAGAAGAAACTTGCACATAAATGCAGTAATTCTGAATGATGTTACTTTTGGGGCATTTTCAAATGATTCAAGCACAAGGATTTTTTCCTATGCATCAATTATTATCTTTACTATCACAAAATGAAAGCATAATTACAAACCTAATATGGTAAATAGTCCTATCCTTTATTTACACATTTCTGTTGGGTTAATAAAAGACACAAAGCTGACACATATATTACCACATATTTCTGTTGGTAATATGTAAATTGGAACTTAGAAAGAAAAACATGTATTTTTTCCTCAATTTATCCTTTATATTCCCATCCTCTGAAGTAATTTTCACCTATAAAAAGAGCATATTTTAAAATGAACAATTTTTAAATACTTTATTAATGAAGAATAACTAAAGCTAAATGTAAAAAAAGTTATTTTGCTCATCCTACCAACATGATGATGTTTCCCAGCAATATTTTTTTTTGCAAAAAGACAGGTTATATAGAAAAACAATTTCTATTTTTTATTTTTTAAAAAACAATTTCAAATATAGTTGGCCCTCTGTATTCATGGGTTTCACATTCTCTGATTCAACCAACTGCAGATCAAAAATATTTAAAATAAATACAAATTTTAAAAAACAATACAGTATAACAACTATTTACATAATAAGTAAGTTATATGTAAATATTACACCATTCATATAAGGGACTTGAGCATTTTGGTATCTACAAAGGGTCCTGGAACCAATTTCCAATGAGTACTGAAGGAAGAATGTATTAAGAAAAGTGATGTTCTATACCAAATACGTTATAGAAAAAAAAATATGGTTAATAACAGACTCGTTATTCAGAAATGCTATGATATGAACCTGGGCTCTGAATTTTTACCTTCATAGAGAGCTCCATTTTGTTCTTCTTCTACTGCTTTTAGGAAGAGTTCTCGAGCCTATAAAAATATAAAGTAAAAATTTTTGAAAACCTGCATTCAAAATTAGTACGGATGGCAGAAGGAGGGCCTTTTTAATAAATTGTGCAATATAACTGGACATTCATAGGCAAAATAATGAACCTTGACCTAAACCTCATACTTTACATAAAAATTAACTTGACTGGATCATGGACTTAAATGTAAAATCCATAAACCTTTTAGAAGACAACAAAGAAAATCTTGGAGACTTAGGACTAGGCAAAGAGTTCTTGACACCAAAAGCACCATTCACAAAAGGAAAAATTGATAAACTGGACCTTGTCAAAATTAAAAATTTTTGCTCTGTGAAATGCCCTGTTAAGAGGATGAAAATATTTACAAGCCACATATTCAATAAAAGACTTGCATCTAGAATACAAAAAGAACTTACAAAACACAACATTAAAAATATTAGCATCTGGCTGGGCGCGATGGCTCATGCCTGTAATCCCAGCACTTTGGGAGGTTGAGGTCGGCAGATCACTTGAGGCCAGGAGTTCGAGACTGGCCTGGCCAACAAGATGAAACCCCATCTGTACTAAAAATACAAAAATTAGCCGGTTGTGGTGGCACACGTCTATAGTCTCAGCTACTCTGGAGGCTGAGGCAGGAGAATCACTTGAATCTGGGAGGCAGAGCTTGCTGTGAGCTGAGATCGTGCCACTGCACTCCAGCCTGGGTGACACAGTGACACTCCATCTCAAAAAAAAAAAAAAAAATTTTATATATATATGTAATCCAATTAGAAAAGACATCAACAGATATTTCAGAGAGAGAATATATATTAATAGATGAAAAATAAGCACATGAAAAGATGTTCAACATCACAAGCCATTAGGGAAATGCAAATTAAAATGACAATGAGATACCACTACATACCTATCAGAATGGCTATTAATAAAATTAAAGGCCAGGTGCAGTGGCTCACTCCTGTAATCCCAGCACTTTGGGAGGCTACTTGAAGTCAGGAGTTCGAGACCTTTGGACTGCTTGAGGTCAGGAGTTCGAGACAAGCCTGACCAACATGGTGAAACCCCAGGCTCCCAAAGTGCTGGGATTACAGGCGTGAGCCACTGTGCCCAGCTAGATTGATAATATTTTTAATATTGCGTTTTGGAAGTCCTTTTTGCATTCTAGATACAAAATACAAATTTGTAAAAATACAAAAATTAGCCCAGCGTTACTGGCGGGGCCTGTAATCCCAGCTACTTGGGAGGCTAAGGCACGAGAATTGCTTGAACTTGGGAGGCAGAGGTTGCAGTGAGCTGGAATCACACCACTGCACTCCAGCCTGGGCGACAAAGCGAGACTCTGTCTTAAAATAAATAAATAAATAAATAAATAATAAAAATAAAATTAAAAAGTAGCAACACTAAATGCTAATGAGGATGAACTGGATCACTCATACATTGATGGTGGCAACTTAATACAAGATACTCTAGAAAACACTTTGGCAGTTTCTTTTAAAATCAAACATGTACTTACTATAGAACTTAGCAATTGTACTCTTGGGGTTTCATCCCAGAGAAGTGAAAATTATGTTCATGCAAAAACCTACACACATATTTCCATAGCTCCATTCATAATAGCCAAATATTAGAAACAACTCAAATGCCCTTCAACCAATAAATGGTTAAACTGGGGTACATCCATACCATGCAATACTATTCTGCAAGAAAAAGGAACAAAATACTGATATATAGTAACTTGGACTGATCTTGAGGGAATTATACTTAGTGAAAAAAGCCAATCTCAAAAGGTTACATACTGGATGATTCCACTTATACAACATTCTCGGAATATCAAAATTACAAAATGGAGAACAGACTAGTGGTTGCCAGTGGTTACGAATGGCTAGGGAAAGGGAGTATATAACTATAAAACAGTTCTGTATCTTGATTGTGGTGGCGGTTACATGAAGCTACCTTGTAATAAAACTGCAAACAACTATTTATACACATACACACAGACAAGTGCTTGTAAACTCAGGAAATCCAAGTAAACTGTGGATTGTTCCAATGTCTATCTCCTCGTTTTTGATATTGTACTATAGTTAACCAAGTTGTTACCATCGGAGGAGGCTAAAGGGTACACAGGACTTCCCTATACCTGTGGACCTGTAATTATTTCAAAATAAAAATTAAGAGGAGATAGAAGGTAAGTCATCATGGTAATGCCAATTATTTAATGACTAATTATAAACACAAACTTGGATCTGATGGTAAAAAGATGGCAGCCCCTATGGAAGAAGAATAAGAAATGAAATGGCACGCTGTGCCTACTCTGTGTGAGTAAGTACCAGAAGAGATATGTTAGACAGCATTCAAAATATTTTCAGTGTGAAAATATTTCAAAATTTTCCAGAATAAGGAAATGATTAATGCATTATTGTAAGCTGATCAATTCAAAATATAACAAAATACTGCATGAAATTAAGACCTCTGGAAAGACATTAACATGTGAGCAATCTTTTTGGTTCTATTAATAAATTCAGAAAATTCTGTTTTTTCTTTTTGGTTCTGTTAATAAATTCAGAGACATCAATCTTTTAGAAACCACATGAATCCCAGAGGTCTATAAATTAACAAAAGACAGCTCAATGAAGATAGTGTACCTACAGAGAAAAAAGCCATGCAGGAGTAGTGGTACCATCCAAAGTACCTAGAAGAAATTGTGAGAAATATATAAACTAGTATACTAGTCAAAATTTTTATTTTACAAGATATGTGTTTATGTCCCGAAAGTCTGGTTATAATGACTACTTACTGTGTCAGTGAAAATTTCCATGTGTCAAAAAAAAAAAAATGTAATTTGTTACAATATCTATAATACTTAACTTTTCTTCTTTTGCCTGTTCTTGTTTTCCTTTGGTATCTGCCGCTGTTTTCTGGAGAGAGCCTCTTGCTGCTCTGCAAGGTCGATTTTCTAAATTGCTAGAGCTTACACCTGGAGCAAGTTCAAACATCCACTGAGCTCGGAACATCTGCAGTTGTGCCTATGGGGAGAACAGCATTTTAGGACTCATCAAGGAAGGGTAGCTCAACTCTGGAACAAGGTATCAATATGTCCAACATCTACTTCCACGTATATACTTATTACTCTAAGTCCAGAAAACACTGTCTTCTGAATTATTAAATATCCATTAAATACATGTTATCTTTTAAAATAATTTCCTGCTCAAAACTTAAAGAATCAAGAAAATTAGCATAAAATACATGTCAGTACACCAAAAGTCAAATTATATTGGAGAACCAAATTTTAATTAGAATTGAAAATGTAAGCCATCACTTACAGACTGAAGTTATAAGCTTCCAATAATTTTTTAATGACTATATCATCTAGTGGACATTAAGAATGCTGCCAAAAATTCTGTAGGTAAGCCCGAAATCTTTCTATTAACATTCTGTATTTTAAAAAGAAAATGTTTTTTCAAATATTTATTATTTCAAAAATTTAAAGGCCAGGCACAGAGGCTCATGCCTATAATCCCAGCACTTTGGGAGGCCGAGGCAGACGGATCACCTGAGGTCAGGAGTTCGAGAACAGCCTGGCCAACATGGTGAAACCCTGTCTCTACTAAAAATACAAACAAATTAGCCGGGTGTGGTGACGGGCACCTGTAATCCCAGCTACTCGGGAGGCTGAGGCATGAGAATTGCTTGAACTCGGGTGGCAGAGGTTGGCAGTGAGCAGAGATCGTGCTACTGCACTCCAGCCTGGGTGATGGAGCGAGACTCCATCTCAAAAAAAAAAAAAAAAAAAAAAAAAAAATTAAAAGCACATAAAAAGTGAACCCTATAAGGTAGACTCTGGTGTGTTGCCCAGATTCCCTTTCAGAAATAAAGAACTTGTTACTCAAACTGCTGAGAGTTCTATCTGAAAACACTTGAGTTGTCAGCCCTTTTGGGTATTGCCTCAGCAAAATCACACTGTCCTCTCAATCCCCGCCCAATGACTGATCAATGGCTAATAAAGGCTTGGCTCTCTGCAACTCAGGTCATCTCTGAAAGGGTATTTCATCTTCAGAACTCCCTCAAGGATGGCTAAGCAGTCCATTAAGACTGCATTGCAGCTGGTCTTCTCCCTGCCCATTTGTTTCCCTCTCTCCCTTCCATAGGTGTTGATCCCAAGAGTACTCCTTAATAAACTTCCTACACAGCAATCTTCACCTAGTCTGCTTCCTGGGGAACCCAAACTGGGTTACACGCTCTGCCCAAAGGCAGCCATTGCTAAGAGGGATGCATGTTATTCCTGGCTTCCTTTTTTTAAAAATAGACGTATCTAGAATGTTTTAAATTAATTTTTCTCTATATTCTGTACATTGCTTTGTTGCTACCCTTTTAACCTGTTACACATAGATCTCTGACCTGCAGAATCTTTAGTAGCATTCAATGTCTACTAGACGAGCTGTTCCAAATAATTATTATTAACCTTACAAGTGCAGTGAGACACACTTAACTAGTTATAGCAACTTTTTTTCTCTTTTAATGTATAAAGATTTACTTTATCCTTTTAAATAGCTGTAGTGTTTTCACTGTATGGATGCATCATTACTTAATAACAGGTAATGAATATTTAAGTTGTATGATGTCTTTCCAGATAAACAATGCTATACTAAACATCTTTATACTTGCATATTTACTTACTTTCCCCACTATTTCCTTAAAGTTAATTTCCTGGAAGTAGAATTGCTGTATCAAGGAAATGCATGTTTTTTATTTTGATCCATATCACCAGTCTGCCCTCCAGAAAGCTGTAGCAATTTACATTTTCATGTACACTGCATGAGTGTTCTCACAGCCTGGACAGCAACGCACATTATTCACCAATCTGATTAAATTATTAATGAGGCTAATTATCTCTTCAAATATTTAATGGCCATTTGTATTATTTTGCCATTAACAGTCCGTTCATATCCTCTGTTCCTCCAAATATATGAGTGCTCTATGTAATGAGATGAACCCTCTGCCCATATATGGTAAACAGTTTTTCCAGCTGGCTATTTCTCTTAATTTTATTTATGATGCCTTTTCTTGTTTTTTTTTTTTTTTTGTTTTGTTTTTTTTTTTTTTGCTGATAATAGAAAAAGGTTTATTTTTAATAAAATTTTAGGCTACTACAGGTTTGCACCACTGTCAATGTCACCACTTCTTACATTCAAGAGAATAAGGGAAAAGAGGAAAAAAATAAACAAAAATACGGAGAACTTTTCCCACCATCTCTGAGCATTAAAGGATCTTTCCCCATTCCTTACACCAAAATTAGAGGGTTTGATTTAGAACTCTCTGTCCGTGCCAATAGTGTCCACTTCATATTTCAGATTATGTTGAGCTCAGCCTGGTAGATGCCAGAAAGGAAAAAATAAGGTAAATTTATTGCCATTTTAAAGGTAGCTCTTATTTTGGTGTTCTTCACCAATGTGCTTACTACTATTTACATTTCAGAGTCCTGAAATAGATGTTCAATGCATTCTGTCCAGACTTTATACTACATATTGTGAGAGACGGTAGAGTATGTTTACTCTTTCATGACTGAAATAGAAAGTCTCTATCCTATTCAATTAAACATTGAGATAAGAATGAAAACACTTCCAAGAAAAGATGCATTGTGGCCATTTTAAAAATTAAGTCTACCCTATTTAATCAACCAATTTTAGATTATTCTTAATGTCTGGGTTTTTAAAACTGTTATTATTATTATTCTTAATGAAACAATAATTACACATAATTATGGGTACAATATGATATTTCAATATATGTATACAATTATAATGTTCAAATCAGGATAATTAGCATATCTATGACCTCAGACATTTATTATTTCCTTGTGTTGGGGACATTCAAAATCTTCTAGCAATTTGAAAATATACAAAAAATTATTGTTAATTATAATCACTGTACAGTGCCACAAAACACTCAACTTATTTTTCCTATCTACCTGTGATTTTGTTTTGGTTAACCAAGTTCTTCTTTTTTTTTTTTTTTTTTTTTTTCTTTTATTGTAATTATTATTATTATTATTATTATTATTATACTTTAGGTTTTATGGTACATGTGCCCAATGTGCAGTAAGTTACATGTGTATACATGTGCCATGCTGGTGCACTGCACCCACCAACTCGTCATCTAGCATTAGGTATATCTCCCAATGTTATCCCTCCCCCCTCCCCCCAACCCACAACAGTCCCTGAAGTGTGATGTTCCCCTTCCTGTGTCCATGTGTTCTCATTGTTCAATTCCCACCTATGAGTGAGAATATGTGGTGTTTGGTTTTTTGTTCTTGCGATAGTTTACTGAGAATGATGATTTCCAATTTCATCCATGTCCCTACAAAGGACATGAACTCATCATTTCTTATGGCTGCATAGTATTCCATGGTGTAGATGTGCCACATTTTCTTAATCCAGTCTATCATTGTTGGACATTTGGGTTGGTTCCAAGTCTTTGCTATTGTGAATAATGCCGCAATAAACATACGTGTGCATGTGTCTTTATAGCAGCATGATTTATAGTCCTTTGGGTATATACCCAGTTATGATGCCTTTTCTTATACACAGGTTTTAAACTTTTAGGTGGCCAAACCCATCAATCTTTTCAAGATTATGGGTTCTGAGTCATGCATAAGCCTTAATTTGAATACTTTAAACCCATGTTAAACTACAAGCAGCCATTACTGATATTTCTTTTCACAAAGAAAGCTATAACATAGTTTAAGTATTCTATAAACCAGTATGAAAACAGTTAAATTCAATGCAAACAGTAATAACCTACAAATACCCATGATTATGATCAATTTCTGCATATGTATGGGAACAATGGAATAAAAATCAAAGATGCAATTGAAGAAACATGCCTGCAGATCTGTTTCAGCAGGACTTTCATTTTCTTCATCATCATCTGCTCTGACAGTATCAGAATGACAATCTTCCTCAGCTTCTGCCTGAGGGGGGAAAACCCAAATAATGTCAGGAATATACACACACCAGTTGCCCTCTGTAATCTACATTTCTCATTCAGCCATTTTCTATTTAGTACCATACTGTCAACACTTTGTGGAACCCACTTTGAGTAGCAAGGCTGTAGGGGGCACTTGAGACCTTACTATTAATTTCCAAAGGAAAATGAGTCTGAAAAGCATATTCTCTACTCCAACCCACAGTACTCACGTTATTGTGAATCCTAACATTCCCCGCCCCCCCCGCCAAATTTAACATCAGTTGCATCCATCCAAAAATTTAATTACAGTTGTCCCTCAACATCCACAGGGGATTAGTTCCAGGAGCCCCCAGGACACCAAAATCCCTGGGTTTTCCTGTCCCTCATATGGCATATTTGCATATAACCTATGCACATCTTCTCATATACTTTTAAGTCATACTCTAAAAGTAAGGCATTTACTTATAATGTAAATACCATGTAAATAGTTCTTGTGGTATATTGTTTCCTAATTTGTATTATTTTTTATTGTTGTATTGCTTTTTTACCCCCAAATATTTTTGGCCCACAGTTGAATCCCAGGATGCAGAACCTGCAGGTACAGAGGGCCAACTGTGTTATATAAAGTTACAATTCATGTCTATTACTATTCATAAATGATTTATGATTAATCTAATTAGGTAAATGAAACCAAATTCTTCATTAATATACATAACTACTGATAATCTATAATAAAAATTATTTTCTCTTTTTCTGGCCAGGTGCAGTGGCTCACACCTGTAATCCCCACACTTTGGGAGGCTCAGGCAGGAGCATCACTTGAGGTCATGAGTTCAAGACCAGCCTAGCCAACATAGTGAAACCTCATCTCTACTAAAAATACAAAAAATCAGCCGGGCGTGGTGGTGCACGCCTGTGGTCCCAGCTAATCGGGAGGTTGAGGTGGGAGGGTTGCTTGAGTCTGAGAGATGGAGGTTGCAGGGTTGCAGTGAGCCGAGACTGCGCCACTGCACTCCAGCCTGGATGACAGAGACCCCATCACAAAAAAAAAAAAAAAAGGAAAAAGGAAAAAAGAAAAATATTATTTTCACTTTTTCTTTTTAGAAAAAAATGAAATAAAATTAGAACATCTTTGGTATTTTTTTTAGTTCTACAAGACTTTAAAACTTTTTATGAGAAAAACATTTAAAAAGAATTAATCCCTAAGTACTCATGACCCAAATTCAGTAATTATCAATGTAATTCCTTAGATCAAATACCAAGTCACAGTATTCATATTTCTCAAGATGTCATATGTAAAATACATATATTTCACAGTTTGTGAAATCAAGATTCAAATTAAGTCCACATTGTAATTGCTTGAAATGTCTCAAGTCTTTTGTAATCCTCACTCTTTTTTCTTGTAATTTATTTGGGATGAAACTGGGTCATTTTCTGTAGAAGCTAGATTTTGCTGAGGTGTCAATAAATATGTTCCTTTGACCTCTTACTCTTATTTCCTGTAAATTGTGGCAGGATCTTGAAAGGCTAGATTAGATTCTGCTATTTTTTTTTCTTTTGCAAGACTGCCTCATAGGTCATGTTGCATTTTCCATCAGGAGGAGAAATGTTCTGGAATGCAATTGACAAGGTGCTGTGACAGATGTTCCAAACATAATTGAGTCTAAGGCAAAAAGCCCAAATAATTTGTGTCCATAAACTTCTACAAGTCCCAAAACAGAAAATACTCTAATGTTTCATGTTAATGAAACACAACATTGCTTCTTTATAGCTATCTTCTTCACAGGTAAGTTTAATGATACCAATCAGATATAACTTGTTACTTGAATTTTTTTTTGATACTGTAGAATAAACAAATCCACTGGGCTCTAGGTTAAAATGTATTGTTAGGTGGCTAAAAATAACAACTTTGTTTCAGAAAATAGTAACATTTAGTTGTCCTATGGAGCTCAGCAAACAGTTTTTGCTTTCTTGCGACACAGTCTCCTTATGCAGCCCAGGATGGCCTCAAACTGCTGAGCTCCAAAGATCCTTCTGCTCCACCTCTTGAGTAGCTGAGACTACAGGCTTGTGCAGCCATACCTGGCTGTAGATAGCTTTTGTTTCATGGATCACTTAAGAGAATACAGTCCAGGCAGGGTGTGGTGGCTCATGCCTGTAATCCCAACACTTTGGAAGGCTGAGGTGGAAGGACTGCTTGAGCCCAGGAGTTTGAGACAAGCCTGGGCAACATGGCAAGACACCGTCTCTACAAAAAATACAAAAATTACCAGGGCATGGTGGTACACGCCAGTAGCCCCAGCTACTCAGGAGGCTGAGGTGAGAGGATCGCTCGAGTCTGGGAGATGGAGGTTGCAGTGAGCCGAGATTGCACCACTGCTCTCCAACCCAGGAGACAGAGACCCTGTCTCAAAAAAAAAAACAACAACAACAAACCATATATATATATATTCCATAAGATGATATCACTTCTTTTATACAGCTAGCATGTTATTAAATGTGTTCTATGCAAATATGACTTCTGTGTATTTTATATGTACTAGGAAAGCTTCGTAGTCAAAGACTTTTAATAGTAAATGCTTTTGTAAAGAAACCCCTTCTATTTTATCTGTCTATAAATCCAATTTTTATATATTGGATCAGCTTCAGTGGAATAAAGCTAGACTGGAATTACTGTGTGTGACTTGGAGCCTAATAAAGGTTTCAATCAGATGACTTTAATTTTATCCTTTTATTCTCAATAAGTGTTTGCTAAATTAAACTAAATCCTACCTTCCAGCGAAAATGGCATGTTGCTTCAGTTCATTCTGTTAACTAATAGACTTATTAGCAAATAAAACTTTCTCAACACTTACTGTAAAGAAATGTGGCAATCAGGGAAATGGCCTTCAAGGTTAGCTAGATAATAATAAAAACCATTTATTTTTACTGGTTCCAAAGATGGTAAGTTTTACAATTGCAAATTTTAGTCATATGTTATTTCAGGGCGGGGAGGGGCGGTAATGTTTATATTAACACACATCTTTAACACAGCTACCAGATACACTTGCACTATATTACAGAACATAAATTAGCCTTGCCTCCTATCTTATCTCTGGCAAGCAGACTCAAAGCAGAGGTGCCTTTCAGACTTGAACCAGTTAGTATATGGTAAAATGCTGGGCACACTGTAAAGCACACATCTGTGAAGAAATAAATGAGATCAAGAACTCAGATGAATTTCTAGAAAAATTGAAAATTTAAGGATTAATGTATTGTCAAATACATTATTTTTTAGTTTCTTTAAGTTGGGAGCTTTTCCTACTAAGAACACCATTAGCAGGAAAATATGTAATGAAAGACTGAGCGTACAGATCCCACTGAGAAGTGTATTTCTCTCTCAAGAGTCTGTTTTATTATTGTAAACTCTAAGTACAGGTAATGGGAGGGGACCTGAGTTCTGTGGGGTATCCTTTGTAATTTAGTTTTCTAACTCTTGCCTAGCAGTCATTCTAAACTGATTTCAAGAGCTTTCCCTGCTCTGTCCAGTTGGCTTGCATTTGCTGCTTGCCCTATCTGGAATGCCTTTTTCCTCACTTAGCTATTTCTACTCATCCTTTAAGATTCAGCTCAGGGTTCATCTTAGTCAGAAGCATTTTTCAACATTTTTGTGTTCCCGTAACACTTGTGCTTACTTTTATCACAACATTTGTACTGAGGTTGGCTGTTTCATTTACTAGATTTAAGGCATCCAGGACAGGAACACATCTCAGTTACCTTTGTAACCATAAGGTCAAACGCATTGCTTGATTTGTAGTAAAGTCCTGTCTAGGCCTCAACTGTCATATCTATGGGACATCTATAAAGAGATATGGTGATCTACTGAGGTCCCTTTTCATGGACATTCTGTGATTAAAAGTTTATCATAAATCACCTTGCAGGTTTGCTTATATTGAAGATCTAGTATTGTACCAGAGTCTCACACTATTCCAGGCTGATAATAGGTACTCAAAAATATTGGCTGAATCGACAAATAAAATACCATGTGGATAACGTGTATCTGAAGGATGAGGAAAGGAAATGGGAGAAGTGTAATATAGACAGCATCTTTCTTCTCCCCTGTGTTATAGTGGAGCTCTAAACCATTCTTTGATTTTGACAGTATGATCACAAAAACAAACTATTATATCTGGGATCGGCTGAGTTGACATTTGGTCAATTCAACTACTACTT
The DNA here is from genome assembly GCF_028885655.2 of Pongo abelii. NCBI lineage: Eukaryota > Metazoa > Chordata > Mammalia > Primates > Hominidae > Pongo > Pongo abelii. The sequence continues at coordinate 53,537,958 of NC_071990.2, read as the reverse complement.
GAAATAAGTAGGGCCTCAGTTGCCACCTGGAGGTTTTCCTTTTATTTTTCATAATCGAGTTTGACCTAAATATCACCTTCACTTGAATAGCTCATGTGTATGAGTAGCCCATGTCTTCATCATGTTACTCCCGTTTCACAGGTGGGATTAATAAATTATAAAGGCTAAGTACTTAATCCCGGTCAGAGAACTACTTCTGAAAGTTTAGGGGCAGGGGCAATTGCCTTTTCTATCCTCCAGATTAATTTAATAAAAATAAATTCAGCCATTCATTTATGCAATAAATAGTTGAGTCTACTATAAATTAATTCGTTTGGATTATTGCATCCCTGATTCTTTAAGCCCCAGCCAGAGATCCGTTTCTCAGATGAACAATTTATTCTAAACCAAAGAAAGGCATAGGGCAGAGACTACGTATTCCAATATGGAACAGTCTCATGGAGTCTGCGCTGTCAAACTCTGCAACTTAGCTCAGTCTCTCCATTTGGACCGCACCGACGCCGCGGAGACGAACCCTCCAAACCCACTCCGCCAGGACAGCCTGCCAACATCCTACCCATGGAATGACGCCTCGCAGGGCAGATGCGTTCTACACCCAGGGCTCTTCAAGGTGCCGGCAGGGCCTGTCGGTGGGCCTGGCTTTTCGGCAGAAGGGCAATCAACAAGTGTCTCCTCTTGCCAGAGCTCCCTCCCGAATTCAGGCGCTGTGACAGCTTACCTCAATCTATGCTCAATGCTTCTGATAAAATCCCTCGAGAGGACCGAGACTGGTTCAATATACTCAGTGAGCCGAGAAGAGACATTTTCCCCGGCTGTCCTGCAAACCCTCCTCCTCACATCGAGCTCGGCGGGGGTTGAGGAGGCTCAGCAGGAAGGTATCCTGGGAAGAAGCCAGGGTTGGCACCCCCGCCCCCCGACGCACTCCTTCTCAGGCCAGGGCCCTCTAACGGGTGGCAGCCGTGAAGCTCCCACTCCTCCCAGAGTCCCCGCCGACCCCCAGCCCTAGGCCCGGCCCCTCCTGCACACCACGCTCCCGCCCCGCGGCGTCCACCCTCGAGCCCCTTGGCCAGGTTACCATGCTGGCGGGGCGGCCTGCTGCGCTCGAGGGGCTCTCCGTGTCCCCTCTGCACCGCCCCCCGGAGGAGGGGTGCTGGGTGTCCCGGGTGTCTACTCCTGCCTGTCTCTGCAGCGGAGCTTAGCAGAGTTCTCGGTCGGAGAAGCGCACCAGGCAGCGGCAATAACTGCGGGCCCGGCGTACGGCAGCCATCTTCGCGGGGCAGGGGGCCAGATCGGGGCGCGCTGGGGTGGCGGCGGCTGCCGGGGACTCGGGGAGTGGAGGGACGCCCGTTGCCAGCCGAGGCGGGGGATTGTGCGAGCACCGGAGCGTCAGCCCTACTGGAGACCCCGGACGCCGCCGCGGAGCTGCCCCCTCAGCTGCGGAAACCTGCGCCGACGCGCCGAGCATGCGCAGTACCGGTGCTGCCCGTGTGCGCGGCCCGGCCACCCAGCCCCGCGGGCTGCCTAGTGGAGGGCTAAGGGTCGCGGACCTACTGTGTGCGCGCGCCTGACGCGGGGGTGAAGCTGCCAGGGTGCCGTACCTCAAGCCCAACCCGCGTGTTGGGCTGAGTGAACACTTAAGCGAACTTGAACAAGCATTACCTCAAAAATGTTTACAACCCAAATTTAGGGGTGGGCCCTTAAAGCAAGCTGCCCTGAGAAGCATCGAACTGGATGCTTGGGACAGTCGCTACAAAGTCCTCGGAGCCTCTGGCTAGAGTCCCGCGCCAGGAATGCGGGAAAACAGTGAAATTTCTCAACAATCACAGTTGTTATAACGACTAAAGTTTTTGAGAGCACAGACAGAATAGAGGTTGAGGAAAAGAAGCGTTTTTGTGCCCAGCAGGAGGAAAGAGCCAACGTAAGGCATGTCTCACTACAGATCCCATAACGCAGTGAGAAAAGGGCTTGCGATTCCATGGCCCTGAAACCCAAGTGCCGTGGAGACGGCGCCCGCGAGGCACTCTGGGATTTGTAGTCGGCAGCTCAGGTTTGAGCACCGGAACTTACGCTTGGTCCTCGGCCCCACCTCTTAAAGCCCAAACTACCTGATTTCTTCTCAGGTGAATGTACTTGTTCATAAGGCGATAATTTGCTTTTACACAATTTAAATCTTTTTAACTACGGGTTTGCCTGTTCTGTGAAAACTGATAGGCTACATAGCCTATAACCTTAATTTAGCAAACATTTACTGAGTTTTTAGTTTCTACTGGTGCCAGGAAGTTAGGCTTCCAAACATTCAACGAGTTTACAGAGTTTAAATTTCTAATCCATTCTATTCTGGAGAGATTAAAAATGCAGTACATCGGCTGGGCGCGGTGGCCCACGCCTGTAATCCCAACACTTTGGGAGGCCGAGGCGGGTGGCTCACGAGGTCAAGAGTTCGAGACCAGCCTCACCAACATGGTGAACCCCCGTCTCTACTAAAAATACAAAAATTAGCCGGGCTTGGTGGCGCGCTCCTGTAATCCCAGTTACTCAGGAGGCTGAGGCAGGAGAATCGCTTGAAACCGGGAGGCGGAGGTTGCAGTGTTCGCGCCACTGCACTACAGCGTGGGTGACAGAGTGAGACTCCGTCTCAAAAAAAAAAAAAATTGTAGTACATCTTTGGCACAGAAACGGAGATGAAAGTGCTGGGGGAGGGGAGAGAGAGAGAGAGTGAAGGGGAGAGAGAACGAGCTACAATAAGGAAGTCCAAATGCCATGTTTTATTTTGTTTGAGACAGTCTCGCTGTAGCCCAGGCTGGATTGCAGTGGCGCCATCACGGCTAACTGTAACCTCCGCCTCCCGGGTTCAAGGAATTCTCCTGCCTCAGCCTCCTGAGTAACTGGGATTAGAGCGAGCGCCACGAAGCCCAGCTAATTCTTGTATTTTTAGTACAGACGGGGTTTCACCATGTTGGTGAGGCTGGTCTCGAATTCCTGACCTCGTGATCCGCCCGCCTCGGCCTCCCAAAGTGCTGGGATTACAGGCGTGAGCCACTGCGCCCGGCCTGCCATGTTTTAATATTGGGATCCACCCTTCGGATGCGTGTGTTTTTATTTGCACCCTAAGTCAGCTACCTATAAAAGATGCCTTCGTGTTTAAAAGAGGCCAAAAATTTAAGTTTTTTGTTTTAAAGGAGACTCTAGGGCTTAAATTTCCTCCCAATGAACTCCTTAAAATTGAATTTTGAAATTTAAATTGGGGGGAAAGGTTAAATCTAAGATTTATAATAGAATAAAATGATAAATGTGACTCTTTTACATACTGAGAATGAAGTATTGAAATAGTTTTGGAACAAATCTGTTTCATTTAAAATGTTGAGTGCTAGTTTAAAATAGCCTGGTCAATTACACAGATGGTTTCTTTTATTCTAGCAAGTAATTAAAGTTTAATAAAATTTGTAAAGATAAATTGAGCATTAAAATACTATTATGCTTCATAGCTACTAATTTTCTATTTTCAGTCAGTTCCACAGTATCCACTAGACCTCATTACAAGGTTATATTCTCATATTATATTTACAGGATTATAATTTCCTGAGGCCAGAACTACTGATCTTGGCTACTTACTAGCCTAGCAGACTCTTGCTAAAAGGTAGACCAAGACAGTACCTCTGTTTGCCAGGTAGACCTGCTTGGACAATTTGACTAAAACTGATCATTTTACTTTAGAAATTGCTTTTCATGGGAGTAGTATATGACTTGTTAGATTCCTTGTCGTGTCTCTATCTTTTCACTGATAATGATTTTCAGTTTTCATTTGCCATATGGGCTGGCTGTTAAATAGGTAAACACAAAGGTAGATATCAATGTTATACATATGTCAAGTGGCCAGATGACCTTTTTCCATTTGGGAGAGGAAATCTAAAGAAGCTTGACTGTCTTATATCTTGCATGTTTCTTCCACAAGATCAAGAGGAGAGAGGGATTCAGACCTTGGTATAGATTTTTTCAGTAAAAAGCAATCTTCAGTCTGTAGAATTCAAAAATAAAAATAGAAAAAACTGATATGATCAGCTGGGAATTGTAAACTCAGAGAACAGTCCACAAAGTGTTAAAGGGTTACTGCTTTATTAATTAAATTTGTGTTGCTTATGGCAGTGTGACCCAGCATCATTAGCACGAGAAACTCTGAGAGTGCAGCCCAGGAATTTGTTTTAACAAGTCCTCCAGGTGGTTCTGATGCTTCCCGCTGATGTTTAAGAACTGTTGGCTTAGAACAATTATGTAAATTTAAAATCAGGGACCTGGAAGCAACTTCTTTATTCAAACTGCTCTAGCCTCATAAGGATGATTTTAGGTAATGTCTACAATATCACTTATGACATAAATGAATGTGTTATAAAATTACATGTTAGTGTTAGATTCCCTATAACTAGTTACAGAGGACGATTGTTGTGTAGAGGATATCTGACTAGAGTCAGTTTCCCACCTGGCTAAGAGTCCAGTCTTTATGACTACTTGCTAACAACATAAAAACTCTTAAGAGTTCAAAGGAATGCTAACAGGCAATCAGTTGCGTTTTCATTTTATTTTTCTGTAAAGGTAACATGAAATTTGCTGTTTAACCACTTTGAATACAATTCAGTGGCATTGATTACTTTCACAATGTCGTGCCACCTCAGCTACGCTTTTTCAAATCAGAAAAATGTTTTCACAACGATTATCTTTAATTTAATGTGCTCAGAACGTCCATCGACAGCCTCCATTTCTAAGTCTTGATGGTTGATCGAGCCGATCTGCAACGAGGCGTTCGTTCGGAGTCGGAGATCGCCTTGTGTTCAGCGGGCGTTAGGGGGTCCCTGGGCGCTGGGCTGCCCTCGGCCCGGAGCTGCGCCTCGCGGCTCGGCCGCGCGAGCCGGGGAGAACAGGACGCAGTGCAGGGACGCGCCGGGCCAGCGAGGGGAGCTGCAGGGTAACTTTTCCCAGGGAAAGCGGCCGGTCGTCCCCAGTAGAAGCCACCCAGCCTTTTGTTTGTTTTCCTGCCGGAGGCTGGAAAACGGCCGGGTTCCTGCTGCACTACCATGCGCCGTGCGGCCCGTGCGACTCGCCGGACCTCGCGGGCGTCCCTGCACGGAGCCCTCGGCAGGTCCTAGCAGGGATTGTCCCCATTTCCAGCTCCGGAGCGGGCGGCTGCGCCCCGCTCGTCGAGGAGCTGCGCTCACCTCAGGGGCGGGCCCCCGCCTGCGTTCGCGGCGCCAGTAAGTGGGGCTCCGGGATTTAGGGGCTTCTGCCGGGCGACCTGTCACTGTAGTAGCTGCTGGGCTGGGGCGGCGGGGAGACCCCTGGCCGTGGCCCCGCGACGGATCGGAGGCGCAGGAAGAGGCTAATGGGTTATAGTTTCTTTCCGCGATCATGTGGATCTCTCCTTCCTGGTATGAAAACTCGGAGCCTGGAGGATTTTGATGGGTGTTTATCTTTTAGTCTTAAGGAGAGGGAAGACCCTAGCCAATTTGAAGCCTCGTTGCGGGGCACGTTGATGACTTGCTCTTGGAATTTCCCTGACTAGGCCCTTGGCTGTCCCACAAGGGGTCTGAGCAAAAATCCTCGAGTACTTATTTGCAACCATTTTTTACTGGATTTCTTTCTGTTCTGATTTCTTTCTTACTAATCTGAGTAGCTGTTATGAGAAGGATATTGAAGGATTTTCCAGAACAACTGATTCTTTTGTAATGTTAACCTTTTAAAGTTTGACTTTGACCCTAACATTAAGGACTTATATGTAATGTAGCTAATGCATCATTCTGCAGAGAAGAGTATTCCTTTCCACTTACAACTAAATAAGACCTGCTTTTGCTGAAGCTGTGCTAGGCTGAGGGAATTCCACACTGAATTTTACAAGCGGGATGGATTTCTCTAAGGTATTGGCGCTTGTGGGTTTTGTTTTTTTTTTGTTTTGTTTTTTTTTTTTTGGGCCGGGAGAACTCTTTGTAGTAACAGAAGTTTGATAGTTACAGTTTTCATTTCTCACATTTCCCAGTGAGTGGGGTTTCAGGGTGTGCTTCAATAGTGAATGGCACCATTGCCGAATATAAAGTTTAAATGAGCTTTAAATTTCTATAGTCAACATATAAATTATTAAGAATTTGTGTCTCAATCATATGCTGAACTGTGCTGGGAGTTAATATATGCATAAATATGCACATTTAAAATAGTTTCTGAACAATGCGCTACAATTTGGTAAAGACTCTTTAAGGCTTTCCTATCTACTTGAGGACCAGGACTTGTAAAACACTAGGAAGTAGACGTAGAAAGGAAAGCAGTACTGGGATCCTTTATTTAAAATGACATCCGGTACCATTCCCCATTCTCTAAGTGACCCTGCCCACTTTTTATTTCTCCCTTTCTGCTTTGCCTTCTCCCCTTCTCCAAAGTCAAAACTGGTGGCCAGGCAGCAGGGAGGCTGCCACATTTCCTCATGAAACCAATCTAGGTTCAGATGGTAGAGGTGTGTGCTGGAGGGTTGATGGAGCCTGTCTAATTAGGTAGACCCCTGCTGTCCTTGCCAAGGGAACTCAGCATTTAATTACAAAGAAAAGGTCTTTTCACTGAAGTTTCTTCTCCACAGACTAAGTGTAAATGAACTACTAGGATATCAAATAAGCCATTTAGCAGTTTTATTTATTGACTGTTCAACATCATCAGAGCCCTTTTTATACTTTATTGTTTGTTATTCTCATTGCTTTTTGAGGTTCCTAGTACAGCGGAAATTATGTTAATCTTGAAACATTGGAATTATCTTTAACCATCTTTTCCTTCATTTCCTTCATCCTCTGTATCAATGAGTCATCAAGACCTTTGAAATATGTTTTATATGGATCCCTCCTTCTATATTCTAATCTAGTCCTCACTCTTCCTCTCCTGCAGTACTGCAACAGCCTCCCAAGCCTGACTCTTAGTAAGCTCTCATTAAATGTTTGCTGAATGAATGAATGAGAAGCATCCCTCTGGTCTTTTCAGTGTTCTATTGCCTGTCTAATCTTTAAAATGATCACCTCATCATATCTATTCTGGACGTGCAACCTTCAGTTTCTCTCCATTATGTACTATCTCAAGTCTAAAATAATATGCCTGACTTCTCAAGGCCTATCATAATCAGCCTTGCCCTTCCTGTCTAAAATCCTCTTTTCATTTCAGCATGCATCTCTGCACTCTAAGCAGTCTGGTCTTCTTGCTGTCTTGCTAATGGTGCCAGGCTTCTTCCCACTGCAGTGTCACTGCTCATAGTGCTTTCCCTAGAAACCACCTCCCTTCTCTTCACTCTCCTGTGCGACTCCTACCTGTCCTCAGAGGAGCCTAAGTCTACTTCTCTTATAATATTTCCTCTTTCTATTTCTCAAGATACTTGCTTGTTAGCCCTTCATTATACTGGCTGTATTGATCTCCAGTTGGTTTAGGTTAGTTTAAGCCTCTTTAGGGCCGGAGCCATATTTTATGCATGGTAATGTGGTATTGTGGGCTTTGAAGTACAGCAGAATTGGGGCAAGGGCCTGACTCCACTTATTAGTTGTGTGGCCTTCTGTAATTCTCCTACTATTAATCTCATGTGCAAAATAGGGAAAATGCTCCCCCCCAGTTTCACCCCCAAGTTGTGGTGTGAAGATGGTCTATAGTGCCTACCCATAACTGGCGTATACATGATAAAGGTCTGCTTATCCCTTGACAGTAACTTAACAGAGTCCAATTCCTGAACACTCAGCCTGGAGGCCTAGAGAACCAGGGTAACCATGCAGTGAATCCTTAGTAAGTATTATCCTGCCCTTACTTAAAATGGCTTGAGCTTAGGTTATTCCTGGCTGCAGCTCTGCTTCTGGGATCTGTTGCTGTTTTTCCGTCTGAACCTTGCCAGGAACACTACTGCTTAAAATTTTTTTTTTTTAATACTGCTCCTCTTGTAGCAGTCTCCTCCGTTTCATTTTGTAGGATCTTGCAGAGTTGGAGTGGTACCTAACCATTCTATTGATGCCTGCCCTTATAAAATGCATTTTTCTGCTTGTGGGATCGATGTGAGTGTGTGTATTTGCCTGGTGGTTCCTTGGGAGAATTCTTGGTATAATGACCTCTCTGTGTATGTTGATCTGAAAGCCTGTGAATAGTGTCTCATTTAACTGTTGTCTTTCACCTGTGGTCTTTGATGACTGTGGCTTTCTGAGAAGGGCCTATGTTTAGAGTATTAGAAATCTCCTATCTGTGAATCTCAGTGTTTATGGTTGATGTGGCTGACAGGGAGAATGTGCAAACAGAGGTGTGTGCCGGATGACTTATACACATGTTTTGGGATTATAGTGTAATTGTGTCTTAGTTTGTGGTTGTGCTTACCTTTGAAATACAGTTTTAACTTCCTTATAAAAGCACATGTGTTCTAGAAAACTACCTAGTAAAAAGAATTTGGTGAAACAAATCATTTTCTGGGGCAAATTGCATTAAAATGCTAAGGAAATGTTGTGGCAGGAAGAAAATCAGAGATGCCTTTGATTGCAGCCAAAGAAGTAAAAGCAGCAGCTCAGGTCTACCTCAAGGTGGTAACCAAGGTTGATGTGGGCATCCTCATTCAATCTGTCTGCTCCTAGTTAACTGCTGTCCAATATTAGGAAAAACTACTACTCAACAGGTTTTAGGGAAACACTCAACCCAAACAGAAGGCTTCTATTCCTGATTTTCTTCCAAGGAAACTGAACTATCCTTGCACAGTAAGTACCTGACTCCCTGTGCTTTGAAAGTTGAAGTCTTCCTGGGTAGGAAGAGTGTCTTGTCGTGGGACTTACCTGAGCAGGCTGAAATCAAATCCAACATATGTTGACCTGTGAAGTCATGTTTGAGTTTGAGGATAGCACATCTTCAAACATCTGCTCCCCCCTTTTTTTAAAGTGTATGGGCTCAGGATTAGCAAAATATTCATATGCTTTTTACTAAGGGGCATGTGGGGAACATTTGATACATCTTTAGTTGGCTATAAAACATGTATTATATTCACACATTTAAAAAATATGCTACTCTGAAGATAACAAGTATTCTGTTCTTAGTTGGATCTCATCTGTAGAGTGAGAATGTCAAGTAATCATTAAGATCCTTTACAGAAAAAAAAAATTCTAACTCTATTGTCTGAAGTTTCTTCAACTTAGACTTTGAACATAGGTCCTAATGAATTTAGCATTCAAATCTATGTTAATTAGCATTCAGTTATATTTTATCTTTAAATAAGCTCATCATGGCTGCTATAAAAGATAATGCCTCCAAAACAAAAGATAAAGTATTATAAGTGTGATGTCCAACTATATTTGACAATATCATGAAAGTAACTATCTGCATGAACTTGTAGTTCCTAGCAGATGATTGTCATCCTAACTCACTTTTCTTGAAATGAAAGGGCCACAATAGTGCCTTGCTTTTCATTTGGTGCTTTTCCCACCATATCAAGAACCCTTAGTAGCCACTTGATAAATGTATGACGATGGCCCAGAGCTTATGAGAACCACACGTTTTTTTAGGAGAGATCAGTGTGAGTTATTTTTTACCTTTCTATAGGTGAAGCATGACCTGTGATAAAGTATTGATAACATGTGACTGCCCTTGTGACTACCATAAAAGATAATGCCTGAGAACTGGAAAGGAAAGTACTATTGTATAATGCCCAAATACATATTTGGCAATATCATGAAAGTTACTATCTGCATGAACTTGTGGTTCCCAAAAGATAGTTATTAATGGTTTTGCCCTCTTGGACATTGCCTTTGCTTTGAAAGAGAATTTACTAGAGAATGATTTAACTAAGACAAAGGGGAGTGAGAAAAATGTAAGATATACATGCCTTCATGTGACTTAGCTGTTGAAAAGCAAGTTTTTTCCTAAATTAGTATAAAAGTTTTTAGAAGGAGTCATAATTTTGGTACCCTAGTCCCAGTACAGTTGTCCAGTTTGCAAAGAAGTGTGGCGCGACGGGATGACAGTGAGGGTGGACGTGGTACTATAGGAAAATCACCTATGGTCAGGATTGCCTTTTAAAGCTCCATAAATTGTTCATTCATTAGTTAATTCATTCAACATGTCTTTATTGTGAGTCCATATTTGTGCCAACTATGCCAGTTCTCTGGGAACTGAGTACTGGGAATACAGTTGTGAACATAACAACGTTTCTGCCCTCACAGAGCTTATATTCTAAGGTTAAACACAGCTTGTATGTAGCCCTGTAACCTAGGGGTAAATGAGGGCTCTATGGAGAGTACTAAAGTGCTTCTGCTTATTTGGGGGATTTCCTCATTTTCAGGGCTTGACAAACTATGGCTTGTGTGCCAGTCCTTCCTGCTGCCTGTTTTTGTAAATAAATTTGTACTGGAACATAGCCATGCCCATGTATTTACATATTGTCTTTGACTGCTTTCATGCTACAATGGCAGAGTGGAGTTGTGACGGAGATGGAGAGCCTGCAAAGCCTATCCTGTTTACTGACCCTTCACAGAAAAAATGTGCTGATCCCTGCCCTATTTTATTTTTACATTAAGCCTTTACTTCCTTTACTTTAATTCATTTTGATTTTTTGTATACATGCTAGCAAAGCATCTTACACTGAGATCAGCTCCTTAGTCAAATGTGTTGTAATAGTATATAGATACTGATAACATGTGGCTGTCCTTATAACTACCATAAAAGATAATGCGTTAGAACCAGAAAGGTAAAGTATTATTGTGTAATGTCCAGCTACTTATTTGCCAATATCATGAAAGTTATTATCTACATGAACTTGTGATATGCTCTTAGTCACTCCCCTATCTTCACTATCCCTTATCTTGCCCACCCCTGAAACACAGGCAAACAGGACTATTGCCACCGTCGGCAGTTTTCATTAAGCTGGGGACTCTCGTTCTAGCTCATCTACAGTTTCACACATGGCGGGGTAAAGGTTTGTATTTCTGGCTGTTTTTATATTTTTTATTTTTTTTAACATTTCACCTTTACTTCAGTTCTTTACAGTCCACCAAAGCCAACTATGTGTCCTAGTTTAAAAATCATCTGCAAGTGATTGAAGAACTTTTTTAAGGTTCAAGGCGTGAGCACCTTTGATATTGTAAGAGAAGCGACAGGGAGTTGTGGAAGCGTCTCATGGGATTAAGGACCTAGTGCAGGAAGAGTTCTTTTTTCAGAAGCTGGGATTGAAAGAGGAGAGGGATGGTAAAGGTATGAAGCAGTTTCTGGGGCACAGAAGAGGGCACATCATGTAACGGATTATCTTCTCTTGTTAACATCCAGTTGATGCAATAGCTGAATACATCTTTAATTCATTCCTCTGTCAAGGTAAAGACAAAGCAAGATCCATGTAAAGAAGGTCCTTTTGGCTTTGTAACTGCTATTCCTTATGCAGAAAAAAAGCAGTAGTCCAAGATGCAAAATGCTTAAAAGATTTGCTTGCTAAAATGTACAGAGGCAGAAGAATTAGGGCCAGGAGAAAAATATAAACCCAGATATACTATTTCTAGTACCTTTTTAAAAGAAATTAACAGTATTCACTGACTTGTAAAGTTAGGACACATTCAAACCTAGAATACGAAGTGTAATTATAAACCTGTAAAGGTAAAATGGAACTCAGAAGTACCATGAGAAGGGTCATCTAATGATTTTGCATATAATCCACTTTCCCTAGGAGGATAAATGAAAGTAATAGAATATTTTCAATGTAAGATAATGCAAAGGGAGACAACCTCCTTCTAAGGAACTGAATGGTGTCAGTGGGCCTGGTAAACCACAACTCCCAGAGAACCCCAAGTTTGCTGTAATTTTTTGTCTGCTGTCTTAGAAAATGTGTAATGATGGCATAATTCATTGATTAAGGTTTCAAAATAAAGAGTGAACTACAATTTTCCCTGCCCCTCGCCTCCGTTTTTAGGCTGTGAATGAGCAAGGCACCTGATGCGAGCTGCCGGCCATGAGCAGATGTTCTTTGCCTCCACCGAGGATTGACGCTGAGGGGAGGGAATTGGGGCAAATCACAGGAAGCTTTTCCCCAATGTCACCTAGCCAGGAACATCATAACATTGACTTCAAAGGTTTGCTGGAACTCTTTGAAAGAGAGATAAAGCTGTCTTTCTTTTTTAGTTGAGTACAGCCTTACCCAAAGGCCAAAGGCCTGATCTGACCGCATGGAGGGGGACTTTCTGTGATTCTCTGAGACTCAGTCGTGCTGGCATTGTTGTAGGAGGGCCCGGGCAGCCTGCCTGCCCCAGCTATTCTGTGGTATTCACTGTTCTTCCACTTCAGAACTTCAGAACTTTTAGTTGGGCCCAACAGTTTATCTTTATTTTGCGTGTGACAAAATAGAAGCACTGAGAATTTTGAGGTACTTAGCCAAGGTGGTACAGAAAATAAATAGCAAAGACTAAAAACTCACATTTGGGCCCTTCAAACAATCTTTGAGGTCTTGCTACTGCAAGTGGAGTGAGAATACAAAGATGAAGCAATCTTGGAGAGTGTCGAGGCTGAAGCAGAGGGTACACCTGCAGGTCACTGCCACGGGGAAGGGGCTGGCTGTGAGGTGAGGACAAGGCACTATGGCATCAAGGGAGAGGGCCATTCTCGGGTCTATATGTGTAGGTTGGGGCAGGAGGCTTGGAAGAGGTGATGTATGAGCTCGAAAGAGAAGGAATTGATGTTTAATGTTTACTGGGGCCTGGCTGAGGCACTGGGGCGCTTGTGCATCTCTTGAAAGAAAGGTGTGTAGCATACAGGGTCCTTCGGTGGCACTGTCTTCTCCGCTAACCTTTGTTCATGTGATGCAAAAAGCAGAAACATTTATCCATTTTTTTTTTCTTAGACAAATGCTAGCTCGATTCCTGATACAGAGACACAGAATCACACAGCTTTAGAGGAAGAAACCACCTTAGAGCAAGTCCAATGCCCTAATTCCACCGAAAGTAAACTCAAGGACCAAGAGACGCCCCGAGGCACAGCAGATCAGTGCTGAGTGGAAACTGGAACCAGTCCCTCACTTTGCCTCCACTGTGGGCATGTTGGTGCTGCCGACGGCTCCAGTGGATTCGCTGATGTTTGATTGCAGAATGATGCCAACTAGAACATAGCCGTATCATTCATTTCCATATTTGGGCTTTGAGATACAAAGTACTATTTCTGTTCCTCTCATTTTCAGATCCTCCAAAGATTTCATGATCTTTTGAAAGCTTTCCCTTAAGTTTGGTACAGTCAGCCTGGGTTCCTGTCTCAGTTCTGCCACATTAGTCGTATAATCTAGACATGTAATTTGTGTCTCAGTTTCCTTCTCTGTAAAATAGGGATAATTGTAATAGTACCTGCCTGGTAGAATTATGAGGGTTAAATGTACTAATATATGCATAAGCACTTATAATAGTACCATGCACATGCTAAGTACTAAAATTATCATGTTTTGGGCATATTTGATATATGAGGGTGCTAAGTGTAGATTCGTTGTAGTGAATGATTTATCCAAGTTAATTCTTGGAGTCAAAGCAGAATTTAGAAATGCTGCAAGTTAGAAATACATGCTAATTCTCAAGGTAATGGACAGGCTGCTACATTCCATTCACTTCTCAGGCATTGTTAACTGTCTGTACCAGAAGCTGAATTTAAATGCTGTCAGGGCAGAGGAGGAAAATAAAAGACTCAAGGAAGCTGGGTGTGTGCTTGTCAAACAGTAAGAAATTGCTCTTCTCTTCTAAAAAAGAACAATTTTTCTTCTCTTCCAATTTTTCTTTAAGTATGAGGTTTTTTTTTTTTTCAGGCTTTTACTTTGTCACTTTTGTTATAGGCATAGGAACAGAGAAATATTTTTCATCCAGTAAAACAAGTGGCTATGAAGGCACACAAAAAAAGGACAGCTAAGAAAAAAAAATGGCAAGTGGCAACAGGGAAAAAATGGGGACTGTGGTGAGCTGCAGAGCACACACCCAGCCTGAAGAAGTATGGACATTTCTTCCACTTCTTATTACCATGAAGGGCTAAGGGCCCCAGGTCGTTAGCCCTTCAGTGTTTCCAGAGAAGCTCCAAATAGGGATTTATATAGGAAATACCCAATTTTTTTTTTTTTTTTTTTTGAGACAGAATCTCACTCTGTCCCAGGCTGGAGTACAGTGGTGCGATCTCTGCTCACTGCAACCTCTGCCTCCCGGGTTCAAGCAATTCTCCTGCTTCAGCCTTCTGAGTAACTGGGATTACAGGCATACACCACCACACCCGGTTAATTTTTGTATTTTTAGTAAAGACAGGGTTTCACCATGTTGGCCAGGCTGATCTCAAACTCCTGACCTCGTGATCTGCCGCCCTTGGCCTCCCAAAGTGTTGGGATTACAGGTGTGAGCCACTGTGCCCGGCCGAAATTCCCTATTTTTAAATCTGGGATTCAGCCCCCAGAGTGCCAGTGTGCCATCTCTGGTCTACACAGCATGGAATCTCCATATGCTAATGTCATATACTCAGAGATTTCAGGCTAGAATTGTCAAGTCTTGTTCACTGTGCAAAGTTAAAGAGAAGTATGCTTGGATAAAGAAAATGTACATATACACCATGGAATACTTCGCCGCTATAAAAAGGTATGAGATCATGTCCTTTGCAGGGACATGGATGAGGCTGGAAGCCATCATCCTCAGCAAACTAACACAGGAACAGAAAACCAAACACTGCATGTTCTCATTCATAAGCAGGAGTTGAACAATGAGAATACATGGACACAGGGAGGGGAACAACACACACCACGGCCTGTTGTGGGGTAGGTGGGGCGAGGGGAGGGAACTTACAGGACGGGTCAATAGGTGCAGCAAACCTCCATGGCATACATTATTACCTATGTAACAAACCTGCACATTCTGCACATGAATTCCGGAACTTAAAGTAAAATAAAAGAGATAAGTACATTCTATATTTTAAAACAGAATGTCCTTGTTCGCTGGGTAAGTAAGCACAGATTTCTGATTTCATTTCTAAAACACCCGACTTTGAATGAATGAACACTGCTGCTGTGTAATTTAGATGATTGTATAAGTCTTTGGGATGTTTTGCTAGGGAGTGATAGGCTAAATAATAGCCTGCAAAGATACCAGGTTCTAATCCTTGGAACCTGTGAGTGTTACTTTATATGACACAACGGACTTTGCAGATGTGATTGAATCAAAGAATCGGAAATGGAGAGATTATCCTGCAGTATCTTGGTAGGCCTTAAATGAAAACACAAGTCCTTATAAGCGAGAGACAGAGGAAGATTTAAAAACAGAAGACAAGAAAATGTGATCATAGAGGCAGAGATTGGGGTGATGTGGTCACAAGCCAAGGAGTGCTTGCAACCACCAGAAGGTGGAAGAGACAAAGAATGGATTCCCTCTAGAGCCCCTGGAGGAAGTGCCAGCACCTTTACTTCAACTCAGGAATACTGGTTTTGGACTTCTGACCTCCAGAAACCTGAGAGAATAAATTTCTGCTATTTTCGGCCACCAACTTTGTGAAAATTTGTTGGAGCAGCTGTGGGAAATTAATATAACTGACAAGGAAAACTTTGTATAGTTTAAAAAAATTTTTTTGTTATTTATACCTCAATCAGAATATGGATAAGTGACATATCCTTAATAAGAAAAATTAGCTGTAGTTTAGAAATTGGTGGCCCAGAGCCTTCCTTGAGATTCCTAGCCAGTGATCCACAAAGTGACTCCTTCCTTGTGCACTGGTAGCACTCTCATTTCCACTCCATGTAGGAACTTAATCCAGTGTCCATGTCTCCTGGTCATTTGTGTATTTCCCACCTCTCCAGCTGCGTGAGAAGTCCCCAGAGGCCAGATCTGCCACCCACAGCTCTGTGGATCTTATATCTCAGTACTGAACGTAGGGCCTTGTACTTAATTTTTCACTTGAGTGATGCTTTGTTGACACTTTAGTGTCTTAAGCATATTTCAGATATTGCTGTATATCAAAAATGCATATTTATATGCTTTTTTAAATTAAAAAAAAATTTTTTTGAGACAGGGTCTCGCTCTGTTGCCCAGGCTGGAGTGCAGTGGTGTGACCTAGGCTTACTGCAACCTCCGCCTCCCAGACTCCAGCAATCCTCCCACCTCAGCCCCATAAGTAGCTAGGACTAACTACAGGAATGCACCACTACACCCAGCTAATTTTTGTATTTTGTAGAGATGGGGTTTTGCCATGTTGCCCAGGCTGGTCTTGAACTCCTGGACTTAAGCAATATGCTCCCCTGGGCCTCCCAAAGTGCTAGGATTACAGGTGTGAGTGACCACGCCCAGCCTATATAATTTTATAAAATAAATATGTCACATATTTACATATATACTTATATATAATGTATTTATAATATATGAATATTATATTTATATGTATGTGAAATATGTGTGTGTATATACACACACACACACAAATGCGAGTAAACCTCACAACCATAGAAAAGACAATAGTTGGCTTTTTTTTAAACAAATTGTAAAGAACCCAACAGTAGAAACGATCTTCTACTTGTGGAGTGAGGTCTCAATGGAGTGACTTATGGGTGAAATATTGTGCTGCCAGTGTGTGGTCTCTGGTCTACACAGTGTGAAATCTTTGTATGCTAATGTCATATACTCAGAGATTTCAGGCTGGAATTGTGATGTCTTGTCAAGTATCAAATTTTTTATATTTGCCTGCTTCTTTCTTTGAAGCACTGACTCTGTAGATGTAGATGTCTCCCAGTAAGTATCAAAGAGGGATGTATTAACATTAATACACTAAAAATAGTCATTAGAGTGCTGAAACCTTTTTTCCTGTTAGAACTCCAATTGAGGCTGGGCACAGTGGCTCCCACCTGTAACCCCAACACTTTGGGAGGCTGAGCTGGGCAGAGTGCTTGAACTCAGGAGTTCAAGACCAACCTGGGCAACATAGCAAGACCCCGTCTCTACAAAAAATACAAAAATTAACCAGGCCTGGCGGTGCATGCCTATAGTCCCAGCCAATCAGGAGGCTGAGATGGGAGGATTGTCTGAGCCCATGAGGCTGCAGTGAGCCATGATCACACAACTGCACTCCAGCTGGGAGACAGAGCAAGATCCTGTCTCACAAAAAGAAAAAAGAACTCAGCTTGAGAGTTCTGTGTTTGCCTTGGTTGCCTTTGACTGAAGCTCCGTGGTTATCTGTAGTAAGTGTCACTATGGATGGCATGCAGAGTGGTCCCCATGTTGGGCCCCACTTGTCATGCAAAGTGGAATCCTTTCATGTTTCCCACCTGCCATGTTACAGGCACATGACTGGATTGCACAAGGTCACACAGCTTCAGCTAGCTAGTTGTCCAAGCAACCTGGAGTGATACTGAGGGCCGTTTTTGGACATTCTTTTACCACAATAGGTTTGTATCTTATTTGCATCTTATTTTCTTTCAAAATGGAAGCAGATAATGGAAAGCAAATGAACATTAGGCTAATAGTTACTTCTAATTTGTCTCCAGCTGTACACCTCTTTCAGTCTTCAAAACTATGCTAACCATAAAGGTCTGTCTGTCACCTCCTGTAGAGAATTTTGTATTTTGTCATCTAAGTTAGTATAGTCCACTGTATCAGGAATGCCTTCAGCTGTACTGGATAGATTAACAGTGACTTCTCCAACAGAGACCTTCAATTAGGTTGTATAACAATAAGCCCAAAGGCATATATTTTCAGGGTTCAAGCAGCAGCTCACTGATGTCATCAAGGACTCAACCTCTTTCTATGAATACATGCTCTGCAGCTGGGATTCTCATCTTTAGAGCTGATGTCTCATAGTTGTCTCTGCCTCAGCCCTAAATATCACAGCTTTACACAGCCATGTTCAATGCAGCTTCTTTGTCAACTGTCTTTATTAGGGAGTAGATTCCTTCTCAGAAGCTCTTCTCCTTCCTCACCAGCTCACTTCCCTTTCATTCTCATAAGTAGGAGCCATGGCACCACTCCTAAACAGATTTTAGTAAGGAAGTAGAATTCCTTTGCTTGGCTTAGATCTATCATAGTTCATGCCCTGGGGTGGCTGCTGTGCCTGAGTATGTCGAATCCTGAGTAAAATCAGGGTTCTGTAAACTAAGCAAGAAGAGGAGCATTGCTATGGAGTAGAGCAGCGAAGGTGCCTACCATGGCTCCCTTCTTTTTTTCTAGTGCATTGTCCATCGCCCTATTTTCTCAGAGCAACAGTAAGTTTTTGTTCTTTACTTTCAGATTATGATGTGAGTCGTCATATTTGGGCCACCACAAAAAGGATGAATAGCTGAACAATACCATTGTCAAATGTATTTAACCGCATCCTGCTAGGATATGCTCAGATTGGACTATGAGCTGACTGGTGCTTCTTGTCTAATGCTAGTTTGGCTAATACCATTCACTTTTTTTCAGTATGAGAAATAATTCACTAATGTGAATAACAGAAAGCTCAAAGAGTGGTCATGGTTCTGTTCTCTGGAACCATACCTAGTGTAACTAACCCTTCTCTCTGATGTCCCTTTGTACACTTGGAACAATTATCATGGCTTTCCAAGTCTCCTTTGCTTCCAGCATCCGGTGTTGCTTCATCTACCCTTCTTGTACTTTCATTTAGATGCCTCACTATGTTCTTTAATATTTCTCTTGAAGTTTGGCCTCTGGAGCAGTAAACCAAGGATGTGATGGGACTATTGCATTCCTTGTTCTGAACACAGGCTGCCTTATTGAACAACTCCAGTGGGCACCTTTCACGTTGTGTTCTATGTGAATGGAGTACCCTGGAGTTACACAGTGTATCAGCCTTGTCTGAATGCTGTGTTCCCAATAAGAATTCCAATAATACTCTATCTTTGGGGAAAAATAAAACAACCTTAGAGCTATTTGCTTATTGAGCATCTCCAGTGAGAGGTTTGGTACATACCTCAAATTCAGCCCCCGAGAAAACAGAACACACATCTCTGTACATTGTCCAAATAACACAAAAACACACATTCCCTATCTCAAACCCATAGTCTCCTGTTGTATCTAAGACTCACCCAGTCCAGTGCCTTTGTTTGGGCTTTCATCATATTTCACCTGGGCTATTGGAGTAACCTCCTAATTAGTCTCTGCCTCTGATCTCTGTATTCTAACATCTGTGTAGTCTCCAGAGGGATTTTATTCATGCTGTTTCTCTGCTTTAAAAACTCTGAGGAACTCTCTTCTGTAGGATAAAAATCAAACTCCTGCGTGAGGCCAGGTGTACTCACGCCTGTAATCCTAGCACTTTGGGAAGCCAAAGTGGGAGGATTGCTTGAGCCCAAAAGTTCAAGACCAACCTGGGCAAAAAAAAAAAGAGACCTCATCTCTAAAAAAAAAAAAAAAAAAAAAATGCCTGGTAGTGTACACTAAGTACTCCCAGCTACTTGGGAGGCTGAAGTGGGAGGATTACTTGGGCCTAGGAGGTTGAGGCTGCAGTGAGCTGTGATTTTCACCACTGCACTCCAGCCTGGGTGACAGAGTGAGACCCTATCTCAAAAAAATAACAAAACAAAAGCAAAAACAAAAAACTCCTGCATGACACACATACTTGTTCATAATTGGGCCTACCCTAACTTTCTAGCTATTTCCTGCAATTTGCCCTATCGCCCTCCATTGAATTGGTTTTACGCCCTAGCCTTGTACCCAGCCCTGGTTGCACATTAGACCTGGAAAACTTTCAGAACTCTCAAAGCTCAGCCCCCATCCTGACCTGCTTCTTGGGGCTGGGGCTAGGCATGAGTAAATGTTAAAGGTTCTCTAGGTGATTCTGTGTTCAACCAGGGTGAGAAACACTAGGCTGTGCCTGCCCTCTTGTGAACACACCAAGCTTTTGTATTCGCCAGCATTTTTACAGTTTCCTCTACTTATAATTTCTTTCTCTCCTTTTCTGTGTAAGAAAACCTTTTTCATTTTTTAATATCTCAATACTACCTCTTCTCTGAAGGATTGTCAGATCTCTCTCCTCCCAAGAGTTGGTTGCTGTCTACTGCATTCTCATAGCAGTTTCTACATTTTTTGTGTATCTGTCAGTTGTGAGTGATTTAAAGGAGAGACCCTAGCCTTATCCACAATGTGCCCAAGAGCCTTGCATAATGCTTAGCATCTTATTAAAGTTTAAATAAAATTATACCATGTGCCATCAATGCTTGAAGAGACACTAGTCTGATCCATTGTATAGTTGTTAGGTAATTACCTGAAGTAGCATTAGAAATTAGAAAGTAACTGCCATGGTATGGTGAGAGTCATATCTTGCCAGAGTAATTAGATTTTGTTCCTTGATAATAAGACTATAACAAGGAGGAATTGTTGGGGTGACTGTGCATTGAATGAATGACCCACTCTATCTGGATTTCAATGAAGCTCTTAATTCTTTCACAGATAGCTTTCTCAGTGATAATCTAGGAACCATGGTTCCAATTGTACAATTTAAGTGGATGAGGAAGGGACATTAATTATCCAAAAAAGGCTTTATTATTAATAACTGATATAAATCAGTAGTATAATACCATTGCAAAAAGCATGAGGGAAGCCCACATGCTACTGTAATATAGGTTACTATTAAGTTTTGGTCACCATAGTTCATCAAGGAGATGGAGAAATGTGTGAGGATTCAGAGATGAATGCCAAAGGTAATTAAAGGAATGGAAAATGCTTCCTCTGAGAAAAGGTCGTGTAATTAAGGCAGGAGAAGGCTGAGAGACACACGCTTGATTACTCATTTCATGTGCATAGACATTTTTATGACATAGCTTCTTTATATCCACAGAAAACTAGGCAAAAGAAATTTGCTTAAATTAGAATATGCAAGTTTTGGTTGGACATGAAGAAAAATATTCTAACTGGATTACAAAATGCAGATCTGATCATGTTAGTCCCTAGTTACAAAACTTTAGTTGACTTCCCATTGTCTATAGGGCAAAGCCTTCTTTAAAAAATAAAAATTAAAAAAAAGACATTGTTTATTAGTTGGCTGATTTTTTTTGACAAATCAAGCTTCCAGTGACTTTTTTTTTTTTTAGGAAGATGACATACAACAATGGTTTGGGAGTCTTAATTTGTTGGAAAGTGAAATAATGAATGATGGAGGATTCATACACAGATGGGTCTCAACTTAGAGTGGGGTTACATCCCTATAAACCCATTTTAAGTTAAAAAATCATTGTCAAAAATGCATTTAATACACCTAACCTACTGAGCATCATTGTAAGCCTAGCCTATCTTAAACATGTTCAGAACACTTACATTGACCTATAGTTGGGCAAATTATCTAACATAAAGCCCATTTTATAATAAAGTGTTGAATATCTCATGTATATAATGAATACTGCACTGAAAGTGAAAAACAGAATAGTGTGGGCGCTCGAAATACGATTTGTACTAAATGCATGCAGCTTTGATGCCATCGTAAAGTCAAAATATCGTAAGTCAAACCATCATAAATTGAGGACTGTGTGTATGCTATATGAAAAAAATAGTTGAAGATAAATATTAAGAAGAAAAAGGGGAAAACAAATGCAGAAACAGAATTGCTTGTGCTGTGGTCCAAATGTACTTTTTGGGTTAAGGCACAGCCTGAATCCAATTTATTCCATAATACAGTAATCATGAAGTGGAGGAACCATGGTATATGATAGTGTTCTGTCTTCTCAACAAGTTGTATTAAATAAGTCTGCATTTGTATGTTTTGATCTAAGATAAAACATTTAAGATGCCTGTATCTTTAAAAAATTTCCCTTCTACCATTTTAGGGATAATTGAAATTTTTAATCTATAATAATTTTAAATTTACATCAATTGCAAGAATACCAAAAGAATACCCATAGATCCTATCTTAATCTGCCTGGGCTACCATACATAACATAATAACATAGACTGGGTGTCTTAACAGAAATTTATTTTTTCACAGTTCTGGAGGCTGGAGAGTCCAAGATCAAATGGTTTGGTTTCTGGTGAGGGCTGTCTTCCTGGCTTTTAGATGGCTGCCTTTTTCCTGTGTCCTCATGTGCTAAGGGGTGTGGGGGAGAGGTACAAGACACTAGCCCTATTGTATCAGACCCCTACCCTTACGACCTCTGTAGCCTAATTACCTTTCCATAGGTCTGTCTCCAAATACAATCACATTGGAGGTTAGGGCTTTAACGTGAATTTGGAGAAGGGATATCATTCAGTCCATAACATACACCCTTTACCCAGATTTACTTGTTGTTAACGTTTTACCCCATTTGTTCTCCCCGCAATGCACACAAAATTTTTGTTCTACCCACTTGAGAATAAATTGCATACATCATGGTCCTTTACCTGTAAACCCTTCAGAGTGTATTTCCCAAGAATGAAACTATGTTCTTACTGAATCACAGGACAGTAACTACAACTACAATAACTTTAACACAGATAAATATTTTTATCTAATCTACTGTCCATGGTTTCAGGATGAAACTGCTCCACCTCAGATCATCAGGCATTAGTCTCCTAAGGAGCATGCAACCTAGATCCCTCCCATGGGCAGTTCACAGTATGATTCGTGCTTCTGTGAGAATCTAATGCCGCCGCTGCTGATCTGACAGGAGGTGGAGCTCAGGCAGTAATGCTCACTCACCCACTGCTCTCCTCCTAACAGGACTCCAGCTCCTAACAGGCCACAGACTGGTTCACAGCCCTGGGTTTGGGGACCCCTGCTTTATTGCATTTTCTTCCCCAGTACAGAATCCAGTCAAAACCTGTATTTTAAAAAATGGCATCTGGGTTCCTCCATAAACAAAACTCTGCCAACTCTTTCCACAAGCTCCCCCTTTCCCACCCCCTAATTTCAAGCCCTGTCTCTTAGTTTCTGCTTCTTGGAGTGCTAGAACCCCATTTGCCCTACGAAACACCTACTTTTCTCTTTTTTAAGACAATCTTTTATGAAGATTTTTCCTGCCCTCCCTAAGCCCAGATGGAATTAACCCAGCTGGAAACCAAGAGGGCTTTCTCCTTAATTCCCCTCCACATCCTGTGCCCTAAGCGTACTTGAAATATCTTCGTTTGTATTCATGAGTGGTACATATCTGCTTACCCCCTCCCATCCACACCCCATCCCCTGCCAGGAGACTCTAAGCTCTTTAAAAGAAGGGACCATATTTTATTGATCTCTATATCTTCAAAGCTTAAAGATAGGATCTGTCACACAGAAGGTGCTTTATAAATATTTATTAGTCATCAATGGAATACATCACCCTAAAGAGCTACTGAAGGAGGTTGTAGGGAGTCTGATCCTGAAGAGTTTCAAGAAGGAAAATGCCCCTCCAACCAGAGGCCTTACAGTGGTTCTAGAGGAAAAGGAATGAGCTGAGGGTGGGTAGAGCGGGGGCTTGATCTCTAAAAGCTTGTTTGGTTCTGTGATAAAGTGTGGTGAAATCAGGCAGGAGTTTTATATGTCTTAAGATTTTTCAAGCTCACACACGGCTTTTAGGAGAACATAGTCTGGATTTATTTATCTATTTTATTTTTTAATTTTTTATTTTTTTTGAGACCAAGTCTCACTCTGTTACCCACGCTGGCGTGCAGTGGCGTGATCTCGGCTCACTGCAGCCTGTGCCTCCCGGGTTCAAGCGATTCTCCTGCCCCAGCCTCCCGAGTAGTTGGGACTATAGGCACATGCCACCACACCCAGCTAATTGTTGTGTTCTTAGTAGAGACGGGGTTTCACCATATTGCCCAGGCTGGTCTCAAATTCCTGACCTTAGGTGATCCACTTGCCTCAGCCTCCCAAAGTGCTGGGATTACAGTCATGAGCCACTGCGCCTGGCCTATTTTTAAATTTTTAATCTTGAACTAATTTTAGACTTACAGAAAACTTGCAAAAATAGTATAGAGTTCCTAGAAACCCTTCACCCCACTTTCCCTAATATTAATATCTTACATAACCTTAGAACAATGATCAAAACCAGGAAATTAGCATTGGCACAATACTACTAACAACAGATCTTACTTAGATTTTACCAACTTTTTCACTAGTGTCCTTTTCTATTCCAGGGTCCTGTCAAGGATCCCACATTGCATTTAGTTGGCATGTCTGCTTAATTGTCTCCAATCTGTGACAGTTCCTTAGTCTGTCCTTGTCTTTTGTGATCTGGACACTTTGTAGGAGTACTAGTCACTTTACATTATTACTACAATTTCTTTATTATAGGCAGACTGAATTATATAAATAAAAAATCAATGACATTATTTTTAAGACACAAACTGAATGACTTTAAAAGGAGCATACCCTGCACATAGGACTTGAATTCCTAGTTCTTTGTTTAGCTTCTGAATGTCTAGTAGTGATAATAATACCATTGATGCTTAGCCACACGTAGTTCATGGAGCACACTTAAATTCTCTATCAGGAGAACTTTAGCATTTCTTAGGTTTTGTATGTTTACATTGTTAATTGTAGCTCAAGTATATAGAACACAGTATATTTAGTGGAAATTTTCATAGCTCGGCAATTTTCATCGACCACAGTTATCTCTCAGTGTTTGCCCAGAATGGTTAGTCAGCAGAAAAGCATTGAATTGGAGCTGATTCATTTCTGAGTCAGTGACAAATTTACTTTCCAAGCATAATATCTCTAGTTGTATAAGAAATTAGAAAAGAGCGTTATTTAGACCAAGGGTTAGTGAACTGTGTAAAGGGCAACATAGTCAATACACTAAGTCCTCATTTAACTTATCAACAGGTTCTTTGGAAACTGTGACTTTATGCCAAACAACATATAACAAAACCAATTTTGCCACAGGCTAATTGATATAAACAAGAGTTCAGTTCCTACAGCATATTTCTGGTCACAAAAACATGACCAAACTTCTAAATAAAGACTAAAACATTTTGAATATTAAATGTTGGAATAAATGTGAGCTATAAATACATTTAAGAAAGATTTTAAAAAAAAAGGTAAGGTAATTATTTACCTACTTATTCCAGTTTACGGTCATGGGTGGTCAGAGCCTATCCCAGCAGCTTAGGGCCCAGAGTGGGAACCAACCCTAGACAGGCACCAATTGCAGGGCACATTCACACACCCCCTCTACACTCACTCAAGCCTGGGACAGTATAGACATGCCAGTTCACCTAGTGTGCACCTCTTTGGGCTGTGGAAGGAAACTGGAGCACCTGGAGAAAACCCACACAGACACAGGGAGAATGTGCAAACTCCACATGGACAGCAGCCCCAGCTGAGAATCAAGTTTTTTTCCCTCATCAACATTATAACAAAACAACATTATTCCAAAACCTGCTGTACTTTGGGCTTTGCAGGCTATACAGCGTCACACAACTATTCAGCTCTGCTGTTGTAGTCATGAATGGTTTGCAAGTATGTGGGTATGACTGTGTTCCATTAAAACACAGATTTAGACTTACAAAAATATGTATACTCAAAATGTATATTAACATTTATCCTTGTCTGTCATTTTTCTCTGCAGGCAGAAGACTGATTTTTGAAAATATGTATTTGGGAGATAGTCACGTCCTATTGAATACCTTGTGCTGGTGCTGCCATCGAAAAATCTGGTTACACTCTGGGGAGGACTGCTACCACTGCAGAACTGAACCACTTCGGCCGTGAGATGAGTGTCCGGCCTGAGCAGGCACACCATGAATAGATACACAACAATCAGGCAGCTCGGGGATGGAACCTACGGTTCCGTCCTGCTGGGAAGAAGCATTGAGTCTGGGGAGCTGATCGCTATTAAAAAGTAAGTTTGATCCTTCACTCCCATGATAATTTTAACTCTATCCTCACCATTACCCGTCTTTGAAACAGTTCTAAAGGGGAGTGGGTAGGATGCCTGGAGAAGAACCTTAGATAATGATTGCTGTGGGTTAGATGATTATTGACTCTGTAACACTCATGTTAGAGGTCTTGAAAACATTCCACTTCAGATTTACTGCTTTGCACATAGTAAAAGTACTTGTTATCAAAGTATGTTTTCTCTTATTGTGAGGTAGTAACAAGCAGGTTAATAAACATCATTTTACATGAGAGGAAACTGAAACTCTAAGAAATTAGATGACTTCATTTGGGCCATCCACATGCGTATGGTGGTCTGGTGACTGCTGTCTTGTTCCCTCTGCCCCCCCTTGCCCTTCACAACCTGAGTCCAGACACATTGTATTGGTTATCTGTTGTTGTGTAACAATTTACTCTAAGACTTAGTTGTTTAAAACAACACACATTTATTATCTCACAGTTTCTCTGGGTCAGGATTCTGGACACAGCTTAGCTAAGTTCTTTGCCTCAGTATCTCTCATGAGGCTGTAGTCAAGGTGTTGGCCAAGGCTGGGGTCTCA
The DNA here is from genome assembly GCF_028885655.2 of Pongo abelii. NCBI lineage: Eukaryota > Metazoa > Chordata > Mammalia > Primates > Hominidae > Pongo > Pongo abelii. Next base: position 53,511,646 of record NC_071990.2, on the reverse strand, counting down.
TCCAAAGATTGGACTGGGGAAGAATCCACTTCTGAGCTCATTTTGTGATTGTGGGTTGATCTATGGGTTGTTGGCCTGAGGGCGTCAGTTCCCTGCTGGCTGTTGGTGGGAGGCTGCCCTCAGTTCCTTGCCATGTGGACCTCTAAAAAGCAGCTTACAACATGGCAATTTGCTTCATCAAGACTTGGGAGTCAAGAAGGCAATGAGAGACTTGTACTGAGATGGAAGTCATTTCTTGCTTTTATAAATTAATCACAGCAGTGACATCCTTGTCAAATTGCTATATTCTGTTGGTTAGAAGCAAGTCGTTGAAGGAGAGTGGGTTCTAAAAGGCCCTGGGTAGCAGGAGGTGGGAGTCTCTGGGAACCACATTAGAGACTGCCACAACCATCTCTATCCAGTTGCCTTGTCAGCATCTATATTTGAATGCCCTGCAGACATTTCACGTTCAACATGCCCAAAACTACACTCATATTTAGCATATTCTCTCTTAACCCAAATTTGTTTCTTCTTCAGTGTTTCCTATTTCAATAATTGGTACTATACCCTCAAAACCTGGGAGTCCTCCTGCCTTCCCTCCCCATTATGCCTCACCTTTAGTCATCTAGTACTGTCAATTCTATGTAATATTTATGTCATCCACCTACTTCTGTATATTCCCACTGCTAACCTCCATTCAACCCACTACCATTTGCCACCTCCACCGTGAGGTCCTCTGCCACTAGGGCTCCTGGCTTTTTTTCCCCCATTCATATCAGACCAAAGGGGTTATTTTAAACATACAACTTCAATCATCTAAAACTGCTTCACCAAATGTTCTTTGTGTTCCATGAACACATCCCTTGCTCCCACCTAATGTCAATGCAGCTGTAGCTCACAGCTCTATGCCCATGCCAGCACGCCATCCCAAGTGCATGTGGGAGACTTTCAACCAAGGTGCATTCTGTCCAGCTCCTTAAAAGGTCCCCAGCAGGCCTGAGCCAATTGCCAATCCTGTTAGTGGATTACTCATACACCCATTATTGGGTTCCCTACCTCTCTTTTCTCAGTCTCCTGCTCCTTGCCCTGGCTTCCTGGAATCACCTCCCAAATAAACTACCTGCACCCAAGTTCTTGCCCAGGCCCTGCTTTTGGAGGAATCCAAACCAAGACAGTTTCCAATGTCTTCCTGTCAGTTTTAGGATGAAGCCCCAAATGTTTAATGTGACCTACAAATTGCTGCATCATTTGGCTGAGCCACTGCTCCCATCAGGTTCACTTTTATAGGCCCTTTTCCTTTCTTCACAGCACTTGGTACAGAAAATTATTGTCTGCCTTCGTGCCATGATGTCAGTTTCATGAGGGATGTCTTTCTCATCATTGTCTCTCCAGTGCCTGACAAGGCACCTACTGTACCACATAGCAGGGGCTAAATAATATTTGGGGCATGAATAAAGGATTTGATCACTCTACCGGGAGACAGTGTGACAAGGACAGAGTGAGCTGGAGAGATGGAAAGTTTGTTATTGGCCAGCAGTGAGACCTCAGGAAAGTCGTGTACCTTCTCTGTTTCTGTTTCCTCAGCTGTCCTATCTGTTTCACAGGGCTGCTATAAGACAAATGAGACAATGTGATTGAAATGCACTGAAAAATATAACCTTGAAACTTGGATTTCTGATTAACTCTGGAATTTTCTTTTCTCCGTTGAGGCTCTAGACCAGGGGTTGGCAAACTTTCTCTATGAAGGGCCAGGCTGTAAATATTTTAAGCTACACAGGCCATATGGTCTCTTGCAACTACTCAGTTCTGCTGTTGTAGTTTGAAATCAGCCACAGGCAGTATATAAATGAATGAGTATGGTTGTGTTCCAATAAAATTTCACTTATAGAAACTGGAATTTGAATTGCACAAAATTTTTACATCGTGAAATCTTCTTTTGACTTGTCCCCCAATTTAAAAAGGTAAATGCCATTCTTAGCTCATGGACTGTACAGAAACAGATGGTGGTGAAGTTTTGGCCCATGGGTCATAGTTTGCTGACTCCTGCACTAGAGGGTCTAGAACTCTGCTGTCTAGTATGATAGCAAGTAACCATATGTGGCATTTAAATTTAAATTTAATTAAAATTAAAATTGGGTTCCCACATTGCGCTAGCCACATGCCAAAGTGCTCGGTAGCCACATGTGTCTAGTGGCTACCATCCTGGACAGCACAGAACAGTTTCACCAATATAGAAAGTTCTACTGGACAGCTCTGGTCTAAATAGAATAAGCCTGAGCAATTTCCTTCCAAAGCAAGGTTGGTTAGTTAGTGTAGAGCAAGACAGCAGTCCAGGCCTCTTTGGACTGCACCACACCACTGCTACTGGCAAAATCTGTGACTTAGGATTGATTATTGCACTGCCGTTTGAAAATAAATGCTGGTTTGGGATAGTATAATACTGGGTAGAAATTTAAACCCACTTTAAGTACTGTTAATTAGGTTCAGAATGAAAGCATTTTTCTAAAAGCAAAGTTTAACCTATTAATGAGAATAAGTGTGCTGTTTGTTTCTTTCTTCTCTTCTAGAATGAAAAGAAAATTTTACTCCTGGGAGGAATGCATGAACCTTCGGGAGGTTAAGGTATATATTAATATACCAAGGAATAATTTACGGATGATTAAAATAGCTTTGTACATGCTTAGATTTATAGTTGATATAGTCATTTCATTTGAATTTTTTCACTAATGCTGGAAAGGGAGGCAAATGATAACATTACAGCTGAAGCAGAAGATTATGGTATAATTGTATATACTGTTATTAGAAAGCTTTCATCTTTAATGGATCGCGTATATCAATGTATTTCAATATAAAGAAGTTGAATGTGTTGATTTAGTGAATTATTATTGCCTAATTATTTTCTTAATTATTAACATAAAGGAAAATCTACTTTTTGAGTGTTTTTCCTAGACATAATAGCAGTACTTACTTCAGTTTCTTGCTCTAATAATTTGCACTCCACTTTCTGTGAGGAAATTGATTGACCCCCACACCCTTGCACTTACTGAGCCTCACACAGACTTACCAGCATTGGGCCACAGCCTAACCCTGAACACAGAGGGGAGGGAAGGCAGAAGCAGGTAGAAAGGAGGCACCTTACAAGATTCCTCATCCCTTCCTTCTTGCTGAGGTCCTTCTTTTGTGCCATGTCAAGCATTGTGGAGCACCAATCTTTACTTTTATTCAGCCTTCTGACTGGATTCATTATTCTCCTCCTTTCCCCCTGCCCCTTCTTCTATTGATTTTGTTCCAATTTTTCTCTCTGTCAGAGTAGATTGACCACATTGAGTTTTACATGCATAATTCTCTTCCTTGTGCAGTGGAGTGGTGCTTCATCTAATTTTAGTCCTCTCACCCAGCCCTGTTTGAAACACCTAATAGAATATTGAAAAACACCCTTTCTTTTTCTCCAAAGGAGTCCTGTACATGGAAGTGGGGTTACAAGTCTAAAGCAGGGATCGGCAAACGTTTTCTGTAAAGGGCCAGATAGTCAGTCTTTTATGCTTCTAGGACTAAAAGGTCACATTGAAGATGTTATATAGATACATGTGTAACAAGAGCAAAAACAAATTTCCATAAAATTTTTATTTATAAAATATAAAATGTAATAATAATTTAGTACAATTTTCTGTATTAGAGGTCTTCCAGTGAGAAGAATGATATTCTTTTTGAGGGGACAAGTTAGTTTTCCCTATCATCAAACTGATTGCAACTGTTCATATATAAAAGTATTCTTTTTTATCTTTTTTGGGCCGGGTATGGTGGCTCACACCTGTAATCCCAGCACTTTGGGAGGCGAGGCCGGTGGATCACTTGAGGTCAGGAGTTCGAGACCAGCCTGGCCAACATGGTGAAAGCCCTTCTCTACTAAAAATACAAAATTAGCCAGGTGTTGTGGTGGGTGCCTGTAATCCCAGCTACTCAGGAAGCTGAAGCAGGAGAATCGCTGGAACCCGGGAAGTGGAGGTTGCAGTGAGCCGAGATTATGCCACTGCACTCCAACCTGGGTGACAGAGCAAGACTCGGTCTTTAAAAAAACAAAAACAAAAATATTCTTAGCTTGTGGACCACACAGAAACACGTGGTGGGCTGGATTTCACCCATGGGACATGGGATTTCACCCATGGGGCACCCATATGCCAACCTCTGTTCTAGAGAATAAAAGTTCGAGATGATCCAAAAACATCAGATATAAAAAAACAAACATCAGAGATAAAAAACAAAGATAATCCAAGGACATTTTCTCTGTGACATGAAGTTCTGAGAGGTATCCATGGCTTGGATGTTAAACCTTTATTTTTCCATACAGCTAATTGTGTATTAGTTCTAATGCAAAAGAGATTACTCATATATACAGTTTAGAAAAACTGTGGGCACGTAGCGTCTCAGGAAGCAAGTGACTGCCTCGGCAAGATAGTTGAAGAAACTGCTCCTCTAGCTGATGACCACCAGACAACTTCTGCTCTTTTTCCTTGCCTGCACAGATGCCACATTGGCTGCCAAATGGGATCCTCCCCACCCCCACACCCCTGCGCTTGTTGAGCCTCACACAGACTTACCAGCACTGGGCCACAGCCTGACCCTGAACACAGAGGGGAGGGAAGGCAGAAGCAGGTAGAAAGGAGGCACCTTACAAGATTCCTCATCCCTTCCTCCTTGCTGAGGTCCTTCTTTTGTGCCTGCTGACGCAGAAGGGGAAGGGAAAGGAAGGTCACTGAAGGCCTCTTGTCACTATCATTTCTCATGTCCTGCCAGCTGCTTCATTCCAGCAGCAAAGGGAACTGAAGGGAAATCCTGGGTACTCACCACGCCACTGTTCCTTCTTCATTTCCTTTCTACTCGTTGCTGCCTGCCTGTACATTTCCATCTCTGCCCATGAAGACCCTGTGGACTTCAGGGAGATTCTGCACCTGACGGCCATGGCAGGGAGGGGAATCCCTGCTCCCATGATGTCATGCGGGGAATGGCACCTGGTGCTATTTTTCTTAGAAGCATAGTCTTACATGGCACTATGCTGTTCTAGACACCATCTTGAAACCATAGGCTGCCTGTATTCTGCCTACCGTGTTCCTTTGCTGTTTTGGTTTTTTTTAACCATCTTAATTTTTTATGTGTGTAGGTTCTTGCTGCAACAATTTCCCCCTCCTTCCCATATCATTAAACTCTTTTTTTTCCACCTGCTCATTCTTTTTAGTCTATAAATGTGTCCACCATTCTCTCTAACCCAAAAAAGTCCCAAGCCCTTCTCCTTTGAGTTTCTACCTCTTTCCTTTTCTTACATTACCTTCCAAACTTCTTTCTTCAGTGCAGCTTTCCCACATCTCATTTACTTTTCAACCTCATCGAGTCAGGCATCTCTCTCTGCAACTCTACTTAAGGCAGCAGATTCACCAGAACTCAGCAGGTATATACGTGGCATCCAAATGGTTTGCCCCCTGCCCACTTCTCCAGCCAAAGTCTTACAGATGAGTCTCCCTCAGAACCAAACTAGGTTGATTCTCATCCTTTGTCCCCCAGATACAGAGTCCTCCACTCAGTTTGCATGCCTTACCTGCAGTGGGCTTCCCTCCTGACATGCCTGCTCCCTCCCAGCAAGCTCATCCAGGTGTCGCTCTTCCTTCAAATCACATCTCGGTGATGCTCCCACTGACCACTCAGGGTTTGCTGATTACTCCTTGACACATCTCTGATGGTCCTTGTTTCTGTCATTCCTTTGACACTTAACATGATCTTCTTTATTTTATTAGATGTATTTTGTATCCATGTCCTGACTTTCCAATTAGGTTGTTTGCCTCTTAAGAGCAAGCACTGCATCTTAAGCCCCAGGATAGCCTGGGGGCCCAGTACATTGTTGTTGTAATGGTTAGAAAGTGTTGATCTGTCCCTGATGTGGACAACATTGGTAATATCCAACTGAAAGCGTCATCCATGAGGATAAACAGTCCACATTTGGACTGTTGATCGGGCTTAATTTGCTACTTCTGCTTCTCCACTCTGACACAACTGACCTGCCTCTATCTCTGCTTTGGAATCCTTTCCTGAGCCAAAATAAGATGCCTCTTTCTCGAAATACATCTTCATAAAGCCAGTCACTAGACGTCCCCCACACAAAATTAATTCTTTTTATATTAAACTACTATGGACTTTCTTGTTCATGAGCCTCACCTAGAAACAAGAGCTGTGAGCTGCCGTAGAGTTGGGCCAGTAATTCATGGCTCCAAACACACTTCAGGCTAAGAGCTGGAGGCACCCCACTCCTTGCCTAGAATTCTCTCCCAGAAAAGCTTTAAAACCACTTCATTTTCTGCTGAACGCATTTTCCCCAAGGCTGCTCATCCACTAGCTACCTCAGCCATTGCTTGTGATGCATTTTAAGCAAACAGGCATAAAAGATAGTTGCGATCACTGAGAGTTTAGTGAATACTTACAAGTTAAGCAATGTTTATATTTGTTACTCATGGAGAACCAGGAATCCAACCTGACTAAAAGAGGTAATCAGCCCCTTTGGTCCATACTAGAAGGATCTAGCAAAACAATTGGCCAAAACAGCTGAGGATTCCCTGCCAGAGAACTATGTTGGCAGGAACTATTCTTCTGGGGAGGAAGCTCCAGAGAGTCTTATTTTGTTCTCTCTTACTGACCATATTTCCTCTCTCTTGCCAGCTGCTTGAAGTAACTGATCATATTATACATTCCCAAGCTTTGAACCCTGGGTACTTTATCACTGAGTTTTCTTCTAGATGAGGATATTTGTTTTAACACTTTCCTCTTCACATGTTTTCTTAGTTTTATAAAAAGGATGTTCTTTTTAGTGAAATTCAAAGATAACTTGATATTGGACTCCCTTCTCTATGTATGAGGAAAGGGCTATTTTAATTAAAGGACTCATCTCACTGGCCAAAGTGACACTTGGAGGCTCTCATGAAGGAGACAGTAGATCAGATTCTGATTATCCAAACCAACAGTTTTAGGTATGTCTGCTGTACAAGAACAGGGATGCTACTCACTAATACAAAATTGATTTGTTCACTATCAACAGAACTAGCAATGCAAACAGCAAACAGTGTGCACATGGCTATACTCACATGTACGCACATGTCCCAGGAAGCGGAAAGGTACATATGTGTGAAGATGAGTAATCTTCACATATATAAGGCCACACATGATTTTCTGAGCCACCCTCTCATTCCTCATCCACTGCCTGACTTTTTGCCTTTGTTGTTCTTGGAAGCAGAGGGATTTCTCTTGTCTTACTTCAGGGTCCTTCCATCTCCTTCTGGTCCTCTGTAACTCAAACTCACATTGTAAGGAGTGCTCTATGCCTCATGGACATACATGAGTCAGACAAAAGTCAAGAGAAGCAGGCCATCAACCCTTCGTCGTTTTGAACAATTTCCTATTCAGAGTGTCTGCAAACTGTTAGCTGGTGATCTCAGCCCAATGCAGCTGCAAATTCTCCAGTGCTAGAAAAATCTAAGCTTCTTTTATTGATTCCCCTCTGGCTTCTTCCACAGCCTGAATTCCATCATCTGGAGGAGGTGGGCCCAAAATAGCCCTGGTGCTGGGGGCAGCCAGAAATACCAGTTACTGGTCGAATACGTACCTTCTACTCAGTTCATTGAAGTAGTTTTTTTGTGTAAAGTTACTATCAATTTCAGAGATGTACTGTTTATTAAATTGTCAATAAAATATAATTTAGAACATTTCTGTGGTTCTAAAATTAGTTGCTTCTTTCCAAGTATACATAGAATTACTTTTCTTTTTCAACAACAGATTTTCTCTAATATTTGTTTTGTTTTGTGTTTCTTCCTTGCCTTTTAGTCTTTAAAGAAGCTCAACCATGCCAATGTAGTCAAATTAAAAGAAGTTATCAGGGAAAATGATCATCTTTATTTTATCTTCGAGTACATGAAGGAAAATCTTTACCAGCTCATTAAAGAGAGGTACAGTTTGGTCGTCATTATCTTATTATAGCAATAAATAGGCAAAGCAGATGTGTTTTCTTTTTGCTTTTGTGTTTTCTTTCTCTTTCTCTTCTTTTCTTATTGCATTATTCTGATTTTTTCTCCCATCCTTTAACATTCACGTTACTGGGCTTTAATGTTGAAAGCTGCCAGTTAGGTGTGGGGCCCACCCATATTTCTACTTTAGAGGCCCTCTGATAGCTTCAGGGAAGCTGTTCTCAATGCAGTCATTTTCTTATTTTAGAGTTATTCATCCAGGCTGGGCACAGTGGCTGACGCCTGTAATCCCAGCACTTTGGGAGGCCGAGGCGGGCGATCACCTGAGGTCAGGAGTTCATGACCAGCCTGACCAACATGGGGAAACCCTGTCTCTACTAAAAATACAAAATGAGCCGGGCATGGTGGGGCATGCCTGTAATCCCAGTTACTAGGGATACTGAGGCAGGAGAATCACTTAAACATGGGAGGCGGAAGTTGGGGTGAACGGAGATCGCACCATTGCATTCCAGCCTGGTCAACAAGTGTGAAACTCCATCTCAAAAAAAAAGAAGAGTTAGTCATCCAAAGAAGCTCAGACTTAATAGACATTGCAGTTTTCCATTCCCACTAGGACATATGGGCAGAGCAACTAGAAGTCAAGGGTGGACACAGCTTCCTGGATTTTGAGACCTCTGTTGAAAAGTTCTAGGTTTATTTCAGTTCCTCTCTTGCTGCAGTACTCAGGTAATTGCATGCTGGCAAGAGGAGGCTAATAAGAAATTTATCTGCGACGGTAATTTTGAACTTTAAAGGTGAACCGTGTGGAGCCTCTTGGGCACATTTTTTGTGGCAAAATGAATGCCATTCACAGTACTCCTCTGAATGATCTGAGTGAACAAATATCATCTTTATTGACAATGACAGCAGTGTGCTGTGTGTTTTGCCCAGCCAGGAGGAAAATGTTAGCCATTGCATTGCATAAGGGCTTCATCTGGAAGACCTCAAATTTTCCCCACCAAAATTTTTTAAAGTTTTAGTTTGTATCATGGAGAGAGGAGATTTTTTGATATTTATATGCTATGTTGGAGGAAAAACCTTTTTTTTGGCTTACTATCAAATGTTTAATCTTTTTGTTTTTGTAACATGTGAATATATTTGGTGTTTATAAGGTAGCTCCCCTGTATAGACAAATGGTGTTCTTTAGTATTTATTATCAAAGGATCTGGCTTTTGATTTATAACTTTGTTTTCCTCTGCCTCATACAGAAATAAGTTGTTTCCTGAGTCTGCTATAAGGAATATCATGTATCAGATATTACAAGGACTTGCATTTATTCACAAACACGGTAGGTGGTTCGGAGTGTTGTGCTTTTGAAGAGCAGTGAAATGTTGTTATCAAGTAGAAGTTGTAGGAAACATTAATATTTTTTGTAGCTGACTCCCAGAAAAGGTTGAAGAGTTGAGAGGCTGACAACTTTTAAAATATACTAACTTTTATAACTTGATCTCTGAATTTCCCTCATTACTTATTGTATCTGTATGTTTTTATTCTGTAGGCTTTAACATTAAGCTTGTTGGTTATAGATCTAAATGTTATTTCTGACCATTGAGTAGTATGTTAAATGAGAAACCTACAGTTGGAATTCTGAGAAGTTTCATGTATTATGTTTGGTCCACTAACAGTGCTTCACTGTTACTTCTCATTTTTCTAATGTATTTATATTTCAACTTGTTTCAAGCGAGTTTAAAAGTAGTCTTAACAAAATGTATGTGACACAGGAAAATAGTATAAATTAAAAATTAGCAAACTAAGAAAAGAGACAAAGGCAAAACAAGGTGTGGATATAGCCAGAGGTGAGGTTAGTCCTCAAAATGCATGCCAGCAAGTTTTATTTCAGTAGAAGAAGCAGGCTAAGATTTGATTGTGAGCTCGTTGTCAGACCATGCAAAATGTGAAATATTACCAGTTACAACACACATAGGTAAAAAGAGACCAGTTACCCAAGAAAAGCAGAACTATTCTTGATACCAAGACCAGAGAGAAGCTCTTTTCATGGACCCTTTAGAGAGGACGGTATAAAACATGACTTTATCATAAACATAGTGATGGGTTTTAGAGGGCAGTTTTTTGTCATATCCCTCAATGGAGGCCAATTACATCACCTAATCAGAGAAAACATTTCTACGGGGGCCAGTCTACATCTGTTGTAGACAGTTGTTCTACAGATGGTCTGGTTAGACTGGGGAGAAATTTAGAATATCCAAAGGAACGATGACCACATACCATTCTGGAAATCCCCCATCACTGTTTTTCTTAGCTGAGCTTTTGAAAGGTATTCAGCAGCAATGAGTTTGAGGTTCTATTTTCCAGCAACTACCTGGAGTATTGCTGCTTGTTGTTGCTAACTAGACACAGACCCAGCTGGGGTTGGATCAGTACTTCTTGTGAGCACAGAGCCACCAGATGGACGTATGCACAGGTGGGCCAGAAGTCTTCTCAGGAGGTCATTTGAGGTCATTGTAGTATACAGACAGATGGGCCAAGCTGATTTTGCATAGGTAGAAATCCATTTACTCTCAGTCCAAGGATGTTGTTGCCATTGTAAATATTGCACCAACAAATAAGTTTTATTACTCAATAAGGAGACTGGGTGGAAGCCCTTTGAAAATATAGTCAGTTCAGATTTTTAAACTTTTTTTAAGAGAAGGTCTTAATATGCTGCCCAGGCTGGCCTTGGACTCCTGGGCTCTAGCGATCCTCCTGCCTCAGCCTCCTGAGTAGCAAGTTTAGATTTGATGTAAATTAACAGTGAGTAGAAAAGACCTTGTGCTGAAGAAGGTGGCATAGTGCATCTGGGATCATTACCAGCCTGTCCTTTACTTCCGAGGTAGCCCCTTACAATTAGAGACTAAATGAAACATAGACAAACCTAGGCTATCTGCAAATCCTAGTCTGCCTCAGGCACATACTGAGTAATCAGCATGTACTATGCAAGACTGAGTCAAATTGTGAACCAGTTCTAGTCAAAAGTTTCTGGTACAAGTTTTCTCTGATTCCACTGACATTTGCAGAACTAGCACTTGGGCCTTTATTCACAAGAATTCACAAGAGATAGTGTGAATTTGCAAAACATCAAAAACTTCTGGCATGGTATCTTAGGGACAAATAGGAGAAAGGTCACTTATTAGATTAACAGCTCAGGGAAAAAAAATAATGAGAATTCAATGTGATTCTCAAAAGAGATAACACATTTTCAGATAGAGACCAGTCATACTGTCTCAGTTATTCAGGCTGTTTTCTCAGTACTGGGAACTGAGTGGTAGACTTAAACAAAAGTTAATATTCTTTGGTTTTCTCTTCTTTCTCATTTTTGTTGCTATTCTTTAGACCCAGATACTTGTTGCCAGAAAGTAGCCTTCTGTCCAGGCCTCTACCTAATCAAATGTATGCATATATATATATATACACACACACACACACACAAACACATAGACCACACATAAGCACCCCAAGACACATGCAAACATCTACATGTATACATACCCACATGCATATATACCTACATATACATTCATCTTACACACACACACACACACACACACACACACTCATCTGTAGTACATAATTTAGCATCCATATATTACTGTGTCAAAACAGTCTGTTGGAACTCTGCACTGTGTTTCCCTCCATGCACTAGACACTCAGACCACAAGGTACCAGGGAAGGCTCAGTTTATGGAGAAGGTCGGACCTCAGCTTTTATAACCTCAACACCATTGCCATTACCAGAGATTCTTGTTGACACTTTTCCTCAGCAATTAAGTGTCCAGTTCCAGTTTGAGCTTAACATTTTATCTGTTACCTTATTTCCTTGCCAATTTATCAGGTAGAATGAATAGGTGTTATCTAGTCTTTACAAAAAAGAGGAAACTAAGGTTCAGAGAGGTTCAAAAACCTGTGAAAGGTCCCATTGCAATAAAGTGGTTGAGTGGAGATTAGTTCAGACAGCCTATGCCTGTTTGCCATGCTTGATTAGAAAAACCTGCCTGTGCTCAGTGAGAACAAGAGAATAAGAGGTGAAGAAAATAATAACCATTGTAAGTGGTATAGAGACTAATTTCAGTTTCGCTCTGTCACCCAGGCTGGAGTGCAGTCACGCAATCTCGGCTCACTGCAACCTCCACCTCCCAGGTTCTAGCGATTCTCATGCCTCAGCCACCTGAGTAGCTAGGACTACAAGTGCATGCCACCACGCCCGGCTAATTTTTTTTTTTTTTTTTTTTTTTGAGATGGAGTCTCGCTCTGTCTCCCAGGCTGGAGTGCAGTGGCACAATCTCGGCTTACTGCAAGTTCTGCCTCCCGGGTTCACGCCAGCCTGGTCTCGAACTCCTGCTGTCAAGTGATCTACCCATCTTGGCCTCCCAAAGTGCCAGGATTACAGGAGTGAGCCACTGCACCCAGCCCCTATCCCATTTTCACTGATAAATGATTTTTAGAAACTGTCTAATGGTTTTTGTATGGTATTGACTTTGGTTAAGTGCACGTGTACTTCTATATTCCTTTCCTTCAGCAATGGAAAAAAAGCACTTAAAGCACTTCAAAGATAAGTCATGTGAATTTCAGGCTTTTCTCTGGTAGCCCATTCTCACTGTGAGGAGGTGCATTCTGACCCTGGGGAGTAGACTCCTCTGAGAGGGGAGAACAGTGCTGCAGGTAGTTGCTATGGCCATACTTCATGTCACTGAGTATTTCCTTCCTACAGGGAATGAAGACACAGCTCTACTTGGTGCTGATTGAGCAATGCCAAAGCATATGTCCTTTGCAGGAATTAAATAATTAATGCAAATGGTCTGTTTCAACTCTGACTTGACCTTACAGATATCCAGGTCACACTTATCCATGCCAGAAATAGAAATGCATTGGGCAGTCTGAAGGACAATGTTTTGCACCAAGAGATGGTTCTCTGCCTCTGTGTTTCCTCACTGTCTTCCTGTGCATGACCTTGAGACAGTCCATTGCCTTTCTATGCATTGTTGTCCTTGTAGCCTTCTTGATAAAAACATTGTAGGTTTGAATTTAATAATATCTGGGAAATTAAAGTTTTCACAGCAGGAAAGTGTCCTGTATAAATTCATAGTGTTTGAAGATTCTCTGGTTATTTCCATATATTCATATCTGATTCATCAATAACAAAATGTGGTAGAGGGGAGAAAGCCTTCTTTGTGGCTTGATGTTTTCCTTGCCCAAGGGTTATTAATGAAAAAGTAAGCACACACATTTTCTGCCAGGATGAAAGAAAATCCCTCTGTTATTCAGCTGGCATATAGGAGTGAAATTAAATTGAAGGTCTGTTCCTGTCTTCTGGAAGTCAAACAGTTTTGAACAGGAAGGTTCTTATCATAATAGCACTTTGCTGTTGTGTGATCTCTGAATGACCCCAACTAAAAGGGTTTCCATTGTGAATCAGAAGCCCAAAGGAAGAAGTAGGCTTATTGTTATAGGTCACATTGCACATATCAGCAGAACTGGAACCCTGGTATGAATCAGAGTTTTAGTACCACCTCCTCACTGATGGAGCACGTCAGATGTAATTCTTATTAGCAAAAAATGGAGCCATGTCTGCCTCCCTACTTTAACAGGTTGTGGGAGAGTAAAATGAGAGAATGTGTTAATAGTAGTACGTTAATGACCAGCTCTTGCAAGGTATTAATGTGCAAGCACTGCTCAAAAAGCTTTATAGGCTGGGCGCAGTGGCTCATGCCTGTAATCCCAGCACTTTGGGAAGCCGAGGTGGACGGATCATCTGAGGTCAGGAGTTCGAGATCAGCCTGACCAACATGATGAAACCCTGTCTCTACTAAAAATACAAAAATTAGCTGGTCATAATCCCAGCTACTTGGGAGGCTGAGGCAGGAGAATAGCTTGAACCCAGGAGGCAAAAGTTGCAGTGAGCCGAGATGGCACCACTGTACTCCAGCCTGGGTGACAGAGCGAGACTCTGTCTCAAAACAAACAAACAAAAAAAACAAAAACAAACAAAAGCTTTACAAATATAACACATTTAATCCTGCAGAACAACCCTATTAGGTAGATGCTATTATTTCCCCTTTTTACAGATAAGAAAACTAAGGCACAGGAAGGATAAGTACTTTTCAGCCAGTGAGTAACAGAATTATGATTTGAAATCAGGCTACTTGGCTGGTCTGCATACCTACCCACTATGTGGCATTGCCGCTCATAAGGAAATAGTAATGTCATGTTAAAATAGACATGAAAAGTACCTGTATATGACATAAGGATCTTATACTTTTAATTACCAGGAATAGATCTCATGCGTATAAGGCTAATAACAGCGCATTGCTATATTATTCAGTACTTAACAGAGGGCTAGACAGTCTACAGATATATTCACAATTTGTTATAAAGGCTTCTACTTGAAGTCAGTATAACAAATACAGCATATGTCAACTGACAGATACAGTTTTTCATCAGTCATTTTTATAGTCTGTTAGCAATTAATTTTCTTTCCCAGCCATTTTCCCTTGCTTGTTTTCAGCCTGAAGTAGAGCCCATAAAAAGAGAAGCTGCTTAAAGGGATATGTGGGGGAATCGGAATCTTCCTTCCCCCATTTCATTAGTGTGCATGTCCTCTGTGGAAGTATGATTAAAGAGGAGTTAGCAGTGAGGGAGAGGATAAAGCTTGGCTGATGGGAGGAGTGGCCAGTGTTTACAGGAGCATGACTACGGTGGAAACAAAGAACGAGGTATGGAGTGTGAGCACGATACTTGCATCTGAGTATGAATTGATGATAGGAAGAACTGAGCAGAGAGAAGACACAAGTTTGTTGTGGTGGGTGTTCTAGATGATGCCAGAGGGAGTTGCCATACGGGGTAGGGGCTGCAGAACAGAGGACTCATTATAAGGGAACTGCCACGTAAGTTTGGAAATAATAATTACCCCAACTAAATGAGAAAAAGGGAGTCTGTGAGGGGAAACAGCATTAATCTAGACTTGAGAGGATCAAAACAACAAATCAAGATTTAGCTATATGGGCCGGGCACAGTGGCTCATGCCTGTAATCCTAGCACGTTGGGAGGCTGAGACGGGTGGATCACTTGAGGCCAGGAGTTGGAGACCAGCCTGACCAACATGGTGAAATCCTGTCTTTACTAAAAATACAAAAATTAGCCGGGCATGGTGGTGCAGGCCTGTAATCCCGGCTACTTGGGAGCCTGAGGCATGAGAATTGCTTGAACCCGGGAGGTGGAGGTTGCATTGAGCTGAGATGGCGCCACTTCACTCCAGCCTGGGCGACCAGCAAGACTCTGTCTTGCAAAAAAAAAAAGATTTAGCTATATGGATTGAAAGGGAGAGTAGAGCTGGACACTATAATAGCTATGACACATTTCTTGGTGGAATTGGGAGTAATTCATCTACCGCCCCCTGCCACTATGACTCAGTTTTCCCATCTGTTCAGTAAGAAAATGATGCCTGCCATTCCTTTTTTTCACTGGAATGTTTTGAACGCTCTGAGTTTTTAGGAAGACAAACCATGGTCTCACAATTCATCTATTTTCAGAGGTCGCAGGTGCATTGACAAAAGATCACTGTAATCACTGCTTGTATCCTTACACATTCTTAAGCCAATTCCAAAATGGAAACACACAATCAGGCCTTCTGCAAGCTGGAGGGTGCTCTGAAGAACAGAGGGTCCAAACACAATGACTCAGTTATACTAAGTCTTAGAGATGTCACCCACTGTGGTGGGCATGAATAAATCTTTATTTAATTAGGCTGATCATAAGCATCCAAATGTGTCCATATCAGAAATCTTTTCTTTCGTTTTAAAGGCCATTCTTGACTGATACTGAATGCTCTTTGCATCTGTTGAGTTGACAACCTCAAGTTTGGTTCTTATGTATAATTTTGGTTTATTTTACTATTAAGTTCACTAGGATATTTCAAGGAACTATATGAGGAAGGCCATTAGGTATGTACCAGTACAATGTCAGGATAAAGAATGAGCAGTGGAATATATATTCATAAATATTTCACAATATACATACAAACCCGTGTATGCATGTGCTATAAAATAGCAAACTTGCTGTGCCTGTCTCTGGTTTAACCCATGTCAAACTTTTTTGATCTCGTCAATGCCTTGGATTGTGGAAAATAAAAGCAACCCCGTGATGGGAAGGAAGTACTTCCTCCTCTCACCTATGCCCTCTTGAATGTATCTGATCACTTCTATACCTTCATCCCCTTCTGTATTTACTGGGTTCTAGGCTCTGTAATTACATTCACTTTGTCCATCTATGCCAGCTACTTCTCCTACAGATCCACCATTATGCCATAGTATAATACTATCCATTTGGAACTTGACCCAGTATTAAGTACTGTTGTCTTTGAATGATGAACAGAGAGGATTGTCCTTTTACTAAAATATTGTTCCTTTCCATGATAATGGCAGTTAGTGTATTTTCACATATAACCACATCACAATCACCCTCCCTTTGCTCTAGGGCAGAGACAGTCTTTGGAAAACAACCTTGACCAATAGATTTAGTCCTGCTAGAGTTCCTGCCTTCATTCATTCATTCAACTAATACAACTCCCTCTGTCACAAGGACAACCATCTCTGAGCCCTCATTGTCCCCTGCACTACTGGGTCATTGTTCTCTCTCAGTTCTCAGTGCTGTCTCATGGGTTTCCTCCCTCCCATCCTCCTCACAGCTCTGGTTTGCTCTCTAGTTGACCCTGGTGCTTGGATCAGGTAGATGTGTTAACATTAAGCTGTTTAATGTTCCCTACAGACGAAAGTCCTTTGTTCAATCATCAAGAATATATTATGAGACCACGGTGCTCCTGCCACTGTGCCAGGCATTCACAAGAAATATAAATGTGGCCTCTGCCCTTAAAGTGCTTCCGTCTAATTCATAAAAAATGGTTAGCCAGGTGCAGTGGCTTACACCTGTAATCCCAGCACTTTGGGAGGCTGAGGCGGGTGGATCATGAGGTCAGGGGATCGAGACCACCCTGGCTAACATGGTGAAACCCCGTCTCTACTAAAAATACAAAAAATTAGCAGGGTGTGGTGGCAGGCGCCTGTAGTCCTAGCTACTCAGGAGGCTGAGGCAGGAGAATGGCGTGAACCCGGGAGGCAGAGCTGGCAGTGAGCTGAGATTGTGCCACTGCACTCTAGCCTGGGCGACAGAGCAAGACTCCATCTCCAAAAAAAAAAAAAAAATGGTTAACATACCTGAAGTTGATAGAGCTCAACTGGAGTTAGAGGGGAGGGCCTATTATGTCCATGAGGGCAAGAGTCATGTCCATTGCATTGTTTCTGAATCCTTAGAACCTAATCTGTTGCCTGGCATGGAGTAGATGCTCAGTGAAAATGTGTTGATTGAATGAATGAATGAATGAATGAATGAATGAATGAATGAAGGCTAGCATATTAGAATGGCATAATGGAAGAAGCGAAACTCAAAACAGGTGTTGGAGGATGGCAAAAGTTGGGATTGATGTAGACAAAAAGGAGCAAAGGGCACATTATTAATGGAAATAAGTACAGTTATGCATCACTTGATGACTGGATATGTTCTGAGAAATGTGTTGTTAGACAATTTTATTGTTGTGCAAACATCATAGAGTACACTTACTTAGACACACCTAGATGGTATAGCCTACTACATAGCTAGACTATATGGTATAGCCTATTGTTCCTAGACTGTAAGCCTCTACAGCATGTTACTATACTGAATACTATAGGCAATTGTAACACAATGGTAAGTATTTGTGTATCTAAACATAGAAAATGTACAGTAAAAATATAGTATAAAAGATTTAAAAAAAAAATGGTACACCTGTATAGGGCACTTACCGTGAATGGAGCTTGCAGGAAATGGCTCTGGGTGAATCAGTGAGTGAGTATGAAGGCCTAGGACACTTTATAAACACTGTACACCGAGGCTACACTAAATTTTTAAAATTTCTTTCTTCAATAATTAATCTTAGCTTGCTGAAACTTTTTATTTTATAAACTTATACTTTTTTTAACTTTGACTCTTTTGTAATAACATTTGGCTTAACACATTATATGGCTATACAAAAATATTTTCTTTATATCCTTATTCTATAAGCTTTTACTGTTCTTAAATTATTACTTTTTTAACTTTTTTGCTAAAAACTAAGACACAAATACACACATTAGCCTAGGCCTACGCAGGGTTAGGATCATGAGTATCATTGCCTTCCACCTCCACATCTTGTCCCACTGGAAGGTTTTGAGGTGCAATAATACACAGGGAGCTGTCATCTCCCATGATAACAAAGCCTTCTAGGTACCTCCTGAAGGACTTACCATAGGCCATTTTACGGTTAACTTTTTTTTTTTTTTTAGTAAGTAGAAGGAGTACAATTCTAAAATAATGATTAAAAGTACAGTATAGTAAATACTAGATAAGGATTTTTCAGCATCATTATAATATTATAAGACCACCATCATATATGCAGTCCATCGTTAACTGAAACTTCGTTATGCAGTGCATGACTGTACAATGAACTTACAAAGAATGAGGAGTTGTACCTGATTGGAGCACACTTTACATATATTGATAAGTGTTGGAAAATAAGTTTCTCTCTTTAGGTAGAGTGAAAGGAGTTCAGCCCTGTTAAATATAAAAAGGAGTCATGGATGGTTTTTGTGGGTGAATGAGAGAGTGACAAGGGAAAGATAGTGTTTAAGTGGTCGGGATTATAGGAGAGAAGATGGAGCAAGGAAGGTCTGCAAGAAAGTGGCAATGCAGACATAGGCAGTGAGAAAGTAGAAAGAGACAGATATGAGATTCACCCCCCCAACCCCCCTGCGCCGCTCCATGATGAAGTCTTGCTTTGTTGCCCAGGCTGGAGTGCAGTGGTGTGATCTCAGCTCACTGCAACCTCCACCTCGCAGGTTCAAGCAATTCTCCCACCTCAGCCTCCCGAGTAGCTGGAATTACAGGTATGTGCCACCACGCCCGGCTAATTTTTAAAATATTTTTAGTAGATATGGTGTTTTGCCATATTGGCCAGGCTGGTCTCGAACTCCTGACCTTCAAGTGATCCGCCCGCCTCGGCCTCCCAAAGTGTTGGGATTACAGGCATGAGCCACCGCGCCTAGCTGATATGAGATGTTTTGATAGAAAATACGACACAATCTCATAACTGGGTAGGGATGGATCCAACATAACTACAAGGTACCTAGAAATCTTATCCAAAGTTTAGGAAGGGGAGATGATTTGGGAGAGGACAAAAGTGGTTTTGGATAAGTTAACATAGGGATGATAGTGACATCCAGTTGCTATCCAAATAGAGATTTAGGTCTTCAGAAGGGTAGAGAAGGCACATTAGAAATGTAGACTTGAGCATTGTCAACATACAGGTTGTCAAGGAATCGTGTAGATCTTCAGTGATGGCTATTAATTTCTCCCATAATGTGCTAGTTAGAATCCAGCTTTCACAACATTGATACAGATTGAGTATCTCTTATTTGAAATGCTTGGGTCCAGAAGTTTTTCTGAATTTGGATTTTTTCAGATTTTGGAATATTTACATTATATTTACATTATATTTTACCAGTTGAACATCCCTAACCCAAAAATCCGAAATCCAAAATGCTGCAGTAAGCAATTTCTTTATGTGTCAGGTTGGTGCTCAAAAAGTTTCAGGTTTTGGAGCATCTCAGATTTTGGATTTTCAGAGTAGGGAATACTCAGCCTGTAATCATAACAATGATAATGTGTAACAAATAATAGCATCAGCAGTAGCTGAGTTGTATTTCCAGTGTTGGTGTCCCATTGAGATTTGGAGCCACATTAAATGATGTCTAGGTTGGTGATACTCTCAGGAAGTGGGAGGTTTGGGGTTTTCAGAGACATATATTGCAATTCACTGGGCGTTTGAGTGAGCTTGGAAGATTGCCATGTTGACTATCTCCTGCCTGTACCTCCAGAGCTCTGCTACAGCTGAGACAGGCTTCCCACATGATGAGTTATCTTTGCCTTTCATGTGAGCTGCAAATGTACCATTGTACTTCCTCACTAGGCAAAGTAATAAGTACTTAACATTTAAACATATGTTGCAACATACACCACAATCTCAGATGTGAGTAGGTCATATTCATAAATTCTTTCTTAAACAAAAATTATAATTGTGTTTCTGCTGTGGTATAAACTCTTAATTCCCATCAGACAGTTATCTGGGCCGGCCATGGTGGCTCACACTTACAATCCCAGTACTTTGGGAGGCTGAGGCAGAAGGATAGCTTGAAGCCAAGAGTTCAAGACAAGCCTGGGCAACAGAGCAACACCCTATCTTTACAAAAAAAAAGCAAAAACAAAAAAACTAGCTGGGCACCATGGTTTGTGCTGGTAGTCCCAGCTACTTGGAAGGCTGAGACAGGAGGATCACTTGAGCCCAGACTGCAGCGAACTATGATTGTGCCACTGCACTCCAACCTAGGCAATAGAATGAGATGCCATCAGTGATATTTTTCCCTTGGGAGACAGTTTATTTTTGCAAAGTTATCTCATCCTATAATCCAGTTTGGTATTTTAAAAGAAATTTTCTCTCTTGTAAAAAAAATTATGAAGATCACCTTTGAATGATTTGCAAAGGGAAATGAATGTAATCCTATGAGAAGTTCAAAGGACTCTATATTATCTGTGGGATGAATGCATAAAGTCTTTGGTGCCATGCCAGACTACTTTTTAAATTATAACTATTTTGCAGAGAGCAATACAATCGCAAAGAATAATACGGAAGCGAACTTGCATTTGGATTTCTTCTCCTCTACTGTCTCTATAGGCTTCTTTCATCGAGACTTAAAGCCTGAGAACCTCCTCTGCATGGGACCAGAACTTGTGAAAATTGCAGACTTTGGTTTGGCCCGAGAAATACGATCAAAACCTCCATATACAGATTATGTATCTACCAGATGGTGAATACTATTTTTCTCAAAATTATTTAATTGCACTTCTTTAAAAAGATATCATTATGCTAGGATAATATTAAAGTCACAAACGTTAACTTTTCACTAAGAGAAACAGTGCAGTCTGAAATACATATTTATAGATATGTTGGTAATGTGCAAGGTTAAAAATCTTGTGTTCTAAATCATGTTAAAAGAAAACCTATTATGCTTTTCTATAATGTAAATAAAATTTTATATATAGGCCTTCCTGAGGACAGCTTAACAAAAGAATTATGTAAAATATTCTGCAAAGACCTGTCTGAGAACCATCTAATTGCTATTGTGAAAACTTTGAGACACTGGGAATTTGATTTAAGCAGTTTGCCATGACCAAGTAGTCTACACACAAGTTGTAGGTTTTTTCCTCCCTCTCCCTTTCTCTCTTAGTTTTCCCTTCCACTTTCTCTGTTCTCTCTTTTTTCCTAATTCTTACTTTCTCTGTGTTTCTCAAAGATGCCATAGAGAAGTCTCCTGTAGAGAAATGCTCAGTAGAAAATATTGTGAACTAGAGAAACACTACTTGTCAACAGCAGCCTACGGCAGTTGCCAAGTTCTCACAATTCCATTACACCACAGTGAACTAGAGAGAAAATAGGAACATATACACCCCCTCACTGAGAACTGATTGTTATTTAATTTAATGTCTGAGCAGTGGAAGCAATAGCTAGCAGTTAACCTTTGTTCCTCCAGGTACAGGGCTCCAGAAGTACTCCTGAGGTCTACCAACTACAGCTCCCCCATTGATGTCTGGGCCGTGGGCTGCATCATGGCAGAAGTTTACACCCTCAGGCCGCTATTCCCTGGAGCCAGTGAAATTGACACAATATTCAAAATTTGCCAAGTGCTGGGGACACCAAAAAAGGTAATGATACAGAACAAAGGCCGGTGAGCCAAAGCTAACAGCTTCCCATGCTTCCTCCGCTCAGCCCTGTTCAGCACTGACATGATTAAGCACCTGCCCATTCTAGACTCTTTCTCTTGACCTCAGTCATTCTCCACTGCCCACGTTCTCAGATACGGTTGGCTTCTCTTCCTCCTCCTGTTCTTAAGTATGACATCTGTCATGGCTCCTTCTGCCTTCCTCTCTGTATCATCTCACCTCCCTTGCAGAACTTCTCAGTTCTCATTGCTACAACTCTTAACCCCTGTTCAGAAGTCTCCTGAATGTAATCCTTATCCCCTGCCTCCCTCCATTATTACTCCACTCACGTGTCTACAACTCTCTATGGGATTTTCTCCTGACTCCCTCACCATCACCTGAAACTCACCATTGCCTTTTGTTTAACACCCTACTAGCTTCCTTCTTTCATTCTCCATTTTCGTTTGTGGTCTGATCATAATCCCAGAGCCCCCACCTTGAGGCTGAATTCAGCTTTACCTTCTGTCTTTCTCTTACTCCCCTTTCCCTTCATCCAAGCGGTTGGTGGGTAAATCCTGTTGAATATTGCCACATGGCTCTTGTTCCTTCAAGTCCACTGCTGCCGTTACAGACTGGACCACAGTCACCCTCTTGTGTCTAATGGCATCTTCGCCATCTTTCTGCCTTGAAGTATTTTCACTCTGGCTTCTTGTTCAGCCTGTGGCCATATTCAACCTCCTAAAGAACAGCTCTGGTACTGACTTCCGCTCATAAAAGTATTGGTTGACACCCCATTGGCCAGCCTCGTAACTCCTATTCCTATCGTTCACTTCATACCTGTACACCTAACAGCTGCATGCCCTGAAATTTCCCTGCTTCTGTGCTCTGCACGTAACATCCTCTGACTGAGTGATATCTGTCACATGGCCGTCAGTAATCCCCCTCCTCACTGTTTCTCTAATCTCCTCCCCATCTTCAGCTGTGTGCTATGTTGTTAATATAATTATTTGTGTACATAGTTGTTTCCTAGACCATAGGCTCACTCAGGACAAGGATTTGCTGTATGTTTATTTTCCCAGGTCCCAACACCATTGCTGGTGCAAACTAGATCCTCAAAAAATTTTTTTAATCATTTGAATGAATTATTAATGCCACCTCTTCAAGAAAGTTTCCTGAGTCCAATGCTGGAATCTTTCTCCTCTGCATCTCTATCTATACCTGTACATCTCTTGCAGCTTTTTTCACTTTTTACTCTGCATTATTACTATTTTTAAATAAATGCTCTTTTCTCTTTTAAGAACAGTAATACTCTTAAGCGCAGGATTTATATTGGATCATTTTTGGATCTCCAACAACACTAAGCATATAGTAGGCATTCCAGAACTGTCAAGTGAATGAATGATAAAAGCTATATGTATTGCCACTTGGCTTTAAAAAGGAGTGGAGGAACAATTACCTTAGGCTGTATGTTATAAAATAGTAGAGTGTTAGAACTAGAAGGAACCTTAAAGAACATTTCTTTAGCATTTTCCATCATTCCCTCCAGCATTTAGTGTCCCATAGAAATGATGCATGAAAAAGTGGAAAGCTTGAGACTGGGTGAAACACCTTTCTTTACTGCTGGTCTTCTCCACATGTATACTTTGAATCATCAAGTTGAAGATACCGTAGGTAGAGTTTCACAAATTTATTTGTCCAGGAACAGAATGTTTTGTTTTATTTTGTTTTCCCCAAAAGAATATCTCATTGGCAGTTTCCAAAACTTCTGTCTCATGGAACACAGTTGGGGAAATATTAATTTGTTTCAATCCCAAAATCTCAAGAGATAGACTCTCTTATGTAAAGCTGATTAAACAAGTTGGCAAATCCAGTGTCTTTTCCATTATTCCCCCAGATTTCATGGTCTTTCTGTTAATCCAAATCTATGTCTCATTCCATATAGTGCCATAGTAGTGAATGTGCGTGGTTAATGAATGTGGGTGGGTAATGACATGGTTGCCTTTCCATTTGGGGCACACATGCCAGAATACAAACTTATATCACAGCAATTGGCTGAGCAAGATATTCTATCTTTTCCTTCTTTCAGACTGACTGGCCTGAAGGCTATCAACTTTCAAGTGCAATGAACTTCCGTTGGCCGCAGTGTGTACCCAATAACTTAAAGACCTTGATTCCCAATGCTAGCAGTGAAGCAATCCAGCTCCTGAGAGACATGCTTCAGTGGGATCCCAAGAAACGACCAACAGCTAGTCAGGTTTTCTTCCATTTTCTTCTATTATGAAGTTCATATCTAACTCTGAATAATTTCTATAAATTGCACAGGAAATATTTAGTATTTAGTATTATGGGTGAGAAATAGTACAGAATACCACTAATGGTGTACTATATAAGTATGAGAACTTAAAATAATTTGAAACTTACTGGGTATAAAGTAGTTACGATGTAAACAATATAGTTGCTTTGAAAATTGGCATATAATTCACATGATATATCACCATTTATATGGAAATGGAAATAAACATATATTTATCTGTCTTTGGAGAATGTTTTCAAATCTGTTCTCTCTGAGTTACAATTATATAGTAGTTTGTTTATAAGCCGGTACTGGTTGTTGAAAGGCAACTTCATATTATGTGAAGTCCAACTGACTCATGACCTAAAGAGATTGACAGATGAGATAGAGCTAGGATAGTAACTGCACTTAGTATTCCATAGCACTTTACAGTGTGCAAATGCTTCAATATATTTTATATGATTTTTAATCCAATAAAGATTCCATGAAACAGGCATTATTGTTTTCAATTCTGTGACTGAGAAAACTCGATCTTGGAAAGTTTAAGCAATTTGCTCTAATCACTCATCCACTAATTAGTTCAAATAGTGCAACTAGCTACAATTCAAGCAACTGACCTGAAGTATGAAGTCAGGTCCACTGATTTCATAGCTCTTTTCCCAATCCATCCTCCCATGGGCCACTTAGACTTAAATAATGAAATATACCCAAAAGAGGTGTGGTAACGCCGGGGACTCTTATTACTCACAGGCATCTTGCAAACCTCCTTTTGTGGTAGTTACATCTGGCCCCTTCTCAACTTGTCTCACTGACAGTTACATTGCTCAGAGGATCAAATAAGTGACCAATTCTAATCAGAGAAGATATTCAGAAGAAGAAGAGTGATGAGGATATTTGAAGAAAAGTGCCAATGTGGTGGTAGAATCTGTGATAGCTGGGGAGATGATAGTTGGAGGAATAATTAAGGAGTTAGAAAAGCAATTTTCTGAAAGCTCAAGGGAAAAAGAACTACAATTTGGTGCCATAAGACTTTGGATGGCTCAAGGGTTGGAAAGCTCTCAGGAATGCACTTCTGGTGGTGAAATTCACAAATGGCTGCAGGGCAGAAAAGAAGCTTTTCGATGAACCCAGTTTTTTAACAGATGCATATAAGAAATGAAAAGGAAAAGATTCTGTAACAAGGAAGCAAGAGAGGAATGTATGCTTTTAAGAATAGTGTGAAAAGCTAAAAATACCCCCCAAATCAGTTAAGACTTGCAAAAATGTCTGTGACTACAGAGAAGGCTTTCAAGTTATAATAGATGCTAGAGTCTGGGACCTCTACCAGGCTATTCCCATTAATTGCCTCTGTATCTACACTTGCATGTAATTATTACAGATGTTTATAACTGTCCCAGGCCTACTTAGAAAGATTACGTTATGCTTAATAACTTTCATTCAAAAAGACAAGAGAATACCGGGAATATTTCAGAAAGAATTGTAACCCCCTAAACTTTAAGTTATCTCTTGGCTATCCAGAAAACTCAGTTATCCAGAACAACTGACATGGTTTTGTTCTTGATAGGGAAGGGTTAACTATATCATGTATTACACTCTTGGCACTTTTGGGATAAAAGCATATGTGCCTGCTTATTTTGTACTCAATTCTTCAGAGTCTTCCAGGATCATTATGTTTGGCTCTTTCAGTTTTGTATTATTTTTTTCTTCTTCTGTGGAATGAGGAAATAGGCTTGGAAGGATGAAATACCCTATTTAAGACGCGTAGCAAATAAGTTACAAAACCAAGATCTGTGTTGATCCAGAATGCTTTTTAGAGGTAGCCAGGGTAACAGCAGTGTAACTGGGTACTATATATAAATAACTTTGTGTTGCAATCATTACATATATTTTATGGTATCTTAGATAAGAAAAATCACAAGGGGTGTTAAAAATTCAAGATACTGTTTTCTAGTTGGGCTAAGAAACAGTAGTAAACTGGTCACAATGAAATATAGCCCAGTAGATCAAGACAGTGGTAACTTTCCTGGCTAGACTTTTCTGCTAAAGCCTTATTTGTCATTCCAGGCACTTCGATATCCTTACTTCCAAGTTGGACACCCACTAGGCAGCACCACACAAAACCTTCAGGATTCAGAAAAACCACAGAAAGGCATCCTGGAAAAGGCAGGCCCACCTCCTCATATTAAGCCAGTCCCACCTGCCCAGCCGCCAACCAAGCCACACACACGAATTTCTTCACGACAACATCAAGCCAGCCAGCCCCCTCTGCATCTCACGTACCCCTACAAAGCAGAGATCTCCAGGACAGATCACCCAAGCCATCTCCAGGAGGACAAGCCAAGCCCGTTGCTTTTCCCGTCCCTCCACAACAAGCATCCCCAGTCGGTGAGCAGCCCAGATTCACCAGTGAGCTTCGTGTCTGTTTATTCCTCTTCTGACCCCATTATTGTGTGAAATATTTTCTTTTTCAGTATACAGGGTCCAGTCATGGTAGATTTATTGGCAACAGCATGGAATTGTGAAAAGACCCTTGGCTTTGGAGTGAAAGATCTAAATTCAAGTTCTGGCTGTGCCTGTTAAAAACGTTGTCACTAATGGAGGCAGCTATAGGGTAGTGGCTGGGAGCTGGCCTCTGCAGCCAGACTGCCAGGGGCTCAAATCTCAGCTCTGCTGTTTAGTAGCTTGATACCTGTGCAAGTTATGTGGCTTCTCTGCTCCTCATTTTCATCATCTGTAAAATAAGGATAATAATAGTACTTACCTGATACAATTGCTTTGAGGACTAATGAGTTAATACTTGAAAAGAATTTAGAATAATACCTGGCACCTAGTTACAACTCTGTAAAGGTTAGTAATTGTTATTAATCCCTACGGATTCAGTTTCCTCATTTATAAAAGGAAGATTATAGTACATGTCTTACCTACCAGACAGGGTTGTTCATGAGGGTCAAAGGCCATGATGTTTTTAAGATGTTTTGAAAAGCATAAAGCACCATATTAATATTTGTAGATTATTATCCACATTATTGCTGTTAATCGATATGTTAATGCTGGGTTATTAACTGAGCCCAGATCTTTCTGCTCCTCTTGGGCTGGTTTTCAAAAGAAAAGAATGAGTGTTAGATTTAATAAAATAATAACCTGACAAGGGGTTCTATTTTTTATTAGCTTTGCAGTGCTGTCTAAAGAGGCCAACTGTCTATCCTTTATGAAAAAGTGGCACTTTCTGTGTCAGTTAGTATTTGCTGACTCCTGGCTCCCAACCACCACGATGTGAGATGCAAGGGTGGTATCTCTGGCCTAGTCACTTTATTGCAGCACACAATTGAGAAGTGGTATGTGTATGGAAACGTCCTGTTGTAGCTAATTCTTTATAGCTAAGAGATAGTAACCATATCTACTGAGAAGGCAAAAAAGGCATTATTTGCATTGATTTCTGTAAAAGGACAGGCTGACTGACATCTTAGCCTTAATTTCTTACATCCGTATTTATAACAGTAGAGATCATATTAACTCATCTAGGATGAGACTGAGTATGAATTTAGCCATCTTCCTGGTGTGTGAGAAGTATCTTAAAAATTTTTTTATCCTTATTTTTTTACAACTTTAACATCATCAATGGATGGCAGCTGATATGATCTGTGAAGGATGAGTGAGACAGAAAGATTGGGAATGTATTTTCTACAGTTGCCCCTTCAGAAGCAATGTTATGCCCCAGGAGCCTCCTTTGCATAGCAGAGGAAGTTCAGAATGGAGATTACTCATGGATGAGTTCTGTTAATGCCAAGTATTGCTTTCCCCCACCCTATTTGTTTACACAGAAAATCGCAGCTGGCCTGGAGCACAAAAATGGTGAGATAAAGCCAAAGAGTAGGAGAAGGTGGGGTCTTATTTCTAGGTCAACAAAGGATTCAGATGATTGGGCTGACTTGGATGACTTGGATTTCAGTCCATCCCTCAGCAGGATTGACCTGAAAAACAAGAAAAGACAGAATGATGACCCTCTCTGCAGGCAAGTGTGCTGCTCACATTTGTAAACAGACTGAATCTGGGATTCATGAGATTATGGGTACATATCTGAGGATACATACTGTCTCTCGTGCTGACCCAAGCCATGCTCTCTTCATTCAGGTTTGAGAGTGTTTTGGACCTGAAGCCCTCTGAGCCTGTGGGCACAGGAAACAGTGCCCCCACCCAGATGTCATATCAGCGGCGAGACACGCCCACTCTGAGATCTGCAGCCAAGCAGCACTATTTGAAGCACTCTCGATACTTGCCTGGTAATATAAATGACTTGGCTTTACTTTGATTATTAATAAGAAACCCTGTCCTTGGAATCACATATTCACAAAGGTTCTGTTTTAGAAGGCAGATACTAGGGGGGCTTCCCTTCAGTACTGAGGGGAACATCATAGAAATATTTGCTGAAGCCCAAGCCTCACTTTTTTTTTTTTTTGAGATGGAGTCTCTTTCTGTCACCCAGGCTGGAGTGCAATGGCGCCATCTCGGCTCACTGTAGCCTCCACCTCCCAGGTTCAAGCGATTCTCCTGACTCAGCCTTCTGAGTAGCTGGGACTACAGGTGCCCGCCACCATGCCCGGCTAATTTTTGTATTTTTTAGTACAGACAGGGTTTCACCATGTTGGCCAGGCTGGACTTGAACTCCTGATCTCAAATGATCCACCCGCCTCAGCCTCCCAAAGTGCTGGAATTACAGGCATGAGCCACCGTGTCTGGGCCTAGGCCTCACATTTTTATCTTTTATAGTCACCCAAGATAAGAAATATGGTATAGGAAACTGGGTCCAGCCTCCAGGGAGGGAGGAACTGGCAGAAGCTGGGCGGCATGTCTGAGGCCCCTCTACCAGACCAGGTTTAGGGGAAATGGCCAATAGGGAAACCAGGGTAGGAGCTTAGTCACACCGTCCTGGCAGTACTATGGGGATTAAATGTCAATGCTATAGTTTGGTGGGTATCCAAACCTCTCTCCTGATTTTCTATATTCCAAACTTACAGCATTAGTGAATCATTCATTCAGTACATATGTATCAAGCATCTACTGCGTGCAAAGCACTGCAAATATTATTGTAAACAAAACAGCCAGGCAGGGCCACTGGGTCACACAACCCTGGGGAATTCCTTCACACTGTAGTCTACACAGTGGCTTTATACAGCAGCTTTGCAAACAACATCCTCACCCTCACACAGCTTATCTGCTAGTGGTGGGAGAGAGACTTTAACAAATAGACAAATAGTAATCACAGATTGTAAAAGAATGGTCAGGTAAGTCCTCTCTGAATAAGCAACTTGGCTGGGCCCCAAAGAATGAGAAGGAACCAAATGTGCAGAGAGCTGAGGGCAGAGCACACCAGGGAGAGAGGAAACAGCAAGTGCAAAGGTCTAGAGGCAGGAGAGGGCTTGTCCTGTGAGAGGAATGGCAGAGGCCAGTGTGGCCAGAGCATAGTGAGAAAGGAGGTGATGTAGTATGTAGTATGAGGCATCTTTGGGGCCTTGTAAGAAATTTGGATTTTGCTTCATGAGCGATGAGAAGTCCCTGAAGGGTTTTAACTGAAGGAGTGATGTGGTTGTATCAACACGTGTGTGCTGAGTAGGGGAGGGGCCAGCAAGCTGTAGCTGTCATCCAGGTGAGGGGGCTGGTCGCACAGGCTGAGCTGCAGTCAGAAGGGAGGAATGGGGTGAGAATGGCAGGCCCTCTTGATGCATGAAATTCCTCACCCTCTGGTTTCGAATGTGGCTTCTAAATATTGCTAGACTTCATCAGGATTGACATTTTGTTCTTAGAAGATTGGCCTGACAGGTCCCAGGTTGATCTGGAAGAAGAGAGATCCAGAAGACAGGTATAGATTATGAGGGGCCAAGCCTTGAATTACAGTGACCACAGGCAAAAAGGAGCAGGGAGTGAATCAGAGAGCTATTTTATTTCTTTTTGGTTGTAGGGGAAGAAGGAGAAAGATAAAGGGGGAATTTAAACTTTAAGTTCTGAAAAAAAGCTGCAGTGCCTGTGGGAATGGGAGTAATGGTCCAGGTCGGGTGAGAAGATGGAACCCTGGGGACAAGACAGAGGAGAGCAGAGGGCTGCAGAGTTGGAGGCCGTGGGTGGGGGATGGAGAAGAAACTGAAAAGTTAACTGAAAGGAAGTAGTCTGTGAAGGGGAAGAACAGCATGTCCAGAAGCAGTGAAGCCCAGGATGGCACCAGAGAGCCAAGACGTGGGACAGATCCATTGGATCTTAGAAGCATAAGAGGCCTCTCTTGGGCCACCAACCAGTGAGATATCTTTCCTTGGACATCTGTCAGATGACATCATCAGAGTCAGTTTTTGCTTTGATTATTGCATCATAGAGAGTTTTTGACAAATTGAGTTCTGCATTAATTTTATCTTTGTAGTTTAGTGTAAGATTCATTGTGTATTTTGCATTTTAAAATCATTTCTTCTCTATCAGGGATCAATATAAGAAATGGCATACTCTCGAATCCAGGCAAGGACTTTATTCCACCTAATCCATGGTCTAGTTCTGGCTTGTCTGGAAAATCTTCGGGGACAGTGTCAGTAATCAGCAAAGTAAATTCAGGTGAGTAATGATCATTAACCCCTAAATGGCAAAAAGCAAATTCCCTGGATGCAGGAAGGTGGGCACAAGGAGTCATGGGATGAGCTTTGGAAGCACAGGGGCCTTTGTCGTCTGAAAGCTCAGGCCTCTTTTCCAGCCCTATCCTCCTCTCCTTCTCGGCAGCAGTCCCTTGGGACTCAGCCAGCTCCCATGGGAGTCTGCCTTCAAGGGTAGCTGGGGAGGAAAGCATAGTCTTCCCTGGCTCAAGAGAAAAACAAAAATACCTTTACAGACTCTTACTAGGCCTGATGGCTGAGACCCTGGCTGCAGCAGGCACCCTCCTCCTGAGGTGGAAGTCACCCTTGGCTGTGTCTGCCTTGTTCTAGCCTGTCCCCTCCTTCTGATGACCCAGCTGCAGGCCCAGAGTATCAAGATCCCTTCTAGTTGGAAGGTGGACAGTTTGGAAGACCCTCCCCACTTTTTCTGTTAAATGGATGAATGAATTTACTGAGTCCCAAGGCTGAAAAACCCTGTTCACAGTAGAGACGTTTCCTGCGTTATTTTTCCCTAATGCAGGCAGCCCCTGCCATGTGCTGCTTCCCCTCTGCACTGCCAAGTGCACTGCCTTCATCCATTAGGTGTTTATTTATTTTAAGGAATACAGAAAAGAAAGAGATAATATAGCAACACCTGTGTAGCCATCACCCAGCTTAAGAAGTCAAACTTTGGCCAGGTGTGGTGGCTCATGCCTGTAATCCCAGCACTTTGGGAGGCTGAGGCTGAGGCAGGTGGATCACTTGAGGTCAGGAGTTTGAGACCAACCTGGCCAACATGGTAAAACCCTGTCTCTACCTAAAATATAAAAATTAGCCAGGCATGGTGGCAGCAGGCCTGTAATCCCAGCTACTCAGGAGGCTGAGGCAGGATATCACTTGAACCTGGGAGGCGGAGGTTGCAGTGAGCCAAGATTGCGCCAACCTGGGTGCACTCCAACCTGGGTGATAGAGCGAGATTCTGTCTCAAAAAAAAAAAAAAAGTTGAACTTGGCAAATACACATGAAGCCCAGTGTCTGTGCCTTTCCTGCCTCCCTGCTTCCCCTTACCTCCCCGCATGCCAGCCTGATCGAGTGTTTATTTAGGTTTGTATAAACTTCATAGTGTGGTTTTGCAGGCTTTAAAATTTATTTGAAGGTAACCTTGGATCACTGCTTCATGCATTTTAATAAATATATGTGTAGCAATTATAGAGATATATATCATTATATATTATTAACATATACAATATATATCTGTACAACACCATAACTTATTATTTATATAGACCATAATTTATGTATGCCTTCTCTTCTTGGTAAATACATAAGTTGATTGCAATTTTTGCTATTAGAAAGAGTGCTGAGATGATTATTGTACCCCTATTGTTATGCACATGTGTGAGGATTCCTCTGAGTACAAGAACTAGGAGTCAACATTTTATTTTATTTTATTTATTTATATTTATTTATTTATTTTAAGCGAAGTCTTGCTCTGTTGCCCAGGCTGGAGTGCAGTGGCACGATCTCGGCTCACTGCAATCTCTGCCTCCCTGGTTCAAGCAATTCTCCTGCCTCAGCCTCCCAAGTAGCTAGGATTACAGGCATGTGCCACCAAACCCAGCTAATTTTTTTTTTTTTTTTTTTGTATTTTTAGTAGAAACAGGGTTTCCCCATGTTGGCCAGGCTGGTCTCGAACTCCTGACCTCAGGTGATCCACCCGCCTGGGTCTCCCATCGTGCTGGGATTACAAGTGTGAGCCACCATGCCCGGCCAGAGTCAACATTTTAGGTTAAAGGGTGTGCTCATCTTCAACTTCATAGATACTGCCAAACTGCTTGCTCTCCAGCGGGATATGGGAGTTGCTCTACATCCTTGATGCCACTTGGTACTGTCAAGACTAAAATTTGTGCTAATCTGATGAGTGAGAAATGGTATCCTATTGTGGTTTAAACTTGCATGTCCTGTTTACTAATGAGGTTCATCATCTTTTCTTGTGGTTATTGACTATAAGTTTTTTCTCTTTTGTGACTTACCTGTTCAAATTCTCTTCCCATTTTTCTTCATATTTCTTCATTCACCAAAGTGCAAAATACACCCCAGCTGACCAACACAACTCCTCACACAGGCATTCTAGACTGTGTTTCCACTCTGCCTTAAACAATTGCTGAAAAGGCTCTGTGTTGTGAAAACAGCAACTCTACTACTTACTGACTTTTCCTAATGGTTAGAATTTCCATTTCTATAACGGGCAATAATAACAGTCTTCATTATTCCATGTGTACCTTTAAGCCTAAATAATAAGAATTATATTCATTCACCCATCCAATATTAATTGATTACCTGCTATATGCAAGGCATTCTGTTATCCTCCCCAGAATACAAAGATGAGTGGCATACAGTCTCTGCCCTTAAAGCACTCCCAAGTGGAAATGACATAAAAAGTTAAGGTATTTAACATTTTAAAAAATGGTTAATTTTTCTGATGTGGATAAGAATATTTAGTGTGTAATTACTTGTCACAGCTAAATAATTTAATATAACCTGTGTGTTGATCAATAAGAAAATGGTTAAATGGATTATGGTTTAGCCATACTCTAGAATTTATATGTACTGACATGGAAGGATAACTATTCTATATTATGGAGTGAAAAAAGCAAATTTTAGAACAGTCTAAATCTACTTTTACAAAAGAAATTAAAGAATAAATGTCACATTTCCCTTTTCTAAAAAAATTTCACAACCAACCCACCCTCTATTTGGTTGCCCCTCACAGGAGCAGCACTGTCTTTGGCCCCCGCAGTCTTTCTGACGGGGTAGTATGGTGGGATGCTTGGCTCCGAACTCATTTTTATCATGATTTGCTCTTTTCCCTAAAAGTAAAAACTTAGTTTGTTATTG
Source organism: Pongo abelii (assembly GCF_028885655.2). Lineage (NCBI taxonomy): Eukaryota > Metazoa > Chordata > Mammalia > Primates > Hominidae > Pongo > Pongo abelii. The sequence goes on along the minus strand of NC_071990.2, from coordinate 53,478,018 downwards.
CTCTGCAGTGCTGTCATTTAGCCTTGTTGGTGTCCCGGGTACATGTCTTTGTAGTAATGAGCTTTTTGCTTTTGCAAATCAGTTGGTTCCAGCTCTACAAGTTCTAGTGGACTGACTGGAAACTATGTCCCTTCCTTTCTGAAAAAAGAAATCGGTTCTACTGTGCAGAGGGTACACCTAGCACCTATTCCAGACCCTTCCCCTGGTGAGTTGTATTTTAAATTATTCATGAATTTACTCAACAAATGGTTACTCAACAACTGCTTTGTGCCAGGCATGTTTTAGGCCTGGGATCCACCAATAAATGAAACTTGCACTCTACAGACAATAAGTAAGCTAAATAAGTGCTATATAACATATAGTAAGTCAGATGCTTACTGACTTAGTGCTAAGGAGAAAAATACAGCAGACAGGAGGTAGGGATTGTGGGGGTTGGAGTGTGGGGTACAGGTTACAATTTTAGATAGAGTAGCTAAAGAAGAGCTCACTGCAAAGGAGTTGTTGAGTAAAGACCTGGAGGAGGTGATTGAGCAAGCATACAGTATGAGTGAGGCTTTTCCAGACAGGAGATTCTTCTGTGCTTGAGCTTTGAGGCAGAACTGGCCCGGCAAATTCAAGGAGCAGCAAGGAGGCCAGAGTGCGGGAGTGACAGGAGTGAGAGGGGGAGTAGCAAGATGAGGTCAGGGGCGATACGATGCCTGTAAGCACATTGTCATGGATTCTGAGTGACGTAGAGTCCCTGGAGGGCTTTGAGTCCATAAGTGAGGTGATCTGACAGCCATCTCCACAGGCTCCCTCAAGCTGCTGTTGTCATGAGAAGACTGAAATAGGGGCAAGGTAGGAAGCAGGGAATCCAATTAGGAGGATGTTGAAATTATCCAGGTAAGAAATGATGCTAGCTTGGGCCAGCGTGGTAGTAGTTCAGTTGGTAAAAAGTTGCCAGGTTCTGTAAATATTTGGAAGGTAGAACTAATAGGATATCCTGACAAATTATATGTAGGATATGAAAAAAAGAGGGGTCAAGAATGATGCCATTATTTTTGGCCTGACAACTTTAAACCGTTGTCTTTAACTGCAGTAGAGAAGATTATAAGTAGGAGACAAGATGCTCCTCTTGAACTCCTTATTTTCTCATGTTTTTGTCACCAAAATGCATTTATTTGTACTTTGCTTGCATTGGCCCCATATCAGTCATGCCGGCCTTTTTCTTTCATTGCAGGTTATTCCTCCCTGAAGGCCATGAGACCTCATCCTGGGCGACCATTCTTCCACACCCAGCCTAGAAGCACTCCTGGGTTGATACCACGGCCTCCAGCCGCCCAGCCAGTGCATGGCCGGACAGACTGGGCTTCCAAGTACGCATCTCGGCGATGACTATCTGCCTTGGTGATGAATCTCTTCATAGGGAGAAGCAGGACACTTTCCCTCAGCTGACTGGTGTTCTACCTGCAAGATGTGCAGAGGGCATAAAAGCAAATCAACACTTTATAGTTATTCTTCTGAACTAAGACATGTCAATATTCTTTTTTAAAGTTTTTTTTAAAAATATTGATTTGAATGCAGTAGGCTTTTTTGTATAAAATTATTTTATTCTAAAACTGGGTCCCATTATTTTCTTAAACAACAGCATTTTGTATATATGGATTATGTTTTAGCATTTTATACAGTCAACTTTGTAATGAACTTTTTGAAAATTAATTGATTTTCCTTTGGGGTTCCAGATAATATTTTCTACAGATTTTGAAAAATATAATAATATTAATGCAGTATTGCAACAGGGGTGCAATTTAAGGCTATGTGATAGAGGGTTATTTACTCAGTGGGTGCAGATATTTATGAAGTGGTTAAATTTCAAGTGTGGCTCACTAGGTACTTCAGGCCTTCTTGGACTGTTGTTAGAAAAGTGATCCTCTGCTTTTCTTAATAGGTCATTGGTTTGATTTTTGGATACCACTCTGCTGTTCTAAAAGGACTATTATATAATTCACTTTGTTTTACTTTTGTTCCCCAGATGAAAGAACGCTAAGTAAATACATTTTTAAAAATTTTTCTGACACTCTTTAATGTGGTTGCAGATCTCAGATGAAACCAAGCTTAATTATACTATGCCATTATATTCTAATTTATTCCATTTTTGAAATCAAGTTGTATGTGTACCAATAAAAGGAGAGCTTTCTGCTTCAAAAGGCTCTCAACATGAAGGTTGACACAGTCCATCAAACTTACATTCCTGCCAAGATGCATGGCCAAAAAACTAAGTATCAAAGCAGCAGAAGGTTTTTGATTATAGTAACTGAGATGGAATTTTGCGTGTAGCTCAGTTCTCCAGATCTGGCTAGGAGCAGTCAATGACTAATCTTCTGTCCTAGCCAAATTCTCAGGACAATTGGGGGAGCAGAAAGAGTTATGGCAGAGGTTCCACTCATCTATGAAGTCACAGTCACATGCCACATTTGATATCCTAACCCTGGTGTAGTTTCTTTCAAGAGTAAGAACTTTATTTGTTGGGCAGAGGCTGTTCCATTGAGAGGAATGTTTACAGCAATTTCAAAAATGACAAAGCCATTTTGGAGACAGAAAAAGACAAAAGATCCAGTCTCATCCATCTCTATATGGTACATTTGCCTCACTTATGGTTGCCTTAAAGGCAAGAGGGAAGGTCACCATCAGTGAACGCAATGCAATCTCAACAGTCTATTGATTCATATTCTCCTACGGCTCAAACTACTCTCTATTGGTTCCAGGATAATGACAAATTGAACCATATGTAAGTAATCTTTTTTTTTTTTTGAGATGGAGTCTCACTCTATCGCCCAGGCTGGAGTGCAGTGGTGTGATCTTGGCTCTCTGCAACCTCCGCCTCCCAGGTTTAAGCAATTCTCCTGCCTCAGCCTCCTGAGTAACTAGGACTACAGGCACCCGCCACCACGCCCAGCTAATTTTTGCATTTTTATTAGAGATGGGGTTTCACCGTGTTAGCCAGGACGGCCTCGATCTCCTGACCTCATGATCCACCCTACTCCACCTCCCAAAGTACTGGGATTACAGGCATGAGCCACCGCACCCAGCCAAGTGATCATTTTTATAGGTTAAAATGATAGGTGAAATGAATATAGACACTTTCATATGGTTCAACCTAATGACTTGGTAAATTATTGCCTTGGTGTATTAATAATATGTTGCATTCTGAACAAATTACCATGGCTTCCAAAGGGCCCTAACCTAAAATCAGAGAGTAATTTATGCTTTGGAGAATCTGACTCAAAAATATACTTGACCAAACACCATGATCCCTAGGGGCATGAGAAAAGCACATAATGGATGTGGATGTGATAGGTGGTCTTTTCCTGTTAACAAGCTGGCAGCAAAGCTTCAGAAAATATATATGCAAGCACAACTTGAAGCTGAATTCATTTCTGTATTATATTCTCAACTCGTTATCTAAAGCATCAGAAAATGTGTTTTCAGAGTCCTTTACTATAAGGTTAATATTTATTTTCATTTTCTGTATTATATATGAAAAGTAAATTAATGTGAAACCTTGCCCAGCTTGCTGGAAAGCAGGTTTTAAATTGTAAATATTCCTTAGAGGAGCAAATGGATTGTTTAATACCATAGTCTCGGTAATCTAGCTTATATAAGGTCATTACATTTTTTAATTGAAAAACCTAGTTACCTGATTATTACACATTATAAAATTGTTTTTCTAATACTTTACAGGGCCCAACTTCAGAAAATACTTTGCTTTCTTCTTTTTACGCTTTCCTTTGTTTACCAGCAAACAACTTCCCTGGGGAAGCCAAACACATATTCATAAAAAAAAATCAAGTAGCTGATGTGCAGTTGAGAAAACGAAAGGACTGCAAAAACAAATTCTAACTAGCAAATGCTGTGAAGTACTCTTCCTCCCCTTCTCTGAAATGGGTAAAGGACAAATTGTGTAAAAAACCTATGCACTATAGAAGGGAATAGTAACCATTTCTTTTGTCTCTCTGTTTCTGTTCTGACTGAGAATCTGTGCAGCCATTTCTTGTTACCTCTATTTTTTGTTACTATAGAATTATGAAATGTAATGTAAGACACCAACAGAAATGATATACCTGTAACTACCTATCAGGACTATACCTCATTTACAGTCAGAAAGCTTACTGGGATGTCAGGAAATGATACAGGGTTGGTTCTCATTTTGTGCCGAAATGAGACAGAAGTTCAGTGATGAAGGTGTGTTGTGGGGGTATTGATGTGCCCCAGGTAGTGCCAGCAGAGCAGGGAAAACTGCATTTTCATAAAAACTACTCTTGACATGATCGTTCATTTTACAAAAAAATTCCATTAATTACCAAGCCCTCAGCCAGCTCATGTGTGATAGGATTTATGTAGGAAGAAACTTGATTTTCAAATAATTTTTTAAATGTATCTCTTGCCTAAAGGACTATATACATCTAATAAAGTAACGCTGTGTCATCTTCTGGAGTTATCAAAAATTGTATACAATCAAGACAACACAAAATAAGAATTATTTTATTTTTAAGTGCAAATACAGGTACTGTTGGAGTTGATGGGCACCATGCTTTCTCATGAAGTAGCATTTCCCTACAATCAAGCCATTGTTTTGTGCCATTCAGGAGAGGAAAAAAAGGAATTTATGCTGTACATTTCAGTTCAGTGTATGACCAAAAGCAATATGTTTATAAGAAGATGTTTGACATACTAATTATTTTATATCATTTAAACCATACTGTAGCAACATAATATATGGAGCTAATTTTTAGAATTATTTTTACGATTTCCAACCAAATGTACTGTACTGTTATATAATTTATTGTGAGGACCTTCTCATGGAAACCATTAGGAAGACAAACTAGAGGTAAATATCACATTAATCTGTATTATCAGTTTCTCATAGACACTGTGCTAATGTGAATTTTAAATGACCTGCATCAAGTCTTCTGATCTCAGATAACTCAGTACAGATAGCAATTAGTCACCTGATTTGATTACAATGGAGTAACCGACAATATATTTATTTATAAAGCACATATTCATAATAATGAGAAGAATTCAGAAAACCACTTAAGCAAGACCCTTCTGAAATAAAAAATGTTGCTTTTTAAATAGTTTGTCCTAAGGTGTTTAAAAATGTCAACCTTATGTAAGGAAAAATTTCCTGGTCCAAATAAAGTTGAAGTTTAAGAAAAATTGATTTGAGTGTTCTGTTTTTGTTTTCATGTTCTTCCATTAGTATTTTCTAATTTTTGTCCTTTGTTAGTTCATTTGGAACTTTGATGTTTTCTAACTTCTCCTGAATGCTTAGTATCGTGTTACTGCTATGAAATTAGATGCATACACTTAGAGCAGCAGAATGAAGAGTTATCCTGCAATGTGGAGGTTTTTTTAAAATTCAGCTTTTAGAAAGTTAGGCGTCTGGGAGTGGTGGCTCATACCTGTAATCCCAGCACTTTGAGAGGTGGAGGCGTGAGGATCCCTGGAACCTAGGAGTTCAAGAACAGCCTGGGCAACATGGCAAGACCCGTCTCTACCAAAATTACAAAATTTAGCCAGGGGTGGTGGTATGCACCTGTGGTCCCAGTTACTTGGGGGGCTGAGGCAGGGGAATCGCTTGAGCCCAGGAGACAGAGGTTACAGTGAGCCCAGATCACCCCCCTGCACCCCAGCCTGGGCAACAGAGTGAGGCCCTGTCTCAAAAAAAAAAAAAAGCAAAAGCAGGTGGAAACAGTTTCTTGTTCCTGATTTCACCATTTTAACTGGCCTTATATGTCTTTTAGCTTTTCACTGCACATTCCCATATACAATATAAACCTTCAAAAGAAGTTCATAACTTCATGAACTACATAAAGAATGTCACAGGAAATTCATTTTCTAAACATTCTTTGACTCCTTGACAGGATTTTCTAGGAACATGATCTACCAATCAAACTTGCATTGGTGAATCCCTAAGTGTGCCTCTCGCCATCAGAACACAGTGACTTTACTGTGTAATCATGGGCATTTGTCTTTTTGGCATCACGTTAGGCCCATGCTGCCCCTTCAGAAACCCTGAAGAAGCCATTTCAAGCTCTCAACCATCTTTCCTGGTAAGAAAACCCACTCGTTAGAATAGGGTCTTACACCAATCGCTTATAGCTAAGGCTGAATTTAAGTCAAATGTTTCCCTCTTCTGGGAATGTACAAAGCTCTTAAACTGAGATTTGAAGCTCTTGACTTTTGTGCAAGCAATTTTACCTACTACTGAGCAGATGAGTGAAGGGTTAAGGCTAAGAAGACTTCTCAGGGCCTCTGAAATTGTATCAGGTAGGTAGGTGGGTAGGTAGGTAGGTAGAATAGATAGATAAAATGAGTAAGACTGTCTCAGGATGAGCGCAACTCTAAGGGTCTTCAAGAACAAGTAGGTTGATGATGTCGGGGGCTTCAAAGGAATAAAATGCCTTTGGGGTACCTGTCATAGAGTGCCAGAACTATTATAACAGGATTTTTCATTTCTCCCCAAGCCTGTGTAATAACAGTCATGCTGCTACCTTAGTTACACTTTCAGTTGAACAAGGCTGAGTGTTACCAGAAAAAGGTGTCCTGATCCAGATCCTAAAAGAGGGTTCTTGGATCTCACACAGGAAGGAATGTAAGGCGAGTCACAGAGTGCCATGAGAAGTAACAGTTTATTGAAAGCTACTCAGTTACAGAGTAGAGCGTCCTCAGAAAGCAAGAGGAGGAATGCCTCCTTTTTGTTTTTATTCAATAGGGGTCTTATCTATGTAAAAGGTAAGCTAAGCAATGTCTACGTGCGAGTGGGCTAACAGAATGAAAAAAAATTAGTACTTTGTTAATTTAAAGAAAGGTATCCTTGGCATTTTCATGCGTAAGTACGTGAAAGCATGACTATAATTACCTTAAAGGTGTTTAGCATTATGCAATATTGGAACATCTGGACATTCTACTGTCACAGGAATTTGTCCTTCCAGGTATTATTAAGCTATTTCCTCAGCTGTAGACATCTTAAGATGGAGCTGATTTTTTTGTTTTTAATCTTACTTTAAGTTCCAGAATACAAGTGCAGAACATGTAGTTTGTTACATAAGTGTGCCATGGTGGTTTGCTGCACCTATTAACCCATCATCTAGGTTTTAAGCCCGGTATGTATTAGATGTTTGTCCTAATGCTCCCCCTTCCCTCACCCCCCGACCCGCTGACTGGCCCTGGTGTGTGTTGTTCCCCTCCCTGTGTCTATGTGTTCTCATTGTAAGATGGAGTTGATTTTAAAATGCTGTCACCCTGGCTCTCCTACACTCCTGTTTCCCTAACTCTAGGATGATGTTGCCTCTATTTTATAAGATTGGACATCTGAAACTGCCATTTTTGAAGGTTAAAAACGGTAAGATATTAGCAATTTGGTATAATTCAACCAATTGGAACTAAGCAAATGGAGACAAGTGCTTGGCTTAAATATCTAATAAAAGCAATCACAAGAGCCAGGTGCAGAGGCACATGCCTGTAATCACAGCACTTTAAGAGGCAGAGGTGGGAGGATCACTTGAGCCTAGGAGTTTGAGACCAGCCTGGGCAGCATGGTCAGACCCCTTCTCTACAAAAACTAAAAATTAGCCAATGTAGTGTCATGCGCCTGTAGTCTCAGCTACTCAGGAGGCTGAGGTGGGAGGATCACTTGAGCCTCGAAGCTGCAGTGAGCCCTGATCACACCATTGCATTCCAGCCTGGGCAATAGAGCAAGACCCTGTCTCCAAAAGACAAACAAACAACAACAACAACAAACGATCACAAAAGACTATAAAAACCACAACCTTCCACAATGGCCATTGCAGTCTTACACAAAAAAATATTGGTATTATTGCCCTTGTTATTCATCTTTGCAGCAAAGGATACTTATTTTAAAACAATTATGCCATCGTCATTTTTGTCCTTTAAAAATCTTTGTTTTATTTTACCTCCCTGAATACACACATAATTTACTATGGCATGCATATTCCTATTGCAAAATTCAATTTCCAAATAAATATTTTTAAAGATCCTCTTTCTGTTTGTTATTCAGGTTAACATAAAAAATCTAGAGATGATTTAAAGTAAACCAAAGGATGTGTGTTAAGTTATATACAAATACTACACCGTTTTATATAAGGGACTGGCACATGATCTGATTTTGGTAGCTGAGGGGGTTCTGAAACCAATCCCCCACAGATACTGAGGGATGACTGTACTTTAAAATATCATGTTGCACACAATAAAAATATACAATTTTATTTGTCAATTAAAAAATAAGCTCATTGAGGGCAAGAACTGGATTTTATAATTTATTTTTTATGTCTCAATAAATCCAGTAGACCTCAGCACAGATGTTCAATAAACCTTCCTTAATTATAAACTAAAAGCAAGAAAAAAAAGAATGACCACTTTCAGCAAGGCTGGAAAATATGGCTTCCTACTCATGTTAAACTGAGTAATTGCTGTTAAATCAGAACTAGAAATATGATTAGATATACACTGTTAAGTCTTTTTTGAAAGCGACTTTTCTGACTCTTGGGGTGCCCAGTGGTCCTTGACTTACCTGTCTTCTTACCCTGCATACCTTCTCTGGATGAGCTCATTCTTTTGCCACCAATTCAACCCATTTCAGTTCTCTCTACTGAGTCCTCACTGGGTTGGTTTTTGTCTTTTTGTTTTTTTGTTTTGATAGGGAGTCTTACTCTCTCACCCAGCTTGTACTGCAGGGGCATGATCACGGCTCACTGCAACCTCCGCCTTCCAGGTTCAAGAGATTCTCCTGCCTCAGCCTCCTGAATAGCTGGGACTACAGGAACAGGCCACCACACCCGGCTAATTTTGTATTTTTAGTATAGAAACAGGGTTTCACCATGTTGGCCACGCTGGTCTTGAACTCCTGACCTCAGGTGATCCACTTGCCTCAGCCTCTCAAAGTGCTGGGATTACAGGCGTGAGCCACTGTGCCCAGCCCTCATTGGCTTTTTCAACTGTCTAGTGGGCATTTCCAGCTGGATGGTTCATAGCAACAAAAGACAAGTCAACCCATTTTCCCCAAACTTTGTCTTCCTTCTCTGCTCTTTATGGAACTAGAAACCAAAGCATTGCTCATTCATTCATTCAACAAGTGTTCTCTGAATAGCTACTCTATACTAACCAGGATGTACAAAAGGAAAACCAAAAGCGCAAAAATCCTTGATCTCGTGGAAGTTACATTCTAGGAATCTACAGACAAATAAATAAAAAATGTCGTGTTAGATGACAATACATGTTATAAAAAAAAGACAAGAAGTGTGTGTGTGTATGTGTGTGTATGTGTATGTGTGTGTGTTAGACAGGGCATAATTCTAGACTTTTCTTCCTCCTCCCTTCCCTTTGATCTGATTAGTAAATCCTTTACCACCTACCTCCATAGTATTTCGCCTTTTCTTACCCATATTCTTCAAACTCATGGTGCTACTTTAATTTACACAGACACAAGAGGTTGCTTTCTCTACCCCTACTACCCCAATTCATTCGCCTCACTTAGGCCAGAGAAACCTACTGAAAATAAAATCTGATCATGTTAGCGGCTGCAATTGTTCAGCACACTGGCTTGTCAAGGAAGGTACTCTCGAGCGCCCCCCGTGGGTGAAGAAAATAACAACATCTATAGCCTGAGAAATAGCAGAAGCTGCCTCTAAAAACAAGATTTATTTTCGAAGGCATAGATTATCAAACTTTGAAATCCATATGAATTTTGCAATTGTTCCATAATATAGCCCTGATAGTTCTAATATATTTTTAATGTTTTAACTAACTTGCCAGCCAAATTATTCTTTTAGCACCACCCCCAACCCCAAAGACCCCTTCCAAACAGGTGCTGACTTGAGACGATGACTATAGAGCACTTGTCTCTAAAATGTACAAAAGGAAGAGAAATCTCAAGATGTCTCACTGAGATGAAGAAAGAAAGAAGAAAATATGCATGTATGTATACATGTATATACATGTATACACAAAATTAGAAAAGTTAGGGTCTACTGTATAAATTAAATAAGGGTTTGACAGTGCTTTTGATTTTAATCTGTATGTGGTACTTTGCCTAGTTAACACCCTTATGTGGATTTCCTGAAGGACTTGACATTCCTGTCAGGAAAGCATTGCGTACTTGCTGATTAAAAAGCATCTAAGGGCCGGGAGCGGTGGCTCACGCCTGCAATCCCAGCACTTTGGGAGGAAGAGGCAGGAGGATCACCTGACGTCAGGAGTTCAAGACTATCCTGGTCAACATGGCGAAACCCCGTCTTTACTAAAAATACAAAAATTAGCCGGGCATGGTGGCGCGCGCCTGTAATCCCAGCTACTCGGGAGGCTGAGTCAGGAGAATCGCTTGAACCTGGGAGGTGGAGGTTACAGTGAGCCGAGATCCGTCTCAAAAATAAAAACAAAAATAAAAAATGAAAAAAATAAAAAATTTAAAAATTAAAAAACATTAAAAAAAGCATCTGACTTAGATGGGTAATGGGTCAAAAGAAAGGCAGACTGCCACATGCAGCGCCTCATTTGGATGTGTCTGGAGTCTTGGAAGCTTGACTACCCTACGTTCTCCTACAAATGGACCTTGAGAGCTTGTTTGGAGGTTCTAGCAGGGGAGCGCAGCTACTCGTATACCCTTGACCGAAGACCGGTCCTCCTCTATCGGGGATGGTCGTCCTCTTCGACCGAGCGCGCAGCTTCGGGAGGGACGCACATGGAGCGGTGAGGGAGGAAGGGGACACCCGCCTAGCCAGCCAGATCAGCCGAATCAACCCTGGCGATCAATGGGGTGACAGATGTCGCAGCCAGATCGCCCTCACATCCGAGAATCCTAAACGGCGCACAAGCTATATAAACCTGAAGGAAATCCTAACTTTACACTTAGGTCAAGTTGTTTATCGTACTTAGAGCTTCAGCAGGAAATTTTAACTAAAATCAAATTTAGCCCGCACAGAAAATATCATTTATTCCCAAAATGCTAAAGTTTGAGAGAAACGGACTTGATTTCTGGCTGTTTTGACACTATCCAGAATGCCTTGCAGATGGGTGGAGCATGCTAAATACTGCAGTCTCCATTGGTGAGGTCGAACCGGAGCCTCTCCCAGCTCCCGCGCGCTAGAGCCGCCTGCTGGTCTCGCCTAGCCGGGGCTGCTGACCTTGCGCTTTGTGCGGCTCCAGGCCTCCGAGTGGACTCCAGGTCTGTCTCCCTCCTGCGGTCGCCCCCTTCCCTGCCCTTTCTCTCTTCTTTTTTTTCCCTCCCCTCTACTCTCTTGAGTCTCACTCTCGCATTCTTCCCTCAGCCGCCCAATTCAGTCCTTCTCTTGTCTTTTCTCCCTCTTGTCCTTTGCCCTCCTGCTCCAGTCTGGGCAGAGGTGGGCCCCTTGGCTGGAGCTGGGGTCCTTCTTGGCTCAGTGTGCGTATTTTTTTTTAAACCCCTTCTCTGGAGTCTGAATGCATTGGTGGAAGGTGGGTTCGGATCGTCCCCCGGCCTGGCTGGGCTGCCGCTACGCCCCTGCGTGGGCTGAGCGGGGAAGACGAGCATGGGAGAGTGAGATCTCAGATGGCCAAGCCCTGGCCCCCGGCTCGTTTTACAAGGCGAGGGGCTCATCTCCCAGGAGGGGTGGTGGACACGCGGGACCCGGGGGGCAGCCACCGGATGCGTGACGGTGGACGCACATTTTGCAGACAATAGTAGTACTCGGCCTGTTCACCTTCCAGTTGCCCTGATAATAAAATATGATGATGTATGTAAAAGCATGAATACTTGAAGAGCTTCCAGTGGCTGTGCGATTTTCCTTCGCGACCCTCTTCAACGCTTGCCACCCCCTATCCCCAAGCTGAATTTGGAAAATCTGAGATTCTCGAGGTCAAAATATGTAATATTCTGAATTTGTGAAATCCCGTACTGCTAGCACATATGTTTTTACAACAAATGGTCCCAGCTTCCCAAGATCCAGGATAAGAAGTCATAAATAGAAATCATATAAAAGCCAAGGTTTTTTTCCTCCATGTTTTAAAATGGTGGTATTTTTTTTCTTGAGTGAGGGAAAATGCAGCAACAAAAATAAAGAACAGTTTCCCGTGCCAAAATCCTGAATATTCATTTCGCCCCTGAGCACAGGGTTGAAGACGCGAAATTGGGACTGTTGGTCTGCGACGAGCTGCTGCATTTGTTTTTCAGAAAGCCTGAAAAGCTATCATGGCAGCAAGGCCCAAGCTTCACTATCCCAACGGAAGAGGCCGGATGGAGTCCGTGAGATGGGTTTTAGCTGCCGCCGGAGTCGAGGTACCTTATATGCTGTTTCTTCACAGATTTGTCATACAGCTTTTGAGACCTTTGAAAGAAAAATACGTTTTGAAGCACCGTTCAGTTCTAGTTCTCGTCCACCAAAATCACGGGCACGCTTCACTGAGTCAGATTCCATCCCTGAAGGGATTTTTCTTTATAATTAGAATGTAGTTGATGGAATTCTATTTTCCTTTTGACTTTTACTTAATGATTGGCTTCTGATGTAGCACCAATGAGTATTTATTAATAAGAAGAAAGGAAATTTACCTGAAAATTGTCAGTTACTCTGAGCTCTTATTAATTATGCATTCTTAGGGTAAATTTCGTGTTTTCTTCAGTGGCTTCAAACTGGCAGCCTTGGTATCTTGCTTATATATGTGTGTGTTTGTTTTTGTTTTTGTTCTGTTCTTTTAGCTTCTTATTATGGAAATTTTCAAATACAAATAAATGTAGAGAGAACATTGCTGTGAATTCTGTGTACTCATCACCCGACTTCAGCAATCATCAGCTTTATGCTAATCTTGTTTCATCTATCACCTCCCTCCCCTTGTTTTGTGGGAGTATTTTAAAGCAAAATCCAAACATCATAACATTTCATCTGGGAGTTCCTCAACATTTTTCTCTAACAGATGAGGATTTTAAAATGTAACGATATTATCACATCCAACAAAATTAGCAATTCTTTGTCATCTAACCTTCAGTCTGATTGTCTCAAACAGGTGTTTTATTTGTTTGTTTTTATAGTTTGTTTTAGTTTGGATCTAAACATTGGTCTACGCATTACATTTAAAATGGTTATGTTTCTTTCGGTATTTTAAAAATCTGTAAGTTTCCTTTTCATTTTTTACAAATTTATATTTGGGAATATTTCAGATTTATAGAAAAGTTGTAAAATAATACAGTCCCTCATTCAGTCTCCCTTAATGATGACATCTTACATCACCATGTCATATTACGAAATTAACATTGGTGCATGACTAACTAAACTACAGACTTTATTCAGATTTCACTGTTTTTTCTACTAATGCTCTGGGTTTTTTTTTTGACGGAGTCTGGCTCTGTAGCCCAGGCTGGAGTGCAGTGGTGCGATCTCACTGCAACCTCCGCCTCCCAGGATCAAGCAATTCCACTGCCTCAGCTTACCTAGTAGCTGGGACTACAGGTGCACACCACCATGACCAGCTAATTTTTGTATTTAGTAGAGACAGGGTTTCTCCATGTTGGCCAGGCTGATCTCGAACTCCAGACCTCAAGTGATCCGCCCACCTCGGCCTCTCAAAGTACTGGGATTACAGGTGTGAACCACCACGCCCGGCACTTTGCTAATGTCCTTTTACTATCCCAGGATCCAACATTATATTTATTCATCCTGTTTCCATAGTTGCCAACAATCCATGACAATTTCCCAGTCTTTTCCTTCATTTTACCTTCTTAACAGTTTTGAAAAGCACTGGTCAGATATTTTTGTAGAATCCTCTACAAATTGGGTTTATCTTGTTTTTTTTCGTGATTAGACTGAGGTTATGGGTTTGGGGAAAGAATGCCACAGAGGTGAAGTATGTTCACGTCATCATATTAGGGGTTACCTATCAACATGAGTTGTCATTGGCAATATTAACCTGGATCACATGGTTAAGGTAGTCTCTGCCAAGTTGCTGCATTGTAAAGTTACTATGTTTTCTTGTATTCTTCTGAAGCAGATCATGAAGTCCAGCCCACATTCAAAATGATGAGAATTAAGCTCTACCTCCTGGATGAGGGAGTATCTACATTTGGAATTTTTATATAAGGAAGATTTGTCTCCACTCATTTCTTTAGTTATTCAATTCTTTGTGTCCCTATAGACCTAAGTATATTGATTTTATACTTTAGATTATAGTCTGATGACCTAAATTGCCTAAATTGTTTCAGCTTTAGCCACTGGTGCTCTTTCAGGTTTACCTTTTTTTATTTCACATTGGCCTCTTTTTTGTTCTCAGCACTTTCTGACAGTGTAAAATGTTCTGTGCTCATCTTGTATTAATATTTTCCCTGCCCTAGCCCTAGAATCAGGAATTTCTTCAATAGAAAAATAGTATTAACAGGCCGGCACGGTGGCTCACACCTGTAATCCCAGTACTTTGGGAGGCTGAGGTGGGCAAATCACGAGGTCAGGAGTTCGAGACCAGCCTGACCAACATGGTGAAACCCCGTCTCTCCCAAAAATACAAAAATTAGCTGGGTATGGTGGCACGTGCCTGTCATCCCAGCTATTCAGGAGGCTGAAGCAGAAGAATGGCTTGAACTGGGAGGCGGGGGTCGCAGTGAGCCGAGATCACGCCACTGCATTCCAGCCTGTACAACAGAATGAGACTCCATCACAAAAAAAAAAAAAAAAAAAGGTGTTAATAGCCAAGATCTGGGTGCTAGATGTCTATGTTTGTTTCTAGTGCCATTTATTTGTGGAAGAAACTGCCCTGTAGAATTTTCCCTATCCTGGGTTTGGTTTACTTACCCTCCAGGTGTTGCCTTGAGGTAACATGGTAAAGTGAGGATACCTTTATTTTAACATGCTCCTCTATTCTCTGTACTTCCCATAAATTACTAGCTGGACCCAGAGGCATGATCACTTAAGGCTCCTTTTTTCTTTCTAACTTTTTTTTCTTGCCAGACTATGTCAGAAGAGATACTGTGAACACACTTCTATTGTATCACATCAGGGGTTGTCTCGTTTTCAGTGATGCCGAGCTTCATCGGTATGTTCCTGTGATGTCAACCCCAGTCCACACATTATAGTTTCTCCCGTTTTCTTTCCAACTTGTGGTTTTAGCAGCTATTGATCATCATCATTGTTAGGGACTACAAAATGGCAATTCTTTTAATTTCCATCATTTCACCTATGTTTATGAACTATGATTCTCTTCTAAGAGAGTACTTGTCACTCATTAACTATTTAATTACTTTAAAATATGCTTCATATAGGAAAGGCAAGGTAAATGCTTGATTATAAATTTTCACATTAATGCGTTACCCTAGCAACCTCCAAAGATGCAAATGTGAGTTGTTGGGTTATGGGTTTTGTGTTTGTTTTTAGTTTTTATTTTTTGCCTATGACAACTTGCCACATGGTGTTTTACAATTTTCTAAATGAGTTGACATCATTTTCATATGCAAATTCTGATTTCTGACTTGTCTTCAGAAATTGGAAGATGTGGTGATCCTGAGCTCATTTTCACAGGGCAGCAATTGTTGGATCTGAATAAGGACTGCCCCACCTCGCCCTCTTGTCTCAGGGTGTGTCTGCTAATTGTTAAGAGGAAAGTGAAAAACATTCATGGTCCCCTGAACCTGCTCGACTTCACTTGTGTCTGTCATTTTTCTAACCCCCACAGGCTTCTGAGTTTGTAATTCTTGATGTATTTCATAGGTTTTGAATGGATGTCTTATATATGTATGCAATATAACCCTTTGTCAAATCTTCTCTCTTTCTTCGTTCTGCCCTGCTCCTCCTACTCACCTATGAGTCAACATTTTTAGTTACAGTAATAAAAACTCAACCCTAAATACATTAAACAAAAAAAGAACATGAGTCGTCTGACCCACCTACCCCAGTCCAATCACAGGAACAGGCTGATCAGGTAGAGTAATGAGCCCACTCCTCAGACCAGACTGGAGGAAGCTAGATTGGTCTCTCTCCCAGGGTGACCACATGGTTTACAAGGTGATGGGGAGGGGGCCCCTCCCCATCTCTTTGCCAGTTAAGTTTGTGCTCACATAGATCTGAGACAGTTGGGAGGGACCAGCTGGCAGCCACCAGACAAGTCCATGATTCTCAATATCCCACGACTGGGTTGAACCTAAAGTTGAAGCACACACATCTGAGTAACTAGGTCACTAAAACCTACTGAAAAACAGCCTGTTCTAATTCAGGGAGTCCTCAATGTTGGTCAGTCACTTAATTTGAGTCATCATTGACATTGCTCTACGTTGGTAGTTTCTTCCATGCTTGGAACTTTATTTGCCCAAAGACCCCTTAAAACCCAGGCAAATCCCCCTTGAGACGTGGAGGATTTACACCATTTCTACCATTAACTAGGAGCATCAGTTGAGCACCTTGTCCCTGCATATATCATATAAACTTTCTGAGCCAAATGTGGTGGCTTGAGCCTATAATCTCGGCTTCTTGGGAGGCTGAGGGTGGCAGGATCCCTTGAGCCCAGGAGGTTGAGGCTGCAGTGAACTGTGATTGAGCCACTGCACTCCAGCCTGTGTGACAGACCTCTAAGAAAAAATAAATAAATAACCCTTTCTGTTAACTAATATGATGTTTTGACTTTTGATTTTAGTATGTTGTAGTACAAATATCCAGGGACAAATTCCTCAACTGAATCTATCTGAGAGACAAATTGTCAATTGATCCGGGAGTACTGTCTGCACCACATCTGACCATCTAGGCTTCGAGCATTGTTGCCCCAAGGGTACTGTTCATGAGCATTAGATGGAGATCCTCTGGGAGCATTGAGGCGCCTTTCCTCACACCATGAGCACCCACTTTGGCAAGTAGCAGAAGCCAAGCCTATGATCCTGATTCTCCCCCACCCCTCCAAGTTGAATGTTTTTCAACTAAATTCACCAGTTGTTAACATTTTGCTACATTTGCTTTCTCCCTTCCTTTTTTTTCTGAATTGTTTCAAAGTAGTTGCAGACATCAGCATGTGTCTTCCTCCCAATGTTACAGGAAAGGGGTCCTGATCCAGACCCCAACTGAGGGTTCTTGGATCTCACAGAAGAAAGAATTTCAGGCGAGTCCACAGTGCAAAGCAAAAGCAAGTTTATTAGGAAAGTAAAGGAATAAAAGAATGGCTACTCCATAGAGCAGCCCCAAGGGCTGCTGGTTGCCCATTTTTATAGTCATTTCTTGATAATATGCTAAACAATGGGGTGAATTATTCATGCCTCCCCTTTCTAGATCATATAGGGTAACTTCCTGACATTGCCGTGGCCTGTGTAAACTGTCATGGTGCTGGTGGGAGTGTGGCAATGAGGACGACCAGAGGTCACTTTCATCACCATCTTGGTTTTGGTGGGATTTAGCTGGCTTCTTTAATGCAACCTGTTTTATCAGCAAGGTCTTTATGACCTGTATCTTGCACTGACCTCCTGTCTCATCCATTGGCTTACAATGCCTTAACTGTCTGGGAATACAGCCCCCCCAGTAGGTCTCAGCCTCATTTTACCCAGCTCCTGTTCAAGATGGAGTTGCCCTGGTTCACACGCCTCTGACACCAAGGCAAAATAAATAATTGTCCTAATAACCACAATAGCATTGTCACCACCAAGAAAATTAACACTGCCTTCACAACATCTAATATGCAATCCATATTCAAATTTTCCCTATTTTCCCCCAAATGTCTATATAATGGTTACACGTCTGTTTAGCAGTTATAACAGTTTCGTCTCCTCTGAAATCTACTTCCAATTTGGTTGTTAAGTCTCTTTAGTTGATTTTCATCAACAGGACCTGACTTTTTTTTCATGCCCTCGACTCTTGAGAAGTCCAGGCCATTATGTTCGTAAGGTCCCACATCCTGAATATACCTGATTTTCACCTTGTGTGTAGATTCAGGGTAAATATTTTTGGTGGTGTTTTAGCAGGTGTGACTGTGCCCTTCTCACTGTGTTACAACAGAAGCCTCAGGATGTCAGAGTGTTCTCCACTGGGGAGCCAAGTTTGATTGTTTGGTGAGACAGAGGGTGAGAGATCTCCCCATCTCTCCATTATAAATTGACACTTTCCCTTTATCATAATTAAGTAACTTAATTAAGTCTTCTGTAAAAAAGAGCTTTTCCTTTCCCCTACCTTTTTTTTTTAGCATCATCATTTATGGACATAGAGATTTTGTTGTTGGGTGTTATAATCCATAATTGACATCATTCTTTTTGATGCTTAAATTTTCCCAAATTTGGTAGGGAATTCCCCTCACAGGGCCCTCCATGCCTTTCTCTTTCACATTTGAGCACTTCCTTGCTTTCTGCCATAACAAAATCAACCTTCTCTTATAGGAGCCCTGGTTCCTTTTAGGGGGCAGTGATATTTAGAAACCAAGATGTGGATGCTAAGTCTGCTCTTTCTCTCTGCTTCTTAAGACTGTTTAACTTGGTATTTTTAGTCCTGAGCCTGTATGATATTTATCTCCTTTTGGAGGGTGAGGATATCTTTTTAAAAAATTGATGCATAATGTACATATTTGGGGAATACATTTGATATTTTGATACATGTATATCACGTGTAGTGATCAAATCAGGGTAATTAGGATATCCATCACCCACCTCAAACATTTATCTTTCCTTTATGGCAGAACATTCCAATTCTCTTCTAGCCATTTTGAACTGTGTAATATGTTATTGTTAACTATAGCCTACTGTGCTATTGAATACTAGGTTTTATTTCTTCTGTCTAGCTATATTTATGTACCATTGACCAACCTCTTTTCACATCGCCTTCCTCTCTACACTTCCCAGCCTCTAGTAAGCACCAATCAACTTTCTATTTCCATGAGATCCACTTTTTTAGCTCCCACATATGAATCAGAACATGCAGTCTTTGTCTTTCTGTGCCTGGCTTATTTCACTTAACGTAATGACCTCTGTTTCTGTTCATGTTGCTTAAAATGACAGGATTTTGTTTTCTTAATGGCTGAATAATATTCCACTATGTATATATACATTTCTTTTTTAAAAATTTAGTTTGATGAAGAATTTCTGGAAACAAAAGAACAGTTGTACAAGTTGCAGGATGGTGAGTATGAAAATGAAACAACTGCCTCTAATACTGATTTTCCTTTAAGAACTGCTGTTTATGTGGAAGGGCAAAAGTATTCAATGACACTGAACGTTCAGAACAGTATCCTAAAACCAAAAAAAGCAAGAGGGAATAAATAGTTGAAATTGCCAGGAAATCACTTCTTATTCAATAGTTCCATAAAAGCTGGCTGAAGGGGGTGAGCAGTTCCTTCCCCATCCAAGTGAATAGCTCTTCTCCATCCCTTTCTTCTCCCCTCTCTCCCCTCCAATCTCTTCCTCCCCCTTTCTTTCTCTCCCTTGCCCCTTCCCTCCTTCTCATCTTTCCCTGCTTCCTTCACACTATCTGAGGCATCCTGGCCTGCTTGAAGTATGCAAATAAATATCCCCATTTACATGGGGATACTTTCTGAAGTAAATACTACACAGAAGTGAAATCAACAAACTGCCCCCTCCCTTCACCTTTAATTCCTGGTCAGCCCTGCTCCCTCGCCCATCCATTATAGCAGGAGCCACCAGCAGACCCATAAAGAATGCACCCATCAACCCTGTGAGCAGCCTCCCTCCCAGCCAACAGCAAGGTCCTCAGGCCCAGCTGGAGGCTCCCTTGTGTGGTACCAGCTCTCCAGGGCTGTAAGGTCGCCTTTTGTGTGTGACGGTGGCTGGAAGCCACTAGGCATGTGCTAAGTACTCCTCTCGCCTCTCCCCTCACCTGCTCCGAATGCCTAAACCCTCAAGGGCCAAGCTGTACCCTATACTGGCATCTCTCCCCAGGGTTTGGTATGTGGAAAATGTTGGATTCAGGTTTGTTAAATAAAACAATGGGTTGTTTTTTTAACTAGTGACAGCAAACTTGGTAGTAAATGGTCTGTTCTGTGGCTACAGAGTAGCCACAGAGTATACATGAGCCAAAGAGTATACATGAGTCTCAGCTAGTTACTTAGGTTTCATGATCAGATTCTCTGAAAACAGTGCTGTCGTCCAATATGGTAGCCACTAGGCACATGTGACTGTTGAGCACATGAAATATGTCTAGTGCAACTTAGGAACTGAATTTTAAGTTTTAAAAATTGTAATTAATTTAAATTTAGATTTACATAGCTGCATGTAGCTGGTGACTGCTATATTGGCCAGTGTAGCACTGAAGAAATATCTTCACTACATTCCCCTCAATCCCTTATCACTGTGGATAGGTATTTTTCCTGGAGTGAAAATGAAAAGGGAACGTTTATAACAATGCTAGTTTTCAGGCTTTTTTTTTTTTTTCAAGATAGAGTCTTGCTCTGTTGCCCAGGCGTGCAATGGCGCGATCTCGGCTCATTGCAACCTCCATCTCCCAGGTTCAAGCAATTCTCCTGCCTCAGCCTCCCAAGTAGCTGGGATAACAGGCATCCGCTACCGTAACCGGCTAATTTTTGTATATCTAGTAGAGGCGGGGTTTCACCATGTTGGCCAGGCTGGTCTCGAACTCTTGACCTCATGATCTGCCTGCCTTGGCCTCCCAAAGTGCTGGGATTACAGGCTTGAGCCACCATGCCTGGCCCCTTCAGGCTTCTTTTGTGGCTAAGTCTGCTCTCCTGGATGAAGTTAAGGTTATCTGTCATCTGGAAGCTTTACACTATTTCCTAAGGCCATGATTCCACCACTTCTTTTCATTCCACAGAGCATTTTTTAGGGGTTGGGGGACAGAGAAGAAAAGATCACTTCTAACTCTGAGCTTCCATTCTCAGGTAACCACCTGCTGTTCCAACAAGTGCCCATGGTTGAAATTGACGGGATGAAGTTGGTACAGACCCGAAGCATTCTCCACTACATAGCAGACAAGCACAATCTCTTTGGCAAGAACCTCAAGGAGAGAACCCTGTACTGCAGCCCCTCTTGAGTGTTGTCACTTGTCAGCTTACTGATGCGTTAGCTGATTAGCAACCCTCTGTATCATACCACATTTACTTTATGTCTTACATAGTTAGTGAGATCAGGGAACAAAAACCCAAGAAGGTCACAAAGACCAGCTGGAACTTCAGTAGAGAGAGTCTGAGTAAAACAAAAGAATTGGATTCAGATATTGAATACTATATCTAGGGTGTTGTTTCAGATTTCAACATTTTTAAATGCTTTGATACTGCTTTTTCCCTTTCTTGCACATTCACTGTTGTTAAGTATTAGGAATGAGGAGCTGCTGTGACATTCAAGGCCTGGGAGAGTGAGAATTAGATTATAATTTGAAATGAAAGCCTGGTCCTTGCACCCCTTAGATGTATGACCCTGGGCAACGTGGATATAAGAATAGTACATTTCTCATAGTGTCATGTGATTTAATGAGATAATGGATAGAGAGTGTTTAGCACCATGCCTGGTACGCTCTAAGCACTCAATAAGTGGTATTCACTGTTTTTATAAAGATGAAGTTTGACCCATACGAAGAGACCAAAACATGGATGCTGGGGTAAAAGTGGAGGAGTAGGATGCTGGGAGAGAGAGCACTCATGACTGTCAAGCTGTCTGATCTGTGATAGATTTTTCTGAGTTACAACTAGAATTGACCTTATATCTTTGCTCTTAAGAGACAGGTATAGGTAAATGCTTCTAGGGACTTAAGTTGCCAGCATCTTAAAAAAAAAAAAAAAAAGCACTCTGAATTCTTAGTGTGGAAACTGATGGCTTCAAAGAGAGGAGAAACTGAGACAACTGCTTTTTTGTTTTAAGGATTGACATGTACGTGGAGGGGACGCTGGATCTGCTGGAACTGCTTATCATGCATCCTTTCTTAAAACCAGATGATCAACAAAAGGAAGTGGTTAACATGGCCCAGAAGGCTATAATTAGATACTTTCCTGTGTTTGAAAAGGTAGGTGGCAGAGATGCCTACATACACAGAGTAACCAAACCACAAGGAAGCTGCCACAAACACCCTTTTCTGTCCAAGGCATTTTAAAACTGATCCCAGTGGGACTAACCTAAGAGCTAATGGACTCCTAAGAGCTACTAGTAGCCACAGCACAAAGCTGGCGTCTTAGAGCCCCTCGGACTCTGCTAGGACCACATGATTCAGAAGTCTAGAAAAAGTATGTGCTCCCTGCCTTTGTTCCTTATTGTTCCTTGCATTCACCAAGTTCCCACCTTGTGTGGATACAGCAGAAACTTCAGAAGATACAGAAAACAAAAACTACCTCATTCATTCATTCAGCAAAAGTTGTTGAACAGCTATCTCATAGCTGACATCCTCCCTGATAATTTGATATGAGGAGAAGAACCATTTCCATTTTATTTATCTTCCCTTTGCTCTTTTTGTTTTTGGTTTTGTTTTTCTCTTCTTGTTATATCTGCTTTTCTGAGCTTCAAATTCTTTATTCCTGAACTGGGAGGAACTTTTTTAGTGTTTCAGTGCAAGCACTAAAGAAGAGGATGTGAAAATATGGGAAGGCCTATTTGGCAAGCTTCCTCTGACCATCTTTATGGAACTAGATTTAGGAAAAAGGAGAGGTATTTTCTGGGGTTTCTGTAGCTAGGTTTTATGGTATCTGTGCCACAGGCACTTTGTGAATGTAAAAGAGGATAATGCAGAAATGTGGTCTGGAAAGGGCACAGAGGACCTGGTGCTTTCGCAAAGGGTCACTGCTCATTCTTAGGTCCCAAGGGCCCAGACTGTGTCAGGGTTTCTTGCAACACGCCTATGAGGTGAGAACTGTTGTCCCTTTTACACATAATGAAATGAAGTCATGAAGCAATTCAGTGACCTGTCCAAGGTAACATGGCCAGAAAATGGAGAGCAGGGTTGGAACTCTGGCCTCTGACTACAAATTCAGGATGCATTGTACTATGCCACTCTGGCTCCAGTAGCTATATTTGACTCGGAATTGTGTTCGGAGTGCACTTGTGCACATGCAGACACCCATGGGCATCCAAGAGTTGACTGTGAAGGGGATCTCCCCTTTGCTACCACTGCTTCTTGCCTCTCCCTAATCACAATCTATTCTAATAAGCCCCATACCTATACGTTACCCTCAGAATGGGAGTCAAGATGAACTCAAGCTTTTAATTTTCTCTGTTTTGGGACATGTAAGAGGAAGTCTAATTTTATAATTGGGTTGAGTTTATGACTACACGTCTTGATGTTCTAGCAACAGAACTGGGAAATAAGAGTGGGCCCCTTGAAGATGATCTATCACTTAGATTTCTTAAATCACCCCGCCCTTCCCCAAGCCTCCTGTATGCATTTCTGTAGATACGTTTTTGGAATAGATATATCCTTTCAAAACACCAGATGCTAAATCCAGAAATAAGGAATTTTCCCTTCCCCACTTCGATGTCTCATTCAGATCCACAGCAGATATTTAAGGATGCTTTCATTTCCACACCTTTTTTGTACTTTCTGTCTCTCTCTTGCTCTCTCTCTCTCCCCCTCTCTCTCGCTCTCTCTGTCAGATATGGGGTGCGTTCTCTTAATTGATGTTATTTATGAAAGCATGAA
Organism: Pongo abelii; assembly: GCF_028885655.2. Lineage (NCBI taxonomy): Eukaryota > Metazoa > Chordata > Mammalia > Primates > Hominidae > Pongo > Pongo abelii. The sequence continues at coordinate 53,454,451 of NC_071990.2, read as the reverse complement.
ATGACAAAGTCATAGTTTCACCTCTTCTCAGATACTGCACTGATTCAGTAACCTCATCAGTCTCTCCGTGTGGAATATTATAACTGATGCACACCATTTCCTTACAGATTTTAAGGGGTCATGGACAAAGCTTTCTTGTTGGTAATCAGCTGAGCCTTGCAGATGTGATTTTACTCCAAACCATTTTAGCTCTAGAAGAGAAAATTCCTAATATCCTGTCTGCATTTCCTTTCCTCCAGGTAAATAAAACTATGTATTAGAAGATTGGCCTAGAACTCTTGGGCCTCCCTTCAGTGCCTATTGTTTGGTTGGCTTTGGGGAGTGTGTGTGTGTGTGTGTGTGTGTATGTGTAATATTTTTAAGATTCTAGTTTGGCAAATGAAATGAAAGTAAGGACCCAAAGTTATTTTTCTGCTCCTTAAATCCTTCAAGTTGAAAGATCATTGAAGTGTAAAAGATTTTTTTTTTTAAGATGGGATCTTACTATGTTGCCCAGAATGGTCTTGAACTCCTGGGCTCAAGAGATCCTCCCACGTCAGTCTCCTGAGTAGCAGGGACTGTAGGCATGTGCCAGCACACCCAGCTCAGAAATTTTCATCTTAATTTTGTTCCGTAACTGCACTCCCGGAAAAAACTCCATGCACAGGGAGTTTGCCTCTGGGGACTTTCCATAGAAATAACCATAGAGATGAGGTGCTCTCACACTCACATGTATCTACTGATGGGATAGTGGGCGAGATAAACATCAAAACAGTCTCATTCATCAGGCTATGACCCCCTTTCTTAGAAATAGTATGGTCTCAAGTTAGGAAATTCTAAGCCTGAGCTCTGAGAGCAAATGAGAGATGTTAGCACCCTAAACATCACACCATAGGATTCCTACCATTCTCCTTCTGAGAATTCCAAGGAAAGACTTGTGTGGTTCAAATTATCCCTCAGGGTTATTCTGGCAGGATTGATCATAGAACTTTAAAGGAGAGAAGGGCCTTTAAAAAAAAAACTCATTTAATGACTTCAATATTCACTTGAGGAAGTAGAGACCCAGGATAAAGAAATCAGCAGCCAAGCTGGCTTAGCCAGTGGATGCTTGAGTTTTATCTAGAACCTTAGCCTTTTATCTCCAAGTCTAATGTGCAGACTGTAACTCCTGGGCCAAACCTGGCCTGCCACCTGTTTTTATACAGCTTGTGAGTTAAGAATAGTTTTTACATTTTTAAATGGTTGAAAAAAAATGTGGAATAATATTTCATGACACATAAAAATTATATGAAATTCAAATTCTAGTATTCATAAATTTCATTGGTACAAAGCCATGCCCACTCATTTATACAATGTCAAGGTTGCTTTTGTGTTTCTACAGCAGAGTTAAGTAGATCTGATGGAGACCATATGGCCTGCAGAACTTAAAATATTTGCTGACTGGTCCTTTATAGAAAAAGCTTGCCAATCCCTGGAACAGCCTGGATACAGACCAAATTGCTATATGTTTGACCAAGTTATCAAAAGCCAAGAGAGATACACTAACTCCCCAAAGAGTAACACACATACTTGAAAACAATTTTTTGCCAAGTCTATTAAATATTTTGATATACTAATGAGAGCAATTACCACCAGTTCAATAAGTACACCCAGAAAATGAGAATAAAGATCTTCAACAAGGCAATAAACCCCCATATCATTTATGTTATAGTTTATATATTTTTTTCAATTTTTTTTCATTTACTTTTGCAGACACAGAGATTGACTTTCCTTAATTTGATTTTATTCATTCAGAACTTAGGATACTTTTCACCTGAAGTATTCTTTTGCACTGTTAAAAAAGTTACTTGTTTAGCAGAGAAGGGAAATCAGAGGAAGGGATCTGCAACTTGTTGAGTGCCAGCTTCATTCCAGTCAGTCTGCTAGGCACTTACATGCATTTGCTCATCTGTCCCGTCAACCCCACCCCAATAACCCTAGGAGATGGGCTTCACTATCTCCATTTTACAGATGAAAATTACCAGCTTGGAAACATTACATTCTGCATAAAGTTGCAAGACTGTGGATGACTGAGTTGGGAGCCACAGAGGAGTCTGGGATCTAAGTCTGCACTCTTTCCACTAGACTATGTGGTTTCTGAAAAACACATTTAGAAGTACTAGAAGTACCTATGGCTCCAAATAGGTGGGATGCTGAACCCAGAAGTAGGTAGAATGCTAAGCTTCTTAAAGGTGAAATCTAGGCCGGGCGCAGTGGCTCACACCTGTAATCCCAGCACTTTGGGAGGCCGAGGCGGGTGGATCACTTGAGGTCAGGAGTTCAAGACCAGCCTGGCCAACATGGTGAAACCCCGTCTCTAGTAAAAATAAAACAATTAGCTGAGCGTGGTGGCATGCGCCTGTAATCCCAGCTACTGGGAGGTTGAGGCAGGAGAATCGCTTGAACTGGGGAGGCGGAGGTTGCAGTGAGCCGAGATCATGCCACTGCACTCCAGCCTGGGTGACAGAGCAAAACTGTGTCTCAAAAAAAAAAAAAAAAAAAGTGAAATCTTTCCAGGCATGCATATATATATACATGCTTGTGTACACATACACACACACCTTACAGGCAGTAAAGTACTTTTCATTGAATGGATACAAAAGATTTAAAAAGTCTAGGGTAAATAATAGAGATCAAGGTTTTTTGGTAAACTGTAGCACCAGGACCTATTGGTATTTTACACTGATGATACTATAATAACAACCCTTTTTTAAGCCCCAAGCATTATCTGTGTAAATACAGTTTTAATCTGTGATCAGATTGAGCATCAATATTTTAAAACTTCAGAATCGGACACCAGATCTGTGTTGAATTTAAAGGGTTATTCCTGTGTTGATTAATGGATTTAAAAAGTCACAAAAGTTTTACTATACTTGATAACTATGAACCCCAGATAAATCTTGAAACAATACATCATTTGGAACAAGATTCTAAATTTTGGTATAATATTTAAAATCATACAAGTAGAGCTTAAGTACGTAATGAAAAGAGAAAATTGTCATATTTATGTATAATTAATTGGTATCATTATTAGGGTTTTTGTTACTATTAGTGACGTGTGTATGTATGTTTGTGTGTGTGCTTAATTAAGGCTGTGCCTTGCACATAATAGGCAATTAACAAATAGTAGCTATTTAAAATGATCTCTTCACTTTTAAATAAATGGCTTTATTTAAATAGCTTTAAAAGGTTTTATTAGAATAATTATATATGATGAGCATATGCTTATTCATATAGTTCAGATTTTTCACTAGATCAAATGGGCTTTTCTTCTCAGTTACTGAGAATTGGTAAGATTTGATTCTGTGAATGAAAAATACAGTTTTTTTCTTCCATTCCAGTTTATATAAATATCTGGTATCTGAGCCAGAGGCTATGAAGAAATGCAACTGGCTATTTCCTGCACATAGCCAGAAAGAGGATTCATTTACTGATAGGAGTAAAAACTCTGAAGAAGCTGAATCTTAAGATATAAATTGTACCATCTGGTGACTTTTTAAAGCACCTTTACTTAAGTGGCTCATGCATTTTCTCCCAGCAGATCAGTGCACTTCAGGTGGCTAGTCCGAGTGGTGTTTACAGCTAATTGATCACAACCAGTTACAGATTTCTTTGTTCCTTCCCCACTCCCACTGCTTCAAATTGACTACCATTAAAAAACAATACAAAACAATACACTGGAGGTGTTTTCAGTGAGTTTTCCCCTTCCTTTTTTTTCACCTTAAGTGTCATAATTCTATTTTGAGTATGTTTTTACTTTTGCCATCTCTGTAAAGAGTTCTTATCTTTTTGTGAACCTGGAGATTTGTGTAAACCCTTATCTTGATACCGGTGATTGATGACAGAGATTGTAAATAATCATAGAGATCAGGTCTTAACCTAGCCTTGTTCAACCCACGGCCCGCGGGCTGCATGTGGCTCAAGACAACTTTGAATGTGGCCCAACATAAATTCATAAACTTTCTTATAACATTATGAGATATTTTGAGTTTTTTTTTCAGCTCATTAGCTACCTTTAGTGTTAGTGTATTTTATGTGTGGCCCAGTGAAGCCAAAAGATTGGACACCCCTGCTAAACAAATGCTAGATTTCAGTTCTGCTTGGAACCCTTCAACAAGTATTTATTGAACAAATTTTGATGGGCCATTTTGCATAACCATATCTTCGTAGTATCTAATACCTTTTTTGTTAGCCTTAAACTTTTGGATTTTCCTTTTTCAGGAGTACACAGTGAAACTAAGTAATATCCCTACAATTAAGAGATTCCTTGAACCTGGCAGCAAGAAGAAGCCTCCCCCTGATGAAATTTACGTGAGAACTGTCTACAACATCTTTAGGCCGTAAAACAACGCATCCATGTGTGAGTGAGAGCGTGTTCCTAGAGATGGTTCTGTCTACGGTCATGTCTTAATGGATCCCAGCTCTGTCATGGTGCTATGTATTAAGTTGGGTCCTAAGTTGGGTCTTTTGTGTCAAAGAGATCATCTCTTCTAGAAATATCAACCTTTTTTGTCCAGTAAATAATTGTTAGGGGATCTTTTTTGGAAAACTTTTTTGGAGAGGCTGGTATCGGGCTACTCATGTACTGTAGCCAGTTCATCCTCCTAATAAGAATGGGCAGCATCTCTTGTTCTCTCCTGAGCGTCTTTCTGCTCTCCTTATCTTGTTCTCTTATCTTTATCCCCTCCAGTCTCTGCCTAATTTTTAGTGTTTAACAACAACCGAATGTCCAGTAAACGACTCTCCTCTGAGCTGTAATAAATAAAATGGTATTAATGAATGCAATCAGTATTAGTCAAAATAAAGAATTTATGAGTCATTGCTCATTGTCTTGTTGCTAGAATTTTTTAATTTTTTTTTAAATATAGAATACATTTGCACAGTTCAAAAATCAAAAAAGTATAAAAGGGTCTACAGTCTTGGAAGTCTTTTCAACCCTGCTTCCCCGCAACTGAATCCTGCTTCTCACAGGCAAACGCAGTTACTATTTGTGTACCCTTCCAGTTACATCTGACACATGTATAAGAAAATGCAAATATATGTTATTTTTATCTTCTTACTACCCAAATGGTTATTCGTAGGCTTCTAATTTTTTGCATTTCAGAGCTAAAAGTATGGTCTGTTAATATAATGCTGCTGTTAAACTGGTGTTGATTCATGTCTCAAATACTCATCAAGCATCAGCTGGGCACAGGGGCTCATGCCTGTAATCCCAGCACTTTAGGAGGCCAAGGTGGGTAGATCACCTGAGGTCAGGAGTTTGAGACCAGCCTGGCCAAAATGGTGAAACCTCGTCTCTACTAAAACTGCAAAAAGTAGCCAGGCATGGTGGCACACCCCTGTAATCCCAGTTACTTGGGAGCCTGAGGTAGGAGAATTGCTTGAACCTGGGAGGCGGAGGCTGCAGTGAGCTGAGATCACGCCACTGCACTCCAGCCTGGGCAACAGAGTGGGACCTTATCTCAAAAAGAGAAAAAAAAAATACTAATCAAGCACCTATTACATGCCAGGCAGACTGCCAGGAGGCAGAATCATAGAGCAAAGCCCCTGCTTTAGAAGAATTCAGCATAGGGTAGGGGGAGACACACATGTAAACAGCAGAAGTAATTTTAAAAAGGAAAGAATTGCCGCTTTTGGAGTATCTACTACTCAGAAGTTTTAAAACCAAGGAAAGGCAAGTTTTTTATGAGAGTCTCACTCATTTATCTCTCGCTACAGAAGGGATTTTTTGCTCAGTGGAAACGAAGAAAAGACAAGTGGGAGGTGATCATTGTCTGATGCAATCAATACTGTTTTCATTAGAAGAAAATCAAGCGCAAACATCAAGGCAGTGATTTGCCTTCATATTTTCACAATGTGAGCACTCTGTTATCACCCTGATATTTAAAATTCCTGCAAGAGCAAAAGCCTGGTGGCAGGTGGAGCCCCGAGGCAGGCCTGAGGAACAGTGCTGACCTAGGCTGCTGTTCTGAGAAAGAGGCCCAGCCCTGGCCAGGTGCCTGAGTGCAGTAGCCAACAACAAAAAAAGAAAATGGGAAGTGTGTGGTAAAGACTTTCACCCTGCCCCAACAGAGGTCTGGCCTTTGCTTCTGGAAGGCAGTCTCTAAGTCCTTTGAATGCTAGACCTGACAGGAGTGTCTTTGTTTGCCTGGGGCTCTTGGGCCACCCAGCTAGTAACAATGTGATTTAGGGTGAGAGCTTTGAGCCACACCAGCAATGTGATACTGGGTGAGAGCTCTGGGTCACGTGGTATCAGCTCAACTCTGGAGGGAGTGAAAACAGATCACCTGTTGGGCAGTCAGCCAGGCCTACCTGATGGACCCCCCAGTAAAAAACCTAGGCTCCAAGGCTTGGGTAAATTTCCCCAGTTGACAGTACACCATGGGTATTGACACAGTGTTGCCAAAAGGAGTGAACGCTGCCATGGCTCCACAGGAGGACATCTGGAAGGCCCGTGTTTGGATCCCTCCTGGACTCTGCCCCATGCACCTCTTTCCTTGGCTGGTTTTCATCTGTATCCTTTCCCTGTAATAAACCATAGCCGTGGGTATCACAGCTTTCAGTGAGTTCTGTAAGTCCTTCGAATGAATCATCCAACCTAAGGGTGGTTCCGCTCAAACTTCCCTCTAAACTCTTCAGGGAAGATAAACATTTTACACACTAATTTATATATGGGAACAGACAGTTGACTTGACAATCCTCAGGGGTCTGTATTACAGGTGGAGCAACCCAAATCTGAAATCTGAAATGCTCAGAAATTCAAAATGCTTTAAAATCTGAAACTGAGTGCTGACATGGCGCTCAAAGGAAATCTTCATTGGAGCATTTTGGATTTGGGATTTTTTGGTTTGGGATACTCAGCCAGTAAGTATAATGCAAATATTCCGAAGTCCAAAAATGTTCTGAAGTCAAAAACACTTCTGGTCCCAAGCATTTCGGATAAGGGATACTCAACCTGTACTGAGTTTTGTGGGATGGCAGCAAATTTGGGCTAGTTAATATTACTGTGTTGCTATTTTTACTACTCAGTGCCACTGCCTGATAATTTTAATCAAGGGCTGGCTATATAGACCTTAAGCCATTTTGCAAGTACTTGCTGTTTGGGTTTTAATTCTCTTAGACACAAGGGGGCCTCTGAATCTGGTTCTTTGAGGAAAAAACCAGGGAGGAAGTTTGGCTTCTGCATTGAATTAAAGGATTAGAGAAATAAAAACAAGAGACCAGGCTGTCTCCAACAAAAAGAGGTTTCCATGTTTCTCGTGTTCATGGTTGCATGACCTTAAATTGTGCAATTCGCTGTCCATATTGGAAACCAGCACCCTCCCAGTTTCATCATTTCCTTTTTTGGTGCAGGCTCCCACCCTTTAGTCTCAAACCTCCAACCACCGCCATCACCATTACCCCCCACAATTTTCATGAGTTACCAGACTTTGATAATAGAGTCGGAAGTCAGGGACAGGATTGTTTATCCTCAAAAAATATCAACATGCTGAGCATTCAAGGCTAAACCCAAAGTCAGCATGAATGAGACAGGGTGCAAGAAAGAGCAGAAGGAAGACAACAGGTTCACTGAGTAAAAGCCACGACAGGTGAACCAACGGGGTTAAAGTGCACAGCCATGCCTAAGTGGGGCAGTTGCAGAGGCTTCAGTGTCAGGAACAAAAGAGGAAAAATGGACAGTATGGGACCTTGGTGTCTAGGACAGAAGTGCCAAGGGACCCAGAATAAAGCCACACTTTCAGAGAGGTTTTGGCAGATAGAGTGCCTGAAGAAACACTTGACTGTGACTCTCCTCCTGTCCTCACCCGGCCGAGGCAGTTCTGCAGGGGCCAACCTCCCTAAGGGATGGAACAGAGCAGAAAGTGAATCCCACGCGACAGGGGCTACAACAGACAATAACCAGTAGGGGCTTTTGTATTTGCTGATGTTCCCTCATGGCTGAATGTGCGTTTTATTCCTTTAACCCAAATAACAAGCCTCAGAACATTGCATGGCAGGCTCTGTCTTATTCCTTTAGTGCTAATATCCCCACGTGAGGGAATCCTTTTCTGACCATAAGATCTACAGAGCTTCCCACACCCCCACCCCCACCCCCATATACCCATATACCTCTCTCTCTCTTTTTTTGAGATAGAGTCTCACTCTGTCACCCAAACTGGAGTGCGATGGTGCGATCTTGGCTCACTACAACCTCCGCCTCCCAGGTTCAAGCCATTCTTGTGCCTCAGTCTCCCGAGTAACTGGAATTACAGGCATGCACCACCACGCCTAGCCAATTTTGTACTTTAAGTAGGCACGGGGTTTCACCATGTTGGCCAGGCTGGTCTTGAACTCCTGACCTCAAGTGATCTGCCTGCCTCAGTCTCGCAAAGGGCTGAGATTACAGGAGTGAGCCACTGCACCCAGCCCCCACATACCTCTTTCTTATCCTCTTGTTTTATTTTCTTCATAGCACTCAGCACCCTCTGGCATGCTTATTTGTTTAATCAATCTGTGTCTCTATATATGAAGTGGTTTGCTTGTATATGCACAGTTAAGTCTTGTTTTTTTAATCTACTCATGATAGTCTTTGTCTTTTAATTGGTGCATTTAAGACCATTCACACTTGAAGTAATTATTGATGTAGTTGGATGTAAACCTACCATGTTTGTAGCTGTTTCCTATTGTTGCTCCTTTATTTCTTTTTTTTCTTCCATTTGTATGGTGTATTCGTCTAGAGGGACAGAACTGATAGGATATATATATATATAAAGGGTAGTTAATATTAAGTATTAACTCACATGATCTCAAGGTCCCACAATAGGCCATCTGCAAGCTGAGGAGCAAGAAGAGCCAGTCCGAGCACTAAAACTGAAGAACTTGGAGTCTGATGTCTGAGGGCAGGAAGCATCTAGCGTGGCAGAAAGATGTAGGCTGGGAGGCTAGGCTAGTCTGGTCTTTTCACATTTTTCTGCCGGTTTTATAATCTGGGTGGGCAGCTGATTAGATGTGCCCACCTAGATTAAGGGTGGGTCTGGCTTTCCCAGCCCACTGACTCAAATGTTAATCTTCTTTGGTAACACCCTCACAGACACACCCAGCATTAATACTTTGCATCCTTCAATCCAATTAAGTTGACACTCAGTATTAACCATCACATATGGTTATATTATTTATATGATTCCATTTTCTCTCCTCTCTTGGCAAATCAATTATACTTTTTTAAAACATGCTTTTAGTGGTTGCCCTAGAATTTGCAGTATATATTAACAACTAATCTTGACCACTTTCAAGTAACACTATATTACTTCTCAAATAGTGCAGCTACCTCATAACACAGTGCTCCTAATTGCCCCTTCCCATACTTTGTAACTTTGCTTTCATACATTAACTCATACACAAGTTATAATCATCCAATACATTGTTGCTATTATTTTGAACAAACCACATTAAAAAATATATATATGTACTGTTTGTCCTCCTCTAGAATGTAAGCACCATAGGTGGGGAAATGCTGTCATACCTACCTTTATAGAGCCAAATCCTAAAACAATGTCTGGCAGAAAAGGGTATTCAGCAAACAATTGTTGAATGAGCCAGTGGAATGTTACTTTCTTCTTAGTTAGCTCAATGTGCTATAAAATATTTTTTAAAAAATGAATGTAAAGTGAAACCCCAGAGGTGTGGCCCAAACTGGAATGACTGTTGGTTGATATTTTGAGTGGGCAGAGCTTTCAATAGGAAAGGAGAGGGTTATAAACCCTCACGTAATCTCCCCTCAGCACCCTGGAGATAAGAGCCTAGGAGAGATAAGGTGAGTGGTGAAGTTCTTATATACTCTTTTTGGGGCCTGGTTGGATAGTTATAATATTTTGCTGCCCAATTTTCAACTTATACTCAGCAACTGTTTTAACTTTGTGTTTAATTTAATGCTTAGTATTTCCAAGCCTGCATCTATCAAATAAAATAAACAGATATTGTTTTCTGCGGAGTAGATAATGTAAATGAAAAACAGCAAATGTACGTGTAGACAAGGTCTTTTGAAGGTTTTTATTGTCTATGCATAATATACATACTATCAGACATATTAAAATATCCCCACACCTGCATCACACATTACATGTAATTTTAAAAATAAGTATTTAAGAGTTAAGTGGTGTTCCAGTTGATTGGTTGACATAATATGCTTAGTAGAATTTAAAAATACTTATTATTTGGACCATTACATTTTTTCCATCTCAAGCAAATGTCAGATAATTTTGTACCCAGTTGAAAAGGACATACGCCCCAGCCACATTGTGCCATGGTGTCTAATGGGTAAACTAAGTCTTCCTGCACCTACAGATCTACTCCATGTATGCTTGGAAGATTTAATTCAAATGATCTGACCCTGGGGTCTTCCTTCAGGGTTCTACAGCCCCAGGGAACTGTGCCAAGATGAGAACTCAAAAGTTCTCACACAAATTTTTCTAGGACTCGCCCCAGTCTTTCGACAGCAATGAGCCATGTCATGGCTTACTTTATTTATTCTCCAAGAAGTCTCAAAAACCTGGGTAGATAAAAGTCTCTTTCTTGACTCAGATATATTTTTAATGTAAATACGTTTGTAAGCCTTGGAGGTATAAATCAATCTCTTGTGAGTTTTGGAAACATCAATCAATCCATTAGGCCCTAGTTGAAAGGAAATTTAGTTTCCGAAAATGAAATATAGGGCTCTCTGGGGAAGATGCTTTTTATACAAGCTTGCAATAGACCTCCCTCCTTAATCATTTTACAATGTAAGTGACCATCACCTCCTCCACAGTAATATTGTTTGGTTGGTTGTGTACTAAAAGTGCCATGTAAATACTTGAGATCTTTTTTGGAAGGGCTGGTTCCATGTAGGAGACCATGTTTGCTGGTAACATGTCAAACTCAACTAATTCAGTCTTTTGCTAACATGTCATATGTTAGAAAAGTAGAGAGAAATAATTTATAACCAGTCACTGTAAATTTAAAGTTATACTGAAGTTACAATAAAGCTATACTTTAAAGCTCTACTGGAACCCTTGGTTGTATTATTATCATTGTTATCTTCCAACTTTAAAATATTCTTTCTCTGTTGTATTATACACTTAAAGCAAAAGTGATGCTACATCCTTCTAAACCAGCAAATTGAAATTCAGGGCTGGCCAGGAGAGTTTTGAGTTCCAGTGACACATTCTTATCTGCTGGTTGTAATAAAGATAGGCCATTCTGATCCATTAGTGAAGCTAAGGTAAATGTTAAGGATATTTCTATTGATAATATATTTAGAATTGACATCTTATATCCTGGCCCAAAACATCACTAAAACTGGCGGTCTCCTAAATTAGCTCCTTATAATTTTTATTATCCAGAAAACTCACTGAAAACCTGCTTTTGCCTAACTATTCAAGTAATTAAGAAAAACGTGCTTGTTTTGCCTCAATGATCCAGAATGACTGTTAACATTGTCCATAGAATGTCACTGCAAAAAGATTGGCTCCCTTTCCAAGGTGTATTCAGCAGATAAGACCATAGGGCAAAGTATGAATGCATGGAAAGAGAAACGAGATTATAAAGACCCTTGAAGTCTAGGTGTGATGGCTCACACCTGTAATCCCAGCACTTTGGGAGGCCAAGGCGAGAGGATGGCTTGAGCCCAGGAGTTCAAGACCAGTCTGAGCAACATAGGGAGACCCTATCTTTACAAAAAATAGAAAAATTAACCTGGTGTGGTGACACGCACCTGTGGTCCCAGCTACTTGGGAGGCTGAGATGGGAAGATCCCTTGAACCCAAGAGGTCAAGGGCCCAGTAAGCCATGATCACACCATTGCATTGCAGCCTGGGCAACAGAGCAAAACCCTGTCTCAAAAATAAAAAAAAAAAAAGGCTGGGGGAGGTGGTGGTTGAAACTGGAAGAAACTAAGGAGACAATCTGATTCTAAACCAATTCCTCATTTTATAGTTGAGGAAACTGACATCTCTTTGTGACCCTGCCTCAGGGCTGGAACACACACATCTTGGGTGTTGTTAAATTTGGGAATCAAAGGGGGGCCTTGCCAACTTGGACATCATGTCCCTGGCTGGGCCCAGTGCTGGGCGGGGGCAACTCCGAGGGAAGCTGCTCCCGCCTCAGCTTGGCTACTGTTGGGGAGCGGGCCCAGGAGCAAGTCCCCTGTGGTGTGTCGGTGGTGGAGTGTAACACACCCATGATCAAGTGGTTGTATGAATTAAGGAAGTCACAGGAGACCCCAGCAGCTGAAGGCTGGACTTCCACTGGACTCGGAATTTGCCACAGGACAGATCTTAAAGAAGCAATTGGCCCCTTGTCCTCTCTCGCATCCATTCCCTGGATCTGGGCATGTCAGAGGCTGCTCCCTGGTGTAAACTTGGTGTGGAGACAAAGCCTTGGAGGCTGAACCAGCCTCCTTGGGCAAGGACTGACCCTGGAGGGAGCTGTTCTTGACTTTGGACATCCTCACCCCCCCATCCCCACATACAATGTTTTTGACATGAGTGTACCTCTGCTTAGTTCCTCTTGTGGGGCTGCATTTGGGGTGCTTTGCCCCCGCCCACTGAGAGTGAAGGCCCAAGGGATCTCCCCAAGGCTGTCTCCCTGGTGGCTTTGTTTCTTCCTTCCTTGGCCTCTGATCTTTGCTGACTTCCTCCTCCTTACTTAGCAGGCTCTGGCTCCCTGGGAACTCACTTTGGGTTGGGGCAGGGAGGAGGGGGCCTATCTATTGCTTTTTCCAATCCTTCCTAGTCCAGCTGGCCTAGGTGGGTAGACTACAGGAGGGAATGGTTAGTAGGCTGCACTGCTCTGACTTCCCTCCCCTTGGTTAATAAACACAAACCTTTGTTTCTCAAGGTGGGGAGAAAAAGAAGTGGGGCCTTGAATTCTAGGAGTTCTTATCTTAAAAGAGGGTTAATGCAGATGATCTAACGTTGAGGAATTTACTTATAATTCTCTAGTCTTTCCTCTCCTTTCTCTATCCATAGCCACATACAACTCCAGCACTTTATTTATTCAGCCCCCTTTTTAAACATCATGTCCTGCAATGTATGCCTGCCCAGCAGTCCCTGGGGAGAACAACTCAGGGCAGCACACTAAGCCCCAGAGGCAGGTTAATGGTTTTCACTCTAGCCCAGCTTCTTAAATTTAATTTTCTTATACGTATGAATCTCCAGCAGATAGTGTTAAAAACGCAGGCTCTAACTCAGTAGGCCTGGCTCAGGGACGGAGATCCTGTATTTCTAAAAGGCTCTCAAGCACCACTGCTGCCGGTCCAAAATCACACTTCCAGAGAATGCCCTGCACTTCTATCAGAAGCAAGTTTGACTGCTTTTCTTACTTGTGAATGTTGCTGCAATCTGGAGATGTATGTGTGTGTATGTGGCATTTTTTGAGTCCTTGCTATGTTCAACAGTTTGCACACATTATCTCATTTCAACCTCATAACCAAATGAATTACGCACTATTAGCCTCATTGTGCAGCTAAGGAAACTGAAGCTCAGAGAGATTAAGAAACCTGTTCACGTGAGAGAGAGAGAGCTGAGATTTGAACCTGGGTCTTTTTTCCAGTACCCAGAGCCTAATTCAGATTAATGTGTTTGGGTAAATGTGCTCGTCCACATTTTCTAAAATATCTTGGGCTTTTTTTTTTTTTTTTTTTTTTTGAGATGAAGTTTCGCTCTTGTTGCCCAGGCTGGCGTGCAATGGCGCGATCTTGGCTCACCACAACCTCCGCCTCCCGGGTTCAAGCGGTTCTCCTCCTTCAGCCTCCCGAGTAGCTGGGGTTACAACCATGTGCCACCACGCCCAGCTAATTTTGTATTTTTAGTAGTAGACGGGGTTTCTCCATTGTTGTTCAGGCTGGTCTCAAACTCCCGACTTCAGGTGATCCACCCTCCTTAGCCTCCTAAAGTGCTGGGATTACAGGAGTGAGCCACTGCGCCCGGCCGCGGGCCTATTTTTTTTTTTTTTTTTTGTTAAATCAAAGACTATTCTCCAACTAGCCAAAGGTCATCATGCTGTCTTCACTCCTTTCTGCTCAGCCCACCTTAGATATGTACTCAGGGCTGTGGGTAGGGGAATGCATCCCCACAGCTGGCTCATCTCAGGTGAAGCTGCACACAGGTGAAGTTTTCAAGCCCTGAGAGATAGGACTTAATTTCCAATGTTATAAGACCCATGTCAGGACACACCTGTTGGCTGATATCAGCATCAGAAAAACCAGAGGTGAGGAGATGGGCTTGAGTGTCTACTCATCTTAACTTCTAAGATTCTGGACCTTCCAGCAGCGGAGTTCTCAGAGTGTTTGCATTTTGGATGAAATCCAGAAAGCACTGCTCCTTCGTTCCCTGCTTCTTCATTTCCCACAGATGGGGGTATATATTTCCGTTGCACATGTTCTTTTAAGCTTTGACAGTATACTTATAAACAATCAGAATAACTAGGTTTACTTTTTGAAGCATAAACAAACTTGCTCTTCTATATTACTAAGCTGTGATTTAGCCTAATCTTTGTTGAAATTCATTAGAGGTCAAGGAAAAAGGATTAAAGGACCTAGTTTAGGCCCTGAACTTATAATGCCATGAGGAAGAGAAGGATGAGAGGTCAGACAAACAAATTTATATCTATTTGTACTTATTCAGAAAGGCTCTGTTCAATTCTTAATACCATATTGTACTTTTATTAAACATTTATTTAATTCTGACTTACTGTATAGTAGTCTGGATGTTTTTGATGGCAGGAACTACACCTTATTTATCTTTCAGTGCCCAGAGTACCTAACCTAGCACTTTATCCATAGCTCAGCCAGGGGCAGTGGCTCACGCCTATAATCCCAGCACTTTGCGAGGCTGAGGCGGGCGGATTGCTTGAGGCCAGGAGTTTGAGACCAGCCTAGCCAACATGGCGAAAACCTATCTCTACTAAAAATACAAAAATTAGCCAATCGTGGTGGTACACGCCTGTAATCCCAGCTACTTGGGAGGCTGCGGCACGAGAATCACTGAACCCAGGAGGCAGAGGTTGCAGTAAGCAGAGATCGTGCCACTGCACTCCAGCCTGGGTGACAGAGTGGTAGTCTGTTTCAAAAAAAAAAAAAAAAGTAAATAAATAAAAGGAACTTAATAAATGTTGATATTGAAAGAAAGAATAAAAGACTGAACACAGGAATATTATCAAGTTTAGAAACTGGTATCCTAAAATAGTACATTGACAGTATCCACCACATATATTGCACTGCCGATGTGCAATATAGCACAGGGGGATGGATGAAACATGACCTGACCCTGCCTTCCAGGAGTTTACCACCTCCTCGGAATTTTGCAGTGTAGAATCCAGCGACAGAAGTTGGCTTTTGGCTGGGCGTGAGATTGTGAGATGTATGGGGCCCCTTCTCTGCACTCAGCCGTTCTACAAGGAAGAGCTCCTCCTGGGAGGAGCTCAGGATGGGGAATGGAGTCCTGCTGAGGCTTTTTGGACACCCTCTAGTTCAGTCCATCATCATGCCTCCTGAGAGCCTAGTTTATTTATTTTTATTTATTTATTTTGTGACAGAGTCTGCCTCCATCACCCAGGCTGGAGTGCAGTGGTGCGATCTCGGCTCACTGCAACCTCTGCCTTCGGGTTCAAGCAATCTGAGAGCCTAATTTAGAATCCCACGGAGCCAAGGCTAAGAGACCAGGTACGGTGACTACTTGGCCAGAGCCAGCTATTTATGGGGCATACAAACATTTGCTGAGATTTTTACAAGAAGTGGTAACTGCTTATCATTTGAGGTGCTGGCCTTCAAAGTTACATCCTTCTATCTCCCACGTGCGTTAAGAACATGCAGGGGGCAGGCAGGAGTGAAGTGGGGAAAACTATGCTGGCCCAAAGGCGTCACACAAAATTCCAAAATTCACTACCACAAAGCACCAAACAATGAAAATTCTCCAATTACGTTCATAAATCACAAAATGAAGGCAAAAGCCACTCCAGATCTTTCTTTTAACACACCTTTTATTGCAATACTGAGTCAAATTTACAATAGTTTTAGCTTCCTTTTACAAAACATCAATTGCATTTACAACAAACATTTTTCAAAAGACATGGAGAACTAACAGATGAGCTAATCTTAGTAAAAGATACTCTAGAAGACACTACATCGGTTTGTAATTCCTTTAAAGAGGCATGGAGGACTCTACTTGATATAGGTCACAGAGTGCAGCACGTATTTTATCTATTGCTTGCTTCCATCCTCAGGCCCCACAATAACCGTTTAAGGTGGGTAGTTCAACCACCACCCCCATTTTAAGGATTAGGAGACTGAGGCTTAGATGGAATAAGCTTGTGTCACTATAGTGAGGACTCGTGCCCCTGAGGCCCCAGAACCCCTGCCTTTGAAAGACGGGGATATTAACACTCACTTATCACTTCCATTTGAGAATTGTACAGAACATGGTCCTGTACTTGCGTGGAGCAGATGAACAGGAGTGGATCCACACCTGGGTTTCTCAGTGTTCATTCCCTTGGTGAGGTCACAACAGCTGTCAGCCCACATCCAGAAGGTTATGTTCCAAGGAGCAGAGGTTTCCCCTTTCACCCTGTGACTCCAGCTCTCCCAAAGGAAAAACTGCATCCCATCTCTAGTACCCAGACTGGTGTCCACTTTTCTGATATTGCACTGCTTTATTCCAGCATACCCAAGGGCCCATATCTCTGCATCCCTTTGAATGTTGGCTCTGCAATGCCAGCAAGAAGCTTGCCCTATTTTTCTCATTTGAGAATGGCATTTTGCTGCCGCTCCTATCATCTGGGAGATTTTACTATCATTGGCATGAAGTACAGCCATTGCTGTCTCACCATCTTGACCAGGTCTCTGGGAAAGACAGAATACCTAGAGCCAGAAAATCATGACACTCAGTGTTACATTAGGGACCCATCTCCTGTGGGCAACCCAGAGCTGAGTTTTAATTACTAAGAGAATAACTAGACAGAAGAAGGACCAGCCAGCCTGCATTTTAAGTGACCACTGCCTAGAAACAGCTTTCTGACCGGGAGCGGAGGCTTACACCTGTAATCCCAGCACTCTGGGAGGCTGAGGTGGGTGGATTGCCTGAGCTCAGGAGTTTGAGACCACCCCAGGCAACATGGTGAAACCCTGTCTGTACTAAAATACCAAAAATTAGCCAGGCATGGTGGCACGCTCCTATAATCCCAGCTACTTGTAGGCTGAGGCAGGAGAATTGCTTGAGCCTGGGAGGCGGTGGTTGCAGTGAGCTGAGATCACACCACTGCACTCCAGCCTGGGCAACAGAGTGAGACTCTGCCTCAAAAAAAAAAAAAAAGAAAAAAACCCCACAGCTTTCTGGCGGATACTAGAAGTGACCTTATCTGGATTCACAGGACAAACCAAAAGGCAACAGTCAGCGTGTCTAACTGGGGGAGCAGAATAGAACCATTGTATAAAGGGTTTTAACAGTAGTTCCTGTGCCCATGTTCTTTCACCCAGGATTAGTTTCAAATACAATTTGGTCTGATAAAGGTTTTAGTGAGACAGAACCACATGAATTAACCAGACCAGCCCCCACCAGCTTTACAGCTTTATCCGGTCTCTCAGAGCAGGTGGAGAGGGGTCAAATGGATCAGAGCTCTGTGCACTAAAAGGACAGTGGAGAGGTGGCACTTCCCAAGTGCGCCCCTGATACTGAACTTCAACACTGCTGCTTTATCTTTTTTGTTTTGTTTGAGATGGAGTTTCGCTCTTGTCGCCCGGGCTGGATTGCAGTAGCGTGATCTCTGCTCACTGCAACCTCAGCCTACTGGGTTCAAGCGATTCTCCTGCCTCAGCCTGCTGAATAGCTGGGATTACAGGCACACTCCACCATGCCCGGCTAATTTTTTTATTAGTAGAGACTGGGTTTCACCATGTTGGCCAGGTCTTGAACTCCTGACCTCAGGTGATCTGCCCGCCTCGGCCACCCAAGGTGCTGGGATTATAGGCATAAGCCACTGCGCTGGGCCCAGTGCTGCTTTATCTTTCTCAGAAGGCAGCCAGGTGGAGACTGGGCTGGGGAAGGGGGTCCTTTGAGTGAGGCATCGCTTGTCAATGGTCCAGTGGCTTTTGCTTTGCTGGTTGCCTGTCATCTGGTCAGTACCTGGAACATGGCCCATTTACATGGTGACTTTGCCAGTGCTGGAAGTCACTGGGTATGCTGTCCCGTGGTGCTTCTGGCATGTCTGTGAACTCCTTAGCCACCCCGCTTTTGACCTCTAAAAGTGTGGTAACTCCTTTAGCATCCTGCTTGGATCACTGGAGGGGGCCAGGGAATTGACGAGTTCTCTTGTTAAGGAGAGATTCACAAGGCACAGTTTCTCCTCTCCCTCTTCTCACGTTTTCTCCACATTCATTTTATTGTAAGGTTCATGTTAAGGTTTGTTAGGATTGAGTCACTGAACCACTACATGGTTTCTCTCATCAGGGCATGTGGGTTAACAAAGTGCCTTTTTATCATGGTGTCTCCCAAGACAGTAAAGTGATAAATTTTTAGGAAGTTCCTGCAATTTTCAACATGCAATAGCTCAAGAGTCAATGTAAAAGGACTGACTCTTAATAGCAACTCACTAGAGATGGTGCCCAGAGGGTGACAAGACTGTGGCAAGAAAGGGATAAGTTAACTTTTCTTGGTATCAGACCTCACTCTTGTTAATTGAACTCTACATGTGGCAACTAACCCACATTTCAGTGACATGACTATGCAATTTTTGCCAAGGAAAGAGTACACTTGTATAACAACTATAATTTTTTCTGTCTTTCCCAAATCATCTCAAAAACGTTTTACTTCTCACCTACCTGATGCTGCCGAGACCAGCTCAGTCGGGGAGACCCTAACCCAGCAGCGCTAGAGGAATTAAAGACACACACACAAAAATATAGAGATGTGGAGTAGAAAATCAGGGGTCTCACAGCCTTCAGAGCTGAGAGCCTTAAACAGAGATTTACGCACATATTTATTGACAGCAAGCCAGTGATAAGCATTGTTTCTATAGATTATAGATTAAAAGTATTCCTTATGGGAAACAAAGGGATGGGTCGAAATAAAGGGATGGGTTGGGCTAGTTATCTGCAGCTCCTTTACGCTCAGCTACTTCTCCCCGGCTCCATTAATACCTAAACTTTTTCACCTTTTGGAGGAACATTAGAACAGGCACAGATCGCTCATGCTATTGTTTGTGGTTTAAGAATGCCTTTAAGTGGTTTTCTGCCCTGGGTGGGCCAGGTGTTCCTTGCCCTCATTCTGGTAAGCCCACAACCTTCCAGCGTGGGCATCATGGCCATCATGAACATGTCACAGTGCTGCAGAGATTTTGTTTATGGCCAGTTTTGGGGCCAGTTTATGGCCAGATTTTGGGGGCCTATTGCCAACATGATGCAATGGTCCTAGGACTGGGGCTGCAACTACAAGTGCTGGAAGCAGGGACTTCTAAGCAAGAAACTGTCAGTGTTTTTCAGACCTTATGTCAGAATTCCTAAGGGCCTGATGGGGAAGAGTTGTACCTTCATCCTGTCTAGCAAAATTGGGGCTGAATGAATGCAGCTATATTGCCTGGTGATAGAAATAGCTCACTAGTTCTCCACCTATGGAACTGTACCCCACCTGAATGGCAGTGGACTGAGGAGGAGGTACTTGCTAGACTAGTATTGCTGCCTGCAATCTAGACCAGTGCAGTGGCAGTTCTAATATTCTTCCCAAAGGTGAAAAAGTTTAGGTATTAATGGAGCAGGGGAGAAGTAGCTGAGTGTAATGGAATGAATAAATGGGTTATAAATGGAGGGAAATCCAACATTACATTGACACCTTGAAAGGGGCTCAGAGCAAGAGATGACATGTTTCTTAGCTCAATTATAACAGATGTCTGAAAGGGTGCAGCTATATGTTTGCTCCTACTTTTGGAACTGATTGAAAGGAAATCTGCAAACCTGAGTGACCTCCCTCTGAAGACATTAATGAGAGGTGACAGTGTGCTGGCAGCCCTTGCTCGCTCTTGGTGCCTCCTCGGCCTCGGCGCACACTCTGGCCATGCTTGAGGAGCCCTTCAGCCCACTGCTGCACTGTGGGAGCCCCTCTCTGGGCTGGCCTAGGCTGGAGCTGGCTCCTTCTGCTTGTGGGGAGGTGTGGAGGGAGAGGTATGGGCAGGAACCAGGGCTGCACACGGTGCTCATGGGCCAGCATGAATTCCGGGTGGGTGCAGGCTCCCCCCACGCCCTGTGGGCTCCCGTGCCGCCCGAGCCTCCCTGACAGGTGCTGCCCCCTGCTCAATGGTGCCTGGTCCCATTGACCGCCTAAGGGCTGAGGGGTGTGGGCGCACAGTGCGGGACTGGCGGGCACCTCCACCCATGTGGCCTCGGTGCAGGATCCACTAGATGAAGCCAGCTGGGCTCCTGAATCTGATGGGGACTTGGAGAACTTTTATGTCTAGCCGGAGAATTGTATATGCACCAATCAGCACTCTTTGTGTCTAGCTTGGGGTTCATGGATGCACCGATCAGCCCTCTGTATCTAGCTAATCTGGCCGAGACTTGGAGGGCTTTTATGTCTAGCTAAAGGATTGTAAATGCACCAATCAGTGCTCTGTGTCTAGCTCAAGTTTGTAAATGCACCAATCAGCACCCTGTGTTTAGCTCAAGGTTTGTAAATGCACCAATCAGTGCTCTGTGTCTAGCTCATCTAGTGGGGACTTGGAGAACTTTTGTGTCTAGCTAAAGGTTTGTAAACACACCAATCAGCACCCTGTCAAAACGGGCCAATCAGCTCTCTGTAAAATGGACCAATCAGCAGGATGTGGGTGGGGCCAGATAAGGGAATAAAAACAGGCTGCCCCAGCCAGCAGTGGCAACCTGCTCGGGTCCCCTTACACACTGTGGAAGCTTTGCTCTTTCACTCTTTGCAATAAATCTTGCTGCTGCTCACTCGTTGGCTCCGCACTACCTTTATGAGCTATAACACTCACCATGAAGGTCTGCAGCTTCACTCCTGAGGCCAGCGAGACCACGAACCCACCAGGAGAAATGAACAACTCCAGACAGGAGGAATGAACAACTCCAGACAGGAGGAACAAACAACTCCAGACGTGCTGCCTTAAGAGCTGTAACACTCACCGCGAAGTTCTGCAGCTTCACTCCTGAAGCCAGTGAAACCATGAACCCACCAGGAGGAATGAACAACTCCAGACAGGAGGAACGAACAACTCCAGACGTGCTGCCTTAAGAGCTGTAACACTCACCGCGAAGGTCTGCAGCTTCACTCCTGAAGCCAGTGAAACCATGAACCCACCAGAAGGAACAAACTCCAAACACGTCCGAACATCAGAATGAACAAACTCCAGATGTGCCATCTTTAAGAACTGTAACACTCACTGCAAGTGTCCACGGCTTCATTCTTGAAGTCAGTGAGACCAAGAACCCACCAATTCCAGACACATTTTGGCGACCCAGATGGGACTATCGCCTATCACCAAGCGGTAAGACTATCGCCAACTGGTGAGACCATTGCCTATCACTGAGCAGTGAGACTGTCACCTATCGCCAAGCAGTGAGTACCATTGGACCATTTTTGCTTGCTATTCTGTCCTATTTTTCCTTAGAATTTGGGGGTTAAATACTGGGCACCTGTCCGCCAGTTAAAAGCTACTAGCACGGCCACTGGGCTAAAGACACAGGTGTCAGGCTTTCTGGGAAAGGGCTCTCTAACAAACCTGACTCTTCGGAGTTGAGAGCGTTGGTTTGCCTGGAACCAGCTTCTGCTTTTCTTGTACTTCTGGGCTGAGCTGAGGGTCGACAGAGAGGAAAGCCATTCAGCTCCGGGGTCCCAACAAGTTGGTTGACCCTGCAGTCATGAGCAGAACTCTCAAAGGCAAGTCACTCAAGCAAGACTTGCCCATCTATCCTGTCTATCCTGACCCTTGCCCCCTGGGTCCTAATGTCTGCCAGACAAACTTCCTCTTGCCTCTCTTCTCTGAGGTTAGTCCCACTTCTAAAAATTGCTCCCTGTCTCTGGTGCTTTTCTAGTTTCTCCTATAAGAATGACTTCTAGTATAAACTCCAAGACTCTGTTACCTTCTTTAGACACCTTGTCTCACCAATCAGAAAGACATAATTATTGCCCAAAGCCCTGTCGTAGGGGGGACGACCTGGAATTTTAGGATCCCTCCTCAGACTAACAGGCCTAATAAAAGCTGTTCCTGAAGCTAGGATATGGGGAGCCTCAGAAATTGTATCCTTCCTATTCATATAAGTGAGGACAAAAGGTGTCACTATTCCAACCCTGGAGATCCCTTCCCTCCCTCAGGGTATGGCCCTCCACTTCATTTTTGGGGCATAACATCTTTATAGGACATGGGTAAGGTCCCAATACTAACAGGTGAATGCTTAGGACTCTAACAGGTTTTCGAGAATGTGTTGGTAAGTGCCACTAAATCCGATTTTTCTCAGCCCTCCTTGTGGTCTAGGAGGACAGGCAACAGTGCAGGTTTTCGAGAATGCGTCAGTAAGGGCCACTAAATCTGACCTTCCTTGGTCCTCCATAGGGTCTGGGAGGAAAATTAGTGTTTCTGCTGCTGAGTTGGTGAGCGCAACTGTTCTGATCAGCAGGGCCCAGGGAACGTTGTCGGTTCTTGGGCAGGGGTTGTTTCTGCTGGGGCATCAGTGAGCGCAACTATTCTGATCAGCAGGGTCCAGGGACTGTTGTGGGTTCTTGGGCAGGGGGAGAAACAAAACAAACCAAAATGGCAGGCAGTTTTGTCTTTCAGATGGGAAACACTCAGGCATCAACAGGTTCACCCTTGAAATGCATCCTAAGCCATTGGGACCAATTTGACCCACAAACCCTGAAAAAGAGGTGGCTCATTTTTTTCTGCACTACAGCCTGGCCCCAATATTCTCTCTCTGATGGGGAAAAATGGCCACCTGAGGGAAATACAAATTACAATACTATCCTGCAGCTTGACCTTTTCTGTAAGAGGGAAGGCAAATAGAGTGAAATACCTTATGTCCAAGCTTTCTTTTCATTGATGGAGAATACACAACAATGCAAAGCTTACAATTTACATCCCACAGGAGGACCGCTTAGCTTACCCCCATATCCTAGCCTCCCTATAGCTCCCCTTCCTATTAATGATAATCCTCCTCTAATCTCTCCTGCCCAGAAGGAAATAAGTAAAGAAATCTCCAAAGGACCACAGATCTCCCCAGGCTATTTGTTATGTCCCCTTCAAGCTGTAGGTGGAGGGGAATTTGGCCTAACCCGGGTACATGTCCCATTCTCCCTCTCTGACTTAAAGCAGATCAAGGCAGACCTGGGGAAGTTTTCAGATGATCCTGATAGGTACAGAGATGTCCTACAAGGTCTAGGGCAAACCTTCAACCTCACTTGGAGAGATGTCATGCTACTGTTAGATCAAACCCTGGCCTTTAATGAAAAGAATGTGGCTTTAGCTGTAGCCCAAGAGTTTGGAGATACCTGGTATCTTAGTCAAGTAAATGACAGAAAGACAGCTGAAGAAAGGGACAAATTCCCTACCGATCAGCAAGCCATCCCCAGTATGGATCCCCACTGGGACCTTGACTCAGATCATGGGGACTGGAATCATAAACATTTGTTGACCTGTGTTCTGGAAGGACTAAGGAGAATTAGAAAAAAGCCCATGAATTATTCAATGATGTCCACCATAACTCAGGGAAAGGAAGAAAATCCTTCTGCCTTCCTCGAGCAGCTATGGGAGGCCTTAAGAAAATATACTCTCCTGTCACCCGCATCACTCGAGGGTCAATTGACTCTAAAACATAAGTTTATTACCCAATCAGCCACAGCTGCAGATATCAGGAGAAAGCTCCAAAAGCAAGCCCTGGGCCCTGAAGAAAATTTGGAGGCATTATTAAACCTGGCAACCTCAGTGTTCTATAACAGGGACCAAGAGGAACAGGCCCAAAAAGGAAAAGCAAGATCAGAGAAAGGCCACAGCCTTAGTCACGGCCCTCAGGCAAACAAATCTTGGTAGTTCAGAGAGGACAGAAAATGGAGCAGGCCAATCACCCGGTAGGGCTAGTTATCAGTGTGGTTTACTAGGACACTTTAAAAAAGATTGTCCATTGAGAAACAAGCTGCCCTCTCGTCCATGTCCACTATGCCGAGGCAATCACTGGAAGGTGCACTGCCCCAGAGGACAAAGGTGCACTGCCCCAGTGAAACCAAGAACCCACCAACTCTGGACACATTAATACAATATGATGGACTGGACTAATTATTACTGATTGAATGTGATTCTAGTAATGTGGCAGTACTTTTTAAGTTGTATGTCCTTTTAATGTTCAAATATCTTGGTGTTCAAAGGTGGGGGAGGGTAGCCTGTGCTTTGGTCTTCCTCTGCTTTTCTGGCATACAACTCCTAAATTCATGGAATCTCTACAGTGCTGTCTTTTGTATGCTAATGTTGACTGATAGCTGCAGGATGGGGCTGTTCAATTGGAAGGACAAAGACATGGTTAAAGGGTTGGGACTTTCAGCCCCAAACCCCAACCTCTATATAGCGAAGAGGGTCAATGGCTTAATGAATCATGCCTACATAATGAAGCCCAATAAAAACCCAGGACTGGGTTCCTGGAGTTTGAGGACAGCTGAACAGGTAAAGGTTCCTGGAGGGTGGCAGGCCTAGGGAGTATATGAAAGCTCCGTGCCTCTTCCCCACAACTCACCCTATACCTCTCTTCATCTATATCCTTGGTAATACCCTTTATAGTAAACTGGTAAACTTGAGTGTTTTTCTGAGTTCTGTGAGCTGCTCCAGCAAATTAATTAAACCCAAAGAGGGGTTTATGGGAATCCCAACTTGAAGCTGGTTGGTCAGAAGTTCTGGAGGCCTGGACTTATGACTGGTGTCTGAAATGGAGTCAGTTTGGGGACAGAGCCCTCACTCTCTGGGATCTGATGCTGTCTCCAGGTGGATAGTGTCAGAATTAAATTGGAGGACACTCAGCTGGTGTCTGCTCTGCTGCAGAATTAATTGCTTGCTTGTCAGTGAGGAGAAATCCCCACATATTTTGGGGTCACAGAAGTCTTCTGTATTGATTGCTTTTGTGTTTCCAGCAGAGGAAAAATATGGTTTGAGGTTTTTTTTGAAACAATATACATAATTTGTTCTTTCTTTTTTCTTAAATTGTGAGGTAGAGCATTTATAGTGTAGAGTGCAAATGCATTTATGTGCAATTTTAAGACTAATTATAAAGACTACTAATTCTGCTTAAGAAATAGAACATTGTTGGCATCCCAGAAACCTTAAATGCTCCTCCCCAATAACAACCCCATTCTCCTCACTAGAAGTAACCATTATCCTGCTTCCTTGGTAATTATTTTCTTGCTTTTCTTCATAGTTTTACCTCCTATGTATGCATCCCTCAACACTAGTTTTATTTTACCTGTTTTGGAATTGCTATAAATGGGGAAGAAATACCATATAGCTTGTCAGTATATTGTTTAATTTTTTTTTTAAATCCTTTAGAAAACTTTGAGCCAAGAATCATGGCAACCAGACCCAAGCTCTACTACTTTTATGGCAGGGGCAAGATGGAGTTCATCCCTCTGGCTGCTGGCTGCTGGCTGCAGCTGGAGGGGAGGTTGATTCCTGACTGGGATTGGGAAGGATGGTAATCTGGGTGGGAATGAAGTGACTTCCTTTCCCCTTCAAGCTTCAGAATGGTGCCTACAGGCTGTATCTATTATTTTCCTTTCCAATTGTCTTCCTTTGTAAGAGGTGAGGGAGGGATCACAGGATGATGGAGGATTTGGGGAGCTGTCGGGCGAGGTGGTGTTCTAGAAGCTTCATAGGGGCTAAAAAGATTTTTGTGGATCACAAGACAAAGAAGAGAGAGGAGACCCACATCTGCCTCATTCTCTTCATTGGGACCGGCTGATTTTCTGGGGTCTTTCAGCTCTGCCTCAGCACCCCAGTCATGTAGTACTCATGGCTGCCAGCTGGAATGTTAGACCCAGCTGCAGTCTGGCCTCCCCCTTAACTCCTCCCTGAAAGATCTACCTCATGGGATCTTTCCTTAACTCTGAATTCCCTCCACACTGACTTTTCCATAGATTTTCACAAGTGCCTTGGAATTATTTTATGCAGGTGTAGGCTTCCTTTTCCCTATCTGAATGTCAACTTCTCTAGAGCAAGGACTCATTACTTTGTTTGTTTTTCTCTATTCCCTTTTAGGGACATCTCCACTTAAACTGCTTACCCACATCTCAAGGTTTGAGGGGACCAAAAAAATCAATCTTTCTCACAAAAGCTTTAGAAACGTCATCAACAAATCATGATAATCTCACCTGATTAAAGATCTCTGGATTCCTTTCATTGAATATATGAGCATTAAAGAGAAATTTAACTTGTCTTTATATGAAGGGAAAATAACAAGAGGAAGAAGAAAGAGAAGAGGAAAAATCATTGGGGAAGTTGGAGAAAGGACATAAGTTTGGAAGGAAGGAAGAACTTAGGTGAAGAAAAGGACAAAGAGGAATGGGAGCAAAAATTTAAAAAATCAACAAAAAACAAAATCTCTTTGTTTTCTTGAGGACTTTAAAGTTGGAATAATGTCTCTTTATCTTTTATTTAGTTTGAAAAAGAATTTCTTGAAACAAGAGAACAATATGAAAAGTTGCAGAAGGGTAAGCCTAGATTTGTTCAATATTGTCTTATTAGAGAAAAATGGAAAACTTGCTTTGGGAAGTATTAGTTTTGATAAAAGAGACAGAGCTCTAGAATGGCTACTGCTAGAAAAGGCAAGCACATAGCATGACTGCTAACATTGATTGGCTGTTTTGTCATGTTCCTGACACACAGCTTAATTTGCATCAGCAAAGGCCACACCAATTAGCTTTCAGAAACTCTTATCAAGTTGGTCATGACGGTGACTTCGGTTAAGAGGATAGAATGAAACTCGTATGTGTCAGAGCTAATTGGTTTAATTCTTCCCATCTCACTGAAGAATCCTTTAAGAATCCCCACACCCCTGCACCCCCCCAACCCCAGCAATGTTAGCCAGGCTTGTCTCAAACTCCTGACCTCAAGTGATCCACCCACCTCGGCCTCCCAAAGTGCTGTGATTACAGGCGTGAGCCACTGCACCCAGTCAACACCCTAAACTTTGAGAATCAGAAGCACTTATATTATAACATAGTTAACAGTAAAGGTAGAAAATCTTAAATAATCATGTTAACCAACACACAAAAGTGCATGAGACTGCCAAAGGAATCTCAGATTTAACATGAAGCAAATGATAGCCATTTCCTCAACAACTGGGGTCTTTAATTCATCACTTTGGATAGAACCTAAAAATCACAGATAGAAATTAGAAGTGAACCATCCTTAGATTTACTGCAACCACTGAACAATGGTATCTTAACCTCTCTTTGCTCAAACCATAGATGGACGCTTGCTTTTCGGCCAAGTGCCTTTGGTTGAAATGGATGGAATGGTGCTGACACAGATTAGAGCCATCCTCAACTACCTTGCTGCAAAGTACAACTTCTATGGGAAGGACCTGAAGGAAAAAGTCAGGTACCATAGTGTTCATTACTCTACTTGATTCTTAGACAAGCTTCTTTAGTCCACCAACTGAGACCTGGTTCAGGTGTACCTTTCAATCTGGATTGAGACAAAAAAGACAAATGGGACAAAGGGGAAATGACTTGCTAGACCTGGCATGCCTTGTACTTATTATTTTATTTTTCTTTTGAGACAGGTCTTGCTCTGTTGCCAGGCTGGAGTGCAGTGGTGTGATGTCAGCTCACTGCAACTACCACCTCCTGGGTTCAAGCAGTTCTCATGCCTCAGCTTCATGAGTAGCTGGGACCACAGGCATGTGCCACCATGCTCAGCTAAATCTTGTATTTTTAGTAGAGACAGGGTTATGCCATGTTGGCCAGGCTGGTTTTGAACTCCTGGACTCAAGCGATCCACCTGCCTTGGTCTCCCAAAGTGCTGGGATTATAGGCATGAGCCACCATGCCTGGCCACCTTGTACTTACTCGTAATAACTACTCCACATCCCCCTTCTCTGTGTACTACTCATAGTGCACTGAATGCTGCATTCAACATTCTCATATTCTCTCCCCACTCCTAACAAAATATGTTCTTAGAAAATTAAACTGGTAAGTTATTCTACATGAAGGTAGAAATGACTGATTCATCACACACATGCTGAGCATTGTATCAATGATCTGTTGACTATAAATAATGCTCTAAAACATATCACCTTGAAACACAGTGACTTAAATCAGCAAGCATTTGTTATTGCTCACCTGTCTATGGGTGAGCAAGTATCTGAGTGGCCCATCTGGATCAAGTTTGACTTAGCTAGACTGCACTCACTCGTGTCTGTAGTTAGCCAGGTAGCTCTGGTCGTGGGTGTTGGCTGACTATCAATTGGGATATGAAGAGACCATGTATCTCTCATCCTCTCATCCTGAGCTTGTTCTCATGGCAGTGAGGCAGAGTTCTGAGAGTGAGAGTGAAAGCATACTGGCCTCCTAAGTTCTGGGTTCAGAATTGGCACCTCATCATTTCTACCTCATTCCACTCATTAAAGGAAACCACAAATAGACTGGGAAATAGACCCCATCTATTGATGGGAGGAGCTGCCAAGTTTCATCAAAAATACAGGAAGGTGAAGTTTTTTGGCCTTTTTTTGACCTCTGTGTACCACAAACATATATGCTACACTGGGCACTGTGCTAGGCCTGGCAGAAAATGATTGGGTAATTATTCACGGGGATAGTTTAGTTTCATAAGAAATAACTAGGCTTAAGACAAAACAAATACTTGCAACTATAAACTCTTACCTGGATTTGGGTCATGGGGCCTTTTCAGAGGTCCCTAAACAGTCATCACTATGAGCACAGACACAGTGTGGGTGGTCAGCATGCATGGAAGATGCTGTGGGAGAAAGCCCAGGGCTCAATTGTTCAGAAAAAGGAGAAAGAACATAACATAGGAATGAGCAAGGTCCATAAAAAATAGCAGCCCATGCCAACTTTCCCATATCTTCATCTTTAAAACAGGCTTAGTCATTCCAACCTGTAATTCCGAAGGTATATGGCAAGAGAAGCAATGTCAAACAGTATGTGAACATGACACTTTTGTAAATAAGTACAAATATGCAAATGCAGTCTGTTTCTTATTGTTTTGATGCAAAGTTTTTAATTGGTCTTTAAAAATCTCCTTGGTTTTTTTCTAAGACATGCTCTGAGCTACAGATGGTGTTGTTAATATTCTTTTTCTTTGGGTTAGCCATAAATTGTAGTAAACTAAAGCAAGTGGGCTAGGTGACACTAACATGAAAGAAAAATTATTTGTAATTCAAATGGGACAATGAGAGTATATTACTCAATTTTTTCTTTTTCTTTTTCTTTCTTTCTTTTTTTTTTTTTTTGAGACAGAGTCATGCTCTCTTACCCAGGCTGCAGTGTACTAGCATGATCTTGGCTCACTGCAACTTCTGCCTCCTGAGTTCAAGTGATTCTCCTGCCTCAGCCACCCAAACAGCTGAGACTACATGCATGTGCCACCATGCCCTGCTGACTTTTGTATTTTCAGTAGAGACAGGTTTCACCATTTTGGCCAGGCTGGTCTCAAACTCCTGGCCTCAAGTGATCCACCCACCTTGGCCTCCCAAAGCGCTGGGATTACAGGTGTGAGCTACCATGCCAGGCCTTTTTTTAAAAATTTTTAAGAGATGGCATCTCACTATGTTGCCCAGGCCAGACTCAAACTGCTGGGCTTAAGCAATCCTCCCGTCTCAGCGTCCCGCATAGTTGGGCCATAGATGTGCCACTAAGCCTGGCTCCATTATTCTTTATATGCTGTTAAAAAGAAAAAGACTACAGAAGACCATTAAAACAAATTCATTAAGCAATTAGCATATAATGGGGGAATACAAAGACACTCTTGAAGAGATAACTAGCACAGCATGAATGTACTAATAGGCCAGTAAATAATGGCAATATAGATACTATGGTTTGTTTGTTTATTTATTTATTTAGTGCTTGGCAATGAAAGGAAAACTTTAAAGGAAAGGAAATACATCAGTTTGACCTGACTAGGAAATTAAACTGTTCTTTCTCAGTTGCCAGGTCAACAGAAGACCTGTTAAATTATCTGTCTTCTCTAAGTAAGTGAAAATGTTCTGGTACTAATTGTTTTGTAGTTTTAATAAACTTCATGGAGTTTAGTTTTTAAAGTCATAATAATCAATTATTTGTTTATGGCAGATTTCAACTTAAGGGCATTCATGAATTCTTTCATACATCCTTTTATTCAATAAGCATTTCCAGAGACTCTACTATATCCTGGGCACTTGGCTGGTTCTGGAGCTAGAAATCATTCATGAGAGTGGAAGCTTAAGAGGAAAAATAAAAATTATTTGTTCCTGCATCTATTTGTACTAGAGAAGTGTTGGATTAAGAACCCTGTACTCAAAAGCTCTCTGCCTGAGGGTCAAATGGTTGTTTTGTCAGGATCAACTTGTAGGTTGATGGCACCCTGGACCTGATGATGATGGTGGCCCCCTTCAAATCCCCTGAGGAAAAACAGGAGACCCTTGCTTCCATCATGTAGAAAGCTAAAACTCGGTACTTGCCTGCCTTTGAAAAGGTAGGCTTCAGGGATCCAGGGCTTTTACATTTTCTGTTTCTGAGAATATTTCAAGAGTGAATATCTGAAAAGACACACAGAGGCCATGTTAGAGCTTTACTGCTTTTGGATCAAAACTTTAAAAAGGATTCCAGAACAAATTACAGGTAAAATTATGGAACCTCCAACAAAATAGAGTTGGAATATACCAAGTACAATGAAAGTATATAGCACTTCTGTTCTGTCTTTTAAATTAAGACATCAGCCCAAGGTGTGACCACCTTGAATACTGTCAGGTACTTTTTTAGGTCTAATACTAGAGGCTAATCATGCCTCAATCAAAAGATAAAGTCTCTCTCTCTCTCCTTTTTTTTTTTTTTTTAAGACAGAGTCTCACTCTGTCACCCAGGCTGGAGTGCAGTGGCGTGATCTCGGCTCACTGCAACCTCTGCCTTCCCGGTTCAAGCGATTCTCCTGCCTCAGCCTCCCAAGTAGCTGGGATTACAGGCACATGCCACCACGTATGGCTAATTTTTCTATTTTTAGTAGAGACAGGATTTCACCATGTTGGCCTTGGTCTCAAACTCCTGGTCTCAAACTCCCGACCTCAGATGATCCGCTGGCTTCAGCCTCCCAAAGTGCTGGCATTATGGGTGTGAGCTACTGCACCCGGCAATCAGCCATTTTTTTAAGGCGCTCTGGTTCCTTTTATGTTTAACTTTTTCATGCCATAGTAGTCCTAGAGAATGATGATATTTGCATGGCATTGGCACAAACAGGCAAAGCAGCTGGCAGCTGGAAGAGACAGCTTTAGGGGCTCCATCACTCCAAGCCTCTTTTGACAACCTCAAGAGCTTGCAGTTCAAATTCTGTCTTATTGGCCAGGCGCAGTGGCTCACACCTGTAATCCCAGCACTTTGGGAGGCCAAGGCGAGTGGATCACCTGAGGTCAGGAGTTTGAGACCAGCCTGGCCAACATGGTGAAACCCCGTCTCTACCAAAAATACAAAAAATTAGACGGGTGTGTTGGCAGGCTCCTGTAGTCCCAGTTACTCAGGAGGCTGAGGCAGGAGAATCGCTGGAACCCAGGAGGTGGAGGTTGCAGTGAGCTGAGATTGCACCATTGCACTCCAGCCTGCGCGATAGAGCGAGACTCCGTCTCAAAAAAAAAAAAAAAATTCTCTGTTATTGACACACAGCAGTGAAGTGTGGCACCTGGGTAGTGCATTCTGGCCCAAATAACCCTCCTTAATCAGATGTTGGATTATTTAAAAGAACACTCATTTATAAGACTATTTTATTTAACTTGGAGTTGGATATAATAGTTTTGGAAATGTACCTTAGTGTCTATTATAGTTTGTTCCCAGAGAATCTTTTAAGAAAGTGGAACTGTATGATTCATTTATATCATAGTTGTTATTTCTGAAATAAGTAGATGCTAAATACTTGGGTCTGGTCTTTGGCCAGGACTGTTACTTCTATTCTGTAAGACACGATGTACTAAATAATTTTGATTGTGTTTTGGACTTAAATGCAAAGTTACTAATTTCCTTATGTTGAGTCAAAGAACTGGGAACTATTCAAAATGCGATGTCACCCTCCCTTGCCATTGAGACTTGGGCTTGTGTTATTTTTTTAGTTGCCAAACCATCTTTTCATGATATTCCTTCTGATCAAGAGAATATATCCTGGAGGCTGCTGTTTCAAACCAAGCATTCTCTCTGCGGCTTTGGGATAGACCTTTTCTCTGTGTGAAGAGAATTATACTGAGCAGAAAACAAACCCTGCTTCTCTGATTCACCTATTACTAGATAACCAAACTGCTTTTTCCAAATCAAAGAACACTGTACTTCAACATAATACTTCAATTCAATAATGTAGATGCTGTATTTTGAAATATGTTAAGTCCAAGTTTTTGTATTTGGATGTCAAATTTTATTTCTGAAAATGAAATGAGTTTTAAAAATTATTTTATAAGAAGTAGATGTTCATTACATAAAAAATTAGACAATACAGAACTGTAGAATGTAGAAAGAAACCACTACTATCCTCACCACCCAAAGATAAATCTCAGTATTATTTTTATATAGTTCCTCCTAGTCTTTCCCCTATAAATTCATTTTTATTTGTTTTTTGGACTTTTAGATAATTATGATTATACAGAAGACAATTTTGCCTGGTATTCCATTACAATTAACCCCTGATGAACATGGGAGTTGGGGCATATAATTTTGACTTCTCAAAAACTATGAATAGCCTGTTGAATGGAAGCCTTACTGTTGAATGGAAGCCTGTTGAATGGAAGCCTTACTTCCATTTGTTGAATGGAAGCCTTACTGATTGAATGGAAGCCTTACTGATAACACAAACAGTGGATTAACACATATTTTGTAGCTATATGTATTAAGTACTGTATTCAAAGTAAGCTAAAGAAAAAACTTTATTAAGAAAATCATAACAAAGAGAAAATATATTTACTATTCATTAAGTGGAAATGGATCATCATAAAGGTCTTCATCCTCATCGTCTTCACATGGAGTAGGCTGAAGAGGACAAAGAGGAGGGGTTGGTCTTGCTGTCTCAGGGGTTGCAGAAGTGGAAGAAAATTCATGTATTAGTGGACCTGTATAGTTCAAACCTGTGTTGTTCAAGGGTCAACTGTATTTAAAATATTTTCAGAAGCAGAACTGCTATGCACCTACTACTTGGCAGTAACAAATGTCAGTACTTTTATTTTCTTGCTTAGGAGCTTTACTTTCTCCTTAAAACAAATGTATATAGATAGCTAAAGCCTCCTTTGAACTGTACTCAAACATTATACCCTTCCTGTCTCCCTTCTCAGAGGCAACTGCTATCAGAAATCTGATGTAAGTTCTTTCTCTTCATTTTTAAAAATGGAGACCTGGCTTTGAGCTGTTTTAAAAGTGTTTACATGTGTGGATCTTAAAATATTTTTATGTACACAGCATCATACTATAAGTTTATTCTACTACTTGTTTTTATCAACCAACTTTATGTTTTTGAGTCTTATAGGCAAATATCTTGTCATTGCTAATACATTTGTATTTACCCCTTTTGCTTTATTTTATTTATTCTATTTACAAAAATAAAACTTTTCTTTGAGTTTTCCTCTGTTTTTCTAGATCCTGGTAGATGATCTGGTTTTCTTTATTCCCAACTTTTCTTCTGTGGTTCAGAAGGTAAACATTTCTTTCTGAAACTATTAATATTTATCCTTCTCTTGATAGGACAAAGATTCAACTTTTCTCCAAACTTTTCTTTCTGTTTCTGTTTTTGTTAAATATATTTTAAATACAATGTGTTTTTAAACTTCTTCTAATTTTTTTAAGCCACTACTTATGTATATTTATCAACACATTTAACTGATTCCTTGACTCACCATTGCTCCTTGCTTTTCACACCTTTCTTCTGGGTGCTTTTTCCTTCTAAGGGAAGAACATTTTTTTTTGAGTTCTTTCAGGAAAGGTCTGTAAGTGGTTAACTTTTTCAGTCTTTGCTAGAAAATATCTTTATTTTTACCTTTACACTAAAATAATTATTTAGATTGTTATAGAATTCTAGATTAATAATTATTTTACTTCAGCACTCCAAAGATGTTATTATGTCTTCTGGCCTAGATTGTTGCTTTTTAGAAGCCTTCCATTAGTGTGGTTATTTTTCTTTTGATGGCATTATATTTATCTTTTTTCTCATTTTAGATTTTCTCCTTGTCTGGTATATGGTATACTTTCTTCTTTCTTTCTTTCCTTTCTTTCCTTTTCTTTCTTTTCCTTCCTTCCTTCCCTCCCTTCCTGTAGGGAAAAGAAAGAGAGATCAGACTGTTACTGTGTCTATGTAGAAAGGGAAGACATAAGAGACTCCATTTTGAAAAAGACCTATACTTTGAACAATTGCTTTGCTGAGATGTTGTTAATTTGTAGCTTTGCCCCAGCCACTTTGACCCAACCTGGAGCTCACAAAAACATGTGTTGTATGAAATCAAGGTTTAAGGGATCTAGGGCTGTGCAGGATGTGCCTTGTTAACAAAATGTTTACAAGTAGTATAGTTGGTAAAAGTCATCGCCATTCTCTAGTCTCAATAAACCAGGGGCACAAAGCACTGCGGAAAGCCGCAGGGACCTCTGCCCTTAAAAGGGGGGTATTGTCCAAGGTTCCTCCCCATGTGATAGTCTGAAATATGGCCTCATGGGATCAGAAAGACCTGACCGTCCCCCAGCCCGACACCCGTAAACGGTCTGTGCTGAGGTGGATTAGTAAAAGAGGAAAGCCTCTTGCAGTTGAGATAGACGAAGGCCACTGTCTCCTGCCTGCCCCTGGGAACTCAATGTCTCGGTATAAAACCTGATTGTACATTTGTTCAATTCTGAGATGAGAGAAAAACCACCCTATGGTGGGAGGCGAGACATGTTTGCAGCAATGCTGCCTTGTTATTCTTTACTCCACTGAGATGTTTGGGTGGAGAGAAACATAAATCTGGCTTACATGCACGTCCAGTCATAGTACCTTCCCTTGAACTTAATTATGACGTAGATTCTTTTGCTCACGTGTTTGTTGCTGACCTTCTCCTTATTATCACCCTGCCCTCCTACTACTTTCCTTTTTGCTGAAATAATGAAGATAATAATCAATAAAAACTGAGGGAACTCAGAGACTGGTGCCGGTGCAGGTCCTTGGTATGCTAAGCGCCTGTCCCCTGGGCCCACTGTTGTTTCTCTATACTTTGTGTCTTATTTCTTTTCTCAGTATCTCATCCCACCTGACTAGAAATACCCACAGGTGTGGAGAGGCAGGCCACCCCTTCACCCTCCTCCCTCTCCTCCTCCCTCCCTTTCTCTCTCTCTCACACACACACATACACACACACACACACACACACGGTTTCACTTTGTTGCCCAGGCTGGAGTGCTCATAGCTGACTTTAGCCTCAACCTCCTGGACCTAAAAATCCACCTCAGCCTCCTGAGTAACTGGGACTAAGGCGCATGCCACTGAGCCAGGCTAATGTGTGTGTGTGTGTGGGTGTGGGTGTGTGTAGATGGGGTTTCTCCATGTTGCCCAGGCTGGTCTCAAACTCCTGGGCTCAAAAGATTCACCCACCTAGGCCTCCCAATGTTCTGGGATTACAGGTGTGAGTCACCACACCAAGCTATTTTGTGTGTGTGTGTGTTGTAAAGATGGGGTTTTGCCGTGTTGCCCAGGCTGTTTGATACACATTCAACACTGTGTATTTACTTCTAGGTTTGTGTTTATCTGCTTAGTGTTCCTTTTTCAATCTGAGGATTCTCGTTTCTTTTTTTCATTCTGGAAAATTCTCTAACAAATAGCATTGAAAATCACCACTTTCCTATTCTATTTTGTCCTTCTGGGCTCCTGTTAGCTTTATGTTGAAGCTTCATTCTGTGTTCCTTGTCTCTTACCTTCTTTCATATTTTTTATCTCTGCCTCCTTAGATGTGTTTGTCAAATTACTGATTTTTTTCACTTTCTCCATGGAGTTTTTATTATATTAATGTTTATATTTTTCATTTCAAAACTTTATTTGTATCTTCTTCAAATCCATATGCTCTTTCTTTCTGTATGCCTTTTGTGGAGTACTACTTAGGGAAAAGTGGGAGCAGGGAAAAGCAAAAAGAGAAAGCAGTAAGCTACAAGTCTGTCTTTCTTCATGGTCCAAGACACATAGTACTCCTGTGCAAATAACTCATAATCTTCCCGTGCCCAACTATCACCAGACACCTGCAAGTTAGCTCACTTCAATCATGGTGTTATCAGTACTGCACAAAGCCCTCTTTTGCAGACAGCATAGACACTATCTATAAAATCTCCAGCAAGCCTTTGTTTCTTTGCAGTCAGCTTCTCTTCTGCAGATCCTGCCCATTGCCTCCTCACAACATAGTTTCCTACTTTCTTGAACAAATCTGCCTTTCTTTACAACTATCTTGGTAAATTCTTTTACCCCGGTGCCACCAGCCCAGATAGTCATTGCTCACCCACAACACCTTTTTATCATCTCTTTGAACATTTGAAAACATTTTTAACCCTTTAAAGAATTGACTCTTATTTTTGGCTCTGTGGCTCAAAATTCTCCTTTTTCATCAGTTTGTTACCTGTCTCATAGATGACTTTGGGTTTCCTTATATGCTGTGTAATTTTTAGCTGTGAGTTTGTCTTTAGCAGGAGTCCCGTTTCATTTATTTGATATAGCCCATCAAGTGTTTATACTATAGAATTCACTGATTCTGGCAATTTTTCCCCATCCACACTAACATTTATTTTTATTCTTGCATGTATCACAAGATGACACATAGCACTTGAATTTACCTTTGCTCCTTATTTATCAAGTAAACCCATATTTAACGCATCTGGTACTCAAAGATGCACCTGAGAGATTTCTAAATATTCACTCTTCACTGGATAGTGAAAAATTAGCTTTCTATGTGGCTCTGGTTTGGACTTGTGGTATCACATTGGTCACTTGTTTTTACTGGTGGTATAGGTTCAAGCTAGTTGTAACTTTTGTGTCTCTCTACACTGGTGGATGCAATTTTACTTAGCCACCTCCAGGTTTATAACAGGAGCCCAGTACTAGCATTTCACCAGCCAAAAGGACTCGATAATCACTGACAAAAATTTCCCCAAAAAAATTGTGCCAGTTTACAGCATGTGTTAAGAGTGTTGGTTTCATCCTATTCTTACCAGCACTGGAGATTTGTTTTTGTTGTTGTTGTTGTTGTTAAGATTCTTTATTAAATCTAATCAGTACAAAGGCTTCATGCTGTTGTTAAGTATTTAGCCATGCAAAATGGTTTTTACTCTCATTTGATATTCTTTATTATTTTTCTTTCTGTAGATTTTGAAAGACCATGGAGAGGATTTTCTTGTTGGCAACAAATTCAGCTGGGCAGACATACAGCTGTTAGAAGCTATTTTAATGGTGGAAGAACTCAATGCTTCTGTTCTTTCTGACTTCCCTCTGCTAAAGGTAGTGTATTAACATCCACACAAAGCCCAGAAAAAAATTTAAAAAGACTAAAGCAAAATGTGCCTTTAGGCCAATCTCAAAAGCAACTTAAGAACACTGGTGTGTGTGTGTGTGTGTGTGTGTGTGTGTGTGTGTGGTGGGGTTTTGTTGTTGTTGTTTGCTTTTTTGAGGCAAGGTTTCACTCTGTTGCCTAGGTTAGAGTGCAGTGGCATGATCATGGCTCACTGCAGACTTGACCTCTTGGGCTCAAGCGATCCTCCCACCTCATCCTCCAGAGTACCTGGGACCACAGGTGTGTGCCACCACACCTGGCTTTTTTTTTTTTTTTTTTTTTGATGGAGATGGGGGTTTCTCTATGTTACTCAGATGGCCTCAAACACCTGGCCTCAAGCAGTCCCCTGGCCTTGGCCCACCAAAGTGTTGGGATTACAGGCATAAGCCACCATGCCTGGCCCAAGAACACTGTTTTAAAAATCATTCTGGCTGGGCATGGTGACTCAAGCCTGTAATCCCAGCACTTTGGGAGGTCGAGGCAGGTAGATCATGAGGTCAGGAGATCGAGACCATCCTGGCCAACATGGTGAAAACCCGTCTCTACTAACAATACCAAAATTAGCTGGGCATGGTGGTACGTGCCTGTAATCCCAGCTACTCGGGAGGCTGAGGCGGGAGAATCACTTGAACCCAGGAGGCAGAGGTTGCAGTGAGCTGAGATAGCACCACTGCACTCCCGCCTGGTGACATAGTGAGACTCCGTCTTGAAAAAAAAATCATTCTTGGCCTGGCATAGTGGCTCACGCCTCACGGTGTAATCCCAACACTTTGGGAAGCCAAGGCAGGTGGATCACGAGGTCAATAGATCGAGACCATCCTGGCCAACATGGTGAAACCCTGTCTCTACTAAAAATACAAAAATTAGCTGGGCGTGGTGACATGTGCCTGTAATCCCAGCTACTCGGGAAGCTGAGGCAGGGGAGTCACTTGAACCTGGGAGGTGGAGGTTGCAGTGAGCTGAGATTGTGCCACTGCACTCCAGCCTGGCGACAGAGCGAGACTCTTCTCAAAAAAAAATAAGTAAGTAAAAAATCATTCTTTTCTTCATTTTGGTTATTTTTCTCTTGCTTATCTACAGGATCTGTTAGGAAATAAAAGTTTATGAAGGGGGAAAAGAATTGATTACTTTGATGTCTAACATGAACATTTAGTACTTTCCTGTTTTTAGTGCTTTTAAAGCTTTTCTTCCTGACAAAGCAAAGCTGACAAATCTGTCTTTGTTGCTTTTCCCTCTAGGTCCTACCAGACAACCCTGCCTGCTTTTAGTCCCCCTGATTGTGGGGCCCCACACAGTTCCTGCATTGTTCAGAGCATCTGCTTAGGGGGCACTGTCAGCCTCCTGTTGCACTGCCCCAGCCCTCAGACAGAATTCCACTCCTGCCAGACCTTACCTGGCCTCTGTTCCAGTTCCTGAGAAACATTTTATCTAATAGGTAACCATGGATCTTGTGGTTTAAGAATTAGCAATTTTTCTTATTACAAAAGACATGCAAGTTCATGTAGTTACGTTAGACATTTGTGTAAACCAGAAGACGAAAAGAAAAAAGACTGGCTGGGCACGGTGGCTCATGCCTGTAATCCCAGCAATTTAGGAGCGCGAGGCAAGCAGATCACCTCAGGTCAGGAGTTCGAGACCAGTCTGGCCAACATGGTGAAACCCTATCTCTACTAAAAATACAAAAATTAGCTGGGCGTGGTGGTGGATGCCTGTAATCCCAGCTCCTCGGGAGGCTGAGGCAGGAGAATTGCTTGAACCTGAGAGGTGGAGGTTTCAGTGAGCCAAGATCGCACCACTGCATTCCAGCGTGGGCTACAGAGCAAGACTCTGTCTCAAAAAAGAAAAGAAAAAAGACCTATAATCTCACCAGCCAAATGCTATCTGCATGAGATTTCCTGACCTATTATTTTGCATTTTCCCTCCAAATAGGGTCATATGAAAGATTGTTTTGTGGCCTGCATTTAACATTCTTTTCAATTATCATGAGTATATTTACAGGTCAACAAATATTCTTTTGAAATAGTATGCTATTTTATTTTCATTAATCAATAGAATCACGTCTTCTTAAAAAACTCAGAGCTATGGCCGTGTGTGATG
This sequence comes from Pongo abelii, assembly GCF_028885655.2. Lineage (NCBI taxonomy): Eukaryota > Metazoa > Chordata > Mammalia > Primates > Hominidae > Pongo > Pongo abelii. The sequence goes on along the minus strand of NC_071990.2, from coordinate 53,414,631 downwards.
GTTCATGCCTATAATCCCAGCATTTTGGGAGGCTGAAGCAGGCAGATCACTAGAGGTCAGGAGTTTGAGACCAGCCTGGCCAACATACTGAGAACCTGTCTCTACTAAAAATATAAAAAATTAGCCAGGTGTGGTGGTGTTCACCTGTAATCCCAGCTACTCAGGAGGCTAAGGCAGGAGAATCACTTGCACCCGGGAGGTGGAGATTGTAGTAAGCCAAGATCACGCCATTGTACTCCAGCCTAGGTGACAGAGTGAGACTTCATCTAAAAAAAAAAAATTCAGAGCTATATTAAAAGAGCATAAATTCAGAATTCTCATTCCCACCCCTTCCCCGCCACCATTCTGCTCCCATAATCACTTTATGGGCATCCTATGTATACTTCCAGTGTTCCTATTTATGCAGATGAAAGCAAATCGGAATATATAGTTGTATTCTTTGCCACTCCCAACTTTCTTGCGCAAAATAGAAAATAGTGTATATTCTGTTCTGCCCCTGGCTTTTTATTATTATTATTATTATTATTATTATTAATGCATTTTAGAGATCTTTCCTTGTCAATACAAGGACCTTCCTCTTTCCTATTACATAAGAGCATTTTAAATTACTAGTTTATACTCCTTGCAGAGAAGTACCATAATTTACATAACCAGTCTCCTTTTCCTAGAAACACAGGTTCTTTCCAATTTTTACCATGTTAACATCCTTTTTTTTATTTTTAGGTGGGGGACAGAATCTTGCTCTGTCACCCAGGCTAGAGTGCAGTGGCGCAATCTCGGCTCACTGCAACCTCTGTCTCCTGGGTTCAAGCGATTCTCTTGCCTCAGCTTGCTGAGTAGCTGGGATTAGAGGCTCATGCCACCATGTCTGGCTAATTTTTGTATTTTTAGTAGAGACAGGGTTTCGCCATGTCGCTGATCTCATGATCCGTCCACCTTAGCCTCCGAAAGTGCTGGAATTACAGGTGAGAGCCACCGCACATGGCCCCTGTTAACATTCTTATAGCTATTTCTTTTTTAAAAAAAAGTTTTGTAGAGATGGGGGTCTCACTCGGTTGTCTGGGCTGGTCTTGAACTACCGAGCTCAAACAATTCTCCCACCTCAGCCTCCCAAAGTACTAGGATTACAGGTGTGAGCCACCACACTTGGCCTCTTATAGCTATTTCTTTGTTCACACCCTTACTTATTCCTTTATAATAATTCCTAAAACAAGAATTGATAGGTCAAGAATATGAATGTGACCAGACCTGGTGGCTCATGCCTGTAATCCTAGCACTTTGGGAGGCTGAGGCAGGTGGATCACTAGAGGTCAGGAGTTCAAGACTAGCTTGGTTAACATGGTGAGGCCCTGTCTCTACTAAAAATACAAAAATTAGCCAGGTGTGGTGATGCGTGCCTGTAATCCCAGCTACTTGGGAGGCTGAGGTGGGAGAATTGCTTGAACTCAGGAGGTGGAGGTTGCAGTGAGCTGAGATTGCACCACTGCATGCCAGTCTGGGCAACAGAGTGAGACTCCATCTCAAAAAAAAAAAAAAAGAATATGACTATTTTAGGGGTATGCACTGCCTGATTGTGACTTTTTAATAGATAATATAACTCATGCTAAACATGTCAGCAGTTGAATTATTATCCATCCCAGAAATATCCAGCAAACACTTGTTGAGGGATTAATGCAGATTCAGCACACTGGACTCCATAAACTGAGGTCTAAGCACCCTTCATTCATGACAAAGTTGAGATTTTTCTTAAAGGTTGTGACTGCTATTGAGGCCCTGATTTTACTGTTTCTCATTTCAGGCATTTAAAACAAGAATCAGCAACATCCCTACAATTAAAAAGTTCCTGCAGCCTGAGAGTCAGAGGAAGCCACCCCTTGATACCCACTATGTTGACCTTGCCAGGAAGATAGTGCTGCTCTAATGGCAGCAGGTTGCGTGATGGCAAACATTATGATTCGGTCGCAGCACCAGCATGTGCTGTCTGCAGAGGATAATAGAAGCAAACTGTAGATCCCAGGAGTAAAGTATCTGAAAAGAACCAAACCATGCTGCCATTAACAGCAACACTGATTAAATGTAGTATAAAATCATTCGGATGTGTTGTGGCTTTTTAAAGTTTGTCAGTTGTGGATGATAGTCTACAACTTTTATGAAATAAATGTTCTGTATAAATAAATAGGAGCCAGATATATGTAGGGCAGGGGCCCCCATATAACCCTGTTCTTCTGTCTGCATCAAGATTGAGACCATTGAGGGAAGAGGGACCAGCAATTTGCAGGGAAGGATCTCTCCAACACCCACCCTAATTGCTGAGTACTTGGGGTAAGAAAAAAAGTGGCAAATGACAAATTAGGAGTTACACATTGGCTGATGCTAGTAAATTTTACAGGGATGTGTGGGGAACAGAGAATGTTCATTCTGAAACCCTGAAAAAAAAGTTGGATATTTAGAAAACACTCTTCCACCTAATAGAGCCACCCAAGACTGAGTTTTGCTAAGATGAAACAATTCCAAGTAGCACTGAGATTAAGATATAATAATATAACTGACAAACACTACTTATACAAGCTGAACAAAAGACTCCCCAGCCTTGATACATTTTTTTTTTTTTAAAGATACAGGGTCCTCTGTCACCCAGGCTGGAGTGCAGTGGTGCAATCATAGCTCTCTGCAACCTTGAACTCTGATACACTTTCTTTAAGGGTACCTATTATGTTCTAAACTGTAAAATTTGAAGCTCAGCCTCATGTTGGGGCTTGTTTGATGGGAGATGGAAGAGCTGACTTTGTCACGGAGCATCTATTCAGGATGATGTTGTAGGCATAGTTGTAGTTCCTGGTGGTCTCTGGTCTGAAGCAAGGTCTCTGATCTGCCAATGGTTTGGGGCACACAACTCTACCAGCTTCCAACTCCTGCTGGGACATTCCGTCCTGGGTTGCACACTTTTTTAACAGCTGAATGTGTATCCAGGTATATGTCCTTCCTTGTGAAATGACTTAATGACCACCAGACTTCATGCCATTTCCTCAGGGCCACTACACGGCATAACCATTCCCTACATTACCTTCTGCCCCATTCATTCTTCTTCTTCTCTTCAGATGATGGACTGAGCAACAGGGTTTTTTCTGATAACCCAGGCCATTCAGCATCCCCCAACCCAGTCCATGTAGACCTGAGCTCCAGCTCCCAGAGTGGTCAAATCCCAACCTGGAGATTAGTATTCAGCTTGTCGTCCCACCTCATTCCCTACCCTAAGCAAGCCATTGCCAGCCAGCTACCAGATGATGAAAAAGACAGAGTAACATGGATTGGGAGAAGAGGTTTTTCACTGGAAACCCTGTGCCTGCTTCCTGTGTGGGATGACTTTTCCCCCTGACCTCCAGCAAAGCCAAGGATCTGAACTTGTAGGAATTGAGTGGAAAAGAAAAATTCATTTTTAATAATTCAAAACTGTAAACCAATTTCTTTTTGTTATAATTACATGGCCTTGGTTAATAATTCAGACAGTATAAAAGACTATACAGTGAAAAAGGAAATCCTCCTTTCTCTGAATTGCTTTCAAAACAACCACTTCTGGGCCTTTACTCCTTGCTCTAATGCCTCCCTTGGGTTTCCAAGTGCTGTGTGATTGAGTTCCCAATGCTCCAAGCCACTTTTCCTTCGGTTCTACTTCATAGGTTTTGAAAACAAACCCTTAGGCCTGACCTCAACCTGGCATGCTGGCATGCTCTCACAGAATTCCCCAAAGTCACTACAGACACAGCCAACCAGCCAGTTGATGCCAGAAACATGTTTCATTGTTTAGTCATCTCGTAAGTACAAGTTGATGTCTTTCTTGTAATAGTCTTCATCTCTTCATTCTTCCCTGTGTGGTTTTATTTGAGCCTGTTCCCTAGCTTCTTGGTTGGGGTCTCACCCAAATCAGTAGAGGTAACCATGGGTGCCCAAGGAAAAGTGAGCCTCAGAGACCCCAATAGCACACAGCAAACATTCAAGGCCCCACTATGATGCTCCCCGTCACCAGAGAGCCTTACTTTTGGACAGAGAGAGAAAGGCAAGTGAAAACATCTAGCTCAACATACTCATCAAAATGGAGGGCTGGGGGCTTAAAAGGGCCTTGGTTCTTTATTCCAGAAGATACTGGGATAGAAACACTACTACTAGTCTTAGTCCTCCATTTAGCACTCTGGCAAGTGAAAATTTCTTTTCTTTTCCTGGTGGCTATAAATCTCTCCTGTTTCAATGAAAGCCTATTTTTGTCATTGTTTGGACATCAGTGTACAAATATTTCAAACCTGAGCAGTGGCCCCCACAAAGACCCCTTGATATTGGTAATTACTCCTCCCTTTAGACTCCTCTCTAAACTTTAAATGTGTGATTGCTACATGAGTTTCTTGCTACAGGGCTAGAGGGAGGGTTAAGACCAAGCCAGAGATGGTTTGCTTCCATTGACTGCCGGCCCTGAGCAAAATGAGAGAAAGAAGTTTGGCTTTGATTTTGGTCTTTGATTTTCTTTATCAGGAGTGCGGGAGTCAGAGGTGAGTTGTAGTTATTACTTTCAAGCAAACAAGGGGGTTTATTAATACACACATTTGAAAAGATGAGTGTGAATTCAGGGACATTCAGACAGTCAGGATGGCCCATAACTCATTCTGACATCTGTGTTGGCCTCACGTCCTTTTGTGGTTCTGTTGTTGGCTCACCTCTTCCTTGGTGCCCCTGCTGCTGCCATGGAGGTCCTGAAGCAGCCAAAAGTAACCACATGGAGGAGGCAGGAGAAGTTCCTCAAAAGAGTAAGGCTGGTATTACCAGAGGAAGAGGAGGAGAGAGGAGGGGCCAACAGAACCACAAAGATCTACTGTCTCCTCAGTTTCCAGTTAGGAGAGTGAGGCTCAGAGAGTGCCTTACCATATGAGCCATAATCCTACTGTATGGTGTTGCCAGTGGGGATCACATTCTTAGGGAAGGGAAAATTTAGACCAAAAGGAAGAAGGCAAATTTGCCTAAGATCATAGGTTAATGAGTGGCTGAAACAGAGCCTGGATCTAGAAGTCAGGACTCAAGGTTTTAAAATATATATGGCAGCAACCTGTTGTTTAGCTTGGGAGACTTGAAATAGCTAGTAAATAGGTCTCCCCTGTTTCTAAGGGGTGGCAAATATGAAAATGGTGTTTCCACTCAGAGTCCTTGCAGCCATTTTTGTTTGTCTGTTTGTTTGTTTTGTTTTGTTTTGAGATGGAGTCTCTCTCTGTTGCCCAGGCTAGAGCACAGTGGCACAGTGGCGTGATCTCAGCTCACTGCAACCTCCGCCTCCCGGGTTCAAGCAATTCTCCTGCCTCAGCTTCCTGAGTAGCTGGGATTACAGGCGCACACCACCATGCCTGGCTAATTTTTGTATTTTTAGTAGAGACAAGGTTTCACTATGTTGACCAGGCTGGTCGCAAACTCCTGACCTCAAGTGATCTGCCGGCCTTCGCCTCCCAAAGTGCTGGGATTACAGGGGTGAGCCACTGCACCTGGCTATTGCAGCCGTTTTAATGCTATGATTTATCATATATCTATTTTTCCCCTAAGCCCATTTCCTGTAATCCCAGCAATTTGGGAGGCCAAGGCAGGAGGATTGCTTGAGCTCAGGAGTCTGAGACCAGCCTGGGCAACCTGGTGAAACCCCATCTCTACCAAAAAATACAAAAATTAGCTAGGCATGGTGACACATGCCTGTAATCCCAGCTACTTGGGAGGCTAAGATGGGAAGATTGCTTGAGCCTGGGACATGGTGTGATTGCGCCACTGCTCTCCAGCCTGGACAACAGAGCAAGACCCTGTCTCAAAACAAAACAAAACAAAACAAAACAAAAAACCTTGCAAGGAATAGAACTTTTTTTCTTTCAAATTATAACACCTTTGGAACTTATGAATTTTTCTGACAAATTTTTCATCAAAGTAAAACAAACATACAGTAAAGGGGACACATCTTAAGTTTATAGCTCAATGTTGTTTTTGTTTTTACACATGTCATCTTTCTTTCTTTCTCTCTCTCTCTCTCTTTCTTTCTTTCTTTCTTTTTTTTTTTCAGGATCTTGCTCTGTTGCCCAGGCTGGAGTGCAGTGTCTCAATCATGGCTCACTGCAACCTTAACTTTCCCAGCTCATGTGATCCTCCCACCTCAACCTCCCAAGTAGCTGGGATGACAGGCATGCACCACCATGCCTGGCTAATTTTATTTTTTATTTGTAGAGACAGGGCCTCCCTAGGTTGCCCAGGCTGGTCTCAATGTCCTAGGCTCAAGGGATCCTTCCACCTCAGCCTCCCAAAGTGCTGGGATTACAGGCATGAGCCACCACGCCCGACCACATGTCTATTTTTTAAACAGTATTTTTGAGGTACAATTTATTTATTTATTATACAGTATTTCATGATTTTTAGTAAATGTATATATTTGTGCAGCCATCACTTCACTCCAGTTTTGGAACAGTCTCCTCACCCCCACCAAAGTGTCCTTGTTCTTGCCAACTGCTGCTCCCATCCCCGGCCCCAGGCAGTCACTGATCTTCTGGTCCCAGTCTATTTTACTTCTGCACAGTAGCACTGGCTTGAGCCCACAATGCCAAGACAGTGCTCCTGGGCCTTCTTCTTGTGGCTTTTTCTTCCTGAATCAGGAAGGTCCAGCAGAATTTCTCTCCTAACCCTGTAGCTCCACCTCTCACCGGCAAATGAAATAAGGCATCACAGACATCACCAGCCAAACAGAGTTCACCAAGTGTATTAGTCCGTTCTCACATTGCTATAAAGAAATACCTGATACTGGGTAATCTATAAAGAAAAGTGGTTTAATTGGCTCACATTCCTACCTGCAGGCTGTATGGACAGCATGATGGCATCTGCTCGGCTTCTGGGGAGGCCTTAGGAAACTTACAATCATGGTAGAAGATGGAAGGGGTCCACCTCATATGGCCAGAGTGGGACCAAGAAAGGGAGGGGGGAGGTGCCACACACCTTTAAATGACCAGATCTCTTGAGAACTCCCTCACCATGATGAGGACAGAACCAAGGGAATGGTGCTAAACCATTCATGAGAAATCCACTCCCAGGATCCATTCACCTCCCACCAGGCCCCACCTCCAACAATGGAGGTTATGATTCAACATGAGATTTGGTGGGGACACAGCTCTAAACCATATCACCAAGGTGTTGTGGAAAAGATTTCAGAGACTCCTAGATCAGTTAAGTACTCTGAGGTATGACCTCAAGAAAACAGGATTTAATGCAAAAGTAAGCTATACTTCAATTAACAGTTTTGTACAGCAGTGTGCCATGAAAAGGGGCTAAAGGGCAGGAATTTGCAGACTGTTCTAGCACTTGCACATAATGAATATTCTGGGCTCCTACCACAGAACTTGTGTGTCCTGGAAGGGTTGCAGAGGGCCAAGGTATCAACCATCTCAGTCCTTGGGGGAGCTGGAGCAGCCTCCTGGTTTACATCCAGGACTTACACATATTACCATTTCTGGTCTCTGCCAATTTGTGAAAGGTTGGGAATTAGCTCTTGCAGGGCTGATGGTGGGCCCCGAGTTCATCATTTCATGAGTCAAGCCAGCTCTCAACATCCTGCCACTTTCCTAGTTTGGATTCTGTACTTATCACAGCCTCACTTGTAGAGTTTTCTCCAGGGTTGAGAGTGTGTTAGCTGGTCCTCAGGTGCACTCTTATTTTCTGGGCAATTATGCTCTTCTTGTTAAACAACTGATATCGCTATTTGTATATGCCTAGTGTGTATGTATGTATGTGATTGTGATAAAATATACATAACATAAAATTTACCATTTTAACCATTTTCAAGTATACAGTAAGTGGTATTAAGTACATTGACATTATTGTGCAATTATCACCACCGTTCCCATCTATCTCCAGAACAATTTCATCTCATCAGATTAAAACTCTATACCCATTAAACAATGGCTCCCCATTTTCTCCTCCTCACAGCCCCTGGTGGAGACCAGGGACTAGTTGTGATCTCTGTGAATTTGCCTATTGTAGGTAGCTAGTGTAAGTGGAAACATACAATATTTGTCCTTTTGTGTCTGGCTTATTTCACTCGGCATGTTTTCAAGGTTCATCCATGTTGTGGCATGTAATAGAATTGTATTCCTCTTTAAGGCTGTTTTGGATGTTTTCAATGGAAGTAAGTTTCCTTCTGTTGTGTTACCCCCAGAAGCACTTTGTCCCATTGTGTTTCGGGACCTGCAGAGCTGACACACAGTCCCTGAACTCGACAGCCCAACGGGATGTGGCCATCTTTGCCTGAGATGCTATTTGGGAGTCTGTTCTTTCTGGCTTCTTTAACTGTAGTGCTCTTCCCCTTCATGATTAGTTCTCAGATTTATGGAACCTCTCTGAACAATTTGTTGTTTGTACCTCATATTTACTTGTAAAAAACAACCCCCCCCCCAAAAAAAAACAACTTTGTCTTTTCTAAAAGGAATTTCAGATACCAGGAAATAGGTATGGTTGTATCAGGAATAAAGGGTCCTTCATGCTTTAATTACACCACATAGACATTGTTTTAGACAAATGCCATGGAGAAAAGTAATATTTGTTGGGCACTTTCTACAGTCCAGGCTCTCTTCTAGGTACTCTATATCCATTATATAATTTAATCCTTTCAATAACCCTCCAAGAGACATGTGATCATTATAGTTTGTACAGGTGAGGAAATTGAGGCCCTGAGAAGCTGGGGACCTAGGTTCCCAGAGATGTGACCACGACTAGGGCAAGAAGCCAGGCCTACTCATGCCAGGCCCCAGATAGCTTTCTCTTCCAGGGGTAAGAGCAAATATTTGTAAAGCACAAGGCTTTGTCTATGGCCATACCACCCTGAACATGCCGAATCTCATCTGTAAAGCACAAGACTTTAGAAAGATCCAGATGCCAGCTGAGGAGAGAGGGTATTTCACCTTGTTTCCCAGCACCACCTCCAATAACATTCAAGAATCCAGTCCTGCAAGGACCTCCCTGCTTGGCTCAGCCCAGGTAAGAGTGTTCTAACCAGCCAGGGCCACCAGGCCAGCAGCCCAGAAAGGGGCCAGAGGAGCAGTTTGCTTTCCAGGTAGTGGTGGTGGATAACTTCAAGAGTCCTCAGGTGGTAGATCTGCGTGTGTGGCCCCATTCTCCTTCACAGCATCCCCAGGACCTGCCAGGTGCACTCAGGCTGGCTTCCTGGCCAGACTTCTAACTTCTGAGACAGTAGCCATTCCAGGGTCTGTGGAGGCAACCTGTGCACCTCTCTCATCCATACTTTCTATTTTCTTTTTTTAAGTATAAAAATCTTTATTATATTTCATTTTTTAAACTTAGATTACCTTGTTTTTTAATTTTAAAAATATTTATTAACCAAATTAATACATTAGTTGTCTCTTTTTTTATTCCACAAAATTTATTCTAACTTCAGCAAAAATAATTAATTACCTTATTTTCACATAATTTGGGTCCTATTTATAGTGATCATCTAAAGGATTAAAAATCTAATTGAGGCTGGGCATGGTGGCTCAAGCCTATAATGCCAGCACTTTGGGAGGCCGAGGCGGGTGGATCGCCTGAGGTCAGGATTTCGAGACCAGCGTGGTGAACATGGTGAAACCCCATCTTTACTAAAAATACAAAAATTAGCTGGGAGTGGTGGTGGGTGCCTGTAATCTCAGCTACTTGGGAGGCTGAGGCTGGAGAATCACTTGAACCCAGGAGGCGGAGGTTGCAGTGAGCCGAGATCGTGTCTTTGCACTCCAGCCTGGGTAACAAGAGCGAAACTCTGTCTCATGAAAAAAAAAAATTAATTGTATTCCAAATATACAAAAGCTGAATGTATTTTCATGCAAAGAATTTAAATAAAGAAATAAAAATTTAAAAATATAGTAAGGTTTAGTTAACTTTTCAAAAATTAAAATTTGAGATGTTAACTATATTTAAGTGATCTCATTTAAATTTTTTGAAAATACATATAAAAAGAATTCTAATTTAAAATTTTGACTGTCATGTTTATCTTTTTCACACTTTCCATTTCCACTCTTCAGTGTGTACTCTCAAATTCTCTTTCCCCGGCCTCTTCCATTGTTAATGAAACAATAAGCCTCATGGCTACAGTTTTTGAGGGCCTGATCTGTGCCTAGGTTTGCACTAAGCAGCTTTTACCTCTTACTTAATCTTCACAAGTACTTTATAAAGTAGGTCCCAAAGATGTTAAGTAACTTTCCACAATCATAGATCCAGTATGTGCTTGAAAGAAGGTTTGAGCACAGGTCGGCCTGGATCCAGGTGCCTGTTGTCAATTACTCTAGCAGAGGAAGGTCCGGGAAGGATCTGCATTGTTACTGAACTGTGCATAACAAAGATGCCAGTACAAATGGGAGGGGGGATGTGGAGAATTCTCAAGTCTTACTTAAGCCATGTTACGTGTTCATAGAGCTGTAATGTACACTTAAAAGTAGCTGCTATTTCCCAGAATTCTAAATGCCCCCATTTCCCTTTACAATTGCAAAAGAATCCAATAATCTAGTTAATTCCGTTTTCTTTTCAGGTCTTTGTGGGTGAATTTAAAACTATAATTTAGTTACATTTCTTCTTCTCAGAAGGCATCATAGAGAGTAGCTCTGTGTAGTGATAAATAGCCCTGTGAAGTATAAAACATACAGACAGGGGAGCCCCAGGACTGGAAGGGAAGCCAGAGCTCATCGAATCAAGTGATACCCTGGAGACACAGTGGAGATACCTCTAAGGGGGGTGCAGCCCTCAGCCTCTTCCGGGAATGAAATTACAAAGCCTCTTCCAAGTAAATTTTCATGAGCAATTTCCAAAATAATCTCCAGTTTAATCAGGGCATCCACATCAAAAAAGACAAAAAGATGTCCTTGAAGGGTCTGGTTTATCTGTAGACTCTAAGGACAGACATTGATGCCCTCAAATGTAATGAGTTCAACCAAAATGAAAAACTGGAGGCTGCTTTCTGGCTCTTTCTTCAACATGTACATGTGTGGGTGTGTCTGTGTGTGTGTCTGTTAATCAAGTGGTGGATTAGACACAATGCCTGGCACACAGCAGACCTTCAATAAATTGCAGTTCTTCCCCTTTCCTTCCAAACCTAGAAAGGAGGAGCAGAGACTTTTACTGGCAGCCCTGAAGACTGTATCTGCCTCTGAGCCATCAAATAGGATGCCGAAGTCCTTCAAATCAGGAACAGAGGTACATTCAATAGAAGCCTCATTGCTGGTCCTGGGCAGGAAAGCCTCCCTCCTCCTGAATATGTGCTCAGGCCTGGTCCAGTTGGGATTTTCTTCTTACCAGCCTCTCCATGTCTGGTCCCACAGTTCAGTCCTGCTGCTTGTAATTCACAAAGAACTAAGGTGTGAAAAGTGGAATTGTGGGGAAAGAGTTCCTTTACTCTGGAGAAAGAGAGGCAGAGTGAGAGCCTCTCCATCCTTTAACACAAATGCCTACAAGTAAATAAACACTCTGCAGCCTCATGGCTAGTTTAACCATGATTAGAAATTTTAAAACATTTCAGCCAGTAGAAAAGAGATAACACTCCCAGGTCAACAATTCTAGTCAAAGGTACCACTGCATGTCTTTTGCTAAGTAAACCAGTGTGAACCACAGTTGAACTATAACAGCAACACAAAATCACAGGCATTCTGCAGGCCTTTGTGTCTGAAGCACTGATGGCTGTGATTCCTTAGCTGCTGTCCACAAGCGCCTTCTGTCCTCCACCTGGTGTGGAGGGCTTCACCTGCAGAGAGCACTTGTGTCTGAACCACCCATTTGGCTTACATTGTTTACACTCATTACTCACAGTGTGGCCCTGGACGAGCAGCATGGGCAGCACCCGGGAACTTGTTAGAAATGCAGTTTCAGGTCCCACCCCAGCCCTACTGAATCAGCATCTGCATTTTGGCAAGATCCCCAGGTGACTTGTGTACCCATTAAAGTTTGCAACACTGCCTTGTGTTATCACTCATCTTTCCAAACACAGTCTCAGGTCCTCTCCAGGTGTGAGAATGTTCTATGATCTTGCATCCCCTGTTTGCTCTCTGTACCATAGGATCCTTACCCCCCATCTCTGTCTGCTTCAGATTTGAGACCCTCACTCACTTCCGGGAATGGTGTCTTTTGTTCATGTTCTCTTCAAGCCCCAGATCACAATTTGCTTCTTCCCTTTTACTCTAGGGAAGAGGCATATGATATAGTAAAAAAAGCATGGACTTTGACATTGGAAAGATGTGGGATCTGGCTCTGTCACTTATCAGATGGATGACTAAGCAAGTTTTTATCTGTGTGACCCTCATTTCTAAAATGAAGACATTAGTACCCTCCACATTATACAGATATTGCATGGCATATGACTCATCTGCTTGCTCAGCCTTCCTGGCTACATGGCTGGCCCTTGGCCATCTCTTGATAATCAGATATTGAGCAGCCCTGGCAGGGATGGCCTTGTTATCCTTGGGCCCATACCCCTCTCCATTAGTGGCTCCAGAGAACTGGATGTGAACAGCACTTCTTCCTGGTCTGCCATGAATTCAGCTCTGATTTGGGCAGTTCCCAGTTTGCAAATTTAGGATGAGATCTTTTACTCAAGTTGTTTCTAAACAAAATGTGATTATTATTTTTGCAATTATAGCAACCTTTTGTTTGAGAGGATACGATACATTTTTATCACCATTCAAAAAGTTACAGTTTTGGTGGTAAAAAAATTCATTTTTAATTAAAACATGTTTGGGGTACTATGAATTACATTCATTCTACAAAGAGCAGGTACTTTTGTTTTTTCCTTCTTGCATTTTACTTGTTTCCTTTGCTTCTTTTAAAGACACTGTTCCTGGCTAGGCACGATGGCTCACACCTGTAATCCCAGAATTTTGATAGGCCGAGGTTGGAGGATCAATCAAGATCAGGAGTTCAAGACCAGCATTGCCAAAACAGTGAAACCTCGTCTCTACTAAAAATACAAAAATTAGCCAAATGTGGTGGTGGGCACCCGTAATCCCAGCAACTTGGGAGGCTGAGGCAGGAGAATTGCTTGAACTCAGGAGGTAGAGGTTGCAGTGAGCTGAGATCACACCAACCTTGGTAACAGAGTGAGACTCTATCTCAAAATAAGTAAATTAAAAAATAAAATAAAATAAAAACACTGTTTCTGATGCTATTAGAGGTCAGCAGATGCAAGAAGACACATTCTAATCAATTTTTCCCCCCTTTGGTATCTCAGTGGGAGGGAAAGTTAAATTTTTCTGGAGTATCTTATTTTTTCCAAATGGTGAAAAAAAAAGCTGAAACTGATTTATACATCAAATCTTTGTTCTAACTAGGTATATTATACAAGCTATATATTTGATAATAATTGAATAGTAAAAACATTAAAGAAGTGAGGTGTCCATTTTGAAGTATGGTTTTTTAAAGGTTTCATTTGATTTTGTTTTTTGAGGCAAAGTTTTTGCTCTTGTCGCCCAGGCTGGAGTACAGTGATGCAATCTCAGCTCACTGCAACCTCTGCTTCCTGGGTTCAAGTGATTTTCCTGCCTCAGCCTCCCAAGTAGCTGGGACTACAGGTGCCCGCCACCATGCCCAGCTGATTTTTGTATTTTTAGTAGAGATGGGGTTTCACCATGTTGGGTAGGATGGTCTTGATCTCCTGACCTCGTGATCTGCACACCTTGGCCTCCCAAAGTGCTGGGATTACAGGCATGAGCCACTGCATTTGGCCTTCATTTGATTTTAAAATTGAATTATCAGCAAGTCCCAGTACCAACCGCTAATATTGCACATAAAGTTTAGGGGTCAAGGTTCCAGTTAAAGAAACAATATTTTAAAATAATAAGAATGAACAGCTTGGATTAAAAATTACATCTGCTTGTATTTTCTCAGCCAAGATGTTTTGCTTCTTAGATTGCTTTTTTTGTTTATCAACATAGATATTTTTTATCCTGGGGTGTCTATTCCTAATCTTCACTAATTCATTCCTTTAGGGTTGATAGGTCTCTTTCACCCTGTGTAATTCTAAACATTTTGTTCTAAGGAGAGAGAGTTTCTCTCTGATGTTTCAGATCTGGTGTGGGAGAGCTCAGACAGTCTCAACATAAAGCCATCTGGGAGTTGGCCTTAATAGAGATACTAACTTAATCATTAAAGCATTTAATATGGTGCATTTTCAAAGTAGAACTGTAGCAGGACGAGCTGCAGACAAAACTCCTCAGACACTGGATTAAAGAAGGAAGAGGTTTATTCGGCCGGGAGCATCGGCAGACTTGTGTCTTAAGGGCCAAGCTCTCTGAAAAAGAAATTCTTGGCCTTTTTAAAGGCTTACAACTCTAAGGGGTCCACGTGAAAAGTCGTGATAAATCAAGCAAGTGTGGGGAACGTGACTGGGGGCTACGTGCATCAGCTAACAGAACAGAAAGTTTGCAATGCTTTTTCATACAATGTCTGGAATTTACAGATAACACAAGTAGCTTAGGTCAGGGGTTGATGTTATTATTATTATTAGTTTTTTAACTCCTAGGGCCAGGTGGTGGTGCCAAGATTGTCTGGCTATTTATCTTACTTTTGTTTTTTTCCAACTTTTTGCTTTCTCTCTTTCCTCCTGTCTTGTGAACTAGGCAAGGTTGGGGGAGGAGGGCAGCAGGAGTAGTAGTGGTCTCCTTCCTTATCCCCCCCTTTGAGAATTTCACTAATTAGTGGGAGTTCTCACCTTTATTTTTACTTTCTGAGTCTCTTTCCGAGACAGAGTGATAGTGTTTTATGTAATACACTTGTGCTGAAGTTTTCTGACAAACGATGGTCGCTGCAAAACCTTTTATTATTTGAAGGAGCAAGCGTAATACATGGGGGAGCAGCAAGCAAGTGTCTATTACTAGTAATACACTTACAATGAGGGTTTTAAATTATCTTATAGATGGAAACTATTTTCTAAATAAAGACCTAGGGTTAAACCTGTGCTAGACCTGTACAGGCACATGTGCCAACTTTGTCATGTCCTAAGCAGGTTAGTTCTTTTACTGGGTCTTAAAAGCTTTTTTCCTAGTGAGCAACACAGTATTTTTTAATAATAGAAGTTTTTAAGAGCCAGATGCTTGAACTGGTGGGTGTCTGTTTAGGGAAAGAGTCAGTTAAAGCAAAGTTATCTTGAGGCATTTACTCTTTTACTTCTCAAGACTGTTGGTCTCTCATGTTAGCCTTTTAATAAACATAACATGAGGAAATGACTAGGCTGCCAGCAATGTTTTCAGCCAGCTGAGCAAATAGGTTGTTTGTTTTGTTTTTTTTTTTTGCTAAAGGAAGAGGCTCTGGTAACTTCTGGTTTATATGTTTAAAGAATGACTTAAAGACTCGGAATCGTTCCTGGGCTGGACAGGTCTGGGTTTCCTGACTAAGTAGTATGTGTACAGTGGGGAAACCTTATATAGGTGTTTCTTCTAGCATGGTTATGGGGGTAACAACAACAAAACAATATACAGCATATTCATATCCAGCAAGGACAAAAGAGGTCCTTAACTGGGAAAAAGGTTGAATACAGTGACAGAACAACAGGAAAACAGTTAGTATTACAGAAAAACTATTAGTCTTAAGATTTTTAACTACATTTACTTGCTTGATGAGTCTTCAAGCTCTTCAAGCTTTGGCCATGCATAGACTAGTCAGCTGCCGGTGTGTGACTAGAGCAGGGCTTATTGTTTCTTCAAGCTTCAGCCATGCGTAGACTAGTCAGCCTCCAGAGTGACCAGAGCAGGGCTCTCATCCTCAGCAGCAGCTTGGTCTCATCTCAGGATCAGCTGGGTTGGATGATCTGTGTCCTGCTGGCTGATCTACTTGTCCTGAGCTGCTGGTGTTAGCTGACTATGATGGATCTAAGACACAACACCTGCAACTTTAACAGCAGTGGGAGAGGACAAGATTACAGTAAAGGGCCCATCCTGTATGGGTCCTAGAAAAATTAGATTTTACTTTTTAACTTAAACAGAGTCACTAGATTTAAAGGGGTGTCAGGCTTATAGGCATTTTTATTTATTTAATTATGAACACTTTGTATGGCTATTTCTAAAGCCTGCATTTGCTTTCTTAAGGTTAATTCCTTTAGTTCCTGGAGGTCACCTTTAATTTGACCTATGATTTGGGGGTGGCCGACCGAACAAAATCTTATAGGACAAATACCTAGTTTGTTTGGTGGAGGTGCACCTGACTCGGAGGAGGACCATAGGCAAAAACCTGATTTTATCTTAAATGAATTTCCTGGCAATATTTCTTCAGTAGCTGCTTGAGTGTCCGGTTCATACTTTCCACATTTTCTTGAACTTTGCAGCCGATAGGCTGTGTGTAACTTCTATTTTATTTTTAACAGTCTTGTTAAATCTTGCACTGTTTTAGCTACAAATGCTGGCCTATTGTCTGACTTTAAAGTTAGAGGCAGTCTAAACCTGGGGATAATGTCTTTTAAAAGTACTTTAATTACTTCTTGTACTTTTTCTGTCCTGGTGGGGAAAGCTTTAACTGAGCCTGAAAAGGTGCAAACAAGCACTAGCATGTACCAATAGCCTCCAGCATGGGGCAGTTCTGTAGTGTCTATAGACAAGTTTTCACAAGGTATGGCTCTTTCTCCTGTTTAAGTTTCTTAGAGGAGGGGTTCTTTTTCTTCCCCCGCTTTGTAACTCTATCTAGTAGCTTAGCCATCATTGAGAAATTGGAATCTAGATACCGTAGAATCTTGCTGCTTTTAACTTTTAATATGACCATGGACTCCTGGGAGCCTAATGAGAAGGTGTCTGGTCTGCCTGGTCTGATCTAGTCTTTTTTTTTTTTTTTTTTTTTGAGATGGAGCCTCAGTCTGTTGCCCAGGCTGGAGTGCAGTGGCACAATCTTGGCTCACTGCAAGCTCCGCTTCCCGGGTCCACACCATTCTTCTGCCCCAGCCTCCCAAGTACCTGGGACTACAGGCACCCACCACCATGCCTGGCTAATTTTTTGTATTTTTAGTAGAGACAGGGTTTCACCGTGTTAGCCAGGATGGTCTCGATCTCCTGACCTCGTGATCCACCCACCTCGGCCTCCCAAAGTGCTGAGATTACAGGCGGCAGCCACCCTGCCTGGCCTGATCTAGTCTTTACATTCTTCAGCTCCTGCCAGCCTGATCAGATCAGTATTTGGTTCCTCCAAGGTGCGGCAGTCCTTGGCCGATGGCCTCTTTGTCTTGTGGCCTTGGCCATTTTCCTCATTGTCTTCCGAACATTTATCTTTCTAGTGTCCTTTCTTTTTGCATCTCACACATTAATCTCTCTCTAGCCTTGTCTGGCTCTTGAATCCTTGCCTAACTTGACTTCTTCCACATCTACATCCATGTCCACATCCCCTCACATTGCTAATCTCTCTTTTTATAAGAGCTGTTGCCAACAGATTGGCTTTCTTTTTTTTCTTAAGCCTTTAATTAATTTTTTTTTTCCTTCCTGATCCTACAGCCAGGTGGTGGGGCCGGGCAATGGCACGGGCCCTGTCCCCGCGCACTGCTGTCTGTCTCTCCTGTTTTCTGCTGATTCTCTTTTTCA
The DNA here is from genome assembly GCF_028885655.2 of Pongo abelii. Lineage (NCBI taxonomy): Eukaryota > Metazoa > Chordata > Mammalia > Primates > Hominidae > Pongo > Pongo abelii. The sequence continues at coordinate 53,397,052 of NC_071990.2, read as the reverse complement.
CACTTACTCTTAGTCTTTCTTTTTCTTTTGCTCTTTTCCCGGCTCCAGTCCCTGGCTCCTTTTTTAGAGCCAGGTTGGGGAGAGAGACTTAATCCTTGGCATGCCTAGCTGCCACACTTGTTGCTTTTGCTCTTTCCAGTTTTGTTCCTTGGTCACAGTTAACATACACCTTGGTGGCCACTTTTAAAGGCTAGGTGGTATTCATGCCTGGAGCTTCTGCTTGATGTTACCCTGGGCTTGCTTTACAAATGAAGTATTCACTGTATACTGATTTTCAGCAGCCTCAGGGTTAAATGGGGTGTAAAGTCAGAATGCTTTATAGAGTCTCTTATAAAACTGACTTAGACTCTTGTCAGCTCCTTGAAGCACTTCTGCAATCTTTTTTATATTCATTGCTTTTTTTTCTACTAACTCTTAGCCTCTGCAGAAGTGCCTCTCGGTACCTCTGAAAACGCTGAAGCTGAGTTGCATTCTCTGGATCTTTCTCCTCTTTTTCCTAGAGTTTAACAGGCCCTTTTCTTATATAATTCTCCACGCACTTGGAGGGTTAAACAGGCCTACCGAGAGTCAGTGTAAATGTTTACAGTCTTACCTTCACTGAGTTCTAAGGCCCAAATTAAAGCAATGAGCTCAGCTTAACGACAGTGTCCAGGGTTATCACCGCATATCCTGCACATGTCTCTCATTGTGGGTTGATGAAGCTGCTCCCATTCACGTATAGCTCCCAGTCTACTGATGCTCAAGGCTGGTCCCAGAGGTCAGGTCTGTGAGAGTAAACTGAGTCCAACACCTCTACACAGTTATGCTCGACAGGGCTCTAGCCACCGGGAGCAAGGTGGCAGGTTCAGGGTGTTTCCAGTTTAGTAGATCAATGGTTGAAAAGGGCTGATAGATGAAAGTCTGTTGCCCCCGCCCCAGATGTGGGCCTGGTCATTATAATAGACAGGTCCTCACATCTCCCTGAGAGGCATTTGCATAGCTCCAGCAAGACCAGATCTGAGAGGGCCCACTTGACTATCTTGACTTCCATCCTTGGCCTCTCCAGGTTCCAATCCTCCCCTTCGAGGTGAGACCTGGGGCGTATTGGCTCCTGAATCTGGTTTCTGAGGGGGCTGTTGGCCTCAGTAAAGTGGCATAGGCTGGGACATAAAAGAATTTCTATTATCTCTGGTGGCTCCTGCAAAACTGGCTTCTCTTGCTGTTTCTTGGACTCCCTTTTTAACTCTGTGTCTGCTGGCAAAACTGCTTGTACTTTTACTTTGGCTTTTTTGCAATAAGCTGTTAAACAGGCCTAAATTTATGCCAGTTTTGTCTATATTATATGTAACCATGAGTCAATATAAAGGAATTTGGTCCAGGTACACTGGCTGTCCTCTGACCCCTGTCACTGAGAGACAGGACTAGCTGGATTTCCTAGGCCGACTAGGAATCCCTAAGCCTAGCTGGAAAGGTGACCCCATCCACCTTTAAACATGGGGCTTGCAAATTAGCTCATGCTCTACCAATCAGGTAGTAAAGAGAGCTCACCAAAATGCTAATCAGGCAAAAACAGGAGGTAAAGAAATAGCCAATCATCTATCACCTGACAGCACAGTGGGAGGGACAATGATAGGGATATAAACCCAGGCATTCGAGCCCCCACCGGTAACCCCCTTTGGGTTCCGTCCCATTTTATGGGAGCTCTGTTTTCACTCTATTAAATCTTGCAACTGCACACTCTTCCATTCCATGTTTGTTAAGGCTTGAGCTGAGCTTTTGCTCACCATCCACCACTGCTGTTTGCCGCTGTTGCAGACCCACCACTGACTTCCATCCCTCTGGATCCCGCAGGGTGTCCACTGTGCTCCTGATCCAGTGAGGGGCCCATTGCCACTCCCGATTGGGCTAAAGGCTAGCCATTGTTCCTGCATGGCTAAGTGCCTGGCTTCGTCCTAATAGAGCTGAACACTAGTCACTGGGTTCCACGGTTCTCTTCCATGACCCACAGCTTCTAATAGAGCTATAACACTCACCGTATGGCCCAAGATTCCATTCCTTGGATTCCATGAGGCCAAGAACCCCAGGTCAGAGAACACAAGGCTTGTCACCATCTTGGAAGCGGCCCACCACCATCTTGGGAGCTCCAGGAGCAAGGACCCCCCGGTAACATTTGGTGACCCAGATGGGACCTCCATAGTGGCAATATTGGAACACTTTCCCTTGCTATTCTGTCCTATCCTTCCTTAGAATTGGAGGAAAATACCAGGCACCTGTCAGCCAGTTAAAAATGATTAGCATGGCCACCAGACTTCAGACTCAGGTGTGATGCTGTCTCGGGAAGGAAGGTCTTTCTAACAACCCCCAACCCTTCTGGGTTGGGAACATTCACCTGCCTAGAACCAGCTTCTGCTTTCAATTTTCTTGGGGAAGCTGAGAGCTGACTAGAGGCAGAAAGCTGATGTCCTGAACTCCCAGCTTTAGCTGGTTGAGATCATGGTGCAGCCAGAAGTCTCTATTCAACAGTCACCCATGTGTGCGCCCCTATCTTTCCTTCTGACCCATACCTCCTGGGTCCTGACCAAGACTTTCTTGAAAGAGTAGTCCCAAAATTCTCCTTACCTCTGAATCTACTTCCTCTGATCCCTGCCTCCTAGGTACAAAGGTTCATACTTTCATTTCCTCTAGCAAGTTCTATCTCCAAAGGGGTCTAAGGAAGCTCTACGCTGCATCCTTAGGCATCTAGGCTATAAACCCAGGGAGTCTTATCCCTGGTGTCCCTCCTGATTTAGGTATACAGCTTTCAACATTGGCAGTTATGAAGGACCTGTTCCCTACCACTCTTGCCAGGGCCCCAAGTTTGTAATGGCTAAGAGAAGGAGAGAGAGAAAGAGATGGAGGAGATAGAGAGAGTTGGAGGGGAGAGAAAGAGAGATGGAGGAGAGAGAGACACAGAGGAGAGAGAGAGAGACAGAGGGAGTCAAAAAGAAAGATAGAAATAGTAAAAAAAAAAAAAAAAAGTGCGCCCTACTCCTTTAAAAGCCAGCATAAATTTAAAACCTATAATTGATCATTGAAGGTCTTCTCCATGACCCTATAACACTCCAATACTACCTTGTTGTCAGTGTAAACAAGGGCGTAGCCTGAAAACACTGAGACCGCAGACAACCAGTAGCTTTCCTATCAAAAATCCTTAACCCAGTAACCCATGGGTGCATTCAGTCTGTAGCGGCAATTGCTTTGCTAACAGAAGAAAGTAGAAAAGTAACCTTTAGAGGAAACCTCATTGTGAGCACACCTCACCAGTTCAGAATTATTCTAAGTCAAAAAAGGAAAAAGGTTACTAACTCAAAAATCTTAAAGTATGGGGCTATTCTGTTAGAAAAAGGTAATGTAACTCCAACCACTGATAATTCCCTTAACCCAGCAGATTTCCTAACAGGGGATTTAAATCTTAATTACCATACAAAGGTCCAACCAGATCTAGGAGGAACTCCCTTCAGGACAAGAAGATAGATGGTTCCTCCCAGGTGATTGAGGATACAATGGGTATTCAGTAACTGACAGGGAGACTTTTGTGGAAGCAGAGTTAGAAAAATTGCCTAACTGCTCTGCTCAAACATGCAAGCTGTTTGCACTCAGCCAAGCCTTAAAGTACTTACAGAATCAAGTACTTACTCAATCCTGACTCAAAAAGTTACCTACACGCTCTCTGAAATGAATTTGCGTAAGAACTGTTGTTTATGGGAATGCATCTTGATGGGGCAGCTGGGTTGTTATGAAATACTCAAGAACCCAGCCCAGCTCTAGGACTCACCTCTGAGCATAAAGGCAATGTTGGGCATGCTGTAAAGGACCACTAGAATCCAGCAGCCCAGACCCCTTTCTTTGTGGTCAAGAAAGGTGGGAAAACAGGTGCAGGAATGCCACATCAGTGGGCTTAACTAATCCAATAAGCAGAGGTCCATGGGTGGTTACGCACCCTGGAAAGGAATAAGCATTAGGACCATAGAGGACTCTCTATGACTAATGCTCATCGGAAAATGACTGGGGTGCTGTCATCTTTATGTTCTTTTTTCAGATGCGAAACATTTCCCCCAAGGCAAAAATGCCCCTAAGATGTATTCTGGAGAATTCAGCCCAGTCAGAGTGTATGCACCTTTTTCCCTCTCAGACTTGAAGCAAATTAAAATAGACCTAGGTAAATTCTCAGATAACCCTGATGGCTATATTAATGTTTTACAAGGGTTAGGACAATCCTTTGATCTGACATGGAGACATATAATGTTACTGCTAGATCAAACACTAGCCCCAAATGAGAGAAGTAACACCAAAACTGCAGCCTGAGAGTTTGGTGATCTCTGGTATCTCAGTCAGGTCAATGACAGGATGACAACAGAGGAAAGACAACAATTCCCCACAGGCCAGCCGGCAGTTCCCAGTGTAGACCCACACTGGGACACAGAATCAGAACATGGAGATCGGTGCCGCAGACATTTGCTACCTTGCGTGCTAGAAGGACTAAGGAAAACTAGGAAGAAGCCTATGAATTATTCAGTGATGTCCACTATAACACAGGGAGAGGAAGAAAATCCTACTGCCTTTCTGGAGAGACTAAGGGAGGCATTGAGGAAGCATACCTCTCTGTCGCCTGACTCTATTGAAGACCAGCTAATCTTAAAGGATAAGTTTATCCTTTAAGTCAGCCGCAGACATTAGAAAAAAAACTTTAAAAGTCTGCCTTAGGCCTGGAGCAAAATTTAGAAACACTATTGAACTTGGCAACCTCAGTTTTTTATAATAGAGATCAGGAGGAGCAGGCGGAATGGGACAAATGGGATAAACAAAAGGCCACTGCTTTAGTCATGGCCCTCAGGCAAGCGGACTTTGGAAGCTCTGGAAAGGGGAAAAGCTGGGCAAATCAAATGCCTAATAGGGCTTGCTTCCAGTGCAATCTACAAGGACACTTTAAAGAAGATTGTCCAAGTAGAAATAAGCCTCCCCCTTGTCCATGCCCCTTATGTCAAGAGAATCACTGGAAGGCCTACTGCCCCAGGGGATGAAGGTCCTGTGAGTCAGAAGCCACTAACCAGAAGATCCAGCAGCAGGACTGAGGGTGCCTGGGGCAAGTGCCAGCCCATGCCGTCACCCTCACAGAGCCCCGGGTATGCATGACCATTGAGGGCCAGGAGGTTAACTGTCTCCTGGACACTGGTGCAGCCTTCTCAGTCTTACTCTCCTGTTCCGGACAACTGTCCTCCAGATCTGTCACTCTCCGAGGGGTCCTAGGACAGGCAGTCACTAGATACTTCTCCCAGCCACTAAGTTTTGACTGGGGAACTTCACTCTTTTCACATGCTTTTCTAATTATGTCTGAAAGCCCCACTCCCTTGTTAGGGAGAGACATTCTAGCAAAAGCAGGGGCCATTATACACCTGAACATACATAGGAGAAGGAACACCTGTTTGCTGTTCCCTGCTTGAGGAAGGAATTAATCCTGAAGTCTGGGCAACAGAAGGACACTATGGATCAGCAAAGAATGCCCATCCTGTTCAAGTTAAACTAAAGGATTCCACCTCCTTTCCCTACCAAAGGCAGTACCCCCTTAGACCCGTGGCCCAACAAGGACTCCAAAAGATTGTTAAGGACGTAAAAGCCCAAGGCCTAGTAAAACCATGCAATACCCGTGCAATAATCCAATTTTAGGAGTACAGAAACCCAACGGACAGTGAAGGTTACTGCAAGATCTCAGGATTATAAATGAGGCCGTTGTCCCTCTATAACCAGCTGTACCTAACACTTATACTATCTGCTTTCCCAAATACCAGAGGAAGCAGAGTGGTTTACAGTCCTGGACCTTAAGGATGACTTTTTCTGCATCCCTGTACATCCTGACTCTCAATTCTTGTTTGCCTTTGAAGATCCTTTGAACCCAACATCTCAACTCACCTGGACTGTTTTACCCCAAGAGTTCAGAGGTAGCCCCCATCTATTTGGCCAGGCATTAGCCCAAGACTTGAGCCAGTTCTTATACCTGGACCCTCTTGTCCTTCAGTACATGGATGGTTTACTTTTAGCCGCCCGTTCAGAAACCTTGTGCCATCAAGCCACCCAAGCACTCTTTTTTTTTTTTTTTTTTTTTTTTTGCAATGGAGTCTCACCCAGGCTGGAGTGCAGTGGTGCAATCTCGGCTCACTGCAACCTCTGCCTCCTGGGTTCATGCCATTGTCCTGCCTCAGCCTCCCAAGTAGCTGGGACTACAGGCATCCACCACCACACCTGGCTAATTTTTTGTATTTTTAGTAGAGACGGGTTTTCACCGTGTTAGCCAGGATGGTCTTGATCTCCTGACTTTGTGATCTGCCTGCCTCAGCCTCCCAAAGTGCTGGATTACAGGTGTGAGCCACCGTGCCCAGCCCCACCCAAGTGCTTTTAAATTTCCTTGCCACCTGTGCCTACAAGGTTTCCAAACCAAAGGCTCAGCTCTGCTCACAGCCGGTTAAATACTTAGGGCTAAAATTATCCAAAGGCACCAGGGCCCTCAGTGAGAAATGTATTCAGCCTATACTGGCTTATCCTTATCCCAAAACACTAAAGCAACTAAGAGGGTTCCTTGGCATTACAGGCTTCTGCCAAATATGGATTCCCAGGTACAGTGAAATAGCCAGGCCATTATACACACTAATTAGGAAAACTCAGAAAACTAATACCCATTTAGTAAGATGGACACCTGAAGCAGAATTGGCTTTCCAGGCCCTAAAGAAGGCCCTAACCCAAGCCCCAGTTAAGCTTGCCAACAGGGCAAGACTTTTCTTTATATGTCACAGAAAAAACAGGAATAGCTCTAGGAGGCCTTACACAGGTCCAAGGGATAAGCTTGCAATCCGTGGCATACCTGAATAAGGAAATTGATGTTGTGACAAAGGGTTGGCCTCATTGTTTATGGGTAGTGGTGGCAGTAGCAGTCTTAGTACCTGAAGCAGTTAAAATAATACAAGGAAGAGATCTGTGTGGACATCTCATGATGTGAATGTCATACTCACTGCTAAAGGAGACTTGTGGCTGTCAGACAACTGTTTACTTAAATATCAGGCTCTATTACTTGAAGGGCCATTGCTGTGACTGTGCACTTGTGCAACTCTTAACCCAGCCACATTTCTTCCAGACAATGAAGAAAAGATAGAACGTAACTGTCAACAAGTAATTGCTCAAACATATGCCACTTGAGGGGACCTTTTAGAGGTTCCTTTGACTGATCCCGACCTCAACTTGTATACTGATGGAAGTTCCTTTGTAGAAAAAGGACTTTGAAAAGCAGGGTATCAGTGGTCAGTGACAATGCAATACTTGAAAGTAATCCCCTCACTCCAGGAACTAGTGCTCAGCTGGCAGAACTAATAGCCCTCACTTGGGCACTAGCATTAGAAGAAAGAGAAAGTGTAAATATATATACAGGATCTAAGTATGCTTACCTAGTCCTCCATGCCCAAGAAGCAATATGGAGAGAAAGGGAATTCCTAACTTCCAAGGGAACACCTATCAAACATCAGGAAGCCATTAGGAGATTATTATTGGCTGTACAGAAACCTAAACAGGTGGCAGTTTCACACTGCCAGGGTCATCAGAAAGGAAAGGAAAGGGAAACAGAAGGGAACCACCAAGCAGATATTGAAGCCAAAAGAGCTGCAAGGCAGGACCCTCCATTAGAAATGCTTATAGAAAGACCCCTAGTATGGGTTAATCCCCTCTGTGAAACCAAGCCCCAGTATTCAGAAGAAGAAATAGAATGGGGAACCTTGCAAGGACATAGTTTCCTCCCCTCAGGATGGCTAGCCACCAAAGAAGGAAAAATACTTTGCCTGCAGCTAACCAACAGAAATTACTTAAAACCCTTCACTAAACCTTTCACTTAGGCATTGATAGCACCCATCAGATGGCCAAATTATTATTTACTGGACCAGGCCTTTTCAAATCTATCAAGCAGATAGTCAGGGCCTGTGAAGTGTGCCAAAGAAATAATCCCCTGCACTGCAGGCCATACATTTCAATCCCTATATCTTTAACCGCCTTGTTAAGTTTGTCTCTTCCAGAATCGAAGCTGTAAAACTACAAATTGTTCTTCAAATGGAGCTCCAGATGCAATCCATGACTAAAATCTACTGCGGACCTCTGGACTGGTCTGCTAGCCAATGCTCCGATGTTAATGACATCGAAGGCACCCCTCTTGAAGAAATCTCAACTGCACAACCCCTACTATGCCCCAATTCAGTAGGAAGCAGTTAGAGCGGTTGTCAGCCAACCTCCCCAACAGCACTTGGGTTTTCCTGTTGAGAGGGGGTACTGAGAGACAGGACTGGCTGGATTTCCTAGGCCGACTAAGAATCCCTAAGCCTATCTGGGAAGTTGAGTGTATCCACCTTTAAACACGGGGCTTGCAACTTAGCTCACACCCAACCAATCAGGTAGTAAAGTAAAGGCAGTGAGGGCAAGAGGGCTAGAAAGTCTGAAAGTGAGCATGGCTAGGTGAGGGAGGAAGAGTGGCCAACATGAGGCTGGACAAATAAAGAAGGTGGGTTATGCAGGGCTTTGTAAACTCTGTTGAGTTTGGATTTCATCCTGAGGGCATTTAATGGCCCACTGAAGGTTTTGAGCCAGAAAATCATGCAGAAGGCCCAAGAACACCAAGTCCAGTGTGCAGAACACTGCAGCAATGGGGCCAGAAGAGAGAGCAACCTGCTGGCTGGACAGAGATTGAGAAGGAAATGGAAAGACACACAGGGAGATGGGGGAGTAAGAGTTGATGGCAGATTTCCAGCCTGGGCAACTGGGTGGACCAACAGTGTGGAGTTTTAATCTCTGAGATTTGAAACCTGATTTCGGTTTGGGACAGGGTCAGTTGGAGTTGCCTGAGGGGTGGGTAGGTGAACATGCCAGAAGGCAGATGTAAAGGATCGGGGGTCTGATGCCCAGGAAAAAGGTCTGTGCAGCGTGTCTTCCCAGAAACCTGTCCTTCAGTTCAGTTGCTGATTTCACTAAACTCTTCTGGCCACACCTAACAGAGTTGATGTGCCCAACTAGAGTTGCCCAGACCTTTCTCTATCTCAGAGAGACGTGGGAGGGATTGCTGTCCCAGAGGAAAACAGATCTGAGTGGCTCTTCCCACGGCTGGCTCCAGGTATGGAAGTTGACACCAACCTGTCTCACTCCATGAGTGGGATGTGCCTGTGTTATAGGAGTCCTACCCAGTGACTGGGACACACTCTCCACTTTCTCTCCTCGCACCCCCCACAGAATAGGACACAAGCCATGGCAACTCTACCTCCTAACTACCTCACGTATCTCTTTCCTTGTCCCATCTCCTTCCACTGCGTGGGTCAGAGCCTCATGGTTTCTCATCTCCACCACCACAGGGTCCTCCCAGTGGGTCTCCCTGCTGGCAGCTTCACTTCACTCTAGTCTCTTCTTCACTTACAACCACAGTAGGTTTGCTCAAACACAAATCTGAATATCACTGTCTTTCTTTAAATTCTTCAGTGAGTCTCCATGTCATGCAGGATGCATCCTCACCACAGTCCTCACTCTCTCATCTCCAGCTCAATAATCCCCTTGAGAACAGCAGGGTCTCCTTTCTCCCAGCCTGGGTGCATTTGCTAGCCCTGCCTGGCAAGCTCCTTCCCACTGGCCACATCTAACTCCTATCTCATTGCTTTCTGGGAGCTTTGGCCTCTTCTCTGTGCCCTCCACAGAGTCCTGGTGAGCCTCTAATAACACCTGAGGGACACTGTGTCTGCACAATAGTCCTGTGACCTCATGGTGTGGGGCATGGCCTGCTGGGTCCCCATTCCTGCACCACCAATGAACAATAACACCTGCACAGCTCCACGCATATTTTGAGGAACTGAGGATATGAGGCTGGGCTTTGAGATCTCACAAATCCCCACACCCTCTGCCCTACTCTGTATCTCATCCATTTCTGCAAAACATACTGACATGTGTCCCTCAAATGCTATGTATGGACCTCGTGGGTCATGACAAAAATAAACCAATGGCAAAGAAATTTTTATGAGACAATTGAGGAAGTGTGTATGCAGTTATCTGACAAAATTAAGGAACATAAATTTTTAGTGTTAGAATAGAATGGTGATGTCTAGAAAAAAAGCACTTACATTTTAAAGAAACATACTAAAGTATACCTCCAGCAATACTAAAATGCATATGCACAGTGTTATTCATTGCAGCATTGTTTGTAATTCCAAACCATTAGAAACAACCTAAATGTCCACACATATACGAGTGTTTGCAGGCCAGGCACGGTGGCTTACACCTGTAATCCCAGCACTTTGGGAGGCCGAGGTGGGCGGATCATGAGGTCAGGAGTTCAAGAACAGCCTGGCCAAATATGGTGAAATCCTGTCTCTAATAAAAATACAAAAATTAGCCAGACGTGGTGGTGCGCACCTGTAGTCCATAGTCCCAGCTACTTGGGAGGCTGAGGCAGAAGAATCACTTGAATCTGGGAGGCAGAGGTTGCCGACAGCCGAGATCATGCCACTGGACTCCAGCCTGGGTGACAGAGTGAGACTCTGTCTCAAAAAAATGAATAAATAAATAAAGAGTGCTTGCATAAACTATGATGCATTCATACGATGGAGTATTTTGCAGCTGTAGCAAATAAAGGAAGGCATCTATAAACTTAGATGGAGGTGATTTCTAGGACCTATCATTAAGTGAAGGGTGGGGGAACCAATAACCACACAAAACAAAGAGCAAAAAAGTATTATGGTATGCTGCCCTTTATGTAACAAAGAAGGGGTTGTAAGAAAATATGTACTTGAGCAAAAGAAAAACAAAAGGGGAAAGTTAGAAATTAGTGAGATTTGTCATCTACAGGGGGATGAGTGAGAAAGGGGTGGGAAAAAGAGGGACTAGGAATGAGGAATTAGGGACAGAGAAAGACAGTGTCTCCAAAGACACTTTTTCATATAACTCTGGCTCTTAGAATCATGGTAAAGTTTTGCATACCAGAAAACTAAGTAATTAATTAAAACCAACCAGGATGTAAGGAAACCCCAAAGTGGAGTATACAAACACTAACAACCTAACAGCATTTCAATGAATAGATTACCAAACTGAAGGAGGTAGGGGGGGAAAAGAACTGACCTAAATAACCATAGAAAACCACATTTTGACTGGATATTGTAAGGCTTAAGACCAAAAATAAAAAAAAAAGGAGGGAAAGAAAAATACTGTACTCTTGTTAGTAGATTTGTTTTTCACAGAGGTATGCAGTGGCAATTCTGCAACTATTTTACGTGTACTAGGATTAAACAAATATGCAAATATTGTATATTTTAGATAATCATAGCCAGGTTTCTCACTTGTCAGAGAGGCTAGAAATAAGGAAAGGAGATGGCTAAATGAATCTATTGAATTGAAATAGTAGGTATCTGTATGAACTCATGGTTTTTTATCATATTTATACAGATAGCTATATAAATACATACAGAAGTGTATGTATGTGTGGGTTAATATACATACATATATTTCCCACTGGGGACAGCCTAGAAGCATTGAAAACCCAGAAGCAATGAGTTCCGAGATCCTAGTTTTCAAATACCTTCCCCAATAAAAGGAAAAAAGGATCTTTGGAGAAATGGTTGACTTCAAGGCTGGGGCACAGACAAGACAAGATAAGCCTGGAACATCTTTGGCACAGAAAGTATCTGGAAATGCTCACAATAAGAGAGGAGGTTTGTCATAAAAGACACAGAAGCCAATCTGAAGGAGCGCCCACAGGCTAAAGCTGGATCAATTTGAGCAATAAAACAGATATCAATGGTATTAGATTGTAACCTTTAGAATAAAATATCTATAAATCTGTACTAAGAAAATAATTGAATGAATGGAAGGATAAATAAAGGAGAAGAGACAGCTTTTCTTTACAGAAGAATTCCAATTATTAAATGTAGATGGAATGAGGGAAATAGAAAGTCACTGTTAGACAAACACTATAGTAATATTTGCTGTAGGCAAGATCCATAATGGATGCTAAAGTTAGTGAGTAGAAGCTTATTTTGAAACTGAATATTTTTATAGTCACAAAGTATCTTCCACAAGATATTTATGAATTCCAAAGGGATAAATAGTAATATTACAGTTGATGAACCTGGCAGATGCTACTTTAATCAAGGGATTAAGATTAAGATCAAAATTAATAAGACATACCATGTCTCAGATATGAAATTATGGGTGGAAATGATAAGCTGAGACTGGAACAACTACTGTGACATTTTGCAAAAAATGTATGTCGTCAATCGAGTCATGAGAAAACATCAGATAGACCCAAATTGAGGTACATTCCACAAAATAATTGACCATTACTCTTCAAAAATGCCACCATCATGAAAGACAAGAAAAGACTGAGGAACTGCCATAGTTTGGAGGTAACTAAGGAGATGTGACAACGAAATGCAGTGCTGGGATCCTGGATGGGATCCTGGGCTAGAAAAAAGATACTGATTGAAAAACTGGTGAAATTCAAGTAAGGCCTGGAGTTCAGTCGATAGTGTATCAATGTTAAATTCCTGGTTTCGATCATTGTACTATGGTTACATAAGATGTTCACATTAGAGGACGCTGGGTGAGGGGTATTTGGGAAATTTGTACTAGTTTTGCAATTTTTCTGTTACATAAATAATTCCCCCCACCCACAAGTCTAAAAGATACACGTTAGATTATAGACGAAAAAAACTAAGTCTGAGATTTGCTTCAAATATTGTCAATAATTTTTGAAGCAAGGTGATGGGTACATCAAAGCTTCGCAGTGTTCTTTCTAGATTTATGTATGTCTGACAATTTCCTTTAGAAAAGTAGAAATTACACATACATGTATTAAGCCCTTTCTACATGCCAGGCACTGTGGTTAGCCATGGGGACTTGGTTAACCACCAGGACTTGAGGCCCTGCCTCAAGGAGCTCACAGTCAACAGGGGGAAAGCAGACACGATGCACGGAATGTAGAAAGACTGATGTGATAGAGGAAGCACAGGATGCCTGGGAGCAGGGGAGAAAAGAGTGCTCCAAATAGAAGAAACAGCATGCAGAGCCTTGGGCTAGGGAGAAAGGCTAACTCGTAAGTCACGGAGAAATATCTGCAAATGACCTCAGGGAATGCAGCTGAGGTCTTTTGTCTGCCCAGGGCAAGGACAACTCAGCCAGATTCTTTGGGCCTATAAAACTTTGTGACATTATTTGTAATTTAGTCTTTTTAAACAAATTTAGAAGGCAATCTCCCTATGCTCTTTATCAAGTCCCCTTCCCTGACATCTCCTATGACTCTCCTATGACACTTTCCTCCTCCCCACAATGTTTTCTCATCGTCATAAATCTGCAGCCTATTTCACAAGATCCTCCTTAAGCAGTGTTCACAGGATACCGGTCCCCAGTGACCTTCTGAGGCAGCCAAATAGATATGAAATCTTTTTGTGCATTTATGGATAGCCTTGAAATTAATTGCTGTCATTTTCTTCCTAGCAGAGCATGGAACTCTGGAGACTAAAGTGGTGTGGGAGTGGCCGCTCCCAACTACACTCCACCCCCTTCAGAAGGCAGGAGTTGTCATAGTGTTAAAACAGCTAACATATACATCAGGAGGCGGCCTTGAGAAGCTGAGCGGAGACCAGCTGGACTTTAATCAGGTTAGTATTGACCTTAAACATCTTCATAAATGTTCTCATGTCTACTTCACTAAGAAAAACAAATTTAAATGTGTTAGTTTGTGTGAGTACTTTATGTTCTTGCTGTTTTTCTGTGTGCTTAGGAGACAATTTAAGCATTGTTTGTTAGTTCCTGAAGGACAGGTCGGTAAAGAAAAATAATATTCAACAATTTAGAAAACAAGGGTAAAGAATTTGATGATATGAGAAAAGTAAGAGTGGTATCATTGTGAGCAATGTGAAAATACAACCACATCGGTGCCAGGCCACATGCCGAAGCTTGCTTATGGTAAAGCTGTTTATTAAAAACATGTATTCATGTGATTCATACAGGAGTCAACACACAATTATACTAGATTTAAAGTTGGCAGAGTCACACATTTGGGGGCACCACTTGATCAATGAAAAGAAAATACATCTGGATGGTTGTATTCCTCTAGAGCTGGCACTTCCAAATGGGAAACCAATCATCAATGCTTGACAATCAGGATCTAAATTTACACTTCCATCACTGATTTTACACAGATTAGTTTATTGCTCATATAAGTGACTTTATGATTGAGCACCAAGTAGCATGCTATTTTTCCTTCTTCTTCTCCTTCTTCCCTCCTCTTTGTTCTCTTTGCCCTCTTTCTTCTTCCTCTCCCTCTTTTTCCTCTTCTGCTTCTTCTTCCTCCTCCTCCTCCTTGTTCAAAGTATCTGGGACCAAAGGGCGAGCAGGGTTTAAAGTCTCAAAATTGCAAGTGAATCTAAATATATAGGACTTTTAGGGTAGTAGGCAAGTAGATCTAAGAATAATAATAACCCCCTCTTAAGCTGTTATATTCTCTGTCCAACAGAACATGCACATTCCTTCTATATGCAAGTTCTTTCTATTTGCCAAATGAAATATTACCCTGGGCTACCCTGCCAAAGCACTTATCCAATTAAAAAAATTTTTTGTGTGTAGTCATGATGTTTCTACTATGTGGGAGAGTTTGGTTGCTTTGATAATTCTTTTTAAACAGCAGATTGGTGGGTTTCATCATTAGGATTGGTTATTTTATTGCCATAATCCTAGCTTGGTTTTTTTCATGCTTTTTGTTTGTTTGTTTTGAGACAGTCTCATTCTGTCACCCAGGCTGGAATGCAGTGGTGCGACCATGTTTCACTGCAGCCTTAACATCTTGGGCTCAAGTGATCTTCCTGCCTCAGCCTCCTGAGTATGTGGGACTACAGGTGTGGAACACCAATCCTGGCTAATTTTTTCTTTAATAGAGACTTTATTTAATTGCCCAGGCCAGTCCTGAACTCCTGAGCTCAAGCAATCTTCCCTCCTCAACCCTCCGAAGTGTTGGAATTATAAGTATGAGCCACCATGCCCAGCCCTAGTTTGTTTTTTAATTACTCTATACTACTGTATTCTAAAACAGCAAGCCCTATGAGGCAAATGGCAAAAAAAAAAAAAAAAAAAAAAAAAATTGCTCTTGAGATATCTAGCCATGTTATATCCTATGAAGCACCAACTGAACTTTGAGCAATGCACTACATTGTGCTTAAAGACTATGACAACTTCTCTGCTTCCCAGGAGCTCACAGTTTGAGGGGTGGGGGACACAAAAATGGTAACTTCTGCAGGCTGTAAATATTCAGTAATAAGGCATAACAGGAAGAAACTAGTCTGAATGTCAGATGATCTAGGTTCTAATCCAGACTTTGACACTAACTAGCTAGTTGGCAAATTGCACATACTTTCTTTGGGGTTCAACGTATTCATTACAAACCTGGAGGAAGGGCTAGCTAAATGCCTTCTAGCTCTATAATTTGGGAAGTCTTGAGGGGAGAACTAGATATATCAATAGAACATATAGTTTTTATAAGGCACATGAAGTCACCAAGTAGGTTGGAACATAATGCAAGTCAGTAGTGCCTGGAATAATTACCAACATAAAAATAAATAAATGAAAACAAACGTCTTGCACAGGAAAGCCTCAGAATCTCAGAGGGACCCTGTGAAGTCACCTTGGTGTTGGATCTGTCTAGTGCAAACAGAATTCACAGGTGGAAACAATCCTGCTATGAAGAAGGAAGACAATCCTGTTGTTCAACCATACATATACTAGCATGCATTTTGCTTCTCCAGACTTATTCATTCATCCATTCATGCGTTCATTCATTCATTTTAGAGAAACCAAGAGACTGTTACCATGGCAGGGAAGCCCAAGCTTCACTACTTCAATGGACGGGGCAGAATGGAGCCCATCCGGTGGCTCTTGGCTGCAGCTGGAGTGGAGGTATGTTCTGAGTTAGGTCATCTTAAGTTGGACCTAATTGATTGTATCAAAATATTTTAATAAACCAAGAGACTTCCATACTAGATGACCTGTGAATATTTTGGCCTCAAATAAAAACATCCCCGTTATTTTTTTAAAAATGGACAAGTTTTACCCAATGAAATTTTAAACATCTGTCCATCAAAGAGCACATGAAAAATAACGCATGAATAATTAAAATATATTTTGAAAAGAATCATCAACTAATCACAATGAGTGGACCTTATTTGCATTAGGATTTAAACAAACTATAAAATAGAACTTATGACACATAACAATTAGGAACCTGAATATTGATTGAATATTAGATAATATTAAAGATTATTGTTAAATTTTTTAGTGTGATTTTGTGACGTTAGGCATGATGTTTCTGTTATGTTTCAGAGATACACACTGAAGTATTTAGGATGAGATAATATGATACCTCAGATTTGTTTCATATTATGACAGAGGAGGAGAGAAGCTGGGCATACAAATGAAAGACTGGCTTGGGTTGGTGATTATTGCAGCTAGATGATTGAAACAAAGAGGACTGTTGTATTTTATGTGTATTTTTTATATATATGAGAAATTTATACAGTAAAATGCTAAGTACATGGAAACTAAATGTCATTAAACATAAACTATAAACCACAATGAGGTCAGGGAGGGAGTGGATTGTAACAAACTGCCTGTTAAAGACTGAGTATATTCAGTCAGTGGTTATTTTGTTATGCACCTTTTAAGTGCTAGGTTCTGTCCTGAGGATTGGCAGTAAACAAGGTAGACACAATTCCTGCCCTAAGGCAGACTACATACATGTCTACGAGGACTCAGATAAGAAAACACGTGGTTAAAATCAGGGGTGGGGGCTTCTAGAACACCCAAGCATTCCCCAGTGTTACCAGGCCATCCTCCCAGTGTTTGAGCAGGAGACGCTGGGAGGTGTCTGTGGGACTCCGCTAAGTGCTGCCCTCTAGAGGTGTCACTGAGAAAAACACTTCCCAGTCCAGACCAGAGTCCCTCAGTAACTGCCTGAGGGTTTTCCTCCAGAGTAAGTAATGGGAAAATCTCAGAAGATCTTGTCCCTCGGGTGTCAGCAGAAAAGGAGGGTTTCAGGTGAGGTGGCGTCCTGTGAAGGGAACTTCTAGCGCATCCCTTCAGCCTCTCAGCGCCGTGTGGACCTGACCCTCTGGACGGCACTTTCTCCATTGCTTCACGAGGGCTTGGGACTTTAGCCTCACCCTTTCTCAAACCTATGAGGAAATAAGCACAGAAGAAATCCTCACACTGCCATTCCAGGTTGTTTTCTTTGTAAAAATGAATACCCTGTTTCACTGTCACCCAGACATCAGCTCTGCAGCTCATGTGCCTTTTCTCCAGTGACGTTCCCTCCTTAATCATGGACATTTGTGAGATCGTGGAGAGGTGAAGTGAACTAAAAGACGGACCAGGCCAGGAGCAGTGGCACACCTTTAATCCCAGCACTTTGGGAGGCCAATGGGGGAGGATTGCTTGAGCCCACGAGTTCGAGATGAGTCTAGGCAACACAGCGAGACCCCAGCACTACAAAATAGAAATAAAAAATTAGCAGGATGTGATGGTGCATGCCTATAGTCCCAGCTACTCAGGTGGCTGAGGTGGGAGGGTCACTTGGGCCTGGTAGATCAAGGCTGCAATGAGCCGTGCTCACACCGCTGTACTTAAGCCTGGGCGACAAAGTAAGACTCTGTCTCAAAAAAAAAAAATAAATAAAAAGTAAAAAAGAAGATTGAGCAGTTCTGACCCATGGTCAGACCCATGAGCATGAGCATGGTCTGACCCATGCCTGTTTCTTCAGGGATCTAATCTAAATTTCCAAGCGGCCATGACCAGCTTCTTCTGTGTCCCCTGCCAAACTCAGAAATCTTATGTTATCCAAATTATGTACCAGATGGGGGCCATTCAATGTCACAAGTCTGTAATGCTATGGAATGAACTAACAAGAACCATTTACTGTTTCTGCTTCCAGTTTGAAGAGAAATTTATAGAATCTCCAGAAGATTTGGAAAAGTTAAGAAATGGTAAGATCAAGTCTCTAAGTGCCTCTGATGAGGGTGTCTAGTAGAGAAGGTAGAGTTGAAGATTGATTTTTTTTTTTTTTTTTTGAGACGGAGTCTCGCTGTGTCGCCCAGGCTGGAGTACAGTGGCGCGATCTCGGCTTACTGCAAGCTCTGCCTCCCGCGTTCATGCCATTCTCCTGCCTCAGCCTCCCAAGTAGCTGGGACTACAGGTGCCCGACACCACATCAGGCTAGTTTTTTTTTTTTTTTTTTTTGTATTTTTAGTAGAGACGGGGTTTCACTGTGTTAGCCAGGATGGTCTCAATCTCCTGACCTCGTGATCCGCCCGCCTCGGCCTCCCAAAGTGCTGGGATTACAGGCGTGAGCCACCGCGACGGGCCACAGTTGAAGATTTTAACACCAGGCGATGCCTATGTGTGTGTAGGGTGGTAGTTGTGGTGGTGGAGAGGGAGAAAGTGGTTAAAGTGGAAGGGATGTGGCTCCCTGAACAGGTCTGGCAACTCTCTCCAGGCTAAAAGGCCAGTTTGCTAGAGGAACAATCCCCAGTGCCCTGAGAATGCCCTTTCCTTGTTTTCATGCTTGGGGCACGGTGAATGAGCTGTGGTCATCAGCTCAGGATCCCACACAGCCTTCCCCACCCGAGGACACACAAGAACGTGAATAAGACGAAAAGAATGGAAATAGATGTGGCCATTACCTTGAGTTGTTTTCTTTCTTGGGTCATGTGATAAGGTCATATTGTAGTAATATTGTAGGCTTGGAAGAACACAGAAAGGGACCTCTACATAAAATCGTGTCTCAGAACCTACTTTAAAGGCCATGAACACCATGAGACTTACCCTGGGAAGTTCTCGTTTTAAATGACATCTCTCTGGCACTCCCGTTGTAAACTGTCTCAGCTTTTTCGTAAATATCATGAAGATAAATCAACCCAAGAAAAATACAAGGGACCTACTGTGTACCTGGATGGGAAATAAAAACATAAATGAAATAACAGGCTAAAAGGTAAAAGGAATCAGGTCAGAAAAAGAAATACAGGCAGCTAAAATCAAAATACTACTTCATTTTGGAGGTTAACAGGCAATAATTTCTTTTTCATTTTATAACCTCAGTCATTTCAACCATCATTTTTCTTCCTAAAATGGTGGGATTCATAGATATTTCACTCTCCTTTTTTCCCCTTCTTTCTAAAGATGGGAGTTTGATGTTCCAGCAAGTACCAATGGTTGAGATTGATGAGATGAAGCTGGTACAGACCAGAGCCATTCTCAACTACATTGCCAGCAAATACAACCTCTATGGAAAAGACATAAAGGAGAGAGCCCTGTACGGTACATTTTCTGTTCTTCCACCCACAGAGAACACAGAGTGATTTAGGTTCTTCCTTGAGTGAGTGGGACCATGGCAGGGCATCATGACCAGGACCAGGCTGGGCCTTGGGTGTGTATACTGAGGTCCGGTATTGCTGAGTCCCATGGAGATGAGGGAACAGTGAACATGGGGAGGGTTCAGGCGAGGGTGATTCTAGAAGAGGATGCAATCCATGGATCCAGCACTCTGACAGAGGTTTCCAGACACTGATGAACCATGAACTCAGGAGGATGGGGAATCATGATTCCAGGTGCTCAGGCCTTCAGAGGCTGGACTCCAGCCAACAGCTTAGGACAGGCATAGAATGTTTGAGAGTCTGTAGATGAAGGCCTGGGGAGGGAAGACTGCAAAGAAGCTGAATCTCAGGTCCCAGTAATTCCAAGAATGATGACCAGGAACCCAAGTTACCAGCCAATTATATGGACTGGTCAACTTGAGCTGGGCTAGTAGAGGCTGGCACCCAGAACTCTGGGGTTACCTTGAAACATTGATTCAAGGCTGAAGCAGCTAGATTTATCGAATACCAGCAAAGCCATGGGGTCTCCTCACTGTTGCAATTGGGCTGCCTGATTCTAAATAACATCCTATGTGAAACTGTTGGCAGTTCTTCAAAAAGTTTAGTGTAGAGTTACCAATGACCCAGCAATTCCTCTACTAGGTATATACCAAAAGAATCAAAATACTTCCACACCAAATCTTGTACATAAACGTACAGTGCAAATAACAGCAATTTTCATGGTATTCAAAAAGTAGAAACAACCCAAATATCCATCAACCAATAAATGGAGGAACAAAGTGTGCCTTAGCCATGCAATGGAACAATATTTAGTCATGAAAAGAAATGAAGTACTGATGCATGCTACAAGAAAGTTGCGCCTTAAAGACATGTTACATAAAAGAAATTAGACACAGAAGGCCACATATTGTAGGATTGTGTGTATGAAATGTCTAGAATATTCAAACCCATAGAGGCAGCAAGTAGACTAGTGGTTGCCTGAAGCTAAAGGGTTTGGGGTTTGGGGAAAATGAATACTCAATGGGTACAGATGTCCTTATCAGGGTGATAAAAATATTCTAGAATTAGAGTGTGATGATATTTGCAGAATTCTGTAAATGTACTAAAAGTGACTGAATAGTATAATTTAATGGGTGACAACTATAATATGTGACTATACATCAATGAAACTATTGTTTTAAAAAGTACTGTGGAAAACCCAGTTAAACACAAAAGAAAAAAAAGGTCTCCTAAAATATGTCCTGGTTGTAACTGTGTAAAGAATTTCACCAAGGAAGGGGATCTTTTAGGTGGGGTCTCAAGTAAGGCACCCGTGGCTAGAGTCAGGCAATAGCACATGGAGAGTGCTGTAGAATTGTTTCATGGGAGTAATTGGAAAAACTGCCAATATTGGGCATAGAAGTGGGCCTGGGAGATGTAAAATGATGAGACAGGAAAAGGAACATGACTAAGATGGCTGTGCCAGGGACTCTGTTGGGATTACTTAGGAGGCAGGTCTTTGGCCATTTGACTCACACAAAGTTTATGCACAGAACAAACCACAATAGAGACGATAAATCCTGGTGCAGCATCAGTGGGTACTGACAGTGATTCCACCAATTTCTCTCATGACTGTGACTGTAGACAGGTCACCGATGCTCTTCGTACCTGTATTTGGTCATGTGCATAACAAAGATTTTAGAGATATATCTACCTCGATAAGTTGTTTTAAGAAATAAATGGCAACCAGGCATGGTGGCTCATGCCTGTAATCCTAGCACTTTGGGAGGCCAAGGCGGGTGGATCACGTGAGGTCAGGAGTTCGAGACCAGCCTGGCCAACATGGTGAAACCCTATCTCTACTAAAAGTACAAAAATTATCTGGCTGTATTGGCAGGCATCTATAATCCCAGCTACTCTGGAGGCTGAGGCAGGAGAATCACTTGAACCCTGGAGGCAAAGGTTGCAGTGAGCCAAGATTGTGTAACTTTACTCTGGCTTGGGAGAATGAGGGAAACTCCATCTCAAAAAAAAAAAAAGAAAGAAGGAAATGTCAACATACATGCAAAAATCAGAGAACAATGACTAGAATATAAAAGGCACCCACTAGAGATGAATTACTTTGCCACCACCTGACCCCCTATTCTCTTAGGTTTTTATAAACCTACAAAATCTAAGGCAAGAGGCATTTGGTGCTTTGGCTGTTTTTGTCTTTCAGAATTGATATGTATACAGAAGGTATGGCAGATTTGAATGAAATGATCCTTCTTCTGCCCTTATGTCGACCTGAGGAAAAAGATGCCAAGATTGCCTTGATCAAAGAGAAAACAAAAAGTCGCTATTTCCCTGCCTTCGAAAAAGTAGGTGAAGCTGTTCAGCATTTTGGGGCACTGAGTTTAGAGGCCAGTAGAAAAATAGTGGCTGGGCATTCCTGGGGCACTGACCTTCACTTTCAGTGAGACTTCCTGAACACCAATTCAGCTCTCTGACTCTCAAGGCATTTTATGAAAATTGACTTAGAGGAACAGTGATACCACTTATCCCCAAGTTATAATTTTCCAGCAAAATTTCAATTTACTAGACCCCAGTATAGAATTCTCTATTCAACAATTTTATGTTCATAAGTAGAACATGGGCTGTGGAAGGCTCTGAACCACACTAGAGGTTGCTGTTGAGTCTGTGGAACACAGGCTTTGTCTGAAGACGAACATGATGAAAGCCATCCATTAGAAACTATTCTGGCACCATGTGTAGGAAGACAGGAGACCAATTTCCCAACCAGAGAATATTGTAGTGTTTCAGAGATGGATATTTCTTAAAAGGATAGTGACAGTGGGGTGGAGAGGAAGATTTTTTAAAACTAATTTTAAAGTAAGTTGCAGACGTCAGTGCAGTTCCCTCCTAGACACTTCAGCTTGCAGATTATAACAGTGCAGTTTAGGAGTCAGAGCCGATATTGCAAGAAAGATGATGAATTCAAGTTCACCCTGTTAGATATGAGTTCTAAATTTCTTTTCAAAGAATTAATATGTCAGTATATTCAATTCTTTGTCTTCTACTTTTAAACTTAACTACCTCGTAAAGCAATCTTTTTCGATTACCTACTCCACCCTGACTCATTCCGATCACCTGCTCCACCCTAACTCATTCCGAACACCTGCTCCACCCTGACCCATTCGGATTACCTGCTGTACCCTAACTCATTCCGATTACCTGCTCCTCCTAACTCATTCCGATTACCGGCTACCTGCTCTGCCTTGACTCCCGCCAAAGTACTCACCCCGTCATTCTCTTTAAATTAGCCAATCAGAATTTGTTTAGCCTGTGCGGTCTAACCCTAGCCAATAGGGGAACGACACAGCAGCAGGGGGAAAGACACAGCAGCATGGGCCACGTGCGTCAGAGATAAGAAACCCTTCCCCTCCTTTGTCCAAGTGTGCGCTCACCATTGTTCCAACTGTATACCCTTCTATACAGAAGTACCTTGCCTTGCTGAGAATTAAAAAGAAAATTTTATATTCAAGTGCTATTCTTTTTGCGTCACTGAAACTTTATATATAACAACCCAGGTTTACTTCAGATCCCAGGGAGATAGAGCAGGAAATGAGGAAAGCAGACAAGTCATTTTATGAAGATAGATTTGGAGGAACAATGATACCACTTATACCCAAGTTATAATTTTCCAGCAAAATTTCAATTTACTAGACCCCAATATAGAATTCTCTATTCAACAAAATTTTATGTTTTTAAGTAGAACGTGGGCTGAAGGCTCTGAATCACACTAGAGGTTGCTGTTGAGTCTATGTAACATATGGAGAAATGAAGACTCTGAAATAGTCTACTCCTGGAGGAAGAGTGCTGTCATGAAGGTGGAGTCTCTGCCCAAGGGAGATTGGAGAGGGAGAGAGCAGATTGTAGAGCCACATCCTGAATGTCAAGGCTACACGCTGTAGGGCCTGGGGCAGACAGAACATGAAGTAGCAGGTGCTAAACCCCTGGCCCATGTGGAAAATGCAAGCAGGTGGATGGTGTGGATGCCACAGTGATGTGGAATGAGAAGAGAAAATGGGAGCCTGAGCTCCAACCGAGGGGTGAGCAGAGCCACATTCTTGCTCCCTCACTCAATCAGGGAACAAAAACAAAGGCCTGGACCTTCACACCATCCAGTTAGGCAACACAGGTGGGAATGTCAGGCTGGAAACACTCAGGGAGAAGCAGGGGTCCCAGCCTGGGTGCGCATGTGTTCCTGATCTGATTCCTCAAATTCTCCAGGTGTTACAGAGCCATGGACAAGACTACCTTGTTGGCAACAAGCTGAGCCGGGCTGACATTAGCCTGGTGGAACTTCTCTACTATGTGGAAGAGCTTGACTCCAGCCTTATCTCCAGCTTCCCTCTGCTGAAGGTGACCCATTTCACAGCCCTCAGAGAGGCAGCCCCACATGTCCCATCTTGGGATCTAGTATCTGGGCCCTTGGACTGGCCATGTTCTGACCCCAGCCTTTTTCAGGCCTTCACTACCCCCAGGTCTCCAAAATGAGCTTCCAGACTCCAATTTTGAGGCATGAAAAGACTCTTGTTCTGGAAAGGAAATTTGTGGTGCATGCTACCCCATGAAAAGTATTTTGCCTTTTATCATGGGAAGGACCCAGGGCCCAGCATCTTCCTTCCTCCCCCATTCCTCTGTGGTCTGTTCCTAAGTTCTGTGATTCCCTTTATCCCAGGACTGTCCTTGTGTTCCCGCACTGAATTGGTCTAAGCAGGGCCCTTTTCATCTGGTTCCTTCCTTAGGCTCTGGCCACGGTGGCCAGCAGGAGCTGTCAGATAATTGTGTTCCTCTGTGCACAGCACACCCAACACACTGCCCCCAACCTTGTATCTCTCACTGAGAAAAGGTAGTCCCATGGTTTGACTTTAATATTTTCTATAACATTTTCCTTTCCAACTCATTTCTCCATATTTTCACTTCGGCTTAGAGACTGACCTGTGTTGATATCTCACGGGCACATTATTTTTTCTTGTCTTATACAAGAGTCACTAATCTACAGGATTAATATGTAAGGAGAAAGATAGGGATGACTGAACTGATTAAAACTTTAAGACATCTTTGGGGAAAATAAAGTGAGCTACATGTTCTTCCTCTTATCTTCATTTCTCACTGGGTGTCTGTTTCTGCCTCCATGCTGGTGCTGATGGAGGGGACTCGCTTGGTCTTTGGCAGGAGGGGTCAGATTCCCTGGGTGGTATTAATGGTGGTGGCAGACCTTGGCTTCACTCTGAGGCTGTGCTTTGTGAATTACAGGCCCTGAAAACCAGAATCAGCAACCTGCCCATGGTGAAGAAGTTTCTACAGCCTGGCAGCCCAAGGAAGCCTCCCGCAGATGCAAAAGCTTTAGAAGAAGCCAGAAAGATTTTCAGGTTTTAATAAAGCAGCCATGGAGGCCAAGAACATGCAAGACTAATATTCTAAAGTTTTGCAACAATGAAGTGCTTTACTTAAGTGTTGATTGTGCCTGTTGTAAAGCTAATGAACCCTTTCCAATTATATGCTAATTAAATAATAAAAACTCCTATTTGCCAACTTAGTTAAAATTTAAGCCTTTTCATTAAGATCTGATATGAATTCAGATTTCTAATCTCCTAACCTGTCTCTTTCTTGAAATTAAAAATTTAGTAAAAATGGGAAATGTAGGTTATATGGTTTGACTTTCACCAAGAATTATCCTGTAACATTTGTCATACAATCTATTAAAATGTCAATGTAGAAATGCGCTTCTGACATTTTCAGGTATGCACAGGAGAAGAGTTACCATTCTGGGTAATGGCATAAAGACATTTTCTTCTTTTCCTGGACTGTCATTTTATTTCTGGTAAAAGCGTTCTTTCTCCTGCATTTTCAAAACAATGATTCTGTCTGCTGTGGATTCCTCAGTTTTCTAGGAGGTGAGGAAATATTGAAGAGCAAACAGACCCATCCTCTGCTCTCAGGCCACCCTGTTGTCCCTTACAATGCGTGTGCTCCTGGCTCATCCTCACTCTGCTCCTTAAGGCTCTGTGGGATCCCAGGCATGAACCTTCCCTCACTTCCCTCAGTGCCACTCAGGCCTGGGCTGCCAAGATACAGATGGTATATGTGAATTACATACAAATAACTATATGCAAAATTATTTTTCCCTGGTGTGTCATTGTGCCAGAGTGCTTAGATTAGGAGTGCTTTCTAGTTTCAGCCCCTACTGGGCCTACAATGTTAATCTCCCCTAGGACACCTGGGCTTCTGCAACTTGAGTTCTCCTCTTAGAGGGAGCTTCCCCACAGTTGGCAGAGGTGGGTGAGAGAGCAGACAGACACACAGGCTTCCTACCTGCAGCTTCACTTTGCTCTAGTCTCTTCCCTACTTACAACCAGAGTAGTTCTTCTGAAATGCAAATCTGAATATCACAGAATTCTTTAGTGAGTCCTGACTGCATATAAAATGCATCCTCACACCCATCCTCACTCCCTGATCTTCAGCCCCATCAACCCTCTGAGCATGGTGGGGCCTCTTGCCTTCCTGCCTGGGTGCATTTGCTAGCCCTGCCTGGCAAGCTCCTTCCCAGTGGTCACAATTAAGTCTACCCCATTGCTTCTCAGGAGCATTGGGCTGTCCTCTGTGCCCTCCTCAGAGCCCCATTGAGCCTCTAATAACACCTGAGGGCCACTGTGTCTGCTCTCCTGTGCTGTGAGTACGGGTGTGGGACACTTACATGAACTAGAATGCTGAAGCTTTGATGAAACTAAGGAATTATAGAATTTTAATATGATAAGAGAATAGTGTGATTATGTTTCAACAGGTAGTTCTTCCTTTCTAGAGATAAATGTAGTATGTACAGAAGAAATGATATGCTGTCTGGAATTTGTTTCAAAAGAATCTGTTGGTAGCGGGGGGAGTAGAAGTTTGTACTGTTTTCTTGTGGCTTCTGTCACAGATTCCTACAAACAACGTGGCTTGAAACAATAGAAATTCTGAAGGCCAGAAGTCTGAAGTCAAGTTGTGAGGCCCACATTCCCCTGGAAGCTCTAGAGAACAATCCTTCCCTGCCTCCTACAGCTTCTGGGGGCTCTTGGCATTTCTGAACTTTCTGGGATCTTGGCCACATCACTCTACTTTCTGCCTTGGGCTTCCAGCACCTCACCCTCTTTGTATCTGTGTCTTCTCTGTTGTGGGTACACTTCTCATTGGATTTAGGGCCTGTTTAAATATACCAGTATGGTCTCATCTCAAGTTCCTTAATTTCATCTGCAAAGAGCTTTTTTCCAAATAAGGTCACATTTACAGGATCCAGGGGTTTGGATATGGACCTATCTTCTGTGGGGGCCAACATAACCCACTGCATGGTGTAGATGAAGAAAGGCTTTTGTCAATTGGTGAATCCAGGTCATGGGTACTTTCAACTTTGTTATATTATTCTGTGTACTTTTATATTTGCTAGAATTCTTCCACGTAAATTTAAAAACTATCTTATTTTAGGAGCTCTTATGATGACCAGGTTTTGTGCCAGACAATGAGGACTGGAATCAAACAAGAAGAAGGCTTTCCCCTCAGGAGCTCAGGGTCTAGTGGGGAAGCTGATATTGAATACATCATGTCAAAACAGTGTAGGGAAAGAAGACACAGTAGAGAAAATACCGTAATAGGTGAAAGTAGTGCATTCCAGTCAAGTCAATTACCATGTGCAAAGGCCCAGAGGTCAGGAAGGGTAACCTGAGTGACCCAGAGAGGAAAAAGTATGCAAATAGCGTGGCTAGATTTGGCAGATAAAATACAAGACACCCAAGTAAATACGAAATTCAGATGAACAATCAATACTTTTTTGTATAATCATGTTATCTACAGTGCTTGAGACATACTTATACAAAAAAGATATTGATTCTTTGCCTGAATTTCACCTTTTCCTGGGTTGCCTGCATTTTATGTGGCAACCCAGTAAGAGAAGCCTTCCAGAGTGCCATCAGCCTGCCCTTCACAGATATCCCCTCCCATCTATGTTCCCACCAGAGATTTCTCATCTGCTTTAGTCCTTACATCCAAGTCATGAAAAGTGAGCGTCTTCAAAAAGCCGGTTTCTACTGACTTGTAAAGAGAGCAAAATCTGCTGAAATGTTTTGTTAAACTTATTGCCGACCTTGAAAAGGAACGTATTAAGCAGTTACCCTGTGATAAGAGGATGACTTGCCATTTTTCTTAGAGTCTAGTAGGCAGTCCTGTGGCCCTGAAACGTGTGGGAGTGGCTTTTTGCTAAACTGACTGTACCTCTTTCAATGGGAGGGAGCTATGGAAAGGACCATGTAGCTTATAAATGCATTAGGACCTTAAATTAAGTTGTTGAACAACAAGCGTGACAGTCTTTAATAAACTAAGCACTGATCTTGTAAATCTTCTGATTCTGCCTCATACCCTTTCATCTAGGTCACTAGAAAAATACTTTTAAATGTATCCTTAACATAATAAAAACAAATCAGTTTAATACTCACATCAATGCCTTCTTTGTGTGCTTGGATGACAGTTTGAGTTGTGCATTCAGCTGCTTTTGGATACATCGTGTCAACTCAATAAACAAAGAGACTCTAAAATAAAAGATATTTATTTGGGAATACAGTTTTGTAATGGGTATGTGTGTACCATAGTAAACCACATATGTGCTTAGGGAGTTAAAGGAAGACAAAGGTTTTTTAAGAAAAAAATGAAAAGGATTAAATAAATTTTTAAAATACTTATCATTCACTACAAACATCAATAACAAGGGTGACGTCAGGCCAAGTATGAACTGGCAGTTGCTGGTCAGATGTCCTTGCAGAAGTTTTTTGTATAATGTTGTGATAACCTTTGTGCAAGATTATGTTTTTTGTAACTTTTTTTCTTATCCGACATGAAAGAATGAAAACCTTCTCTTCATGGTTTTCCAGCTCTGTTTGTCAAGGTTTTCTTAACATTAGTAACTTCATTTTGTTTCTGATAACATTCACAATCATTATAGAAATGTAAAAATGAAGAATTTATAAAACTAGGGCATGATATATAATAACAGGAAAAAAGTTAATGATCTAAGGTAAAAAAAAAAAAGTGATGGTGCCATTTTAGATCAACTGAGAATATGAGCAGTGCCAGAGGAAACATAGGTGTTTGTGCCAAAGTTGCTTTCTCTAGACACGTAGTCAATATACAATTATTGTGAATGAAAATTTGGCAAGATCACAGACTTGGGATTCCCAGTGACCAATGAAAGGGACATATATCTGCACAGTTCCATGTCTGCAGTTGTTTCTCCAAACCTCCATCTCCTGCTGAGGAAAGAGCCACCAATACCTACCAAACACAATTCTAATTCACAACTTGATGTTAGATATCACACACATTCGTGCTTCCTTCAGGAAGTGCTTTGTGATTTGTTGCCAAGTGTTGACGCCACTGACTTTTCAATATTACTTTAAGGTTGTTATGCTCCAAAGGGCAGGTAAAATCTTTTGTGAGCCACTGTGTAGAACTTGCAGGTTAATATCTAAGTCTGTAGAACTTTTGGTTTTATAAAGCAAGTGACCTAGATTTATTATGAAAAAATTAAGAGCAAGAATGCCCTTCTTGTGAATTTTTACATTCCTGATTCAATGATTATTTGTTAATCCTTGTCCTTTGCCCAGTTGAACATTTGTCCGAAAACCTTGCTCTTTCCAAATTCCTCCTTCTTTCCTCCTTCTGTGTCTACTTAGTGGAATGGTCCCATTTCTTTATTAATTCTGCTTAAACTGCAGAAAATTGAGTCTGATAATCAGGATTGGTTGACTCATTGTTGTGATTCTATTATTTTTTTTCTATATTATTTAATTTTCACATAAAGCAAGCTCAAAAGTGGAAATTGGAGAAATCTCTGTGACCACTAAAATGTATAGCAGTGCTGTTCCTATTAGAATAAACGTATAGCAGCGCTATTCCTATTAGAATAAATTAGTCTCTGAATGTCAGGAAAACTAGAATCTAATTTAGTCTTTGCTGCTAATTAGCTGGATGACAAGTCACATTCTCTCTCTGGGGTTCAACCAACTCATGACAAACCGAGAAAATAGCTAAGAAAAAGTCTCTCACCCTTGGCACCCCTTGGGTTGGGGAATTATTTGTGTGCAGGGGCTGCCTTGTTCATAAGAGGACATTTCAAGGCATCACTGGCCTCTACCTACCTGATCTTGTAGCACTATGTACCCCTAAGTTGTGAAAACCAAAAATGTCTGCAGACATTGCTGAATGGGATAGGGGAGTAAAATCTCTCCTGGTTGAGAATCACTTGACTACATGACTTCTCTAAGTGTTAAAAGTCAGAAGTCCTGATAGGAGAACTACATAGTCATTCGAGCATACAACTAGTTTTTAAGAAGCACCGAAAGGCATCTGACTAGAATGTATGATGTCATTAGATTATAAGAGTTGACGATGGCCTGGAATAAGTGTTTAATATTGAGGGGCAGGAAATGTTATAAAAGGAAGACCAGGAGTTTCAGTGAGATCCTCTTTTTGGATCCAGATCTGAGAGCTATGCAAGCTATAAAAGAATTCACAGGAAGGAAATATAGCACCCATGTGAGAAGATACTGAAATGAGAGTTGCAAGAGATTACAGAGAGCAATGTTTAAATACAGATGAATGATCCTACTTTGAAGGGTAGGAAAGCAGACATTTGGGAGGTACAAAATCCGCTGAACCCACAGATTGAGATGCTACTGTGGAAAAAGGGAGCCCACCTGGGCAGAAGAGACAGGTTCCTCAGCTTTTTCTGAGTCTGGCAGCCTTCTCCCCTTGCTCTGATTTGCTTGGCTAAGAGAATTATGATTCTTGGGTTGGAATTTCCAGGAACCCATTAAAGTGAAGTCACTGCTGAGCACATTCTGCTCCGTTAGTTGTCCACAAGCCTGTTTTTCTTTTTTCTTTTCTCTTTTTTTTCTTTTCTTTTCTTTTTTTTTTTGGTGACAGAGTCTTGCTCTGTCACCCAGGGTGGGGTACAATGGCATGATTTAGGCTCACTTTAATCTCCACCTCCTGGATTCAAGTGATTCTCCCACTTCACCCTCCCTAGTAGCTGGGACTACAGGCACATGCCACCATGCCAGGTAATTTTTTTTTTTTTTTGGCATTTTTGGTAGAGATGAGGTTTCACCATATTGCCCAGGCTGGTCTTGAACTCCTGGGCTCAAGTGGTCACCTGTCTCGGCCTCTGAAAGTGCTGGGATTAGAGGCATGAGCCACCACACCCAGCCCCACAAGGCTATTTTTCTGACTAGATTTAAACCCTTTAGAGCAAGGACCAAATCAGACCAAATATTTTTTGCTACAAGCCATCATCATTGCTTGAGACACCGAAACTGCTTTTAATAGGTGAATACTCCAGAAACAAGGAATTGAGGAAGAATCAGCAAAATGTCTGCATTTTCAGGTAAGTAACAGGATGGTGTAGAGAAGTGACTGTTTTCATCAAGTGTTAAGAGTGAGACCCTGCCCAAGAACTATGAATGGCTGGAGAGAGGCAGTGGGGCTCCCACATGCATGGCTGGAGTTCATGCAAAGGGGGCCTGGCAATAGGAAAGGCTCAGACTGCCCTGAGCAGGGGATGAGTAGTAGTAGCTGGGCCTGGTCTGAGGAGAAAGGCCCACCAGGTGCAGGGTATGGGAGGCTTTTTCTGGGATATAAATCATCTCTTTTTCAAGGTTATAAAATAACCTGGGAACCAGGGATCTGCTGTAGTCTAGGAGTTAAGCAAGACTGTGTTAACGATGGGTCAGGCCTCCCTGAACTTTCACTGAAAACTTCCTGTTAATCCAGTGTATTAGTCTGTTCTCATGCTGCTAATAAAG
The DNA here is from genome assembly GCF_028885655.2 of Pongo abelii. Lineage (NCBI taxonomy): Eukaryota > Metazoa > Chordata > Mammalia > Primates > Hominidae > Pongo > Pongo abelii. Next base: position 53,365,770 of record NC_071990.2, on the reverse strand, counting down.
ACATACCTGAGACTGAGTAACTTATAAAGTAAAAAAGGTTTAATGGACTCATAGTTTCACGTGGCTGGGGAGGCCTCACAATCATGGCAGAAGACGACGGAAGAGCAAAGGGACCTCTTACATGGCAGCAGGCAAGAGAGTGTGTACAGGGGAACTCCCCTTTATAAAACCTACAGATCTCGTGAGGCTTACTCACTATCAGAAGAACAGCACGGAAAGACCCACCCCCATGATTCAATTACCTCTCTCTGGGTCCCTCCTGTGACACGTGGGAATTATGAGAGCTACAGTTCAAGATGAAATTTGGATGGAGACACAGCCAAACCATATCACCCAGGTTGACTGGATTAGTGAATATCATTAACCTCTGCACAGGAGCTTTATAGAAAAGACCCACTGTATGACTTCTTTGAAAAAAAAATCTGGATATACATAAAATCTTATTTTTACCAGAGCTTGATGGGTTAAGAGAGAGAGAGAGAGAGACAGACAGGAGACCCATGTACTACCCAATGTGTTCAGAAAGACTCATCCACATCCCAAGAAGTGAGGGTTGGAGGACACTCTCATTACTGAGTTCCTATTATGAATTTTATGTACATTATTTTATTAGTCTGTTTTCACACTGCTATTAAAAAAACCCGAGACTGGGTAATTTATAAAGAAAAGTGGTTTAATTGACTCACAATTCTGCATGGCTGGGGAGGCCTAAGGAAACTTAACAATCGTGGTGGAAGGTGAAGGAGAAGGAAGTACCTTCTTCACAACGCAGCAGGAAAAGGAGAAAGCAGGAGAAACCACTGCTTATAAAACCACCAGATCTCATGAGAACTCACTCACTATCATGAGATCAGCTTGGGGGAAACCGCCCCCATGATCCAACCACCTCCACCAGGTCTCTTCCTCAACATGAGTGGATTATAGAGATTACAATTTGAGATGAGATTTGGGTGGGGACACAGAGCCAAACCAGATCAATTATTTCATTTAACTTTCTCAACAGCCCTCAAAAGTAGGTATGGAAATTCCTATTTTTGGTTTGTTTATTTTAGACAGAATCTCTCTGTGTCATCCAGGCTGGAGTGCAGTGGCGTGATCTCAGTTCTCTGTAACCTCCATCTCCTGGGTTCAAGACATTCACCTGCCTCAGCCTCCCTAGTAGCTGGGACTACAGGAGCCTGCCACCACATCCGGCTGATTTTTTTATTTTTAGTAGAGACGTGGTTTCGCCATGTTGCCTGGGCTGGTCTCGAACTCCTGATCTCAAATGATCTGCCCATCTCGGCCTCCCAAAGTGCTGGGATTACAGGCATGAGCCACCACACCTGGCTAACAGTCCCTATTTTGAAAAGAGAAACTTGAGCTCAGAATTTAGAGAGCCTGAGTTTATGAACCTCATAATGGAAGGAGTTGTGATTTATCTCAGTCTCCCTTCTCTCTGATAAGAAACAGTGTAATTAGGACCACTCAGAGACCTAACTCTTAATTTACTACTGGGATTATCATAGGTTATATTCCTTTCAATACAAGCTCGTTTTCTAATTGAGGTAAATATACTAGTCCTCAACTCACTCAGGTTTTTAGGTTGTCAAATAAGAGAAAGGCAAACTTTTATTAATTTTTTCTTCTAATCAGGCTCCTGAAAAGCTGCTAACAGAAAGGAACTCAAGATTCAGATATTCGCCTCTTGCCTTCGTCTTTAAACCTTTAGCTGGCTAATGGAGTCTGAATGGGAAAATATGAAACAATTTCTCAGACAGAAGCAGAGGCATCTTACAGGGTGGAGTGGAAAAGCTCTGGAGCTGCAATCCGAAAGAGTTCAGGTTGACTCAACATTCACCAAGTGTGCAGCGTGGGCCAGTCGCTTTATCTCTCTGAACCTCAGTGTGTCCATCTTTAATTAGGATATTAGGAGCCATTTCCCAGGGTTGTTGCAGAAGGTAGACACACTCCCTTGATATTGACCGTGAATGAGGAGCACGTGTGTGTGACTCATGGCAAATCTTTGAGCTCTCTGGTTCTCAAATTCTGTTAACCCAGCAAAGCTCTGTGGTAAACTTTGTCCCAGTCTTGGTCTGGCCTTTGGAAACCTCATATTGTGAAGGTGAAGGTGATACGTTACTTATAAGCGGGAGCATTGTGATAAAATGCTATGTAAGATAACAATTCATTTCCCTTTGAAACATGATCCTCAGTAATGGCTAAGGGTGCAAGTGTGCGATTTGAATCACTCTGTGATCTCTAGTTAATAACAATTAAACAAGCACACCCACTCTCTGTGAGGTTCACTCTCCCTTTCCTTCTGCTGAATCACGCTATTTCCATTTCCAATGAGAGGAAAGTGCAATGTGCAGAGTCTCTAATTACAAGACAGATGAGTTGATTAAGTATGTTCAAAGAATTCTTTACTTTCTAAAAGTTAGACTATTGAGTTCCACATTTTAAAATGTAGATATTTAAGAGATTTTGATTTCTAAATTCAAGTCATACATACTTTTCTAGAAATACAACTGTTGGTAAACACAAGTATATTTTTGTACCAATATATCAACCTCAATGACTACAAAATTTTGCAGGAAGAATCTTAATATTTTATAACAGAGCTGGGAGTTTGGAGAGAAAATGCCACTGTTCCTAGGTCCTGGCACTGGAATGCCTGCTTTCAATGTCTTGTGTGTTTCTATTCAAATTCGTGATACGATTATTTATGGTCTGTCCTGGTAGACTTGGTTTTCATTCTCTGATACTCTGCTATGTTCCACCTCCCAAGCAGGCTGGGATAGAGCAAAGGCTATCAAACTTCCTTAATGAGCCCCAATCAATTTATCTCTAACCATTTGCAATGGCCAAATGAGTGTGCATGCATGCAAACATCCATACACATAACATACATATAACTGAAACTAAAAACTCATGAAACATTACTTACTCTCCAGCATGTCATGGTATTTTTTATTCTTTTATATCTTATTTTTAAAGTATTGGGTTTCACAATCTGCTGAAAGATTACCATGCGTATTTCAGAAACATTAACATAAAAAATAAGGCCCAGTCTTTGTTTTTTGTTTTTGTTTTTGAGACAGAGTCTCGCTCTGTCGCCTAGGTTGGACGACAGCAGTGCGATCTTGGCTCACTGCAACCTCTACCTCCTGGGTTCAAGCGGTTCTTGTGCGTCAGCCTCCCTAGTAGCTGGGATTACAGGCGTGCACCACCATGCCTGGATAATTTTTTGGTATTTTTAGTAGAGACGAGGTTTCACCAGTGTGGCCAGGCTGGTCTTGAACTCCTGACTTCAGGTGATCCACCTGCCTTGGCCTCCCAAAGTGCTGGGATTACAGGTGTGAGCCACTGCACCCGGCCAGTCTTTGATTTTGAATAGCAGTGGGTTTGAATCCCAGATCCACCACTTACTTTGGGCAAGTTACTCAAAAAATCTCAGTATTCTTAACTGTAAAATGAGATTAACAACAGCACTCACTTTAGGTGATTTTTGTAGAATAAAATGAAGATAAATTTGGAAGAATGATCAGTGTGCGACTGACATTGAACAAATTCTAACTCCTTCCATTCCCTGCAAAATTAATGCAGCATCTCTTTTTCCAGGTTATAAAACAAAATGCACCCTATAGAGGTAGAAAATAGAATTCCAAGAGAATCAAGAAATTATGATTCTCTATATGTTTAAAGAATTTGGATCTCGTAGCTACAGTTAAGCAAGTCTGAGGCCCTATTTCTCCATTTGATCAAACATAGCTGTATTAGTCCATTTTCACGCTGCTATAAAGAACTTCCCTGAACCTGAGTAATTTATAAAGGAAAGAATTTTAACTGACTCACAGTTCCATATGGCTGGGAGGTTTCAGGAAACTTACAGTCATGGTGGAAGGTGAAGGGGAAGCAGGCATCTTCTTCACAAGGCAGCAGCAGAGAGAGAGAGAGAGAGAAGGGGGAACTGCCCTTCATAAAACCATCAGATCTCCTGAGAACTCACTGTCAGGAGAACAGCATGGGGGAAACCACCTCCATGATCCAATAATCTCCCACCAGGTCCATCCCGCAACATGTGGGGATTATGGGGATTACAATTCGAGATGAGATTTAGGTGGGGACACAGAGCCAAACCATATCAGTAGCCTAACAGCCAAAGAGCTGAAGAGTGACTTTGCTCCTTCCTGGTCCTCCCTGTCATGATATCCTCTGGTTTCTTGGTCGCTTACTGGATTCCCAGGGCCTTCACCTAGGTGGGTTCCAGGACTGCCTTCATTTTAGTCCTGGGTGTGGATTTTCATGTTCATCACCAGCTAGAGTGTGATTGTGAACATTGCATTTCACTTCTCTGATGTTCCATTTCATTAACCAAAAAAATGGAGATAATAATAGGCATTTCGGCCAGGCGCAGTGGCTCATGCCTGTAATCCCAGCACTTTGGGAGGCTGAGGCAGGCAGATCACTAGGTCAGGAGATCGAGACCAACCTGGCTAACACGGTGAAACCCTGTCTCTACTAAAAATACAAAAAATTAGCTGGTCTTGGTGGCGGGCGCCTGTAGTCCCAGCTACTGAGGAGGCTGAGGCAGGAGAATGGCTTGAACCTGGGAGGCGGCGCTTGCAGTGAGCTGAGATTGTGCCACCGCAGCCTGGGTGACAAAGCGAGACTCCGTCTCAAAAAAGTAAAAAAAAATAAAAAAAAATAATAATAGGCATTTCATGGGACTTTGGAGGATTAAAGATATAACATATTAAAAGGGACTAGCGTTGGGGAAGTATCACCAGGATGTTTTTAATAAATATTAGTTCTTGAATTCTTCCTCTTCCCACTACCTTCCATATATGCATTATTACCACAAACTCTCACCTCTTAGCATGGCGAGAATGGTTACATTTAACCAATGGGCACGTGAGACTGGTTTGCTAGAATCTGAGGGTGGCCACCGATGGGTAACAATTTGGGCCAAGAAAACATTCCAGGAACTCCTCCAACCCAGTCATGAAGAAGGGAGATTCTTCTTCAGTATTGTTGGTGGTTTTCAGCCATACATCCTAATGAACATTTTTGATTCTATGGCTTCAGTTATTCGTTCATTCATTCATTCTTTCACTCATGCTTAGAGAAAACTCCAGGAATCTGCTATCATGGTGGGAAACCCAAGCTCTGCTACAACAATGGACACGGCAGAATGGAGTCCATCCAGTGGCTCCTAGCTGCAGCTGGAGTACAGGTAGGTCCTGAGAGGTCATCTTAAGTTGGATCTAAAATTGACCTTACCAGATACTTTTCCCTCAGAAACTATAAGACATTTCTTACTAAATGACTTGTCAAGTGTTGTACCTTAAGGAAAATTAGCAGTTATTAAAAAAGGGATGATGAATTTGATCTAATAAATTGTTAAAATATCTTCTCATCTAAGAGCATAAACATTAAGATACATTTAAGAAACTAATCAGAATGTGTGGATTAACTGAACTTGGATTTAAACAAACCATAAAAAATAATTTATGGCATTTGTGTAACAGAAACATACGTATTGATTGAATATTTGATGTCATGAAAAAATTATTGTTAATGTTTCATGTGTGATAATGTACTATGGCTATATTTAAAATCGTTCTTCTGTTTTAGGGAAACACATTGAGGTATCTAAGAATAAAATATATGGTATCTGGGATTTCCTCACATTATTACAAGGAGAAAGTGGGTGGGCATGTAGATGAAAACACATTGGCTTTAGCTGGTGTAAACCAAATATAAAATTCTAAGCCTCTTCCCCAGCCCCAACCATCTGAATGAACCCTCTTCTCAGCAAGGGCATTACTAAGCTAACCTGAAAAACTAATTTAGGCCATGATGGGAAGTGGGAAGTTGGACATGCCCTCCTCTCTTTTGGAATTACTGATAAAACAGACTCTAAGTCTGATAAGAAACATTACTTTCAATGGCAAAAACCGCAATTACTTTTGCACCAACCTAATACAATTTATTTTCTCTGAAGCCTGCTACCTGGATGCTTCATATGCATGATAAAACTTTGGTCTCCATACCTCCTTATTATCCTAACCCAGATATTCCTTTCTATTGATCCCAGGTGAAGGGGTGGCCTGCTCCTCCACACCTGTGGGTATTTCTAGTCGGGTGGGACAAGAGACTGAGAAAAGAAATAAGACACAGAGACAAAGTATAGAGAAACAGCAGTGGGCCCAGGGGACCGGCACTCAGCACACCAAGGACCTGCACTAGCACCGGCCTCTGAGTTCCCTCAGTTTTTATTGATTATTATTTTCATTATTTCAGCAAAAAGGAATGTAGTAGGAGAGCAGGGTGATAATAAGGAGAAGGTCAGCAAAAAACATGTGAGCAAAAGAATCTATGTCATAATTAAGTTCAAGGGAAGGTACTATGACTGGACGTGCATGTAAGCCAGATTTATGTTTCTCTCCACCCAAACATCTCAGTGGAGTAAAGGATAACAAAGCAGCATTACTGCAAACATGTCTCGCCTCCCACCACAGGGCGGTTTTTCTCCTATCTCAGAACTGAACAAATGTACAATTGGGTTTTATACTGAGACATTCAGTTCCCAGGGGCAGGCAGGAGACAATGGCCTTCCTCTATCTCAACTGCAAGAGGCTTTCCTCTTTTACTAATCCACCTCAGCATAGACCCTTTACGGGTGTCGGGCTGGGGGATGGTCAGGTCTTTCTGATCCCATGAGGCCATATTTCAGACTATCACATGGTGAGAAACCTTGGACAATACCCCACTTTCAAGGGCAGAGGTCCCTGCGGCTTTCCACAGTACATTGTGCCCCTGGTTTATTGAGACTAGAGAATGGCGATGACTTTTACCAAGTATACTGCTTGTAAACATTTTGTTAACAAGGCATGTCCTGCACAGCCCTGGATCCCTTAAAACTTGATTTCATACAACACATGTTTTTGTGAGCTTCAGGTTGGGTCAAAGTGGCTGGGGCAAAACTACAAATTAACAACATCTCAGCAAAGCAATTGTTTAAAGTACAGGTCTTTTTCAAAATGGAGTCTCTTATGTCTTCCCTTTCTACATAGACACAGTGACAGTCTGTTCTCTCTTTCTTTTCCCTACACCCAGGTCTTTAGATCATAACTCTTTCAATCAACTGCCAATTGGAAAATTTTATAATCTACACAAAATCTGGAAGTCCACACTTCCAGTTGTCCTGCCTTTAGACTGAACCAATGTACATCTCTATATATTTGATTGATGTCTCATGTCTCCCTAAAATTAAACTATATCCCAACCACCTTAAGCACATGTTCCCAGAATCTCCTGAGGGCTGTATCACGGGCCATTGGTCACTCATATTTGGCTCAGAATAAATCTCTTCAAATATTTTACAGCGTTTCACTCTTTTCCCTAATATTGGTAATTATTGATTCTATGTGAGGAATAAAAGAAAGGTCATTATACTTTTGTGTTATTTTTATACATGTTAGAAATTTATACAATAAGAGGATAAAAAGGCATAAGATTAGAAAGAGAATGTAAAGTCAAACTGCGTACTCACCTGTTAAAGACTCAGCATACTAATTCAATGATTATTTTGTTGTGCACCTACTAAGTGCCAGATTCTGTGTGAGGTTCTGGAGGTAGACAGTGAACAAGACAGACTCAGTCTCTGCCCTCGGGTAGCCTACATATCTATAAGAATGCAGACAAGTAAACAGGTGATTAAAATCAGGAGCTTCCAGGAGAACACTCAAGCATTTCCCAGTGTTACCAGATCATCCACCCAGTGTCTGAGGAGGAAATGCAGGGAGGTGTCTATGGGACTCCGTTGAGTGCTGCCCTCTAGAGGTGTCACTGAGAAAAACACGTCCTAGCCAGACCACAGTCCCTCAGTAACTGCCTGAGAGGGTTTTCTTCCGGAGTGAGTCTTGGACTAACTTAGGAGATCTTGTCCCTTGGATGGTAGCAGAAAAAGAGGGTTTCAGGTGAGGTGGCGTCCTGTGAGGGGAACTTCCAGTGAGCCCCTTCAGCCTCACAACGCCGTGTGGAACTGAGCCTTGGGAGGCACTTTCTCCGTTGCTTCACGAAGGCTTGGGACCTTAGCCTTACCCTTTCTCAAGCCTACGAATAAGCACACAAGAAATCCACACACTGTCATTCCAGGTTTTGTTTGTTTGTTTGTTTGTTTTGGCACAAATGAATACCCCGTTTCACTGTCACCCAGACGTCAGCTCTGCAGCTCAGGGATGTGTTCAGAGCCTGGGCAGGAAGAGTTCAGCAGGAGGGAGGGAGGGGCAAGGCTGGGAGCAACCCAGGCTCCCTGGTCTCCATCCAGCTTGACTGAAGGCGGGGGCAGGGCTGACTGCAGACCTTGCTCAGGCTTCTGGGGTCTCAATGCCCTAAAGCTGATGATCACAACCCAGTCCTCGGCCTCACAAGCACATCCCACTTGCCAGTCCCACCACCTCGGTCACCCTCCTGCCTGGACCACACAACGTTCCTTAGGTTTGTCCTCAACTGGACACAGTATTAATTGCTGGCACACCCTTCCTGCCCCCACCTCCCCCACCCCCCAACCATGATCTCTAGATCCTGGTCCTGTGTGATCATAGATCCACAACAAACTCTGTTCCATGGAGCAAGCTAGAAACCCCCAAATTCCTGACATTTCACAATAAAGAACTCTGTTAAAGTATACTTAGCCACTGCAAACACAGCTACTATTTATTACTTGATGTATGTGGGTCAGGCCCTGTATGATGCATTTTGAAAACATTAAAACATTCTGTTAAGAAAATGTTCTATGCCCATTTTGCAGATGAGGGAACTAATGTTTAAAGATGTTAAGTGATGATTCCCAGATCACACAGCTATTATGAGGCAGAGCCAAGATTGGAACCGGATCGTATTAACAGTGAAATCCTGAAAATCTTTGTAAGAGTCTGCTTTAACCTTTATTTTTATAGATTCTGCCTATTAAGTCAACTGCATCATTATGTAATAACTGATTTTCACATTTATATTAAATAAATGCATCTACTCAGAGTTTCTGATCAGATTTAGACAACCTTGCTTGCTGCCATTCCAACTACTCTCAGGACAAGGTGTAATTTATTTCAAAGTTTAAATTACTGGATATAGGTCAACAAGAGAGTATACATTCAGTGATTTTAGATTGACTTAAGTTTTTTGAAAAGGATGCTATGAAATAGCAGCCATCTCTCAGAGTCCCAAAATATATATTTAATGAGCATTTATTATATACCTGCTACCTTTCCAAGTGCTTTGCATGACTTTGAAATTTAATTTTCATACCAATCTTTTTTTGTTGTTGTCGTTGAGGCAGAGTCTCACTTTGTCTCCCAGGCTGGAGAGTAGTGGTGCAATCTCGGCTCACCGCAACCTCCACCTCCCAGGTTCAAGCGATTCTCCTGTCTCAGCTTCCTGAGTAGCTGGGATTACAGGCATGTGCCACCACACCTGGCTAATTTTTGTATTTTTAGTAGAGATGGGGTTTCTCCATATTGGACAGGCTGGTCTTGAACTCCCGACCTTAGGGGATCCGCCCGCCTCGGCCTACCAAAGTGCTGGGATTACAGGCGTGAGCCACTGCGCCTGACCTTTCATACCAGTCTTTAAAAAAAGCATCATAAGTATGTCCATTTCACAGGTTAGGATACTGAGACACAGAGAGATTAAACAATGTGTCCAAAATCAAGAAGCCAGGACATGAAAATAGTGATATTAAACCCACACAGCCATATCATAAACCAGAGAGTTTCATTAAAAATAACATTAGTCTGGGGACCCTAATTCCTTCCTCAAATTGAGAATTCTACTCTGTTGTGTTCCATTTACTCCAGGAGGGGAAACTATCGTTGCAAGAGTTAAAGCTCTGCAATAGCAGGACCTGTCTCATGCACCGTAGGGCTCCTAACAAGTGGGGTGATATAAATTACAGCAGAGGTTCCTTGGTGGAAGAATCTTTGATGGTCATTAGCCCATTGCATACTCCACACTGGGGACACAAAGGCTGTGGTCTGATCTCATCTGGAGACACACGCTTTCCTATGATATGATGACACCATAACTAGAAGAACTGCTTGATCCCTTAAAGCCAGTGACATCCCCTCTCAAATCATGACCTAATCATGGACATGGGAGAGATCAGGGTGTAGATGAAGTGAACTGAAAGACTGAGTGGCTATGTGCTGTGATCCATGCCTTTTTCTTGATGAATCTAGTCTAAATTTCCAAATGGCCATGACCAGACTCCTCTGTGTGCACTGCCAAACTCAGAAATCTTATATTCTCCAAATTATGTATCAGACAGTAGCCATTCAAGGTTAAAAGTCTATAATGCTATGGAATGACTTATCAGGAGCCCATTTACTGATTCTGCTTTCGGTTTGAAGAGAAATTTCTAGAATCTGCAGAAGATTTGGAAAAGTTAAGAAATGGTAAGATCAAGTCTCTACGTGTCTCTGATGAAGGTATCTAGTAGAAGGTACACTTGAAGGTTTTAACACCAGGCCATGTCTATGTGTGTGAAGGGTGGTAGTTGGGGTGGTGGAGAGGGAAAAATGTGGTTAAAGTAGAAAGGGTGGGGCTCCTTGAGCAGTTCTGTCAACTCTCTCCAGGCTAAAAGGGCCAGATCTCTTAGAGTATTTGCTAGAGGAGCCATCCCCCACACCCTGAGAATGGCCTTTCCTTGCTTTCATTCTTTCAACACTGTGAATGAGCTGTGGTTGGTTCGGGATCCCATACAGCCCTCCCCATCCAAGGACACGCACGGACATGCATCAGAGGGAAGGAGTTGGAATAGGTCCATCTTGAATTCATTTCTCTTATGAATTTGACAAGGTGATATTCTTGCAACATTGTAGGCTTAGATAATGAGATAGTGTTGAATTGGTTGGAAGTCCAGGTCAGAGGGTGAGGAGGGACATGAGCCAGGGTAGCAGCAGTAGAGTGAGGAACACAGCACCCACCCTGCACACACTGTCCAGTGGGGGTATTGAAGAGTATACAAAGGGCCTACATAGAAACTTCTCTCAGAACTGTCTTTAATGTCTTCACATCATGAGATTTACTTTGGTATATTCCCATCTTAAACGGCATGTGGCTGGTGAGACTGCAGCAGCCTCTCCCAACTTCTTCCTAAAATATCCATGAAGATATATCAACACAAAAAATACAAGGGACCTATTATGTATCTGGATGAGGAACAAAAACATAAATGAAATAACAGGCTACAAGGTAAGAGGAAGCTTGATAAGAAAAAGAAGGACTAAGGAAGCTAAAAACAAATTTCTATTTCCTTTGAGAGGTTATACCAGGCAATAATTTCTTTTCTATTTTATAAATTTAGTCATTTCAGCAAACATTTTTTCATGCTGAAAGACTGGGATTCATAGACATCTCGCTCTCCTTTTTTTCCTTCTTTCTAAAGATGGGAGTTTGATGTTCCAGCGAGTGCCAATAGTTGAGATTGACAGGATGAAGCTGGTGCAGACCAGAGCCATTCTCAACTACATTGCCAGCAAATACAATCTCTATGAGAAAGACATAAAGGAGAGAGTCCTGTATGGTATATTTTCTATTCTTCCATTAACAGAGAATACAGAGTGATTTAGGTCCTTCCTTGAGTGGGCAGGACCGTGGCAGGGGCATTATGGTCAGCATCAGTCTGGGCCTTGGGTGTGTACGCTGAGTTGCAGTATTGCAGAGTCCCATGGAAATGAGGAAACAGTGAACATGGGGTGGGTTCAGGTGAGGGTGATTCTAGAAAAGGATGCAGTCCATGGATCGAGCACCCTGACAGAGATTTCCAAACACTGAGGAAACATGAACTCAGGAGGATGGCAAATCATGATTCCAGGTGCTCAGGCCTTCAGAGACTGGGCGCCAACAACAGCTTAGGACAAGGCATAGAATGTTTAAGAGTCGGTAGATGAAGGCCTGGGGAGAGAAGGCTCTAAAGAAGCTGAATCTCAGGTTCCAATAATTCCAAGAATGATGACCTGGAACCTATGTTACCAACTAATTATATGAACTGGTCAACTTGACTAAGATTAGCAGAGGCTGGTGCCCAAGATACCAGGATTACCTAAAGTGAAGCCTTTGATACAGACCTAAGCAGCCACAATGATTTTGCACCAGCAAAGCTGGGAGGAGGGATCTCCTCCCCTGTTGGCACTTCCTTGAAAAGTCCAAGATAGAGTTACCAATGACCTAGCAATTCCACTACCAGGTCTACCACCAGGAGAAAGGAAAACACAGCCTCACTAATCCATGCACAGAAATGTTCATAGGAGAGTTATTCATGATATGCAAAAGGTGGAAACTACCCAAATGTCCACCCATGGATGAATGGAGGAACAAGATGTGCTATAGCAGACAATGGAATATTCTTGAACTATGAAAAGGGACAAAGTACTGATGCATGCTACAACATGGGTAAGCCTTGAAAACATGTTCCATAAAAGAAACCAGACACCAGAGGCCACATGTTACATGATTGCTTTTGTGTGAACTATCCAGACCATTCAAATCTAGAAAGTAAATCAGTCATTGCAAGGGGCTGGATGGAGGGGGCTGGGCTAAGGGGAGTGGCTGCCAAAGTGCTACAGCTTTCCCAGGTGATTAGAAAATAATTGGGAGAGCTTCTTTTTTTGTTGCTGTTGAAAATTACTAGCTTGCTTGAAAGTATATATCTTTAGAGATAGCTTTTAGAGATATGCTTTATTTCCTATTTATTTATTGTTATTTTTAATTTTTTTAGAACTTCGAATATTGAGCATAAAAATGAGCCTGAGATATGTAGTATGGTGAGAAAAGGAGACAGAAATGTTCGAGATGGCTGTTCCATGGACTCTGCCTTGGGATTACTTAAATGGTAGGTCTTTAGCTATATGAATCATGCTAAGCTCATGCATAAAGGAAACCACAGCGGAGATAGCAAACCCTATTTGTAGCATCAGTGGTTACTTGCAGCGATTCCACTAATTCCTCTCATGACTGTGACTCTAGACAGGTCACTGATGTTGATGTTCTCTGTACCTGTATTTGGTCATGTGTAGGACAAACATTTTGGACATATATCTACCCCTGTAGCATGTTCTGAGAAATAAATGTAATATATGTGTATAACTAACAGCATGACTGGCATATAAAAGGCACCCACTGGAGCTGAATTACTTTGTCACCATCTGAGGCTCTAATGTCTCAGGTGTTTAAACCATAAAATCTAAGGCAGAAGGCATTTTGACAGTTTGGTTCTTTTTATCTTTCAGGACGAATGTAGAAGGATACATGTAGAAGGTAGGGCAGGTTTGAGTGAAAAGATTCTTCATTACGTATTACCTCCACTTAAGGAAAAAGATGCAAAGCTTGCCCTGATCAAAGGGGGAACAAGAAGCCATTATTTTCCTGTCTTTGAAACTGTACCTGGGAGCTTCTGTATACCTGAACACATGCATGGAGCTTCTTGGAGGGTGGCATGTCCAGGGAAGGCATGGAAGCGCCATGCCCCTTCCCCATATCTTGCCCTAGGCATGTCTTTATCTTTTCAGCGGCTACATGATTTAAGCCCCCAAACTACAAAAGAGATTTTTTTCACCCAACTATATGGATTACCACCTAACAGGGATAAAGGAAACCTAAAGTCACAGTCACTACTCTGCCCCAAGTGGAAGCTGTAATCTTCTGCCTGGATCACTGCCAAGTTCAAAGAACAACAAGAACAAAAACCAACAGTGAAGAATTTCATTTAGTTTTAGGGATGACCCACAGCAAAGTTTGTACACATGGACAGAGATCCGGTGATAACCTCAAACTCAGTGTACTGTGAGGCTGTCTTGAAAAACAGGCTTTTGGGCCTATGCCTATATGCTGCCTCTTTTTTTTTTAAATGACAAACAACACTTCTTGATAGCATGACACAAAGCAGTACCACAAAAGACTGAAAAGAAACAAACAGGCAAAAAAGGCCTGGTTCTATTAAGGATGGTAAGCAGATGGGAACCAATACAAAACCAAGGTCCAAACTGAGAATAAAAAGTGAAAGAGCGCAAAGCAAAGAGAAAAGAGTTCAGCCCAGGTGCGGACTTGCCACAAGGCACAAGGAACCTTTGTGGATACCGCACCTGGTTGACAGCTGGAGTTCATGGCAATGGGCAACATAGACCATGTCTTGTTGCAACCTCCGGAAAAACTGTGAAAGTGAATGAAGACAACCCAAATGAGAATAAGCAAAAGGTGTTTATTTCGAGCTTGCTATAGTAAGGAAGTCAGGCACCATCACTTGCGTTTGCCAGAGATTCAGAGGCAGGCGGGAAAGTCTGAGAGATTTATGGTGGAAAAACTTATGCCCTGATTGCAGGTTGTTGGCATGAAGATGCTGTAAGCTGGCTAGCTAGAAATGTGAATTTCTATGTGATTGTTCAGAGATCGATATTTTACTTTGTGTGTTTGGTCATAAACTGAAAGTGGAGGCAAAAATTAGGAAAGCTGGCAGTTATTGACCAAATGCTGGCATATTTCACTGTTGTAAAGGTCATGGTAGAAGCTGTTTAGTCTATAAGGACACTAAGAGTTTAGAGGGTTTCTTAGCAGTTTGGCTGCTATAACAAAAATACCACAGACTGGGTAGCTTAAAGAACAGATGTTTCCATCTCACAGCTCAGTAGGCTGGGAAGTACAAGATCAATGTGCCAGCAGTTTTCATATCTGGGGAGCTCCTATTCCTTGGTTCATAGACAGCCAATCTCTGGCTGTGTCCTCACATGGCAAACATGCCAAAGGAGTTCTCTAAGGTCCCTTTTTATAAAAGGGGACTAATGTCATTCATGAGAGCTCCACCCCCATGACTTGATCGTCTCCTGGAAGCCCCACCTACTAACAGCATCACATCGGGGGTCAGGATCCCAACATATGAATTTTGGGGAAACCTAAACATTCAGTCCATAACATAAGGCAACAGAAAAATAGTGCCTGCGCATTTTTGGGGCACTGACCTTCAGGTCCAAAAAGCCTTCCTTGATGTTAATTGAGCTCTTGACTCTCAAGGCAAGGTATAAAAATAGACTGTGAGGAAGAATTTCACCAGTTCTACCAGAGTCCCATGATACATGAATTTGAACTATGTATGCTACAATATAGCATTTGATGTTGCATTTTCTTTATGTACCAAGTAATTATTTACACTTATATATGTATACACAGTCTGAAAGGGTATTTGCCAAAATATTACCTTAAATCAGTAATGCTGTTATGTTTTCTCATGTTATTATTTATGGTGTGAATGTGCTAAAATATTTTAATAAATACCACATATCACTAAAAATTTTGTTATGAAACATTTTATACATTCACAATAGTTGAAAGAAATATTTTATGAACATATATACACCAACCACCTAGAGAGCAAAATTAACATCTCCTCATCTGGGCTGTACCACATGTGTCAGTCACTCCACTTCTGTCTCCCTCAGTCAAACACATTTTTTTTTTTTTTGCATTTCAAAGTAAGTTGCAGACATCAATGCAGTTCACCCTGGATACTGTGGCATGCAGATTATAACACAGGAACTCAGTAAGTGCCAATGTTGCAAGAAAGGGGATGAATTCAAGTTCACCCAGGTTTACTTCAGATCCTAGAGCAGGAAATGAGCGCATACAAGGAGAAATGAGGACTGTGATATAGTCTCCTCCTGGGGGAAGAGTGCTGTCATGAAGGTAGAGTCACTGCCCAAGAGAGATTGGAGAGAGATAGCAGAGTGTAGAATCATGCCCTGAACGTCAGGGCTGCATGCTGTAGGGTCTGGGAAAGACAGAACATATAGCAGGTGCTAAGCCTCTGGCCCATGTGGAAGATGCAAGCCGAGTGGGTGTTGTGGACACCGCATTTAGGTGGAATGAAGAGAAAATGAGAGCCTGGGCTCCAACCAAGGAATTAGCAGAGCTACACTTCTTACTCTCTCAACGAGTCAGGGAACATGGAGAAAGGTCCGGGTCTCTGCACCCATGCAGTGAGGCAGCAGAGGTGGGAGAGCCAGGCTGGAGAAACTCAGGAAGAAGCAGGGGCCCCAGCCTGATTGCGCATGTGTTCCTGGTCTGATTCCTCCAATTATCCAGGTGTGAAAGAGCTGCGGACAAGATTACGTTGTTGGCAACAAGCTGAGCCGGGCTGATATTCACCTGGTGGAAATTCTCTACTATGTGGAAGAGCTTGACTCCAGCCTTATCTCCAACTTCCCTCTGCTGAAGGTGACCCATTTCGTAGCCCAGAGAGGCAGCCCCACATCTCCCATCATGGGATCTCATATCTGGGTCCTGGGACTGGCCATGTTCTGACCCCAGCCTTCTCCAGGCCTTCAGTGCCCTCAGGTCTCCAAAGTGAGCTTCCGGGCCCTGATTCCTCACAATCAGGGAAAGATTCTTGTTATGTCAGTGAAATGTGTGGTGCATGCTACCTCATGAAGAGCATTTTCTCATGGAAAGGACCCAGGGCCCAGCATCTCTCTCCATCCCTCTATTTCAATGTGGTTTCTGTTCCTGAATTCTCTGTGATGTCCTTTATCCCATATGTGCCCTTGTCTTCCCACGCCAAGTCTGTCTGAGCAGGGCCCTTTCCATCTGGTTTCCTTCCCTGGGCTCTGGCTCCCGCTATCAGACATTGATTGCGTTCCTCTCTGCACAGCTCTCCGAGTACACTGCCCCCAGCCCTGTATACCTCAGTGGGTGTGGCCCCATGGTTTGTCTTTAACATTTTCTATTTTCATTTCTAACTCACTTTTCCCATATTTTCACTTCTGCCTAGAGGCTGATCTGTGTCGATATCTCACAGGCACATTGTTTTTTCTTGACTTACACAAAAGCCATGAATCCTCAGGATTGATGTATAAAGAAGAGAGTAGGGAGACTGAACCAAATAAAATCTAAAATACATCTTTGGGAAAATGCTAGTGAGCTTCTTGTTCTCCCTCTTATATTCTTTCTCTTATCTTTTTTCTCTTCTTTCTCTCATATTCCTCTTATCTCTTATTTCTCGCTCAGAGTCTGTTTCCCAGCCTTCATACTGGTGCTGATGGAGGGGCCTCATTTGGTCTTTGTGTAGGAGGGGCTCAGATTCCCTGGGTGGTATTAATAGTGGTGTCAGTCCTTGGCTTCACTCTGAGGCTGTGCTTTGTGCATTGCAGGCCCTGAAAACCCAATCAGCAAACTGCCCACGGTGAAGAAGTTTCTGCAGCCTGGCAGCCAGAGGAAGCCTCCCACAAAGGCAAAACTTTTAGAAGAAGCAAGAGAGATTTTGAAGATTTGATAAAGCAGCCATGGAGGCCAAGAACAAGCAAGACCAATATTCTAACCTTTTACACAATGAAGTACTTTACCTAAATGTTAATTGTGGCTTTTGTGATGTTAAGCCCATTTTTTTTTATTGATATAAATACAGTTATACTAGTCCTCAACTCACTCTGGATTTTAGTTTATCAAAGTAGAGAAAGGCACACTTTCTGAAAGTCCCCTGAAAAGTTGCTAACAGAAAGAACTCAAGAATTAGATGTTCCCCTCTTGCCCTTGCCTTCCACCATTTAGTTAGCTAATGGACTCTGAATAGGAAAATATAAAACAACTTCTCAGACAGGAGCTGAGAGCCAGGTTATGGGGTGGAGTGGAAAAGCTCTGGACAGCTCTGGACCTGCAATCAGAAGGAGTTCAGGCTGACCCAACACTCACCAAGTGTGCAGCGTGGGCCAGTCACTTTAGCTCTCTGAACCTCAGTGTGCCCATTTATAATTAGGATGTTAGGAGCCATTTCCCAGGGTTGTTGCAGAAGGTAGACACACTCCCTAGATATTGATCATGAATGAGGAGCATATGTGCATGACCCATGGCAAATCCTTGAGCTCTCTGCTTCTCATTTTCTGTTGACCCAACAAAGTTCAATGGTAACCTTCGTCCCAGTCTTAGCCGGACCTTAGGAAACCTCATATTGAGAAGGTGACATGTTAGTTACCAGCAGTAGTGTTGTGATAAAATGTTATGTAAGATAAAAATTCTTTCCTGTTGAAACATGATCCTCAATCAATGGCTAAGGGAGCTTAGTGTGGAGATTAGAATTACGACACTGTGAACTCTAATCCATAGCAATTAAACAACCACACCCCACACTTCCGTGTGAACTTCATGCTCCCTTTCTTTCTGCTGAATAATGCTATTTCCATTTCCCAAGATAGAAAAGTGCAGTGTCAAAATTTCTAATTACAAAACAGGTGAGTTGATTCAGTATGGTTTCTAAGAATTCTTCATTTTCCAAAGGTTAAACTCTTGACTCCCACATTTTAAAACGTAGACATTTAAAAGATTTTGATGTCTAAATTCAAGTCATACAAACTTTTTAAGAAATACGTTAGTTGGCAAAGACAAGTACATTTTTGTTCCAAATTCAACAACCACAAAACTTTGCAAGAAGAATCTTAATGTTTAATGACAGAGCTGAGCGTTTGGAGAGAAAATGCAACTGTTCCTAAGTCCTGGCACTGGAACTCCTGCTTTCAATGAGTCCTGTGTCCTT
The DNA here is from genome assembly GCF_028885655.2 of Pongo abelii. Lineage (NCBI taxonomy): Eukaryota > Metazoa > Chordata > Mammalia > Primates > Hominidae > Pongo > Pongo abelii. Next base: position 53,347,211 of record NC_071990.2, on the reverse strand, counting down.
CCATTCACATTCATGATACAATTAGTTGCATCTGTCCGTGCAGCCATTGGTTTTCATTCTCTGATACTCTGCTATGTTCCACCTCCCAAACAGCCTGGGATAGAGCAAGGGCTATCAAACTTCACTGATGAGCCCAGTCAATTTATCTCTAACCATTTACAATGACCAAGTGAGCGTGCACACATGCAAACATCCATACACACAACACACAAATAACTGAAACTAACAACTCATGAAACATTACTTACCCTTCAACATGTCATGCTCGCTGATATTTTCTATTCTTTTCTATTTTATTTTAAAAAGTAGTGAGGTTTCACAATCCGCTGAAAGATTACCATGCATATTTGAGAAACACTAACATAGAAAATAAGACTCGGTCTTTAGTTTTTAATAGCAGTGAGTTTGAATCCCAGATCCACCACTTAATCTGGGCAAGTTACTTTAAAAAACCTCGTATCCCCAACTGTAAAAAAAAAGAATAAAAACCTCATTCACCTTAGGTGACTTTTGTAGGATAAAATGAAGAGAAGTTTAGAAAACTAACCAGTTGTGTGACTGACGTTGAACAAATGCTAGCTCCTTCCATATCTTGCAAAGTTAATGCAGCAACATCTTTTATTCCAGGTTATGAAACAAAATGCACCCCACAGAGTTAGAATATAGAATGCCAAAAGAAGCAAGGGATTAGCATTCTCTGTCTGTTGAAAGAATTTGGTCTTCTAACTACAGTTATACAACTCTGAGGCCTAATTTTTGCTTTTTGTTTTGAAGAGTGACTTAGCTCCCTGCCTGTCCTCCCTGTCAGTGACATCCTCTGGTTTCACAGCCAGTTCATGGGTTCCCAGGGCCTTCATTGGGTGGCTTCCAGGCATGATTTCATTTTAGTCCTTGGTGTAGATATTCATGTCCATCACCAACCAGGGTGTGACTGTGAACACTGCATTTCTCTGATGTTCCATTTCATTAACTAAAAAATGGAGAAAACAACCATTTCATGGGACTATAAGGAGGGTTAAAGATATAAAATATTGAAAGGGACTAGATTGAGGAAGGATCATTAGGAAGTTTTCAATAAATATTGGTTCTTGAATTCTTCCTCTTCCCATTAACTCCTATACATGTATTATTACCACATACTCTCACTTCTTAGGCTGCCAAGAAAAGTCATAGTTAGCCAATGAAGACTTGAGACTGGTTTGCTGGAATCTGAGGGTGCCCACTGATGGGTAACAATTTGAGCCAAGAAAACATTCTGGGAACTCCTTCAACCCAGTCATGAAGAAGGCAGGTTCTTCTTCAGTATTTTTCGTGGTTTTCAACTACACATCCTAAAGTACATTTTTGATTCTATGGTTTCAATTATTCATTCATTCATTCATTCATTCAGGCTTAGAGAAACCTCCAGGAGACTGCTATCATGGCAGAGAAGCCCAGGCTCCATTACTTCAATGCACGGGGCAGAATGGAGTCCACCCGGTGGCTCCTGGCTGCAGCTGGAGTAGAGGTAGGTTCTGAGTTAGGTCATCTTAAGTTGGATTTAAAATTGTGTTATCACATACTTTTCCCACAGAAACTATGAAATGATTACTAACTGAAGCATTGCGCCTTAAATAAAAATGGACTATAATTAAGAAAAAGATGAACAGATTTTACCTAATAATTGTTAAAATTTCTTGTAATCTAAGAGCCTCAATATTAAAATACATTTAAAAAACTAATCACAAAGTGTAGAACTTAAGTGGATTAGAATTTAAACAAACCATAAAAAATAATTATGGCATTGACCAGGTGCAGTGGCTCATGCCTGTAATCCCAGCACTTTGGGGGGTCGAGGTGGGCAGATCACCTGAGTGTCAGGGGTGTCCTGGGTGTCAGGAGATCGACACCAGCCTAACCAACATGGGGAAACCCTGTCTTTATTAAAAATACAAAATTAGTCAGGTGTGGTGGTGCATGCCTGTAATCCCAGCTACTCGGGAGGCTGAGGCAGGAGAATCGCTCAAACCTGGGAGGCGGAGGTTGCAGTGAGCCGAAATCACGCCATTGCACTTCAGCCTGGGCAACAAGAGTGAAACTCCGTCTCAAAAAATAAAAATAAAATGATAATAATAATTATTATGGTATTTATACAATTAGAAATATGAATATTGACTGAATATTTGATGACATGAAAGAATTATTGTTAATATTTCATGTGTGATAATGTACTAGGTCTATCTTTAGAATAGTATGTTTTAGGAAAACACATTGAAGTATTTAAGGATTAATCATATGGATCTGTGATTTCCTTGGAATTATTACAAGTAGGTGAACATATAGATGAAACCACACTGGTTTTGATTGATAGTTATTGATTCTAGGTGAGAAGTATAAGCAGAATCATTATGCTTTTTAATTTATTTTCATACAAGTTAGTAATTTCCATGATAAAGCAATAAAGACGCATAATATTAGAAAATGTATATAATTCGAGGAACAATGCAAACTATAAATGAGAGGCAGAAGGGAGTGGATTGTAACAAACTACCTATTAAAGATTGACTACATTCACAGCAATTATTTGGTTGGACACATTAATTCCAGGTTCTGTTGTAGGTCGTGGAGATAGACAATGAACAAGACAAGAGTCCCTGCCCTGGGGCAGCCTACATGTCTATGAGGATGCAGACAAGTAAACACGTGGTTAAAGTGAGGCGTGGAGGCTTCCAGAACACCCAAGCATTCCCCAGTGTTACCAGGCCATCCTCCCAGTGTTTGAGTAGGAAATGCGGGGAGGTGTCTGTGGGACTCCGCTAAGTGCTGCCCTCTAGAGGTGTCACTGAGAAAAACACTTCCCAATCCAGACCAGAGTCCTTCAGCGACTGCCTGAGGGTTTTCCTGGGAAGTGAGTCATGGACAAACTCAGATCTTGTCCCACGGGTGGCAGCAGAAAAGGAGGATTTCAGGTGAGGTGGCGTCCTGTGAAGGGAACTTCTAGCGCGCCCCTTCAGCCTCACAGCGCCCTATGAACCTGAACCTCGGGACGGCACTTTCTCCATTGCTTCAAGAGGGCTTGGGACTTTAGCCTCATCCTTTCTCAATCCTACGAGGAAACAAGCACATAAGAAATCCAAACACTGCCATGCCAGGTTGTTTTCTTTGTACAAATGAATACCCTGTCACCCAGACATCAGCTCTACAGCTCAGGGATGTGTTTAGGGCCCGGGTAGGAAGAGTTCAGCAGGAGGGAGGGAGGGGCAAGGCTGGGAGGAACCCAGGCTCCCTGGTCTCCATCCAGCCTGACTGAAGGCGGGGGCAGGGCTGACTGCAGACCTTGCTCAGGCTTCTGGGGTCTCAGTGCCCTAAGGCTGATGATCACAACCCAGTTGTCAGCCTCACAAGCATATCCCACTTGCCAATCCCACTCCATCTCGGTCACCCTCCTGCCAGGACCACACACCGTTCCTTAGGTTTGTCCTGAACTGGATGCTATATTAATTGCTGGCACACACCCACCATGACCTCTAGATCCTGGTCCTGTGTGATCATAGATCCACAACAAACTCTGTACCACGGAGCAAGCTAGAAACCCCCAAATTCTTGAATTTTCACCATAAAGAACTCCATTAAAGTATAATTAGTCACTGCAAACACAACTACCATTTATTACTTGATGTATGTGGGTCAGGCCCTGTATCATGCATTTTGAAACATTACAAAATTCTGATTAAGGAAATATTCTTTCTCCATTTTGCAGATGAGGAAACTAAGGCTTGAAGATGTTAAGTGATGATTCCCAGATTACACAGCTATTATGAGGCAGAGTCAAGATTGGAACCAGATCATATCAACAGTGAAATCCAGAGAATCTTGACAACTTTTGCTTAGACTTTTGGTTTGACAGATTCTGCCTATTTAAGTCAACTTCATCATTACATAATAACTGAATTTCATATCTGTATTAAATACCTGCAACCACTCATAGCTTCTGATCAGATTGAGACAGCCTTGTTGCTGGCTGCCATTTCCACCAAAGTGACTTGTCTCAGGACAAGGTGTAATTTACTCCAAGGTTTAAATTACTGGATGTAGATCGAGAACAAAGTATAGTTTCATCAATTTTAGATTGATTTAGATTTTTTTAAGGATGATATGATGAAATAGCCAGCTATATCTCAAAATTCTAAAGATAATTTTATTTATTTATTTATTTTGAGTTTTAATGCATATTTAATAAAAATCATTTGGTTGGATATCTTTTTTTTAATGGAAACCAGAATGGTATTTATTATTTTACATTTGGGAGAGGAGATATCCTAAAGGGTCCAGAATACATAAGTCTGTTAAGTATGATACTCCTTTTTTTGTTACTGAGGTGTACTTATAAGCTCAGATAAGTAATCAGAAGGTTCCTTGGTAAGCACTGAATTAGAACAAAGGCAGTTAGGTAATTTGGAGTTTAATAGCCTAGGGTACCTGATAGAGATGTGCTGGGGGCCACAACCCTGTATGTAATTTTAAAGTTTCTAAGTAGCCACATTTTAAAAAGTAAAAAGAAACAGATGAAATTAACTTTAATAATATATTTAACCCAATATATCTAAAATGTTATTTTAACATGTAGTCAATATATTAAAATTATTCTGTTTTTCATACTAAGTATTCAAAATCTGGTGTGTATTTTTTTCTACATATTTGATTTTTTAAAAATTATACTTTAAGTTTTAGGGTACATGTGCACAACGTGCAGGTTTGTTACATATGTATACATGTGCCATGTTGGTGTGCTGCACCCATTAACTCGTCATTTAGCATTGGGTATAACTCCTAATGCTATCCCTCCCCACTCCCCCTACCCCACAACAGGCCCCGGTGTGTGATGCTCTCCTTCCTGTGTCCATGTGTTCTCATTGTTCAATTCCCACCTATGAGTGAGAACATGCGGTGTTTGGTTTTTTGTCCTTGTGATAGTTTGCTGAGAATGATGGTTTCCAGCTTCATCCATGTCCCTACAAAGGACATGAACTCATCCTTTTTTATGGCTGCATAGTATTCCATGGTGTATATGTGCCACATTTTCTTAATCCAGTCTATCATTGTTGGACATTTGGCTTGGTTCCAAGTCTTTGCTATTGTGAATAGTGCCACAATAAACATACGTGTGCATGTGTCTTTATAGCAGCATGATTTATAATCCTTTGGGTATATACCCAGTAATGGGATGGCTGGGTCAAATGGTATTTCTAGTTCTAGATCCCTGAGGAATCGCCACACTGACTTCCACAATGGTTGAACTAGTTTACAGTCCCACCAGCAGTGTAAAAGTGTTCCTATTTCTCCACATCCTCTCCAGCACCTGTTGTTTCCTGACTTTTTAATGATTGCCATTCTAACTGGTATGAGATGGTATCTCATTGTGGTTTGATTTGCATTTCTCTGATGGCCAGTGATGATGAGCATTTTTTCATGTGTCTTTTGGCTGCATAAATGTCTTCTTTTGAGAAGTGTCTGTTCATATCCTTTGCCCACTTTCTGATGGGGTTGTTTTTTTTTCTTGTAAAATTGTTTGAGTTCATTGTAGATTCTGGATATTAGCCCTTGGTCAGATGAGTAGATTGCAAACATTGTCTCCCATTCTGTGTGTTGCCTGTTCACTGTGAGAGTAGTTTCTTCTGCTGTGCAGAAACTCTTTAGTTTAATTAGATCCCATTTGTCAATTTTGGCTTTTGTTGCCGTTGCTTTTGGTGTTTTAGACATGAAGTCCTTGCCCATGCCTATGTCCTGAATGGTATTGCCTAGATTTTCTTCTAGGGTTTTTATGGTTTTAGGTCTAACATTTAAGTCTTTAATCCATCTTGAATTAATTTTAGTATAAGGTGTAAGGAAGTGATCCAGATTCAGCTTTCTCCATATGGCTAGCCAGTTTTCCCAGCATCATTTATTAAATAGGGAATCCTTTCCCCATTTCTTGTTTTTGTCAGATTTGTCAAAGATCAGATAATTGTAGATATGTGGCATTCTTTCTGAGGGCTCTGTTGTGTTCCATTGGTCTATATCTCTGTTTTGGTACCAGTACCACACTGTTTTGGTACCAGTACCACACTGTTTTGGTTACTGTAGCCTTGTAGTATAGTTTGAAGTCAGGTGGCGTGATGCCTCCAGCTTTGTTCTTTTGGCTTAGGATTGACTTGGCAATGCGGGCTCTTTTTTGGTTCCATATGAACTTTAAAGTAGTTTTTTCCAATTCTGTGAAGAAAGTCATTGGTAGCTTGATGGGGATGGCATTGAATCTATAAATTACCTTGGGCAGTATGGCCATTTTCATGATATTAATTCTTCCTACTCATGAGCATGGAATCTTCTTCCATTTGTTTGTATCCTCTTTTATTTCATTGAGTAGCGATTTGTAGTTCTCCTTGAAGAGGTCCTTCACATCCCTTGTAAGTTGGATTCCTAGGTCTTTTATTCTCTTTGAAGCAATTGTGAAGGGGAGTTCACTCATGGTTTGGCTCTCTGTTTGTCTGTTATTGGTGTATAAGAATGCTTGTGATTTTTGCACATTCATTTTGTATCCTGAGATTTTGCTGAAGTTGCCTATCAGCTTAAGGAGATTTTGGGCTGAGATGACAGAGTTTTCTAGATATACAATCATGTCATCTGCAAACAGGGACAATTTGACTTCCTCTTTTCCTAATTGAATACTCTTTGTTTCTTTCTCCTGCCTGATTGCCCTGGCCAGAACTTCCAACACTATGTTGAATAGGAGTGGTAAGAGAGGGCATCCCTGTCTTGTGCCAGTTTTCAAAGGGAATGCTTCCAGTTTTTGCCCATTCAGTATGATATTGGCTGTGGGTTTGTCATAGATAGCTCTTATTATTTTGAGATACGTCCCATCAATACCTAATTTATTGAGAGTTTTTAGCATGAAGTGTTGTTGAATTTTGTGAAAGGCCTTTTCTGCATCTATTGAGATAATCATGTGGTTTTTGTCATTGGTTCTGTTTATATGCTGGATTACGTTTATTGATTTGCGTATGTTGAACCAGCCTTGCATCCCAGCAATGAAGCCCACTTGATCATGGTGGGTAAGTTTTTTGATGTGCTGTTGGATTTGGTTTGCCAGTATTTTATTGAGGATTTTTGCATCGATGTTCATCAAGGATATTGGTCTAAAATTCTCTTTTTTTGTTGTGTCTCTGCCAGGCTTTGGTATCAGGATGATGCTGGCCTCATAAAATGAGTTATGGAGGATTCCCTCTTTTTCTATTGATTGGAATAGTTTCAGAAGGAATGGTACCAGCTCCTCCTTGTACCTCTGGTAGAATTCGGCTATGAATCCATCTGGTCCTGGACTTTTTTGGTTGGTAAGCTAGTAATTATTGCCTGAATTTCAGAGCCTATTACTGGACTATTCAGAGATTCAACTTCTTCCTGGTTTAGTCTTGGGAGAGTGTATGTGTCAAGGAATATATCCATTTCTTCTAGATTTTCTAGCTTATTTGCATAGAGGTGTTTATAGTGTTCTCTGATGGTAGTTTGTATTTCTGTGGGATCGGTGGTGATATCCCCTTTATCATTTTTTATTGCATCTATTTTATTCTTCCCTCTTTTCTTCCTTATTAGTCTTGCAGTGGTCTATCAATTTTGTTGATCTTTTCAAAAAATCAGCTCCAGGATTCATTGATTTTTTGAAGGGATTTTTGTGTCTCTATTTCCTTCAGTTCTGCTCTGATCTTAGTGATTTCTTGCCTTCTGCTAGCTTTGGAATGTGTTTGCTCTTGCTTCTCTAGTTCTTTTAATTGTGATAATAGGGTGTCAATTTTAGATCTTTCCTGCTTTCTCTTGTGGGCATTTAGTGCTATAAATTTCCCTCTACACACTGCTTTGAATGTGTCCCAGAGATTCTGCTATGTTGTGTCTTTGTTCTCATTGGTTTCAAAGAACATCTTTATTTCTGCCTTCATTTCGTTATGTACCCAGTAGTCACTCAGGAGCAGGTTGTTCAGTTTCCATGTAGTTAAGCGGTTTTGAGTGAGTTTCTTAATCCTGAGTTCTAGTTTGATTGCACTGTGGTCTGAGAGACAGTTTGTTAAAATTTCCATTCTTTTACATTTGCTGAGGAGTGCTTTACTTCCAACTATGTGGTCAATTTTGGAATAGGTGTGGTGTGGTGCTGAAAAGAATGTATATTCTGTTGATTTGGGGTGGAGAGTTCTGTAAATGTCTATTAGGTCCGCTTGGTGCAGAGCTGAGTTCAATTCCTGGATATCCTTGTTAACTTTCTGTCTTGTTGATCTGTCTAATGTTGACAGTGGGGTGTTAAAGTCTCCCATTATTATTGTGTGGGAGTCTAAGTCTCTTTGTAGGTCTCTAAGAACTTGCTTTATGAATCTGGGTGCTCCTGCATTGGGTGCATATATATTTAGGATAGTTAGCTCTTCTTGTTGAATTGATTCCTTTACCATTATGTAATGGCCTTCTTTGTCTCTTTCGATCTTTGTTGGTTTAAAGTCTGTTTTATCAGAGACTAGAAATGCAACTCCTGCCTTTTTTGTTTTCCATTTGCTTGGTAGATCTTCCTCAATTCCTTTATTTTGAGCCAATGTGTGTCTCTGCATGTGAGATGGGTTTCCTGAATACAGCACACTGATGGGTCTTGACTCTTTATCCAATTTGCCAGTCTGTGTCTTTTAATTGGAGCATTTAGCCCATTTACATTTAAGGTTAATATTATTATGTGTGAATTTGATCCTGTCATTATTATGTTAGCTGGTTATTTTGCTCGTTAGTTGATGCATTTTCTTCCTAGCCTCGATGATCTTTACAATTTGGCATGATTTTGAAGTGGCTGGTACCAGTTGTTCCTTTCCATGTTTAGTGCTTCCTTCAGGAACTCTTTTAGGGCAGACCTGGTGGTGACAAAATCTCTCAGCATTTGCTTGTCTGTAAAGGATTTTATTTCTCCTTCACTTATGAAGCTTAGTTTGGCTGGATATGAAATTCTGGGTTGAAAATTCTTTTCTTTAAGAATGTTGAATATTGGCCCCCACTCTCTTCTGGCTTGTAGAGTTTCTGCCGAGAGATCAGCTGTTAGTCTGATGGGCTTCCCTTTGTGGATAACCCGACCTTTCTCTCTGGCTGCCCTTAACATTTTTTCCTTCATTTCAACTTTGGTGAATCTGACAATTATGTGTCTTGGAGTTGCTCTTCTCAAGGAGTATCTTTGTGGCATTCTCTGTATTTCCTGAATTTGAATGTTGGCCTGCCTTGCTAGATTGGGGAAGTTCTCCTGGATAATATCCTGCAGAGTGTTTTCCAACTTGGTTCCATTCTCCCCGTCACTTTCAGGCACACCAAACAGACGTAGATTTGGTCTTTTCACATAGTCCCATATTTCTTGGAGGCTTTGTTCATTTCTTTTTATTCTTTTTTCTCTAAACGTCTCTTCTTGTTTCATTTCATTCATTTGATCTTCCATCACTGATACCCTTTCTTCCAGTTGATTGAATCGGCTACTGAGGCTTGTGCATTTGTCATTTAGTTCTTGTGCCGTGGGTTTCAGCTCCATCAGGTCCTTTAAGGACTTCTCTGCATTGGTTATTCTAGTTAGCCATTCGTCTAATTTTTTTTCAAGGTTTTTAACTTCTTTGCCATGGGTTCGAACTTCCTCCTTTAGCTCAGAGTAGTTTGATCGTCTGAAGCCTTCTTCTCTCAATCCGTCAAAGTCATTCTCTGTCCAGCTTTGTTCCGTTGCTGGTGAGGAGCTGCGTTCCTTTGGAGGAGGAGAGGCGCTCTGCTTTTTAGAGTTTCCAGTTTTTCTGCTCTGTTTTTTCCCCATCTTTGTGGTTTTATCTACCTTTGGTCTTTGATGATGGTGACGTACAGATGGGGTTTTGGTGTGGATGTCCTTTCTGTTTGTTAGTTTACCTTCTAACAGTCAGGACCCTCAGCTGCAGGTCTGTTGGAGTTTGCTAGAGGTCCACTCCAGACCCTGTTTGCCTGAGTATCAGCAGCGGAGGCTGCAGAACAGTGGATATTGGTGAACAGCAAATGTTGCTGCCTGATCGTTCCTCTGGAAGTTTTGTCTCAGAGTAGTACCCAGCCGTGTGAGGTGTCAGACTGCCCCTATGGTGGGGTGCTTCCCAGTTAGGCTACTCAGGGGTCAGGGACCCACTTGAGGAGGCAGTCTCTCTGTTCTCAGATCTCAAGCTGCGTGCTGGGAGAACCACTATTCTCTTCAAAGCTGTCAGACACGGACTTTCAAGTCTGCAGAGGTTTCTGCTGCCTTTTGTTCGGTTATGCCCTGCCCCCAGAGGTAGAGTCTATAGAGGTAGGGAGGCCTCCCTGAGCTGCGGTGGGCTCCACCCAGTTCGAGCTTCCCAGCCATTTTGTTTACCTACTCAAGCCTTGGCAATGGCGGGTGCCCCTACCCCAGCCTCACTGCCGCCTTGCAGTTTGATCTCAGACTGCTGTCCTAGCAATGAGCGAGAGGCTCTGTGGGCGTAGGACCCTCTGAGCCAGGCACAGGATATAATCTCCTGGTGTGCAGTTTGCTAAGACTGTTGGAAAAGCACAGTATTAGGGTGGGAGTGACCCAATTTTCCAGGTGCCATCTGTCACCCCCTTCTTTGACTAGGAAAGGGAATTCCCTGACCCCTTTTGCTTCCCAGGTGAGGCGATGTCTCACCCTGCTTTGGCTCACACTCGGTGTGCTGCACCCGCTGCCCTGCACCCAGTATTTGACACTCCCCAGTGAGATGAACCCAGTACCTCAGTTGGAAATGCAGAAATCACCTGTCTGCTGCGTTGCTCACACTGGGAGCTCTTGACTGGAGCTGTTCCTATTTGGCCATCTTGGCTCCACCCCCAATAATTTATATTTAATGAGAAGTTACTATCACTTGCTACTTTTCTAAGTGCTTTGCGTGACCTTGTAATTAAATCTTGATATCAACCTATACCAGAAGTTCCATAAGTTTACCCATTTCATAGATTAGCATACTCAGACACAGAGAGTTTTGGTAACATGTCCAAAGTCAAGAAGTCAGTACATGAAAATGGTGATATTGAACCCACAAAATCACATCAGAAACCAGAGGTTTTCATGAAAAATAAGTTAGTGTGGGACTCTAATTCCTTTATTAAATTGAGAATTTTACCCTATTGGGTCACATGTACTTCAGAAGAGAAAATTGTAGTTGCAAGTGTTAAAGCTGTGCAACAGCTGCAACCTATTTCACCCTTAGCAGGGTTCCTGAAAAGTGGGGTGATATAAATTATAGCAGAGGCTCTTTGGTGGCAGAATATTTGGTGGCCATTAGCCCATGGCATACCCCACACTGGGGAGACACAAGGTTGTGGTCTGATCTCACCTGGAGACACAGGCTTTCCTAAGATATGACAACACCATAAGTAGAATAACTGCTCAGTGCCTTTTCTCCAGTGATGTCCCCTCTCAAAACATGACCTAATCATAGACATTCATGAGATCAGGCTGGAGGTGAAGTGAACTAGAATTTTGAGCAGTTATGTGCTGTGACCCATGCACTTTTCTCGATAAACCAGGTCTAAATTTCCAAATGGCCATGACCAGCCCCCTCTGTGTACCCTGCCAAACTCAGAAATCTTATATTCTCCAAATCATGCACCAGATAGGGGCCATTCAACATTACAAGTCTATAATAGAATGAACTAACAAGAACCCATTTACTGTTTCTGCTTGCATTTTGAAGAGAAATTTCTAGAATCTGCAGAAGATTTGGAAAAGTTAAGAAATGCTCCCGCCTGTAATCCCAGCACTTTGGGAAGCCAAGGCGGGCTGATCATGAGGTCAGGAGTTTGAGACCAGCCTGACCAATGTGGTGAAACCCAGTCTCTACTAAAAATAAAAAAATTAGCCAGATATGATGGTGTGCACCTGTAATCCCAGCTACTCAGTAGGCTGAGGCAGTAGAATCGCTTGAGCCATAGAGGTGTATGTTGCAGTGAGCTGAGATTGCACCACTGCACTCCAGCCTGGGTGACAGAGCAAGACTCCATCTCAAAAAAAAAAAAAAAGTAAGATCAATCTCTAAGTGCCTCTGATGATAGTATCGACTAGAAGGTACATGGGGAGGTTTGAGCAGCCGGCAATGCCTATGTGTGTGGGGTGTGGTATTTGGACATGGTGCAGAGGGAGAAAGTGGTTAAAATGGAAGGGATGTGGCTCCGTGATCAAGTCTGGCAACTCTCTCCAGACTAAAAGACCAGACCTCTCAGAGTATTTGCTAGAGGAATCATCTCCCACGCCCTGAGAAAGCCCTGTCTTTGTTTTCATGCTTGGGGCACCGTGAATGAGCTGCAGTCATCAGCTCGGGATCCCACACTCTCCCCATCCAAGGACATGCAAGAACATGCATTAGACTAAAGGAGGAGCAATCGATGTGGCCACAGTCTTGAGTTTTTTCTTTCATGGGGGAGCATGACAAGGTAACACTGCAGCACTATTGCAGGCTTTGAAGAGCAGAGAAAGGGACCCTTACATAAAAACCTCTCAGAAATTGCCTTAAATGTCACAAACACCATGAGACTCACTTTGGGAACTTCCCATTTTAAAAGGCATCTTGTTGCCAGTCCTATTGTAACTTGTCCCAACCTCTTCCTAAAATATCCATGAAGATAAATCAACACAAAAATACAAGAGTCCTACTATGTATCTGGAGGGGAAATAAAAACATGAATGAAATAAATTGATAAAAAGTAAAAGGAAGCTTCTTAAGAAAAAGAAGAACTACAGGAAGCTTTTTAAAAATGTTGTTTGGGCCAGGTGCAATTGCCCATGCCTATAATCCCAGGACTTTGGGAGGCTGAGGTGGGTGGATCATTTGAGATCAGGAGTATGAGACCAGTTAGGGCAACATGGTGAGACCCCATCTCTACTAAAAATATAAAAATTAGCCAGGCACGTTGGCGCACACCTGTAATCCCGGCTACTCAGGAGGTTGAGGTAGAAGAATCACTTCAACCCAGGAGGCGGAGGTTACAGTGAGCCAAAATCACGCCACTGAACTCCAGCCTGGGTGACAAAGTGCAACTCTGTCTCAAAAACAAAACAAAACAAAAAGTTGTTTCAAGTGAAATCTTACCAGGCAATAATTTCTTTTTCATTTCACAAATTTAGTAATTTCCATACCATTTTTTCATATGGAAAGAGTGGGTTCCATAGACATTTCACTCTCCTTTTTTCCTTCTTTCTAAAGATGGGAGTTTTATGCTCCAACAAGTGCCAATGGTTGAGATTGATGGGATGAAGCTGGTTCAGACCAGAGCCATTCTCAACTACATTGCCAGCAAATAAAACTTCTATGGGAAAGACATAAAGGAGAGAGCCCTGTACGGTATATTTTCTGTTCTTCCATCAACAGAGAACACAGAGTGATTTAGGTCCTTCCTTGAGTGGGTGGGACTATGGCAGCAGCATCATGACCAGCAGCAGGCTGGGCCTTGGGCATGTATGCTGAGGTCCAGTATTGCAGAATTCCACGGAGATGAAGGAACAGTGACCACGGGGAGGGTTCAGGCGAGGGTGATTCTAGAAGAGGATGCAGTCCATGGATCCAGCACCCTGACAGAGGTTTCCAAATATTGACGAACCATGAACTCAGGATGATGGCAAATCATGATTCCAGGTGCTAAGGATTTCAGATACTGGATTCCAGCCTATAGCTTAGGACAGACATAGAATGTTTGAGAGTCTGCAGATGAAGGACTGGGGAGGGAAGGTGGCAAAGAAGCTGAATCTCAGGTCCCAGTAATTCCAAGAATGATGACCAGAAACCTAAATTACCAATCAATTATATGGACTGGAACACCTGAGCAGTGCCTGTAGAGGCTGGTGCCAAGGATGCTGGGGTTACCTTGACACATGGATACAAGGCTGAAGCAGCCAGATTTATTCAATACCAGCAAAGCCAAGGGGTCTCCTTGCTGTTGTGATGAGACTGCATGATTCAAAATAAATCCTGAATGGAACTGTTGGCAACACCTCAAAAAGTTAAATATAGTATTACCAATGACCCCACAGTTCCTCTAATAGCTGTATCCCCAAATAATCAAAATTATATCCACACTAAATCTTTTACATAAATGAACCATGCAAATAACAATATTCATAGTATTCAAAAAGTGGAAGCAACCCAAATATCCATCAGTCAATAAATGGAGGAGAAAAATGCACCTTAGCCATGCAATGGAATGATATTTGGTGATGAAAAGGAATGAAGTACTGATGCATGCTACAAGATGGTTAAACCATAAAGATATGTTACACAAAAGAAACAAGACACAGAAAGCCACGTATTATAGGATCCTTTTCATATGAAATGTCCAGAACATGCAAATCTGTAGAGGCAGAGAGTAGACTAGAGGTTGCCTGGAAGTAAAGGAGTGGGGCTTGGGGAAAAATGAGGAATACCACTAATGGTACAGATGTCCTTATCAGAGTGATAAAAAATATTCTGGAATTAGACTGCCATGATTTTTGCAGAAATCTTTGAATGCACTAAAAACCACTCAATAGTATAATTTAACAAGTCACAATTATAGTAGGTGGCTATATGTCAATAAAGCTGTTGTTTTAAAAAGCATTGTGGGGAGACTTGCAAGATGGCCAAGTAGGAACAGCTCCAGTCTGCAGCTCCCAGCGAGGTTGAGGCAGAATGAGGGTGATTTCTGCATTTCCAACAGAGGTACCCAGTTCATCTCATTGGGACTGGTTGGACAGTGGGTGCAGCCCTTGGAGGGTGAGCCGAAGCAGGGTGGGGTGTCACCTCACCCGGGAAGCACAGGGGGTTGGGGAATTATCTCCCCTAGCCAAGGGAAGCCATGACAGACTGTATTGGGAGGAACAGTGCACACCGGCCCAGATACTGCACTTTTCCCATGGTCTTCACAACCGGCAGACCAGGAGATTCCCTCCGGTGCCTACCCCACCAGGGCCCTGGGTTTCAAGCACAAACCTTGGCGCCCATTTGGGCAGACACTGAACTAGCTGCAGGAGTGTTTTTTTTTTCATACCCCAGTGGCACCTGGAATGCCAGCGAGACAGAATTGTTCACTCCCCTGGAAAGGGGCCTGAAGCCAGGGAGCCAAGTGGTCTGGCTCAGCAGGTCCCACCTCCATGGAGCCCAGCAAGCTAAGATCCACTGGCTTGAAATTCTTGCTGCCAGCACAGCAGTCTTAGCTCGACCTGGGATGCTTGGGTTTGGTGGGGGGAGGGGCATCTGCCATTGCTGAGGCTTGAGTAGGCGGTTTTCCCCTCACAGTGTAAACAAAGCCACCAGGAAGCTCGAAATGGGCAGAGCCCACTGCAGCTCAGCAAGGCCTCTGTGGCCAGACTGCCTCTCTAGACTCCTCCTCTCTGGGAAGGGCATCTCTGAAAAAAAGGCAGCAGCCTCAGTCAGGGACTTACAGATAAAACCCCCATCTCCCTGAGACAGAGCACCTGGGGGAAGGGGTGGCTATGGGCACAGCTTCAGCAGACTTAAACATCCCTGCCTGGCAGCTCTGAAGACAGCAGTGGTTCTCCCAGCACAACGTTCAAGCTCTGATAAGGGACAGACTGCCTCCTCAAGTGGATCCCTGATCCCCGTGTCTCCTGACTGGGAGACACCTCCCAGTAGAGGCCGACAGACACCTTATACAGGAGAGCTCTGGCTGGCATCCACTGGGTGTCCCTCTGGGACGAAGCTTCCAGAGGAAGGAACAGGCAGCAATCTTTGCTGTTCTGCAGCCTCCGCTTGTGATACCCAGGCAAAGAGGGTCTGGAGTGGACTTCCAGCAAACTCCAGCAGACCTGCAGCAGAGGTGCCTGACTGATAGAAGGAAAACTAACAAACAGAAAGGAGTAGTATCAGCATCAACCAAAAGGATGTCCACTCAGAGACCCTATCTGAAGGTCACCAACATCAAAGACAAAACATAGATAAATCCACGAAGATGGGAAGAACACAGTGAAAAAGGCTGAAAATTCCAAAAACCAGAGCACCTCCTCTCCTCCAAAGGATCACAACTCCTCACCAGCAAGTGAACAAAACCGAACAGAGAATGAGTTTGACAAATTGACAGAAGTAGGATTCAGAAGGTAGGTAATAACAAACTCCTCTGAGCTAAAGGAGCATGTTCTAACCCAATGCAAAGAAGCTAAGAACCTTGAAAAAAGGTTAGATGAATTGCTAACTAGAATAACCAGTTTAAAGAAGAACATAAATGACCTGATGGAGCTGAAAAACAGAATGAGAACTTCATGAAGCATATACAAGTAGCAATAGCCGAATCAATCAAGCAGAATAAAGGATATCAGAGATTGAAGATCAACTCAATGAAATAAAGTGAGAAGACAAGATTAGGGAAACAAGAGTGAAAAGAAATGAACAGCCTCCAAGACATATGGGACTATGTGAAAAGACCAAATCTGTATTTGATTGGTGTATTTGAAAGTGACTGGTACCAGCCACTGCAAAAACATACCAAATTGCAAAGACCATCGATGCCATGAAGAAACTGCCTTAACTAATGGGCAAAATAACCAGCTAGCATCATAATGACAGGATCAAATTCACACATAACAATATTAACCTTAAATGTAAATGGGTTAAATGCCCCAATTAAAAGACACAGACTGGCAAATTGGATAAAGAGACAAGACCCATTGCTGTGCTGTATTCAGAAGTCCCATCTCACATGGAAAGACACACATAGGCTCAAAATAAAGGGAAGGAGGAATATTTACCAAGCAAAATGGAAAGCAAAAAAAAGCAAGGGTTGCAATCTCAGTTTCTGATAAAACAGACTTTAAACCAACAAAGATCAAAGCAGACAAAGAAGGGCATTACATAATGGTAAAGAGATCAATGCAATAAGATCTAACTATCCTAAATATATATGCACCCAATTCAGGAGCACCCAGATTCATAAAGCAAGTTCTTAGAGACCTACAAAGAGACTTAGACTCCCACACAATAATAGTGGGAGACTTTAAAACCCCACTGTCAATATTAGACAGATCAACAAGACAGAAAATTAACAAGGATATCCAAGACTTGAACTCAGCTCTGTACCAAGTGGACCTAATAGACATTTACAGAACTCTCCACCCCAAATCAACAGAATATACATTCTTCTCAGCACCACATCACACTCATTCTAAAATTGACCACATAATTGGAAGTAAAACACTCCTCAGCAAATGCAAAAGAATGGAAATCATAAGAACCAGTCTGTTAGACCACAGTGCAATCAAACTAGAACTCAGGATTAAGAAACTCACTCAAAAACTGCACAACTACATGGAAACTGAACAACCTGCTCCTGAATGACTACTGGGTAAGTAAAGAAATGAAGGCAGAAATAAAGATGTTCTTTGAAACCAATAAGAACAAAGACACAATGTACCAGAATCTCTATGACACATTTAAAGCAGTATGTAGAGGGAAATTTATAGCACTAAATGCCCACAAGAGAAAGCAGGAAAGATCTAAAATCGACACCTTGATGTCACAATTCAAAGAACTAGAGAAGCAAGAGGAAACAAACTCAAAAGTGAGCTGAAGACTAGAAATAACTAAGATCAGAGCAGAACTGAAGGAGATAGAGACATGAAAAACCCTTCAAAAAATCAAGGAATCCAGGAGCTGGTTTTTTTGGAAAGATCAACAAAATAGATAGACCACTAGCCAGATGAATAAAGAAGAAAAGAGAGAAGAATAAAAAAGATGCAATAAAAAATCCTAAAGGGGATATCACTACCAATCCCACAGAAATACCATCTACCATCAGAGAATACTATAAACATCTCTACTCAAATAAACTAGAAAATCTGGAAGAAATGGATAAATTCCTGGACACATACACCCTTCCAAACTAAACCAGGAAAAAGTCGAATCCCCGAATAGACTAAGAACAAGTTCTGAAATTGAGGCAATAATTAATAGCCTACCAACCAAAAAAAGTCCAGGACCAGATGGATTCACAGCCAAATTCTACCAGAGGTACAAAGAGGAGCTGGTACCATTCCTTCTGAAACTATTCCAATCAATAGAAAAAGAGGGACTCCTCCCTAACTCATTTTATGAGGCCAGTATCATCCTGATACTAAAGTCTGGCAGAGACACAACAAAAAAAGAAAATTTCAGGCCAATATCCCTGATGAACATCGATGCAAAAATCCTCAATAAAATACTAGCAAACCGAATCCAGCAGCACATCAAAAAGCTTATCCACCACAATCAAGTGGGTTTCATCCCTGGGATGCAAGGCTGGTTCAACCTATGCAAATCAATAAATGTAATCCATCACATAAACAGAACCAATGAAAAAACCACGTGATTATCTCAATAGATGCAGAAAAGGTCTTTGACAAAATTCAACACCCCTTCATGATAAAAACTCCTAATAAAATAAACTAGGTATTGATGAGACCTATCTCAAAATAATAAGAGCAATTTATGACATACTCACAGCCAATATCATACTGAATGGGCAAAACTGGAAGCATTCCCTTGGAAAATTGGCATAAGACATGGATGCCCTCACTCACCACTCCCATAGTATTGGGGATTCTGGCCAGGGCAATAAGGCAAGAGAAAGAAATAAAGAACGTTCAATTAGGAAAAGAGGAAGTCAAATTGTCTCTGTTTGCAGATGACATGGTTGTATATTTAGAAAACCCCATCGTTTCAGCCCCAAATCTCCTTAAGCTGATAAGCAGCTTCAGCAGTCTCAGGATACAAAATCGATGTGCAGAAATCACAAGCATTCCTATATACCAATAACAGACAAACAGGAAGCCAAATCATGAGTGAGCTACCATTCACAATTGCTACAAAGAGCATAAAATAAATAGAAATACAACTTACAAGGGATGTGGAAGACCTCTTCAAGGAGAACTACAAACCACTGCTCAAGGAAATAAGAGAGGACACAAACCAATGGAAAAACATTCCACGCTCATGGATAGGAAGAATCAATATCATAAAAATGGCCATACTGCCCAAAGTAATTTATAGATTCAATGCTATCCCCATCAAGCTACCAGTGACTTTCTTCACAGAATTGGAGAAAACTACTTTACATTTTATATGGAACCAAAAAAGAGGCTGCATAGCCAAGACAATCCTAAGCAAAAAGAACAAAACTGGAGGCATCACGCTACCTGACTTCAAAATATACTACAAGTCTACAGTAGCCAAAACAGCAAGTTACTGGTACCAAAACAGATATAAAGACCAATGGAACAGAACAGAGGCCTCAGAAATAACACCACACATCTACACCATCTGATCTTTGATAAACCCAACAAAAACAAGCAATGGGGAAAGGATTCCCTATTTAATAAATGGTGTTGGGAAAACTGGCTAGCCATATGCAGAAAGCTGAAACTGGATCCCTTCCTTACACCTTATACAAAAATTAACTCAAGTTGGATTAAAGACTTAAATGTAAGACCTAAAATCATAAAAACCCTAGAAGGAAACCTTGGCAATACCATTCAGGACATAGGTATGGACAAAGACTTTGTGACTAAAACACCAAAAGCAATGGCAACAGAAGTTAAAATTGACAAATAGGATATAATTAAACTAAAGAGCTTCTGAACAGCAAAAGAAACTGTCATCAGAGTGAACAGGCAACCTACAGAATGGGAGAAAATTTTTGCAATCTATCCAGCTGACAAAGGGCTAAAATCCAGAATCTACAAAGAACTTAAACAAATTTACAAGAAAAAAAAAAACAACCCCATCAAAAAGTGGGTGAAGGATATGAACAGACACTTCTCAAAAGAAGACATTTATACAGCCAAAAAACATACGAAAAAAAGCTTATCATCACTGGCCATTAGAGAAATGCAAATCAAAACCACATTGAGATACCATCTCAAGCCAGTTAGAATGGTGATCATTAAAAAGTCAGGCAACAATAGATGCCGGAGAGGATGTGGAGAAATAGGAATGCTTATACACTGTTGGTGGGAGTGTAAATTAGTTCAACCATTGTGGAAGACAGTGTGGTGATTCCTCAAGGATCTAGAACTAGAAATACCATTTGACCCAGCCATCCAATTACTGGGTATATACCCAAAGGATTATAAATTATTCTACTATAAAGACTCATGCACACGTATGTTTATTGCGGCACTGTTCACAATAGCAAAGACTTGGAACCAACCCAAATGCCCATCAATGATAGACTTGATAAAGAAAATGTGGCACATATACACCATGGAATACTATGCAGCCATAAAAAGGATGAGTTCATGTCCTTTGCAGGGACATGGATGAAGCCGGAAACCATCATTCTCAGCAAACTAACTCAAGAACAGAAAACCAAACACCACATGTTCTCATTCATAACTGGGAGTTGAACAAGGGGAACACATGGACACAGGGAGGGGAACATCACACACCAGGGCCTGTCAGGGTGTGGGGGGTTAGGGGAGGGATAGCATTAGGAGAAATACCTAATGTAGATGACAGGTTTATGGGTGCAGCAAACCACCATGGTTTTGTATACCTATGTAACAAAACTGCACTTTCTGCACATGTACCCCAGGACTTAAAGTATAATAAAAAATAAAGGATTGTGAAACCTCAGTTTGACACAAAAGAGGAAAAGTTTGCATTGGTTGTAACTATATAGAGAATTTCACCAAGGAAGACAATCTTTTAGGTGGGGTCTCAAGAAAGGCACACATGGCTAGAGTTGGGTAACAGCACATGGAGAGGGCTGTGGAAATGTGTTTCATGGATGTAATTGGAGGAACTGCTAATGTGAGGCATAGAAGCAGCCCTGGGAGCTGTAAAATGATGAGAGAGGATGAGGAACATGGCTGAGATGGCTGTGCCAGGGACTCTTTTAAAATTGTAGGAGGCAGGTCTTTGGCCATTTGACTCACACTAAGTTCATGCACAGAGCAAACCACAATAGAGATGGTCAGTCCTGGCAAAGCACCAATGGGTACTGGCAGTGATTCCACCAATTATCTCATGACTGTGACCACCGATGCTCTTGTTACCTGTATTGGTCATGTGTGTAACAAAATTTAGAGATATATCTACCTTGATAGGTTGTTTTAAGAAATAAATGTTAATATACCTGTAAAAATCGGAGCATAATGACTAGAATATAAAAGGCACCCACTGGAGGTGAATTACTTTGACCACCTGACACTGTATTCTCTTAGGTTTTTTATAAACCTATAAAATCTAAGGCAGAAGACATTTGACCATTTGGTTGTTTCTATCTTTCAGGATTGGTATGTATACAGAAGGTATAGCAGATTTGGGTGAAATGATCCTTCCTCTGCCCATATGACAACCTGAGGAAAAAGATGCCAAGCTTGCCTTGATCCAACAGAGAACAAAAAATCGCTATTTCCCTGCCTTTGAAAAAATAAGTGAAGCTGTTCAGCGTTTTGCATCACTCAGTTTAGAGGCCAGTAGAAAAATAGTGGCTGGGCATTCCTGGGGCACTGACCTTCACTTTCAGTGAGACTTCCTGAACACCAATGCAGCACTCTGACTCTCAAGGCTTTTTATGCAAATAGACTTGGAGGAACAATTGTAACACTTATACACAAGCTATAATTTTCCAACAAAATTTTAATTTACTAGACCCCAACATGAAATTCTCTGTTGAACAAAATTTCATGTTCATAAGTAGAACATGGGCTGTGGAAGGCTCTGGACCACACTAGAGGTTGCTGTTGAGTCTATGGAACTCCATGGACTTTTATTGAAGACGAACATGATGAAAGTGATCCATCAGAAAATATTCTGGCACCCTGTGTAGGAAGACACAAGACCAATTGCCCAACCAGAGAATATTGTAGTTTCAGGGATGGGTATTTATTAAAAAGAGAGTGACTGTGGGATGCAGAGGAAGATTTTGTATTTTATAATAAGTTGCAGACATCAGTGCAGTTCACCCCTAAACGCTTCAGCTTGCAAATTATAACATAGTGCTGGTTAGGAGTCAGAGTCAATGTTGTAAGAAAGATGATGAATTCAGGTTCACCCAGGTTTACTTCAGATCCAAGGGAGATAGAGCAGTGAATGAGGAGAGCGGAGAAGGAGAAATGAGGACTCTGAAATAGTCTCCTCCTGGGGGAAGAGTGTTGTCATGAAGGTGGAGTCGCTGCCCAAGGGAGATTGGAGACAGAGAGAGCAGAATGTAGAGCCACGTCCTAAATGTGAGGGCTCCACACTGTAGGGCCTGGGACAGACAGAATATGTATGTGGCGGCAGGTGCTAAGCCCCTGGCCCATGTGGAAGAAGCAAGCTGGGCGGGTGGTGTAGATGCCATAGTGATGTGGACCAGAAGAGAAAATGAGAGCTTGAGCTCCAAGTGAGGAGTGAGCAGGGCTACACTTCTTACTCCCTCAGTGAAATAGGGAATGTGGAGAAAGGTCTGGATCTCTGCACCTGTGCAGTGAGGCAGCAGAAATGGGAGAGTCAGACTGGAAAGACTCGGGGAGAAGCAGGGGTCCCAGCCTTACTGCACATGTGATGGAGAAGCAGGGGTCCCAGCCTTACTGCCCATGTGATCCTGATTTGATTCCTCCAATTCTCCACGTCTTAAAGAGCAATGGACAAGACTACCTTGTTGGCAACAAGCTGAGCTGGGCTGACGTTCACCTGGTGGAACTTCTCTACTACATGGAAGAGCTTGACTCTAGCCTTATCTTCAGCTTCCCTCTGCTGAAGGTGACCCATTTCACAGTCCTCAGAGAGGCAGACCCATATCTTCCATCTTGGGATCTTGTATCTGGTACCTGGGACTGAGCATGTTTTGACCCCAACCTTCACCAGGCCTTCAGTGCCCCAAAGTCTCCAAAATGAGCTTCCAGGCTCCAATTTTGAAGAATGAAAACACTTTTGTTATGGAAAGGAAATTTGTGGTGCATGCTACCCCATGAAGAGTATTTTGCCTTTTATCATGGAAATGACCCAGGGCCCAGCATGTCTCCTCATCCCTCTATTTCAATGTGGTTTCTGTTCCTCAGTTCTCTGGGATGTCCTTTATCCCATATGTGCCCTTGTCTTCCCACATTGAGTCGGTCTGAGCAGAGCCCTTTCCATCTGGTTTCCTCCCTAGGCTCTGGCTCCTGCTGTCTGACATTATGTTCCTTTCTGCACAGCTCTCCAGCACACTGGCCCCCTACACTGTATCTCTCACTGAGAAAAGGTGGTCCCATGGTTTGTCTTTAATGTTTTCTGTAACATTTTCCTTTCCAACTCATTTCCCCATATTTTCACTTCTGCTTAGAGACTCATCTGTGTTGATATCTCACAGGCACATTGTTTTTTCTTGTCTTATACAAGAGTCACTAATCTATAGGATTATTATGTAAGAAGAAAGGGATGGCTGAACTGATTAAAATCTGAAAGACATCTTTTGGGAAAATACAAGTGAGCTCCATGTTATTCTTCTCATCTTCATTTCTTGCTCAGTGTCTGTTTCTGCCTCCATGCTGGTGCTGATGGCGCAGACTTGCTTGGTCTTTGTGTAGAAGGGTCTCAGATTTTCTGGGTGGTGTAAATGGTGGTGGAAGGCCTTGGCTTCACTCTGAGGCTGTGCATTGTGAATTACAGGCCCTGAAAACCAGAATCAGCAACCTGCCCACGGTGAAGAAGTTTCTACAGCCTGGCAGCCCAAGGAAGCCTCCCATGGATGAGAAATCTTTAGAAGAAGCAAGAAAGATTTTCAGGTTTTAATAAAGCAGCCATGGAGGCCAAGAACATGCAAGACCAACATTCTAAAGTTTTGCAACAATAAAGTACTTTACCTAAGTGTGGATTGTGCCTGTTGTGAAGCTAATGAACTCTTTCCAATTACATACTAATTAAATAATAAATCTCCTATTTGTCAACTTGGTTAAAATTAATTTCTTTTCATTAGGATCTGATATGAATTAAGATTTCCAATCTCCTCCTAACCTACCACTTTCTTGGAATTAAAAGTTTAGTAAAAAAATAATGTAGGTTATGTGTTTTGTTTGACTTTTCCAAGAATTGCCCTGCAACATTCAATTTGTCATACAATCTATTAAAATGTCAACGTAGAAATATACTTCTGACATTTTCAGGTATGCACAGGAAAAGAGTTACCATTCTGGGTAATGGCATAAAGACATTTTCTTCTTTTCTTGGACCGTCATTTTATTTCTGATAAAAGCATTCTTCCTTATCCATTTGCAACACAACCATTCTTTCTGCTGTGGATTCCTCAGTTTTCTAGGAGGTGAGGAAATATTGAAGAGCAAACAGACCCATCGTCTGCTCTCAGGCCACCCTGTTTTCCCTTACAGTATGTGTGCTCCTGGCTCATCCTCACTCTGCTCCTTAAGGCTGTGTGAGGCCCCAGGCATGAGCCTTCCCTCAGTTCCTTCAGTGCCACTCAGGCCTGGGCTGCCAAGATACAGATGGTATATGCGAATTACATATAAGTAACTATATGCAAAATTATTTTTCCCTGGTGTGTCATTGTGCCAGCATGCTTGGATTAGGAGTGATTTCCAGGAATCCTTCCCTGCGTCTTCTAGCTTCTGGGGGCTCTTGGCCTTTCTGGACTTTCATGGATCATGACCACATCACTCTAATTTCTGCCTCTGTCTTCCTGCACCTCACCCTCTGTGTGTTGTGTCTTCTCTTCTCTCTGCTGTGAGGACAATCGTCATTGGATTCAGGGCCTTTCCAGATATACCAAGATGATCTCATCTCAAATTCTTTTACTTCATTACATCTGCAAAAAACCTTTTTCCAAATAAGATCACGTTCACAGGATCTAGGGATTTCTGTATGGACCTATCTTTCTAGGGGGCCAACATAACCCCCTATATGATATAGATGAAGAAAGATTATTTGCAATTGATGAATCCAGGTGATGGATGCTTTCAGATTTGTTATATTATGGGCAATTTGAGTGACGCAAAGAGGAAAGCATATGCAAATAGGGTTTCCGGATTTGGCAGATAAAATACAG
The DNA here is from genome assembly GCF_028885655.2 of Pongo abelii. Taxonomy (NCBI): domain Eukaryota; kingdom Metazoa; phylum Chordata; class Mammalia; order Primates; family Hominidae; genus Pongo; species Pongo abelii. The sequence continues at coordinate 53,322,212 of NC_071990.2, read as the reverse complement.
TATACCCACCTAAATGTGAATTTCAGATAAACAGTAAATAATATTTCAGTATAATCTGGTTTCATACTGTGTTTGGAACATAGCTATAACTAAAAAATTATTGATTGTTTGCCTGAAATTCACATTTACATGGATGTCCTATATTTTATTTGGCAACCCAGTAAGAAAAGGGTGGCATCAGCTTGCCCTTCACAGACATCCCCTCCCAGCTATGCTCACAATAGAGATTTTTCAGTTGCCCTAGTCTTTGCATCCAACTCATGAAAAAAAGCATCTTTAAAAAGCCAGCTTCTGCTGACTTGCAAAAAGAGCCAAATCTGGGTGAAATGTATTGTTTAAACTTTAATTGCCAACCTTGAAAAGGAACATATTAACCAGTTTCTTCTGATAAGCAGATCACTTGCCTCATGTCTTAGAATCCAGTAGGTGGCCCCTTGGCCATGAAATGTGTGGGAGTTGCTTTTCCCTAACTTGACCCTTCTTCCAGTGGGAGGCAACTATTGAAAGGAACAAAGTGCTTATAAATACATTAGGACCTGGAATTCAGTTGCCAAGCCAGGACGGTGGCAGCGTTTAACAAAGTAAGTACTGATCTTATAAATCTCTCTACATTGCCTCACATGCTCCTTTCTATCCTCCTAGAAAAATATGCTAATATGTATCCTTAGCACAAGGAAAAGTCTGTTTTTACTCATATCGTGCCATCTTGGTGTGTTTGGGTGACAGTTCAAGAATTGTTTGTTTCTTTTCTGTTGGATATATCTTTACAGAAATGTAAAAATGAAGAATTTAGAAAACCAGGGCCTCAGAATTTAATGGTATGGGAAACAATGGCATGAGGAGAAAAAAGAAATGGTAGCATTTTAAACAATCTGAGAATAATCAGTGCTGGAAGAAGTGGCAATGTATGCAAAAATTTCTTTCTCTATATAAGTAGTCAAAACACAAGTGTTGTAAGTTGTGATACTGTAATACTATATTGGCTGTGAAAATTCAAAACTAAGGTTTATTATAACTAGAATAAATTAGTTTGAATATCAGGAGGACTAGATTCTAGTTAAGCCTCTGCCACTAATTAGCTTGACGACAAGTCATATTCTGTCTCTGGAGTACTACCAACTCATGGCAAATCTAGAGGATAGCTAAGAAAGAGGCTCTGACTGTTGATGCCCTTTGAACTGTGTAATTCTTTGAATGGAGATCTGTCCCGCCCACTCTAGGATGTTTCTAGGCATCCCTGGCCTCCACCTATCTGATTTGTATCCCCCTCTCCATCCCCGCAGATGTGACAACCCAAAATGTCTCTAGACCTTGTTCAATGTCCTCTGGAGCAGAGGAGCAAAATCCCCCTGGTTGAGAACCATGGGACTACATGACTTCATGGGGCTAAGCAAGGCTGTGTTACTGATGTGCCCCACTGCTTGGACAGTCACTGAAAACTTCCTGTTAATCCAGGTGGACTGATTAGTGAATATCATTAACCTCTGTACAGGAGCTAAAAAGGAAAGAGATAGAGAAACAGAGAGCCACCATATGACAGATTTGATATAAGTCTGGATTCATATAAAAATTTATTGCTACTAGAGTTCTATGGACAAAATATAGAGATCTAGAAATATGGATAGATAGATAATAGATGATGAAGAGACAGATTACTGACAGATGCATAGAACGATTGATAGATAAAATAATACATACATGGATGGGTAGACAGATAAGGATTATAAATAGATACATATACATAGATTGTTGATAGGTAAAATAATTGATGGATAGATAGATCAAAGAAAGAGGATCCATGGGCTACTCAATGTGTCCAGAGACTCACCCATCTTCCAAGCACTGGGACAAGAGCAAACACCCATTGCTGAGTTCCTACTATGAATTTTTTGTACATTATCTCATTTAACTTTCTCAACAGCCCTCAAAAGCAGAAATAACTACCTCTACTCTAAGAAGAGAAAATTGAGGCTCAGAGACTAAACAACCTACAGCTTTTATGAACCTTGTAATGGGAGGAGTCATGGTTTATCTCATTCTCTCTTCTCTCCGATAAGAAACAGTGTCACTGGGACCACCTCAGAGACGTAACTCTTTTAATTTACTCCTGGAATTACCATTGCTTATATTCCTTTCAAATTAAGCCCATTTTTAATTGATGTAAATACAGTTATACTAGTCTTCAACTCACTCTGGATTTTAGGTTGTCAAAGTAGAGAAAGACACACTTTTATTACTTTTTTCTTCCAAGCAAGCCCCTGAAAAGTTGCTAAAAGTAAGAACTCATGAATTAGATGTTCCCCTCTCACCCTCTCCTTCCAACATTTAGTTGGCTAATATACTCTGAATAGAAAAATATAAAACAACTTCTCAGACAGGAGCAGAGAGCCAGATTATGGGGTGGAGTGGAAAAGCTCTGGACCTGCAATCAGAAGGAGTTCAGGCTGATCCAACACTCACTAAGTGTGCAGCATGAGACAGGTGCTTTAGCTTTCTGAAACTCAATGTGCCCATTGAATGGCTATTAGGAGCCATTTCCCAGGATTGTTGCAGAAGGTAGACACACTCCCTAGATACTGATCATGAATGAGGAGCATGTGTGTGTGACCCATAGCAAATCCTTGAGCTCTCTGGTTCTCATTTTCTGTTGACCCAACAAAGTTCAATGGTAACCTCTGCCCCAGTCTTAGCCTGACCCTTGGAAACCTCGTACTGAGAGGCGATATGTTAGTTATCAGCAGGAGTGTTGTAATAAAATGTTATGTAAGATAAAAATTCATTTCCTTTTGAAACATGATCCTCAATCAATGGCTAAGGGAGCTTAGTGTGGGGATTGGAATCACGACACTGTGAACTCTAGTCCATAACAATTAAACAACCACACCCCACACTTTTGTGTGAACTTCACTCTCCCTTTCTTTCTGCTGAATAATGCTATTTCCATTTCCCAAGTTAGGAAAGTGCAACATCAAAATATCTAATCACAGAACAGGTGAGTTGCCACATTTTAAAATGTAGACATTTAAAAGATTTTGATGTCTATTTATGCAGCCAACAAACATATAAAAAAAAGCTCATCATCACTGGTCATTAGAGAAATGCAAATCAAAATCACAATGAGATACCATCTCATGCCAGTTAGAATGGTGATCATTAAAAAGTCAGGAAACAACAGATGCTGGAGAGGATGTGGAGAAATAGCAACACTTTTACACTGTTGGTGGGAGTGTAAATTAGTTCAACCATTGTGGAAGACAGTGTGGCGATTCCTCAAGGATCTAGAACTAGAAATACTATTTGACCTAGCAATCCTATTACTGGATATATACCCAAAGGATTATAAATCATTCTACTACAAAGACACATGCACATGTATGTTTACTACAGCCCTGTTCACAATAGCAAAGACTTGGAACCAACCCAAATGCCCATCAATTATAGACTGGATAAAGAAAACGTGGCACATATACACCATGGAATACTATGCAGCCATAAAAAAGGATGAGTTCATGTCCTTTGCAGGGACATGGATGATGCTGGAAACCATCATTCTCAGTAAGCTATCACAAGAACAGAAAACGAAACACCGCATGTTCTCACTCATAAGTGGAGTTGACCAAGGAGAACACATGGTCACAGGGAGGGTAACATCACACACTGGGACCTATAGTGGGGTGGGGGGCTAGGGAAGTGATAGCATTAGGAGAAATACCTAACGTAGATCACGGGTTGAAGGGTGCAGCAAACCAGCATGGCATGTGCATACCTATGTAACAAAGCTGCACGATCTGCACATGTACCCCAGAATTTAAAGTATAAAAAAAAGATTTTGATGTCTAAATTTAAGTCATACATACTTTTGTAGAAGTACATCAGTTGACGGCGGGTGCAGTGGCTCACGCCTGTAATTCCAGCACTTTGGAAGGCTGAGGCAAGTGGATCTCCTGAGGTCAGGTGTTGGAGACTAGCCTGGCCAACATGCTGAAGCCCTGTCTCTAAAAAAAATACAAAATTAGCCGGGTGTGGTGGCATGTGCTGGTAATCCAAGTTACTTGGGAGGCTGAGGCAGGAGAATCACTTGAAACTGGGAGGCTGAGGTTGCATGAGCTGCAATTGCGCCATAGCACTCCACGCTGGGAAAAAAACAGTGAAACTCCATCTCAAAAAAAAAAAAAAAAAAAGAATTACATTAGTTTTTAAAGGCAAGTATATTTTTCTTCTAAACTCAACAACCATAAAACTTTTCAAGAAGAATCTTAATGTTTAATAACAGAGCTGGGGGGTTGGAGAAAAAATGCAACTGTTCCTAAGTCCTGACACTGGAACTCCTGCTTTCAACGAGTCCTGTGTCCTTCCATTCACATTCATGATACAATTAGTTGCATCTGTCCGTGCAGCCATTGGTTTTCATTCTCTGATACTCTGCTATGTTCCACCTCCCAAACAGCCTGGGATAGAGCAAGGGCTATCAAACTTCACTGATGAGCCCAGTCAATTTATCTCTAACCATTTACAATGACCAAGTGAGCGTGCACACATGCAAACATCCATACACACAACACACAAATAACTGAAACTAACAACTCGTGAAATATTACTTACCCTTCAACGTGTCATGCTCGCTGATATTTTCTATTCTTTTCTATTTTATTTTAAAAAGTAGCGAGGTTTCACAATCTGCTGAAAGATTACCATGCATATTTGAGAAACGCTAACATAGAAAATAAGACTCGGTCTTTAGTTTTTAACAGCAGTGAGTCTGCATCCCAGATCCACCACTTAATCTGGGTAAGTTACTTTAAAAACCTCAGTGTCCTCAACTGTAAAATGAGAATAGCAACAGCCTTTCACCTTAGGTGATTTTTGTAGGACAAAATGAGAGAAGTTTAGAAGAATGGCCAGGGTGTGACTGACGTTGAACAAATGCTAGCTCCTTCCATATTGCAAAATTAATGCAGCAACATCTCTTCTTCCAGCTTATAAAACAAAATGCACCCCATAGAGTTAGGATACAGAATTCCAAAAGAAGCAAGGGATTAACAATCTCTGTCTGTTGAAAGAATTTGGATCTTCTAGCCACAGTTAAACAAGTCTGAGGCCTAATTTCTCGTTTTGATCAAATGCAGTCTCACAGCCAAAGAGCTGAAGAGTGACTTAGCTCCCAGCCTGTCCTCCCTGTCAGTGACATCCTCTGGTTTCATGGCCAGTTCATGGGTTTCCAGGGCCTTCACCCAGCTGGCTTCCAGGAGTGACTTCATTTTAGTCCTTGGTGTAGATATTCATGTCCATCACCAACCAGAGTGTGACTGTGAACATTGTATTTCTCTGATGTTCCATTTCATTAACTAAAAAATGGAGAAAACAACCATTTCATGGGACTATAAGGAGGGTTAAAGATGTAAAATATTGAAAGGGACTAGCATTGAGGAAGAATCATTAGGAAGTTTTCAATAAATATTAGTTCTTGAATTCTTCCTCTTCCCATTAACTCCTATACATGTATTATTACCACATACTCTCACTTCTTAGGTTGCCAAGAAAAGTCACAGTTAAACAATGAAGACTTGAGACTGTTTTGCTGGAATCTGAGGGTGACCACTGATGGGTAACAATTTGAGCCAAGAAAACATTCCAGGAACTCCTTCAACCCAGTCATGAAGAAGGCAGGTTCTTCTTTAGCATTTTTTGTGGTTTTCAACCACACATCCTAAAGTACATTTTTGATTCTATGGTTTCAATTATTCATTCATTCATTCAGGCTTAGAGAAACCTCCAGGAGACTGCTATCATGGCAGAGAAGCCCAAGCTCCACTACTCCAATGCACAGGGCTGAATGGAGGCCATCCGGTGGCTCCTGGCTGCAGCTGGAGTAGAGGTAGGTTCTGAGTTAGGTCATCTTAAGTTGGATTTAAAATTGCATTATCACATACTTTTCCCACAGAAACTATGCGATGATTACTTACTGAAGCATTATGCCTTAAATAAACATGGACTGTAATTAAGAAAAAGATGAATAGATTTGACCTAAAAATTGTTAAAATTTATTCTCATCTAAGAGCATACATATTAAAATACAATTAAGAAACTAATCAAAAAGTGTACAAATTAAGTGGATTAAAATTTAAACAAACTGTGAAAAATAATTTATGGCATTAGAAACATGAATATTGACTGAATATTCGATGACACGAAATAATTATTGTTAATATTTCATGTGTGATAATGTACTATGGTTATCTTTAGAATAGTTTATGTGTTTTAGGAAAACACATTGAAGTATTTAAGGATTAATCATATGGATCTGGGATTTCTTCGGAATTATTACAAGAGGAGAAGTAGGTGGGCATAAATATAACATCACATTGGTTTTGGTTGATAATTATTGATTCTAGGTGAGAAGTATAAGGAGAATTTTTATGCTTTTCTGTTTATTTTTATTCATGTTCATAATTTCCACAATAAAAAAATAAAAATACATAATATTAAAAAATGGCTGTAGTTAGACATAAAATGCAAACTATAAATGAGAGGTGTAAGGGAGTGGATTGTAACAAACTACCTATTAAAGATTGGCTACATTCACAGCAATTATTTGTTGAGCACTTATTAATTCCAGGTTCTGTACTAGGTCATGGAGATAGACGGTGAACAAGACAGACACAGTCCCTGCCCTGGGGCGGCCTACATGTCTATGAGGATGCAGACAAGTAAACACATGGTTAAAATGAAGGTGGAGGCTTCCAGAACACCCAAGCATTCCCCAGTGTTACCTGGTCATCCTCCCAGTGTATGAGTAGGAAATGCTGGGAGGTGTCTGTGGGACTCCGCTGAGTGCTGCCCTCTAGAGGTGTCACTGAGAAAAACACTTCCCAGTCCAGACCAGAGTCCTTCAGCGACTGCCTCAGGGTTTTCCTGGGAAGTGAGTCATGGACAAACTCAGGAAATCTTGTCCCTCGGGTGACAGCAGAAAAGGAGGGTTTCAGGTGAGGTGGCGTCCTGTGAAGGGAACTTCTAGCGCGCCCCTTCAGCCTCACAGCGCCGTGTGGACCTGAGTCTCCGAACGGTACTTTGTGCATTGCTTCACGAAGGCTTGGGACTTTAGCCTCACCCTTTCTCAGTTCTATGAAGAAATAAGCACATAAGAAATCCAAACACTACCATTCTAGGTTGTTTCCTTTGTACAAATGAATACCCTGTTTCACTGTCACCCAGACATCAGCTCTGCAGCTCAGGGATGTGGTCAGAGCCCAGGTAGGAAGAGTTCAGCAGGAGGGAGGGCGGGGCAAGGCTGGGAGGAACCCAGGATCCCAGGTCTCCATCCAGCCTGACTGAAGGCGGGGGCAGGGCTGACTGCAGACCTTGCTCAGGCTTCGGGGGTCTCAGTGCCCTAAGGCTGATGATTACAACCCAGTCCTCACATCCCACTTGCCAACCCCACCCCACCTCGGCTACCCTCCTGCCTGAACCACCCACCGTTCCTTAGGTTTGTCCTGAACTGGATGCCTTATTAATTGCTGGCACACACCCCCATGACCTCTAGATCCTGGTCCTGTGTGATCATAGATCCACAACAAATTCTGTTCCATTGAGCAACCCAGAAACGCCCAAATTCCTGATCTTTCACCATAAAGAACTCCATGAAAGTGTAATTAGCCACTGCAAACACCGCTACTATTTATTACTTGATGTATGTGGGTCAGGCCCTGTATCATGCATTTTGAAACATTACAAAATTCCATTTAAGAAAATATTATATTCCCATTTTGCAGATTAAAAATCTAAGGCTTGAAGATTTTAAGCAATAATTCCTAGATCATACAGCTATTTTGAGGCAGAGTCAAGATTGGAACCAGATCATAACAACATTGAAATCCAGAAAACCTTGATAACTTTTGCTTAGACTTTTGGTTTGATAGATTCTGCCTATTTAAGTCAACTGCATCATTATGTAATAACTGAATTTCATATCTGTATTAAATACCTGCTTCCACTTATAGCTTCTGGTCAGATTGAGACAGCATCGTTGCTGGCTGCCATTTCCACCAAAGTGACTTGCCTCAGGACAAGGTGGAATTTACTCCAAGGTTTAAGTTACTGGATGTAGATCAAGAACTAAGTATAGTTTCAAAATTCTAAACATAACTTATATTTAATGAGAAGTTACTATACACCTGCTACTTTTCTAAGTGCTTTGCGTGACCTTGTGATTTAATCTTGATATCAACTTATACCATAGGTACCGTTAAGTATACCCATTTCATAGATTAGCATACTCAGACACAGAGAGTTTTGGTAACATGTCCAAAGTTAAGAAGCCAGTACATGAAAAATGGTGATATTGAACCCACAAAACCACATCAGAAACCAGAGGTTTTCATGAAAAATAAGTTAGTGTGGGACTCTAATTCCTTTATTAAATTGAGAATTTTACCCTATTGGTCCCATGTACTTCAGAAGAGAAAATTATAGTTGCAAGTGTTAAAGCTGTGCAACTGCTGCAACTTATTTCACCCTTAGCAGGGTTCCTGAAAAGTGGGGTGATATAAATTATAGCAAAGTCTCCTTGGTGGCAGAATATTTGATGGCCATTAGCCCATGGCATACCCCACACTAGGGAGACACAAGGTTGTGGTCTGATCTCACCCGGAGACACAGGCTTTCCTAAGATATGACAACACCATAACTAGGAGAACTGCTCAGTGCCTTCTCTCCAGTGATGTCCCCTCTCAAAACATGACCTAATCATAGACATTCATGAGATCAGGGTGGCGGTGAACTAAAAGATTGAGCAGCTATGTGCTGTGTCCCATTCACTTTTCTCAATGAATTAGGTCTAAACTTCCAAATGGCCATGACCAGCCCCCTCTATGTATCCTGCAAAACTCAGAAATCTTATATTCTCCAAATCATGCACCAGATAGGGGCCATTCAAGGTCACAAGTCCATAATAGAATTAACTAAGAAGAACCCATTTACTGTTTCTGCTTCCAGTTTGAAGAGAAATTTCTAGAATCTGCAGAAGATTTGGACAAGTTAAGAAATGCTAAGATCAATCTCTAAGTAACTCTGATGAGGGTATCTAGTAGAAGGTACGGAGGAACGTTGAGGAGCCGGGAATGCCTATGTGTGTGGGGGGTGATATTTAGTCATGGTGGACAGAGAGAAAGTGGTTAAAATGGAAGGGATGTGGCTCCTTGATCAGGTGTGGCGACTCTTTCCAAGCTAAAAGGACCAGACCTCTCAGAGTATTTGTTAGAGGAATGATATCCCACCCCCGGGGGAAAGCCCTTTCTTTGTTTTCATGCTTGGGGCACCATCAGTGAGCTGTGGTTATCAGCACAGGATCCCATACAGCCCTCCCCATCCAAGCACACGCAAGAACATGCACTAGATGAAAGGAGGAGAAATCGACGTGGCCATTGCCTTGAGGTTTCTCTTTCATCGGGGGGCATGACAAAGTAACACTGCGGCACTATTGCAGGCTTTGAAGAGCAGAAAAATAGACCCTTACATTAAAAACCTCTCAGAACCTGCCTTAAATGTCACAAACACCATGAGACTTACCCTGCGAACTTCCCATTTTAAATGGCACCCTGTTGCCAGGCCTATTGTAACTTGTCCCAACCTCTTCCTAAAATATCCATGAAGATAAATCAACACAAAAAATACAAGAGTCCTACTATGTATCTGGAGGGGAAATAAAAACAAAAATGAAGTAACAGGATAAAAAGTAAAAGGAAGCTTCTTAAGAAAAAGAAGAACTACAGGAAACTTTTTAAAAATGTTGTTTGGGCCGGGTGTGGTGGCTCACGCCTGTAATCCCAGCTCTTTGGGAGGCTGAGGCAGGTGGATCTTTTGAGGTCAAGAGTTCGAGACCAGTTTGGCCAACATGATGAAATCACATCTCTACTAAAAACACAAAAATTAGACAGGTATGTTGGCGCACGCCTGTAATCCCAGCTACTCAGGAGGCTGAGGTAGGAGAATTGCTTGAACCCAGGAGGCGGAGGTTACAGTGAGCTGAGATCGTCCCACTGCACTCCAGCCGGGGTGACAGAATGAGACTCTGTCTCAAAAAACAAAACAAGGAAAAAAGTTGTTTCAAGTGAAATCTTACCAGGCAATAATTTCTTTTTCATTTCACAAATTTAGTCATTTCCATAACCATTTTTTTCATCCTGAAAGGGTGAGTTTGATAGACATTTCATTCTCCTTTTTTTTCCTTCTTTCTAAGATGGGAGTTTGCTGTTCCAGCAAGTACCAATGGTTGAGATTGACGGGATGAAGCTGGTGCAGACCAGAGCCATTCTTAACTACATTGCCAGCAAATACAACCTTTATGGGAAAGACATGAAGGAGAGAGCCCTGTACGGTATATTTTCTGTTCTTCCATCCACAGAGAACACAGAGTGATTTAAGTCCTTCCTTGAGTGGGTGGGACCATGGCAGGGCATCATGACCAGCAGCAGGCTGGGTCTTGGGCATGCACGCTGAGGTCCAGTTTTGTAGAGTCCCATGGAGATGTGGGAACAGTGAACATGGGGAGGGTTCAGGCAAGGGTGATTCTAGAAGAGGATACAGTCCATGGATCCTGCAACCTGACAGAGGTTTCCAAACACTTATAAACCCTATGAACTGAGGAGGATGGGGAATCATGATTCAGGTACTCAGACCTTCAGAGGCTAGACTCTAGCCAACAGAGTAGGGCAAGGCATAGAATGTCTGAGAGTCTGTAGATGAAGGCCTGGGGAGGGAAGGTTGCAAATAAGCTGAATCTCAGGTCCCAGTAATTCCAAGAATCATGACCAGGAACCTAAATTACCAACCAATTATATGGACTAGAACAGTTGAGTAGGGCTAGTAGAGGCTGGTGCCCAGGATAATGGGGTTACCTTGGCACATGGATAGAAGGCTGAAACAGCCAGGTTGATTCAATACCAACAAAGCCCTGGGGTCTCCTCTCTGTTTTGATGAGACCGCATAATTCCAAATAAATCCTGAATGGAACTGTTGGCAGCTCCACAAAAACTTTAACATAGTATTACCAATGACCCAGCAGTTGCTCTAGTAGGCATATCCCCAATCAAAAATACATCCACACTAAATTTTTTACATAAATGAACAATGCAAATAACAATATTCATAGTATTCAAAAAGTGGAAACAACCCAAATATCCATCAATCAATCAACGGAGGAGAAAACATGCCTTAGCCATGCAATGGAAAGATATTTGGTCATGAAAAGGAATGAAGTACCAATGCATGCTACAAGACGGTTAAACCATAAAGACATGTTACATAAAAGAAATGAGACACAGAAGGCCACGTATTATAGGTTTCTTTTCATATGAAATGTCCAGATATTCAAATCCATAGAGGTAGAAAGTAGATTAGTGGTTGCCTGGAGGTAAAGGAGTGGGGCTTGGAGATAAATGAAGAATACCACTAATGGTACAGATGTCCTTATCAGGGTGATAACAATAATTCCAGAATTAGACTGTGATGATTTTTACAGAATTCTGTGAATCCACCAAAAACCACTCAATAGTGTAATTTAACAGGTTGCAATTACAGTATGTGAACATACGTCAATAAAGGTCTTGTTTTAAAAAGTATTCTGAAACTCTAGTTTGACACAAAAGAAGAAAAGTTTGCACTGGTTGTAACTGTACAGAGAATTTCACCAGGGAAGGGGATTCTTAGGTGGGGTCTCAGAAAAGGCACACATGGCTAGAGTTAGGCAACAGCACATGGAGAGGGCTGTGGAAACATGTTTCATGGGTGTAATTGGAAGAACTGCTAATATAGGGCACAGGAGCCCTGGGAACTGTAAAATGATGAGAGAGGACAAGAAATATGGCTGAGATGGCTGTGCCAGGGATTCTTTTAGGATTACTTAGAGGGCAGGTCTTTGGCCATTTGACTCACACTAAGTTCATGCACAGAACAAGCCACAATTGAGATGATAAATCCTGGCACAGCATCAGTGGGTACCGGCAGTGATTCCACCAATTTCTGTCATGACCGTGACCACCGATGCTCTTGGTACCTGTATTGGTCATGTGTGTAACAAAATTTAGAGATCTATCTACCTTGATAGGTTGTTTTAAAAAATAAATGTTAATATACATGTAAAAATGAGAACATAATGACTAGAGTATAAAAGGCACTCACTGGAGGTGAATTACTTTGCCACCATCTGACCCTCTATTCTCTTAGGTTTTTATAAACCTATAAAATCTAAGGTAAAAGGCATTTGACGGTTTGGTTGTTTTTGTCTTTCAGGATTGATATGTACACAGAAGGCATAGTAGATTTGACTGAAATGATCCTTCTTCTGCTCATATGTCCACCTGAGGAAAGAGATGCCAAGACTGCCTTGGCCAAAGAGAAAATAAAAAATCGCTATTTCCCTGCCTTTGAAAAAGTAAGTGAAGCTGTTCAGTGTTTTGGGGAACTGAGTTTAGAGGCCAGTAGAAAAATAGTGGCTGGGCATTCCTGGGGCCACTGACCTTCACTTTCAGTGAGACTTCCTGAGCACCAAGGCAGCACTCTGACTCTCAAGGCATCTTATGCAAATAGACTTGGAGGAACAATTGCACCACTTATACCCAAGCTACGATTTTCCAGTAAAATTTTAATTCACAGACCCCAACATTAAATTCTGTGTTCAACAAAATTTCATATTCATAAGTAGAACATGGGCTGTGGAAGGCTCTGGAACCCCATGGACTTTGATGGAAGAAGAACATGATGAAAGTGATCCATCAGAAAATATTCGGGCACCCTGTGTAGGAAGACAGGAAACCAATTGCCCAACCAGAGAATATTGCAGTGTTTCAGGGATCAGTATTTTTTAAAAGGAGAGTGACTGTGGGATGCAGAGGAAGATTCTGTAAAATGCATTTTATAGTAAGTTGCAGACATCAGTGCAGTTCACCCCTAAACGCTTCAGCTTGCAAATTATAACAGAGTGCCGGTTAGGAACCAGAGTCGATGCTGTAAGAAACATGATGAATTCAGGTTCACCCAGGTTTACTTCAGAACCCAGGGAGATAGAGCAGGGAATGAGGAGAGCAGACAAGGAGAAACGAGGACTCTGAAATAGTCTCCTTCTGGGGGAGGAGTGTTGTTGTGAAGGTGGAGTCACTGCCCAAGGGAGATTGGAGAGGGAGGGAGCAGAATGTAGAGCCATGTCCTGAATGTGAGGGCTCCACGCTGTAGGGCCTGGGGCAAACAGAACATGTGGTGGCAGGTGCTAAGTCCTTGGTGCATGTGGAAGAAGCAAGCTGGGTGGGTCGTGTAGACGCCACAGTGATGTGGATGAGAAGAGAAAATGGTAGCCTGGGCTCCAACCAAGCAGTGAGCAGAGTTACAGTTCTTACTCTCTCATTCATTCAGATAATGTGGAGAAAGCTTGGGATTTCTGAACCCATGCAATAAGGCAACAGAGGTGGGGAAAGTCAGGGTGGAGGGGCTCTGAAAGAAGCAGGGGTCCCAGCCTAGGTGGGCATGTGTTCCTGATCTGATTCCTCCCATTCTCCAGGTCTTAAAGAGCCATGGACAAGACTACCTTGTTGGCAACAAGCTGAGCCGGGCTGACATTCACCTGGTGGAACTTCTCTACTACGTGGAAGAGCTTGACTCGAGTCTTATCTCCAGCTTCCCTCTGCTGAAGGTGACCCATTTCACAGCCCAGAGAGGCAGCCCCATATCTTTTATATTGGGATTTCATATCTGGGCCCTGGGACTGACCACGTTTTGACCCCACCCTTCTCCAGCCCTTCAGTGCCCCCAAGGTCTCCAAAATCAGCTTCCAGGCTCCAATTTTGAGGAATGAAAACACTTTTGTTCTGGAAAGGAAATTTGTGATGCATGCTACCCCATGAAGAGTATTTTGCCTTTTATCATGGAAAGGACCCAGCGCCCAGCAGCTCTCCCCATCCCTCTATTTCAATGTGGTTTCTGTTCCTGAGTTCTCTGTGATGTCTTTTATCCCACATGTGCCCTTGTCTTCCCGCATTGAGTCGGTCTGAGCAGAGCCCTTTCCATCTGGTTTCCTGCCTGGGCTCCGGCTCCTTTTGTCAGACATTGTGTTCCTCTCTGCACAGCTCTCCTAGCACTCTGCCCCCCACACTGTATCTCTCACTGAGAAAAGGTGGTCCCATGGTTTGTGTTTAATGTTTTCTATAACGTTTTCCTTTCCAACTCATTTCCCCATAGTTTTACTTCTGCTTAGAGACTGATCTGTGTTAGCATCTCACAGGCACATTGATTTTTCTTGTCTTTTACAAGAGCCACAAATCTACAGGATTAATATGTAAGGAGAAAGATAGGGATGACTAAACTGATTAAAACTTCAAGACATCTTTGGGGAAAATAAAGTGAGCTACATGTTATTCCTCTTATCTTCATTTCTCACTGGGTGTCTGTTTCTGCCTCCATGCTGGTACTCATGGAGGGGACTCGCTTGGTCTTTGGCATGAGGGGCTCAGATTCCCTGGGTCATCTTAATGGTGGTGGCAGGCCTTGGCTTCACTCTGAGGCTGTGCTTTGTGGATTACAGGCCCTGAAAACCAGAATCAGCAACCTGCCCACGGTGAAGAAGTTTCTACAGCCTGGCAGCCAGAGAAAGCCTCCCATGGATGCGAAATATTTAGAAGAAGCAAGGAAGATTTTCAGGTTTTAATAAAGCAGCCATGGAGGCCAAGAACATGCCAAACCAATATTCTAAAGTTTGCAACAATGAAGTGCTTTACCTAAGTGTGGATTGTGCCTCTTGTAAAGCTAATAAGCTCTTCCCAATTACATGCTAATTAAAGAATGAATAACTCTTATTTGTCGACTTAGCTAAAATTGATTTGTTTTCATTAGGATCTGATATGAATTCAGATTTCCAATCTCCTCCTAACCTACCACTTTTTGGAATTAAAAATTTGGTAAAAAAGAAGAAACTATAGATTATGTGGTTTGTTTGACTTTTCGAAGAATTGTCCTGTAACATTTGTCATACAATCTATTAAAATGTCAATGTAGAAATGCACTTCTGACATTTTCAGGTATGCACAGGAGAAGAGTTACCATCCTGGATAATGGCATAAAGACATTTTCTTCTTTTCCTGAACAGTCATTTTATTTCTGATAAAAGCATTCTTTCTGATGCATTTGCAAAACTACGATTCTGTCTGCTGTGGATTCCTCAGTTTTCTAGGAGGTGAGGAAATATTGAAGAGCAAACAGACCCACCCTCTGCTCTCAGGCCACCCTGTTGTCCCTTACAGTGCGTGTGCTCCTGGCTCATCCTCACTCTGCTCCTTAAGGCACTGTGGGGGCCACTGTCATGAACATTCCCTCAGTTCCCTCAGTGCCACTCAGGCCTGGGCTGCCAAGATACAGATGGTATATGTGAATTACAT
The DNA here is from genome assembly GCF_028885655.2 of Pongo abelii. Taxonomy (NCBI): domain Eukaryota; kingdom Metazoa; phylum Chordata; class Mammalia; order Primates; family Hominidae; genus Pongo; species Pongo abelii. Next base: position 53,306,796 of record NC_071990.2, on the reverse strand, counting down.
ATAAGTAACTACTATATGCAAAATCATTTTTCTGTGGTGTGTCATTGTGCCAGAGTGCTTAGATGAGGAGTACTTTCTAGCTCCACCCACATACTGGGCCTATAATGTTAATCTCCCCTGGAACACCTGGGCTTCTGCAATTTGAGCTCTCCTGTTAGAATGAGCTTCCCCACAGTTGGCAGGGGTGGTTGAGGGAGCAGACACACACAGGCTTCCTACCTGCAGCTTCACTTTGCTCTAGTCTCTTCTCCACTTACAACCAGCATAGCTTTTCTAAAATACAAATTGGAAAAAAAAAAAAATCACAGAATTCTGCAGTGAGTCCTGACTGCATATAGAAGGTATCCTCACACCCATCCTTGCTCCTTGATCTCCAGCCCAATCCACCCTCTGAGCATGGTGGGGCCTCTTGCCTTCCTGCCTGGGTGCATTTGCTAGCCCTGCCTGGCAAGCTCCTTCCCAGTGGACACACTTAACACTACCTCATTGCTTCCCAGGAGTGCTGGGCCGTCCTCTGCCCTCCACAGAGCCCCAGTGAGCCTCTAATAACACCTGAGGGCCACTGTGTTTGCTCCCCTGTACTGTGAGCTCGTGGTGTGGGGCTTGGCCTGCTGGGTCCCCAGTGCTTCATCACCAATGGACAATGACATCTGCACAGACCCATACACAGCTCTATGCACCTCCAGAACCTGGGTATATGAGACTGGGCTTTGAGAACTCACAAACCCCCACACACTCTACCTGTCTCTATTCTTTCATTAATCTCTAAAAAATGGACTCATATCCTTCAAATGTTTTGTAAGGACCTTGCTTGGATGCTGACCAAAATAAACAAACTGCTAAGAAATTTTTATGGGACACGTGAACTAGAATGCTGAAACTTTGATGAAATTAAGAAATTATAGAATTTTAATATGATAAAGGATTATCATAATAAACATAATCATAGTGTGATTGTGTTCAGAAAGGAAATTCTTCCTTGCTAGAGATGAATACTAGTATTTACAGATGAAATGATATGCTATCTGGGATTTGCTTGAAAAGAATCCCCTGGTAGTGGAGGGAGTACATGGGAGTTTGCATCATTTTCTTGTGGCTCTTCTCACAGATTCCTACAAACTACAAACTGGGTGGCTTGAAACAACAGAAATGCATTTTCTTACAATTCTGAAGGCCAGAAGTCTGAAGTCAGGGTGCGAGTAGGGCCACATCCCCTGAAAGTTCTAGGGAATAATCCTTCCCTGCCTCCTATAACTTCTGGGAGCTCCTGGCATTTCTGGACTTTCATGGGTCGTGGCCACATCATTCTACTTTCTGCCCGGGGCTTCCAGCACCTCACCCCCTGCCTGTCTGTGTTTTCTGTTCTCTATGTTGCAGGTGAGAGGTGACAACGTGCTAGCAGCCCTCGCTTGCTCTCAGCACCTCTTTGGCCTCTGTGTCCACTCTGGCCACCCTTGAGGAGCTCTTCAGCCTGCTGCTGAACTGTGGGAGCCCTTCCCTGGGCTGGCCAAGGCCGGAGCCGGCTCCCTTTGCTTGAAGGGAAGTGTGGAGGGGGAGGCGCAGGTGGAAACCAGGGCTGCATGCAGCGCTCTCTGGCCAGCCCGAGTTCCCGGTGGGGGCGGCCTCAGCAGGCCCCGCACTCAGAGTGGCCACCTGACCCCGGGCAGTGAGGGGCATAGCACCCGGGCCAGCAGCTGCAGAGGGTGCGCCAGGTCCCCCAACAGTGCCGGCCCACCCGTGCCGCACTCGATTTCTCGCCGGGCCTCAGCCACCTCCCCTCACGGCAGGGCTCGGACCTGCAGCCCGCCCTGCCTGAACCCCCCTCCAGCGCCCCGCCCCCACTGGCTCCCATGACCCCGGAGTCTCCCTGATGGGCACAGCCCCCTGCTCCGTGGCTCCCGGTCACATCGACCGCCCAAGGGCTGAGGACTGCCGGCGCAGGGCACAGGGCGCAGGACTGGCAGGCAGCTCCGCCCAAGGCCCCAGTGCGGGATCCACTAGGGGAAGCCAGCTGGGCTCCTGAGTCGTGTGGGGACTTAGAGAACTTTTATGTCTAGCTAGGGGACTTGGAGAACTTTTATGTCTAGCTGGAGGACTGTATATGCACCAATAAGCACTCTAGCTCAAGGTTTGTGGATGCACCCATCAGCACTCTGTATCTAGCTAATCTGGTGGGGACTTGAAGAACTTTTATGTCTAGCTGGGGGATTGTAAACGCCCCAATCAGCACTCTGTATCTAGCTAATCTGGTGGGGACTTGGAGAACTTTTATGTCTAGCTAAAGGATTGTAAATGCACCAATCAGCATTCCGTGTCTAGCTCAAGGTTTGTAAACGCACCAATCAGCACCCTGTCAAAACGGACCAATCAACTCTCTGTAAAATGGGCCAATCAGCTCTCTGTAAAATGGACCAATCAGCAGGATGTGGGTGGGGTCAGATAAGGGAATAAAAGCGGGTTGCCCTGCGAGGAGTGGCAAGCCCACTGTGGTTTGTTTCCAGGCTTTGGAAGCTTGGATTTTTTTTTGCTGTTTGCAGTAGATTTTGCTGCTGCTTATTTCTTGGGTCTGCACCGCTTTTGTGAGCTGTAACACTCACCACGAAAATCTGTAGCTTCACTCCTGAAGCCAGCGAGACCTTGAAACAACTCCAGAGGCGCCACTTGGTGATACTCAAGGCGAAGGTATGCAGCTTCACTCCTGAAGCCAGTGAGACCACGAACCCAGCAGAAGGAAGAAACTCCAGACACATCTGAACATCTGAAGGAATAAACTCCGGACATACCATTTTTAAGAGCTGTAACACTCTCCCACGAGGGTCTGCGGCTTCGTTATTGAAGTCAACGACACCATGAACCTACCAATTCTGGACACAGGGACGCTTGTCATTGGACGTAGGGTATATCTGGATATACCAGGATGATCTCGTCTCAAGTTCCTTAATTTCATCTGCAAAGAGCCTTTTTCCAAATCAGGTTGCATCTAAAGGACTCAAGTATTTGGACATGAACATACCTTTCTTGGGAGCCAACATAACTTAATCCACTACCTTGTATCGATGAAGAAATGTTGCTGGCAATTGATGAATCCAGGTCATGGGTACCTTCAGGCTTGTTATATTACTCTCTCTACTTTAGTATTTGCTAGAATTTTTCCCTGTAAGTTTTAAAACTATCTTATTTTAGGAGTTCTCACAATGTCCAGGTTTTGTCCCAGACAATAAGGACTGGACTCAAATAAGAAGGCAGCTCTGCGCTCAGGAGCTCAAGGTCTAGAGAGAAATCTGATATTGAATACATCATGTCAAATTAATGTAGGGAAAGACACAATAGAGAAAATACAGTAGGAGCTGAAAGTAGAATATTCCAGTCAAGACAAATACCATGTGCAAAGGCCCAGAGGCCAGGAAGGGTGTTTTGAGCAATGCAGAGAGGAAACACTATAAAAATGGGGTGGTCAGATTTGGCGGATAAGATACAGGACACCCAAATAAATGTAAATTTTTAGATAGATAATGAATACTGTATTAGTATAAACATGTTTCCTACAGTGTTTGGGACATACTTATACTAACAAAAGACTGATCCTTTGCCTAGAATTCATATTTACCTGGGTGCCGTGTATTTTGTGTGGCAACCCAGTAAGAGAAGACTTCCAGAGTGCCATCAGCCTGCCCTTCAGAAACATCCCCTCCCAGCTATGCTCCCAGTAGAGATTTTTCATCTGCCTTAGTCCTTACATCCAAGTCATTAAAAATGAGCATCTTCAAAAAGCCAGTTTCTACTTATTGTAAAGAAAGCAAAATCTGCTGAAATTTGTGGTTAGACTTTTATTGCCAACCTTCAGAAGGAACATATTAACCAGTTACCTTGTGATAAGAGGATGACTTGCCATTTTTCTTAGAATCTAGTAGGCAGTCCTGCGGCCCTGAAATGTGTGGGAGTGGCTGTTTTTTAACTTGACTCTATTCCTTTCAGTGGGAGGAAGCTATTGAAATGAACATGTGGTTTATAAACTACATTAGGACCTTAAATTAAGTTGTTGAGCCCCAAGGGTGACAGCCTTTAACAAAGCAAATACCGATCTTAGAAATCTCCCTATATTACCTCATGACCTCCCATCTGAGTCACTAGAAAAATACTTTAAAATGTGTCCTTGGCACAAGAAAAATCTGTTTTATACTCATATTAATGCCTTCTCTGTGTGCTTGAATGATAGTTTAAAAGTTCTGCATTCACTTGCTTTTGGATACATTGTTTTAACTTAAATAATAAACAGAGACCCTTTCAAATAAAAGATATTTATTTGAGAGCTAAGTGTTGTAATGGGTATATGTTTGTCATAGTCAATTACGTATGTATTCAGGGAAGTTAAGGAAGAAAAAGGTTTTTATATGAAAAAATAAGGATTAAATAAACGTTTTGAAATACTCATCAGTCACTGCAAATATCAATAACAAGGGTAATGCCAGGCCAAGTTTAAACAAGCAGTTGATGGGCAAGTGTCCTAACAGAAGTATTCTAAGATTGTGATGGCCTTTGTTCAAGGTTGTGTTTTTTGTAGTTTGTTTTGTTATCAGATAAAGAGTAAGAACATTCTCTTTTTTTTTTTTTTTTTTTTTTTTTTTGAGACGGAGTCTTGCCCTGTCGCCCAGACTGGAGTGCAGTGGCACCACCTCTGCTCACCCCAAGCTCCACCTCTCAAGTTCATGCCATTCTCCTGCCTCAGCCTCCCGAGTAGCTGGGACTACAGGCGCCAGCCACCACATCTGGCTAATTTTTTGTATTTTTAGTAGAGACAGGGTTTCATCATGTTAGCCAGGATGGTCTCAATCTCCTGACCTCGTGATCCACCCGCCTCAGCCTCCCAAAGTGCTGGGATTATAGGCGTGAGCCACCGTGCGCGGCCAGAACGTTTTCTTTATGGCCTTTTTCAGCTATGTTTGTCAGAGTTTCCCTAACATTGTGACTCCTTTCGACTCTGACAACTCTCACAAATGCAAAAATGAAGAATTTAGAAAACTAGACAGTGAGAATTTAATGATAGTAGAAAAATTAATGTCATGAGGGGAAAAAATAGTCATGATGTCATTTTACGTAATATAAGAATATGATCATTGCCAGAGGGAAGGTAGGTGTTTATGCTAAAGTTACATTCTCTAGACAAGTAATCAACACACAATTATTGTGAATTTACGTTTGGCAAGATCACAGACTTGGGAATTCCCGATGACTGGTAAAAGGGACATACAACTGGACAGTTCCATGTCTGCAGTTGCTTCTCCAAACCTCCATCTCCTGCTCAGCAAAGAGACACCAACACCTGCCAAACACAATTCTAATTTACAACTTGATGGTAGATATCACGCATTAATGCTTCCTTCAGGAAGTGCTTTGTGATTTGTTGTCAAGTGTTGATGCCATTGGCTTTTCAATATTTCTTTAAGGTTGCTATGCTCCAAAAGGCAGGCAGAATGTTTTGAGAGCAATTTTCTAGAACTTACAGGTGAATCTAAGTCTTTAGAACTTTTAGTTCTATAAAGGAAGATGACCTAGATTAATGACTAACAAAATTAAAAACAATAATGCCCTTCTTGTGAATTTTCAGATTCCTGAGTCAACAAATATCTGTTAATCCTTGTCCTTTGCCCAATTAAACACTTGCCTGGTAACCTTGCTCTTTCCAGATTCCTCCTTCCTTAGTCCTTCTGGGTCTACTCAGTGAGCCACACCCATATCTTTATTAATTCTGTAAAATTGTAGAAAATTGAGTCTGATAATCAGGATTGGCTGATCCATTATCTTGAATCTATTATTTGATTTTTGTATTTAATTTTTTCTATATCACTTGATTTTCTCAAGGAAGTTCAAAAGATGAAATTATAGAAATCTCTGTGACTGCTAAAATGTCTAGCATTGCTGTGTGACCTATCCAGGTATCAGTGATGCTGTGATACTACCATGTGCAATACACTGTGCTAAAACATACTGTGAGACCTCTCTGCTCTTTGGGAACCTCACAATTTAGTAGGGACACAATGTGTGTATAAGTAACTGTAATACTTTGTAGCTGTGAAAATTCAAAATTAAGGTTGATTTATAATAGGAAAAAATTAGTTTCTGAATGTCAGGAAAACTAGAATCTGAATCAGTCTTTCCCACTAATTAGCTAAACGACAAGTCACATTGTCTATCTAGGGTTCAACCAACTCACAGCAAACCTTGAAAATGGCTAAGGAAAAGTCTCTCATCTTACCCTTGGCACCCCTTGGGATGGGTAATTCTTTGGGTGCAGGGGCTGTCCTGTTCAGGATAGGATGTTCCAAGGCATCACCGGCCTCCACCTACCTATGTTGAAGCACTACCCACCACCTTCTGCCTTGATGTGACAACCAAGAATGTCTCCAGATATTCTGAATGTCCTCTGGGGTATGGGAGCAAAATATTTTCTGGTTTGGAATCTGCAGACTACATGACTTCTCAAGTATTAAAATTCAGAAGCTGATAGAATAACTAAATAATTACTGCAGCATATAACTAGCTTTGTTTTTCTTTGTTTTAGAGACAGGGTCTTGCTCCATGGCCCAGGCTGGAGGGCAGTGGCACAATCATGGCTCACTGCAATCACCACCTCCTGGGCTCAATCAGTTCTCCCAGCTCAGTCTACTGAGTAGCTGGGACCACAGGTGCACGCTATTGCACCTGACTAATTTGGTTTTTTTTGTAGAGACGTGGTCTGCTAGGTTGCTCATGCTGCACTCAAGCTCCTGGCTCAAGTGATCCTCCCACCGCTGTCTCCCAAAGTGCTGGGATTACAGGTGTGAGTGACCACACCCAGCCTTTATAACTAGTTTTTAAAATGCACCGAAAGGAATCCAGCTAATATGTATGGTGCCGTTAGAATATAAGTCAACAATGTCCCGGAATAAATGTTTAATAGTGGGGAAAAATGTAAAGGAAAGATTAGGAGCTTCAGTGATGCCCTCCTTTTGGATCCAAATGTGAGACCTGTCCAGGCTATAAAATAATTCACAGGAAAAAAATGTGACACCTGATATAGTTTGGCTCTGTGTCCCCACCCAAATCTCATGCTGAATTGTTATCCCCAGTGTTGGAGGTGGGGCCTGGTGGAAGGTGATTGGACCATGGGGTGTTTTCTAATGGTTTTGCATCATCACCCTAGTGCTGTCTTCTGATAGAGTTTTCATGAGATATGGTTGTTTGAGAGTGTGTAGCACCTTCCTGTTCACTCTCTCTCTCTCCTGCCAGCCATGTAAATATGTGCTTGCTTCCCGTTTGCCTTCCATCATGAATCGTAAGTTTCCTAAGGCCTCCACAGAAGCAGAAGCCTGTACAGCCTGCAGAACTGTGAGCTGATTAAACCTCTTTTCTTTATCAATTACCCAGTTTCAGGTATGTCTTTATAGCAGTGTGAGAATGGACTAATACAAGAAACTGGTACCAGAAAAGTGGGACATTCCTATGAAGATACCTGAAAATGTGGAAGCAGCTTTAAAATTGGGTAAGGAGCAGAGGCTGGAACAGTTTGGAGGGCTCAGAAGAAGGCAGGAAAATGAGGGTAAGCTTGGAACTTCCTAGAAACTAGTTGAAAGGTTGTGATCAAAATGCTGATAGTGATTTGGACAGTGAAGTCCAGGCTGAGGTCTCAGACGGAGATGAGAACTTTTTGGGAATGGGAGTGAAAGTCACTCTTGCTATGCCTTAGCAAAGAGACTGGTAATATTGTGCCTCTGCTCTAGAGTTGTGTGAGACTTTTAACTTGAGAGATGATTTAGGGTATCTGGTAGAAGAAAATTCTAACCTGCAAAGCATTCAAGATTTAGCCTGCTGTTTCTAACAGCACATGTTCATATGTGTTCACAAAGACATGATCTGAAATCTGTCATTGAATCTGAATGAATCAATGTGAAATTGAAACTTAATATTTAAAAGGGAAGCAGAGCATAAAAGTTTGGAAAATTTGCAGTCTGATCACGTGGTAGAAAAAAAAATCCCACATTCAGGGGGTGAAATCAAGCCAGCGGCAGAAATTTGCAAAAGTCTTAGTTGTTAACATACTGTTCCTTTTGCAAAAGTTTGGAAATTTGCAAAAGTAGCTAAATGTTAACAGCAAAGACAATGGGGAAAATGTCTCCAGGGCATGTCCAGGGCTTTGTGACAGCCCCTCCCATCACAGGCCTAGAGGCCTAGGAGAGAAAACTGGTTTTGTGAGCCAAACCCAGGGCCCTGCTGCTCTGTGCAGCCTCGAGACATGGCATCCTGTGTCCCAGCTGCTTCAGCTCTAACCATGGCTATAAAGGGCCCCAGATACATCTCAGGCCACTGCTCCAGAGGGTTCAAGCTGTAAGAAGCTTTGGCAGCTTCCATGTGTGTTAAGCCTGCATGTGCACAGAGAGCAAGAGTTGAGGCTTGGGAGCCTTTGCCTAGATTTCATAAGATTTAAGGAAACACCTCGATGGCCAGGCAGATGCCTGCAGCAGGCGTGGAGCCCTCATGTAGAACTTCTACTAGGGCAGTGGGGAAGGGAAAAGTTGGAGCTCCCACACAGAGTCTCCAATGGGGCACTGCCTGGTGGAGCTATGAGAAGAGGGCCATTGTACCCCAGACTCCAGAATGATAGATCCACCAACAGCTCGCACAATGCATCTGGAAAAGCTGCAGGTGCTCAACACCAGCCAGTCAAAGGAGCCTAGGGAATGTATCATGCACAGCCACAGGTGCAGAGCTGCCCAAGGCCTTGGGAGCCCACCCCTTGCATCAGTATGGCCTGGATGTGAGACAAAGAGTCAAAGAAGTCAAAGAAGACTATTGTGAAGCTTTAAGATGTAATGACGTCCCTGCTGGATTTTGGATTTGCATGCAGCTGGCAGCTCTTTTATTTTAACTGACTTCTCCCTTCTGAAATGAGACCATTTACCCAATGCCTGTACTCCTATGGTATCTTGGAATTAACTAACTTGTTCTTGATTTTACAGGCTTGTAGGCAGAAGGGACTTACCTAGTCTCAGATGACACTTTGGACTTGGGCTTTTGAGTTAATGCTGGAATGAGTTAAGACTTTGGGGGACTATTGGGAAGGCATGATTGTGTTTTGAAATGTTAGGGGCCAGGGGTGGAATGATATTGTGTAACTCTATGTCCCTACCCAAATCTCATGTTGAATTATGATCCCCAGTGTTGGAGGTGGGGCCTGGTGGGAGGTGATTGTATCATGAGGGTGGTTTCAGTGGTTTAACACCATTCTCCTACTGCTGTCTTGTGATAGCGTTCTCATGAGATCTGATTGTTTGAAAGCATGTGGCACTCACTCCCTCATTCTCTCTCTCCTGGCAGCCATGTGAAGATGTGCTTGTTTCCCCTTCACCTTCTGCCATGATTGTCACTTTCCTGAAGCCTCCCCAGAAGCAGAAGCCTGTACAGCCTGCAGAACTATGAGTGGATTAAACCTCTTTTCTTTATCAATTACCAGTCTCAGGTAGGTCCCTATAGCAGTGTGAAAATGGACTAATACAACACCCATGTGAGAAGATACTGAAATGACAAGAAATGCATGTTGTAAGGCAATGTTTGCACAAGAATGAGGATTGATACTAATTTGAAGGGTAGGAAGGCAGACATTTGGGAGGTACAAAATCTACTGAACCTGCAGATTGAGATGCTACCCTGGAAAGAAGGAGCCCACCTGGGCAGAAGGGCAAGAGTCCTCAGTTTTCTCAGCCTGGCAGCCTTCTCCCCTTTCTCTGATTTGCTTGATTAACAGAATCATGATTCCCGGGTTGAAATTTCTAGGAATCCTTTAAAGTGAAATCACTGCTGCGCACATTCTGTTCTGTCAGTTGGCCAGAAGCCTGTTATTCTGACTAGATCTAAACCACTTTAGGGCAGAGACCAAATCCAACCAAATATTTTTTTGCTACAAGCCATCACCATTGCTTGAGACACCGAAACAGCTCAATCAATGTTAGGCAGTTTGAATGAAACTTTTTAAAAGAAGGAAATATGCTGAAAACAAGAAATAGAAGAAAGATTAGCAAAATGTCTGCATTTTCAGGTAAGGAACAGGATGCTATAGAGGAGCAACCGTTTTCATCAAGTATTGAGAGTGAGACCCTGCCCAAGAGCTATAAATAGCTGTAGAGAAAAGCAGTGAGGCTCGCTCTCACTCTGCTGGAGTTTATGCAAAGTGGGCCTGAGAACAGGATAGATTCACAGTGCTCAGAGCAGGGAGTGGGTGGTAGCTGGGCCTGGCCTGAGGAGAGAGGCCCACCAGGTGCAGGGTATGGGAGCCTTTTTCTGGGTTATAAAATGTCTGTTTTTCCAGGTTATAAAACAATCTGGGAACCAGGTCTGCTGCAGTCTAGGAGTTAAGTAAGGCTGTGTTAACGATGGGTCAGGCCTCCCTGAACCTTCACTGAAAACTTTGTTAACCCAGGTTGACTGTATCAGGGACTATCATTAACCTCTATACAGGAGCTTTAAAAAAGAGACTCATTATATGACTTATTAGAAAAGAAATCTAGATGTACATAAAATCTTATTTTTACCAGAGCTTGATGGGTTAAGAGAGAAAGAGAGAGAGGAGACTCATGTGCTACCCAGTGTGTTCAGAGAGACTCATCCACATCCCAAGAAGTGGGGGCAGGAGGTCACTCTCATTATTCAGTTCCTATTATAAATTTTATATACAATATTTCATTTAACTTTCTCAACAGCCCTCAAAGATAGATATAACTATCCCTATTTTGAAAGGAGAAACTTGAACTCAGAATTTAAAGAGCCTACTGAGTTTATGAACCTCATAATGGAAGGAGTTGTGATTTATCTCAGTCTCCCTTCTCTCTGATAAGAAACAGTAATTAGGACCACCCAGGGACCAAGAGTAAATTAACTCTAATTTACTACTGGAATTTCACCACTTATATTCCTTTCAAAACAAGCCCATTTTCTAGTTGAGGAAAATACAGTTATACTAGTCCTCAACTCACTCAAGTTTTTAGGTTGCCAAAGTAGAGAAAGAAACATTTTTATTATTATCATTTTCTCCAATCACGCTCCTAAAAAGTTGCTAACAGAAAGGAACTCAAGATTCAGATGTCCCCTTCTCACCCTTCCCTTCCAATCTTTAGTTGGTTAATGGAGTCTGTATGGGAAAATATGAAACAATTTCTGAGATAGAAGCAGAGCCAAGCTTACAGGGTGGAGTAGAAAAGCTCTGGACCTGCAATCAGAAGGAGTTCAGGCTGACTCAACACTCACCAAGTGTGCAGCGTGGGCCAGTCACTTTAGCTCTCTGAACCTCAGTGTGCCCATCTTTAATTAGGATATTAGGAGCCGTTTCCCAGGGTTATTGCAGAAGGTAGACACACTCCCTAGATATTGACCATGAATGAGGAGAATGTGTGTGTGACCCATGGTAAATCTTTGAGCCTCTCTGGTTCTCATTTTCTGTTGACCCAACAAAGCTCAGTGGTAACCTTTGCCTCAGTGTTGGCCTGGCCTTTGGAAACCTCATATAGTGAAGGTGGTATGTTACATATAAGCGAGAGCATTATTATAAAATGTTATGTGAGATAATAATAATTCATTTCCCTTTGAAACATGATCCTTGGTAATGGCTAAGGGTGCAAGTGTGCGATTTGAATCACTTTGTGCACTCTAGTCCATAACAATTAAAGAAGCACACCCCACTCTCTGTGAGGTTCACTCTCCCTTTCCTTCTGCTGAATCATGCTATTTCCATTTCCAATGAGAGGAAAGTGCAATGTGCAAAGTCTCTAATTACAAGACAGATGAGTTGATTAAGTATGTTTCAAATAATTATTTACTTTCTAAAAGTTAGACTGTTGCATTCCACATTTTAAAATGTAGACTTTTAAAATATTTTAATGTGTAAATTCAAGTCATACATACTTTCTTAGAAATACATCTGTTGGTAAAGACAAGTATATTTTTGTACAAATGTATCAACCTCAATGACCACAAAACTTTGCAAGAAGAATCTTAATATGTTATAACAGAGTTGGGAGTTTGGAGAGAAAATGCCACTGTTCCTAAGTCTTGGAACTCCTGCTTTCAATGAGTCCTGTGTGTTTCCACTCACATTCATGATACAATTATTTATGGCCTGTCCCTGTACACTTGGTTTTCATTTTCTGGTTCTCTGCTATGTTCTACCTCCCAAGCAGGCTGGGATAGAGCAAGGGCCATCAAACTTCCTTGTTGATCCCTGGTGAATTTATCTCTAACCATTTGCAATGGCCAAATGAACGTGCACACATGCAAATATCCATACACAAAACATACATGTAACTGAAACTAAAAACTCATGAAACATTACTTACTCTCCAGCATGTCATGCTCTCTGGTATTTTTTATTCTTTCCTATTTTCTTTAAAAAATATGTAGATTTCACAATTTGCTGAAAAATTAGCATACATATTTGAGAAACACTAACAGAAAATAAGGCTCAGTCATTGGTTTTGAATAGCAATGGGTTTGAATCCCAGATCCACCACTTACTCTGAACGAGTTGCTTTAAAAATCTCAGTATCACCAGTTGTAAAATGAGAATAATAATAACATTCAACTTAGGTGATTTTTGTAAGATAAAATGAAGATAAATTTGGAGGAATGGCCAGTGTGTGACTGATGCTGAATAAATACTATCTCCTTTTCAAGCCTGCAAAGTTGATGAGGCAACATATGTTTTTCCAGGTTATAAAACAAAATGTACCCCAAAGAGGTAGAATACAGAAAACCAAAAGAAGCAAGAAATTAGGGTCCTCTGTCTGTTGAAAGAATTTGGTTTTTTGAGCTACATTTAAGCAAGCCTGAGGCCTAATTTCTGCTTTTCATCAAATTCAGCCAAACAGCCAAAGAGGTGGTCCTCCTTGCCAGTGACATCCTCTGGTTTCACAGCCACTTCATGGGTTCCCCAGGCCTTTACCTGGGTGGGTTCTAGGCCTACCTTCATTTTCGTCCTGGGTGTAGATTTTCAAGTTCATCACCACGTGGAGTGTGATAGCAGACATTGCATTTAACTTTTCTGATGTTCCATTTCACTAACTAAGGAATGGAGATAATAACAAGCATTTCATGGGACTATAAGGAGGAGTCAAGATACAACATATTGAAAGAGACTAGCATTGGGGAAGGAAGGATCAGTCGAAAGTTTTCAATAAATATTAGTTCTTGAATTCTTCCTCTTCCCACTAACTTCTGTACATTCATTATTACCACACACTCTCACCTCTTAGCATGGCGAGAATGGTCACATTTAACCAATGGGCACATGAGACTGGTTTGCTGGAATCTGAGACTGGTTTGCTGGAATCATAGTTTTTATGTTTTAGGGAAACTCTTTGAAGGATGTAAGGATGGAATATATGGTATTTGGGATTTCCTTACATTATTACAAGATGGGGGAAGTGGGTGGGCATGTATATGAAAACACATTGGCTTTAGTTGGTGTAAACCAAATATAAAATTCTAAGCTCCCTCCCTCACTCTGACCATCTGAATGGACCTCTCTTTTCAGCAAGGCCATTCCAAAACTAACCTGAAAAACGAATTCAGGCCATGACGGGAAAGGGATGGGGGTTGGATAAGCCTCATTATACCTCATCTCTTTTGGAATTACTAACAGAACAAACTCTTTTAGCCTGATAAGAAACATGTACAATCATTTTCGCTGAAACTTGCTACCAGGTGTCTTCCTTTGCAGGATAAAACTTTGTTCTCTACAACCACTTATTATCCTAAACTAGACATTCCTTTCTATTGATTCCAGGTGGTTAGATAGTAACTTAACCCTTTCAACCAATTGCCAATCACACAAATTTTAAATCTACACACAACCTGGAAGCCCACACTTCCAGTTGTCCCCCCTTTCCAGACCAAACCAATGTACATCTATATATATTTGATTGATGTCTCATGTATCCCTAAAATGTGTAAAATTAAGCTGTACCCTCACCACCTTGACCACACGTTCTCAGAATCTCCTGAGGGCTGTATCTCAGGCACTGGACACTCATATTTGGCCCAGAATAAATCTTCAAATATTTTACAAAGTTTGGCTCTTTTCACTAACATTGGTAGTTACTGATTCTATGAGAGGAATACAAGGAAGGTTATGATACTTTTGTGTTATTTTGATACATGTTAGAAATTTATATAATAAGGGGATAAAATGTATATCAGTAAGTGAACGTAAAGTTAAAATGCATACCACACATGAAAGGTGGAAGACAGTGGATTCTAACAAATAACCTGTTAAAGACTGAGTATATTAATTCGATGATTATTTTGTTGTGCACCTAGTAAGTGCCAGGTACTGTGTGAGGTTCTGATGGTGAACAAGACAGACTCAGTTCCTGCTCTCGAGTAGCCTACATACCTATAAAAATGGAGACAAGTAAACAGGTGATTAAAATCAGGAGCTTCCAGGAGAACAACCAAGCATTCCCCAACTTTACCAGGTCATTATTCTAGTGTTTGAGCAGGAAATGCTGGAAGATGTCAGTGGGACTCCGCTAAGTGCTGCCCTGTAGAGGTGTCACTGAGAAAAACACTTCCCAGTCCAGACCAGAGTCCCTCAGTAACTGCCTGAGGGTTTTCCTCGGGGGTAACTCATGGATAAACTCAGCAAATCTTGTCCCTCGGGTGGCAGCAGAAAAGGAAGGTTTCAGGCGAGGTAGCATCCTGTGAAGGGAACTTCTAGCGTGCTCCTTCCGCCTCACAGCGCCGTGTGGACCTGAACCTCGGGACGGCACTTTGTCCATTGCTTCACGAGGGCGTGGGACTTTAGCCTCACCCTTTCTCAATCCTGTGAGGAAATAAGCACACAAGAAATCCAAACACTGCCTTTCCGGGTTGTTTTCTTTGTACAAATGAATATCCTGTTTCACTGTCACCTAGACATCAGCTCTGCAGCTCAAGGATGTGTTCAGAGCCCGGGTAGGAAGAGTTCAGCAGGAGGGAGGGAGGGTCAAGGCTGGGAGGAACCCAGGCTCCCTGGCCTCCATCCAGCCTGACTGAAGGCGGGGGCAGGGCTGACTGCAGACCTTACTCAGGATTCTGGGGTCTCAGTGCCCTAAGGCTGATGATCACAACCCAGTCCTCAGCCTCACAAGCACATCTCACTTGCCAACCCCAACCCACCTCGATCATCCTCCTGCCAGGACCACTCACCATTCCTTAGATTTGTCCTGAATTGGACACTTTATTAATTGCTGGCACACACCCCCCGTGATCTCTAGATCCTGGTACTGTGTGATCATAGATCCACAACAAAGTCTGTTCCATGGAGCAAGGTAGATACCCCCAAATTCCTGAATTTTCACCATAAAGAACTCCATTAAACTGTAAGTAACCACTGCAAACACAACTACCATTTATTACTTGATGTTGATGCATGCGGGTCAGGCCCTGTATCACGCATTTTGAAAACATTACAATATTCTGTTTAAGAAAATGTTCTATCCCCATTTTGCAGATGAGGAAACTAAGGCTTGAAGATGTTAAGTGATGATTCCCAGATCACACAGCTATTTTGAGGCAGAGTTAAGATTGGTACCAGATCATATCAACAGTGAAATACAGGAAATGTTGATAAGTGTCTACTTTGACTTTTGTTTTTTACAGATTCTGCCTATTAAGTCAACTGCATTGTTATGCAATAACTGGTTTTCATATTTGTATTAAATACCTGCATCCACTCAGAGCTTCTCATCAGATTGAGACAGCCTTATTGCTGGCTGTCATTCCAACCAAAGTGACTACTCTCAGGACAAGGTGTGATTTATTTCAAAGTTTAAATCACTGGATATAGATCAACAGTACAGTATATTTTCATGAATATTAGATTGATTTAATTTTTTTAAGGATGATATGAAATAGCCATACCTCAGAATCCTAATAGTGTATGTTTAATGAGTACTTATACACTTGCTACTTTTCTGAGTGCTTTGCATGACTTTGTAATTTAATCTTCATACCAACCTATAACATAGGTACCATAAGTATACCCATTTCATAGATTAGGATACTGAGACACAGAGAGATTTAACAATGTGTCCAAAGTCAAGAAGCCAGGATGTGACAACAGTGATATTAAACCCACACAGCCATGTCACGAGCCAGAGATTTTCACTAAAAGTAATGTTACTTTGGGGACTTTCATTCCTTCCTGAAATTGAGAATTCTATTCTATTGTGTCCCATATACTCCAGGAGGGAAATTGTAATTGCAAGAGTTATAACTGTGCAACAGCTATGACCTATTTCACCCTTAGCAGGGCTCCTACAAACTGAACTGATATAAATTATAGCAGAGGGCCCTTGGTGGCAGAATCTTTGGTGGCCATTGGCCCATGGCATACCCATGCTGGAGACACAAAGGTTGTGGTCTGATGTCACTCAGAGACATATGCTTTCCTAACATATGACAACATCATAATTAGAAGAACTGCCTGATCCCTTAACTCCAGTGACATCCCCTGTCAAATCATGACCTAATCAGGGACATGGGAGCGATCAAGGTGGAAGTAAAGTGAACTAGAAGATCGAGCAACTATGTGCTGTGATCCATGCCCTTTTCTTGATGATCTAGTGTAAATTTCAAAATGGCCACCACCAGCCTCCTCTGTGTGCTCTGCCAAGCCCCGAAGTGTTATATTTTCCAAATTATGTACCATACAGAAGCCATTCAAGGTTAAAGGTCTACAATGCTATGGAATGAATTAACAAGAGCCCATGTACTGTTTCTGCTTCCAGTTTGAAGAGAAATTTCTGGAATCTGCAAAAGATTTGGAAAAGTTAAGAAATGGTAAGATCAAGCCTCTAAGTGCCGCTGAGGAGGGTATCTAGTAGAAGGTACACAGGGAGGTTTGAACAGCCAGGCAATGCTTACATGTGTGTAGGGTGGTAGTTGGTGATGGTGGAGAGGGAGAAAATCATAAAATGGAAAGGATGGGCTCCTAAAGCAGGTCTGGCAACTCTTTCCAGGCTAAAAAGGGCTAGTCTTCTCTTTGTATTTGCTGGAGAACCATCTCCAGCACCCTGAGGATCTCTTTTCTTGTTTTCCTACTTTTGGCATCATGAGTGAGCTGTGGTCATCAGCTCAGGATCTCATATAGACCACCCCATCCAAAGACACGCAAGGACATGTTTTAGACAAAAGGAGTTGAAATAGGTCCATTTTGAATTGTTTCTCTTTTAAGTTTGACAAGGTGATATCTTTGCAATATTGTCCACTTAGATAACGAGACAGTGTTGAATTGGTTGGAAGTCCAGGTCAGAGGGTGAGGAGGGACATGAGCCAGGGTAGCAGCCATGGGGTAAGAAACACAGAGCCTGCCCTGCACACACTGTCTAATGGGGGTATTGAAGAGCACACAAACAACCTACACAGAAACTTCTCTCAGAACTGTATTTAATGTCTTCAACAGCATGAGACTTACTTTGAGAAATTCCCATGTTAAATGGCATCTGGCTGGTGGCCTGTTGCAGTCTCTCCCAACTTCTTCCTAAGATATCATGAAGATAAATCAACACAGACAATACAAGTGACCTACTTTGTAGCTGGATGGGGAATAAAAACATAAATGAAATAACAGTATAAAAAGTAAAAGAAAGCTTGGTAAGAAAAAGCACTTCCAGAAGCTAAAAACAAATTCCTATTTCATTTGAAGAGTTGCCAGGTAATTTTTTTTTCCTTTTATACATTTAGTCATTTCCACAACCACTTTTTCATCCTGAAAGGGTGGAATTCATAGAAATTTCACCTGCCTTTTTTTTTTTTCTATTTTCTAAAGATGGGAGTTTGTTGTTCCACCAAGTGCCAATGGTTGAGATTGACAGGATGAAGCTGGTGCTGACCAGAGCCATTCTCAACTACATTGCCAGCAAATACAACCTCTGTGGGAAAGACATAAAGGAGAGAGCCCCATATAGTATATTTTCTGTTCTTCAATCAACAGAGAACACAGAGTGATTTATGTCCTTCTGTGAGTGGGCGGGACCATGGAAGGAGCATTACGACTAGCAGCAGCCTGGGCCTTGGGCATATACGCTGGTGTCCAGTATTGCAGAGTCCCATGGAGATGAGGAAACAGTGAATATGGGGAGGGTTCAGGCGAGTGCGATTCTAGAAAACAATGCAGCCTATAGATCCAGCACCCTGACAGAGGTTTCCAAACGCTGATGAACCATGAACTCAGGAGGATGGGGAATCATGATTCCAGGTGCTCAGGACTTCAGAGGCCAGACTGCAGCCAACAGCTTAGGACAAGGCATAGAATGCTTGAGAGTCTGTAGATGAAGGCCTGGGGAGAGAATGCTGCAGAGGAGTTGAATCTCAGATTCCATTAATTCCAAGAATGGTGACCAGGAACCTAAGTTTCCAGCCAATTATATGAACTGGTCAACTTGATTAAGGTTTGAGAGGCTGGTGCCCAAGATACCAGGGTTACCTAAAGTGGAGCATTTGATGCAGACCTAAGCAGTCAGACTGATTTTGCATCAGCAAAGCTGGGAGGAGGGGTCTTCTCCTTTGCTTGCAGTTCCTTGAAAAGTCCAACATAGAGTTACCAATGACCTAGCAATTCCACTACCAGGTCTACATCCAGGAGAAAGGAAAACACATCCTTACTAATCCATGCACAGAAATGTTCATAGGAGAATTATTCATGATATGCAAAAGGTGGAAACAACCCAAATGTCCACACATGGATGAATGGAGGAATAAGATGTGCTGTAGCAGACAATGGAATATTCTTGGGCTATGAAAAGGGATGAAGTACTAATGCATGTTACAACATGGGTGAGCCTTGAAAACATGTGCTATAAAAGAAACCAGACACCAAAGTCCACATGTGACATGAATTCTTTTGTATGAACCATCCAGACCATTTGAGTCCAGAGAGGAAATCAGTTGTTGACAGGGGCTGGAGAAAGGGGACAATGGGGAATGGCTGCCAAAGCATGTGCTACTGCTTTCCCAGGTGATAAAAATATTCTGGAATTAGACAGTGATAGTATTTGCAGAATTTTGTAAATGTACTAAAAATTACTGAATAATATTCTGTTAAGGGGTGGCAATTATGGTATGTGAATACATGTCAATAAAGCTGTTATTTAAAAGTATTCACCAGGTATGGTGGCTCACACCTATAATCAGCACTTTGGGAGGCTGAGGCAGGCAGATCACCTGAGGTCAGGAGTTCAAGACCAGCCTGGCCAACATGGCAAAACCCTATCTCTACTCAACATACAAAAATTAGCCAGGCGTAGTGGCGGGTGTCTGTAATCCCAGCTACTTGGGAGGCTGAGGCAAGAGAATCACATGAATATGGGAGGCAAAAGTTGCAGTGAGCCAGGATCGCACCACTGCACTCCAGCCTGGGTGACAGAGCAAGACTCTGTCTCAAAGAAAAATAAAATACAGGGCCAGGCACAGTGGCTCATGCCTGTAATCCCAGCACTTTGAGAGGCCGAGGCAAGTGGATCACCAGGTCAAGAGATCAAGACCCTCCTGGCCATCATGGTGAAACCCAGTCTCTACTAAAATTACAAAAATTAGCCAGGCGTGGTGGCGTGCACCTAAGGTCCCAGCTACTCGGGAGGCTGAGGCAGGAGAATCACCTGAACCCAGGAAGCACAGGTTGCAGTGAGCCGAGATTGCCCCACTGCACTCCAGCCTGGTGACAGAGTGAGGCTCTGTCTCAAAATAAATAAATAAATAAATAAATAGATAAATAAATAAATAAATAAATAAAAGTTTTGTAGGAAACACAGTTTGAAATGAGAAGAAAGAAGATGTCCTATGGTATGCACTGGCTTTAACTATATGAATAATTTTACCATGTTTACCAATTTTACCATGTAAACAATTTTCCCATGTTACCATGGGAATATTAGGTGAGGTCTTGAAACACAGTCATGACTAGAATTGGCCAACATCATATGGAGAAGGTAATGGAACAATGTTTTATGGAAAATAATTGAGAGAGCTTCTTTTTTTTGTTTGTTTTTTTTTGAAAATTACTAGCTTACTTGAAACAATATATTATTTAGGGATATCTTTTAAAGACATACCTTATTTCCTAGTTTTTCCTTTATTAATTTTATTTTTTTCTTTTTTAAGAACTTCTAATATTGGGCATAAAAATGAGCCTGGGATGTATAGTGTGATGAGAGAGGAAAACGGACACGTTCGAGATGGCTGCTGGGGAGGCTGTCTTGGGATTATGTAAATGGCAGGTCTTTAGCCATATGAATCAAGCTAAGCTTATGTATAGAACAAACCACAGCAGAGTGAGCAAATCCTATTTGTAGCATCAGTGGTTACTTGCAGTGATTCCACTAATTTCTCTCATGACTGTGACGCTGGACAGGTCACCGATGTTTCTTGTACCTGTATTTGGTCACGTGTATAACAAACATTTTAGATATAGATCTACCACAGTAGAGTGTTCTGAGAAATAAATGTAAATATACAAATCATAGCCTAACGACTGGCATATAAAAGTCACCCAATGGAGCTGAATTACTTTCCTGTCACCTAATGCTCCATTGTCTCAAGTGTTTAAACATAAACTCTAAGGCAGAAGACACTTAGCAGTTTGGTTATTTTTGTCTTACAGGGTCAATATGTATATGGAAGGTAGGGCAGGTTTGAGTGAAAAGCTTCTTCATTACTCATTGCATCCACCTGAGGAAAAAGATACAAAGCTTGCCCTGATCAAAGAAGGAACAACAAGCCATTATTTTCCTGTCTTTGAAGCTGTACCTGGGAGCTTCTGGATAGCTGAACACATGGAGCTTCTTGGAGGGTGGCCTGTCCAGGGAAGGCATGGAAGCTTCATGCCCCTTCCCCAGATCTCGCCCTAGGCATTTCTTCAGCTTTTTAGTGGCTACATGATTTAAGCCTCAAAACTACAATAGAGAATTATTCAGTCAGTTATATGGATTACCACCTAACAAGGATAAAGTAAATCTAAAGTCATAGTCAATACTCTGCCCCAAGTGGAAACTGTGATGTTTCTGTCTGGATCACTGCCAAGTTTGCAGAACAACAATAACCAAAAATCAACAGAGAAGAACTTCATTCGGTTTTAGAGGTGACCCACAGCAAAGTTTGTACAAATGGAAAGAGGTCCAGTGAGAACCTCAAACTTAATGTACTGTGAGGCTATCTTGAAAAACAGGCTCCTGGGCCTCTGCTCTTATGCTGCTTCTTTTATGACAAACAACACCTTTAGATTGCACGACAAAAATAAGTAACACAAAAGAAATGAAAAGAAAGTCCTGATTCTACAAAGGATGCTAAGCAGATGAGAACCAATACCAAAACCAAGGACCAACCTGAGAATAAAAAGTGAAAGAGCTCAATGCAAAGAGAAAAGAGTTCAGCCCAGGTGCTGACTTGCCACAAGGCACAAGGAGCCTTTGTGGATACTGCACCTGGTTGACGGCTGGAGTCCATGGCAACGGGCAACATAGATCATGTCTTGTTGCAACTTCCAGAAAAACTGTGGAAGTGAAGACAATCCAAATGAGAATAAGCAAAAGGTGTTTATACAGAGCTTGCTATAGAAAGGAAGTCAGCCACCATCACTTGCATTTGTCAGAGATTCAGAGGTAGGCAGGAAAGTCTGAGAGATTCATGGTAGAAAAAGTTATGTCCTGATTGCAGGTTGCTGGCCTAGGGATGCTGTAAGCTGGCTAACTAGAAGCGTGGATTTCTATGGGATTAGTCAGAGATCCGTATTTTGCTTTCTGTGGTTGGTCATAAATTGAAAATAGAAGCAAAAATTAGGGAAGCTGGCAGTTATTGACCAAATGCTGGTGTATTTGACTGACTGTTGTAAAGGTCATGATAGAAGCTGTTTAGTCTATAAGGGCACTAAGAGTTTAGAAGGTTTCTTAGCAGTTTGGCTGCAATAACAAAATACCATAGACTGGGTAGCTTAAAGAACAGATGTTTCTATCTCACAGCTCTGCAGGCTGGGAAGTACAAGATCAATGTGCCAGCAGATTTCACATCTGGGGAGCACCTGTTCCTTGGTTCATAGACAGCCAAACCCTGGCTGTGTCCTCACATGGCAAACATGCCAAGGGAGTTCTCTAAGATCCCTTTTATAAGGGGACTAATGTCATTCATGAGAGCTCCACCCTCATGACTTGATCAACTCCTGAAACCCCCACCTACCAATGGCTTGAAAGAATATATTTCTTAGGGATCTCTTCTACAGATTTGGGGGTCAGGATCTCAACATATGAATTTTGGGGAAACATAAACAGTCAGTCCATAACACAAGGCAACAGAAAAATAAAATAGTGCCTGTGTATTTTGGGGGCATTGACCTTCACTTCCAAAAAGCTTTCCTTGATGTTAATGGAGCACCTGACTCTCAAGGCACGGTATAAAAATAGACTGTGAATAAGAATTCTACCAGTTCTACCAAAGAGCCCATGATATGTGCATTTGAACAATGTATATTACAATATAGCATTGAAGTTGTTTTGTTTGTGTACCAAGTAATTATCCATACATTTGTATGTATACATAGTGTGAAAATGTACTTGTCAAAATATTATCTCAAATCAATGTTGCCATATGTTTTCTCTTTTTATTATTTATGATGTCAATGTGCTGAGATATTTTAATAAATATCATATATCAGTCAAAAATTTTATTATTACAAATGTATAGATCTAGTGTAGTCCAAAGAAATGTTTTATGAACATATATACACCAAGGATCTAAAGAGCAAAGTTAACCTTTTATCTTTGCTTTATCACAAGTCAGTCACTCCACCCCTGTTTGCCTCACTCAAACACATTATTATTATTATTATTATTATTGCATTTCAAAGTAAGTTGCAGACATCTTTGCAGTTCACCCCGGGACACAGTGGCAAGCAGATTATAACACAGTCAAAGCAGTAAGAACCACCATTGCAAGAAAGAGGATGAATTAAAGTTCACCCAGACTTATTTCAGATATCAGAGCAGGAAATGAGGAGAGCAGATGAGGAGAAATGAGGATTCTGAAATAGTTTACTCCTGGGAGAGGAGTGCTGTCATGAAAGTGGAGTCGCTGCCCAAGAGAGACTGGAGAGAGAGGGTGTGTAGAGCCACTGAACATCAGGGCTGCACACTGTAGGGCCTGGGGCAGACAAAACATGCTGCAGCAGGGGATAAGCCCCTGGCCCATGTGGAAGATGCAAGCTGGGTGGGTGCTGTGGATGCCACAGTGATGTGGAATGAGAGGAGAAAATGGGAGCCTGGGATGCAAACAAGGAATGAGCAGGGCCACACTTCTTACTCTCTCACTGAATCAGGTAACATGGAGAAAGGTCTGGATCTTTGCACCTGCCCAGTAAGGAAGCAGAGGTGGGAGAGGGAGAGTCAGGCTGGACAAACTCAGGGAGAAGCAGAGGCCCCAGCCTCACTGCACATGTGTTCCTGATCCGATTCCTCCGATTCTCCAGGTGTTGAAGAGCCATGAACAAGACTACCTCTTTGGCAACAAGCTGAGCCAGGCTGACATTCACCTGGTCGAACTTCTCTACCATATGGAAGAGCTTGACTCCAGCCTCATCTCCAACTTCCCTCTGCTGAAGGTGACCCATTTCCCAGTCCTCAAGAGGCAGCTCCTCATCGCCCATCTTGGGACCTAGTATCTGGGCCCTTGAACTGGCCACATTCTGACCTCAGCCTTCTCCAGGTCTTCAGGGCCCCCCAGGTCTCCAAATTGAGCTTCCAGGTCCTCATTCTGAGGCATGGAAATGCCTTCTTATTATGCCAAGGAAATTTGATGTGCATGCTACCCCAAGAATATTTCACTTTTTATAATGCCAAGGACCCAGGGCCCAGCATCTCTCCTCATCCTTCTATTTCACTGTGGTTTCTGTTCCTGAGTTCTCTGTGATGCCCTTTATCCCAATATGCCCTTATCTTCCCACACCAAGTGTGTCTGAGCAGGGCCCTTTCCATCTGGTTCCTTCCTTATGCTCTGGCTCCTGCTGTCAGATAATTGAGTTCCTTGTGCACAGCTCTCCCAACACGCTGCCCCCCAAAGCTATATTTCTCTATGGGAAAATGTGGCCCCATGGTTTGTCTTTAACTTTTTCTATTTTCATTTCTAACTCAATTTTCTCATATCTTCACTTCTGCTTAGAGACTGATCTGTGCTGATATCTCACAGGCACATTGTTCTTTCTCATCTTCTACAAGAGCCATGAATCTACAAGATTCATGTGTAAGAAAGAGGGTAGGAAGACTGAACTGAATAAAGTCTTAAAGACATTGTTTGGGAAAAGGCTAGTGAGCTGCATGTTCTTCCTCCTATCTTCATTTCTCACTTAGTGTCTCTTTCTGCCTCCCTACTGGTGCTGATAGAGGGAACTCAGTTGGTCTTTGTGTAGGAGGGGCGCAGATTCCCTGGGTTGTGTTAATGGTGGTGTCAGCCCTTGGCTTCACTCTGAGGCTGTGCTTTGTGCATTGTGGGCCCTGAAAATCAGAATCAGCAAACTCCCCACAGTGAAGAAGTTTTTGCAGCCTGGCAGCCTGAGGAAGCTTCCCACAGATGCGAAAGGTTTGGAAGAAGCAACGAAGATTTTCAAGGTTTAATAAAGCAGGCATGGATGCCAAGAACATGCAATACCAATATTCTAAAGTTTTGCAACAATAAATTGCTTTATCTAAATGTTGGTTGTGGCTATTGTGAAGTTAATAAACTTTTTAAAAATTATATGCTAATTACATAGTAAAACGCCTATGACCAGATTTAGTTAAAATTGATTTCTTTTCATTAGTATCTGATATGAAATCAGATTTCCAAACTCCCCATAAATTTTCTTGGAATTAAAAATTTAGTAAAAAAGTAAAATGTAGACTGTGTGATTTGTTTGACTTTTTCAAGACTTGTCCTGCAGCATTTGTCACATGGCCTATCAAAAAGTCAGGTATAGAAATTTACTTCTGACATTCTGCACAAGAAAACAGTTATCATTCTGGGGAATGGCAAAATGAAATTTTCTTTTTTTCCTTGACATCCATTTTATTTCTGATGAAAACACTTTTTCTTATGCATTTTCAAACAACCATTCTGTCTGCTATGGATCCCTCAGTTTTCTAGGAGGTGAGGAAATATTGAAGCGCAAACAGACCCACCCCTCTGCTCTCAGGCCATCTTGTTGTCCCTTACAGTGCATGTGCTCCTGGCTCATCCTCACTCTCCTCCTTAAGGCTCTGTGGGGCCCCGGGTATGAGCCTTCCATCAGTTCCTTCAGTGCTACTCAGGCCTGGGCTGCCATCGGGTTTGGAT
The DNA here is from genome assembly GCF_028885655.2 of Pongo abelii. Classification (NCBI taxonomy): domain Eukaryota; kingdom Metazoa; phylum Chordata; class Mammalia; order Primates; family Hominidae; genus Pongo; species Pongo abelii. Next base: position 53,281,443 of record NC_071990.2, on the reverse strand, counting down.
TAAGTGTTTTCCAGGAATCTTTCCCTGCGTCTTCTAGCTTCTGGGCTCTTGGCCTTTATGGACTTTCATGGATCGTGACCACATCACTCTAATTTCTGCCTCTGTGTTCCAGCACCTCACCCCCTGTGTGCTGTGTCTTCTCTTCTCTCTGCTGTGAGGACAATTGTCATTGGATTTGGGGCCTATCCAGATATACCAAGATGATCTCATCTCAAATTCTTTTACTTCATTACATCTGCAAAGAGCCTTTTTCCAAATAAGATCAAGTTCACAGGATCTAGGGATTTCTATATGGACCTGTCTTTCTTGGGGGCCAACATAACCCCCTACCTGGTATCTATCTTCATCTATGAAGAAAGATTATTTGCAGTTGATGAATCCAGGTGATGAATACTTTCAGATTTGCTATATTATGGGCAATTTGAGTGACACAAAGAGGATAGCATATGCAAATAGGGTCTCTGGATTTGGCAGATAAAATACAGGATACCCACCTAAATGTGAATTTCAGATAAACAATAAATAATATTTCAATATAATCTGGTTTCATACTGTGTTTGGAACATAGCTATAACTAAAAAATTATTGATTGTTTGCCTGAAATTCACATTTACATGGGTGTCCTATATTTTTTTTGGCAACCCAGTAAGAAAAGGGTGGCATCAGCTTGCCCTTCACAGACATCCCCTCCCAGCTATGCTCACAATAGAGATTTTTCAGCTGCCCTAGTCTTTGCATCCAACTCATGAAAAAAAGCATCTTTAAAAAGCCAGTTTCTGATGACTTGCAAAAAGAGCAAAATCTGGGTGAAATATATTGTTTGAACTTTAATTGCCAACCTTGAAAAGGAACATATTAACTAGTTTCTTCTGATAAGCAGATCACTTGCCTCATGTCTTAGAATCCAGTAGGTGGCCCCTTGGCCATGAAATGTGTGGGAGTTGCTTTTCCCTAACTTGACCCTTCTTCCAGTGGGAGGCAACTATTGAAAGGAACAAAGTGCTTATAAATACATTAGGACCTGGAATTCAGTTGTCGAGCCCGGACAGTGACAGCGTTTAACAAAGTAAGTACTGATCTTATAAATCTCTCTACGTTGCCTCACACCCTCCTCTCTAGCCTCCTAGAAAAATATGCTAATATGTATCCTTAGCACAAGGAAAAATCTGTTTTTACTCATATCGTGCCATCTTGGTGTGTTTGGGTGACAGTTCAAGAATTGTTTATTTCTTTTCTGTTGGATACATCTTTACAGAAATGTAAAAATGAAGAATTTAGAAAACCAGGGCTTCAGCATTTAATGGTATGGGAAATAATGACAAGAGAAAAAAGAAATGGTAGCATTTTGAACAATAATCAGTGCTGGAAGAAGTGGCAATGTATGCAAAAATTTCTTTCTCTGTGTAAGTAGTCAACACACAATTGTAAACTGTGACACTGTAATTCTATATTGGCTGTGAAAATACAAAACTCAGGTTTATTATAATTAGAATAAATTAGTTTGAATGTCAGGAGGACTAGATTCTAGGTGAGCCTTTACCACTAGTTAGCTCAAAGACAAGTCATATTCTGTCTCTGGAGTTCTACCAACTCATGGCCAATATAGAGGATAGCTAAGAAAGAGGCTCTGACTGTTGCTGCCCTTCAAATTGTGTAATTCTTTGAAGGGAGATCTGTCCTGCCCACTCTAGGATGTTTCTAGGCATCCCTGGCCTCTACCTATCTGATTTGTAGCCCCCTCTCCCTCTCTGCAGATGTAACAACCCAAAATATCTCTAGACCTTGCTGAATGTCCTCTGGAGCAGAGGAGAAAAATCCCCCTGGTTGAGAACCATGGGACTACATGACTTCATGGGGCTAAGTAAGGCTGTGTTACTGATGTGCCCCACTGCTTGGACATTCACTGAAAATTTCCTGTTAATCCAGGTGGACTGATTAGTGAATATCAATAACCTCTGTACAGGAACTAAAAAGGAAAGAGATAGAGAAACAGAGAGCCATCATATGACAGATTTGATATAAGTCTGGATTCATATAAAATCTTATTCCTACTAGAGTTCTATGGATAAAATATAGACAACCAGAGAAATGGATACAAGATAGATAATAGATGATGAAGAGACAGATTACAGAGAGATAGATACGAAGAACAATTGATAGTTAAAATAATACATACATGGATGGGTAGACAGAGATTGTAAATAGATACATATACATAGATTGTTGGTAGGTAAAATAATTGATGGATAGATAGATCAAAGAAAGAAGATCCATGGGCTACTCAATGTGTCCAGAGACTCATCCATCTTCCAAGCACTGGGAAAAGAGCAAACACCCATTGCTGTGTTCCTACTATGAATTTTTTATACATTATCTCACTTAACTTTCTCAACAACCCTCAAAAGTAGAAATAACTATCTCTATTCTAAGAAGAGAAAATTGAGGCTCAGAGATTAAACAACCTACTGCATTTATGAATCTTGTAATGGAAGGAGTCATGGTTTATCTCATTCTCCCTTCTCTCTGATAAGAAGCAGTGTCATTGGGACCACCTCAGAGATGTAAATGTAACTCCTTTAATTTACTCCTGGAATTATGAGAGCTTATATTTCTTACAAACCAAGCCCATTTTTTGATTGATGTAAATGCAGTTATACTAGTCCTCAACTCACTCTGGTTTTTAGGTTGTCAAATCAGAGAAAGGCACACTTGTACTAATTTTTTCTTCCAAGCAAGCCCCTGAAAAGTTGCTAACAGGAGGAACTCAGGAATTAGATGTTCTCCTCTTGCCCTCTCTTTCCAACATTTATTTGGCTAATATACATTGAATAGGAAAATATAAAACAACTTCTCAGACAGGAGCTGAGAGCCAGGTTACGAGGTGGAGTGGAAAAGCTCTGGACCTGCAATCAGAAGTTCAGGCTGACCCAACACTCACCAAGTGTGCAGCATGAGACAGGCTTTAGCTCTCTGAAATTCAGTGTGCCCATCTTTAATTCAGATAATAGGAGCCATTTCCCAGGGTTGTTGCAGAAGGTAGACACATTCCCTAGATATTGACTATGAATGAGGAGCATGTGTATGTGACCCATGGCAAATCCTTGAGCTCTCTAGTTTTCATTTTCTGTTGACCCAACAAAGCTCAATGGTAACCTATGTCTCAGTCTTAGCCCGACCCTTGGAAATCTCACATTGAGAAAGTGATATGTTAGTTATCAGCAGAAGTATTGTGATAAAATATTATGTAAGATAAAATTTCACTTCCTTTTGAAACATGATCCTCAATCAATGGCTAACAGTTTACTTTGGGGTTTGGAATTATGACACTGTGAACTCTAGTCCATAACAATTAAACAAGCACACCCCATGCTTTCATGTGAACTTCACTCTCCCTTTCATTCTGCCGAATTATGCTATTTCCATTTCGCAAGTTACTTTAATTTACTCCTGGAGTTATCATAGAAAGTACAATGTCAAAATATCTCATTACAAAACAGGTGAGTTGATTCAGTATGATTTCAAAGAATTCTTTACTTTCCAAAGGTTAATTATTTACTCCCATATTCTAAAATGAGACATTTAAAAGATTTTGATGCCTAATTTTAGTCATACATACCTTTTTAGAAATACATTAGTTGAGGCTGGGTGCGGTGGCTCACTCCTGTAATCCCAACACTTTGGGAGGCTGAGGCTGAGGTCAGGTGTTCGAGACCAGACTGGACAACACGCTGAAACCCTTTCTCCACTAAAAATACAAAATTATCCGGGTGTGGTGGCATGTGCCTGTTATCCCAGCTACTCAGGAGGCTGAGGGAGGAGAATCACTAGAACCTGGGAAGCTGAGGTTGCAGTGAGCCAAGATTGCACCATTGCACTCCAGCCTGGGCAAAAACAGTGAAACTCCATCTCAAAATTAATGATAAATAAATAAATAAATAAATAAATTGGTTGTTAAAGGCAAATATATTTTTGTTCCACACTCAACAACCACAAAACTTTGCAAGAAGAATCTGAATGTTTAATATCAGAGCTGGGGGTTTGGAGAGAAAATGCAACCGTTCCAAAGTCTTGGCACTGGAACTTCTGCTTTCAATGAGTTCTGAGTCCTTCCATTCACATTCATAATACAATTAGTTGCATCTGTCCCTGCAGCCACTGGTTTTCATTCTCTGATACTTTGCTATGTTCCACCTCCCAAACAGCCTGGGATAGAGCAAGGGCTATCAAACTTCACTGATGAGCCCAGTCAATTTATCTCTAACCATTTACAATGAGCAAGTGAGCATGCACACATGCAAACATGCATACACACAATATACAAATAACTGAAACTAACAACTCATCAAACATTACTTACCCTTCAACATGTCATGCTCACTGATATTTTCTATTCTTTTCTATTTTATTTTTAAGAGTAATGGGCTTTCACAATCTGCTGAAAGGTTACCATGCATATTTGAGAAACACTAACATAGAAAATAAGACTCAGTCCTTGGTTTTTAATAGCAGTGAGTCTGCATCCCAGATCCATCATTTACTCTGAGCAAGTTACTTTAAAAACCTCAGTATTTTCAAATGTAAAATGAGAATAACAACTGCATTCATCTTAGGTGATTTTTGTGGGATAAAACAAAGAGAAATTTAGAAGAATGACCAGTGTGTAACTGATGTTGAACAAATGCTAGCTCCTTCCATATTGCAAAATTAATGCAGCAACATCTCTTCTTCCAGCTTATATAACAAAATGCACCCCACAGAGTTAGAATACAGAATTCCAAAAGCTGCAAGGGATTAACATTCTCTGTATGTTGATAGATTTTGGATCTTCTAGCTACAGTTAACCAAGTCTGAGGCCTAATTTCTGGTTTTGATCAAATGTAGTCTCACAGCCAAAGAGCTGAAGAGTGACTTAGCTCCCAGCCAGTCCTCCCTGTCAGAGACATCCTCTGGTTCCACGGCCAGTTCATGGGTTCCCAGGGCCTTCACCCAGCTGGCTTCCAGGCATGACTTCATTTTAGTCCTTGGTGTAGATATTCATGTCCATCACCAACCGGAGTATGACTGTGAACATTGTATTTCTCTGATGCTCCATTTCATTAACTAAAAAATGGAGATAACAGTCATTTCATGGGACTATAAGGAGGATTAAAGATATAAGATATTGAAAGGGACTAGCATTGAGGAAGGATCACTAGGAAGTTTTCAATAAATATTCGTTCTTGAATTCTTCCTCTTCCATTAACTCCTATATACATATATTATTATCACATACTCTCACCTCTTATGCTGCCAAGAAAAGTCACAGTTAGCCAATGAAGACTTGAGACTGGTTTGCTGGAATCTGAGGGTGGCCACTGATGGGTAACAATTTGAGCCAAGAAAACATTCCAGGAACTCTTTCAACACAGTCATGAAGAAGGCAGGTTCTTCTTCGGTATTTTTCGTGGTTTTCAGCTACACATCCTAAAGTACATTTTTGATTCTATGGTTTCAATTATTCATTCATTCATTCATTCAGGCTTAGAGAAACCTCCAGGAGTCTGCTATCATGGCAGAGAAGCCCAGGCTCCATTACTTCAATGCACGGGGCAGAATGGAGTCCACCCGGTGGCTCCTGGCTGCAGCTGGAGTAGAGGTAGGTTCTGAGTTAGGTCATCTTAAGTCGGATTTACGATTGCATTATCACATACTTTTCCCACAGAAACTATGAGATGATTGCTTACTGAAGCATTGTGCCTTAAATAAAAATGGACTGTAATTAAGAAAAAGATGAACAGATTTGACCTAGTAATTCTTAAAATGTCTTCTCATCTAAAAGCAAACATATTAAAATACAATTAAGACACTAATCACAAAGTGCAGAACTTAAGTGGATTAGAATTTAAACAAACTGTAAAAAATAATTTATAGCATTTATACAATTAGAAACATGAAACTGAATATTTGAGGACATGAAATAATTATTGTTAATATTTCATGTGTGATAATGTACTATGGCTGTCTTTGGAATAGTTAATGTGTTTTAGGAAAACACACTGAAGTATTTAAGGATTAATCATATGGATCTGGGATTTCCTTGGAATTATTACAAGAGGAGAAGTAGGTGGGCATATAGATGAAACCATATTGATTTTGATTGATAATTATTGATTCTATGCAACAAGTATAAGGAGAATCATTATGCTTTTCTGTTTATATTATTCATGTTCATAATTTCCACAATAAAAAAATAAAAATGCATAATATTAAAAAATGGTTGTAATTAGAGGTAAAATGCAAACTACAAATGAGAGACGGAAGGGAGTGGATTGTAATAAACTACCTATTAAAGATTGACTACATTCACAGCAATTATTTGCTTGAGCACTTATTAATTCCAGGTTCTGTACTCGGTCATGGAAATAGTGAACAAGACAGACACAGTCCCTGCCCTGGGGCAGCCTACATGTCTATGAGGATGCAGGGAAATAAACACATGGTTAAAATGATGGGAGGAGGCTTCTAGAACACACAAGCATTCCCCAATGCCACAAAACCACATCAGAAACCAGAGGTTTTCCTTAAAAATAATGTTAGTGTGGGACTCTAATTCCTTTATTAAATTGAGAATTTTACCCTATTGTGTCTCACGTACTTCAGAAGAGAAAATTATAGTTGCAAGTGTGAAAGCTGTGCAACAGCAGCGACCTATTTCACCCTTAGCAGGGTTCCTGAGAAGTGGGGCGATACAAATTATAGCAGAGGCTCCTTGGTGGCAGAATATTTGATATCCATTAGCCCATGGCATGCCCCATGCTGGGAACACACAAGGTTGTGGTCTGATCTCACTTGGAGACACAGGCTTTCCTAAGATATGACAACACCATAACTAGAAGAACTGCTTTGTGCCTTTTCTCCAGTGATGTCCCCTCTCAAAACATGACCTAATCATAGACATTCATATCAGGGTGGAGGTGAAGTGAACTAGAAGATTGAGCAGCTGTGTGCTGTGACTCATGCACTTTTCTCAATGAATTAGGTCTAAATTTCCAAATGGCCATGACCAGCCCCCTCTGTGTACTCTGCCAAACTCAGAAATCTTATATTCTCCAAATGATGCACCAGATGGGGCCATTCAAGGCCACAAGTCTATAACAGAATGAATTAACAAGAACTCGTTTACTGTTTCTGCTTCCAGTTTGAAGAGAAACTTATGAAATCTGCAGAAGATTTGGACAAGTTAAGAAATGGTAAGATCAATCTCTAAGTTCCTCTGATGAGGGTATCTAGTAGAAGGTACACGGGGAGCTTTGCACAGCTGGCAATGTCTATGTGTGTGGGGTGTGGTATTTGTACATGGTGCAGAGGGAGAAAGTGGTTAAAATGGAAGGGATGTGGCTCCTTGATCAAGTCTGGCAACTCTCTCCAGGCTAAAAGGACCAGACCTCTCAGAGTATTTGCTAGAGGAATCATCTCCCACGCCCTGAGAAAGCCCTTTCTTTGTTTTCATGCTTGGGGAATTGTGAATGAGTGGTGGTCATCAGCACAGGATCCCATACAGCCCTCCCCATCCAAACACATGCAAGAACATGCATTAGACAAAAGAAGGAGAAATAGATGTGGCCACTGTCTCGAGTTTTTTCTTTCATGTGGGGAGTGTGACAAGGTAACACTGTAGCAATATCGCAGACTTTGAAGAGCACAGAAAGGGACCCTTACATAAAAACCTCTCAGAACCTGCCTTAAATGTCACAAACACCATGAAACTTACTCTGGGAACTTTCTGTTTTAAATGGCACCTTGTTGCCAGTCCTATTGTAACTTGTCCCAACCTCTTCCTAAAATATCCATGAAGATAAATCAACACAAAAAATTCAAGAGTCCCACTATGTATCTGGAGGGGCAATAAAAACATATATGAAATAAATGGATAAAAAGTAAAAGGAAGCTTCTTAAGAAAAAGAAGAACTACAGGAAGCTTTTTAAACATGTTGTTTGGACTGGGTGCAGTGGCTCACGCCTGTAATCTCAATTTGGGAGGCTGAGGTGGGTGGATCATTTCAGTTCAGGAATTCAAAACCAGTTTGGCCAACATGGTGAGACCCTATCGCTTGTAAAAATACAAAAATTAGCCATGTGCAGTGGTGCATGGCTGTAATCCCAGCTATTGGGAGGCTGAGGTAGGAGAATCACTTGAACCTGGGAGGCAGAGGTTACAGTGAGCCAGGATCAGGCCACTCCACTCCAGCCTGGGTGACAGAATGATACTCTGCCCAAAAAAAAAAAAAAAAAAAGTTTTTGTTTCAAGTGAAATCTTACCAGGCAGTAATTTCATTTTCATTTTACAAATTTAGTCATTTCCACAACTATTTTGTTCATCCCAAAAGGGTGAGTTTCAGAGACACTTCACTCTCCTTTTTTTTCTTCCTTCTAAAGATGGATATTTGATGTTCCAGCAAGTGCCAATGGTTGAGATTGATGGGATGAAGCTGGTGCAGACCAGAGCCATTCTCAACTACATTGCCAGCAAATACAATCTCTATGGGAAAGACATAAAGGAGAGAGCCCTGTACGGTATATTTTCTGTTCTTCCATCCACAGAGAACACAGAGTGATTTAGGTCCTTCCTTGAGTGGGTGGGACCATGGCAGAGCATCATGCAGCAGGCTGGGCCTTGGGCATGCACGCTGAGGTCCAGTATTGCACAGTCCCATGGAGATGAGGGAACAGTGAACATGGGGAGGGTTCAGGTGAGGGTGAGTCTAGAAGAGGATGCAGTCCATGGATCCAGCACCCTGACAGAGGTTTCCAAATATTGACGAACCATGAACTCAGGAGGATGGGGAATCATGATTCCAGGTGCTCAGGACTTCAGAGGCTGGACTCTGGCCAACAGTTTAGGACAGGCATAGAATATGTGAGAGTCTGTAGATGAAGGACTGGGGAGGGAAAGCTGCAAAGAAGCCGAATCTAAGATCCCAGTAATTCCAAGAAAGATGACCAGGAACCTAAATTACCAACCAATTATATCAACTGGAATACTTGAGCAGGGCTATTAGAGGCTGGCACCAAGGATCCTGGGGTTACCTTGACACATGGATAGAAGGCCAAAACAGCCAGATTGATTCCATACCAGCAAAGCCAAGGGGTCTCCTTGCTGTTGTGATGAGACTGCATGATTCCAAATAAATCCTGAATGAAACTGCTGGCAGCTCCTCAAAAACTTTAATATAGTATTACCAATGACCCAGCAGTTCCTCTAACAGGTATATCCCCAAACAATCGAAAATACATCCACACTATATACTTTACATAAGTGAATAATGCAAATAACAATATTCATAGAATTCAAAAAGTGGAAACAACCCAAATATCCATCGATCAATAAATGGAGGAGAAAAATGTGCCTTAGCCATGCAATGGAAAGATATTTGGTCACGAAAAAGAATGAAGTACCAATGCATGCTACAAGAGGGTTAAACCATAAGACATGTTACATAAAATACACAAGACACAGAAGGCCACATATTATAGGATTCTTTTCATATGAAATGTCCAGATATTCAAATCCATAGAGGTAGAAAGTAGATTAGTGGTTGCCTGGGGCTAAAGGAGTGGGGCTTGGAGAAAAATGAAGAATACTGCTAATGGTACAGATGTCCTTATCAGGGTGACCAAAATAATTCTGGAATTAGACTGTAGTTATTTTTACAGATTTCTGTGAGTGCACTAAAAACCACTCAATAGTATAATATAACTGGTGGCAATTATAGTATGTGAATATGCATCAATAAAGCTCTTTTTTTAAAAAGTATTGTGAAACTCCAGTTTGACACAAAAGAAGAAAAGTTTGCACTGGTTGTAACTTTATAGAGAATTTCACCAGGGAAGGGGATTCTTAGGTGGGGTCTCAGGAAAGGCACACATGGCTAGAGTTGGGCAACAGCACATGGAGAGGGCTGTGGAAATGTGTTTCATGGGTGTAATTGGAAGAACTGCAAATATGGGGCATAGAAGCAGCCCTGGAAGGTGTAAAATGATGAGAGAGGACAAGGAATATGACTGAGATGGCTGTGCCACGGACTGTCTTAGGATTACTTAGGAAGCAGGTCTTTGGCCATTTGACTCACACTAAGTTCATGCACAGAACAAACCACAATGGAGATGATAAATCTTGGCACAGCATCAGTAGGTACTGGCAGTGATTCCGCCAATTTCTCTGTTGACTGTGACCACCGATGCTCTTTTTACCTGTATTAGGTCATGCATGTAACACAATTTGGAGATCTATCTACCTTGATAGGTTGTTTTAAGAGATAAATGTTAATATACCTGTAAAACTCAGAGCATAATGACTAGACTATAAAAGGCACTCACCGGAGGTGAATTATTTTGCCATCACCTGATACTCTACTCTGTTAGGTTTTTATAAACCTATAAAATCTAAGGCAAAAGGTATTTGACCATTTGGTTGTTTCTGTCTTCCAGGATTGATATGTATACAGAAGGTATAGCAGATTTGGGTGAAATGATCCTCCTTCTGCCCATATGTCCACCTGAGGAAAAAGATGCCAAGATTGCCTTGATCAAAGAGAAAATAATAAATCGCTACTTCCCTGCCTTCGAAAAAGTAAGTGAAGCTGTTCAGTGTTTTGGGGAACTGAGTTTAGAGGCCAGTAGAAAAATAGTGGCTGGGCATTCCTGGAGCACTGACCTTCACTTTCAGTGAGACTTCCTGAACACCAATGCAGCACTCTGATTCTCAAGGCATTTTATGAAAATAGACTTGGAGAAACAATTGTATCACTTATACGCAAGCTATAATTTTCCAGTAAAATTTTAATTTACTGGACCCCAACATGGAATTACCTGTTCAACAAAATTTCATGTTCATAAGTAGAATGTGGGCTCTGGACCACACTGGAGGTTGCTGTTGAGTCTATGGAACCCCATGGATTTTGACTGAACAGGGGCATGATGAAAGCAATCCATCAGAAAACATTCTGGCACCATGTGCAGGAAAATAGGAGACCAACTGCCCAACCAGAGAATACTGTAGTGATTCAGGGATGGGTATTTTTTAAAAGGAGAGTGATTGTGGCATGCAGAGGAAGATTTTGTAAAATGGATTTTATAGTAAGTTGTAGACATCAGTGCAGTTCACCCCTAAACTGTTCAGCTTGCAGATTATAACATAGTGCCAGTTGGGAGTGAGAGTCAATGCTGTAAGAAAGATGATGAATTCAGGTTCACCCAGGTTTCCTACAGATCACAGGGAGATAGAGCAGGGAATGAGGAGAGCAGAGAAGGAGAAATGAGGACTCTGAAATAGTCTCCTCCCGGGGGAAGAGTGTTGTCATGAAGGTGGAGTCGCTGCCCAAGGGAGATTGGAGAGGGAGAAAGCAGAATGTAGAGCCATGTCCTGAATGTGAGGGCTCCATGCTGTAGGGCCTGGGGCAGACAGAACACATGGCGGCAGGTGCTAAGCCCCTGGCCCATGTGGAAGAAGCAAGCTGTGTGGGTGTTGTAGATGCCACAGTGATGTAGAATGAGAAGAGAAAATGGGAGCCTGAGCTACAACTGAGGAGTGAGTAGAGTTACAGTTCTTACTCTCTCATTCATTCAGAAAATGTGGAGAAAGCTCTGGATTTCTGCACCCATGTAGTAAGGCAACAGAGGTGGGGAAAGTCAGGGTGGAGAGGCTCTGAAAGAAGCAGGAGTCCTAGCCTGGTTGTGTATGTGTTCCTGATCTGATTCCTCCCATTCCCCAGGTCTTAAAGAGCCATGGACAAGACTACCTTGTTGGCAACAAGCTGAGCCGGGCTGACATTCATCTGGTGGAACTTCTCTACTACGTGGAAGAGCTTGACTCTAGCCTTATTTCCAGCTTCCCTCTGCTGAAGGTGATGCATTTCACAGCCCAGAGAGCCAGCCCCACATCTCCCATCTTGGGATCTTGTATCTGGGCCCTGCAACTGACCACGTTTTGACCCCAGCCTTCTCCAGGCCTTCAGTGCCCCGAGGTCTCCAAAATGAGCTTGCAGGCTCCAATTTTGAAGAACGAAAACACTTTTGTTCTGGAAAGGAAATTTGCGGTGCATGCTACCCCACAAAGAGTATTTTGCCCTTTATTATGGAAAGAACCCAGGGCCCAGCATCTCTCCCCATCCCTCTATTTCAATGTGGTTTCTGTTCCCGAGTTCTCTGTGATGTCCTTTATCCCATATGTGCCCACATTGAGCCAGTCTGAGCAGAGCCCTTTCCATTTGGTTTCCTCCCTGGGCTCCGGCTCCTGTTGTCTGACATTGTGTTCCTCTCTGCACAGCTCTCCAGCACACTGGCCCCCCACACTGTATCTCTCACTGAGTAAAGGTGGTCCCATGGTTTGTCTTCAATATTTTCTATAACTATTCCCTTCCAAACTAATTTCCCCATATTTTCACTTCTGCTTAGAGACTCATCTGTGTTGATATCTCACAGGTACATTATTTTTTCTTGTCTTATACGAGAGTCATTATAGGATTAGTATGTAAGGAGAAAGATAGAGATGACTGAACTGATTAAAACTTAAAGACATCTTTGGGGAAAATAAAGTGAGCTACATGTTCTTCCTCTTCTCTTCATTTCTCACTGGGTGTCTCTTTCTGCCTCCATGCTTGTGCTGATGGAACGGACTCACTTGGTCTTTGCAGGAGGAGCTCATATTCCCTGGGTCATGTTAATGGTGGTTTCAGCCCTTGGCTTCACTCTGAGGCTGTGCTTTATGAATTACAGGCCCTGAAAACCAGAATCAGCAACCTGCCCACGGTGAAGAAGTTTCTACAGCCTGGCAGCCCAAGGAAGCCTCCCATGGATGCGAAATCTTTAGAAGAAGCAAGGAAGATTTTCAGGTTTTAATAATGCAGTCATGGAGGCCAAGAACTTGCAAGACCAATATTCTAAGGTTTTGTGACAGTAAATTGCTTTACCTAAGTGTTGATTGTGCCTGTTGTGAAGCTAATGAACTCTTTCAGATTATATACTAATTAAATAATACAACTCCTATTTGCTGACTTAGTTAAAATTGATTTGTTTTCATTAGTATCTGATGTGAATTCAGATATCCAATCTCCTCCTAGCCAACCATTTTCTGGGAATTAAAAATTCAGTAAAAAAGGAAACTATAGATTATGTGGTTTGTTTGACTTTTCGAAGAATTGTCCTGTAACATACAATTTGTCATATAATCTATTAAAATGTCACTGTAGAAATGCGCTCCTGACATTTTCAGGTATGCACAGGAGAAGAGTTACCATCCTGGATAATGGCATAAAGACATTTTCTTCTTTTCCTGGACAGTCATTTTATTTCTGATAAAAGCATTCTTTCTGATGCATTTGCAAAACAATGATTCTGTCTGCTGTGGATTCCTCAGTTTTCTAGGAGGTGAGGAAATATTGAAGAGCAAACAGACCCACCCTCTGCTCTCAGGCCACCCTGTTGTCCCTTACAGTGTGTATGCTCCTGGCTTATCTTCACTCTGCTCCACAAGGCTCTGTGGGGTCCCAGGCATGAGCCTTCTCTTAGTTCCTTCAGTGCCACTCAGGCCTGGGTTGCCAAGATACAGATGGTATATGTGAATTACAAATAACTATATGCAAAATCATTTTTCCCTGGTGTGTCACTGTGCCAGAATGCTTAGATTATGAGTGCTTTCTAGCTCCACCCCCATACTGGTCCTATAATGCTAATCTCTCCCAGGACAGCAGGGCTTCTGCAATTTGCGCTCTCCTCTTAGAAGGAGTTTCCCCACAGTTGGCAGAGGTGGTTGAGGGAGCAGACAGACACACAGGCTTCCTACCTGCAGCTTCACTTTGCTCTAGTCTCTTCTCCACTTACAACCAGAGTAGTTTTTCTAAAATGCAAATTGGAAAAAAATCACAGAATTCTTCAGTGAGTCCTGACTGCATATAGAATGCATCCTCACACCTGTCCTCACTCCTTGGTCTCCAGCCCAGTCACTCTCTGAGCATGGTGGGGCCTCTTGCCTTCCTGTCTGGGTGTACTTGCTAGCTCTGCCTGGCAAGCTCCTTCCCAGTGGACACACTTCACACTACCTCATTGCTTCCCAGGAGCGCTGGCCTGTCCTCTGCCCTCCACAGAGTCCCAGTGAGCCTCTAATAACACCTGAGGGCCACTGTGTCCGCTCCCCTGTACCGTGAGCTTGTGGTGTGGGGCTTGGCCTGCTGGGTCCCCAGTGCTTCATCACCAATGGACAATGACATCTGCACAGACCCATGCACAGCTCTATGCACCTCCAGAACCTGGGTATATGAGACTGGGCTTTGAGAACTCACAAACCCCCACACTCTCTATCTGTCTCCATTCATTAATTTCTAAAAAAAAAAAAAAAAAAATTGGCTCATATCCCTCAAATGCTTTGTAAGGACCCTGCTTGCATGCTGACCAAAAAAGACAAATTGCTAAGAAATTTTTATGGGACACTTACATGAACTAGAATGCTGAAGCTTTGATGAAATTAGGGAATTATAGAATTTTCATACGATAAGAGAGTGTCATATTAAACATAATCATAGTGTGATTATGTTTAGAAAAGAAGTTCTTCCTTTCTAGAGATGAATACTAGTATTTACAGATGAAATGATATGCTGTCTGGGATTTGCTTGAAAAGAATCCCCTGGTAGCGGAGGGAGTACATGGGAGTTTGTATCATTTTCTTGTAGCTCCTGTCACAGATTCCTACAAACTGGGTGACTTGAAACATCAGAAATGCATTTTCTTACAATTCTGAAGGCCAGAAGTCTGAAGTCAGGGTGTGAGTAGGGCCACATCCCCTGGAAGTACTAGAGAACAATTGTTCCCTGCCTCCTACAGCTTCTGGGGGCTCTTGGCATTTCTGCACTTTCATGGATCGTGGCCACATCACTCTACTTTCTGCCTGGTGCTTCCAGCACCTCACCCTCTGCGTGTCTGTGTCTTCTATTCTCTATGTTGCAGGGACATTTGTCTTTGGATGTAGGGCCTATCTGGATATACCAGGATGATCTCATCTGAAGTTCCTTAATCTCATCTGCAAAGAGCCTTTTTCCAAATAAGGTCACATTTAAAGGACTCAAGGATTTGGATATGGACCTCTCTTTCTTGGGAGCCAACATAACTTAATTCACTACCTGGTATAGATGAAGAAATGTTGCTGGCAATTGATGAATCCTGGTCATGGGTACCTTCAAGCTTGTTATATTATTCCCTCTACTTTTGTATTTGCTAGAATTTTTCCATGTAAATTTTAAAACTATCTTATTTTAGGAGCTCCTATGATGTCCATGTTTTGTCCCAGACAATAAGGACTGGACTCAAACAAGAAGAAGGCTCTGCTCTCAGGAGCTCAAGGACTAGGGAGAAATCTGATATTGAATACATCATGTAAATTAATGTAGGGAAAGACACAATAGAGAAAATACAGTAGGAGCTGAAAGTAGAATATTCCAGTCAGGACAAATGCCATGTGCAAAGGCCCAGAGGCCAGGAAGGGTGATTAGAGCAATGCAGAGAGGAAAGAACATAAAAACAGGGTGGCCGGATTTGGCGGATAAGATACAGGACACCCAAATAAATGTGAATTTTTAGATAAACAAGCAATACTTTTTTAGTATAAACATGTTTCCTGCAGTGTTTGGGACATACTTATACTAAGAAATGACTGATCCTTTGCCTGGAATTCATATTTACCTGGGTGCCCTGTATTTTGTGTGGCAACCCAGTAAGAGAAGCCTTCCAGAGTGCCATCAGCCTGCCCTTCACAGACATCCCCTCCCAGCTATGCTCCCAGCAGAGATTTCTCATCTGCCTTAGTCCTTACATCCAAGTCATTAAAAATGAGCATCTTCAAAAAGCCAGTTTCTACTGACTTACTGTAAAGAAAGCAAAATCTGCTGAAATTTGTGATTAGACTTTTATTGCCAACCTTGAAAAGGAACATATTAACCAGTTACCTTGTGATAAGAGGATGACTTGCCATTTTTCTTAGAATCTAGTAGGCAGTCCTGTGGCCCTGAAACGTGTGGGAGTGGCTGTTTTTAACTTGACTCTATTCCTTTCAGTGGGAGGAAGCTATTGAAATGAACAGGTAGTTTATACACCACATTAGGACCTCAAATTAAGTTGTTGAACCACAAGGGTGACAGCCTTTAACAAAGTAAATACTGATCTTAGAAATCTGCCTACATTACCTCATGTCATCCCATCTAGGTCACTAGAAAAATACTTTAAAATGTGTCCTTGGCACAAGAAAAATCTGTTTTATACTCATATTAGTGCCTTCTCTGTGTGCTTGGATGACAGTTTAAAAGTTCTGCATTCACCTGCTTTTGGATACATTGTTTCAACTTAAATAATAAACAGAGACCCTTTCAAATAATAGATATTTATTTGAGAATTAAGTGTTGTAATGGGTATGTGTTTGTCATAGTAAACGATGTATGTATTCAGGGAAGTTAAGGAAGACAAAGTTTTTCATAGAAAAAAATGAGGATCAAATAAACGTTTTGAAATACTTATCAGTCACTACAAATATCAACAACAAGGGTAATGCCAGGCCAAGTTTAAACAGGTAGTTGCTGGGCAAGTGTCCTAACAGATTCTTTTATAAGATTGCGATGGCCTTTGTTCAAAGTTGTTTTTCCTAGTTTGTTTTGTTATCAGATAAAGAGTAAGAACATTCTCTTTATGGCCTTTTTCAGCTCTGTTGTCAGAGTTTTCCTAACATTGTGACTCCTTTTGACTCTGACAACTCTCACAATCATTAAAGAAATGCAAAAATGAAGAATTTAGAAAACTAGACTATGAGAATTATAGTAGAAAAAGTAATACCATGAGGGGAAAAAATAGTCACGATGTTGTGTCCAGAATTGGTGGGTTCTTGGTCTCACTGACTTCAAGAATGAAGCCGTGGACCCTTGCGGTGTCACAGTTCTTAAAGGAGGCGTGTCCGGAGTTTGTTCCTTCTGATGTCCGGATGTGTTCAGAGTTTCTTCCTTCTGGTGGGTTCGTGGTCTCACTGGCTCAGGAGTGAAGCTACAGACCTTTGCGGTGAGTGTTACAGCTCATAAAGGCAATGTGGACCCAAAGAGTGAGCAGCAGCAAGATTTATTGCAAAGAGTGAAAGAACAAAGCTTCCACAGTGTGGAAGGGAACCTGGAACCCCAGCCTGTTGCCACTGCAGGCTGGGACAGCCTGCTTCTATTCTCTTATTGGGCCCCACCCACATCCTGCTGATTGGTCCATTTTACAGAGAGCCGATTGGTCTGTTTTACAGAGAGCTGATTGGTGCGTTTACAATCCCTGAGCTAGACACAAAAGTTCTCCAGGTCCCCACTAGATTAGCTAGATACAGAGTGTTGATTGGTGTATTTACAAACCCTGAGCTAGACACAGGGTGCTGATTGGTGTGTTTACAAACCTTGAGCTGGATACAGAGTGCTGATTGGTGTATTTACGATCCCTTAGCTAGACATAAAGATTCTCCAAGTCCCCACCAGACTCAGGAACCCAGCTGGCTTCACCCAGTGGATCCGGCACTGGGGCTGCAGGTGGAGCTGCCTGCCAGTCCCGTGTGTGCGCCTGCATTCCTCAGCCCTTGGGCGGTCGGTGGGACTCCGCACCCTGGAGCAGGGGGCAACGCTAGTCGGGGAGGCTCGGGCCATGCAGGAGCCCAGGGTCCGGGGGTTAGGGGGAGAGGCTCAGGCATGGTGGCTGCAGGTCCCGAGCCCTGCCCCACGGGAGGCAGCTAAGGCCCAGTGAGAAGTCGAGCACAGCAGCTGCTGACCCAGGTGCTAAGCCCCTCACTGCCCAGGGCCAGCGGGGCCGGCCAGCTGCTTGGAGTGCTGGCCCGCCGAGCCCACGCCCACCTGGAACCCACGCTGGTCTGAAAGCCTGGCCTGCAGCCCAGGTTCTCGCCCGTGCCTCTCCCTCCACACCTCTCTGCAAGCTAAGGGAGCCGGCTTCCGCCTTGGCCAGCCCAAAAAGGGGCTCCCACAGTGCAGCCGCGGGCTGAAGGGCTCCTCAAGCATGGCCAGAGTGGGCGCCAAGGCCGAGGAGGCGCCCAGGGCTGCGAGGGGCTGCCAGCACGCTGTCACCACTCAATGTCATTTTAGGTCATCAGAATATGATCATTGCCAGAGGAAAGGTAGGTGTTTATGCTAAAGTGACATTTTCTAGACAAGTAATCAACACACAATTATTGTGAACTTACATTTGGCAAGATCACAGACTTGGGAATTCCCAATGACTGGTAAAAGGGACATACAACTGGGCAGTTCCGTGTCTGCAGTTGCTTCTCCAAACCTCCATCTCCTGCTGAGCAGAGAGCCATCGACACCTGCCAAGCACAATTCTAATTTACAACTTGATGGTAGATATCACGCATTAATGCTTCCTTCAGGAAGTGCTTTGTGATTCGTTGTCAAGTGTTGATGCCATTGGCTTTTCAATATTTCTTTAAGGTTGTTATGCTCCAAAAGGCAGGCAGAATGTTTTGAGAGCAATTTTCTAGAACTTACAGGTGAATCTAAGTCTTTAGAACTTTTAGTTCTATAAAGCAAGATGACCTAGATTAATGATTAACAAAATTAAAAACAATAATGCCCTTCTCTCTTGTGAATTTTCAGATTCCTGAGTCAACAAATATCTGTTAATCTTGTCCTTTGCCCAATTAAACACTTGCATGATAACCTTGCTCTTTCCAAATTCCTCCTTCCTTAGTCCTTCTGGGTCTACTCAGTGAGCCACACCCATATCTTTATTAATTCTGTAAAATTGTAGAAAATTGAGTCTGATAATCAGGATTGGCTGATCCATTATCTTGAATCTATTATTTGATTTTTGTATTTAATTTTTTCTATATCACTTGATTTTCTCAAGGAAGTTCAAAAGATGAAATTATAGAAATCTCTGTGACTGCTAAAATGTCTAGCATTGCTGTGTGACCTATCCAGCTATCAGTGATACTGTGATACTACCATGTGCAATACACTGTGCTAAAACATACTGTGAGACCTCTCTGCTCTTTGGGAACCTCACAATTTAGTAGGGACACAATGTGTGTATAAGTAACTGTAATACTTTGTAGCTGTGAAAATTCAAAATTAAGGTTGATTTATAATAGGAAAAAATTAGTTTCTGAATGTCAGGAAAACTAGAATCTGAATCAGTCTTTCCCACTAATTAGCTAAACGACAAGTCACATTGTCTATCTAGGGTTCAACCAACTCACAGCAAACCTTGAAAATGGCTAAGGAAAAGTCTCTCATCTTACCCTTGGCACCCCTTGGGATGGGTAATTCTTTGGGTGCAGGGGCTGTCCTGTTCAGGATAGGATGTTCCAAGGCATCACCGGCCTCCACCTACCTATGTTGAAGCACTACCCACCACCTTCTGCCTTGATGTGACAACCAAGAATGTCTCCAGATATTCTGAATGTCTTCTGGGGTATGGGAGCAAAATGTTTTCTGGTTTGGAATCTGCAGACTACATGACTTCTCAAGTATTAAAATTCAGAAGCTGATAGAATAACTAAATAATTACTGCAGCATATAACTAGCTTTGTTTTTCTTTGTTTTAGAGACAGGGTCTTGCTCCATGGCCCAGGCTGGAGGGCAGTGGCACAATCATGGCTCACTGCAATCACCACCTCCTGGGCTCAATCAGTCCTCCCAGCTCAGTCTACTGAGTAGCTGGGACCACAGGTGCACGCTATTGCACCTGACTAATTTGGTTTTTTTTGTAGAGACATGGTCTGCTAGGTTGCTCATGCTGCACTCAAGCTCCTGGCTCAAGTGATCCTCCCACCGCTGTCTCCCAAAGTGCTGGGATTACAGGTGTGAGTGACCATACCCAGCCTTTATAACTAGTTTTTAAAATGCACCTAAAGGAACCCAGCTAATATGTATGGTGCCATTAGAATATAAGTCAACAATGTCCCAGAATAAATGTTTAATAGTGGGGAAAAATGTGAAGGAAAGATTAGGAGCTTCAGTGATGTCCTCCTTTTGGATCCAGATGTGAGACCTGTCCAGGCTATGAAATAATTCACAGGAAAAAAATATGACACCTGATATAGTTTAGCTCTGTGTCCCCACCCAAATCTCATGCTGAATTGTTATCCCCAGTGTTGGAGGTGGGGCCTGGTGGGAGGTGATTGGACCATGGGGTGTTTTCTAATGGTTTTGCATCATCACCCTAGTGCTGTCTTCTGATAGAGTTTTCATGAGATATGGTTGTTTGAGAGTGTATAGCACCTTCCTGTTCACTCTCTCTTTCTCCTGCCAGCCATGTAAATATGTGCTTGCTTCCCGTTTGCCTTCCATCATGATTGTAAGCTTCCTAAGGCCTCCACAGAAGCAGAAGCCTGTACAGCCTGCAGAACTGTGAGCTGATTAAACCTCTTTTCTTTATCAATTACCCAGTTTCAGGTATGTCTTTATAGCAGTATGAGAATGGACTAATACAAGAAACTGGTACCAGAAAAGTGGGACATTCCTATGAAGATACCTGAAAATGTGGAAGCAGCTTTAAAATTGGGTAAGGAGCAGAGGCTGGAACAGTTTGGAGGGCTCAGAAGAAGGCAGGAAAATGAGGGTAAGCTTGGAACTTCCTAGAAACTAGTTGAAAGGTTGTGATCAAAATGCTGATAGTGATTTGGACAGTGAAGTCCAGGCTGAGGTCTCAGATGGAGATGAGAAACTTTTTGGGAATGGGAGTGAAAGTCACTCTTGCTATGCCTTAGCAAAAAGACTGGTGGCATTGTGCCTCTGCTCTAGAGATCTGAGACTTTTTACTTGAGAGATGATTTAGGGTATCTGGTAGAAGAAATTTCTAAGCTGCAAAGCATTCAAGATTTAGCCTGGCTGTTTCTAACAGCACATGTTCATATGTGTTCACAAAGACATGATCTGAAATCTGTCATTGAATCCAAATGAATCAATGTGAAATTGAAACTTAATATTTAAAAGGGAAGAAGAGCATAAAAGTTTGGAAAATTTGCAGTCTGATCATGTGGTAGAAAAGGAAACCCCACTTTCAGGGGATGAAATCAAGCCAGCAGCAGAAATTTGAAAAGTCTCAGTTATTAACATACTGCTCCTTTTGCAAAAGTTTGGAAATTTGCAAAAGTAGCCAAATGTTAACAGCAAAGGCAATGGGGAAAATGTCTGCAGGGCATGCCCATGGCTTCGTGACAGCCCCTTGCATCATAGGTCTAGAGGCCTGGGAGAGAATAATGATTTTGTGGGCCAAACCCTTTAGCCTCACCCTTTCTCAATCCTATGAGGAAATAAGCACACAAGAAATCCAAACACTGCCATTCCAGGTTGTTTTCTTTGTACAAATGAATACCCTGTTTCACTGTCACCCAGACATCAGCTCTGCAGCTCAGGGATGTGTTCAGAGCCCAGGTAGGAAGAGTTCAGCAGGAGGGAGGGAGGGAGGGGCAAGGCTGAGAGGAACCCAGGCTCCCTGGCCTCCATCCAGCTTGACTGAAGGCAGGGGCAGGGCTGACTGCAGACCTTACTCAGGATTCTGGGGTCTCAGTGCCCTAAGGCTGATGATCACAACCCAGTCCTCAGCCTCACAAGCACATCCCACTTGCCAATCCAACCCCACCTCAGTTACCCTCCTGCCAGGACCAGCTACCATTCCTTAGGTTTGTCCTGAATTGGACGCTTTATTAATTGCTGGCACACACCCCCCATGATCTCTAGATCCTGCTCCTGTGCAATCATAGATCCACAACAAACTCTGTTCCATGGAGCAAGCTAGAAACCCCCAAATTCTTGAGCTTTCACCATAAAGAACTCCATTAAACTATAAGTAACCACAGCAAACACAACTACCATTTATTACTTGATGTATGTGTGTCAGGCCCTGTATCATGCATTTTGAAAACATTGCAATATTCTGTTTAAGAAAATGTTCTATCCCCATTTTGCAGATGAGGAAACTAAGGCTTGAAGATGTTAAGTGATGATTCCCAGATCACACAGCTATTTTGAGGCAGAGTTAAGATTGGTACCAGATCATATCAACAGTGAAATACAGAAAATCTTGATAAGTGTCTACTTTGACTTTTATTTTTATAGATTCTGCCTATTAAGTCAACTGCATTGTTATGCAATAACTGGTTTTCATATTTGTATTAAATACTTGCGTCCACTCAGAGCTTCTGATCAGATTGAGACAGCCTTATTGCTGGCTGCCATTCCAACCAAAGTAACTACACTCAGGACAAGGTGTGATTTATTTCAAAGTTTAAATCACTGGATATAGATCAGCAATGGAGTATATTATCATCTATATTAGATTGATTTAATTTTTTAATGATGATATGAAATAGCAGCCATCTCTCAGAATCCTAATAGTGTCTATTTAATGAGCACTTATACACGTGCTACTTTTCTGAGTGCTTTGCATAACTTTGTAATTTAATCTTCATACAACCTATAACATAGGTACCATAGGTATACCCACTTCATAGGTTAGGATACTAAGACACAGAGGGAGTCCATAATGTGTCCAAAGTCAAGAAGCCAGGACATGACAGGATATTAAACCCACACAGCCATGTCACATGCCAGAGATTTTCATTAAAAATAATGTTACTGTGGGGATTTTCATTCCTTCCTAAAATTAAGAATTCTGTTCTATTGTGTCCCATGTACTCCAGGAGGGGAAATTATAATTGCAAGAGTTATAACTGTGCAACAGCTATGACCTATTTCACCCTTAGCAGGGCTCCTACAAACTGAGCTGATGTAAATTATAGCAGAGGGCCCTTGGTGGCAGAATCTTTGGTGGCCATTGGCCGATGGCATGCCCATGCTGGGGACCCAAAGGTTGTGGTCTGATCTCACTCAAAGACATATGCTTTCCTAAGATATGACAACATCATAATTAGAAGAACTGCCTGATCCCTTAACTCCAGTGACATCCCCTGTCAAATCATGACCTAATCATGGACATGGGAGCGATCAAGGTGGAAGTAAAGTGAACTAGAAGATTGAGCGACTATGTGCTGTGATCCATGCCCTTTTCTTGATGATCTAGTGTAAATTTCAAAATGGCCACCACCAGCCTCCTCTGTGTGCTCTGCCAAGCCCCGAAGTGTTATATTTTCCAAATTATGTACCAGACAGAAGCCATTCAAGGTTAAAGGTCTACAATGCTATGGAATGAATTAACAAGAGCCCATTTACTGTTTCTGCTTCCAGTTTGAAGAGAAATTTCTGGAATCTGCAAAAGATTTGGAAAAGTTAAGAAATGGTAAGATCAATCCTCTAAGTGCCTCTAAGGAAGGTATCTAGTAGAAGGTACACAGGGAGGTTTGAACAGCCAGGCAATGCTTTGTGTATGTAAGGTTGTAGTTGGTGATGGTGGAGAGGGAGAAAATCAATAAAATGGAAAGGGTGGGCTCTTAGACCAGGTCTGGCAACTCTTTCCAGGCTAAAAAGGGCCAGACTTCTCTTTGTATTTGCTGGAGAACCATCTGTAGCACCCTGCAGATGCCCTTTTCTTGCTTTCCTGCTTTTGGCACCATGAGTGAGCTGTGGTCATCAGCTCAGGATCCCATATAGCCCACCCCATTCAAGGACATGCAAGGACAGATTTTAGACAAAAGGAGTTGAAATAGGTCCATTTTGAATTTGTTTCTCTTATAAGTTTGACAAGGTGATATTTTTTCAATGTTGTACACTTAGATAACGAGACAGTGTTGAATTGGTTGGATGTGCAGGTCAGAGGGTGAAGAGGGACATGATTCAGGGTAGCAGCCATGGGGTAAGAGACACAGAGCCTGCCCTGCACACACTGTCTAATGGGGGTATTGAAGAGCACACAAAGAGCCTACATGGAAACTTCTCTCAGAACTGTATTTAATGTCTTCAACAGCATGAGACTTACTTTGAGAAATTCCCATGTTAAATGGTATCTGGCTGGTGGCCTGTTGCAGTCTCTCCCAACTTCTTCCTAAGATATCATGAAGATAAATCAACACAGACAATACAAGTGACCTATTTTGTAGCTGGATGGGGGGATAAAAACATAAATGAAATAACAGGATCAATGTGTACCCAAATACTTGTATTTATGCTTTTGATAAAATGTATTTTCAGCATTATTACACATCCAATTATGCCTTATTTTTATATGAAGAATAAAGGTACCATGTTATACTGTTATGTCCTAAAATTCAAATCACTATTTGAGAAACCCTCTAGTTGGTGCTTTCATTATGTAATGATGCATTTAGACAAAACCCCAAACTAAGCCATTTGAAACAAGATTCCCTCCATTGCAATTTGTAGCGATGATATTTTCGTGTGTGTCATGAGAAGGCTAAATATCAGTGTTAATTTCTTGTTTGAATCCATGAAATCGTGCCTGTAAAGCCCAAAGGTTTGTAACAAACTCCCTAAAAAATTTAGAGAAAGTCACTCTGTTACCATTTTATTTATTTTAGTTTTATTTGAGGAATTAAGACCAGAAGTTTTGTTCATGTCTTTTTCACTTGGAAATCTGACTTAGTACCTGGTTAATTTGTCTCTCCCCCATCATTTTAAGGTGTTCGCTTCTGTTAATCACAGATGATCCATCCTTGTGTTGTGCTGCTTGACTAAAAGCACAGTTTTGTTTTTTTTTAATGATAGGATACAGGGTGGCTTTTCAGTCTAGTGAACAGGAGGAGGGAGAGATTGTGGGTGGGTGTGGGTGTGTCTGCACGTCCCAAATATAGCAGATGCCCATTTTTTTATGGTACAAGGTTGGGGCTTAATAAATGTATACTAGAGCTTGAAGTATAAGTCTAAGTCTGAACATTTTAAACAAGTTGGACTTTGTAGCTTTTTCAAGTTCCATCAAGTAGATACTAGCCTTAGGCTGGTAGGTGATTAACAACATTATTTGAAGTACAGTGTTACTACCATCAGCACTCATGTCTGTACTTGAATGTATAGTTAGCATTTAAATTATGTTCACTTTTGCAGCATTCAGGTCTAACCACCTGGTTTCAAATGCAAGAGCTTATATGGATCATTGTTTTGAAAGCATGAATGATATGTCAATATTTTATGTCTTGATAAGGAGAGTTTTGTGACCTATACAAATCTGCTGTTGATGAAAGTTTACAGATGGATCAGAGTATGCTGGAACTCACTATGCATGAATGTTTCAGTCGGTGAATATCACTGAAAGTCATGTACTACTCACTTGGTATGTGACTTTGGTTTGTTTTATAATGTTTGGTTTGTTTATAATATTTGATTTGTTTATAATATTTCTTGCCATAGTAAGTGATAAATTTGTCCTTAATCATGCCTATTTGATGGCACTAGGAAAGAAAGGGGTAGAGAATAATTCTTGCAAAGTATATGCAACAGTGCAACAAACTATGCCATTTACCTCTTACTTGAAGGCAGAATCACAAAACGTTTGAAATGGCTTTTCTATACTACTCTGGTGGGAGCTAATTTAGCACAAGAAGCCTTATAAAAAAGTATATTTTGTAATAACCCCATAGATACTGTACCTAACAAAACATGATTTGTATTAGCTCTATAAAATATTTGTGGTTTAGGGTTTTTTTTTTTTTTTACATGTATCTTTTTATAACTTTCCAGGAACTCAGCACATTATCTGATAATTGTACATTTTTTTGTCAGTGCTTTAGTTCAGGATGGGCAATAAATTATTTCTAAAGGAGGTCTAAAATTGGAGAGAATGGTTTGATTTTATAAAATGAGTTGCTAGTTCATTACAGCTTTTTACTTTTCTACATATTTTGCAAAACATTTGCCTCTTGTTGTTAATATTTGCTTTGTAAAAATTACTGACATTTAATAAACATTTGTAAATGAAAAAAAAGCACTTCCAGAAGCTAAAAACAAATTCCTATTTCATTTGAACAGTTTCCAGGTAATTTTTTTTCATTTTATACATGTAGTCATTTCCACAAACACTTTTTCATCCTGAAAGTGTGGGATTCATAGAAATTTCACTCTGCCTTTTTTTTTCTATTTTCTAAAGATGAGAGTTTTATGTTCCAGCAAATGCCAATGGTTGAGATTGACAGGATGAAGCTGGTGCTGACCAGAGCCATTCTCAACTACATTGCCAGCAAATACAACCTCTGTGGGAAAGACATGAAGGAGAGAGCCCCATATAGTATATTTTCTGTTCTTCAATCAACACAGAACACAGAGTGATTTAGGTCCTTCTGTGAATGGGCAGGACTGCGGAAGGAGCATCATAACTAGCAGCAGGCTGGGCCTTGGGCCTATATGCTGGTGTCCAGTATTGCAGAGTCCCATGGAGATAAGAAAAGAGTAAATATGGGGAGGGTTCAGGCGAATGTGATTCTAGAAGACAATGCAGCCTATGGATCTAGCACCCTGACAGAGGTTTCCAAACGCTGATGAACCATGAACTCAGGAGGATGGGGAATCATGATTCCAGGTGCTCAGGACTTCAGAGGCCGGACTCCAGCCAACAGCTTAGGACAAGGCATAGAATGCTTGAGAGTCTATAGATGAAGGCCTGGGGAGAGAATGCTGCAAAGGAGCTGAATCTCAGGTTCCAGTAATTCCAAGAATGATGACCAGGAACCTAAGTTTCCAGCCAATTATATGAACTGGTCAACTTGACTAAGGTTTGAGAAGCTGATGCCCAAGATACTAGGCTTACCTAAAGTGAAACATTTGATACAGACCTAAGCAGCCAGACTGATTTTGCATCAGCAAAGCTGGGAGGAGGGGTCTTCTCCCTTGTGAGCAGTTCCTTGAAAAGTCCAACATAGAGTTACCAATGACCTAGCAATTCCACTACCAGGTCTACATCCAGGAGAAAGGAAAACACATCCTTACTAATCCATGCACAGAAACGTTCATAGGAGAATTATTCATGATATGCAAAAGGTGGAAACAACCCAAATGTCCACCCATGGATGAATGGAGGAACAAGATGCGCTATAGGAGACAATGGAATATTCTTGGGCTATGAAAAGGGATGAAGGGGTGGAGCCAAGATGGCTGAATAGGAACAGCTCCAGTCTACAGCTCCCAGCATGAGCAGTGCAGAAGACAGGTGATTTCTGCATTTCCAAATGAGGTACCAGGTTCATCTCACTGGGGAGTGCCAGACAGTGGGTGCAGGACAGTGGGTGCAGTGCACCATGCATAAGCCAAAGCAGGGAGAGGCATCACCTCACCCGGGAAGTGCAAGGGGTCAGGGAATTCCCTTTCCTAGTCAAAGAAAGCAGTGACAGACAGCACCTGGAAAATCGGGTCACTCCCACCCTAATACTGAACTTTTCCAATGGGCTTAACAAACAGCACACTAGGAGATTTTATCCTGCATCTGGCTCAGAGGGTCCTACACCCACAGAACCTCACTCATTGCTAGCACAGCAGTCTGAGATCAAACTGCAAGGTGGCAGCAAGGCTGGGGGAGGGGCGCCCACCATTGCCCAGGATTGAGTAGGTAAACAAAGCAACCCAAGCTAGAACTGGGTGGCGCCCACCACAGCTCAAGGAGGCCTGCCTGCCTCCGTAGGCTCCACCTCTGGGGGCAGGGCACAGACAAACAAAAGGAAGAGTAACCTTTGCAGACTTAAATGTCCCTGTCTGACAGCTTTGAAGAGAGTAGTGGTTCTCCCAGCATGCAGCTTGAGATCTGAAAACAGTCAGACTGCCTTCTCAAGTGGGTCCCTGACCCCCGAGTAGCCTAACTGGGAGGCACCCCCCAGTAGGGGTGGTCTGACACCTCACAGATCCAGGTACTCGTCTGAGACAAAACTTCCAGAGGAATGATCAGGCAGCAGCATTTACGGTTCACCAATAACTGCTGTTCAGCAGCCACCGCTGCTGATACTCAGGCAAACAGGGTCTGGAGTGGACCTCCAGCAAACTCCAACAGACTTGCATCTGAGGGTCCTGACTGTTAGAAGGAAAACTAACAAACGGAAAGGACATCCATACCAAAAACCCATCTGTATGTCACAATCATCAAAGACCAAAGGTAGATAAAACCAAAAAGTTGGGGAAAAAACAGTACAGAAAAACCAGAAACTCTAAAAATCAGAGCACCTCTCCACCTCCAAAGGAATGCACCTCCCCACCAGCAACAGAACAAAGCTGGATGGAGAATAACTTTGATGAGTTGAGAGAAAAAGGCTTCAGAAGATCAAATTACTCTGAGCTAAAGGAGGAAATTTGAACCAATGGCAAAGAAGTTAAAAACCTTGAAAAAAATTAGATGAATGGCTAACTAAAATAACCAATGCAGAGAAGTTCTTAAAGTACCTGATGGAGCTGAAAACCATGGCACGAGAACTATGTGACTAAACCACAAGCCTCAGTAGCCAATGCAATCAACTGGAAGAAAGGGTATCAGCGATGGAAGATGAAATGAATGAAATGAAGTGAGAAGAGAAGTTTAGAGAAAAAGGAATAAAAAGAAATGTACAAAGCCTCTAAGAAATATGGGACTATGTGAAAAGACCAAATCTACATCTGATTGGTGTACCTGAAAGTCACGGGGAGAATGGAACCAAGTTGGAAAACACTCTGCAGGATATTATCCAGGAGAACTTCCCCAATCTAGCAAGGCAGGCCAACATTCAAATTTAGGAAATGCAGAGAACAACACAAAGATACTCCTCAAGAAGAGCACCTCCAAGACACATAATTGTCAGATTCACCAAAGTTGAAACGAAGGAAAAAATGTTAAGGGCAGCCAGAGAGAAAGGTCAGGTTACCCACAAAGGGAAGCCCATCAGACTAACTGCTGATGTCTCGGCAGAAACTCTACAGCCAGAAAAGAGTGGGGGCCAATATTCAACATTCTTAAAGAAAATGATTTTCAACCCAGAATTTCATATCCAGCCAAACTAAGCTTCATAAGTGAAGGAGAAATAAAATCCTTCACAGACAAGCAAGTGCTGAGAGGTTTTGTCACCACCAGGCCTGCCCTACAAGAGCTCCTGAAGGAAGCACTAAACATGGAAAGGAACAACCAGTACCAGCCACTGCAGAAACATGCCAAATCGTGAAGACCATCAAGGCTAGGAAGAAACTGCATCAACTAACGAGCAAAATAACCAGCTAACATCATAAAGACAGGATCAAATTCACACATAACAATATTAACCATAAACGTAAATGGGCTAAATGCTCCAATTAAAAGACACAGACTGGCAAATTGGATAAAGAGTCAAGATCCATCAGTGTGCTGTATTCAGGAAACCCATCTCGGGTGCAGAGACACACATAGGCTCAAAATAAAGGGATGGAGGAAGATCCACCAAGCAAATGGAAAACAAAAAAAAGGCAGGGGTTGCAATCCTAGTCTCTGATAAAACAGACTTTAAACCAACAAAGATCAAAAGAGACAAAGAAGGGCATTACATAATGGTAAAGGGATCAATTCAACAAGAAGAACTAACTATCCTAAATATATATGCACCCAATACAGGAGCACCCAGATTCATAAAGCAATTCTTTAGTGACCTACAAAGAGACTTAGACTCCCATACAATAATAATGGGAGACTTTATCACCCCACTGTCAACATTAGACAGATCATTGAGACAGGAAGTTAACAAGGATATCCAGGAATTGAACTCAGCTCTGCACCAAGTGGACCTAATAGGCATCTACAGAACTCTCCACCCCAAATCAACAGAATATACATTCTTTTCAGCACCACACCACACCTATTCCAAAATTGACTACATAGTTGGAAGTAAAGAATTCCTCAGCAAATGTAAAAGAACAGAAATTATAACAAACTGTCTCTCAGACCACAGTGCAATCAAACTAGAACTCAGGATTAAGAAACTCACTCAAAACCACTCAACTACATGGAAACTGAACAACCTGCTCCTCAAAGACTACTGGGTACATAAAAAAATGAAGGCAGAAATAAAGATGTTCTTTGAAACCAATGAGAACAAAGACACAACATAGCAGAATCTCTGGGACACATTCAAAGAAGTGTGTACAGGGAAATTTATAGCACTAAATGCCTACAAGAGAAAGCAGGAAAGATCTAAAATTGACACCCTATTATCACAATTAAAAGAACTAGAGAAGCAAGAGCAAACACATTCCAAAGCTAGCAGAAGGCAAGAAATAACTAAGATCAGAGCAGAACTGAAGGAAATAGAGACACAAAAAACCCTTCAAAAAATCAATGAATCCAGGAGCTGGTTTTTTGAAAGGATCGACAAAATTGATAGACTGCTAGCAAGACTAATAAAGAAGAAAAGAGAGAAGAATCAAATAGATGCAATAAAAAATGATAAAGGGGATATCACCACCGATCCCACAGAAATACAACCTACCATCAGAGAATACTATAAACACCTCTATGCAAATAAACTAGAAAATCTAGAAGAAATGGATATATTCCTTGACACATACACTCTCCCAAGACTAAACCAGGAAGAAGTTGAATCTCTGAATAGGCCAATAACAGGCTCTGAAATTGAGGCAATAATTAATAGGTTACCAACAAAAAAAAGTCCAGGACCAGATGGATTCACAGCTGAATTCTACCAGAGGTACAAGGAGGAACTGCTACCATTCCTTCTGAAACTATTCCAATCAATAGAAAAAGAGGGAATCCTCCCTAACTCATTTTATGAGGCCAGCATCATCCTGATACCAAAGCCTGGCAGAGACACAACAAAAAAAGAGAATTTTAGACTAATATCCTTGATGAATATTGATGCAAAAATCCTCAGTAAAATACTGGCAAACCAAATCCAGCAGCACATCAAAAAGCTTATCCACCATGATCAAGTGGGCTTCATCCCTGGGATGCAAGGCTGGTTCAACATACAGAAATCAATCAGTGTAATCCAGCATAAAAACAGAACCAAAGACAAAAACCACATGATTATCTCAATAGATGCAGAAAAGGCCTTTGACAAAATTCAACAACACTTCATGCTAAAAACTCTCAATAAATTAGGTATTGATGGGATGTATCTCAAAATAATAAGAGCTATCTATGACAAAACCCACAGCCAATATCGTATTGAATGGACAAAAACTGGACGCATTCCCTTTGAAAACTGGCACAAGACAGGGATGCCCTCTCTTATCACTCCTATTCAACATAGTGTTGGAAGTTCTGGCCAGGGCAATCAGGCAGGAGAAGGAAATAAAGGGCATTCAGTTAGGAAAAGATGAAGTCAAATTGTCCCTGTTTGCAGATGACATGATTGTATATCTAGAAAACCCCATTGTCTCAGCCCAAAATCTCCTTAAGCTGATAAGCAACTTCAGCAAAGTCTCAGGATACAAAATCAATGTGCCAAAATCACAAGCATTCTTATACACCAATAACAGACAGAGAGCCAAACCATGAGTGAACTCCCATTCACAATTGCTTCAAAGAGAATAAAATACCTAGGAATCTAACTTACAAGAGAGGTGAAGGACCTCTTCAAAGAGAACTACAAACCACTGCTCAATAAAGTAAAAGAGGATACAAACAAATGGAAGAACATTCCATGCTCATGTGTAGGAAAAATCTATATCGTGAAAATGGCCATACTGCCCAAGGTAATTTATAGATTCAATGCCATCCCCATCAAGCTACCAATGACTTTCTTCACAGAATTGGAAAAAACTACTTTAAAGTTCCTATGGCACCAAAAAAGAGCCTGCATTGCCAAGTCAAATCTAAGCCAAATGAACAAAGCTGGAGGCATCACGCCACCTGTCTTCAAACTATACTACAAGGCTACAGTAACCAAAACAGCATGGTACTGGTACCAAAACAGAGATATAGATGAATGGAATAGAACAGAGCCCTCAGAAATAATGCTGCATATCTACAACTATCTGATCTTTGACAAACCTGACAAAAACAAGCAATGGGGAAAGATTCCCTATTTAATAAATGGTGCTGGGGAAACTGGCTAGCCATATGTAGAAAGCTGAATCTGGATCCTTTCCTTACACCTTATACAAAAATTAATTCAAGATGGATTAAAGGCTTACATGTTAGACCTAAAACCATAAAAACTCTAGAAGAAAACCTAGGCAATACCATTCAGGACATAGGCATGGGCAAGGACTTCATGTCTAAAACACCAAAAGCAATGGCAACAAAAGCCAAAATTGACAAAAGAGATCTAATTAAACTAAAGAGCTTCTGCACAGCAAAACAAACTACCACCAGAGTGAGCAGGCAACCTACAGAATGGGAGAAAATTTTTGCAACCTACTCATCTGACAAAGGGGTAATATCCAGAATCTACAATGAACTCCAACAAATTTACAAGAAAAAAACAAACAACCCCATCAAAAAGTGGATGAGGGATATGAACAGACACTTCTCAAAAGAAGACATTTATGCAGCCAAAAAAAAAACACATGAAAAAATGCTCATCATCACTGACCGTCAGAGAAATGCAAATCAAAACCACAATGAGATACCATCTCACACCAGTTAGAATGGTGATCATTAAAAAGTCAGGAAACAACAGGTGCTGGAGAGGATGTGGAGAAATAGGAACACTTTTACACTGCTGGTGGGACTGTAAACTAGTTCAACCATTGTGGAAGTCAGTGTGGTGATTCCTCAGGGATCTAGAACTAGAAATATCATTTGACCCAGCCATCCCATTACTGGGTATATACCCAAAGGATTATAAATCATGCTACTATAAAGACACATGCACACGTATGTTTATTGCAGCACTATTCACAATAGCAAAGACTTGGAACCAACCCAAATGTCCAACAATGATAAGCTGGATTAAGAACATGTGGCACATATACACCATGGAATACTATGCAGCCACAAAAAATGATGAGTTCATTTCCTTTGTAGGGACATGGATGAAGCTGGAAACTATCATTCTCAGCAAACCATCACAAGGACAAAAAACCAAACACCGCATGTTCTCACTCATAGGTGGGAATTGAACAATGAGAACACATGGATACAGGAAGGGGAGCATCACACACTGGGGCCTGTTATGGGGTGGGGGGATGGTAGAGGGACAGCATTAGGAGATATACCTAATGCTAAATGATGAGGTAATGGGTGCAGCACATCAACATGGCACATGTATACATATGTAACAAACATGCACGTTGTGCACATGTACCCTAAAACTTAAAGTATTATAATAATAATAAATTTTTTTAAAAAAGGGGATGAAGTACTGATGCATGCTCCAACATGGATGAGCCTTGAAAACATGTGCTGTAAAAGAAACCAGACACCAAA
Source organism: Pongo abelii (assembly GCF_028885655.2). Taxonomy (NCBI): domain Eukaryota; kingdom Metazoa; phylum Chordata; class Mammalia; order Primates; family Hominidae; genus Pongo; species Pongo abelii. The sequence continues at coordinate 53,248,173 of NC_071990.2, read as the reverse complement.
GGCCACATGCGACATGAATTCTTTTGTATGAACCATCCAGACCATTTGAGTCCAGAAAGAAAATCAGTTGTTGACAGGGTATGGAGAAAGGGGGCAATGGGGAATGGCTGCCAAAGTATGTGCTACTGCTTTCCCAGGTGATAAAAATGTTCTGGAATTAGACAGTGATAGTATTTGCAGAATTCTGTAAATGTACTACAAATTACTGAATAATCTTCTATAAAGGGGTGGCAATTATGGTATGTGAATACTTGTCAATACAGCTGTTATTTTAAAAGTATTCGCCAGGTACAGTGGCTCATGCTTGTAATCCCAGCACATTGGGAGGCCGAAGCAGGCAGATCACCTGAGGTCAGGAGTTCAAGACCTGCCTGGCCAACATGGCGAAACCCCATCTCTACTCAAAATACAAAAATTAGCCGGGCGTAGTGGCAGGTGTCTGTAATCCCAGCTACTCGGGAGGCTGAGGTAGGAGAATCGCTTGAATCTGGGAGGTGGAAGTTGCAGTGAGAGGAGATCGCGCCACTGCACTCTGGCCTGGTGACAGAAAGAGGCTCTGTCTCAAAACAAACAAACAAACAAAAGTTTTGTAGGAAACACAGTTTGAAATGAGAAGAAAGAAGATGTCCTATGGTATGCACTGGCTTTAACTATATGAATAATTTTACCATGTTTAACAATTTTACCATGTAAACAATTTTCCCATGTTACTATGGGAATATTAGGTGAGGTCTTGAAACACAATCATGACTAGAATTGGCCAATATCATGTAGAGAATGTAATGGAACAATGTTTTATGGAAAACAATTGAGAGAACTCCCTTTTTTTTTTGAAAATTACTAGCTTGCTTGAAACAATATATTTTTTAGGGATATCTTTTAAAGACATACCTTATTTCCTAGTTTTTCATTTATTTATTTTAATTTTTTCTTTTTTAAGAACTTCTAATATTGGGCATAAAAGTGAGCCTGGGATGTGTAGTATGATGAGAGAGGAAAACGGACACATTCGAGATGACTGTGCTGGGGAGGCTGCCTTGGGATTATGTAAATGGCAGGTCTTTAGCCATACGAATCACACTAAGCTTATGTATAGAACAAACCACAGCAGAGTGAGCAAACCCTATTTGTAGCATCAGTGGTTACTTGCAGTGATTCCACTAATTTCTGTCATGACTGGGACGCTGGACAGGTCACCAATGTTTCTTGTACCTGTATTTGGTCATGTGTATAACAAACATTTTAGATATAAATCTACCACAGTAGAGTGTTCTGAGAAATAAATGTAAATATATTTATAAAAATCATAGCCTAATTTATAAAAATATATTTTATAAAAATATAAATATATATATAAAAATCATATAAAAGGCACCCAATGGAGCTGAATTACTTTCCTATCACCTAATGCTCCATTGTCTCAAGTGTTTAAACCATAAAAATCTAAGGCAGAAGGCACTTAGCAGTTTGGTTATTTTTGTCTTACAGGGTCGATTTGTATATAGAACGTACGGCAGGTTTGAGTGAAAAGCTTCTTCATTACTCATTGCATCCACCTGAGGAAAAAGATGCAAAGCTTGCCCTGATCAAAGAGGGAACAACAAGCCATTATTTTCCTGTCTTTGAAACTGTACCTGGGAGCTTCTGGATAGCTGAACACACGGAGCTTCTTGGAGGGTGGCCTGTCCAGGGAAGGCATGGAAGCTCCATGCCCCTTCCCCAGATCTCGTGCTAGGCATTTCTTCAGCTTTTTAGTGGCTATATGATTTAAGCCTCAAAACTACAATAGAGAATTATTCAGTCAGTTATATGGATTATCACCTAACAAGGATAAATTAAATCTAAAGTCATAGTCAATACTCTGTCCCAAGTGGAAACTGTGATGTTTCTGTCTGGATCACTGCCAAGTTTGCAGAACAACAAGAACCAAAAAACAACAGAGAAGAACTTCATTCGGTTTTAGAGGTGACCCACAGCAAAGTTTGACAAATGGAAAGAGGTCCAGTGAGAACCTCAAACTTAATGTACTGTGACGCTATCTTGAAAAACAGGCTTCTGGGCTTCTGCTCTTATGCTGCTTCTTTTATGACAACACCTTTAGATCACATGACAAAAAACAGTAACAAAAAAGACTACAAAAGAAATGAAAAGAAAGTCCTGATTCTACAAAGGATGCTAAGCAGATGAGAACCAATACCAAAACCAAGGACCAACCTGAGAATAAAGTAAAAGAGCTCAATGCAAAGAGAAAAGAGTTCCACCCAGGTGTGGGCTTGCCACAAGGCACAAGGAGCCTTTGTGGATACTGCACCTGGTTGATGGCTGGGGTCCGTGGAAATGGGCAACATAGACCATGTCTTGTTGGAACCTCCGAAAAAACTGTGGAAGTGAAGACAATCCAAATGAGAATAAGCAAAAGGTGTTTATACAGAGCTTGCTATAGAAAGGAAGTCAGCCACCATCACTTGCATTTGTCAGAGATTCAGAGGTAGGCAGGAAAGTCTGAGAGATTCATGGTAGAAAAAGTTATGTCCTGATTGCAGGTTGCTGGCCTAGGGATGCTGTAAGCTGGCTAACTAGAAGCGTGGATTTCTATGGGATTAGTCAGAGATCTGTATTTTGCTTTCTGTGGTTGGTCACAAATTGAAAATAGAGGCAAAAATTAGGGAAGCTGGCAGTTATTGACCAAATGCTGGTGTATTTGACTGACTGTTGTAAAGGTCATGATAGAAGCTGTTTAGTCAATAAAGGCACTAACAGTTTAAAGGGTTTCTTAGCAGTTTGGCTGCAATAACAAAATACCATAGACTGGGTAGCTTAAAGAACAGATGTTTCTATCTCACAGCTCTGCAGGCTGGGAAGTACAAGATCAATGTGCCACCAGATTTCACATCTGGGGAGCACCTGTTCCTTGGTGCATAGACAGCCAATCTCTGGCTGTGTCCTCACATGGCAAACATGCCAAGGGAGTTCTCTAAGATCCCTTTTATAAGGGGACTAATGTCATTCATGAGAGCTCCACCCTCATGACTTGATCAACTCCTGAAACCCCCACCTACTAATGGCTTGAAAGAATATATTATTAGGGATCTCTTCTACAGATTTGGGGGTCAGGATCTCAACATTTGAATTTTTGGGAAACATAAACATTCAGTCCATAACACAAGGCAACAGAAAAATAAAATAGTGCCTGTGTATTTTGGGGGCATTGACCTTCACTTCCAAAAAGCTTTCCTTGATGTTAATGGAGCACCTGACTCTCAAGGCATGGTATAAAAATAGACTATGAATAAGAATTCTACCAGTTCTACCAAATACCCCTTGATATGTGCATTTGAACAATGTATATTACAATATAACATTGAAGTTGTTTTGTTTGTGTACCAAGTAATTATCCATACATTTGTATGTATACATAGTGTGAAAATGTATTTGCCAAAATATTATCTTAAATCAATGTTGCCATGTGTTTTCTCTTTTTATTAGTTATGATGTCAATGGGCTGAGATATTTTAATAAATATTATGTACCACTCAAAAATTTTATTATTACAAATGTATAGATCTAGTGTAGTCCAAAGAAATGTTTTATGAACATATATACACCAAGGATCTAAAGAGCAAAGTTAACCTTTTATCTTTGCTTTATCACAAGTCAGTCACTCCACCCCTGTTTGCCTCACTCAAACATATTATTATTACTATTATTAATTATTTTTGCATTTCAAAGTAAGTTGCAGACATCTTTGCAGTTCACCCCGGGACACAGTGGCAAGCAGATTATAACACAGTCAAAGCAGTAAGAACCACCATTGCAAGAAAGAGGATGAATTAAAGTTCACCCAGACTTATTTCAGATCCCAGAGCAAGAAATGAGGAGAGCAGATGAGGAGAAATGAGGATTCTGAAAGAGTCTACTCCTGGGAGAAGATTGCTGTTATGAAGGTGGAGTCACTGCCCAAGAGAGACTGGAGAGAGAGGGTGTGTAGAGCCACTGAACATCAGGGCTGCACACTGTAGGGCCTGGGGCAGACAGAATATGCTGCAGCAGGGGATAAGCCCCTGGCCCATGTGGAAGATGCAAGCTGGGTGGGTGCTGTGGATGCCACAGTGATGTGGAATGAGAGGAGAAAATGGGACCCTGGGCTCCAAACAAGGAGTGAGCAGAGCCACAGTTTTTACTCTCTCATTGAATCAGGTAACATGGAGAAAGGTCTGGATCTTTGCACCTGCCCAGTAAGGAAGCAGAGGTGGGAGAGGGAGAGTCAGGCTGGACAAACTCAGGGAGAAGCAGAGGCCCCAGCCTCACTGCACATGTGTTCCTGATCCGATTCCTCCGATTCTCCAGGTGTTGAAGAGCCATGAACAAGACTACCTCTTTGGCAACAAGCTGAGCCAGGCTGACATTCACCTGGTCGAACTTCTCTACCACATGGAAGAGCTTGACTCCAGCCTCATCTCCAACTTCCCTCTGCTGAAGGTGACCCATTTCCCAGTCCTCAAGAGGCAGCTCCTCATCGCCCATCTTGGGACCTAGTATCTGGGCCCTTGGACTGGCCACATTCTGACCTCAGCCTTCTCCAGGTCTTCAGGACCCCCCAAGTCTCCAAAATGAGCTTCCAAGTCCTGATCCCGAGGCATGGAAATGCCTTCTTGTTATGCCAAGGAAATTTGATGTGCATGCTACCCCAAGAATATTTCACTTTTTATAATGCCAAGGACCCAGGGCCCAGCATCTCTCCTCATCCTTCTATTTCACTGTGGTTTCTGTTCCTGAGTTCTCTGTGATGCCCTTTATCTCAATATGCCCTTATCTTCCCACACCAAGTGTGTCTGAGCAGGGCCCTTTCCATCTGGTTCCTTCCTTATGCTCTGGCTCCTGCTGTCAGATAATTGAGTTCCTTGTGCACAGCTCTCCCAACACGCTGCCCCCCAAAGCTATATTTCTCTATGGGAAAAAGTGGCCCCTTGGTTTGTCTTTAACACTTTCTATTTTCATTTCTAACTCAATTTTCTCATATCTTCACTTCTTCTGCTTAGAGACTGATCTGTGCTGATATCTCACAGGCACATTGTTCTTTCTCATCTTCTACAAGAGCCATGAATCTACAAGATTCATGTGTAAGAAAGAGGGTAGGAAGACTGAACTGAATAAAGTCTTAAAGACATTGTTTGGGAAAATGCTAGTGAGCTGCATGTTCTTCCTCTTATCTTCATTTCTCAATTAGTGTCTCTTTCTGCCTCCCTACTGGTGCTGATAGAGGGAACTCAGTTGGTCTTTGTGTAGGAGGGGCGCAGATTCCCTGGGTTGTGTTAATGGTGGTGTCAGCCCTTGGCTTCACTCTAAGGCTGTGCTTTGTGCATTGTGGGCCCTGAAACTCAGAATCAGCAAACTCCCCACAGTGAGGAAGTTTTTGCAGCCTGGCAGCCTGAGGAAGCTTCCCACAGATGCAAAAGGTTTAGAAGAAGCAACGAAGATTTTCAAGGTTTAATAAAGCAGGCATGGATGCCAAGAACATGCAATACCAATATTCTAAAGTTTTGCAACAATAAATTGCTTTATCTAAATGTTGGTTGTGGCTATTGTGAAGTTAATAAACTTTTTAAAAATTATATGCTAATTACATAGTAAAACGCCTATGACCAGATTTAGTTAAAATTGATTTCTTTTCATTAGTATCTGATATGAAATCAGATTTCCAAACTCCCCATAAATTTTCTTGGAATTAAAAATTTACTAAAAAAGTAAAATGTAGACTGTGTGGTTTGTTTGACTTTTTCAAGAATTGTCCGGCAGCATTTGTCACATGGCCTATCAAAAAGTCAGGTATAGAAATTTACTTCTGATATTCTGCACAAGAAAAGAGTTATTATTCTGGGGAATGGCAAAATGAAATTTTCTTTTTCTTCCTTGACATCCGTTTTATTTCTGATGAAAACACTTTTTCTTATGCATTTTCAAACAACCATTCTGCCTGCTATGGATCCTTCAGTTTTCTAGGAGGTGAGGAAATATTGAAGAGCAAACAAACCCACTCTCTGCTCTCAGGCCATCTTGTTGTCCCTTACGGTGCACGTGCTCCTGGCTCATTCTCACTCTCCTCCTTAAGGCTCTGTGTGATCCCAGGCATGAGCCTTCCCTCAGTTCCTTCAGTGCCACTCAGGCCTGGCTTCTAAGATACAGATGGTATATGTGAATTACATATAAGTAACTATATGTAAAATTATTTTTCCCTGGTGTGTCATTGTGCCAGCGTGTTTGAATTAGAAGTGATTTCCAGGAATCCTTCCCTGCGTCTTCTAGCTTCTGGGGGCTCTTGGCCTTTTTGGACTTTCATGGATCATGACCACATCACTCTAATTTCTGCCTCTGTGTTCCAGCACCTCACCCTCTGTGTGTTGTGTCTTCTCTCTGCTGTGAGGACAATTGTTATTGGATTTGGGGCCTATCCAGATATACCAAGATGATCTCATCTCAAATTCTTTTACTTCATTACATCTGCAAAGAGCCTTTTTCCAAATAAGATCAAGTTCACAGGATCTAGGGATTTCTATATGGACCTGTCTTTCTTGGGGGCCAACATAACCCCCTACGTGGTATAGATGAAGAAAGATTATTTGCAATTGATGAATCCAGGTGATAGATACTTTCAGACTTGTTATATTATGGGCAATTTGAGTGACACAAAGAGGATAGCATATGCAAATAGGGTCTCTGGATTTGGCAGATAAAATACACGGTACCCACCTAAATGTGATTTTCAGATAAACAATAAATAATATTTCAGTATAATCAGGTTCCATACTGTGTTTGGAACATAGCTATAACTAAAAATTATTGATTGTTTGCCTGAAATTCACATTTACATGGATGTCCTATATTTTATTTGGCAACCCAGTAAGAAAAGGGTGGCATCAGCTTGCCCTTCACAGACATCCCCTCCCAGCTATGCTCACAATAGAGATTTTTCAGTTGCCCTAGTCTTTGCATCCAACTCGTGAAAAAAAGCATCTTTAAAAAGCCAGTTTCTGCTGACTTGCAAAAAGAGCAAAATCTGGGTGAAGTGTGTTGTTTAAACTTTAATTGCCAACCTTGAAAAGGAACATATTGACCAGTTTCTTCTGATAAACAGATCACTTGCCTCATGTCTTAGAATCCAGTAGGTGGCCCCTTGGCCATGAAATGTGTGGGAGTTGCTTTTCCCTAACCTGATGCTTCTTTCAGTGGGAGGGAACTATTGAGAGGAACAAAGTGCTTATAAATACATTAGGAACTGGAATTCAGTTGTCGAGCCAGGACGGTGACAGCGTTTAACAAAGTAAGTACTGATCTTATAAATCTCTCTACGTTGCCTCACACCCTCCTCTCTATCCTCCTAGAAAAATATGCTAATATGTGTCCTTAGCACAAGGAAAAATCTGTTTTTACTCATATCGTGCCATCTTGGTGTGTTTGGGTGACAGTTCAAGAATTGTTTATTTCTTTTCTGTTGGATACATCTTTACAGAAATGTAAAAATGAAGAATTTAGAAAACCAGGGCCTCTGCATTTAATGGTATGGGAAACAATGACATGAGGAGAAAAAAGAAATGGTAGCAGTTTAAACAATCTGAGAACAATCAGTGCTGGAAGAAGTGGCAATGTATGCAAAAATTTCTTTATATATATATAGTCAACACACAATTGTAAATTGTGACACTGTAATTCTATATTGGCTGTGAAAATTCAAAACTAAGGTTTATTATAATTAGAATAAATTAGTTTGAATGTTAGAAGGACTAGATTCTAGTTGAGCCTCTGCCACTAATTAGCTTGATGACAAGTCATATTCTGTCTCTGGAGTACTACCAACTCATGGCAAATCTAGAGGATAGCTAAGAAAGAGGCTCTGACTGTTGCTGTGAACTGTGTAATTCTTTGAATGGAGATCTGTCCTGCCCACTCTAGGATATTTCTAAGCATCCCTGAAGATGTGGCCTGCCCCTCCACACCTGTGGGTGTTTCTTGTTGGGTGGGATGGGAGACTGAGAAAAGAAAGAGACACAGAGACAAAGTATAGAGAAAGAAAAGTGGGTCCAGGGAACCGGCACTCAGCATATGGAGGACCGGCGCTGGCACCAGTCTCTGAGTTCCCTCAGTATTTAGTGATCATTATCTCTACCATCTCAGAGAGGGGGATGTGGCAGGACAATAGGATAATAGTGGGGAGAGGGTCAGCAGGAAAACATGTGAACAAACGTCTCTGTGTCATAAACAAGGTTAGAAAATGTGCTGTGTTTTGATGTGCACATACATAAACATATCTGGTGCATTAAAGAGCAGTATTGCAGCCAGCATGTCTCACCTCCAGCCTTAAGGCAGTTTTCTCCTATCTCAGTAGATGGAACACACAACTGGGTTTTACACCAAGACATTCCATTGCCCAGGGACGAGCAGGAGACAGATGCCTTCCTCTTATCTCAATGGCAAAGAGGCCTTCCTCTTTTACTAATCCTCCTCAGCACAGACCCTTTATGGATGTCAGGCTGGGGGACTGTCAGGTCTTTCCCTTCCCATGAGGCCATATTTCAGACTATCACATGGGGAGAAACCTTGGACAATAACTGGCTTTCCTAGGCAGAGGTCCCTGTGGCCTTCCGCAGTGTTTTGTGTCCCTGGGTACTTGAGATTACGGAGTGGTGATGACATTTAACAAGCATACTGCCTTCAAGCATTTGTTTAACAAAGCACATCCTGCATAGCCCTAAATCCATTAAACCTTGAGTCAACACAGCACATATTTCTGTGAGCACAGGGCTGGGGGTAGGGTTACAGATTAACAGCATCTCAAAGCAGAAGAATTTCTCTTAGTACAGAACAAAATGGGGTCTCTTATGTCTACTTCTTTCTACATAGACATAGTACCAGTCTGATCTCTCTTTCTTTTCCCCACACATCCCTGCCCTCTACCTATCTGATTTGTAGCCCCCTCTCCCTCTCTGCAGATGTAACAATCCAAAATGTCTCTATCCCTTGCTCAATGTCCTCTGGAGCAGAGGAGCGAAATCCCCCTGGTTGAGAACCATGGGACTACATGACCTCATGGGGCTAAGCAAGGTGTTGTTACTGATGTGCCCCACTGCTTGGACATTCACTGAAAACTTCCTGTTAATCCAGGTGGATTCATTAGTGAATATCATTGACCTCTGTACAGGGGCTAAAAACCAAAGAGAGAGAGAAACAGAGAGCCATCATTTGACAGATTTGATATAAGTCTGGATTCATATAAAAATTTATTCCTACTAGAGTTCTATGGACAAAATATAGAGAACTAGAGAAATGGATAGAAGATAGATAATAGATGACGAAGAGACAGATTACAGATACATAGATACATAGAACAATTGATATATAAAATAATACATACATGGATGGGTAGACAGGGATTATAAATAGATACATATACATAGATTGCCTATAGGTAAAATAACTGATGGATAGATAGATCAAAGAAAGAGGATCCATGGGCTACTCAGTGTGTCCAGAGACTCACCCATCTTCCAAGCACTAGGACCATAGCAAACACCCATTGTTGAGTTCCTACTATGAATTTTTTGTACATTATCTCACTTAACTTTCTCAACAACCCTCAAAAGTGGAAATAACTATCTCTATTCTAAGAAGAGAAAATTGAGGCTCAGAGATTAAACAATCTACTGTGTTTATGAATCTGATAATGGGAGGAGTCATGGTTTATCTCATTCTCCCTTCTCTCCGATAAGAAACAGTGTCATTGGGACCACCTCAGAGATGTAACCCCTTTAATTTACTCCTGGAAATATGAGAGCTTATATTCCTTTCAAAACAAGCCCATTTTTTAATTGATGTAAATTAATTATTTATGTAAAGTAATTATACTAGTCCTCAACTCACTCTGGTTTTTAGGTTGTCAAAGTAGAGAAAGGCATGCTTTTATTAATTTTTTCTTCCAAGCAAGCCCCTGAAAAGTTGCTAACAGGAGGAACTCAGGAATTAGATGTTCTCCTCTTGCCCTCTCTTTCCAACATTTATTTGGCTAATATACATTGAATAGGAAAATATAAAACAACTTCTCAGACAGGAGCTGAGAGCCAGGTTACGAGGTGGAGTGGAAAAGCTCTGGACCTGCAATCAGAAGTTCAGGCTGACCCAACACTCACCAAGTGTGCACCATGAGACAGGTGTTTTAGCTCTCTGAAATTCAGTGTGCCCATCTTTAATTAGGATAATAGAAACCATTTCCCAGGGTTGTTGCAGAAGGTAAACACACTCCCTAGATATTGACCATGAATGAGGAGCATGTGTGTATGACCCATGGCAAATCCTTGAGCTCTCTGGTTCTCATTTTCTGTTGACCCAACAAAGCTCAATGGTAACCTATGTCTCAGTCTTAGCCTGACCTTGGAAACCTCACATTGAGAAAGTGATATGTTAGTTATCAGCAGGAGTGTTGTGATAAAACATTATGTAAGATAAAATTTCACTTCCTTTTGAAACATGATCCTCAATCAATGGCTAAGAGAGTTTATTTTGGGGATTGGAATTACAACACTGTGAACTCTAGTCCATAACAATTAAACAAGCACACCGTACACTTTCATGTGAACTTCACTCTCCCTTCCATTCTGCCGAATTATGCTATTTCCATTTCCCAAGTTACTTTAATTTACTCCTGGAGTTATCATAAAAAGTACAATGTCAAAATATCTCATTACAAAACAGGTGAGTTGATTCAGTATGATTTCAAAGAATTCTTTACTTTCCAAAGGTTAAACTATTGACTCCCATATTTTAAAATGTAGACATTTAAAAGATTTTGATGCCTAATTTAAATCATGCATACTTTTTTAGAAATACATTAGGTGAGGCCGGGTGCAGTGGCTCATGCCTGTAATCCCAGCATTTTGGGAGGCTGAGGTGAGTGGATCACCTGAGGTCAGGCTTTTGAGACCAGACTGGCCAAAATGCTGAAACCCTGTCTCCACCAAAAATGCAAAATTATCCGGGTGCGGTGGCATGTGCCTGTAATCCCAGCTACTCAGGATGCTGAGGCAGGAGAATCACTTGAACCTGGGAAGGTGAGGTTGTAGTAAGCCAAGATTGCGCCATTGCACTGCAGCCTGGGCAAAAACAGCAAAACTCTGTCTCAAAAAATAATAATAATAACAAATAAATACATTAGTTGTTAAAGGCAAGCATATTTTTGTTCCACACTCAACAACCACAAAACTTGCAAGAAGAATCTTAATGTTTAATAACAGAGCTGGGGGTTTGGTGAGAAAATGCAACTGTTCCTAAGTCCTGGCACTGGAACTCCTTCTTTCAATGAGTCCTGTGTCTTTCCATTCACATTCATGATACAATTAATTGCATCTGTCCCTGCAGCCACTGGTTTTCATTCTCTGATACTCTGCTATATTCCACCTCCCAAACAGCCTGGGATAGAGCAAGGGCTATCAAACTTCACTGATGAGCCCAGTCTCTAACCATTTACAATGACCAAGTGAGCATGCACACATGCAAACCTCCATACACACAGTATACAAATAACTGAAACTAACAACTCATGAAACATTACTTACCCTTCAACATGTCATGCTCACTGATATTTTCTATTCTTTTCTTTTCTATTTATTTTTTAAAGTAATGGGATTTCATAATCTGCTGAAAGATTACCATGCATATTTGAAAAACACTAACATAGAAATTAAGACTCAGTCTTTGGTTTTTAACAGCAGTGAGCCTGCATCCCAGATCTATCATTTACCCTGAGCAAGTTACTTTAAAAACCTCAGTATCCTCAAATGTAAAATGAGAATAACAACCACAATAACCTTAGGTGATTTTTGTAGGATAAAACAAAGAGAAGTTTAGAAGAATGACCAGTGTGTGACTGACGTTGAACAAATGCTAGCTCCTTCCATATTGCAAAATTAATGCAGCAACATCTCTTCTTCCAGCTTATAAAACAAAATGCACCCCATAGAGTTAGGATACAGAATTCCAAAAGAAGCAAGGGATTAACAATCTCTGTCTGTTGAAAGAATTTGGATCTTCTAGCTACAGTTAAACAAGTCTGAGGCCTAATTTCTCGTTTTGATCAAATGCAGTCTCACAGCCCAAGAGCTGAAGAGTGACTTATCTCCCAGCTGGTCCTCCCTGTCAGTGACATCCTGTGGTTTCATGGCCAGTTCATGAGTTCCCAGGGCCTTCACCCAGCTGGCTTCCAGACGTGACTTCATTTTAGTCCTTGGTATAGATATTCACGTCCATCACCAACTGGAGTGTGACTGTGAACATTGTATTTCTCCGATGTTCCATTTCATTAACTAAAAAATGGAGATAATAACCATTTCATAGGACTATAAGGAGGGTTAAAGATATAAAATATTGAAAGCAACTAGCATTGAGGAAGGATCACTAGGAAGTTTTCAATAAATATTAGTTCTTGAATTCTTCCTCTTCCCATTAACTCCTATACATGTATTATCACCACATACTCTCACCTCTTAGGCTGCCAAGAAAATTCAGAGTTAAACAGTGAAAACTTGAGACTGGTTTGCTGGAATCTGAGGGTGGCCACTGATGGGTAACAATTTGAGCCAAGAAAACGTTCTGGGAACTCCTCCAACACAGTCATGAAGAAGGCAGGTTCTTCTTCAGCATTGTTTGTGGTTTTCAATCATACATCCTAAAGTACATTTTTGATTCTAGGGTTAAATTATTCATTCATTCATTCATTCATTCATTCAGGCTTAGAGAAACCTCCAGGAAACTGCTACCATGGCAGAGAAGCCCAAGCTCCACTACTCCAATATACGGGGCAGAATGGAGTCCACCCGGTGGCTCCTGGCTGCAGCTGGAGTAGAGGTAGGTTCTGAGTTAGGTCATCCTAAGTTGGATTTACAATAGCATTATCACATACTTTTCCCACAGAAACTATGAGATGATTACTTACTGAAGCATTGTGCCTTAAATAAAAATGGACTGTAATTAAGAAAAAGATGAACAGATTTGACCTAGTAATTCTTAAAATTTCTTCTCTTCTAAAAGCATACATATTAAAATACATTTAAGACACTAATCACAAAGTGCATAGAACTTAAGTGGATTAGAATTTAAACAAACTGTAAAAAATAATTTATGGCATTTATACAACAATTAGAAACATGAATATCGATTGAATATTTGAGAACATGAAATAATTATTGTTAATATTTCACGTGTGATAATGTACTATGGCTGTCTTTAGAATAGTTAATGTGTTTTAGGAAAACACATTGAAGTATTTAAGGATTAATCATATGGATCTGGGATTTCTTTGGAATTATTACAAGAGGAGAAGTAGGTGGGCATATAGATGAAACCATATTGATTTTGATTGATAATTATTGATTCTAGGTGAGAAGTATAAGGAGAATCATTATGCTTTTCTGATTATATTTATTCATGTTCATAATTTCCACAATAAAAAAATAAAAATGCATAATATTAAAAAATGGTTGTAATTAGAAGTAAAATGCAAACTACAAATGAGAGATGGAAGGGAGTGGATTGTAACAAACTACCTATTGAAGATTGACTACATTCACAGCAATTATTTGCTTGAGCACTTATTAATTCCATGTTCTGTACTCGGTCATGGATATAGTGAGCAAGACAGACACAGTCCCTGCCCTGGGGCAGCCTACGTGTCTGTGAGGATGCAGAGAAATAAACACATGGTTAAAATGATGGGAGGAGGCTTCTAGAACACACAAGCATTCCCCAATGCCACAAAACCACATCAGAAACCAGAGGTTTTCCTTAAAAATAATGTTAGTGTGGGACTCTAATTCCTTTATTAAATTGAGAATTTTACCCTATTGTGTCTCATGTACTTCAGAAGAGAAAATTATAGTTGCAAGTGTGAAAGCTGTGCAACAGCAGTGACCTATTTCACCCTTAGCAGGGTTCCTGAGAAGTGGGGTGATACAAATTACAGTAGGGGCTCCTTGGTGGCAGAATATTTGATGGACATTAGCCCATGTCATGCCTCATGCTGGGGACACAGAAGGCTGTGGTCTGATCTCACTTGGAGACACAGGCTTTCCTAAGATATGACAACACCATAACTAGAAGAACTAACTACTCAGTGCCTTTTCTCCAGTGATGTCCCCTCTCAAAACATGACCTAATCATAGACATTCATATCAGGGTGGAGGTGAAGTGAACTAGAAGATTGAGCAGCTGTGTGCTGTGACCCATGCACTTTTCTGAATGAATTAGGTCTAAATTTCCAAATGGCCGTGACCAGCCCCCTCTGTGTACCCTGCCAAACTCAGAAATCTTATATTCTCCAAATGATGCACCAGATAGAGGCCATTGAAGTTCACAACTCTGTAATAGAATGAACTAACAAGAACATATTTACTGTTTCTGCTTCCAGTTTGAAGAGAAATTTATAAAATCTGCAGAAGATTTGGACAAGTTAAGAAATGGTAAGATCAATCTCTAAGTTCCTCTGATGAGGGTATCTAGCAGAAGGTACACAGGGAGGTTTGTGCAGCCAGCAATGTCTATGTGTGTGGGGTGTGGTATTTGTACATGGTGCAGAGGGAGAAAGTGGTTAAAATGGAAGGGATGTGGTTCCTTGATCAAGTCTGGCAACTCTCTCCAGGCTAAAAGGACCAGACCTCTCAGAGTATTTGCTAGATGAATCATCTCCCACACCCTGAGAAAGCCCCTTCTTTGTTTTCATGCTTGGGGCACCGTGAATGAGCGGTGGTCATCAGCACAGGATCCCATACAGCCCTCCCCATCCAAGCACATGCAAGAACATGCATTAGACAAAAGGAGGAGGAATAGAAGTGGCCACTGTCTTGAGTTTTTTCTTTCATGTGGGGGGTGGGACAAGGTAACACTGTAGCAATATCGCAGACTTTGAAGAGCACAGAAAGGGACCCTTACATAAAAACCTCTCAGAACCTGCCTTAAATGTCACAAACACCATGAGACTTACTCTGGGGACGTCCTGTTTTAAATGGCATCTTGTTGCCCGTCCTACTGTAACTTGTCCCAACCTCTTCCTAAAATATCCATGAAGATAAATCAACACAAAAAATTCAAGAGTCCCACTATGTATCTGGAGGGGCAATAAAAAATACATGAAATAAATGGATAAAAAGTAAAAGGAAGCTTCTTAAGAAAAAGAAGAACTACAGGAAGCCTTATAAACATGTTGTTTGGACTGGGTGCAGTGGCTCACTCCTGTAATCCCAATTTGGGAGGCTGAGGTGGGTGGATGATTTCAGTTCAGGAATTCAAGACCAGTTTGGCCAAGGTGAGACCCCATCTCTTCAAAAATACAAAAATTAGCCATGTGCAGTGGTGCATGCCTGTAATCTCAGCTATTGAGAGGCTGAGGTAGGAGAATCGCTTGAACCTGGGAGGCAGAGGTTACAGTGAGCCAAGATCATGCCACTCCACTCCAGCCTGGACAACAGAATGATACTCTGCCTAAAAAAAAAAAAAAAAAGTTGTTTCAAGTGAAATCTTACCAAGCAGTAATTTCTTTTTCATTTTACAAATTTAGTCATTTCCACAACCATTTTTTTCATCCTGAAAGGGTGAGTTTCATAGACATTTCACTCTCCTTTTTTTTCTCCCTTCTAAAGATGGATGTTTGATGTTCCAGCAAGTGCCAATGGTTGAGATTGACGGGATGAAGCTGGTGCAGACCAGAGCCATTCTCAACTACATTGCCAGCAAATACAATCTCTATGGGAAAGACATAAAGGAGAGAGCCCTGTATGGTATATTTTCTGTTCTTCCATCCACAGAGAACACAGAGTGATTTAGGTCCTTCCTTGAGTGGGTAGGACCATGGCAGGGCATCAAGACCAGCAGCAGGCTGGGCCTTGGGTATGTATGCTGAGGTTCAGTATTGCAGAGTCCCATGGAGATGAGGGAACAGTGAACATGGGGAGGGTTCAGGTGAGGGTGAGTCTAGAAGAGGATGCAGTCCATGGACACAGCACCCTGACAAAGGTTTCCAAATACTCATAAACCCAATGAACTGAGGAAGATGGGGAATCATGTTTCCAGGTGCTCAGGATTTCAGAGGCTGGACCCTGGCCAATGGCTTAGGACAGGCGTAGAATATGTGAGAGTCTGTAGATGAAGGACTGGGGAGGGAAAGCTGCAAAGAAGCCGAGTCTAAGGTCCCAGTAATTCCAAGTATGATGACCAGGAACCTAAATTACCAATCAATTATATCAACTGGAATACTTGAGCAGCGCTAGTAGAAGCTGGCACCAAGGATGCTAGGGTTACTTTGACACATGGATAGAAGGCTGAAACAGCCAGATGGATTCAATACCAGCAAAGCCAAGGGGTCTCCTTGCTGTTGTGATGAGACTGCATGATTCCAAATAAATCCTGAATGAAACTGCTGGCAGCTCCTCAAAAACTTTAATGTGGTATTACCAATGACCCAGCAGTTCCTCTAACAGGTATATCCCCAAACAATCGAAAATACATCCACACTATGTATTTTACATAAGTGAATAATGCAAATAACAATATTCACAGAATTCAAAAAGTGGAAACAACCCAAATATCCATCAATCAATAAAGGGAGGAGAAAAATGCGCCTTAGCCATGCAATGGAAAGATATTTGGTCACGAAAAGGAATGAAGTACGAATGCATGCTACAAGACGGTTAAACCATAAAGATATGTTACATAAAATACACAAGACACAGAAGGCCACATATTATAGGATTCTTTTCATATGAAATGTCCAGATATTCAAATCCATAGAGGTAGAAAGTAGATTAGTGGTTGCCTGGGGCTAAAGGAGTGGGGCTTGGAGAAAAATGAAGAATACTGCTAATGGTACAGATGTCCTTATCAGGGTGACCAAAATAATTCTGGAATTAGACTGTAGTTATTTTTACAGATTTCTGTGAGTGCACTAAAAACCACTCAATAGTATAATATAACTGGTGGCAATTATAGTATGTGAATATGCATCAATAAAGCTCTTTTTTTAAAAAAGTATTGTGAAACTCCAGTTTGACACAAAAGAAGAAAAGTTTGCACTGATTGTAACTTTATAGAGAATTTCACCAGGGAAGGGGATTCTTAGGTGGGGTCTCAGGAAAGGCACACATGGCTAGAGTTGGGCAACAGCACATGGAGAGGGCTGTGGAAATGTGTTTCATGGGTGTAATTGGAAGAACTGCAAATATGGGGCATAGAAGCAGCCCTGGATGGTGTAAAATGATGAGAGAGGACAAGGAATATGACTGAGATGGCTGTGCCACGGACTCTGTTAGGATTACTTAGGAAGCAGGTCTTTGGCCATTTGACTCACACTAAGTTCATGCACAGAACAAACCACAATGGAGATGATAAATCTTGGCACAGCATCAGTAGGCACTGGCAGTGATTCCGCCAATTTCTCTGTTGACTGTGACCACCGATGCTCTTTTTACCTGTATTAGGTCATGCATGTAACACAATTTGGAGATCTATCTACCTTGATAGGTTGTTTTAAGAGATAAATGTTAATATACCTGTAAAACTCAGAGCATAATGACTAGACTATAAAAGGCGCTCACCGGAGGTGAATTATTTTGCCATCACCTGATACTCTACTCTGTTAGGTTTTTATAAACCTATAAAATCTAGGGCAAAAGATATTTGACCATTTGGTTGTTTTTGTCTTTCAGGATTGATATGTATATAGAAGGTATAGCAGATTTGGGTGAAATGATCCTTCTTCTGCCCTTTAGTCAACCTGAGGAACAAGGTGCCAACCTTGCCTTGATCAAAGAAAAAACAAAAAATCGCTACTTCCCTGCCTTTGAAAAAGTAAGTGAAGCTGTTCAGTGTTTTGGGGAACTGAGTTTAGAGGCCAGTAGAAAAATAGTGGCTGGGCATTCCTGGGGCACTGACCTTCACTTTCAGTGAGACTTCCTGAACACCAATGCAGCACTCTGACTCTCAAGGCATTTTATGAAAATAGACTTGGAGAAACAATTGTATCACTTATACCCAAGCTATAATTTTCCGGTAAAATTTTAATTTACTGAACCCCAACATGGAATTATCTGTTCAACAAAACTTCGTGTTCATAAGTAGAATGTGGGCTGTGGAAGGCTCTGGACCACACTAGAGGTTGCTGTTCAGTCTATGGAACTCCATGGATTTTGATTGATCAGGGGCGTGATGAAAGTGATCCATCAGAAAACATTCTGGCGCCATATGCAGGAAGACAGGAGACCAATTGCCCAACCAGAGAATATTGCAGTGTTTCAGGGATGGGTATTTTTTAAAAGGAGAGTGACTGTGGGATGCACAGGAAGATTCTATAAAATGCATTTTTTAGTAAGTTGCAGACATCAGTGCAATTCACTCCTAAATGCTTCAGCTTGCAGATTATAACATAATGCTGTTTAGGAACCAGAGTCGATGCTGTAAGAAAGATGATGAATTCAGGTTCACCCAGGTTTCCTACAGATCCCAGGGAGATAGAGCAGGGAATGAGGAGAGCAGAGAAGGAGAAATGAAGACTCTGAAATAGTCTCCTTCTGGGAGAAGAGTGTTGTCATGAAGGTGGAGTAGCTGCCCAAGGGAGATTGGAGAGGGAGACAGCAGAATGTAAAGCCATGTCCTGAATGTGAGGGCTCCACACTGTAGGGCCTGGGGCAGACAGAACATGCAGTGGCAGGTGCTAAGCCCTTGGCCCATGTGGAAGAAGCAAGCTGCATGGGTGGTGTAGACGCCACAGTGATGTGGATGAAAAGAGAAAATGGGAGCCTGAGCTACAACTGAGGAGTGAGTAGAGTTACACTTTTTACTATCTCATTCATTCAGATAACGTGGAGAAAGCTTGGGATTTCTGCACCCATGCAGTAAGGCAGCAGAGGTGGGGAAAGTCAGGGTGGAGAGACTCTGAAAGAAGCAGGGGTCCCAGCCTGGGTGGGCATGTGTTCCTGATCTGATTCCTCCCATTGTCCAGGTCTTAAAGAGCCATGGACAAGACTACCTTGTTGGCAACAAGCTGAGCCGGGCTGACATTCACCTGGTGGAACTTCTCTACTATGTGGAAGAGCTTGACTCTAGCCTTATTTCCAGCTTCCCTCTGCTGAAGGTGACCCATTTCACAGTCCTCAGAGAGGCAGCCCCACATCTCCCATCTTGGGATCTTGTATCTGGGCCCTACAACTGAACAAGTTTTGACCCCAGCCTTCTCCAGGCCTTCAGTGCCCCAAGCTCTCCAAAATGAGCTTCCAGGCTCCAATTTTGAGGAATGAAAACACTTTTGTTATGGAAAAGAAATGCGTGGTGCATGCTGCCCCACAAAGAGTATTTTGCCTTTTATTATGGAAAGGACCCAGGGCCCAGTATGGCTCCCCATCCCTCTATTTCAATGTGGTTTTTGTTCCTGAGTTCTCTGTGATGTCCTTTATCCCATATGTGCCCACATTGAGTCAGTCTGAGCAGAGCCCTTTCCATCTGGTTTCTTCCCTGGGCTCTGGCTTCTGCTGTATGACATTGTGTTCCTCTCTGCACAGCTCTCCAGCACTCTGCCCCCACAATGTATCTCTCACTGAGAAAAGGTGGTCCCATGGTTTGTCTTTACTATTTTCTATAACATTTTCCTTTCCAATTCATTTTCCCATATTTTCACTTCTGCTTAGAGACTGGTCTGTGCTGATATCACACAAGCACATTAGTTTTTCTTGTCTTATACAAGAGTCACTAATCTACAGGATTAATATGTAAGAAGAAAGATAGAGATGACTGAACTGATTAAAACTTCAAGACATCTTTGGGGAAAATAAAGTGAGCTACATGTTCTTCCTCTTCTCTTCATTTCTCACTGGGTGTCTGTTTCTGCCTTCACCCAAGTGGAAGCGACTTACTTGGTCTTTGGCAGGAGGGACTCAGATTCCCTGGGTTATGTTAATGGTGGTGTCAGCCCTTGACTTGTTGTTTTAGTGAGGCTGTGCTTTGTGGATTACAGGCCCTGAAAACCAGAATCAGCAACCTGCCCATGGTGAAGAAGTTTCTACAGCCTGGCAGTCCAAGGAAGCCTCCCATGGATGCAAAATCTTTAGAAGAATCAAGGAAGATTTTCAGGTTTTAATAAAGCAGCCATAGAGGTCAAGAACATGCAAGACCAATATTCTAAAGTTTTGCAACAATAAAGTGCTTTACCTAAGTGTTGATGGTGCCTGTTGTGAAGCTAATGAACTCTTTCAAATTATATGCTAATTAAATAATACAACTCCTATTTGCCCACTTAGTTAAAATTGATTTCTTCTCATTAGGATCTGATGTGAATTCAGATTTCCAATCTCCTCCTAGCCAACAATTTTCTTGGAATTACAAATTCAGTAAAAATGGAAACTATACATTGTGTGGTTTGTTTGACTTTTCCAAGAATTGTCCTGTAACATTTGTCATACAATCTATTAAAATGTCAATGTAGAAATGCGCTCCTGACATTTTCAGGTATGCACAGGAGAAGAGTTACCATCCTGGGTAATGGCATAAACACATTTTCTTCTTTTCCTGAACAGTCATTTTATTTCTGATAAAAGCATTCTTTCTGATGCATTTGCAAAACAATGATTCTGTCTGCTGTGGATTCCTCAGTTTTCTAGGAGATGAGGAAATATTGAAGAGCAAACAGACTCACCCTATTCTCTCAGGCCACCTTGTTGTCCCTTACAGTGTGTGTGCTCCTGGCTCATCCTCACTCTGCTCCTTAAGTCGCCGTGGGGTCCCAGGCATGAGCCTTCTCTCAGCTCCCTCAGTGCCACTCAGGCATGGGCTGCCAAGATACAGATGGTATATGTGAATTACATACATATAACTATATGCAAAATCATTTTTCCCTGGTGTGTCATTGTGCCAGAGTGCTTAGATGAGGAGTGCTTTCTAGCTCCACCCCCATACTGGTCCTGTAATGCTAATCTCTCCCAGGACACCTGGGCTTCCACAATTTGAGCTCTCCTCCTCTTAGAGGGAGCTTCCCTACAGCTGGCAGAGGTGGCTGAGGGAGCAGACAGACACACAGGCTTCCTACCTGCAGCTTCACTTTGCTCTAGTCTCTTCTCCATTTACAACCAGAGTAGTTTTTCTAAAATGCAAGTTGGAAAAAAAAATCACAGAATTCTTCAGTGAATCCTGACTGCATATAAAATGCATCCTCACACCTGTCCTCACCCCTTGATCTTCAGCCCAGTCAACTCTCTGAGCATGGTGGGGCCTCTTGCCTTCCTGCCTGGGTGCATTTGCTAGCCCTGCCTGGCAAGCTCCTTAGCAGTGGACACACTTCACACTACCTCATTGCTTCCCAGGAGCGCTGGGCTGTCCTCTGCCCTCCACAGAGCCTCAGTGAGCTTCTTGTAGGGAAAAGAAAGAGAGATCAGACTGTTACTGTGTCTATGTAGAAAGGGAAGACATAAGAGACTCCATTTTGAAAAGACCTGTACTTTAAACAATTGCTTTGCTGAGATGTTGTTAATTTGTAGCTTTGCCCCAGCCACTTTGACCCAACCTGGAGCTCACAAAAACATGTGTTGTATGAAATCAAGGTTTAAGGGATCTAGGGCTGTGCAGGATGTGCCTTGTTAACAAAATGTTTACAAGCAGTATACTTGGTAAAAGTCATTGCCATTCTCTAGTCTCAATAAACCAGCGGCACAATGCACTGTGGAAAGCCACAGGGACCTCTGCCCTTGAAAGCAGGGTATTGTCCAAGGTTTCTCCCCATGTGATAGTCTGAAATATGGCCTCATGGGATGAGAAAGACCTGACCATCCCCCAGCCTGACACTCATAAAGGGTCTGTGCTGAGGTGGATTAGTAAAAGAGGAAAGCCTCTTGCAGTTGAGATAGAGGAAGGCCATTGTCTCCTGCCTGCCCCTGGGAACTGAATATCTCGGTATAAAACCCGATTGCACATTTGTTCAATTCTGAGATAAGAGAAAAACCGCCCTATGGTGGGAGGTGAGACATGTTTGCAGTAATGCTGCTTTGTTATTCTTTACTCCACTGAGATGTTTGGGTGGAGAGAAACATAAATCTGGCTTACGTGCACGTCCAGTCATAGAACCTTCCCTTGAACTTAATTATGACATATATTCTTTTGCTCACATGTTTTTTGCTGACCTTCTTATTATCACCCTGCTCTCCCACTACATTCCTTTTTGCTGAAATAATGAAAATAAAAATCAATAAAAACTGAGGGAACTCAGAGGTCGGTGCCAGCTCAGGTCCTTGGTATGCTGAGCACCGGTCCCCTGGGCCTGCTATTGTTTCTCTATACTTTGTCTCTGTGTCTTATTTCTTTTCTCAGTCTCTCATCCCACCCGACTAGAAATACCCGCAGGTGCGGAGGAGCAGGCCACCCCTTCACCTCTAATAACACCTGAGGGCCACTGTGTCTGCTCCCCTGTACTGTGAGCTCATGGTGTGGGGCTTGGCCTGCTGGGTCCCCAGTGCTTCATCACCAATGGACAATGACATCTGCACAGACCCATGCACAGCTCTATGCACCTCCAGAACCTGGGTATATGAGACTGGGCTTTGAGAACTCACAAACCCCCACACTCTCTACCTGTCTGTATTCATTCATTAATTTCTTAAAAAAATGGACTCATATCCCTCACATGCTTTGTAAGGACCCTGCTTGCATGCTGACCAAAATAAACAAACTGCTAAGAAATTTTTATGGGACACTTACATGAACTAGA
The DNA here is from genome assembly GCF_028885655.2 of Pongo abelii. Classification (NCBI taxonomy): domain Eukaryota; kingdom Metazoa; phylum Chordata; class Mammalia; order Primates; family Hominidae; genus Pongo; species Pongo abelii. The sequence continues at coordinate 53,225,399 of NC_071990.2, read as the reverse complement.
ATGCTGAAGCTTTGATGAAATTAGGGAATTATTGAATTTTAATATGATAAGAGATTATCATATTAAACACAATCATAGTGTGATTGTGTTTAGAAAAGAAGTTCTTCCTTTCTAGAGATGAATACTAGTATTTACAGATGAAATGATATGCTGTCTGGGATTTGCTTGAAAAGAATCCCCTGGTAGCGGAGGGAGTACATGGGAGTTTGTATCATTTTCTTGTAGCTCCTGTCACAGATTCCTACAAACTGGATGACTTGAAACATCAGAAATGCATTTTCTTACAATTCTGAAGGCCAGAAGTCTGAAGTCAGGGTGTGAGTAGGGCCACATTCCCCTGGAAGTACTAGAGAACAATCGTTCCCTGCCTCCTACAGCTTCTGGGGGCTCTTGGCATTTCTGCACTTTCATGGATCGTGGCCACATCACTCTACTTTCTGCCTGGTGCTTCCAGCACCTCACCCTCTGTGTGTCTGTGTCTTCTGTTCTCTATGTTGCAGGGACATTTGTCATTGGATGTAGGGCCTATCTGGATATACCATGATGATCTCATCTCAATTCCTTGACCTCATCTGCAAAGAGCCGTTTTCCAAATAAGGTCACATTTAAAGGACTCAAGGATTTGGACATGGACCTCTCTTTCTTGGGAGCCAACATAACTTAATCCACTGCCTGGTATAGATGAAGAAATGTTGCTGGCAATTGATGAATCCTGGTCATGGGTACCTTCAAGCTTGTTATATTATTCCTTCTACTTTTTTATTTGCTAGAATTTTTCCATGTAAATTTTAAAACTATCTTATTTTAGGAGCTCCTATGATGTCCATGTTTTGTCCCAGACAATAAGGACTGGACTCAAACAAGAAGAAGGCTCTGCTCTCAAGAACTCAAGGTCTAAGGGGAAATCTGATATTGAATACGTCATGTCAAATTAATGTAGGGAAAGACACAATAGAGAAAATACAGTAGGAGCTGAAAATAGAATATTCCAGTCAGGACAAATGCCATGTGCAAAGGCCCAGAGGCCAGGAAGGGTGATTTGAGCAATGCAGAGAGGAAAGAACATAAAAATAGGGTTGCCAGATTTGGAGGATAAGATACAGAACAGCAAAATAAATGAGAATTTTAGATAAACAAGCAATACTTTTTTAGTATAAACATGTTTCCTACAGTGTTTGGGACATACTTATACTGAAAAGTGACTGATCCTTTGCCTGGAATTCACATTTACCTGGGTGCCCTGTATTTTATGTGGCAACCCAGTGCCTTCCAGAGTGCCATCAGCCTGCCCTTCACAGACATCCCCTCCCAGCTATGCTCCCAGCAGAGATTTCTCATCTGCCTTAGTCCTTACATCCAAATCACGAAAAGTGAGTTTCTTCAAAAAGCCAGTTTCTACTGACTTATAAAGAGAGCAAAATCTGCTGAAATTTTTGGTTAAACTTTTATTGCAACTTACCTTGTGATAAGAGGATGACTTCCCATTTTTCTTAGAATCTAGTAGGCAGTCCTGCGGCCCTGACACATGTGGGAGTGGCTGTTTTTAACTTGAGTCTATTCCTTTCAATGGGAGGGAGCTACTGAAATGAATGTGTAGTTTATAAACCACATTAGGACCTCAAATTAAGTTGTTGAGCCATGAGGGTGACAACCTTTAACAAAGTAAGTACTGATCTTAGAAATCTTTCTACACTGCCCCACACCATCTCATCTAGGTCACCAGAAAAATATTTTTAAATGTGTCCTTAGTACAATAAAAAAAAACTGTTTAATACTCACATCAATGCCTTCTTTGTGTGCTTGGATGACAGTTTGAGTTGTGCATTCAGCTGCTTTTGGATATATTGTGTCAACTCAATAAACAGAAAGAGACTCTTTATATGGGAACAAAGTTTTGTAATGGGTATGTGTGTACCATAGTAAACCATGTATGTCCTTAGGGAGATAAAGGAAGAAAAAGGCTTTTAAAGCAAAAGAATACGAAGGATTAAGTAAATGGTTTGAAATACTTATCATTCACTACAAACATCAATAACAAGGGTGACACCAGGCCAAGTTTGAACAGGCAGTTGCTGGACAGATGCCCTTTCAGGAGTATTTTTTGTGAAAGGTTTTGATGACCTTTGTAAAAGGTTGTGTAACAACTGATTTTCCTATTTATATTAAATACCTGCATCCACTCCGAGCTTCTGATCAAATTGAGACAGCCTTGTTGCTGGCTGCCATTCCAACCAATGTCCCTTGTCTCAGGACAAGGTGTAATTTACTCCAAGGTTTAAGTTACTGGATGTAGATCAATAACAAAGAATAGTTTGATCAATATTAGATTGATTTAGATTTTTTTAAAGGATGTCATGCTGAAATAGCAGCTATCTCTCAAACTTCTAATGATTAGTTATATTTAATGAGCACTTACTAGAGACCTGCTACTTTTCTAAGTGCTTTGCATGACTTTGCAATTTAATCTTCATACCAACCTACCAATCTGTACCATAGGTACCACAAGTATGTCCATTTCATAGATTAGAATACTCAGTCACAGAGAGATTCAGTAATGTGTCCAAAGCCAAGAAGCCAATATATGAAAATGGTGATATTGAACCCACAAAACCAGTTCAGAAACCAGAGATTGTGGTTAAAAATAATGTTAGTGTGGGGACTCTAATTCCTTTCTTAAATTGAGATTCTACCCCATGGTGTCCCATTTACCCCAGAAAAAGGAAATTATAGTTGCAAGAGTTAAAGCTTTGCAATAGCTATGACCTATTTCACCCTTAGCAGGATTCTAAAAAGTGGGGTGAGGTAAATTACAGAAGAGGCCTCTTGGTGGCAGAATCTTTGATGGCCATTAGCCCATGGCATACCCCATGCTGGGGACACACAAGGTTGCGGTCTGATCTCACTTGGAGACACAGGCTTTCCTAAGATATGACAACACCATAAGTAGAAGAACTGCTCAGTGCCGTCTCTCCACTGACATCCCCTCTCAAAACATGACTTAATCATAGTCATGAGATCAGGGTGGAGATGAAGTGAACTAGAAGACTGAGAAGCTATGTGCTGTTACCCATGCCATTCCCCTGATGAATCTAGTCTAAATTTACAAATGGCCCCAACCAGTCCCTCTGTGTGCACTGCCAAACTCAGAAATCTTATATTCTCCAAATGATGCACCAGATAGGGGCTATTCAAAGTCAGAAGTTTATAATGCTATGGAATGAACTAACAAAAACTCATTTACTCTTTCTGTCTAGAGTTTGATGAGAAATTTCTAGAATCTACAGAAGAATTGGACAAGTTAAGAAATGGTAAGATGAAGTCTGTAAGTACCTCTGATGCGGGTATCTAATAGAAGGCACACAAGGAATTTTGAACAGCAAGCAATGCCTATGTGTGTGGGGGGTGGTATTTGGGCATGGTGGAGAGGGAGAAAGTGGTTAAAATGGAAGGGATGTGGCTCCTTGATCAGGTCTGGCAACTCTCTCCAGGCTAAAATAACTAGACTTCTCAGAGTATTTGCTAGAGGAACCATCCCCAGCTCCCTGAGAATGCCCTATCCTTATTTTCATGCTTTGGGCATGATGAATGAGCTGTGTTGATCAGCTCAGGATCCCATACAGGCCTCCCCATCCAAGGACACTCAAGGGCATAGATTAGATGAAAGGAGGAGAAATAGATGTGACCATTGTCTTGAGTCTTTGTTCTTTCATGGGCGGTGTGACAAGGTAATATTGTAGCAATATTGCAGGCTTTGAAGAGCACAGAAAGGGACCCTTACATAAAAACCTCTCAGAACCTGCCTTAAATGTCACAAATATGAGACTTATTCTGGGAACTTCTCATTTTAAATGACATCGTGTTGGCAGTCCTGTTGTAACCTATCCCAACATCTTCCTGAAGTATCCATGAACATAAATCAACACAAAAAAAAGACAAGAGTTCTACTATGTATCTGGAGGAGAAATAAAAACAAAAATGAAGCAACATGATAAAAAGTAGAAAGAAGCTTATTAACAAAAAGAAGGACTACAGGAAGCTTTTTAAAAATGCACTTTCAAGTGAAATCTTACCAGGCAATAATTTCTTTTTCATGTACAAATTTAGTCATTTTCACAACCATTTTTTTCATCCTGAAAGAGTGGGATTCATAGTCATTTCACTTTCCTTTTTTTTCCTTCTTTGTAAAGATGGGAGTTTGATGTTCCAGCTAGTGTCAATCGTTGAGATTGACAGGATGAAGCTGGTGCAGACCAGAGCCATTCTCAACTACATTGCCAGCAAATACAACCTTTATGGGAAAGACACAAAGGAGAGAGCCCTGTATGGTATAGTTTCTGTTCTTCCATCAACAGATTTAACACAGGAGTGATTTAGATCCTTCCCTGAGTGGGTGGGACATGGTAGGGGCCTTCGGCATGTACGCTAAGGTCTAGCATTGCAGAGTCTCATGGAGATGAGGGAACAGTGAACATGAGGTGGGCTCAGGCGATGGGGATTCTAGAAGAGGATCTAGTCCATGGATCCAGCACCCTGACAGAGGTTTCCAAACACAGATGAACCATGAACTGAGGAGGATGGGGAATCATGACTCCAGGTGCTCAGGCCTTCAGATGCTGGACTGCAGCCAACAGCTTAGGACAAGGCATAGAATGTTTGAGAGTCTGTGGGTGAAAGCCTGGGGAGAAAAGGTTACAAAGGAGCTGAATCTCAGGTTCCAGTAAATCCAAGAATGATGACGAGGGACCTAAGTTACCAGCCAATTATATGGCTGGGCTAGTAGAAGCAGGGCTAGTAGAGGCTAGCACCAAGGATGCTGGGGTTATCTTGACACGTGGATACAAGGCTGAAACAGCCAGATTGATTCAATACCAGCAAAGCCAAAGGGTTTCCTCACTATTGTGATAAAACTGCATGATTCCAAATAAATCCTGAATGGAACTGTTGGCAGCCCCTCCAAAATTTTCCTGCAGTATTACCAATGACCCAGCAATTCCTCAACTAGATATATTCCCAAAAGAATAAAAAATACAACCACACTAAATATTGAACATAAATGTACAATGCAAATAACAATATTCATAGTATTCAAAAAGTGGAAACAAGGCAAATATCCATCAATCAATAAATGGAGGGGCAAAATATGCTTTAGCCATGTGATGGAATGATACTGTCATGAAACAGAATGAAGTACTGATGCATGCTACAAGATGGCTAAACCATAAAGACGTTACATAAAAGAAACAAGACACAGAAAGCCACATATTATAGGATTCTTTTCATATGAAACATCCAGAATGTGCAAATCCATAGAGGCAGAAAGTAGATTAGTGTTGCCTGGGGCTAAAGGAATGGGGCCTGGAGAAAAATGAAGAACACTGCTAATGGTACAGATGTCCTTATTGGGGTCATAAAAAATATTCTAGAATTAGAATGTGATGATTTTTGCAGAGTTCTGTGAATGTGCTAAAAAGCACTGAATGTGGCTGTATGTCAATAAGCTGTTGTTTTAAAAAGTATTGTGAAACCTGAGTTTGACACAAAAGGAAAAGTTTGCACTGGTTGTAACCGTATAAATAATTTCACCAAGGAAGGGGATCTTTTAGGTGGGGTTTCAAGTAAGGCACATGTGGCTAGAGTCAGGCAACAGCACATGGAGAGGGCTGTAGAATTATGTTTCATGGGAGTAACTGGAAAAACTGCTAATACTGGGCATAGAAGTGGGCCTGGAAGATGTAAAATGATGAGACAGAACAAGGAACATGACTGAGATGGCTGTGCCAGGGACTCTCTTGGGATTACTTAGGAGGCAGGTCTTTGGCCATTTGACTCACACTAAGTTCATGCACAGAACAAACCACAGTAGAGATGGTCAGTCCTGGCATAGCATCAGTAGGTACTGGCAGTGATTCCACCAGTTTCTGTCATGACTGTGATCACCAACGCTCTTTTTACCTGTATTAGGTCATGAGTGTAACAAAATTTAGAGATCTATCTACCTCAATAGGTTGTTTTAAAAAAATAAATGTTAATGTACCTGTAAAAATCAGAGCATAATGACTAGACTATGAAAGGCACTCACTGGAGGTAAATTGCTTTACCACCACCTGATGCTCTATCCTCTTAGATTTTTAAGCTATAAAATCTAAGGCAAAAGGCATTAGATAGTTTGGTTGTTTTTGTCTTTCAGGATTGATATGTATATAGAAGGTATGGCAGATTTGAATGAAATGATCCTTCTTCTGCCCATATGTCAACCTGAGGAAAAAGATGTCAAACTTGCCTTGATCAAAGAGAGAATGAAAAATTGCTATTTCCCTACCTTTGAGAAAGTAAGTGAAGTCATTCAGCGTTTTGGAACACTTCATTTTGAGGACAATAGAAAAACAGTGGCTTGGCATTCCTGGGGCACTGGCCAACAATTGTACCACTTATACCCAAGCTATAATTTTCCAGCAAAGTTTTGTTTTATTTTTCTTTATTTTTTAGGAGATGATACCTTCTTCTGTCTCCCAGGCTTTAGTGCAGTGGATCACTGCAGCCTGGAACTCCTGGGCTTATGTGATCCTCCCACCTTAGCCACCTTCCGAGTAGCTAAGATTACAGGCATGCCCCACTGTGCCTGTCTAATTTTTAGAATTTTTTAAGAGATGAAGTCTCTCAATGTTGCCCAGGCTGTTATCGTAAAATTACAATTCACTAGACTCCAATATAAATTCTTTATTTAATAAAATTTCATGTTCATAATTAGAACATGGGCTGTGAGAGGCTCTGAGCCACAGTAGAATTTGGTCTACAGTCTTCAGAACAACACTGGATTTGATTTAAAAGGAACATGATGAATGGAATACATCAGAAAATATTCTGGCACCATGCATAGGAAGACACGAGACCATCTGCCCATTGTTTTGTTATTGTGGGGTGTTTGTTACTGTGGGGTGTTTCAGGGATAAGTATCCAAAAAGGGAGGGTGGCAGTGGGATGGAGAGGAAGATATTTTTACCCATTTCAAAGTTGCAGACATCAGTGCAGTTCCCCCTAGACACTTCAATTTGCAGATTATAACTGTAGGTTAGGAGTCAGAGCCAACGTTGCAAGAAAGATGATGAATTCAAGTTCACCGAGGTTTACTTCAGATCTCAGAGAGAGCAGGAAATGAGGAGAGCAGACAAGAAGAAATGACTCTGAAATAGTCTACTCCTGGGGGAGGAGTGCTGTCATGAAGGTGGAGTCACTGCCCAAGAGAGATTGGAGAGGGACAGTGCAGAGCATAGAGCCATGTCCTGAACGTCACGGCTGCATGCTGTTGAGCCTGGGGCAAACCGAACATGCAGCAGCAGGTGCCGGGCCCCTGGCCCTTGTGGAAGATGTAAGCTGGGTGGGTGGTGTGGATGCCACAGTGATGTGGAATAAGAAGAGAAAATGGGAGCCTGGAGTCCAAGTAAGGAATGAGCAGAGCCCTAGTTCTCACTCTGTCATTGAATCAGAGACCATAAACAAAGTTCAGGATCTCTGCTACCTCAGGAAGAGCATTTTGCCTTTTATCATGGAAAGGACCCAGGGCCCAGCATCTCTCCCCATCCCTCTATTCCCCTGTGGTTTCTGTTCCTGAGTTCTCTGTGATGCCCTTTATCCCAGATGTGCCCTTGTCTTCCCACACCGAGTATGTCTGAGCAGGGCCCTTTCCATCTGGTTTTCTCCCTGGGCTTCAGCTCCCACTGTCAGACATTGCGTTTCTCTCTGCACAGCTCTCCCAACACACTGCCTCCAACCTTGTATCCCTCAGTGGGAAAAAGTAGCCTCATAATTTGCCTTTAATATTTCCTATCTTCATTTCTGACCCAATTTTCCTGTAGTTTCACTTCTGCCTAGAGACTGATCTGTGCTTATATCTCACAGGCACATGGTTTTTTCTTGTCTTATACAAAAGCCATGAATTTACAGGATTAATGTGTAAGGAAGTGTGTAGGGAGACTGAATTGAGTAGTCTTAAAGACATCTTTGGGGAAAATGCTAGCGAGCTACATGTTCTTCCTCTTATCTTTGCTTCCAGCTGGGTGTCTGTTTCCCTGTCTCTACACTGGTGTTGATGGAGGGGACTCAGCTGGTCTTTGTGTAGGAGGGACTCAGATTTCCTGGGTTGTGTTTATGATGGTGTTGGCCCTTGGCTTCACTCTGAGGCTGCATTATCATGCATTGCAGGCCCTGAAAACCAGAATCAGCAACCTCCCCACAGTGAAGAAGTTTCTGCAGCCTGGCAGCCAGAGGAGGCCTCCCATAGATGTGAAAGCTTTAGAAGAAGCAAGGAAGACTTTCAAGGTTTGAAAAAGAAGCCATCGAGGCCAAGCACATGCAAGACCAATTTTCTTTTTTTTTTTTTTTTTTTTTTTCTTTTGGTGTACGATGTACGATGTGACCCAATTTTATTTTATTTTTTTATTTTTATTTTTTGCATGATCTACTCCTTTTTGGGTTTTTTGGTTTTTTTTATTATTATACTTTAAGTTTTAGGGTACATGTGCACAATGTGCAGGTTAGTTACGTATGTATACATGTGCCATGCTGGTGTGCTGCACCCATTAACTCATCATTTAGCATTAAGTATATCTCCTAATGCTATCCCTCCCCCCTGCCCCCACCCCACAACTGTCCCCCGAGTGTGATGTTCCCCTTCCTGTGTCCATGTGTTCTCATTGTTCAATTCCCATCTATGAGTGAGAACATGCGGTGTTTGGTTTTTTGTCTTTGCGATAGTTTACTGAGGATGATGGTTTCCAATTTCATCCATGTCCCTACAAAGGACATGAACTCATCATTTTTTATGGCTGCATAGTATTCCATGGTGTATATGTGCCACATTTTCTTAATCCAGTCTATCATTGTTGGATATTTGGGTTGGTTCCAAGTCTTTGCTATTGTGAATAGTGCCGCAATAAACATACGTGTGCATGTGTCTTTATAGCAGCATGATTTATAGTCCTTTGGGTATGTACCCAGTAATGGGATGGCTGGGTCAAATGGTATTTCTAGTTCTAGATCCCTGAGGAATCACCACACTGACTTCCACAATGGTTGAACTCGTTTACAGTCCCACCAACAGTGTAAAAGTGTTCCTATTTCTCCACATCCTCTCCAGCACCTGTTGTTTCCTGACTTTTTAATGATTGCCATTCTAACTGGTGTGAGATGGTATCTCATTGTGGTTTTGATTTGCATTTCTCTGATGGCCAGTGATGATGAGCATTTTGCAAGACCAATTTTCTAAAGTTCTGCAACAATGAAGTGATTTACTTAAGTGTTGATTCTGATTATTGTGAGGCCAATAAAGTTTTCCAAAGTATATGCTAATTTAGTTAAAGCTCAACTATGCAGATGTGGTTGCAATGCAGTCTTACTTGGCATTGACCAAATGTAAAATCATGCCTAGAATGTCACTTTGGATTTAAATAACAGGTGAGAAAGTTACTTGGACTCTGACCTGTTAACAAAAGACAGTCATCATACAACAACTGTTACGTAGCTTGTCAAAGAATTACATAGAAATTTTCATATAACTATTTGGGTTATACAAAAATAGGCTTTTCCTTTTGTGTTTTGAAAAGCTTTTTTTAAGAACCATTTTCCTCCGGGCACCCAATATTTTTCCTGTTTAATTAGGGGAACAATATCTATTTTTATCTAATATAAAATACTCAATGTTCCAGGAGCTGGATAAATAATGATTAACAAGCCATAATCGGGTTACTTTAGTGAGAGAGACACAAAAATAGGTAACTCTAATAAAAAGTCATGCATACCATAAGTATCCCATTCCTAGGACTGCTAGAAAAAATTACTACAAACTTGGTGACTTAAAACAATAGAAATTTATTCTTTCACAGTTCTGGAGGCTATGAATCCAAAATTGAGGTGTGAGCAGGGTGGTGTTCTCTCTGAAGGCCTTAGGGAATTCTTCTTTGTTTTTCTTTCCTCTGATGGTTCTTGGCCATCGTTGCCATTCTTTGGTTTGTTTCATGCATCACTCTAATCTATGCCTCCATCATCACAGGTCATTCTCCCTGTGTGTGTCTCCATCCAAATTTTCCTCTAAGGACACTAGTAATAGCATTATAAATAATAACAAGCGTTTTGTCCTCCAGTTTTCCTGTTTTCTTTCTGGGTCCTGACTGAAAATCATAGTGTCTTGACCACTCTGACCCAGCCAAGCTTTAGTTTTTTCCCAGCAGGCTTGAACCCAAACGGAGGCCTTGAACATTTCCAGGCACTGATAAAGGTGTCTTGGTTGTTGCCCAAAACATTGAAAGAAACTGGCCCTGGCCTTGAGCCAGACTCCTTAAACCCTCATGTGAACCTCATATCCTAAGCTCCTTGCTGCAGACATACCTAGGTAGAACAGCCCTTTTCTCTCACTGTCTGTCGTGAGCATTACTGCAGCCCATTGTTATGTTTCCCTCATAAATGCTTTGGACTCATCACTCTGGTGTTTAGTGCTGGTTCTTTAGAATCCCAACCGGTCCCATCTTGAGAAGGTTTGGGGCACTCCCTTGTGGGAATTTCCAAGCCAAGAGTTCATTGGAATGAAACAATTGGCATCATCAGGAGGATTCAAAAGAAATGGGCTGAGGAAGAGGAACTGACTAGGGAAGTCCCAGGATGGCCACAGAGCTCTATGTGGAGCTTTGTGGTCAGCTTGCTAAATGCTTGCCCCACACCTCCTAGGCTGATGGAGGGCTTAAAATTGCAAATATTGGGTAAAGAAGTCCGGTGCTAGGCTGGGCCTGGTGGCTCACACCTGTAATTCCAGCATTTTGGGAGGCTGAAGCAGGCAGATCACTTGAGGTCAGGAGTTTGAGATCAGCCTGGCCAACATGGTAAAACCTCGTCCCTAGCAAAAATACAAACATTAGCACCAAAAATACAAACATTACCCAGGTGTGATGGTGCGTGCCTGTAATCCCAGCTGCTCGGGAGGCTGAGGCAGGGGAATCGCTTAAACCTGGGAGGTAGAGGTTGCCGTGAGCCGAGATTGTGCCACTGTACTCTGGCCTGGGTGAAAAAGCGAGACTCCGTCTTCAAAAAAAAAAAAAAAAAATCATGGCATAGTGGTGGGGATAGGGCAGTCTGGCTGGCAACAGAGGCTCAGCTGGCAGCCAAGCAAGGATCCCAAGGTAGAGGAGGAATTACAGCTGGAAAGAGGCATGCACAGCACCACCACTCTGTTAGTTACATACACACCCAATGGGAAAAAATGGAGAAAGGGCACTCTGCAGAGAAGTGCCTGAGGAGTCTGCAGTCTCAGTTTTGCCACCACGGGAGCTCTGGGTGTGGTGGCAGCTCTGAGTCCCACCTGCAGGTGGTGGAGAGTCAGAGAAGAAAATAAAAGAAAAAAAGGGAAAAGAGGAGGTGCCAGGAGACCCACTCGTTAGTGGCCAGGGGTGGATAGTGGCTACAGTAGTGGCCTGGCGTATTAGTCAGGGTTCTCCAGAGGGAAAGAACTAATAGGATAGATGTACATATGAAAGGGAATTTATTAAAGAGAACTGACTCACACGATCATAAGGTGAAGTCCCACGATAGGCCATCTGCAAGCTGAAGAGCTAGGAAGCCAGTAGTGGCTCAGTCCGAGTCCCAAAACCTCAAAAGTAGGGAAGCAGACAGTGCAGCCTTCAGTGGTTTGCCAGCGACCACTAATATAAGTCCAAGAGTCCAAAGGCTGAAGATCCTGGAGTGTGATGTTCAAGGAAGCATCCAGCACAGGAGAAAGATGAAGGCCAGAAGACTCAGAAAGCCAGTCTTTTGATAGCTGTGCTGGCAGCTGATTTGCTGGTGCCCAACCACATTGAGGATGGGTCTTCCTCTCCCAGTCCACTGACTCAAATGTGAATCTCCTCTGGCAACAGCCTCACAGACACACCCAGGAATAATACTTTACATCCTTTGAGCCAATCAAGTTGACACTCAGTATTAACCATCACACATGGTCAGGTTGTGCTGGACAGAAGTGGAGTCAGCAGCAGCAGTCACCGCCATGGTGTGGACAGGCAGGCCAGGCGGGGCACTGGTGGGGCAGCTGGGTGGGGGCTGGCTCCTGCAGGCTGAGAATGAGGGGCTGTGGAACTCCCACAGGTGGCATCAGCAGGAGGAGTGTGCTGGTGCTGCCAACTCTTTCTTCTCCCAGGTGGGCACAAAGAGACAACAGCTACTCTTCAAGGACTGGAGAGAATGGGGTTTGTGCATTCTACACAGAGCTCATACAACAGCCCTGTATGGTGGGCAGAAAAGCCTGATGGGACCTGGAGGATGATGGCTGATTGCTGAGAACTAAATAAGATGACTTTTGCCAGACATGACACTGTTCCAAATGTGGCTCAAATACTGGAAAGGCTGGCTACTTGTTTAGGTATATGGCATACTGTCCCGGATTTAGCAAATGCTTTCTTTAGCACCCTTAGACCCAAAGTCCCAGAACATGATTTTCTTCACCTGGGAGGACCTTTCAGGTGTTCCCCCAGGGGTACTTGCATAGTCCCACTATCTGCCATGGCTTGGTACCCAGAGACCTGGCCATTTTGAGTGGTATGTCTGGCAGTCTCTGAAATCATTATGTGGAGATATTTTGCTAACTTCTACAGATTTGAGTCCTTTGCAGAAGGTGCCCAAAAGACTCCAGAGTACCTGCAATCAAGAGGATGGACTAGCAACCCAAAGAAAGTCCAGGGGCCAGGGAGCACTGTAAAATTCCTGGATGTGATCTGGTTGGGTAAGACCAACAGCCATGATTGACAAGATACAGATATACCCATGGCCTCACACCATTATGGAATTACTACCGTTTGAAGGCCTGTTGGAATATTGGCGGACCTGTGTTCCCCTCTTGGCCCAATGTCTCAGACCATTATAGCTCCTGATAAAGAAGGGAGCACATGGGGTCTGGGGCACTAAAGAAGCCTCATTTACTCAGGCAAAGGCCTTAGTGATGCAAGCACAAGCCCTGTAAATGGTCACCCCTGAGAGACCATTTGAATTCAATGTTTCTGTGACTGAGGAAAACAATGGGTTGGACCCTCTGGCAGAGGGAGGGTAACCAACAAATGCCCATTGGCTTTTGGTCATGATTGTTAAGAGGATCCCAGCAATACTATACCCTGTTGGAAAAAATGAAAACTCCTTGCAGTTTACCAAGTCCTCTTGCAAACAGAGCCCCTACCTGGAGATATGCCAGTGGAAGTAAAAACAGACTATCCTATTAGGGGTTGGATTGATGGTCTATTTGCCAGACCTACATCAGCCATAGAAAAACAGGATTCTGTTTAGATAGTATGCATAGATGGTATGCATATCTTGAGCAGAGAAGACACCTTCCAGCCAGCCCTCTGTCTATAGAACTACAGGTCCTGCTGGGACCTGCACAACATACTGATAGATTTCAAATCAATCCCAACACTGCCCCCAGAGAAACCCCATCAAATAAAGGACAGAGATAGGAACCCACCCAAGGATGCTAGGTACAGAGATGGCTCCAGCGTGGGTCAGCCACCCAGGTGGACTGCAGTGGCAATTCAACTAGCCACTGATATGATGCAGGTGGAACCTGGAATGGGGTGGGCAGAGTTACAAGATACCCAGTTAGTGGTTATGGAAAAGCCTGATATAGTTTGGATATTTGTCCCTGCCCAAACTCATGTTGAACTGTAATCCCCAATGTCGGAAGTGGAGCCTGGTGGGAGGTATCTGGGTCTTGTGGGCAGATCCCTCATGAATGGTGTATTAGTTGGGGTTCTCTAGAGGGACAGAACTGGTAAGGTAGAGAGATAGATATACATCTCCTATATATGAGTCTATTAGGGAGAGTTGGCTCACATAATTACAGGCTAAGTCCCACAATAGGCCACCTGCAAGCTGGGGAAGACAGAACCAGTAGTGGCTCAGTCTGAGTCTGAAAGCCTCACACCAGGGAAGCCAACAGTGCAGCCTTCAGTCTGTGACCAAAAGCCCGAGAGCTCCCAGCAAGCCACTGGTGCAAGTCCCAGAGTCCAAAGGCCAAAGAACCTGGAGTCTAATGACAACGGCAAGAGGAGCACGAGGAAAAATCCAGCACGGGAGAAAGAAGGCAGCCAGAGGACTCAGCAAGCAAGATTATCCCACCTTTTTCTACTGGCTTCGTTCTAGCCATGCTGGCAGCCAAAGTGATGGTGCCCCCCCCCCCCCAACATTGAAGATGGGTCTTCCTCTGCCAGTCCTACTGATTCAACTGTGAATCTCCTCTGGCAACACCCTCACAGACACACCCAGAAATAATACTTTCCCAGCTATCTAGGCATCCTTCTATCCAATCAACTTTGACATAATTACAAATGGCGTGGGCCATCTCCCTGGTGATAAGTGAGCTCTCACTCTGAGTTCACATAGTATATAACACCTCCACTCCCTACAACCAAACTCTGTCTCTTGCTCCTACTTTTGCCACGTGGCAGGTAAGCTCCCCCTTTACCCTCTGCCATGAGTAAAAGCTTCCTGAGGCCTCCCCAGAAGCAGATGTTGGTGCTATTCCTCCTGTACAGCCTGCAGAAACATGGGCCAATTAAACCTCTTTTCTGTATAAGTTACCCAGTCTCAGGTGTTTCTTTATAGCAATGCAAGAATGGCATTGCTATAAAGAGATAGTCATACCCAGTAGCCCTGTATGTTGATTCCCAGGCAGTCATGAAGGGATTGACACTGTGGATAACCAATGGGAAAAGGATCAATGGTCCACACATGGAAAGCTGTTGTGGGAGGCAGAACTATGGGCAAGCATTTGGGATCAATTACACCAACCAGGGGCTGAAGTCACAGTGTTCCACATAGCATCTCACCAACAATCATCCCCCAGTGGAAATATAGATGCAGATACTCTCGCCCAAGCCAGGTCAGTGGTCACCTCTGAAGATGCAGATGTAGCACATTGGATACGTTGGAGGGGAGGTCATAGCAGGCTGCATACTACTTGGAAACTGGCCCAACAAGCTGGTTTGCCAGTGTCCACACAAGAAATAGAAAAGATAATACAAAATTGCCAAGCCCAACCTTGGCAAGTGCCAGGGGCCACCAGAAACATAACAAGAAGGGAGAAAGCCATGGACACATGGCAAATAGATTATATTGGCTCATTCCCTAAGAGTAAGGGATATCGATATGCACTCACAAGCACAGACACTGTGAGTGGCCTCTTGCACGCGTTCCCCTGTGGAAAAGTAAATCAGACATGGACTATACAGTGTTTGCAACGCCTGCAACTCATGTATGGTACCCCAAGAACCATCACCAGTGATCAAAGAACACACTGCACAGCCTCCCTAATCCAAGATGGAACTGAAAAAGAGGCAACTTTATCTGCCCTACCACCAACAGGGAGTGGGATTTATAGAGAGAAAAAAATGGCCTCCTAAAGGAACAATTTTAAGCTCTTGATAGGACTCTCCTCACTGAGAAGTTGGGTTGTGGTTTTCATGGAAGCTGTTCGTGCCTTGAGTGTGGCCCCTGTTGTGGGAAAAATGTCTGCTTATGAACATCAGGAAGATGTAAAGAACCTGGTGCAAGCCGTGCAGGTATGGAGAAAATCAGACATTGTCTTCAGAACAGAACTCAGTTCCACACAGAATGCCCTGATTTTGCACTCCTCTTGTCCCATAACACCTGATCCAGGGAACTTTGAGATTAGACCTGGGATAGAAAGTGCCATCGCTTCTTGGCCTTTTGGCTAAGATCAAGTGTAGAAAGTGCCACCAGGCTAGACTGGTGTCCTTCTTTCCTTGAGGTAGGGAGCACCCTTTCCCTAAACCTGACCCCCACTTTCCTTTATGATAAAGGCCCTGGTAGATGCACTGGCAGTGGGCAGGCAGTGCCCCATACTGATGGGCACTAGTCCAGTGGATCTCACCCAGCCCTGTCACTGTGGAGTCAGTAGCTCCTCCCACACTGGGACAGAGGTCTAGTACAGCCTCCAGGAGAGATTCCCACAGCCTCTTGTCCCACCTGTATAACAAAACTAGTACCAGACCTTCCCTCTGCAATAATCTCAGCAGCCTTATATTTTTGCTATTAGCTTCAGCAGCCTTCTCCTTTTCTGTTATATCATTCCCACTAGAGCTTGGATATCCTCAGAGGACATTTTCCTGGGCTAGGCCCATCACCCAGCCTGTATGCAAGCCCAATCTAACTGCTGGGTATGTGGTCTTATATCCCTAAGCAGCCAAGGAGAAACTCCATGGTGGATTGAATTGCTACTGAGTGAAAACTGGATCTCCGCAAATGTGGATAACTGAACAATGTAAGGAAAGGGGTTTCCTAGATACCTCTGACATCACACACTCAAACATGGGATGTGACACTGAGCAATCCTGGACATAATGTAAGGTTTTCTCTAAACGTGTCCTGCAGGGAGGCAAGCACCAAAGTCAGAACTGCCCTGAAAAACACACAACCCAGCAATGGGGATCATGCCGGCAAGTGCGGGATGGCTTTCTATGGCTCACCCCTACAACACGAATGCTCTCCTGGGTGGCAGAGCTCTATTGGGAATAACATAGTTCCTCTAAGAGCACACAGGTACCTAGCGTTCCTCCCAACTGCCCAATGCCAACACATCTTCACACTTAGAGACACTGATTGGTCTGTTACAGACTGGTCTCCTAGGCCAGGAATGTATTGAATTGCCCCAAATGGCTCCCAGTGGCTCTGTGCTACTCACTTTTGGTCCTGGCTTCCCCCGGGGATGGCTTAGATGGTGTACCCTTGGCTTCCGGGTGCACTCCAGATTCACACCATACCCATCCCCCTCAGTCAGCCCATCTGGAAGGTTTAATGGAATAGGTCTATTTTTTCTTTATGGTATTACTTATTGACTGTACCTCTTGTGCCTCCAAGAGGCTCTACTGATATCATGCAGAAGATGGAAACCCTTCAAAGATTTGTCTCCATAGCTTTGAATGACACTGAGCGTGGTTAGGAGGCCTTGAACATTGAGACAGCTGCAATGAGGAAAGTGGTCTACAGAGGGGAGTAGCTCTAGACATGCTAACAGCTGTGCAAGGAGGCATTTGTGTCTTTTTTTTTTTTTTTTTTTGGTTTTAAGGAGCAGAGAGATTAATAGGCAAGAAAGAAAAGAGCAGGCAGAAGGAAGAGGCTCCCCTGTACAGAGACAGAGGGAGAACATCTCCAAAGCTGAAAGAGGAGGCCCCAAGTGCCACAGATACCAGCCATTTTTATGAGTTGTCTGGAGGAGGTAGTGCTGATTTGCACAGGGCTCAGGGGATTGGTTTGACCAGGCATGTCATTCACGTAGCCTGTGGAAAAAGCTGGCCCTCCCACCCTAACCTTTTAATATGCAAATACAGGGCACCATGATGTTCTACACACATGGGGATACGTGGGGGCAACCATGCTGCTAGGCACATCATGGAGCAAGGGCAAGAAGAAGGCAGGAATTGCTGTGTTTGAGTGGACCTAGTTTCTAATGGCCTGCATTTGCATATCAAAGGTTGCCTGCCTGGCTCTGCCAGGGCTTTACAAGAAACATTTCCAGAGCAGCTTTAAAAATAAACACTTCTCAAGGACCCCTTTTCCTCTCTATCTGCCTAAAATAATTTCTTAATAACTCCTACAACATTCCCCTCTGTGGAGATGTCACACTAACTGCTGTTAGGGGGTTTTGGGCGATGACTCTTTCTGGCTACTTCCTGCTGAAAAGGGGTGTCGAGTAAGGAACAGCAGCTAGGTGGGCAATGACTCTTTCTGGCTACTTCCTGCTGAAAAGGGGTGTCGAGTAAGGAACAGCAGCTAGGGCTTCTCCTGGGGTCTATCTAAGGGTCCTCAGAAGAATGCCATGTTCATGCGTGGTTCAGTTTGCAGCACCATTTGGAGTTTGATTGCCCCTAGGCGAGAAGAAACAATTCAAGTTATAGTATTGAGTATACAGGGTCCAAATATCAATACGAGACATATAAGCAAGAGAGGGCTTAATAAAGAGGTTAACCAATTCCATAAAGAAGACTGGAATTCATTAAGGAGGGATTGTAGGCACCCAGGGCTGAAGCCTGCATTTTCCCTGAGCCTGTCAATGATTTTGATTTGATCTTTAAGTGCCTGTAGATTGTCCTCTACTTTACTAGAGGTGTTAATCCAAGATATAGAATTTCCCTTTGGGGGTCTATGAAGTTCCTTGGTTTTATTTTCCCAAAGAAACCTCTGGGTTATGGGCACCCTCCTCTTTCATTACCTGGCAAAATTTGCAGGATAATTGCCCAGAACTAGCATATTAATCCAGATTTTTTACATTACCCATCCCTTTTTCTTTCTTCCAAGCTGCAGGAAATCACCACTTGATTGACAGGAATAAGCAGGGTTAGTCTAAAATGTAGGCAAAAGGCTTAAAAACAATTAATGAGACTAGGATTTAATGACAAATGTATGATAAGCTTTGGAGTACAATTTTTCTCTCCAGTCCTCATTTTTGGTAAAAACAAATTATGATAGGACCGTATATGTTGTTCGTAGAATAAACTTTAGTCTCCTACTTGGCCTAATGATTTGCATAAAGTGCAGCAAGAATGGTTATTTCTACATAGGCCTTTTGGATTGGCTTTGATGAAATTCTGTTCCACAAGGAATTTCAGATAAGACTTTTTTTTTTTTTGAGATGGAGTCTTGCTCTGTCACCCAGGCTGGAGTGCACTGGTGCAATCTCCACTCACTGTAACCTCCACCTCCCAGGTTCATGCCATTCTCCTGCCTCAGCCACCCAAGTAGCTGGGACTACAGGTGCCCACCACTAAGCCTGGCTAATTTTTTGTATTTTTAGTAGAGACAGGGTTTCACCGTGTTAGCCAGGATGGTCTCGATCTCCTGACCTCGTGATCTGCCCACCTTGGCCTCCCAAGAGATAAGACTTTTAAAGCTGAACCCAGTCATGGGTTTGTGTCCTCAAATACCTGTGAGTTGGGTGATCCTCTCCACTTGAGGTCCCAAGATAAACTCGGAGCTTTCAGACCTGTTAGAACGTGACATTCTTTACTGACCACAAGACCTGTGCCCTTTTAAAAACTGAATGTTGTGTATGCATCCTAAAGAAGCTGAAGTTAATAAATTCGTCTCTCATTTACAAAAGCAATTACAGCTAATCGGCCACAGGGTGGATGACTCCTAGTGGTCTATATCATGGTTTGGGGGATGCAGTCCTTGGTGGAAAGCCCTCCTAGTAAGCCTTTTGGGAATTGTGATTTTAGGTCTTGTCATGTGCATCTGTATTTACTGTTGGTGTAGGTTTTGTTGGCAGTGTTTCATAAACTTAGGGGAAAAGGACCTTATAGGAGATTCCACCCTTTTCTGCCTGCTTAGGAAACATCACAAAAACGGTGGCCCTGTGAAATTGTAAGAGCCAGTCAGAGAGGTAGATTGTAGGGTCCTCCAGTTCCCTCACTTTCTTTCTGTTTCCTGACTGCAAATCAGAGTGCCTTGGCCCCTCCATGACCCAACCAGCTGCAGGTTTTTCCCAGCAGGCTTAAAGCTAAACCAGGGCCTTGAACATTTCCAGACACTGATAAAGATATCTAGGTTGTTGCTCCAAATACGAAAAGAAACTGATCCTGGTTCTGAGCCAAACTCCTTAAACTTTCACATGGATTCCATACCCTGACCCCCTCACTGCAGACATTTCTTGGTAGAACATGCCTTTTCTCTCATCTGTCATGAGGACTGCTGCAGTACTGTAAGTTCCCCTAGTAAATGCATTGGACTGATCACCTTAGCATTTAGTGCTTCTTTCTTTGGAATCCCAACTGGCCCACCTCAGAATGAAATTGTGGGAATTCTCCTCTGCCACTTTTGGGGTAGTCCAGCCTTCAGTTTGGTGGGATGAAAAAATAAGTAGTAATAAGAAATGATCTCCTTATAAGGACATCAGGAATTGGATTAGGAGCCACCCTTATCCAGTGTGACTTCATCTTAACCAGATTACACCTCCAGAGACCTTATTTGTATCTGGGGTTAGGACTTGAAGATACTCAACATACTCTTCTTGGGGAACAAAATTTAACCTACAACTCCATGCTAAGGGATGAGACAATGCTGGGGGTGCACCTGGTCAGGCCACCTCAGCTGGACTTCACGGGTCAGAGGTGGATTCTCAGGAAGGGCAGTCATATCTGACTTGAGATTTGCAGGCAAGACAAGTTGCAGTTATGAGGCAGAGCTATAGTTGGGCAGCAGGGGTGGAATCCTGATGGAGGCTCGGCACGGTTAATGGTGTAAAAGAGAGAGACTGAGCAAGGTGTATTCAAAGATAGAGAAGACACTCAGTCTGAGTGAAGCATTAAAGCAGGAGGTAGCAGGAGTGATGATGAGGTAGGATCCGGGAACAAGGCCCGCAGGCCTAAGGACTTTGAAGGCCATGACAAGAAGCTTGGATTTTGTCCTGAGAAAAGAGGGAGCTGTGGAAGTATACACCTTGCTTTGCCACACTGGCATCAATAAAATAAAATCAAAGCTTTTAAATATTCATTTTCAGTCACTTAAGCATCCATCTCAGAATAGCAAGAACATTCTTTCCCTCTGGGAGTCTCTTTCCTATGTTAAAAGATAAACTTAGGCACATTAAAATTTTAAAGAGTTTATTTTGAGCAGAGAGACATTCATGAATCGGGCAGTGCCAAACCACAAGCAATTTGGACTTCACTGAGGGGATGTGAGGGGAGAACTTTGATAACGTGTTTACGGAAGCAAAACAAAGAAAATATTTGCTTGGTTAAGGTGAAAAGTCACTAGTTAGAAGTTAGTTGGCAGTTTCTGATAGGTTAAGTTTAAGTTTCTTGTTTTCCTAGGATATGACCTTCATGCTGAGTTGAGCTTTAGCTTGCTTACATAAGACTCAAGGCATTGGGGACATCTCAGCCTACTGGCCTCCTAATTAATTAATACCCACATTAAATCCAACAACGTAGGGGCTAATTCCATTCAAGGAGTCAAGTAGCCCTGAGACCAGTAGAAAATTCTATCAGTCTCTGCTGCTATCTGCCACATGGAGTTCCTGTTGTCCCATAGACTTCATGATCTGAGGTGGTTTGGTTGAAACACTGGCCACAATTTGTCCACATGAGTCCCAGAATCTTCATTCTCTGTCCCGTCACAAGAAGAAAGAGGAAGTCTCCCTCCCTGCTATCCCTCAGGCCTGGGATCTCAAAATGTAGGTGGATATATAGAATCATTTTTCTCTGGCATGCCACTGTCCAGGAGAGATGAGGATGGAGCAATTTCTAGCTTCAGCCATATACTGAGCCCATAACTTATGCTTCCCCAGAAAATCTAAGATCTAGGAGGTTAGACCCAGGGCACTGGTCCCGATTGCACATTTTCATAATGTGAGCTTTGCCACAATTGGGTGTGTTAGGGCAGAAAGAGACATGGGACTCATGGCTCATGTCTTTTACATCTACTAAGGGTTAGGTCAATTCAGCTCAACCAAGATATTCCAAGATATTTTCCTAAGAGGTTCCCAGTTCCCTTTGCACATTTACCTGCTCCCTCTTCAGCAGACAAATATCCCAAAGGTAGACTCTTATACTCTCACTCTGCAATAGAGTTTTCAACCTGATCATACCTAGCCTTCCCCAGTTTACAACAGATATTTTATAATTTATTATTATTATTGTCATCCTGAAGTGAACTTTATAAGATTTACCTCACAATGGTTGCTGCTGGGAATACAAGATAAATAAGGTATAATAATCCTAGACTTTGAGGGGTGCATAACTAACCCCGAGGAAAAAGATTTGCATATAAAGAATTACGAGTCAATATGTAAATTTTTATTAAAGAAGGTTCCTGCAGGGGGCAAAATGACCACTCAAAAAGAGTGGCTGAAGAGGCCAGGTGCAGTAGCTCATGCCTGTAATCGCAGCACTTTGGGAGGCCGAGGCAAGTGGATAAGTTGAGGTTAGGAGTTTGAGATCACCCTGACCAACATGGCAAAACCCTGTCTCTACTAAAAATACAAAAATTACCCGGCATGGTGTCACACACCTCTACTCTCAGCTATTCTGGAGGCTGAGGCAAAGAATCGCTTGAGCCAGGAGGTGGAGGTTGCAATGAACCAAGATTGTGCCACTGCACTCCAGCGTGGGTGACAGAGCAAGACACCATCTCAAAAAAGACCAACCAAACACACAAAAAGAGTGGCTGAAGAAAGTTTAATGAAATATCTATTGTATTAGTCTGTCCTCATGCTGCTATGAAGAAATACCCAAGACTAGGTAATTTATGAGGGAAAGAGGTTTAATTGACTCACAGTTTCACATGGCTGGAGAGGCCTCAGGAAACTTAGAATCATGGTAGAAGTCACCTCTTTACAGGGCGGCAGGGGAGAGAATGAATGCTCAGAGAATGGGGAAGCCCCTTATAAAACCATCAGATCTCGTGAGAACTAACTCACTATCATGAGAACAGAATGGGGGAAACTGCCCCCATGATCCAATTATCTCCACATGGTCCTTCCCATGACACATGGGGATTATGAGAACTACAAGTCAAGCTGAGATTTGGGTGGGGACACAGCCAAACCATATCACCTATTTACAAACTGGGGAAGGGTTAAGCTATTACAACAGATGATGAAGCACTCTGAGGCTCTCCTTCCCCCGGCCCTCATTGAGACAAGAGCAGAAAGCAGTACAGGGATCTAGGAAAACACTGAGAGTCACAGCTGCAGGAAAAGTCTGCACCAACAGGAGCTGATGGCTTTCACAGAGAGAGATCCACTGTCAACCTAAGTAGCCCTGAAGACACGGTCAGTTTATAAATGACTGGACATTATGACAATAATTTACTACTGATTTGCTGTAAAGTGTTATCCATTTTATGCTATATATAGTTTAGCATAGCTAGAAAATAAAGGGAAATTTATTTTTAATTTTGGGTATATATACAGATTTATATATTATATTTACCATACCAGATGTTAAACATTCTATCACTCCTGGGTAGTCTGTGACATAAAAGTATGAAGATTTTTGTTAAGAAGTAATTAACATTTGGTATTTAACACTTGCACCATCCACCATTTTCATAGTGAGTTTATATATATATGTGTGTGTGTATATATAACTGAAGTGGATATTAATTTCTCTGCACTGGGGGAATTGGGTCAATATTTGAGCCATTAGGTATATTGACTTGCCAGTTTTCTGGGATATTCTTGAAGAACAAATATGTTTTAGCAACATTCTGCCAATCAGAGCTGCTTAGATGAGGCAGCTGTGAGTCAGCACAAATTTAATCTGTGTTGACTTTGCTCTGCCTTGCCTCCTACCTTTCTCCAATCTTTACCTTCCCTCTGCACTCAGCAGCTATGTTTCAATATATTTGTCCTTTGAAACTTTGAATACAGTTGCAACATTCTAAGTTAACAGGGCAGCTAAGCATATCTAGCAGAAAAATTAGACTTTAACCTCAGAAATTGACAAAATCTTCTCAAGGATTATGGTTCCAATAAATACTGTTTCAAGTATTTTATTCATAGTTCTATTCAATAAAAGTTTATAAAGCACCTACTTTGTTCCCCAAATTGTTTTAGGCACAGAGAATGCCAGAAAGACTAAGTCCTGAATGACAGGAACCAGAAGATCCAGTGTGAGAGGATCTTAGTCAGAGGGAACAATGAGACAGGGTGTTGGTCAGGAACAAGTTGGGTGTGTTTTAGGTACACTAGTGTTGTGGGAACATGGTGAGGAAGTATTGAAAGATGAGGGCAGCATGGGTGTATTAGTTATCAATTGTTGTATACCAACTCACCCCGAAGTTTAGGGACTTAAAGCAACAAATATTTATTATCTGAAGGTCAGGAATCTGGGAGCAGCTTAGCCGGGTGGTTCTGAATCAGCATTTCTCAGGACGCTGCAATCAAGTCACTAACAGGCTGCGTCAGCTGAGGGCTTGACTGGGATCTGTTTCCATGATGGCTCACTCACATGGCTGTTGGCAGAGGCCTCAGTTCCTCTCTGAAAGTTGACAATACATCTCACTTCTTTGGCATGCCTGCTTCTCTGTAGGACTGCTTGAGTGTCCTCAGGACATGGCAGCTAACTTCCCCTGGAGCATGTAAGCAAGAGGGAAACTACAATGTCTTTTATGACCTAGTATTGGAAGTTATACCTCTGATGATAGAGAAGGGCTGAGGACTTCGCCTCGGGGGAGAGAGCAATTGGAGAAGAGAAGGCTGGGTGGAGCCAGCCAAGGCGTCTGAGGAGGAGGGGTCAGTGAAGTAGAAGGAAGTCCAAGAAAGTGTGGCATCATGAGGTCAACAGTCCAGCAAGAGGATGGAAGAGTGGACATTGAATTTGGTACCGCGGAGGCTACTGCTGACCCGAGGAGAGAAGATGGGGACACAAGCCTGACTGGAGTGGGTTGAGGAGAAAATGGGACGTGAGGTAGAGGAGAGAGCAGCTACTGACAGCCGTTTTGAGAACTTTTGCTCCGAAAAAGGGCATATGGTTGGGACAGTAGACTTTCTCAGTGATCTAAAAGAGGAAGGGAAGGTTGAGTAGGCTGGGCTCAGTTTCATTTGCAATTGTGGAAAGTCACCTAAGAGTGGCTGAGGCTGTGCACTGAACTCTTTACAGCCACCACCGGGAGGTCCTTTGGCTCTGGGCAGTGCGCCATCTGGTGCTCAGTCATGGAGTCAGCGTTTAGACTGACAGTAGGTTCGGCAATCCCTTTGCTGGAACAGAGATTTTTTTCTCATAAATTTTAAATCCAAGTTGGAGTAAATTGCCAAAAGAACAACTAAAAAATGCTGACTGAAAGGCAGAGGTGCAAAGTTCTCCTCACTTCCTTTTAACCCCTTCCAATTTATTCCATTTTGTCTTTCTTATTCCCTCATCCTCTTCACCTTAATCCATGAGTCTCTCTGTGTTTCCTTTTCCACTGTCCGTTTCTATGATGCAGAATCTAACGATGCAACTACAAGCCAAGAAACACCAAAGATTGCTGGCAGCCACCAGAAACCAGGAGAGAGGCTGGGAACAGATTCTCCCTTAGAGCTTCCAGAAAGAACCAGCTTTGCTGACATCTGGATTCCGGACTTCTAGCGTCTAGACTTGTGCAAGAATAATTTCTGCTGTCTAAGCCACCCAGTTTGTGGTAATTTGTTAGAGTGGCCACAGGAAAAGAATTCAACCACTTTGCAATTAAAAAAGGAATGAATACATACAAAAGCATAGATGAATTTCAAAATAATTGTGCTGTGTGAAAGACACCAAACAAACAAAATACCTGCTGTATGCTTCTAATTATATAAACTTCTAGAAAATGCAAACTAACTCATTGTGACAAAAAGCAGATGAGTGGTATGGGGCCAGGCAGGAGAAAGGGATTTCCAAAGGGCATGAGGATGTCAATAAGTTCATTATCATGATCATGATGATAGTCTCATAGGTGTATATGTATGTTAAAACTTATCCAATTGAGGCTGGGCATGGTGGCTCACTCCTGTAATCCTAGTACTTTGGGAAGCCGAAGCAGACGGATCACTTGAGGCCAGGAGTTCAAGACCAGCCTTGCCAACATGGCAAAACCCCATTTCTACTAAAAATACAAAAATTAACCAGGTGTGGTGGCACACTCTTGTAGTCCCAGCTACTTGGGAGGCTGAGGCATGAGAATCACTTGAACTCAGGAGGTGGAGGTTGTAGTGAGCCGAGGTCACACCACTGCATTCCAGCCTGGGGACAACAGAGCGAGTCTCGTCTCAAAAACAAAAACAAAACTGAAAAACTTAACCAGTTGTACACTTAACTGTGTACACTTTGTTTTTTTTGAGACAGTGTCTAGCTCTTGTGGCCCAGACTGGAGTGCAGTGGCCTGATCTCAGCTCACTGCAACCTCCCTCTCCCAGGTTCAAGTGATTCTCCTGCCTCAGCCTCCCAAGTAGCTGGGATTACAGGTGCCCACCACCACACCCAGCTAATTTTTTGTATTTTTAGTAGAGATGGGGTTTTGCCATGTTGGCCAGGCTGGTCTCAATATTTCATATATATATAATATATTGTATATAATACTTTATATAAAATACACATATATTTTAAAGTGTCAATTATATCCCCTAATACAGTAATAAAACTAATAGATGCAAATAAACAATCAGAAATCTATCATATACAAGCTGTACAATCCCTCTGCTCTCCAGCTGGTCTCTTAGCTGCCTCTGTCCTTTGGAAGGCTTCCTTCTGCTTAGAAACAGGCCCAGGTCTCCACTGTCCTAACCTTCTTAGCCATGCATCCACACTCCTCAGAAGAAACCAAGAAACACTACACAACGAATTTTTAAAATTCTTCATCCTTGGCTAGTTTTCCCTTTTGCTATTTCCTTCTTTCTTTTCACATCCAAAACTTGAGTAGTCTACATTCTAGCTCTACTCTAGGAAGTTTCAAGACTTCCTCTCTCAAAGTCTTGAATTTTAATTTTTTTTTTTTTTTTTTTTTTGAGACGGAGTCTTGCTCTGTCGCCCAGGCTGGAGTGCAGTGGCACGATCTCGGCTCACTGCAAGCTCCACCTCCCAGGTTCTCACCATTCTCCTGCCTCAGCCTCTGGAGTAGCTGGGACTATAGGTGCCCGCTACCAAGCCCGGCTAATTTTTTGTATTTTTAGTAGAGACGGGGTTTCACCGTGTTAGCCAGGATGGTCTCAATCTCCTGACCTCATGATCCTCCAGCCTCGGCCTCCCAAAGTGCTGGGATTGTAGGCGTGAGCCACCACTCCCAGCCGAATTTTAATTTCTTAATTAATGAACTAATCATCTTAGTTCTATGAGTTTCAAGGTCTTTTCTCAGTCTATCTTTAACTTTTATACTGCAAATACCAGGCCAACCTCCCTTTCCATCAGCAACTTTCTGCCGCAGTCTCCCACCCTTCGCCAAGCACTAGTGCTCAGATTTTCCTGTGGCTCATTTTTTCTTAGTTTCATGATTTATGTATCTTCTTTGTCAACATGTTGTCACATGGATCCCACCCAGTCCTGCTTCATGTCAAAAGGCCATAATGTTCTTGAAATAAATAACAAGTTATTAAGGACAGCCCTCCTGCCTCCATAGCACAGTCCTGTGAAGAAAGCTATGAAAACATTACCGAGGCTGACACTGGGCAGTGAACACAGCATTTAGCAGGGCAACTTGGATGCGCCTCCAAAATGGCATGACCACTATTCCACTCATTGCACTCCACTCCTTATCTTGCAATGTTCTCCCCACTGCTCTCTGCCAGTCTGTATCAACTTCTTCTCCATCATGACACCTTCACAAATACTGGACATTCCAACAAGGGGTCTTTCTAGATCTGTGTTTCTTTCCATGCTGCTCCCACGTCCTCAAGTGATAGTTTTGTCATTCTAATATTGGGGAAGATATGGAAGAGGATGGCAGTAGTGGTGGAGAAGCAGCTCTCATGCAGTAGGAAGGTGGCTATTACGTGTTGTAGGTGAAAGCCAGGACTCATGCATCTGAGATGAGGATACACTGAAGCTGGTTAAAATTCTGTTATTATACATCCTCAGCCTATTGTTCTACCTCAAGACCCATGCATGCTTTCTTCTAAGGTTGCCCTCAATACTGGTTGTTCTGGTATTCTAAGGAAACAAAGAAGGAAGAATCAAGCATCAAAACTCAACACCTCTAGTGCTCCCCTTTAGTTTACAGATGAAAGCATTGGGGTTCAGAGAGGTTGAGATTTATCTAAGGACACAAAGCTGATCAATGGTAGAATCAGCCTAGAACCCAGGTCTTCAGAATCACTAGCAAGAGCCTTTTCCATTTATCCATTGATTCAGCAAATAATTTTTTTAGTTCTAATCTATAAAATGTTGCACTAGGACAGAGATACAGTGCTGAACAAGATGGGACAAAGGTCTTTGACCTCAAGGAATTCACATTGTAGTGGGAGGAGATAGACTACAAACAAAAAAGAAAAAGTGATAAATATCTCAATAATTATAGCCTATGATTGGGATGTGAAGAAAATTAAGCAGGGACTATGTATTAGACTGTTCTCAGGCTGCTAATTAAAAGACATACCCAAGCCTGGATAATTTATAGAGGAAAAAGGTTTAATAGACTCACAGTTCCACATGCCTGGGGAGGCCTCACAATCAGGGAGGAAGGCTAAAGGCATGTCTTACACTGCAGTGGGCAAGAGAGAATGAGAACCAAGTGAAAGGGGTTTCCCTTTATAAAACCATCAGATCTCATGAGACATATTCACTACCATGAGAACAGTATGAGAAAAAATGCTCCCGTGATTCAGTTATCTCCCACCGGGTCCTTCCCACAACATGTGGGAATTATGGGAGCTACAATTTGAGATTTGGGTGGGGACAGAGCTAAACCATATCAGACTATAATAGAGAGTAGTTGGGGAGAGCTTTACTTGAGGTGGATGGTGAGGGAAACATAAAAATTGAGAGAAAACTAGGCATGCAAAGAGATGGAAGGGAGGTTTTGGGGCAAAGGAACCAGCATTTTCACGGGTTTGAAGAGAGAAAGTGCTCAGTGTCTTTGTGTACCCCAAGCCCCTGGAGCTTGGCTGAAGAGTAGAGGGCAGAGGTGTGGCTTGAGGACGGGGGTGGGAGGCGGCAGATGACTCACTCCTGTAAGTCCTGTCAAGGAGTTTGGATTTTATTCTAGGTGAAATGGGAATCCAAAGGCTGGCCCTCTTCCGTACAGATTTTGCCCAGAAGACAGTATTATGGGAGGTATGGTTCCACACTACAGCTATTTGAAAGCATAACTGAAACTTATGAGGAAAAATCCATCTGCTTCTGTACCAAAAAAAGAATGAAGATAAAACTGAAAATCAGTCATAGTGTGCGGATTTGCCAAACTAAATTAAATTACTTTTCTGGAGTCTAGTGGATAAGTGTTTTAGTCCTTTCAGTGGCTGGAATAAAATGTCATAAACTGAGGTGTTTATAAACAACAGAAATTAATTTCTCACAGTTCTGGATGCTGAGAAGTCCAAGGTCAAGGCTCAGGCAGATTTGGTGTCTGGTGAGGGCCTGTTTCTTCATAGACGGTGTATTAGTCCTTTCTCACACCACTATAAAAATACTGCCCAAGACTGGGTAGTTTATATAGGAAAGAGGTTTAATTGACTCATAGTTTCACATGGCTGGGGAGGCCTCAGGAAACTTACAATCACGGCAGAAGGCAAAAGGGAAGCAAGGAGCTTCTTCACACGGTGGCAGGAGAGAGAAGTGCAAGCAGAGGAAATACCAAACACATAAAACCATCAGATATCATGAGAACTCACTATCATGAGAATAGCATGGGGGAAACTGTTCCCATGATCAGATCACTTCCCTCCCTTGACATATGGGGATTACAATTCAAGATGAGATTTGGGTGAGGACACAGAGCCAACCCATATCAGACAGTGCCTTCTTACTGAGTCCTCATATGGTAGAAGGGGCAAGCAAACTCCCTTGGGCCTCATTTATAATGGCCCTAAAGGCACTAATTCTATTCATGAGGTCTCTGTCCTCATGACCTAGGCACCTCCCAAAGGCCCCACTTGTTAATGGCATCACCTTGGAGATTAGGTTTCAACATATGAATTTTAGGGGGACACAAACATTTAGACCATAGCAATAAGTATGTTGGTAAAATTTCTAAAATAAATGAATTATGCTGACACAAACAGGGCAGCTACTAACTCATAACTATAACTGAGACTGCTATTTTCCAGGTACAGCTCACAGAGAAGGCAAATGTCAATTGAAACATTTTAACAGAACAATTTAAATATACTCAAAGAGCATCCCCCTTAAACTCATCAAATCATTTCAAAACTAAAAGCAGACCTGTGAATGTGGTTAATTTTCTCTAATATCATGTTTTATAAGTTAGTATTTTTATGTTAAGTTTTCTTAAAATGAAGCTTATAGTATAAGGATGCATGTTTGCACTTAAACATATGGTCCACACACATACACATACATGAAGAAAACATGTACCAAATGTTTAAGGGCTGAATTGCACTGAATTGCATGGAATTACTGAATTCCATGATTTAAGATTCACAATTTTAAAACATTGGATTAATATGTAACATGTCATTGAGACTTCTTACAAAAAGAATTGATTTTGCTTAATTTTTTTCAATACAATTTAAATAAACTAACTTGTTTGCTTATCTAGCTATCTCTGATTATTTTACAAAGCTTTATTCTCCACTGTTGGTAACAATTTAGTTACCAGTGCCAAGCAATGTCCTGCAAGGAGAGTGAAGTGCAGACCTTTCTAAGTGAGACCAGTATGTACCGAGGCACCATCTTCATGGGAGCAAAAAAATCCTACTTTATATCACAAGCAGGATATAAAGATTTTCCATAAACCAGAAAATATGTATTCAATATTCAAGGAACCATGAGCTTGTACTGTATGCTAGCTTACTGGATTGACTTATTAATATAATGGAAAGCCTTTATTCTTCCTCTGAAATTGCCCAAGAATCCTCATTACTAAAACCCCATTTGAGTAGACCAAGCAGAATGGAGGCATAATGCCAGGATGACTGACGATACATTTCCAGAATCCTAGGTTGAGGATAAACATAATTTTAAAAGGCATGTAGTTACTGGTCTATTTAATTCCTTTTATTCTTACACATGTTAAAGATGGAATTATTGCCTTTGATTTTTTACTTTAGAGGCACACTTGAAAGCTGTGAAATTATCTACTTAGCAGCTTTGCCTGCCTGCTAAAGTTCTTCTGACTAGAACGAGGTAAATGCAGAGTA
This sequence comes from Pongo abelii, assembly GCF_028885655.2. Lineage (NCBI taxonomy): Eukaryota > Metazoa > Chordata > Mammalia > Primates > Hominidae > Pongo > Pongo abelii. Next base: position 53,194,588 of record NC_071990.2, on the reverse strand, counting down.
ATTGCTTCTCATCTCTCCTTTTCTACAAATAGGTAGAGGGAAATGATTGATGTTCATAGTCTACTGAGCCTTTTTTTTAATAATTTCCCCAAAATAAAAGATAGATTTGGAAGTAGTTACAAAAGGAAAGAAAGAGCTAGAGAAAGCTGGTGCAAGATGATATTCTATTAATACCGATTGCTTGGAGTTCTGTTTGATGCCATTTGACTGAGGAAGTCACCACTTTCTCTCAAGCAAAAAGTTCAGTTGTTAAAAATGCAGGAAATATTCTAGAATGTGCTTACTATATGCTTAAAATTTAAGTCACAGATACTGAGAATTATTTTCAATTTATCCTAAGCTTAAAATAAAGTGAGAGCTTAAATTAAAGCCAAAATCACAACTAAAATGATTTAAAATGAATTAACCTTATTTATTCAGTTATAGCTAAATACTCTCATTATTCTCTCACCTCAAATCAATAATAGATACTAATTTGAATGAATAGGCTAGAGATTTACCATTCTATTCTAGATGTATAAATAATTTTTAGAATAATAGACATATGAACACACACTATGAAAAATGTATTTCTAAATAAATCAGCAGTCTGTTTCTCATGTTTCAAATTTTCATTTTGAGTTTATTTGAATTTTTTTGTTGGGGGGCGGATAGGGTCTCACTCTGACACTCAGGCTAGAGTACAATGGTGTGATTATGGCTTACTGCAGCCTCTGCTGTAAGAGATCCTCCTGTGCTCAAGTGATTCACCTCAGCCTCCATAGTAGCTGGGACTACTGGCACTCACCACCACACCTGGCCAATTTTTGTATTTTTTTGTAGAGGCAGGGTTTCACCATGTTGGCCAGGCTGGTGTCGAAGTCCTGGGCTCAAGTGATCTGCCCGCGTTGGCCTCCCAAAGTGCTGGGATTACAGGCCTGAGACATTGCACTTGGCTTATTTGAATTCTTTGTAGGTCTTTTTTGGTTACATGGTTAATTGAAGTTGTTTCATATAAATTACTTAGTTTTGATTTGTACTTTTATATAATTGTATGTTCTTAAAATTATCAGAATGATAATACATCCTTTTGAAGATGACCCACTCATAACCTAGCTTCATTTTATTTTAGGAGATAAACACTCAATAAAAGCACCCAAAAGTCAGGACATTTTGACTTGAAATATTTAATCCAGGCAATAAAGCTAGACACTTGGATTTAGAATTTAAGATTTAGAAAAGCTTCAAACATTGTCAGTCTTGCTTTTTCAGAATAAATCTTATTCAGGCCATCTTTCTGGGATTCTAAAACTCAGATCTCTCAGAGCCTCAGATATTGTTGTGAAGAACAGACTTTTCAATACAAAACAAGATAATATTCCCTCTGCTCCCTGTAATATAAATGCATTTGTCGTGTGGCTTATTTTCTTTTATAATTGATATTGTACAGATTGTTAAAATTGATTATAAGCAATGTCCACTCTGGAAAGGAAACATTGTGTTATATATGGAGAGAGAGATGAATTGGTTCACAAATTCAAGTGTGCAAGACTGTATATTTCTAAAACTGAGTTTTGTTGTGAAGAACAGACTTTTGAATACAAAACAAGACAATATTCCCTCTGCTCCCTGTGATATAAATGCGTTTGTTGTGTGGCTTATTTTCTTTTTTTAATTGATATTTTACAGATTATTAAAATTGATTCTAAGCAATGTCCACTCTGAAAGTGAAACATTGTGTTCTATGTGGAGAGAGAGATGAGTCAGTTCACAAATATATTTCTAAAACTGAGTTTAATTTCTATTTTGAGTCCCATTTCATTAGGGAACATAAACCAAATTTAACCCAACTAAATCTGTTGGGTCTCTTCCCCAACACACACGCTCAGTTTTTTCTAGGGTTCCATCTAAGTTCCTATCCTGTCCTCAACAGACATCTGTCCACACAGGAGCCTGCCAAGACATTCTCATTCCCATCTAGTCTCTAGGTGATAGTCTTTGCAGATGACTGCAATACCCACTTCATTAACACCACCATCTCTGTTTCATTTGGAACTGTGCATTGCTGGAACAAGGAGAGCTCTGAGGCTGTCTCAAGCCTATCGGCCTAGGCACAGCACCCAGGCATTTCTACTTAATGCTAGGGAGTCATCTGGGTTTTCAAGAAGTAGTGCAATGTTTCCCATGGTCTCAGATACCCTAAACTATACTGGGAGCCTGGCATGTCTTATCTGCCTCCTCCAAAATTTGATGAGTCTGATGTGAGAAAAGAGAAGGGTTTCCTATCAACTTAAGTGTCTATAGTCTCTTCCTTCCCCCTGTAACTCTCTTCCTCTACCTCATTTCCAGAGGGTAGCTACACTGTTCACCAATTCTTCTGAATCATTTGTTTTTGGCACCTTGCAGCTTAGAAATAGCAGTAAATTCTTTGGCCTTTCTCCTAAAGAGAGGTGGGGTATAATTCCCTCCCCCTTGGGTCTGGGCTGCCCTTGGTGACTTACTTAATACCAACAGTACCAACAGTATGATGACAATACTGCCATGTGACTTTTGAAGCTAGATCAGAAGAAGTCTTGCAGTTTCTGCTTTGGTCTCTAAACACTCACTCTCCACGTGCTTCCTCCAGGACCCAGCCACCATGCTGTGAGAAGCCCAAGCAATGTCCAGAGGCCATAGATGAGTACTTTAGTCAAGAGCTCCAGCTGAGCTCTTAGCCAAAAGGCAGCATCCATTGCCAGCCTATGAGGAAGACTCTCAGATGCTCAGCACACACAAGCCTTCGGTTGGTTCCTGTTCCAGTCAACATCTGACTGACACTTCATGAAAGACCTGAGGCAAGAATCACTCAGCCGAGCCCTTCCCAATTCCCAAACCACGAAATTGTGAGCAAATTTAAATGACTGTTTTAAGCTACTTAATTTTGTTGTAATGTTTTATGCAGCAATAGATAATCAGAACATGGGATATATTTTGCACATTTTGAGGCTCAAAATCCAGGCTTTTGCAACTCCAAAGTCTCAGCATTTTCATTTATCTGATACTCGATGAGTTGGGAATTTGCAAACTGATTCATCTCTTTCTCTACATATAACATGTTTCCTTTCCAGAGTGGACATTGTTTAGAATCAATTTTAACAATCTGTACAATATCAATTATTAACTGGGAGAATTAACTTGGAGAGACAATGCGTAGATGGAAATGTGATAAATAGCGTGGGGCTCCAGTGGATGGAATCCTTGGTTGTCTCTAGACATTATCCCACCGCAAGGGTATGTATGACATGTTATATGTGAGTGAAGTGTTTTTTGTGTCTCTTACAAAAAGGGATAGGTTTTTAACCTTTAAATAGAAAAAGGCCGGGTGTGGTAGCTCATGCCTGTAATCCCAGCACTTTGGGAGGCCAAGGTGGGCAGATCACTTGAGGTCAGGAGGTCGAGACCAGCTTGGCCAAAATGGCGAAACCCCATCTCTACTAAAAATAAGAAAAATTAGCTGGACATGGTGGCGCATGCCTGTAATCTCAGCTACTCGGGAGGCTGACGTATGAGAATCACTTGAACCTGGGAGACGGAGATTGCAGTTAGCCGAAATCATACCACTGCATTCCAGTCTGGGTGACAGAGCAAAATTTTGTCTCAAAAAAAAAAAAAGAAAAGAAAAGGAAAAAAAGGAAAAGAAAAAGATTATTATAAGGCTGATATGAAAAGCAATATAACTATCATACTTTAGCTATTCTCAGGGTTTGGAGCATGCTGGGACTATAAGAACTCTGCACTGGCAGGTGGCGGGGAGAGAATCAATTCAGATGGTGTGCACACCCACTTTTGTCAAACACTGTTTAGGGAGTAAGTACTAGGCTTGTAGAAAAACCTTGGAGAAAGTAGCACAGCAATTCAACTGATGAATGAGCAGGTTCTACTCATTTCTCATATATAGGTGCTGGCAGATAATGAACAACATGCTTTCCAGATCCAAGGAAGAGTTGATTCATAAGGCTCTTCCCAGTTTAATGCAATGATGTACTGAAATTACATTTCTTGGTGCCCTCTTTCAATCTCCTCACCTCTCCCTGTCCACTAGTTTTGTTTTACTCTGTTTATCAATTTTTCCTCTCTTCACGTGACACAATGTCTGTCCCACAGTCCCTGAGTTATTGTGCTTCAGTTCCAGTCACACATGCAGCTGCTCGAAGACTCAGTACCAACTTCCTAGGATGAAGATGGACTTGGTTTCAATTGGTGACTCAATGGACCTGGAAAGCCCACCTTGGCTGGGGTATGGTTTGTATATCACAATTATGACTGGCAGGAGCCCACCACCCTTATGCAGGAGGTGGGGGGGAGGCAGAGCAGTTCTCAGAGAAGGGGCATCATTGTGGACCGGGCGGGGGTTCCAAAGTCGTCTACTTGGTCCAGTGTCTTCTACATAACAAATACTCAGTAAACCATATCTGTTATGAGAAAAACATTAGATAACATGTACTATGGATCTCAGTTAATTTCCTGAAAAGTCTCCATTTGGCTGGGGGCACCTCAAAGACATTCATGTGGGCAAAAATATAAGAACTTATTTCCTCAATGCCCAGACTGACTCACCACAGGATCTCTCCAACCCAGGGTCTTTATCAGAACATCATCATCAAGGTTGACCCACCTTCTAGAACGTTCATAAATGCAATCATCTGGGCCAGCATAATTATCAACCAGGAGAAGTAATCATTTTGGGACATAAACATCCCTGGAGAGAAGACTTTGTCCCAAATCAGAACAACAGCTGTCAGATATTGGGTGCTTACTCTTTGCCTGTCACTTGATCAGTCCTTTGAGAATATTCTTCCTTTGAATGCTCACATTAATCCTGTGGTGGTAAGTATGACCATTCCTATTTCCCAGATGGAGAAAGTGAGGTTCAAAGGTGAAGCAACTTCTTAGCAAATAAAGAGCCAGGTAGGATTCAAACCCAGATCTGTCTGTTGAACTTCTCAACATGCTTGCCTGGAAGTACAAGGCCCTGCCTGCCCATGGCCCTCTGGAAGCCTCAGGGCACAGTGCCTCTCAGCTTTTCTTCCCCAGCTGACACAGTGTGCCACTGTAGATTACCCCACCATGTCTTTCTCTCCATCTCTGCAGAGGGTACTTGTTATTTTGTCCAGGATTCCCCTTGTGTCCACACCTCCCTGAAAAAGAATTAACTGGTAACTATGCCTCTTCCCTTGCCATCCTAGGAGTTCCCGCAGGAATTGCAATGTTCCACTACAACACTATTCCTCCCTCTTTTCACAGGCAATGGGTATCTAAGGAGTAGGCTCTAGATCCCAGCTGAGGTGATCAGCTGCTTGTCCTGCATTTTTGGAATTGGGGTCAAAAGATGCAACAAGTTCTCTCTCCAGTTGCTGTAGCTCTAATATGTAAAACTTAGGAGCTTCCAACGTACATTTGCCACATGCAAGGAAATGAACAGAGAGGAGCAGAGATGAGGAACAGAGATAGGTAGAGTTCTGTGGGGGGCCAGCCCCTGGTCCTGGTTATCATACAATTTTGTGACTGCAGACTGACACACAGTAGGCCACCAGGCTGTCAACTTCATGAGAGCAAGAATCACTCTGGGTTTGATTATTATTGTACCTCTAGTGCCTAACATTGGTTCCTGGTGGCACACAGCAAATTGTTGTTGAATGAGTGAATGACATATTCTATTAATGTCTCCTATTTTTCTCCCTTCTTTCCTTACTTAGGGAGACCCTTGGTCTCAGGAAGTTTGGTGAAATCTATTATCCAAACAGTCCTTGTTGTTAACAACATTGTTCATTATTCACCCATCCAACTGAAAACACAGCATTCAACCACAGAGAAACTCCAGTGAGCCAGGCATTTCTAGAAACTGAAAAAAGCCCAAAGAACATGGTCATTGAGATGCTTCTATTCTAGGCGCGGGGGGAGGTGGGAAGGATAGGCCTCTAACATGTAATCAGTATTTTTCAGGCCATTCAGCATGGGCTACAATTGGTTGACAACAACACAAACCCAATACTATTTCTCTGGCTGTAGCCTCACCTCACAGAGGTCTCTTGTATTTGCCCCTCTTCCTGACAGGCACTCCCAAAGCTCCCACTCTTGTCCTGCTGTAGCTACCTACAGCTCCATGAACTCCTCCCACAGAGAGGAAGAGCAGTTCCCAGCTCTGTATGCCATCCAATGGCTCGTATATTAGTCAGAGTTCTCCAGAGAAACAGAACAAACAGGATACATATACACATATAACTGGAGATGTATTATAGGAATTGGCTCACGCAGTTATGGAGGCTGAGAAGTTCCAAGATCCACCATCTGCCGGCTAGAGAACCAGGGAAGCTGGTGGTGTAATTCAGTCCAAGTACTAAGGCCCAAGAATCAGGAGACTAAACGGTGTAAGTACCAAAGCCTGAAAAACAGGATCACTGATGTCTGAAGTCAGAAGAAGATGGATGTTTCAGCTCAGGCAAAAAGAGCAAATTCATCCTTCCTTCACCCTTCTGTTCTATTTGGGCCCTCAATTGATTGGATGATGCTGGCCCAAATTGGTGGGGGTAATTTTCCTTACTCAGTCTTCTGATTCAAATGCTAATCTCTTCCAGAGACATCCTCACAGAAACACCCAGAAATATTAACTTACCAGCTATCTGAGCATCTCTTAGCCCAGTTGAGTGGACATGTACAATTAGCCATCACAGCTTTGCCGCTCTGCCTAGCCCCATCTGGTTGAGATAGGCCACAATCTCAGATGTCTAGACTTTCTCTGTCAGAGACATATCTTCCTTGCTGCTCTGAGCCTGGCAGCCTCTCACCTACCTGTTCTTTAGATCTCAGAAGACCTCTGAGAATGCTCACCTCTTTGTTCACCCTATATGGTCTCAAAAGGGAAGGCATGAATAATCCACCCCTTGTTTAGCATATCATCAAGAAATAACCATAAAATGGGAAACCAGCAGCCTTCAGGGTTGCTCTGTGGAGTAGCCATTCTTTTATTCCTTTACTTTCTTAATAAACTTGCTTTCACTTTACTCTGTGGACTTGCCCTGAATTCTTTCTTGTGCAAGATCCAAGAACCCTCTCTTGGGGTCTGGATCTGGACCCCTTTCCAGTAACATAACCTCATTGTAAGTTGAGGAGCATTTGCCTATATACTTTCATAGTCGTGATGTTGGAATCAGAATATAAAAAATATCTGCATGTTGCATTTGTTTGAAATATCTCTTAAATCTCTTTAATCTACAGGCTCCTCCTCCTTTTTTTCCGTTCAATTTTTTAAAACTTATTATGTAAATATAAAAGCAGAAAGTCCTTTGAAATGTATTGGTCACTAGGCCCAGAGAACAGTACTTCTCAAACAAACATGCATATAAATTCATTAAGTACAGACTCAGATTCTGCAGGTCTGGGTGGCAGCTAAGGTGCTGCATTTCAAACAACCTCTCAGGTGATCCTTACTTGCTTATCTGCAGACTATTGTGAATAGTAAGCCAGCCAGAATTGAGTTCTACCTACAAATTTTGCTGATTTCACTATGCATCCCTGAAGTGTGCCTTTGTTTTCTGTATTTTCTATAAACTGGTATCTAGAAGTTTGACTGAATTCCAAGTTAACTATGTTGGCAAGAGTTCTTTGCACGCGATACTGCATACTTTCCATTGTGTTACCTCATGTCTAGTTATCCCCCTTTTAATGATGCTCAATGTTTAGGGTTGTCAACCTGATCTTTCCACTGTCGAGCTCTCTATTAGTAGTTTTAGCAGCTGTTGTTCATCATTGTCCAGATCCATGGTTCTCAATCATGGCTGTATGTTAAAATCACCTGGGAAGATTTTAGAAGACCCTGGTATCAGGGTGCTGTTCCAGATCAATTGCTGGAACATGGAGCCGAGGGGTTAATTTCTGGGGTAGGGCTGAGGTTGTGTGTATGGGAGGCCAAGGTTCTGTGTGTGCGTGTGTGTATGTGTGTGTTTTAAGCCCCTCAGATGATTCTAATAGGCAGCAGATAGGCCTAGGTCAACTTTTTTTCATTCTGTCTTCCAAAATAGTAATATTTTCAATCTCACTTTTTTTCTTCATTAATTTTGCTGAGCTCTTAATGTGTAGAAGTGCTTGTTTTAAAAATGAGCCAGCTGCTATGCTGCAAAATAAATCAGCTCTCATTCATACCATGAAAACACTCCCTTTTTTTTTGAGACAGAATCTCACTCTGTAACCCAGGCTAGAGTGCAGTGGCATTGTTACAGGAAAGGGGTCCCAAGAGGGTTTTTGGATCTCACACAAGAAAGAATTCAGGGCGAGTCCATAGAGTAAAGTGAAAGCAAGTTTATTAAGAAAGTAAAGGAATAAAGAATGACTACTCCATAAGCAGAGCAGCCCTGAGGGCTGCTGATTGCCCATTTTCATGGTTATTTTTTGATGATATGCTAAACAAGGGGTGGATTATTCATGCCTCCCCTTTTTAGACCATATAGGGTAACTTCCTGACATTGCCATGGCATTTATAAACTATCATGGTGCCGGTAGGAGTATAGCAGTGAGGACGACCAGAGGTCACTCTCGTCGCCATTTTGGTTTTTGTGGGTTTTAGCCAGCTTCTTTACTGCAATATGTTTTATCAGCAAGAGCTTTATGACCCATACCTTGTACCAACCTCCTATCTCATCCTGTGACTTAGAATGCTTAACCATCTGGGAATGCAGCCCAGTAGTTCTTAGCCTTATTTTAGCTAGCCTGTATTCAAGATGGAGTTGCTCTGGTTCAAATGCCTCTGATCTGTCCCCCCTCCCTTTTATAAGAGAACCCTTAATCATAAGGGTGGCAGAGGGATGAAGATCCATCTTCTGTAACTTCTTCAGGCTGAATAGGGGCAATGATATTCCTGCCTAATTATCAGGGTCTCTTATATTCAGGCTAGAGAGGAGGTCAGTCAGAAAGCATTGGTATAGTCAGGGTCATTCATGATTCTTGAGTTCTGACAAAAGGTGATACCTGGAAGATTAGTAAGTGTTTAATTTAAGAAAACACTCAGTAAGCTTGTCCTGCATTCCCACACAGAGTACAACAGCAATATATTTCACAAGAGTAAAGCAAAATAAGTAAAATTACCCCATGTAAACTAAATTAGAAGGCTTTCCATGAACTGGGAAACTGTTGGAACCAAGCTGATATGGGTTCACTAGCTGATTCCGATGTACCCAGATTTAGAATAGTGATCCAGATTTTTACATTGCCTATCCCTTTTGTTTTTTCTGAGCAGCAGTTAGAGATCACTGGTTGGTTCACAGGAATAAGTAGGGATAGCCTAAATTGCAGAAACAAAGTTAAAAACAACTGATGAGACTAGAATTTAATAACACATGTACCATAGTTCTTGAAACAATATTTCTCTCTCCAGTTTTCCATTTTTACTGAAGACACACTATAGTAAGACCAATTTGCTTTATTATACTTGGCCTGATTATTTGTATAAAGTGCAGCAAGAATAATTATTTTTCACCTAAGCTCTTTTTAAATTGGCTTTAATGGAACTCTGTTCCATAGAAAAAATCTTACACCGGGCGTGGTGGCTCACACCTGTAATCTCAGCACTTTGGGAGACCGAGGCAGGTGGGTCCCTTGAGGTCAGGAGTTCAAGACCAGCCTGGCCAACATGGTGAAACCCCGTCTCTACTAAAAATGCAAAAATTAGCTAGGTGTAGTGATGGGCACCTGTAATCCCAGCTACTGGGGAGGCTGAGGCAGGAGAATCACTTAAACCCAGGAGGCGGATGTTGCAGTGAGCTGAGATCATGCCACTGCACTCCAGCCTGGGAGACAGAGCAAGACTCCATCACAAAAAAAAAAAAAAAAATTTTAGATAAGACTTTTTTTAGAGCTGAACCCTCCCATGGATTAGTCCCCTCAAATACCTACAAGTTGAGTAAATTCCTCTAATGTGAGTTTCCAAGATAACTTGGAAAAAAAGGGGCTCCTGGGCCTGTTACAAAGTGGCATTCTTTACTTATCACAGGTCAGAAACCCTCTGTAGAAAAGGTATAAGGCCATTTCTCCCAAGGGACTTTTATTGGCTCCATAAGTCAAGTTTAATTCATTAAAGGAAAACACAACTTTCTAGTTAAAGCCTTGGTAAAATAACCAATATCTCCTGTTGCAAAAGAAAAGAGATTTTTATTGCACTTATGCAAATAACTATATCACCATAAATTAATAATACTCACAAATAGTTTCCAAATTCTGGAGAAATTAGGTAAAGAGAAATAAAATGCTTCAAATTTTGTTCATAGGCATATACTTTCCTTAATTGCTAAAAGGTATAAATAACTAAAAAGAAAAGTTTCCTTGATTCTGATAAACAAAACAAAAGATTAGCAGCATTTTAAGCAAAATGTTTAAAAGATTACTTTAGACTTCCATTAATTTGGTCCATGCAGTTGTCTCCTGCTCTGCTTGATATTAGTGAACATTTCAGCCCTCCATAAGAGTTCTGAAAGTTGCTTCCTCTATTTTAATGTCACAATTTCCAAAGTTATCAGAAACTTGCATTTAAGAACACCTGGTAGATTTCCATAGTTGATTATAAACAACCTTCTAAAGAGGACCAAAACAAGACAATAATTGTTTGTGGATGACAAAACGTCTTAGGATAGCAACATTCAGAAACATGACTGACAAAGAAATTTTATTTTCTCTGTGGAACAAATGATTTTATGTGACAATTATAATTATTAATAAGATACACTAAGTCATATAAGAAGTATAGGAGTTTTCTGTAATTTTGGTACATAGACCAATAACACATTTATACAAATACAGCCCAAAGAAAACCAAATACCATTTCATATTTGACAATGCTTCCTGTATGACTTTTACACCAAATAAGCCAAATGTCACTGTTACATTAGTGCATTATTGTTGTCAATCTCAATTCTTAATAAAATCTTATAGACAAATGTATTTAATCTCAATCAGTTTGACCATAAGATAAAATTTTCATAAAGCTTTTATAAGCCTTTACAAATTTTTGTTAAGGAGCAGATTATAAGCAAGTTTTTGCTTCAAGAAAAACCTGTTGTGCTTTTATTCCAATGTTTAGTTTACAGAAAAACTGAATAATACCCCTTTAACTTTAGCCAATATGTTCATACACAGAATTTCTTTTACGAGATTAATTTTTCACAAACCTTCCACAACCTGCTTAAACCTTCAGCTTTACTCTATCTAACTGAAAACAATCCTTTAACCTTCTAATCTAGGCAAAAAAAATCCACATTCTCATGGCTCGTTATAATTTTTTTTTACCAAAAACACATTTCACTATTCTATATGCCTTGTGTGTAGAACTGTTTCTTCAGTAGTCTTAATTACAATTCAATGTAACTTTTAGCAATATTCACTTATGGTGAAAAACCTGGTTAGTAAGCTATTTTAATTATGCACTAGGTGTGGAGCCTAGCCTAGGACACACCAGGCAGAAGCGCAGATAAGGGCTGACTCTTTCCAGCACAGCTAGGGGGCATGGCTTTCCACATGTCCCCAGGCCTTATCTAGAATCTAATGCTCCAAAGTAGGTAAATTGAACAATTTTCAAAAGTCAAAGAAGCAGTTTATGACCTTAAAGCATTTAGCAAACTTAATATCTGACCTGCGTAATTTAGACCAAATGTTTATATTTTTGAAGATATTTTTATTTTACCAATAATCTTTAAAACTGCCTTTATTTCCCAAAGATTACTTAAGTTACATGAACTAAATAAAAGGCATTACACTTTTTACTCTTCTGACAAAAATTTGATTTAAAGCACTTATTTTTAAGCCAAATGATTAAAGCTCTTTTATATCACATGCTATATATATATATATATAGAGAGAGAGAGAGAGAGAGAGACAGAGAGACAGAGAGACAGAGAGACAGAATAAGATAAAGGACTTATTCCCTAAGCTGGGAATTGAACTCTGAACCCAGGCCAACATTGTGAAAAGAGAAAGCATGGCCACATGGTTATAAGGTCAAGCTCCCAAGGACGTAACTTGGTCATAGGACAAGTTTGCTGGGGTGTCTTGAATAGCAGACTCATAGGGATCCTAGGCCCACATTCTATCCTAAAGTACTCCTCTCCATTATAGAATGCGGAAAGACACACAAAGCACACTAGATTTACTGAAGCTTAAGATTAACCTTGCAAATCCTTTTCCCCATTAATTAAAACTTTACAGAGAAGATAAACAGTAGTTTTTACCGTTCATTTATCCAGTTGAGAGAGAGAGAGAGAGAGAGAGCACTGCCTGAGGTAGGATGGGGAAGACGAAGAGCAAAGAGCTCAGGGAGGCCAGAGAAAGAGCCACCCATTGCAGCTGACACTGAAAAGTTCAGGAGGCTGCTTGTCAGCAGTGAAGGGATTTTTTCCAGCAGTTTCATCAGCTCTCAAGTTTCCATTTTTAGGGAAGAAAAAGCTCCCCATGTCCCACGATCCTGTACATGCCTAATCCTGTCACCCACAGCCATCGGCAAAGAGTGCAAGACAGACTAATCCGAAGAGAATAGCAGTTAACGTCCCATAGTGCCAAACCCATTCTTAGCCAAAAGGGACTTTACTAAGAGAGGTCTCTAACCCCCTAAATCTTAGGAGGCACTCTAACCCTCCTAAGTTGGACCTCTAACCCAAGGTCGGTCAAGCATCCTTGTCTTTTATTAAGAGGGGCCTCTAACCCACTCTGTCTTAGGAGCGGTTCTAACTCCCCTAAGTTGGGCCTCTAACGCAATCCCATTATTTACCCAGGTACCCCACCACTTACCCAAAGTCAGCCAATCAGTGCTACAGTTTATTTCCTTTGGGTCGGAGGTCTCCTCAGTATTGTCCCTTCTGTGGGCCACCAGAAAGATGTTACCGGACATCACCACTTACCCAAAGTTAGCCTTTGGGTTGGGGTTTCCACACTATAGTCCCATCTGCATTCCAGAAAGATGTTACAGGAAAGGGGTCCCGATCCAGACCCCAAGAGAGGGTTCTTGTATCTCATGCAAAAAGAATTCAGGGTGAGTCCACAGAGTAAAGTGAAAGCAAGTTTATTAAGAAAGTAAAGGAATAAAAGAATGGCTACTACATAGACAGAGCAGCCCCAAAGGCTGCTGGTTGCCCATTTTTATGGTTATTTCTTGGTGATATGCTAAACAAGGGGTGGATTATTCATGCCTTCCCTTTTGAGACCATATAGGGTAACTTCCTGACATTGTCATGACATTTGTAAACTGTCGTGGCGCTAGTGGGAGTGTAGCAGTGAGGATGACCAGAGGTCACTCTCATAGCCATTTTGGTTTTGGTGGGTTTTAGCCAGCTTCTTTACTGCAATCTGTTTTATCAGCAAGGTCTTTATGACCTGTATCTTGTGCCAACCTCCTATCTCATCCTGTGGCTTAGAATGCCTTAAGCGTCTGGGAATGCAGTGCAATAGGTCTTAGCCTTATTTTAGCTAGCCCCTACTCAAGATGGAGTTGCTCTGGTTCAAACACCCCTGACAGCATGATCTTGGCTCACTGATGCTTCAGCCTCCTGGACTCAAGTGATCCTCCTGCCTCAGCTTCCCAAGTAGCTTGGAATGCAAGCATATATCATCATGCTCAGCTAATGCTTTTTTTATTTTTTCAAATTTTTTGTAGTGATGGTTCACACTATGTTACCCAGGCTGGTCTCAAATTCCTAGCCCCAAGCCATCCTCCCACTTCAGCCTCCCAAAGTGCTGGGATTACAGGCATGAGCCACCATGCCTGGCCCACTTCTACCTCTAAAGCCACTCTACCCCTTTTCACAGTTCCCTATGCTTCCCGGGACTCCCTCCCCAGGTACCTCAAGCTGCCTTTGAATGTCCAGAGCCTGGCACCCAACCAAGGCTACCCCTCATTCCCCACAAGCCTCATAGACTATTGTGGGGTGGGTATGGGGGGCTTTTAATTTCCATATTTCTGTACTATTTTAACTTCTTCAAAATGACCATGGGTTATGTTTCTAAAAAAAAAAAAAATACATTTTCAAAGAAAAAAAAAGTAGGAAAAGGCACACTTTGCCTAACTCTGTGCTTTCATTTGAAGTCCCAATGACTCCTTGAAAATCCTCTTGAATGCTGATTCTAGGTTTCAGAAGATGCAATAATTCAAATACCAAGATTAATCTGGGAAGTGAAACTTCAGCCTCCCCTAACTCCACCCAGTTTCTCCAGGCTGGGCTTGCCTTGATTGGAAAGGGAGGAAGATGCGTATACAAAAAGAGAGAAAAGATTGGTATGCTAAAACCTTACCCCTTCCTACAGGAAGAAAAGCTGGTCAGCCTTACTCTTTAATTCCTTCCATCTGTCTGGCTTCCTCACTCTCTTTCTATTTAAAAGTAATATACCAGTTGTTCATTTAGTTTTGTTTTTTTTTTTTTTTCAAGAAATTTAGAGCACCAATTTGTGAGGATAAATTCCATTTGTGAGAAAGAACACAGAATGCAAGTAGCCTTGTAGCTGAGAAGCAGCTTTAATTTGGGGCATAAGTTGCAAGTCCACAGCTTTGTGATCAACCTCGTGCTGCTCTGTAAGCTCGTATTTATCCTTCTCTGTGCAGAAGAGTCTCAATCAGTCTCTCTAAGTTGATTTTCAGAAATCCTTAAGCATGGAGGGGAAGTCCAAGCTTTACTACTTCAATGGAAGAGGCAGGATGGAATCCATCCGATGGCTCTTGGCTGCAGCTAGAGTAGAGGTAAGATGTGGATTTATTCAGATTATTTTGTCTTGGTGTCATTGAGCACTTACTTAGGGAAAAGTTGTAGTAAACTCTTTATATGATTCCCAGAAAAAAAAAGCAATTTTCACCACATGGTCTTTAAACATTGGGCTGTGAATTACATAATTCTTTCAAATAAATGCCCAAATACTGTGATAACTGGTTGCTGATACTAAGCTCATCCAAGGTGATACAAATAAAGTTCTATATGGTTAGCAAAGAAAAGAAGGAAGAATTTGAAAAGGGAGGAGGGAAGGGAGGGAAGGAAGGAGGAAGAAAGGAAGGAGGGAAGAAGGAAGGAAGGAAGGAAGGAAGGAAGGAAAGAAGGAAGGAAGGAAGGAACTCTGCTTCTTCTCACTTCATTCTTACCATCCGGGTGTTGCATTCATTTAACTACATTTGTCTCAAGAATAATAAGAAACAGATCATTTTCTTTAAAAGTATAGAGCAATCTTGTAGGTACTGACACAAGAGCATTATGATTCACTGCCAAAAATATGTCTCCTATTTTTTAATGGATTTTTAAAAACTCTGTTCTCAACATACTTAAAAGCTAAGCTATTGAAGTTCATAAAGACCTTTCAAAAATAAATCTTTGTCTATATGCATATTAATTGTAAATATAAGGAATTAGCCTCTTCTGTAACCCATTCAAAAAAATTTCTGTAGTCATTCCAAAATGGTCTCTTAGATTCAAATATGAAGGATCAGGGAATTTTCTTTAAGCCTATGTCCAGCTCCACTGCGGTTTAACATGGGGACAGCAAGTAACCCTGGTGACTTGATATTCACTAAAATGTTCTATACACTTTTACCCCTGACAGAAGGCACTAAGTTCATTTGTTCTCTAGAAATGGAGATACTTTATATGAATGCAGCCCAGAACATGGTTTATATTTAAATATTTTGTGAAATGTACAATTTTATGTAATCTGATAGTGCTACAATAATGCAAAAAAAAACTTTGTAAAAGGTTCATCACCATTTTTTTTCTAAAAATCTTTTGGTTTGAATTTTTAAGTCTTAAATGAAATTTTTGAAAGTACACAAAGAAAAGTACAAAGAATATTGCAATAAACAAACATGATCTCACTACCTGGTTCAAGTAATTATTAATATTTTGTCATGTTTATCTTCAATATATATTTAAAAAAAAAAAACCACAGACAGAACTGTGTGTGGTGGTACGCACCTGTAATCCCAGCACTTTGGGAGGCCAAGGAAGGAGGATTCCTTGAGGCCAAGAGTTGGAGACCAGCATGGGAAACATAGCAAGACCCCGTCTCCACAAAAAATTTTAAAAATTAGCTGGGCATGGTGGCACATGCCTGTAGACCTGGCTAATCAGGAGGCTGAGGCAGGTGGATTGCTTGAGCCTAGAAGTTTGAGGTTGCAGTGGGGTATGATCGTGCCACTGCACTCGAGCCTGAGCAACAGAGCAAGACTCTATCTCTAACAAGAAAGAAACTCCACAGTTAATATATTAATATAATCTTGTTTAAAATATAAAATATTAACAAATAAGCCTAAAATTTAATTGAACCATCACCTCCATCTCCACTTAAGCAACTTCTATCCAGTCAGTCCAGTCTTTATATTTTTGCACTTACTATGTGTGCTCACCAACCTCTGACTTGTGGGCCTTTGGAAATAATTTACATAAACGGCTCCTTTTATGTACTATTCTGTATTTTCCTCTTTACAATCAATATTATGTTTTTGCAATTTGTCCTTTTTGAGATGGATAGATGACAGATGGACAAATGATGAGACAGAGGGAGAAAGAGAGGAGGTGGAGGAAGACTCCGGTTCATTCCTTTATAATTGTTTTCAAAATTTCAATGTTTAGGTATTGTTGCATTAGAATTAGATCAGAATAAAATATGATAAAACATGCACAGAAGACAATGTGAATCCAAAGCCTACCTATCAAAAACACTGCAGTATCTTTGGAGGGCATTAAATATTTTTAGTGTAATTTTTTTAAAAAGCTGAATTTGTCATTGCTTCTTCTGATGACCTAATTTTTACGAAACAATAAAAGGCCAATTCTCTTTTCTGAGCTATATGAAGCTGTTTATTGTATCTTCTGATTCCTCACCATTTTTTAGACTTAGAGTTGATATTATTATGGTTTGTCAGAGTTAGATGGAAATTCTAGACAGTCATGCATTACTTAACAATGGGATACATTCCGAGAAATATATAATTAGGTGATTTTGTCATGTGAGCAACATAGAGGTTATTCTCCCAAACCCAGATGTAAAGACTGTTACACACCTGGGCTTTATGGTACAGTCTATTACTCTTAGGCTACAAACCTGTACAGCATGTTACTGTACTGAATACTGTAGGAAACTGTAATGCAATAGTAAGTATTTGTGAGCCGGTTGAGGTGGCTCACACCTGTAATTCCAGGACTTTGGGAGGCTGAGGTGGGTGGATCACCTGAGTTTGGGAGTTCGAGACCAGCCTGACCAACATGGAGAAACCCCGTCTGTATTAAAAATACAAAATTAGCTGGGCATGGTGGCGCATTCCTGTAATCCCAGTTACCTGGGAGGCTGAGGCAGGAGAATCACTTGAACCTGAGAGGTGGAGGTTGCAGTGAGCCAAGATCGTGCCATTGCACTCCAGCCTAGGCAACAAGAGCGAAACTGTGTCTCAAAAAAAAAAGTATTTGTGTATCTAAACATAGAAAAGTTACAGTAAAAATATAGTATTATAATCTCATTGTATAAGCAGTCCATGGTTGACTGAAATATTATGTAGCACATGACCGTAGCCAATAGCCACCTCCTGTGCCTGAAATTTCCTTGTGTTATGAGTCAGAGTAAATTTTCAAAAGTTTAATAATTATGCTCTAAGATATACAATTTTGCTGAAATGGCTGTGCTTTGCTTGTCTTTGGAGCCCCTGCTGTACCTCACACAGCTCCTCACACAATCAGCCTTTAAGCAAAAGATAAAATTGAAGATTTTTAAAAGTTCAGGAGCGAAACCTCTTTGGTGTGATCTGGCGAAACTCAATCAAAATGTAGCAGAAAATTCTTCAGGCAGTATCTAGTCTGAGAAATCTGGATGTGCCCCATACAGTTTCATGTCTAGACCTAGAACTGTGAATGCCAGCAGGCTGGCCTGCCTCCTATTCCCCACAACCCTACCACTCCCTCCAACCTGCCACTCTCCCGCGGTCCGCCCACCTTCTCTCAGGGCTCACCCTGGTAAAGCCCTTGTTGGAATTGGAGATTGAGCTCTGCCTCTCTGAGTTCTTGGAGCCTGGCCGGATCAGATAGCCTAAGTTACCTCAGAGTTCCTGACATGAAAAATTGTAGGAGAAACTGAAATCACAAGCGTATGCATTTTTCATCACACTTCATAAATATTGTAAGTTGTAAGTAGTGTTTAGGAAAAAATAAGTAAAGTAAAGCATGTTTAGGAAAAAAATGCGGCTTTTTGGAAAGCTTTGTTTTATACCTTGGTAATCACTGTCCATATTCTCACATTTGCTAACTTTGGAATATGACGACTTCCTTTTATAATAATTATTTACATAAAATTACACATTTACCAAGATGATAATATTGAAGATGTAGTAGGCTTGGTGAGAGGGCAGACTAGCTCTGGTTCTTCTATCATTTAGCTGAAAGACTTTAGGCAAGTCACTTGACCTCTCTGGGCTTCCTAAGCAACCAAAGGAAGCTTGGGTTAAGAAGAGCTCCAATATTATAATGTCAGCTGCTGCCTTTCTTTTTTTCCTGGTGAAAACATGAGAGAGAAAAAGAGACCCACCAACTCTCTCTCTGAACCACGGAAGTTTTTTGGAGCATCGAAGGTAGTGAAGAGAAAACATCTAGTATTGGGGATTGTAAAGCAGACCCAGAGAGAACTTATTTTGCAAAAACAAAGAGCGGAGGGGATAAAGACGAACTCCCTCCCCATATTCACACTCACGCTCTACCCTTGAATACAGATTATTTTTAAATTTAGTAAGCATCCAATTTCTACTTCTGATGCCGCATTTCTGTTCATTAGGACATAGTCATAAGGAAAATAGTATGTCTACTAAACATCTGCTCATTTTTAGAGAAAGGCCAATATGGGTGGCTGAAAATTTTTATCCATATTTTCTAATTTTTCTACAATGAGTTTTAGCACTTCTGCAATAATATTGAAAATATTTTTAAATAAATAAGGGGAAGAGAGCTTTACATCCATCTTCTTTGTCTTATAAAAATGGCAGAATTCCCTGAGACTGAAATGTCTCTTGCTCTTGTGTTTGAGAGTTGAAGTTAATGCTGGTCTTCAGGTATAGGACATCAAGGTTTAACACTATTTAACATTAAGTACTTAGGAATTATGACCAGGAAGCTATGTATTGGCATCTTCTCTGAATATTTTTTGTTACTCCAAATTGTAAAATTTAACATTTCAAATTATTTTTTATTGTAAAATGGATAGAATACAATCTGGAAAAAATAATATTTTCCAGTTTTTGTTGGGTTTTTATATCTCTATGCTAGAAAATATTAATAATACAGGAAAACTAATTGTATTTCAATTTTATGTTAAAATTATACTATCCAAAATGCACACATTTAATTGGTAAATGTATTTTAAAGCGAAAGTATCCAGAAGTTAATTGGTGACAATCTAACAATAACACTGATAAAAACTCTTGTGAGTGGTAAGAAAAGATAGCTTGATTTATGTTTCCTTAAATATGCAACAAAGGATCTTTTAAGTTAATTTTGTTCTGTTGTTAGATCGTTACCAAGTAACTTCTAAGATTAGCTGCAACTTAATTCCTATGTCTAAGCCTCTTTGGCTTAAAGAGAAGGTATGTAATGAGACAATCAAACATTTGCCTGTTCTTCAGCACTGGGAATAAGGGGCAACAAACACCACCCAAGGGAAAGTTATGAGAAAAAAAATAACAATGGTCAAATACTGAGCCAAGATGGGAGTTAGTCTTTACTATACATTATGTCATTTAACCATCATGACAGCACCACCAGTAGGTATTAGCTTCATTTCGCATGTTAGGAAACTGAGATTAGAAGAGAGTAACTTATCTGAGCCAATCAAGGGGAGTAGCCCGCATTCAAATTGCGGCTGAAAAGTTTACCAGGCAAGTTACATCTGCACAATAGTAGACTATAGATATTTCTCAATCAGCTGAGTTCAGTAAACGCTTTGCTTTGGTTTTATATAAAAACTTCCTTGCTTTCATAAGATCCAGAAAATGATGGCATGGGTTCAATAACTTACTTGAAATATTAGTTTAATTGGTGGTTAGGCCTTTTACTTTCTATTCCTTTCTGTGATATCAACAGTAATAACAATAAAAATGTTAATAGCAACATATTCTTATATTCTTTCAGTTTTCAATTTGAATAAAACCTTTTTGAAACAGACTAAGAATTTGAGAAATTAATCCAAGGTGAGATAAACGCCTTGTTATTCGTGATGTTGCATTAGACCAAAGAGATGAGATGGTCTCTCCATTAATATGAAAGGCTCTCTCTCTCTCTCTCTCTCCCTCCCTCATTATCTAAATAAGAGCAGTGAAAATTATGTAAACAGTATCTATCCATATCCTATCTCCATATAAGGAAGGTAGTGCTTGGATCTTGCAACTAGGAGGAGCCCTGCCTCCAAGCTTCTAAGCTGTAATAATTCCAGCCCCCTTCCTTTGTTTTTGTTGCCGTAGGGATAATGTCTGCTTTCACAGTTGCCAACTTCATGATACTGCACTGTTCCTTTGTTGCTTTCAGTTCTCCAAGATATAGTTCATTCCTTTATATTTAATGTTCTGTGCTAAAGTACCTGATGTGGTTCTGTCTCCCGGCTAGACCCTGAAACAATGGAAAGGAGAACTGCCTCAACTTCAGGTGTTAAATGGGAAAAGGGCAGAACCAGGCTTACTGTTGCCATTCTGAGGCAGAGAGAGAGAAAGAGAGAAAGTCCCTCCAGTCTTTTAAATTAAACGATTGTTCTCTCTAGTTACAGTTGGTTGGCTGGTTGGTTGATTGGTTGGTTGGTTTTAATGCAAAAGATTCCTTGGGAAGATTGAAAAAGTAAGCCCAAAGCAGAGAGCTGTCAGCCAGGAGGGAGATCACTGGGATTCCAAGAAGGGAGGGGTAGGACATGGAAGGTCCATGTAGGAGAACAGTGGGAAACCATGTGCAGAAGAAGGTGCAGGGAGGCAAATGTCAAGACATGCTTTGAATTCCAAGCAGTTTAAATATTTATGCTTATTTTCCTATAAGAAAATGGGGAATAACAGAAAGGTTTTAGGCAGAGGCTTATGGCTTCAGAAAAACAACCAGGCAGAGCATGTTGGGTAGATAAATGTTGTGGTAGTTCAGAGGTAAAAAGAGGGTGACCATAGGAAAGGAGAGTAAGGAATGAGAAAGGACAATTCTTGGCCAGACAGAAAGCTTTGTGCCTACCAGAGTACTCAACATCATTTTCTTGCACTCTACACATTTTTGTATGAGTGAATGGGTAAATATTTCTCCTTTTACTCGGCCTCTAAAAATATTTGATTACATAGTTCCATTTTGTAGCACCTTTAAAGAAAACAGTTATTACTATCACAGACAATAAATAACCTAACTTTCCTTTGTGTATTTTAAGGTGGAACCCTGATGTATGGACAAGTGCCCATGGTTGAAACTCATGGAATGAATTAGGTAGAAACCAGAGCCATCCTAAGATACATAGCTGCAAAATATGACTTGTATGGAAGGAATATGAAGGAACAAACCTGATACAACAATCGCTTCTTTCTTAGAATAAAATTTAAAAAAAAAAAAGTTTTAAGCTTATTAGCAGCCATGTGTAGCATAGTTCTTGACAGATTAATAGAAAGTTCTTTTCTGGTTAACTTTTTATTGTAGAAAAATCTAACATATCAAAGGAGAGAGACTAGTATAATAAACCCTATGTACAAAATTTACCTTTGACAATGACTAATTCATGGCCAATTAAACAGTTTCTTTAATTTTCTGATTCTATATTTAGCTCTTTATTAGCTATGTATTGTTTCTTTATTCACTAAAGCAAAGACGTTAGTAAAGTACATCTACCACTTTCTTGTGAATTTGTGTTTCCCTCCACAAGGTGGAAGTGGCACACAGAGTAAATCACCAGAACACAGACCCAGAATTTTCGGAGGAGGAGCATTCTATCCCCACGCAATTGATTCTAGAAATGGTTGTTGGAAACTACCTCATTAATCTCTGGTCACACCAACATCTGCCCCCTGGCCTCCCAGACATCAGTTAATTCCCTTGTGCAGACATCAGTCCTTTTACAATAGGCAGACCCATCTACAAATTGACAAAATAGTCTTATCTTACCTGGGGTTTATAACAGCAACCCTAAATTGTAAATTATTGAGCAGAATTAGAAAACCATTAATTGGTAAACAACAAATAATCCATCTTTACTAAACGAGAAGTGTTTTAAATAAATTTCTGAAGCCATTGTTTTATTTCAAAAATGCATGTGTTTTCAGAAACTTAGCTTTAAACATTTCAATGTAGTAAAAATTTTTAAATTGATCTCGTATTTTTAAATCTCAACAAAAGTTTTCTCTTGCTTTCTAGTAGTTTCTCACTGACTTAGAAACCAAATTTCTGCTGAAACCAAATTACATCCCTGCAGTGTAGTCTAACATGTTCTCCTGTCTCTGTATTTTTATAAATTGGTAGTTGGGTTTAGAGGCTTTATCAGATTCAGGTTCTAGTCGGTTTTGCAAGGCTACTTTCAGTGTCATTGTGTCTTCTTTATGATATCAGTAGCCATTGATGTTCAGTGCTAACATTCCTTCTGCATCTATTACCTGAAATATTCTTTTTTTTTTTTTTTTTGAGACGGAGTCTCACTCTGTAGCCCAGGCTGTAGTGCAGTGGTGCGATCTTGGCTCACTGCAACTTCCGCCTCCTGGGTCCCAGTTCAAGCAATTCTCCTGCCTCAGCCTCCCAAGTAGCTGGGATTACAGGCACACACCACCACGTCCAGCTGATTTTTGTATTTTTAGTAGAGACAGGGTTTCACCATGTTGGCCAGGCTGGTCTTGAACTCCTGACCTCGTGATCCACCTGCCTCAGCCTCCCAAAGTGCTGGGATTACAGGCATGAGCCACCGCGCTCGGCCTGAAATATTTCTATAAAGAAAAGCTTCTGCTAACACAAGAAAGGGGCTAACAAGAAAAATAAAAGATCAAAAAAGAAAAACAAGGGTCAGGAACAGTGGTTCATGCCTGTTACCCTAGCACTTTGGGAGGCAGAGGCAGGTGGATCACATGAGGCCAGGAGTTCGAGACCAACCTGGCCAATATGGCAAAACCCTGTCTCTACTAAAAATACAAAAATTAGCTGGGCATGGTGGTGCTCACCTGTAATACCTGCTAATCGAGGGGCTGAGTCACTTGAACCCCGGAGGCAGAAGTTTCAGTGAGCTGAGATTGTGCCACCGCACTCCAGCCTGGTCAACAGAGCGAGACTCTATCACAAAAAAAAAAAAGAAAAGAAAAGAAAAAACTTCCTTTCATCTACTATCTGGTTACTTGGACATACAGTTTTCAAGACTGATGCTTCTTTCCCTTTGTTTACCAATTTTCCAAATAATGAGTTGTTTCATTTGCAGTGACCAGTTAATTAGTGTTGTTTTCATATCATTATGAACTCATCAATTTAAAACATCTTTGATGTGTTTCAGTTCACTTCAGGTGTCATTCTTATTTATGCTCAAATTGTCCCACCTTTGGCCAATGGGAGCCAATGGGAATTTTTGGTCTGACCTGAGTGGTCTCTGATAACTTCCTTATTATCTGGTATATGATAATCCCAATTAATTCTGAACATCTCCTTCTCCAGACCTGGACTCAGTCATTTCTCTAAGAAGCTCTGGTTCCTTTTAATGAAAAACAGTTTTTAAATAGATCTTTCATATAAACTAAAAATGAATTATTTTCTATTAGTGCTTTCATTGGTATATTATTGTGATAAAACCTTGTACATGTTAGAAACTTTGTATTTTAAAACTCTTTCAACTGTATAAATCCACAACAATCCTAATACTCAGAATACTACTCTTCTGGTTATCTGTTGCTATAGAATATGATCTCTCATGGTGCTGAGTTGACAGAGCTCAGCCCAAGTCTCTCATGGAGTGCTTTACTCATGTGTCTGGCACTTGGGTTGGGAGGGCTGGTGTCATGCCAGATCCCTATTGACTTCAACAGGGATGGCACCATGTTTGAGAGTCTGAAGAAGAGACCTAGAGGCAGCAAACAAGACTTGGGATTTATTGAGGGGACTTACATACAACACGGTCCAGTGGTGGCAGGCTGGACAGGAGAACCACTACCATTTGTAAAAAGCATGCTGGTTATATAGCATTTTCACTTAGCACCCTCTCCCTTGCAACCTCCACCTGGCAACCTTTATGTAACCCAGAACAAAGGGCCTCAATCCCTTGCATGGCCTGCATACCATGGGATGGGCCAGGGGTTCAGATGCTCCTCATAGATAAGGAATGAATCTCTAGGTTGGCCACTCCTGGATTCCTTAGCTTGGATCTCCAAACACACATTCTTCTTAGACCATAGGACCATTCTCAGGGTATTGCTATCAAGTGCATCTGCCATATAGCTGGACCATATGGGCCTAGAGGGGCATTGGTCTCTCTCCACATGCCTTCTTCACAGGACTAGCTTGGGCTTCCACATGGCATGAGGTTCTCAGTGTAGTTGGACTTTGTACATAGTAGCTGGTTGGCCTCTGAGCAAATGTTCCAAGAGAACCCCGTGGAAGCTGTGAGGCTTATGTCCTAGATATACAAGTCTAAGGACATTACTTCCTCACATTCTATTGGCCAAGCAAGTCTCCAAGAGCCACTCAGATTCAAGGGGAGAATGAAACTTACTCTCAACAGGAGAAGTAGCAAAGAATCTGAGTCCATTTCAAGACATGCACTGCTATTGTAGGTTAAAGTTAAAGGAACTGTGGTTCAAAAAGATTAATAAGAGACTCATCTTGGACCCAGACCAAAGTTTCCCAAGGCCCACACCAGTAGTCTCACTATGTCATGGTGTCTTGTCAAACGTAACATCCATGTTTCCATACATTCTGGCACAGAGATGTGGGTGGTGGCAAGTGGGAACTTGTGGAGTAAGTTTTGTATTCTATGAAATTGCTCTACTACGTTTGAGAACCTTCAATCCAGAGGGAGATGTGTTTGGCAGTGCAGAGGCCCTTATTACCTCTTCTTCCACATGTATCACCAGTAGCAGCATGGGTGATCTCACTATTATTACAACAACTAAATAGCCATAACTGATATTTGCCCAATTTGCTGTTTGGGATTACTTTAATACTTTGTGTGTTATGTATTTTATTAACACTAATGTTACATAATTGATAGTCACACACATATAATTGCTCACACACTTTGATCCCACAACTTTTCTATCTCCCAGATGGATCTTCCCTAATATTTCAAAGGAACAGCATGCCGCTGAAAACACTTGGCTTTAGCTCCTGGAACAATGTTCCATGAGAACACCTGATAACTAAGCAGGTAAAACTGAGGCACTACTTAAAACGTTTCTTTGGCCCATTAAATGAGAGTTCCCTTTACCTGTAACTCTTTTCTGAATTAACACCCTTTTTCTAGGATTCACATGTATGTAGAAGGCTTGAAGGACCTGAGTGACATGATTATGTTCTGGCCACTCTCTCTGCCTGAAGAGAAGGAGATGAATCTTGCATACATCCTTGAAAGAGCCACTACAAGATTATTCCCCGTCTGTGAGAAGGTAAGCAACAAACTCCTGCCCTGCTTTATGACTTGGATCAAGGGGGAGAAAAACAAATGAAACTAAAAATAGACAAAGAATTTTATCAATAAAGATCTCCAAACCCTTTGTGAAAGCTCAAAATTCTTCCCCTACGTGCAGTTATACAACAAATCTGCTCTCCTTCCTCCCACCCTAGTCTTCTGGATTTTATTTTTTTTAATTTTATGCATAATTTCAGCACTATTTGTGGTTCTGGTGCTGATAGAATTTCAGTTCCTGCTTTAAAATAGGGCCTTACAAATAAGATTCTAAGGGAGGAAATCCCACACTAATGAAAGAGCTGGGGGAGAGGGGATGGATATTATTTCTAAAATACACTGGACAGTCCTGGGGCTCAGGGCTGTTTGTAAGGTTAGAATTCTAAGCAGTATTCTAAAAGTTAAAAAATTGTTTTAAACATAATACTTTAGCGTTCATGTCTCTGCATTTTTAACAGCTGTAAAATGCTGTCTTAAAGCTTGCACTTGGTCAGGGTTGGATGCCTTCTTTAGTTATTAATGCTCTTCATCTCCAGGTGCAGTCATTATAATATTAGTAAGTCGAGGAAAAGATGATGAAAAATGTTAGGGTTTGGTAAAAACAAAGAAAAAAGAGCCAGATAAGTTTTTCAAACTCACCTGCCATGCTGATTTAATCTATCCTTATTGGGTTGAATAAAAATAGTTCTCATTAAATGATTTAATACATATATTTGAATATATTCATCATGATCAACAGTTTTAGAGCCTAATCATGTAACATAGATTATCTAGTTGATACTTATGTATTTGGCATAGATGACAGATACCCTAACTCCTCGGTTAGACTTTTCCCTTAATTATACCTGGTGAGTTCCTAGCTCCAACTGGATCAAATTGTGAATATTCTAAACCCCTAGGTTTTCCCCATATTGTTTCCTTCAAAAGTGTTTCAAAGATAATATATTCCTTTGTAATCAGCATGTAACTTAAGATCTTTTATCATACAAATACTGACAACAGAGTGAATGTTTACCACCACCATGTGGTAAACTAATGCATGAAGTTTTTGTTGTAAGATACTATGAAATGCAGACTTCTCATAACTAAAAATGTGACTGTAACTGCACTAACAACAGTGCTAATAATAATAATAATGGCTCACTTTACTGAGTGCCAAGTGCTGTGCTATACAATTTGCATGCATTAATCCATTTAATCTTTATAATAACTCCACAAGATACTATGTGGTTGCTTCTTCTGTAAATAAGGATAAATTATTTCCTCATTTACAGATGAAGCAACTATATCTTAAAGAAGCAACAGAACCTGCCCAGTGTCATACAACTAATAAAGTTGGAACCTGTACTTGGGTCTCTCTAGGTCCTGATCCTATGCCCAAGTATCAAAACATCATGAAGTCTATGGCCTAGAATGTACTTTAGTGACCACCTCCTCCAAACTTACATTTCATTTTGTATTTGTTCAATTTTAACTCATAATTTACAGCCCTATTTGAAGAAAATTTGCTTATAAAAATGAGGGTTGGGTCCCCCTGGGAATGACACTCTCCCTGCAAACACAGTACCTTCCAAAGAGCAGCACACCTAAAGAATCCACCCTGAGATGGTGCAAGGAGAAAATACCATCATCCCAGGAAGAGCCACCAATGGAGGGTCTGGTGCTAAAATCACTCTACAGAGGTTCATGGGATAGGTACAGGGAGAGGAGATGAAAAGAAGACAAGCACATGAGATAAAACTGTTTCCTATGTTGAGAATAAGTCAGGAGGATTTAAGCTATTCCATTCCTTTCACCTCACGAAGCCCAAGAGAAATGGGGTTTCTGTGAGCTCACACAGGTAGTCAGTGGCAAAGAACAGATTAGAAGCCAGGTCTCTTAACTTCTAGAAGACTTTCTGCCAAATCAAGCTGACTTTAAATTATATGTTAGGTGTGTCCTTCATCTTCTACCTTTTCCTTATTAACCATCATGCAGGCACTGAGAGACCATAGACAAGATTTTCTCGTGGGCAATCGGCTGAGTTGGGCTGATACACAGCAATCTGAAGTCATCTTAATGACTGAAGAGTGCAAACCCAGTGTCCTCTTGGGCTTTCCTCTGCTACAGGTAATGCTATCCAAGTAGCTCCCAAGAACTGCAGGGAGAATGAATTTGGATTATCCACTTATTCTTTCATTCAGTCATTCACCATCATTTATGAACCTACTAACTTCTTTATGCCAAGGCCTGTGCTAGAAATACAAAGATGCCCTCAAGGCAGCTATCTCCTGGTGAAACCAAGCGCATAGACTGGTAACTTCAATATAATGTGGTAAACTAAAATGTAACATGATAAGAGAAAGCAGATGTCTTGAACTCCTGGGCTCAAATGATCCTCCTGCCTCAGCCTCCCAAAGTACTGCGATTACAGGCATGAGCCACTGCACCTGACCCATATTACATTATAAACATGTTTTGACATTGTTAGTCTGCCTCATTTCTTTACAATGTAGTCTATTTTTGAAACTTTTCTTGATTATATGTATATTCCATTTATTGTGTTCAGAATAACCTTTTAACAAGAAAGAAATATTTTAATTGTTACAAAAACAAAGGAGGCAGATACTAGAAACTCTGCATTTCATAAAACAATGAAATTTTGTTTAAATGTTTTCATGATCATCTTTCCACAGACATCATTCATTTTAAAAGTCCTAGTCAAGACCATTAAGCAGCTTCATCTTCTATGATATTAAAAAAAAAACCCTAGAGATTTAAAAAACAGTAAAGAATTTCACTATCTTTATATATTACATCTTATAAAGCTATTAAATTTTTCAGTGTCAAGAGTGAAACATTGCCCCATACCTCGCTTCATCACTGGAAGGTGGACACCTGATTCAGCAATACTCATTAACTGCTAGGTAGATGACCTGTGTTGACTGTAGTAAAGCCATTTTACAATCAACTTAGGAAGTAATAACACCAGCCAAACACACAGAGACACAAACATCAAAAATGATATGTTTAGTATGTACAAATAGCTATACTTGGGGCATGGCTATCAAGTAACAAGAC
The DNA here is from genome assembly GCF_028885655.2 of Pongo abelii. Taxonomy (NCBI): domain Eukaryota; kingdom Metazoa; phylum Chordata; class Mammalia; order Primates; family Hominidae; genus Pongo; species Pongo abelii. The sequence goes on along the minus strand of NC_071990.2, from coordinate 53,165,932 downwards.
TGATTTAATACTTTACAGTCATAGCACATTAAAAATATATTGCCAGAGGGATAATGGTCCCACACATGAAAAATGTCTATATGGAAAAGGCTGTGATTTATTGCAAAGCATAATATATAGCAAATTCCAAGGAAGGGCAAATCATTTTTAAACAAATCTTTAAATTTAATGGCTTAAGCCAAAGCCTCAGTTACTTTTTGGAGGATTCATAACAAGTAGGGGTTGAAGAATGCTTTTCCTTTTTTCTTTTTCTTTTTTTTTGAAACGGAAGTCTCACTCTGTTCCCCAAGCTGGAGTACAGTGGCACGATCTCGGCTCATTGCAACCTCTGCCTCCTGGATTCAAGCGATTCTCCTGCCTCAGCCTCCCGAGTAGCTGTGACTACAGGTGCACACCACCATGCCTGGCTAATTTTCGTATTTTTAGTAGAGACGGGTTTCACTATGTTGGCCGGGCTGGTCTTGAACTTCCGACCTCAGGTGATCTGCCTGCCTCTGCCTTCCAAAGTGCTGGGATTACAAGTGTGAGCCACTGCACCTGGCTTCCTTTTTTTGATGTACTTTTTCTTTTTTTTTTTTTTTGAGATGTCACTGCAACGTCCACCTCCCAGGTTCAAGTGATTCTCCTGCCTCAGCCTCCCAAGTAGCTTGGATTACAGGCACCTGCCACTATGCCCAGCTAATTTTTTTTTTTTTTTCTGTATTTTTAGTAGAGACAGGGTTTCACTATGTCAGCCAGGCTGGTCTCAAACTCCTGACCTCATGATCCACCCACCTCAGCCTCCCAAAGTGCTGGAATTACAGGTGTGAGCCACCACACCTGGCCTTTTTTTCTTTTCTTTGTTCTGATATTTTTGTTTCTTTTGAAATGTCCTTTTCAGTGGAACTGGATGAATAAGACCTTTTCCTTTTTTAAAAAAATTGCTTTTCTCTTTGCTTTTTCTTCTTCTCTTTATTCTTTTTTTCCTGTAATGCTTGCAATTTATTCAGTTCTTCATTTTATTCATCAGTCTTCACTGTTTGCACTGCTGACATCCAAAACTATGTCCCTTTGGGGTCTACTTGGAGAAAGTTGCAGCATTCAAAAGTCAGGTGACCAGGAAGCCATATTTTTTACAGCCTGCTCTGACACTGTCCTTGTTGCAACCTGGGACTGCCATGATGGTGATAAGAGGGGTTGCTGGAGACTCTGGCTTTCTAGAACACGCTTGCTTCCCATTAGCTGCAAGGACGAGGCACCGCCAAAGTGGCCACTTTCACCCGTGCCACAGCCTAACCTGATTTTAAATGGTGAAAATCATAAACAACTTAAATGTCTAATAATAAACTGAGAAACATCTACATAAATGAGGATATGTTCATTGGATAGAATTCTATGCAGCCACTTAAAGTTTTCAAAGATTACATAACATGAAAAATGCTTCTGGCATAAGAAAAATGAGGACTTCTCTTTATTGTATACCAGGATGCTTTAGAATGTTTGTTTTTATAAATAATGTTGCAACAATATCTTTGTAGGTATAGATTTTTCCACATTTAAGATTACATCATTAGGACACAATTTTTAAAATGGAATCACTTCGTAATAGCCTATGAACATTTTTGTGGTTCTTGAGAAATACTGCTAACTTGCAAAGTGGCAGTATCACTTTGCAATGTCCACAATGTATGAAAATCCCAATTATCCCCCACCTCTACCAGAATGTGGCTCATTTGCATTTTACTTTGTTTGGTTATATTCTTCTCTCTTGGATAGTATTCTTTTGCATTTTAGAAATTCAAGGCCAGAATCAGCCACATCCTCACAATTAATAAATTTCTCCAACCTGGAAGCCAAAGGAAGCCTCCACTGGATGAAGAATCCATTAAGACTGTGAAGAACATATTTAAACTTGAACGTGGCATGTTTCTTAAAAACATGAGCACTGCAGTAGCTAAGTATTAACAAATGAAACAAAGTCTAAGAAACGTAGTAAATATTTCACTGTGCATTTGTAGCAGACCCATAAAAATATCATAAAGCCACATTAATGTAATAAAGTAATAAAACATGAGGAAATAAACTGCCTAATATCTGTTAAGTTAGAGAGCCTCTTCTACTTTTCATTAAACAAGAAAACACCAATTAATCAGAGCCATCCAAATATGAATCCTTCTGGATTCTACGTATTGCAAAAGAGTAAAATAACAAATATGCAAATGGATGCCAAAGATTTCTTTAAAAACAAAACAAAAAAAGCACACAGATCACTATCATTCACTTCTCCAACCTTTTGGGAAAAGTCCAGGGAACAGCATAGCTTCAAACCAGTGTCTTAAACTTTCAATCACTAGAGTATTCTGCAGACACAGCATGTATTTCTAGGATCAATTTCACAGTTAGTTTCTACGTCAGTATCATAATCAGTTTTGACTATAAGCTGCTGTCAGTCTGAATCTGGAGGTTCTCCTCAGTCATCTCTGACAGCTAGCAAGTGAACAGAGCACCTCAATGACGACGGCTTTTTCCAGCCTTGCCTGTGGTAACAACCTCTTTGCCACCATTAGGATTTATGGGATTTTTTTTCTTCTTCTTTAAATTGGGATTTTTTTAAGTATGTCAAATAATTTTATCTAGATTTCCTATTTGGTTCAACTGGTACAGCTTTTTTCTTCCCTTAATTGAATTACTTATCACTGAAAGTTTAACAACCTCCTTGAAAGTCAGTTGGGAAAGGTAACCCATCGAACAGAACCATATGAACTCTGCCGTTATCAGTTGAGGACCCTACGCTTTCACTTAAAGAAAGGGTTTGAAATATGACACCACTGCACATAACCAACAGGATAGGAACTGTAGATTTTTAGAGCTCTAAAGGGTCGATCATTTAGTTTGATTCCTCCTTAGGAATGAGAAACTGAGTCAGAGGGAAAGGAAATGACCTTCCAAAGAGCATCAAGGGGGTGGAAAAATTGGGCTGGGATTCAGGTCTCCCGATGTTCAATTTGGGCCCTAAAAGTGCCTTGGACATTAAAAGTTATAACTATGCCTAAAAATAAAGTGGTAATTTGAAACAAAATCGGTTTTGTTTCAGAATTGTTACTCTTTCAGAGAGAAAAAAATATCTACTCCTGAGGAAGTAGAATGTTGGCTTAAATAAACCCTCCTCAACCCTTTTCGTTAATAATTGAACATTTAAATGTCAAAGATGATTTGAGTATTCAGAGGAAAAACTAACATGAAAGAAGCAGGTTTGAACCAAAATGTCTTTTATTTGAATACTGAATACATTCAGTTAGGACATAAGAGTGTGCTAAGAATAAAATTTTTTAAAGAAAAAAATAGCACTGGCAGCAATACAATTAAAATGGAAAAAGCATAATTTCTAATAATTTCAAATATAACACAAATGACAAATAGATACATTAGCATTCTGTGAACTCCACTTAAGAATTCCTTTATGTGACAAGTTGTAGTTTCAGCTTACTTGAGACATGAGTATTTGGAATTTTCAAAAAATATCAAATATATAAAAAATAGACACAACAAATGGAAGAGCGTATCATGATTCATTAGACACTTTTAATGAAAATAGTGCTTGACAATTAGAAAACAGTTAAAATTTTTGCTTTAGAAAAAAACTACCTCAAACTAATGTTCATATTAGAGGTGACAGTGCTATTTGTGTTTCTAGCATTCCATATTGAAGTTTATCTTTTAAATACGAAAAAAGTGCTCTGCCCATTACAGCAGGATGATACGAACTTAGTTTTCTGTTCCTCCAGATGCTCAGAGCAGCAACAAGACAAGTCTCAGGATCATCATCAGGCTGGATTTAAAATACAACAAAGACAAAGGGAGAGTCACTTTTATCTGGCATAAGACAGCAAGGGCCATGCACTCGCCTACCCGGTAGTGTTACTAATCCTTGGCTTGGGGCTCTCCCAGCTCAACCCCTTGGAGGATTAAAACATCCCAGACATAACTGAATTAGCCACTTTAAAATGCTCACTAAATGAATAAGGAAAAATCAGAACCTGCTGTCCTGAAAATCTTGGATGAGGGTTTATAAGAGAAAGGTTTGGGAAGAAACAAACTTTCAAAAGCTAGTAAAATAAAGCAACTTGAAAAAATAATCGAGGACCAACTTGGGGCAGTTACTAATTCAATCTTAGCTACTTTCTATTAACTGAGGCCTTCTTCTGGATCCATAAACCCTACTTCTTTTTTTCTTTTTTTTTCTTTCTTTTTTCTGATGGAGTCTCACTCTGCCACCCAGGCTGGAGTGTAGTGACACAGTCTTGGCTCACTGCAACCTCCACCTCCTGAGCTCAAGCAATTCTCCTGCCTCAGCCTCCCAAGTAGCTGGGATTACAGGTGCCCACCACCACACTCGGCTAATTTTTGTAGAGATGGGGTTTTGCCATGTTGGCTAGGCTGGTCTTGAACTCTTGACCTCAAGTGATCCACCCGCCTCAGCCTTCCAAAGTGCTGGGATCACAGGCATGAGCCACTGCACCCAGCCCATAAACCCTACTTCTGATTCTTCCCACAACCAAGTATCACTTTTAGAACAGGGCTATAACTGGAAAGCTGTCTTTTGTAATCCACTCCTCCTCCCCTCCCTGAAACATAATACATAGTCACACTAGAAAATTATACACAAAAGTAGAAAGAGGAACATTACAATTATTCATCACACTATCACCCACAGAAAAACACTACTAACAGTTTGAAATATTTCCTTCCTGTTTTTTTATACACAAACATTTTTTTAATCACACTATATTTGGTTGTTTTGATCCTGTTTTTATACCTTATTATGTCACTAAGATTTTCCAATGCCACCAAATCATTTTTGAAAACATAAAAATGTAATGCTCATTCAATATTCCATTAAATGGACAAAACATTTTTTCAAACATCTCCTTACTGGTGAACTGTTAGGTTGTTCCTAATTTTTCAGTCTATTGTGTTTTCTCTAGAAATAAAGTTACAATGAACATCAGTCTTTGTGCACATCTCACTGCTTTGGAATAAATTCCAAAAAGTGAAAATGTCTATCAAAGGAAATAAACATGTTTATGGCTTTCAACATATAAAGCCAGCTTTCTGGAGAAATTTTTAAAATGTTATCTCTAAATTTTTATTTGGTAATATGCTTAATCTCATGGATAGAATTACTGGATCAAATTAAGAGAAACTTGAGGCCCTCTGTTTATCTTTTAAAAAATATTAAAACTTCTCTCTTAAAAACTCTTAAAAATATTAAATTTCTCTCCCTTAAAAACTTGAAATAACTGTATCACACTGTCACTCTGTCAAACTCTCTAAAAGGGACTGAGTATTAGATTTAAATGAACACATTTACTGTTGCAGATGGGTGAATCTTGAGGAAAAATGAGGCTGAGTTTAGCTCTTTCTTCTGAAAAAGGCAAGTATGCCTATGTGACCAGATACTACAGCAACACTATGCGTATCCAATAAGAATGTTCATGGGTACATCAATATCAAAGACCCACTGAATCCATGCTATCTCAAGGTTTTTACTGTCATGCTTATTATAACAAAAAGGACTTTGATCTTTCAAATTAAAATTGATGTTTCCCCAAAATTCAGCACTTCAAAACAACCGCAGAGGAAAGTATTGATCAAAATAGTTTTACTTACCTTAAACCTGCAACCAGACCAGCAGGCATTATTTTCTTGGACCTCTTAAATCTCACACCCATTATGGTAGCCAGGAAGAAAGCTGTAACTGAAAACCAAACTAATTCATGAACCAGAGTTTCAAACATGTTATCAATGCTTGTGGGAAAACAGTGGGTACCATTTAAAGCTTTCTAACATTATAACTATTATGGATAGGTACTGAGTTGCCATTGTCTTGAAAAGATAAAGTGCTCTATTAAAACACCTCATGGTCGGGCCAGTGGCTTACGCCTATAATCCCAGCACTCTGGGAGGCAGAGGTGGGTGGATCACCTGATGTCGGGAGTTTGAGGGCAGTCTGACCAACATGGAGAAACCTCGTCTCTACTAAAAATAGAAAAAAAATTAGCAGGGCATGGTGGCACATGCCAGTAATCCCAGCTACTCGGGAGGCTGAGGCAGGAGAATTGCTTGAACTGGGGAGGCAGAGGTTGTGGTGAACTGAGATCATGCCATTGCACTCCAGACTGGGTAACAAGAGCGAAACTCCATCTCAAAAAAACAAAAAACAAACAAACAAAAAAACACTTCATCACCTTGTCGAAAAGGTTTCTGGGTAAACAAACATGTTAAAATCCATTCCTGAAATATCTTCAAAAGAGAAAGACTTTGTTGTTGTTGTTGTTGTTGTTGTTGTTGAGACAGAGTCTTGCTCTGTCACCCAGGCTGGAGTACAGTGGCGTGATCTCAGCTCACAGCAACCTCCGCCTCTCGGGTTCAAGCAATTCTGCCTCAGCCTCCCAAGTAGCTGAGATTACAGCCATGTACAACCACATCCAGCTAATTTTTGTATTTTTAGTAGAGACAGGGTCTTGCTATGTTGGCCAGGCTGGTCTTGAACTCCTGGCCTCAAGTGATCCACCGGCCTCAGCCTCCCAAAGTGCTGAGATTACAGGCATGAGCCACCACGCCTAGCTAAGAAAGTCTTTTTCTAACCTAAATTTCTATTCAAAGAACACTCCTCGAAGGCTAGCACTGAGCTTTATTCAACTTCCCTCAGAAACGCTAAGTAGCACACTTGGACCCACAGGAGACACTCATTAATGTTCAGTTAACTGAATATAAAGAAAATAGTTCATGTGTCTTTTACAAGTAAGATCTGATTAATAAAAAAAAATACTAAAAGAAGGCTGATTGGTTTTGTTTTGTAGCATTCCATTTTGGAGAATTTGATGCCTGAAGACTAAATAATAGTCTAAGCAATAGTATTTTATTCAGAAGCATCATGTCAGCCTTTTTGGAGCTGTATCTATGAAGGGAGAGGTAGTTTTATGTAAGAGATTAGGACATCAATGCCACAATTTAAAAACGGCTTTCAAAGAAAAACTGTTTATTGATATAAAAAATAAAATGACTGACAATAAATACTTGTGAACTATTTAAATGCATATCAATAAAAATCCTAATATCACTATATCTGGCTGACACATCTAACACAACCTCATTACTAAAAATATCCCTAGTCCCTTATAAAAATAACTAAAGAAAAAAAAACCCAAATCTCTCTCTCTCCTTCAAATATAGAACAATTTTGTCTTCATTTATATTTTTTTCCATACACGACCAAGGCACTTTGAATAATAAATCAACTAGAGAAAATATCCTTGGTATAGTTTTCTAAACCTTCACTGTGTATCTCTTTCAAGTGAGATGAAAGTCAAGTGTCCTGGTGACTTTAAACACACAGGTTTCCATTTTTTCTGTGGATATTCTCCCATTAAGCTTAACAAGGGAAGAAGCTAAAAAAGCGTCAGCCTTGCTTTTTTAGGTTAAGTCTTAAGGCAGTGCAGAATCTAAAAGATGTTTGTGAATTAAATGAAATAATGCAAGGCTGTCTCTTTTTTAGTTATTTTCACAGCAATGTAAAAACTATGCTAAATATGCATTTAGGAGAGTTAGCAGAAAATCTGAAAACAATTCCTTGCTTTTCCTAATTCAATTTTTCTAGTAACAAGGTTTTATAGAAATATTCTTCTGAGTTGGAAGGCCTGGTAGCAGCAGTACCATCTTTTTTTTTTTTTTTTTTTTTTTTTTTGAGACGGAGTCTCTCTCTGTCGCCCAGGCTGGAGTGCAGTGGCACGATCTCGGCTCACTGCAAGCCCCGCCTCCCGGGTTCAGGCCATTCTCCTGCCTCAGCCTCCCGAGTAGCTGGGACTACAGGCGCCCGCCACCACGCCCGGCTAATTTTTTGTATTTTTAGTAGAGACAGGGTTTCACTGTGTTAGCCAGGATGGTCTCGATCTCCTGACCTCGTGATCCACCCGCCTCTGCCTCCCAAAGTGCTGGGATTACAGGCGTGAGCCACCGCGCCCGGCCGAGTACCATCATTTTTTATCAGGTCTTTCTAGAAAGGAGTAAGTGTTGTATTCAGCCTCAACACAGGCATATGGCCATTTGCCATTTGACTAAATATGCTCTAGTATATCTAGCATAGGGTATCAAAAAGATCATCTCCAATGTTTCAGTCTCTGTAACCAGGTAAAATGCCTTACTTACACAGTGACACTTTTACATCTCGTTTGTCATTGGAGACACGGTAAGCTCCATAGCCAGCCAAACATCCAACAAAAAGACCAGCAATCAAAGACAGAACACCACCTGGGAGGGGAAAAAAATATGAGATCACAAAGAGAATCCCAAAATGAAAGGAATTCATTCCATTACTTCTAGTATGATACAGGCACCTTCAAATGTATTCCTACTTGGGCACAGTAACTGGACAAAGCCAGATTAAGAATAGGCCTCTTCATGGATACTTTCTAGGAGATGACTGTTTCCTGCTGAACCCAAATACAAGGCAGAGGAGCCCTGAGGGCGCAGCAGTGCAGCGGGGTTAGATGTCACTTGGGGAAATAAGAAAACCTGCCTTGTGCTGGTGGCTTGGACATTGATTGCATGATCTTGGGCAATTATTTAACTTCCTTAAGCCCTTCTTTTTTAATTTTTCCTATTCTCTTTGCCTCCTTTTTGTGATGAGGTTGTGATGATAAAAACTAAGATGCAAAGGTATTTTTAGTTTATAGAGGTAAAGACAGAAGTGCTATACAAACCAAGCAATGGTTCCATCCTGAATAATTAACAAACCTTCAAGTCTCAAGATGTCAGGACTCAAGGACTAATAGAGGCCCTACCAAGAAAGACGAAGAATCAGAATACTGACCCCAGCTACCCAGTCCCTATCCCATGCACTCACCCCACCAGTACACTCCCAGCCCCCAACCCACACACCCACCCCAGAGCACTGTGGCAAACACCAAGCACTTTCTGTGCACTGGACAGTGGGTTACATGCCAGTGACACTATGAATAAGACACACACAATCCTTGCTTCACAGAACTCACCCTATTTAGAATCTGTTAGGTTAAAATCCCTGGGGGGTAGGGTCAAAGTATCTCATTTTTAAAATATCCATTGGAAATTCAAATGTGCAGCCAGGGTTAAGAACCACTGCAGCACATGCATACACACACAACACACACACACACACACACACACACACAACACACACACACAACACACACACAAAACACATACAACACACAAACACACACACACGACACACACACACACACCGGAGCAGCATCCTGAATGAGAAGACAAACACGCTAGGTTCTAGTCCTAATTCTTTCACTTGCTGGCTAAAGGACTCTGGCTAAGTCACTTCGCCTCTCTAAGTTTTAGCAGTTGTAAAACAGGGTTAATCATCCATGCCATATATATATATATATATATATTTATAAATATATATATGCCATATATATATATTTATAAATATAATGGCTTAGAATGTTACAGTTGGAGATAATGTTAAATTACACATTGTTTCCCCCAAAAGCTATTCTTCAAACACAGTAAGATGATCTTTTAAAAACATACATCTGGACAGGTCACTCTCCTAATTAAAAACCCTTAGTGCTTCCCAAAGCTCTTGGGAAAAATAATCCAGTTTGCTATATTGTGGGAACCCTGGCCTTCTTTCAGTTCTCTGAGTATACCAAACTCTATTCGTCATGGCTTTCAGACATACTGTTCCTTGTGCAGACTGCTTGTCTCTGCACTGTTCACTTGGCCAAGCGTAGCTCACCTTCGGATGTCTGCTTAAGTGTTGTCTTCTCCAACCCACCATTCTGAACGAGGGCCCCCATCATAGTCTTCCACTATTCCTGATCATATGTTTATATGCTGTTCATGGATTGAATGTCAGTCTGCCCTTACTCACTTGTGAGCGATTGCTGTTTCCCCAGGGCGAGACACAGGGCCAGGTACATAGGAGCACTTGATAAACACTGATTTAATGCATCCCTGTTATGTATGGGTCATGTTCAAGCAGAAGATACCAGATAAGGATATTAAGGAGATTAAAACACTTTCTGAAATGCACAACTAGGTGACCATTAAGGTGTCTTCTCACCTAGAGATTCTATGATGCTCTTTTCTGTATACCCTGAAGATTTATTTACTGTTAGGATCACTCCACCCCACCCTCCCCACCACCACCATACATGCACACTTAAGTATGTGGAGAAAGTGGCAGTGTCTACACTTCAGTCTTGATGAGATCAGACAGCAAACAGCAGGGGCAGGCTCACCAGTAGCAAGAACCAGGAAGGTTCTTGAGACATTTCATCTTGCCTGAGGAAGGTGGCAGGACTGTGGGCTGTTTTACAAGAAAGCCACGCTGGTGGAAGGAAGCAAAGATCCTGAGAACAAGCTCAGTGCCCCATAGTGGGGGCGACAAGAAAAGCAGCTCTAAGCTCTTTCCTTCCCACTTCCTGGGATGCCTGATCTGGGTGGGGCAGTCTTGGAAGAGGAGTTTTAAAAGGAGTTGAAAGATGCATCTGGGAGCTTCCCTGCAGGTGCTCTTGTGGTCCTCCGAATAGCAGCCTGCCCAGCAAGCGCACCTGCACCTCTCTGGAGGGATTGCTGTGTCAGTGCCCTTCCCTTCAACTGGAGTAGGAAGGTGTAAGATCTGGTTCAGCCCTAGTGTGGGACAAGGCAGGGAATGCCATCTGGCCCTCTTTCACTCTGGGCACTCGGTGTTACCTGGCCTAGGAAGAGCCTCCATATCATAGCATCTTCTTGGTCATCCACCTCTCTGGAGACCTACCTGGGAGGAGGGGTGAGCCCGGGCAAGCACAGTGCTCAGCATCCTGTGTCCCGCCACTGGCTGCCCTCTCTCCCCACTGTACCCCCAACAAAATAAAAATCTATCAGCTTCTCCGTTTAACCCAACTTGTGTCTCACAGCTGGTCTAGTTTAGGATTTGGATACATCTGTGTCCTCCCACCAAACACCATTTCGACATCACATCTTTCACCCACCCAAGATTATTCTCAATAACTGTCCCGTAGAAGGGTCTCCTGGCCCAGCTACACAGGACTCATACCTAGGGAAGCTCTAAGTCAAAGGAAAGTTAACTCACTTTACACACACATTCTAAGACATTCAAGCCACTGGCAGCTTAGAACATAATACAAAACTAGAGTACAAAACTAGAAAAAGGTATTATGCCTCATGGCTCACAGACCTCCCACTGGCAGGGCAGTAGCAGCAGAAAAAAACAAAAATATTAAAACTTTATTCTATGCCAGGCACCATGTGAATGTGTACCATGCAACATCTTATTTAATCCTAACAGATTAATTTACAGGTGAGGAACTGAGGCCCAGATGTTGAAACACCTCACCTGAGTATCAGTGCTAGTAAGTGGCAGCGTCAAGACTGCAATGCAGGAATGCTTGATTCTGTGGCCCATGCTTTTAACCCACATTATACTACAAAGTGAGCTTCCTTGTGAACCCATAATACCCTTGGGGGCTTCCAGGATCACTTAGTGGGGGGCTCTTGCAGGAGGCCAAGGAACCATATTGTGCAGGTGGACAACAAGCCCTTGAAATCAGAGACCTCACAGCTAATGTAATTTCATTTGTTCCCACCAGCTGGTAAACAATGAAGAGATGTGAGTTAGAATAAAATGATTCCTTACACACACACACACACACACACACACACAAACTCTATCTCTCTCCCCGCTGTCTTTCTACCTCTCATAAAGGCAGGCAAAAATGCCCAGATGTTCTTTTCTGTTCTGTAATAGAAGTTATTTAGACATTGTCTTTGACAATGAAAATTTTTTTTAAAAAACAATCTTATCAGCATTTTAAACTGAGTCCTTTTTAAAGTAGATTGTGAAACATCAACCTCTGAGTAGTTGGTTTACAGGTCTTACTTTGGTGCCATCATCTTTTTTTTTTTCCTTCAAATACATATCTCTAATACATACATTAAGACAGAAACAATGAACAAAAATCCAAGGTGAATTACAGGCTTTAAGGAATCGTAGATGACGGTCAATTCTACCTGCCAGCACCCCAGCTACAAGAGCTATACTGTGCTTCTGGTCTTTGACTTCTTAGCAGCCTTTAAGGAAGGAAGCTAACTGGTAACCATGCAGACCTGGCTTTTTCACTCAAATTCAAGTCAACCACTGCCAAAAATATAATACCCTTTGAAATAAAAAACTTCATTTAAAAAATTTCATGAAAATGTAAGAGACAGTTTGTCAGAAAGATTATTAAAGGTTATATATATATATATGAAACATAACTAGGAGACATCATGACTATAAATGATTCTAAAATAAAAGTAAAATAAAAAAATTTGACCTTTCCTTTTTCTCCATGAAAACCCTTTAATTGATTACCTGAGTTTCCGTTTCCCTCCCCCGCCCTTTTGGACAAAGGTGAAGAGACAACTTTGGATATGATAACTGAATATTTAATATTTAACAATGTTTTCATTGCAACACACAGGATCAATATAACTCAGTTTTTTGGTACCACGATTATGTAAAGCAAAAAAAAAAAAACCTCATTTAATAATAAGCAGTGGTCCTGAAGGAGATTAAATCAATTAACTATGCAACTGATAATGAAGTGAAGTGAGAGTTTTGTGGTGGAAGAGAGGCCCAGAACCCCAACGCTGGAACACTCTGTCGTGCCCAGTCCCACAGAAGCCTCTTCCTTTCATGAGTCCCTTCCAAGACACGCTGGTCTTCAGCCACCTCTAAGGCATCTTTAGCTTCTCATCCTACTTACAGAGCTTCAGATGACCTAGCACAACCTCCAAACTCCCACTAATTCCCTTTCATGAAAATTTGGGTTAGGCTTACCTCTCCGCTTATATCCAAAAATGCTTCCAAATGTCACGAGGGCTGCATAACCAAAACCGATCAGGTCCATTGGCAAGGTTGCAATTCTAAAGCAAGGGGGAAAGGACAAATTATACAAAATAAAAAGCTTTGGGGAGGGAATGTATCTAAAAATGATATGCTTATATGGTTTGGCTGTGTGTCCCTACCCAAATTTCATATTGAATTGTGATCCTGAGTGTTGGAGGTGGGGCCTGGTGGGAGGTGATTGGATCATGGGGGTGGTTTCTAATGGTTTAGCATCATCCCCCTAGTGCTGTTCCATGATCTAAAGTTCTCACGAGATCTGGATGTTTGAAAGCGTATAGCACCTCCCCCTTCATGCCCTCTCCCCCTCCTGTCACCACGTGAAGACATGCTTGCTTCCCCTTTGCCTTCCACCATGACTATAAGTTTCCTGAGGCTTCCCCAGCCACGCCTCCTGTACAGCCTGTGGAAGGTGAGTTGATTAAACCACTTTTCTTCATAAATTACCGAGTCTCAGGTAGTTCTTTAGAGCAGTGTGAGAATGACTAATACAAAGGCATTCTACAGAATTACAGAAATTAATTTCTCTAATCTACTAAAGAAAGGGAAGTTCGGCCAGGCATGGTGCTCACGCCTGTAATCCTAGTACTTTGGAAGATCAAGGCAGGCAGATGGCTTAAGCCCAGGAGTTTGAGACCAATCTGAGCAACATGGCAAAACCCCATCTCTAGTAAAAATACAAAAAATTAGCTGGGTGTGATGGCATGCACCTGTGGTCCCAGCTACTCAGGATGCTGAGTTGGGAGGATTGTTTGAGCCCGGGAGGTTGAGGTTGCAATGAGCCATGATTGTGCCACTGTACTCCAGCCTGGATGACAGAGTGAGACCCTGTCTCAAGGGAAAAAAGAGGTTCAGACTTCACCTCTTCCAACCCTCTACTTTCCCCTTCATCCTCATCACTGTTAAGCACACTCTGGGGGATACCTCAAGCTGATTCTCCTCTGCCTGTCTTCAAGATCTGCCATACTCTCAGCTGTTCAATTGTTTCCACTTCCCCAAATAAAACTTCTGCTCTGGTCAGCCAGGTCTCTTCACTGAACTGTGACACTACAATCTTCACTTTTCACTTCCATGCCTGAAATGTCCTCCCTCCCTGTCCACCTCCAAAAGCCAGACTATCCCCTGTATGCCACCTCCCTTTGAACCTTCTCCCCTGACTTCTACCCTTATTAATTACCTCCTAATTTCCTTGACTCTAGTCTGTACTATCAAAGTGATCTGGAGCAAATGGCTTCTTCCTCATCTAAATTCCTTAACTTCCACAACTCCATCTTATAATTCTTTCATGTCTGTACAGATATTAGTCCTCTCATTCTTTACAGATGGATGTCTGTAAATCTGTAAATTAGTAAGTCTGTAAATGTAAAACTGTAAATTAGTTTAATTCAGTTTAAACAATGGCTTTGTCATTAGTTTCCTTGCAAGATAGCTTTTCTGTGGTAGCAGAGACATCCACACTTAATCAATGGCAAATCACTAAAGAATACAATATAGCCCCAGCATGAAGTTAAATGGATGACAATGACATCCTACTGTGCATCATAGCAGCAGCTGAAACATACCCAGTGGTGAGAAGTTCCACTGAAACCCTGCCCACAATTCTCTCAGATGCAGTAGACAGTGTGCCAGCCACAGGCTAGAGATGTGGCCACTAGGCCTCGGACCATGCCCCTCCCTCACTCTCAACTCTCCCTGAAAGTTAGGAGAATAGATTATAAGAGTTCCGGAGTTCTTTACAGCTTTTTAAGTTCTAAGACCCCCAGTGGTGCCTTTATTTCTGAGCTTTCTCACATCTATATTTCCTCCACAGGGAAGGTAATTATCTTTGTAAATGTGAGGAATGGCACATGAGATTCCTTGCATATTTTTACAATTTTCTCATTGCTTATCATTTAGGTTAATGGGCCTTTTATCTCCCATTATCAATTGGTAATAAATTAACGTAGAACAGAAAAAGGGGCCAGGCGAGGTGGCTCATGCCTGTAATCCCAGCACTTTGGAAGGCAGAGGCTGGTGGATCACTTGAGGTCAGGAGTTTGAGACCAGCCCGCTCAACGTGGTGAAACCCCGTCTCTACTAAATATACAACAAATTACCCGGGCGTGGCATGGTGGTGCATGTCTGTAATCCCAGCTACTCAGGAGGCTGAGACTGGAAAATCCCTTGAACCTGCGAGGCAGAGGTTGCAGTGAACTGTGATCGTGCCACTGCACTCCAGCCTGGGCGTCTCAAAAAAAAAAAAAAGAAGAAGAAGAAGAAGAATTTTGAGCTGATCTCAGAGTCATCCAGTAGAACTTACTATGAGGAAGGGTATGGGGGAGGGAATCTGAGGCACAGGAGATGACAGCACCAAAAAGGAGGCAACACTGAAAAATGCTCAGCATCTGCAGGAAGGAGAATTAAAACAGGAGAGCTCATCTGTGGCCGAGAAGTGGTGCAGTAGAATGTAGCATGTAGGCAGAACCTGGGTCCAAAAACCGTTTGCTGACTGAATGATGGCTAAACAAATAATAATAAGAGAGGTTATAATGTTTTTGAGCAATTGCTATGTGCTAGGTGCCATTCTAAGGCATTCTAGGTGCCTTACATGTATCAACTCATGTAATCATGACCACACCCTGTGGTATGTACTATCATGATTATGCTCATTTTCCAGATGAGGAAAGCGGCGCACAGAGAATGCAAGCAATGCCTGAAGGTTATACAGCAAAACAAACATTTCTGACTTAGGGAAGTCTCAGTCCTAACCTCTATGCAACATCACCTCTGATAACTGAGTTAGCTGCTGAAAAAAGTGAATATGTAAACCAAACATGTTCTTCAGAGTTTTCAATTCTGGATCAATCACATGCTCTTCATAGCTTAAAGTTGTGACCACAGGGCACTGTGTTCCATCTGGTAACTTACAATGTTCAGCCCCATGAACTTCTCATGTTTGGTCCTACTTGCTATCTTTCTAAAGGAGCTAACCATATGCTATAAGGTATGCTTATCTTCAAACCTGATACCACTACTTACTAGCTGTGGAACCTCAATAACTCAGTTTCTCCATCTTTAAAATAGGGATAACAAAAATATCTACCTTATAGGATTGTTCTGAAAATTAAATGAGTTAATACTGTAAAGCACTTAAAACAGTGCCTTGCACATACTGAGCACTCAACAAATATTAGCTGCTCCAATAATAATGATTATTCTTCTCATTCACCCTTACACCTATTTTAAGCTTGACATGTGTAAGGCTATTACTATTTCAGCACACTGAGAAAACTGAGGTAGGGTGAATTTGTAATTTAGTTAATGAATCATACCATAGTATTATAACATATATTTGTACTCAATTCAACTTAACAGCTATTTATTTAGCATTTTCTTTAGGCAAGGCAGCAGGAAGCAATGGTAAGTGCTAAGACATGGCCATGGTCCTCCAGGAACTATGGTAAAACAGAGCTGTAGGAGGCAGGTGTGTGAATGAGCCCTAAGAGGAGAGGTGTGGGTACCATAACAAGGAGTGGCACCCAGCAAGGACTGCAAGCCTAAGGACACCAAGATAAGACAGGGTCCCAGCTGGGACCTTGGAGAGATGTTGTGCCAAACCCCTATTAACCTCAATAAGGAAGGCAACAGGTTCAAGAGGCCAAAAGAGACCCATTAGGGGCTTACAAACAGAGGAGGGAGTCCAGTGTTGGTGAGCTGGGCAGGAAAACAATCGCTTGCAAACATCATGCAATTTATGCAGCATTTTCACTTAACACCCTCCCCTCAATGACCTCCACCTGGCAACCTTGATTTAATTCAAAATTCAAGGCCTCAATTCCCCGTATGGCCCCTGTTCTACGGGACAGGTGGGGCAGGGGCTCAGATGTTCTTCACAGACAAGAAACAAATCTCTGGGTTGGGCAGGCCTGTGTTCCCTAGTTCACAAAACACATTCAGGTTCATCTGCCACACAGGGTCATTCTAAGGGTATGCTTTAATTATTGCTGTCAGGTGCATTTACCCTACAGGAGAGCATGAGTAAGTCAAGTGAAGAGGGTGCAGGGAAGGGTGTTCCTGGCAGAAGGGAGCGCACGTGCAAGGCCCTAATGGCACAAAAAAGCATGTTCTCAAAATGAAAAGTGCAAGGGGCTTGTGAAAAGACAGGGTGCTGGTGAGAAAGACAAGGCCATACACCCACATAAGCCCCGTAAAGGGAGTCTGGTTCCGTCCTAAGGGCAATGAAGGATCACTGAAGGGAGCCTCACAATCAGATTTAAATTCCAGCAAGCACTTCCCAGTTGCAGTAGTGAAGATGGGTTGTGAAGTGAGGCAGGGAGATAAATCGGGAAGCTGTTGCAGTAAAGTAAGCAAGAGCTTTGTTGATAACGGTAGGCTTATCTAGAGAAATGGCAATGAGAATGGAGAGAAGGTGGACAGATTTCAGTAGTTCAGGAGGTAGAATCAGCAGAATTGAATTCGAGGCGGGAAGGGAAAGTCAGGGGTGAATCAGAGATGACTCACCCCTAGGTATCTGGTTTAGACCATTAGCAGAAGTAGGGAGTCGGAGAGCCTCATGCTATTCCCTGAGACAGAGGACATGGGAACAGCAGCAGGTGTGTGGCGGAGGGGGAACAGGGAGGTGGCTAGGAATGATGGGACGTGTTTGGAATGTATTCAGTCTGAGACGCCCAACACACAGTCCGGAAAACACCCTTACATACAGACCTGAAGCTTATGAGAGTTCTTTCATTATCAGTTGTAACTTCTAGACCTAATTTTCTCCTAAAGCCAAGTAGCTGTTGTGAAAGATTAATTCCACTCCATCCTGAGCCCCCCAGCTCTTCCTGCGATCTTCTCTTGAGGACCCATACCCTTTTACTTGGTTGGGATTCTCTCAACTCTCAGCCAGCCAAGCTCCTTGAAGGCAAACCAAGGTTCAGTTTATCTTTGTCCTCCTCACAGCACCAAGAATCCTGCCATGCACAAGGCAGGTACTTAAAATACTTGTTAAATGAATAAATGAGTGAGCGAACCAAAGGAACAGCTTCTGCCTGAAGACATTCTGTAACTGACCTACGCAATACAGCTTTATTGCCAGGAAACAGGCAGCCCCTTAATCTCCTTAGTGAACTGACTGTTGTTCTAAAGAGGCAAAATAAATCTACTCCTAATGCTTGCAAGAAGATTCTGTTCTCACAGAGAATATTCAGACAAAAGAATCACCTTTTCCATGACGGAGCCATGTGGCCAGGCCAGAAGCACACATTAAAGCCAGAAGCTGTGTTAACATGGAAGGGATAAGGTGTGAGAGGATGTGCACAGCACATCACACGCTCTCATCACAAATGCGATGCTCAAGCCTTGGAAGGCCTAAAACGCATCTTGGATGCAATGCAGCAAAACGATTTACCATACCAGGTGCAAAACAAGGTGACAGGGGACAGCCTCGCTGCCCACCCCAAATCCTCCAAAATTTGGAGAACTAAGAGATTTTCGGTAAACTGTTATATAAAAAGCATTTTCATATGCTAAAGATATAACAATTACCTACCCTTGAGCTCTTGGAGGGCACAAAAGGCACATTTTCAAGTGGGGTCTGGGTGGTGCTGAGAAGGTTAAAATCCTGCCAAGCATTTTACAATGGTCCATGAGCCCACCCCACCACCCCAGCGCCAGGAAGGTAGGAGGCAGGATAGGTGGGATATTTAAGGATACCAGAAGGCAGAAACTCGGAAGGAGGAGAAAAATGATACCGCGGAGGTAAGACCGATGCCCTGCAAAATCCCCTCAAGGTCCTCTGCATCATCGTTTGCTGTACAGGTTTGGCGCGGGGGAGGGGATGCCCACTAAGCAACGCCCCTTATATTTCTGCGGTTTTGTAAGAAAATTCAGAACAGGAAGGTCTCCATTGCGGGATGCACAGCTCACCTGCAGCCCCAAGCCTTCACTGCAGCTGAAAAGACAGAAGTCTGAGGCCAGCTGCCGCCAAGCGCGGTACCTGGAGTCCGGAAGCAGGCTCCGCACCAGCACTGTCCCACTCGGCGCCCCACCGTCTCGCGCTGAGCAGAGGCCGCTCCCTCCTGGAGACGCCCTCCCTGCCGCGCGCATGCGCTATGTCCCTTCTCGCCTTGCAGGGCTCCGCCCGGTCCACGCCCTCCGGCTGAATCGGGGCGGCCTGTAGGCCAGGCAGCCAGGAGGCTCTATGCTGCAACATCGCGGCGGCAGCGGGACCCGTTGCTCCGTCTATCCTGCCTTCCGCCCTGTCCTGGAGCCAGGGCTGGGGTTTGCTGCCTCCCGCCTGACGGAGCGGGACTGGCAGGAAGCGTGTTTGCAAGAAGCCAAAATTACAGAAGGGGAAGATTTTTTTTTTTTTTGGTTATACTTTAGGTTTTAGGGTACATGTGCGCCATGTGCAGGTTAGTTACATATGTATACATGTGCCATGCTGGTGCGCTGCACCCACTAACTCGTCATCTAGCATTAGGTATATCTCCCAATGCTATCCCTCCCCCCTCCCCCCCCCCCCAACAGTCCCCAGAGTGTGATGATCCCAGAAGGGGAAGATTTTTAAGTTAACTCCATTCATCTTTCAAGGGACATTTCCAGAACCTCTAAAAGGCAACCCGAGGTCTTCTACACACCCTCCAGCAGATTGTCCCCACTGTCAGTGGAGGGAGCTAAGGTTCAGTGAGGTCAAGTGACTTAGTCGTCCTAGGTCAAAATCCAAGTTTGCCTGGTGTCAAAGCCCAAGCACCCTTCATTACACTATGGGATCATCTAGATGTGGTTGGGAGATCAGGATCCTAGTTTTAAACTTCAGGCCCAGGATTTGCTGGGCTTAGATATCTACTGGGAAAGGCATAGAATTCCAGAGTTGGAAAGCACTTAAAACCTTGCCTAATCCAGGGCAATCCGCTCAATCCCAACAACGAAACTTAAATTGACTTTTTTTTTTTTTTTTTTTTTAAATACAGGATCTCAGTCGGTCGCCCAGGCTGGAGTGCAGTGGCACCATCCCGGCTCACTGCAACTTCTGCCTCCTGCCTCCTGGGTTCAAGCGATTCTCCAGCCTCAACCTCCCAAGTAGCTGGGATTACAGGTGTGTGCCACCTCACCCAACTAATTCTTTATTTCTTTTTTTTTTTTGTAGAGACAGGGTTTCACTATGTTGCCCAGGATGGTCTCGAACTCCTGAGCTCAAAGCAATCCTCCCACCTCTGCCTCCCAAAGTGCTGGGATTACAGTTTAAATTGACTTTAAATTATGCCTCTCTGTAGCAACTTATCATCTCATTCTTCTGCCTTTTTGATTGAATACAGAACTCCAACCCTCTTCCTTATGTAACAGCCCTTCGGAGATTTGAAGAAGGCTGTCATAGTGAAGTAGCTCTAGAGGTTCTGTGTCACTGAGAATTACAGCGGAATTCCTCAGAATAAAAAAGGAAACTCAAAAATTAAATCTTGTGAAGTTTGTTTGCTACATCTATTCTTTGTGCATAAAAGTGCTTCAGGGAAGTAATATAACTACATCTAACTTATGAAAGTCTAAGTTGGTCCTGGGGAATTAATAAAATTCCTGAAGATTCACAGAAGAGTTGATGGCAAGGCATTGGAATGTGGCGTGAAGAAAGTGATAGCCTGAAATTTGGTTCTGAGTTCTCTCAGCACTCCTTTGCATCCCCTTCTATGCCCATCCTTACCCCAGCCCCCTCCCCTTCTCTCCTCACACTCTCAGAACACTTACCCTATTTGGAATAAAACTAAAATCCTCTTGGAATACTTCAGTATCTTCATCTGATGTGACCTGGGTAAATAACTCCCCTCTGGACCTCAGTGCCTGGATTTAAGATATGGCCAAGACTAGATGCTCTGAGATCCCTTACACCCTGTCACTAACATACTTGAAGCTGGAAACAGCCTCATGATATTCCTACTTAAGGCGTATCGCCTACAACTAAAGAAAAACTCTTTGAATATTATGGGAATTCTATACCCTTGAATATGTGGGAACAGGATGGTTCTTAGGCAAAGTGACCACTGCCCTCTCAACTCATAGGCACTAGCTGCTGCCTTCTCCAGCTAATGGAAAGGCTGCAGCCCAAGGTAAGGATGCAGGAAAGCCTATTCCCCTCAACCATTTTGTAAAGCTTTCTATGCATGATCCACAGCAGAGACTCTTAACTTTCAATGTGTCACCAACCCCTTTGGCAGTCTGGAGGAATGCACAAAATACACAGGATTGCAAAGGAAGCCAATTTTATTGAAATGCAATTTTATTGAAATCAAATTCTTAAACATTTAAATCTGTCACATAATAGATGTGCTTCTTTATTAACATATTAAAGATTACAAGACCTAGGGGGTGGATCTAATTATTACCATAATTTCAGAGTGGTGCTGTACATAAACATTTTAAGATATCTGTAACATGGATATCTGTGATTCCTAGTGATGACAGAGACACAGGTACTAATACTGCTGTGGTTTGTTGCCTATTTTCCTGATGGAAATAAATAAAAACTTCTTTTTTCCATCAAAGTTTTCAGATTTCTTGATTTTTATCCTCTGGCCCCTTTAGATTCACAGATTCCAATTTAAGAACTCCCAGTCTATAGTAATGCAAGTTTTCGTAAGTTGTACATAGGTGGAATCAGAGAAATGGAAGCAAGGTGAAGAGCCTCCCTGACTGGCTGGCTGCTCAGGCAGGGCCTCACGGGATGGTTACACCCTGTGGATCCTGAGCCTGCTCCTCATTTTCAAATGTTCAGAAACTCAGTTTGTCTCAGTTCTTCTGGGGGCACCCTGGCTTTTGAGAGACAGATTCATAAAAATCAAAGTCACAAGGGACTTACTGATTTTTTAAGGCCCACTTCAGATTCTTGATTTTTTTCTCCTTTCAGATCTCAAACAATGTCAAAGGACATTATTCTTGTCCTTTGAAAATATGATCTTATAGCAGGCCAACAGTTTAGCATCTTTTCTATGGCTCGCTACAATGACAGCCGTCTTGCAGGCACACGTCTAAAGAGGTTACCTACCATTTCTGTGAAGTCGAAAATCTCCGTAAGTGCTTTTGCACTTTTTGAGGAAATTGAAAAGTAACCAAAAGCTTTCATTATGAAAGTCTCAATGTCACATTTAAGCAACTCACATCCCTTTTTAGCAGTGTTGTATATAAGATGTACAAGGCATTGAATGGATAAGATCTTTTCATTTTCTTTGGTAAGAAGTTTGTAGACTGAATGGAATTTGCCAGAATTTTACATCTGTACTGTCTGACGAATACGCAGATAGATGAGCTAAGTCTAGTTTGTATTTAGACAAAATATCAACAATATTTTATGATTTCAGCAGTTTCATTAAAATTCTCACAGAAATGAAGATGATGATTTGAAACTCCTGTTTTCAAGTCAAAGTACCTAACAGCTAGAGGGAACATATTTTTGCTGCCATGATTTGGCATATTACTTAAAATTGATGTACTATAGAAACCAGGATTGTTGGTGAGATATGACAGAAATCGGCTTTATACTGTAAGGGGCCAACACATCTGTTATCAAAAAATTTCCCTTCTTTTTTGTCCAGAGGATATTTTAGCTGCAATTCTTGAATCAAGAAATGAAACTTTACTCAGTTTCATAGAGCAATCAAGGGAACGCTATGACAATGCAGGCTTGTTTGCCTGGTATGCCCATGCTAATTCAGCAGCTGCTATTTTTGACTGAGCATTGGTGTCTTTTGGGGAAACAAAAGTATTTTTGATTGGTTTAGAAGCATTCACCTGTCCCATCTTACTTGTGAGATTTGGCCTCCATATGTGCTTGCACATCCCCTTCTCCACCATGTCCAATGTCAAATTTTTTCCTGTATATTATGTAGTATGCTCTGTTTTGGTTATTTACCTTCCTAGTTCAGTAGTATGTGTCCTTCCATCCATCATTAAAATTACATAGTCGTTTAGCCTTCTTCTTCAGTGATGGGGTCATGGTTGCATTGGTATTATAACATTCTCATTATCTGACCTCTTAGAAAACATGGTCACAATATTCACAATGTTAAAAAATTAAACTAGCACTATCTTGTTACAAAGCACACCAATTAATCCACCGGCAAAGTCGAAGATGAACTGTTAATATTCATTATATACACTTAAGCCACATCACTTTGAATGATGCAACGATGGATGGATGACCATTCTGAACTACAAATTATGGTTGCCAATATCAGTGGCCAAATGGGTGACAACAACTAAAGATGATGAATAATCTGTGCCATATCCATTTGATACTAAAGACAATGTTGTTTTCAGACCCTCTAAAAAGTACGGGTTTTGTGCATTTCCTCCAACCTTCCACACTTGTTGCTAAAACCAGGATTATTTACATTCCAGGGAAGGGTCTCCCAGGACACAATGCTCTCAATGCTAAAATGGGATGGTTGGTTACCCTATTGGGTTGCCATTAACCAAAGGGCTACCTCTCCAGAGGTAGGAGGGGAGGCACATGGAGGTAGAGACTCCTCACCTTGCTTCCACTGATGGTGTTAAATTTCTCCAGAATATTTCTCACAGGTTCCTCTTCTTTGAGGGGTAATGAAAACAAGACATTGTCTTTTGTTAAGACTTTGGATCCACTGAAAGTTCAATGGCCTCCATCTGGAAACACAGGCAAAGCTCAGGGCCAATGCCTTCCCCTGGCTCAGGCCCTAAAGGGAACTCAGAAAAGGCGGCCGTCCAAAGGCAAGAAAACAGGTGAGAACAGCTCCACTGACAACTCCACCAGCCAAGGAAAACAGAAAAAAGCATCCACTGGTGGCTGGTGGGGAGCATAAACCATATCCTGGGGAGAAATTCACCTCCCCAAACTCACCAAAGTACTCCCTTACCTTCTCCTCAGTGGCTTTGGGAGTTCAGGTGCCCTGCAAAGATTTTCTTCACAGGATATTTCTTCATGACAGAGGCTTTTTGGGGGTCCATGCTATGGCCACCCAGCCTGTGTTCCTTCTGCTCTAGGATCTGTTCCAACAGAAGGGTAAGTGGATCAATCATCCAGATTTGCCAAGGACTAAGGGGTTTGGGGACTTTCAGGGCTAAAACCAGAAATAAGGAGTTTCCTAGGAAGCAGGACTGTCAGTGCTAAAACCACAGCTAAGGGATTTCCCAGGATGAGGGACTTTTAGCATTAAAACTGGGATGGTGCAGTTTCCCAAGATGTAAGACTTTCAGTTCTAAAACCTGGACAATTTCTTCTGAGAAGGGGGTTAAGTAGACTCTGGTTCTAATTCTCTTTGGCATTTCTTAGTAGCATTACCCGAGGCAGGTTCTTTCTTTCTGAGCCACAAGATTCTACCATGGGTGGAATACACAAAATACAGGTGCACAAAATATTTTACCCCCTCCAAACACACCATCCCCTACCTAAGCCTGACTTCCCAATTTTCTCCAAAACAGAAATCCACCTGGTTTACCTCAACACATATAAATCGGTCCTCACTCCCTCCGAGCCTTTTGTCCATGCTCTGAGTTTTCTTCCCGGCCTGACAGTCCCAGTCTAAGACTTACTTCCCCCAGACATAAAGCTGGGCTACGGGGTTGGAATCCTTGCTGTTCCACGCTTTACTCACTGTGTGGTCTCTTCTAGTTGCTTAATCCTCTCCGCATCTTAGTTTTTCCTTCTGTAAAATGGCACTGAAATGCCTATCTCAGGCATCTTTGGGTGTTTTTCTTTTTTTTTTTTAATTTTATTATTATTATACTTTAAGTTTTAGGGTACATGTGCCCAACATGCAGGTTTGTTACATATGTATACATGTGCCATGTTGGTGTGCTGCACCCATTAACTCGTCATTTAGCATTAGGTATAGAATTGAGTCAACTTTTTTTTTTTTTTAATAATTTTTTTCTAATCTTTTATTTTTTTATTTATATTTTATATGTTTTATTTATTTATTTATTTATTTATTAATTATTATACTTTAGGTTTTAGGGTACATGTGCACAATCTTTGGGTGTTTTTCTAATCCTCATATGTGAAGCATTTAGTGCAGGGGCCCAAACAGGTACTAAATGTCCACTCTCCTCTTCCTGGACCACTCCAGCCCATATATTTAATACCTTTCACTTCCCACTTAATCCGTACAGGAACAAGTTCCTAAACTCTGCTTCCCCCAGTGCACTTGGCCACATGCAGCTCAGACAAAATGATCATGATCCAGGAATGCCTTCTCTTAGAAATGCAATCCCGCACACACAGACCTTTGATGGAATACACAGCTTACCTTCTCTACATGGGTTGCATCTTTAAAGATAGCAAACGTCAACCCTCTTGGTCTTTCAGAGTTGGGATTCATTTTGGGGGGATGGTCCACGACCTCTTCAATTGTGGGAAAATAGTCTTTTGGGTCCTTTTTGCTGGTATCCCAGCTCTGGTTCATTGGTGTGACGAACGGTAGGGTGAGACACATGGCCACGAGAAGTCTTACGACGAAGCCATGTGCTTAGAAAGTCTTACAAGAAAGCCAAGAGTTTAGGAGGGCTGGATTTCCCAAAGCTTTCACTGGGGGGATTACAAATAAAGCCACCACCCATGGAAAAGTGCCTACACCCACTCTGGGTCTGCAAAGATTCTACCTCCGACAGCTGTTCACAAATCTACTCTACCTCCTTACTGAGATCCACCTTGGCCCCAACAGAACTTAACATCACCACAAACCCCCAGGCTGGGAGAGGAAAAGGAAAGGCATCCTCTCAGGGAGCAGGCCCCATGCACTCGTCACAGCTGGAAGTTAGTCTAAAAACCCTCTTACCAAAGGGCTGTCGTCTCTTCTATCCCTGTCTTCCCCGGCGCCCAGGTGTCGCTCTCAAGGAACTCCGTCTTCCTGGACAGAGCCCGCGGTCAGATCCTGACTCCGAGCCCAGGTGGAGGGAAGGAGAGAAGAGGAAGGGAGGGATGGGAAGCCTTGCCCGGGTCGGAGCGCACATCCTCCTCCCGAGTCTCCGCTCTCTCCCCTGGGCGGCTCTTGGACGGCGCAGACGTCGATCCCACAGGTCCAGCCAACTCCACAGCACCTACCCTGCATCCCCCTCGTTCTTGCCGCGGTTCTTCTGGTCGGCCTTGGCGCCGTTCTGGTCCCCACCCGGCGACCCGCCGTCGGGGGCGGCCTCGTATGGGTTCTCGGTGGCGCCCGTCGCCCCCCAGACCTTCTTCCTCTAACTTGCTTCCAACACCCCCGGCCACGGCGCAACCGCTTCAGCCTGGGCCAGCCCGGCTCTGTGGGAGCAGAGGGCGCACTTTATAAGGTCCGAGTTAGGGGACGGACCCACCTGGCCCAAACTACATGCTTATTGGCTAATTTTGCCTGACACTCAGCCATGCACCACTGTCCCATTGGCCGCGCTCTAAATCCCGGAGGATTTGTCCTCTAGCAACGTCTCAGAGCCAGGACCCTGCAGAGGGTCCAAGAGATCCCGCGGTAGGACTGCAGGGGCAGAACCGGGGCCAAGAGGCTCCCATGCGCGCTCCGCCCGCCGAACCCGCAGCCTCTCGCCCCTGCGCGTCCGTGTCAAGGCATGGCCAAAGTGAGAAAGAGCCAAGACAAAACAAGTTCAAATCGCAAAGGCAAAACAACCAAAAGGAAATTCAAGGAAAGCAAATATAAATGAGAAAAATATAATTAAGCAAAAATGAATGTTCGTAAAGGCAAGACAAAAAACTAAGTCAAGGAGTAGGTTCAAAGAAAAGATGAAACGTGAATATAATTTAGGATATTTATGCCGATTCCTATTGAAATCTCTACAAGTAAAAATTTTACTGTCAATGAATCAAACTTTCATCCTTATTGCCTTTCCTATGAAAGGGCAGCAGGGGGCACTAGATGCTAGGGTTTCATTCGGCTAGGAAAGGCGTTTTAGCAAGTTATTTGCAAACACAAAATAGTGTTCTCTTAGAGTTCAGAGATAGTTATAAAAGTTAACAGGAAGTGGGAAAAATAGAGTGATGGTCTACAATCAGGGATGTTAAAGAGACTGAATACAGTCACAGGTTCTTAGTTTCTGTTTCTGGCTGGGCCAGTAAAGCCCCTTCCTCATCCCTCTTTTCAGCTTCATTAGAGACAGAAACTAAAAACCATGGCTTCAGGCTGCTAAAAGCCTAAAACAAAACAAAACAGAACAACAATAACAACAACAAAATAAGGCGGGTTGGACAAGCTTAGTACATAGAAGAATGTGCGAAAAAGGTGTATGATTTCTGTACACCTTGTTGGCTAAGTAGTACAGTGTCCTGAAATACTGGGAGGGTGGCAATTACAAAGCATAAGGGGCAGTTTTTCAGAGGTGAGCTCTGAAAAAGATGCGGGACAGTGGAGAGTGACCACCAGGGCACCAGGCTGACTCTCTGTCCTCAGCCTGCCATAGGGACCCGTTTTGAACTTTTACCAAGGCCATGGGACTTTCCATGCTAAAACCAGGACTGAGGGTTTCCCAGACAAGGGACTTTGCTATAAGCAATGATGGTTACAATAACAACAACAACAAACAAAAAACATTTAATGAGTACCTATTGTGTGCCAGGAACTATTCTAAGCATTTTGCAAGTATCAACTCTTAATCTTCACAACAACCCTTGAGGTAGATACTCTATCCTCCCTACCTTACAGAGGTGGAAACTGAGGCAACTCACCAAAGGTCATGCAAACAGCTAAGAAGTGTCAGATCCAGGCTTTTTGTTTGTTTGTTTTTTGTTTTTGTTTTTGTTTTTGTTTTGAGAACGGAGTCTCACTTAGTCACCCAGGTTGAAGTGCAGTGGTGCAATCTCAGCTCACTGCAACCTCCGTCTCCCAGGTTCAACCAATTCTCATGCGTCAGCCTCGCGAGTAGCTGAGATTACAGGCACTCACCACCACGCCCGGCTAATTTTTGTATTTTTAGTAGAGATGGGGTATCACCATGTTGGCCAGGCTAGTCTCAAACTCCTGACGTCAAGTGACCTGCCCACCTCGGCCTCCCAAAGAGCTGGGGTTATAGGTGTTAGCCACCGTGCCCGGCCCAGATCCAGGTTTAAGAAAAGTGTAGGTGTGCAGGCTCTGCTGTCATTCTGTCCGAATTTAAGTCAAAGCTCCATCACATACGTTATTAATACAGGAAAACACATAACATTATGACTAGCACGCAGGAGATACTCAATAGTATTTGCCATTATTATTAAAAAGAGTTGTCACTGGTCTCCAGAAGCTTAAACTTTAGTGGAAGAGGTTCATAAGAGTCTTAAAGCAGTAGTAGTGCTTATTGGATGGGTAAATGGAATAGATAATAAATGCATATAAGCATCCAGAGGAGGAACAGTTGTGAAATAGAGTGGTCAGGTATTCAATGTGGCACCCATTTAAAATTCTGCCTGAGCATCCTGCATGTCACCATTAGAAGGCAGCTTCTGTTTCTCAACAGCTTGAGCTAATCATTACAGTCTTGGTATTTGATGATCACAGGCATGTGTATGTTTAACTAAAATATACTCTTTTTGGCTTTTCTTAAGAGATAGGATCTCACTCTGTTGCCCAGGCTGGAATGCAGTGGCAAGATTATAACTCATTGTGGCCTCAAATTCCTGGGCTCAAGTGATCCTCTCACCTTAGCCTCCCAAGTAGCTGTAACTGACACACCCAGCTAAGATGATCAGTTGTTATTTGTCGCTACTATTCTGTTAAAAAATGGTGTAATATCTACTTTTTTAACTGGAGAAAGCATTTATTATTATTTTTTGGAGTTAACATTTATTAATTCAACAAGTAACTGTGAGATGTCAAGCCCTGGAATAGGACTTAGAAATCAACAGAGTGCCAAGTCAGAGACTAACTCTGAAGTAAGAAGACTGGGAAGGGCTGTTATTTTAATTGAAACCTGAAGTCTGAGAGGGAGCCAGCAGGCCAAGAGCCAGGGGAGCCACAATGCGGGCAGCGAGAATGGACCAAGCAAAGGCCCTGGGTGGGGAAAGGGCTCTGTGCCTCATAAGAACCAAATGAGGCTACTTAGGGCTGAAGATTTGTGAATTAGAAGCAGAGTGAATTGGTTCAGCAACAAGCTATGTTCACAAAGAATCTGGGCTGAATATGGTTTCTGCCTCTGAGTCTTCTATTTAAATCAAATGGGCTGTGCAGTCTCCAGATGTTGCTAAATGGAAACTTTGCATGATGGGGTGAGAGGTAATCTTTGTGTGTAACTTGTTTTTCATTGTTTGCCCTTAACTGAATTTAATGCAACATGTCTCTGTACATTGAAGGCCAGAAGAGCCTCTGTCTCGGATGACATGAATACTGACTCTTCTATTTGGCTTTAACAGTAAAAGAATTGTGTTCTTCTCTATGGTAAATGGATTTACATGCATTCACTGGCATATATGGACAAGACAACTTCATCTTTTCTAAAAGAGATTTTCTTGGAAATAAAAAACAAAAACAAATATTAAAGTAACTCAATCTTTCCTATTCTGTTTGTCCCCATGGAGCTGCTACTATACTTGTGATTCTTGGAGTGTAAAAATCAAACAGAAAATTGGCTTGGTGAGAAAGAAGACTTGATGTGCAGGGCTAATCTATGTGTCTACAGGTCTCTGTGAGCAAACAACCTAATGCAATGAAAATGGCATCCTTCAGGAAAAACAGATTATCTTATCTGATAAGGTTGCCTCTTCTCATTACATTAATGTTACTCTGATAACACATTTTAAACAATATTTTTAATTTAAAAGAAAAAGTCCCAAGAGAAGGCTTAGACTGAAAAATAGGGCATGATAATACTTGAAAATATGCAACTCAGGAACCTTCTAAAATCCTCTCAACAATGCAATGGGACGCGCTCACTGTTAAGGTCAAATTGGGTACAAGTTTAATGAGAGAAACGATTCAGTCCCTTTCTCTCTCCTTTCTTTTATAGTTTGTTCTAAGAGGGCTGCTTGTTATAACAAGTTTAAGCGGGATCTCTAAGAAATTTCGTAGAAAGGGCTGGGCGCAATGGTTCACGCCTGTAATCCCAGAGCTTTGGGAGGCTGAGCCCCCAAAGGGCATATGGCTTGAGCCCAGGAGTTTGAGACCAGCCTGGGCAGCACAGTGAAACCCTATCTCTACAAAACATGCCAAAAACTTGCTGGGTGTGGTGTCATGCCTGTAGTCCCAGGTACTTGGGAGGCTGAGGTGGGAGGATCACCTGAGCCCTAGAGGATGAGGCTGCAGTGAGCCAGGATTGTTCCACTGCACTCCAGCCTGGGTGACAGAGTGAGAGACCCTGTGTTAAAAAAAAGAAAAAAAATTCTTGGAAATAAGGGGAGTGAATATTAAAGGAATCTGAAATGCCAGCCAGGTGTAGATGAAATGTTACTTTTGAAACAGAACAACACACCTGTAACACCTTACGCAGGCCGTGGAACACCTAGGAGCATTTTTATAGCTCGCCTCTCAGGCTACATTTCATAAAGATTACAGTAGCCCTCTTATCCATGGAGAGTACATTCCAGGACCCCTGGTGGATGCCTGAAACTGAATAGTACAGAACCGTATTACAGTCTACTATGTTTTTTTGATCTGATAACCAAGAGGGCTACTAAGTGACTAAACAAAAGGTAGCATATACAGCATGGATATGCTGGACAAAGGGATGATTTTCATCTCAAGTGGGCTGGAGCAGATGGTGTAAGATTTTATCATGCTACTCAGAATGGTGCACAATTTAAAACTTATTAATTATTTCTGGAATTTTTCCATTTAATATTTTTGGACAACCATTGGCTAAAACCCCAAAAAGTGAAACTGTAAATCTACTGTATTGTGATGAAGATGAAGGGGAAAGAAATTGCATTATTCATGAAATGGCTTTTTTAAGACATTTTTGGGGCCAGGCATGGTGGCTCACTCCTGTAATCCCAGCACTTTGGGCGGCCAAGGCGGGCGGATCATTTGAGGTCAGGAGATTGAGACCAGCATTGAGGCCAACATGGTGAAACCCCATCTCTACTAAAAATTAAAAAAAGAAAAAATTAGCCAAGTGTGGTGGCACGCACCTGTAATCCCAGCTACTGGGGAGGCTGAGGCAGGAGAATTGCTTGAACCTGGGAGGCAGAGGTTGCAGTGAGCAGAGATTGTGCCACTGCACTCCAGCCTGAGCGACAGAGTGAGACTCCATCTCAAAAAATAAATAAATAAATAAATAAATAAATAAATAAAACATTTTTGGTAAATTATTCCAGTAGCAAAGTAGTTAGTAATGTTGGCTTTTAGGCTTAAGTTTTCAATTAGTGAAGTCAGATGAATAAGAAATGTCCAAGGCCTCTCCCTCATACTGACTGAGGCTGTGGCCAAAATGTAATAGGATGCGTCTATGTTGTTCCTTTTTACAAAGATATCTCTATAAAGAGAACTTTAGGAAAACTTTTGTTTCCTTCTCTTCTTAAACATCTCAGAGGCTTCTGAGATGCCTAATTCAGTGGTTCCCAAATTTGCTGCCTGTTGGATCACCTGGACATCTTTTAAAAATACTGATGTCTAGCTCCTTCTCCCGACATTGTAATTTAATTGCTATGGGCTGCAACCTAGGTATGAAAAGTGTTTTGTTGTTGTTTTGAGACAATTTTGCTCTTGTCGCCTAGGCTGGAATGCAATGGCGCAATCTTGGCTCACTGCAACCTCCTTCTCCTGGGTTCAAGTGGTTCTCCTGCCTCAGCCTCCCGAGTAGCTGGGATTACAGGTACCTGCCACACATCCAGCTAATTTTTGTATTTTTAGTAGAGACAGGGTTTCACTATGTTGGCCAGGCTGGTCTCAAACTCCTGATGTCAGGTGATCCCCCCTACCGCCTCCGCCTCCCAAAGTGCTGGGTTTACAGGCATGAGCCACCGTGCCTGGCTGGGGAGTGTTTTTAAAATTAATTTTTTTATATTGAGATAGTTGCAGAATTACATGCAGTTGTAAGAAATAACACAAAGAGTTTCCCTCAGTGGTGTTTCCCCCAATGTTAATATCTTCCAAAATTCTAATACACAAACAGGACATTGACTTTGATACCGTCAAGATACAGAACATTTTCATCACCACAAATATCCTTTCCTCCTGTGGGTCTTTTATAACCACACCCACTTCCCCACCCACTGCAACTTTCTCTTTATCCTCTGGGGTAAGCTCTCATCTGTTCTCCATTTCTATAATTTTGTCATTTCAAGAATGTTATATAAATATAATCATACCATGAGCAACCTTTAGGGATTAGCTTTGTTCACTCAGCATAATTTTTTGGAGATTCATCCAGGTCGTTGCACGTATCAATAGTTCATTGCTTTTTATTGCTAAGCAGTATTCCACGGTATGGATATGCCACAGTTTGTTTAACCATCTGAATTGTTTCCAGGTTTGGGCTATTAAGAATAAACCTGCTATAGACATTTGTATACAGATTGTTTTTGTGAAGATACATTTTTATTTCCCTGAGATAAATGTCTCTGAGTGGAATTATATAACAAGTGCATATTTAGTTTTTTAAGACACTGCCAAACTGTTTTCCAGAGTAAGCTGTACCATTTTATATCCCTACTAGCAATGAATGAGTGATCTAGTTTCTCCATATTCTTGCCAGCATTTGGTAGTGTCACTATTTTATATTTTAGCCCTTCTGCTAGGTGTGTAGTGATATTGCATCATGGTTTTCTCTTTTGTTGTGTGTGTGTGTGTGTGTGTGTGTTTTCCAATAGAACAGGACATTTAATTGTCCTTAGGGTCCTCCTGGGAGAGGGATTGTGGGGCCTTTGGCAAAGCTCTGGCTGATGGAACCAACAGAGGTGCCAGCATTTGGGGCTGTCGCTTAAGACAATTTCTGAGAGTAGTGGGTAAGGAATGTTGCCTTTGAATAGAGAAGAGGAGACTACATTTAGAAACGGGGAGGAGAAGTGGTTTGTGTTGTGGAGAGGGACTCTAAGGTCAAGTTAGGAATGACAGGGAGTTGGTCACAAGGTCCTTCATGGCCAGGTGAGAGCTGTAAGTAGAGTGTGGTGATGGAGTCCAGCAGGGGAACTGTGGGCCAGCTTGACTCAGGCCAGTTTCAGGAACTCCTGCAGCGTGTTTTGTTCCACAGCCTCCATGAAGAGCTCAAAGTCCCCACAGTAGTGGTCCCCATTGACAATCTGTGGTGGGGCAGCCTTGGGGTTGCCCACCAAGACTCGCATCTCATCCTTCAGGGCATTGTCCTGGGAGATGTCCACTAGTTGATATTGGATGCGCTTCCTATCCAGGATTCAGGTCACCTCACTCTGCTGGGACTTGATTTTATGGGAGCCAGTGACCGATGTGCTGTAGAGGTGCAGGCTGCTCAGGCTGCAGGTAGATTGACAGGCCGGAGGGCAGAGGGCGGTGGTAATGGCAGCTGCACTATGAGGAGGCTTCATTGTGGTTTTAATTTGCATTTCTCTAATGGCTAACGATGAGATTTTCATGGGCTTATTTGCCACTATTCAGTGAAATGTCTCTTTATGTCTGCATTAGGCCGTTCTTGCATTGCTTTAAAGAAATACCTGAGACTGGGTAATTTATAAAGAAAAGAGGTTTAATTGGCTCACGGTTCTACAGGCTGTACAGGAAGCATAGCTCTGGCATCAGCTTCTAGCGAGGCCTCAGGAAGCTTACAGTCATGGTGGAAGGCAAAGCAGGAGCAGCCACTTCACATGGCAAAAGCAGGAGCAAGGTGGGGGAGGTGCCACACACCTTTTGAATGACCAGATCTCGTGGGAACTTACTGTCATGAAGACAGCACCAAGCCATGAGGGATGTGCACCCATGATCCAAACACCTCCTACCAGACCCCACTTCCAGCATTGGGAATTACATTTCAACATGGGATTTGTATGGAAGAAAATATCCAAACTATATTAATGTCTTTTGCCCATTTTCTATCTGGAATTTTTTCTCTTACTGTTTAGTTTTGGGAGTTCTTTATATATTCGAAATACTAGTCCTTTGTCATATGCGGTTTGCAAATGTTTTCTTCCAGTCTGTATTTTCATGCTCTCAGCAGTCTTTTGCAAGGTAAAATTTGAAATTTTGATGTGTCAAATTGGTCAATTTTCCCTTTTGTAGTTTTGTGTTTGATTATCCAGCATTATGAACTGAATAGCCTCTATATCAGACAGTCCCTCACTACAAAAAGCTTTCATGTTAAAACTTTCCAGCCAGATAAGCACATTCATTTTTGTTTTCTTCTTTCATTGTATTGACCTTTTAAAGATGTTTGCGGTTTTAGAGATTCCCCGTGGACATATAGAGACTTAAAGATTCCAAAGATTTGCACTGCAGGACAGCTATGACTTATTATCAGACTTTGTCCTTGACATTACAGATAAGATCTTCTCAAAGAAAGGACTCTCTGCTAGTGGGCACGTGGAGTTGATGGACATAAGGATAATTTTTGAACTCATCTACAGGCTACACAAATTCATCAAAGAAACAGCCATTGTGTAAAGAAAAAAAAATGTCACCATAATAGGAAGAGGTCAGAAAAAGGCTCAGATATCTCAAGTGCAATTACTATTCATTCATTTAAATGGAGTCCCTACTTATTCATTTAAAAAATAAAATAGGGAGAACTTAGGTGCCGTCCACGGGGGTTAGTCATTATGGGCAGTGCAGTGTGCTTTTTAGAATGTAGAGAAAGAAGGAACTTTTGTATGGTCGAAGCAATGAGTTTCTGGGTACAGGAGGTTTTCAATAACCAGACCCTGGACCACCACTTGGCAGGGATGTTGTAGAGGTGACTCAGGCACTAGAAAGTAAGGTAGACTAGGTGAGCTTTGAGAGCCTATCCAATCCTGAGTGCCTCTGGTGTCATGATCCTTCTCCAAGGTAAGATATAGAACTATCCTGGAGAGGAAGAACATAGGCAGGACAGATCCCAAGAAGCCTGAGCAAGGCACCAGGAAGGAGCCAGCTGACTGGAGGAGGGCCTCCTTAGAATAAGTTGGATTTGTGGAGCTGGAAAAGACTTTGGAGGAAGGCTATTCATGTTAGTCAAATAAGCTGGGCTATAATGTATTAAAAAACAAAGTATGAAATCTCCGTGGTTTAACAGGAGGATAGTTTATTGCACACTTGTGCAAACCACTTCATAGATGTTCCTGGTCAGTCAAGTGATGACTCGGTGATCCAGGTTCCTTCCATCTTGTCTCATGGCTCTTCAACACATGGCCTCTAAGGTCAATGTGAAAGTGAAACAGACTTTTGGAAAGGCACCCTGGATACTTAACATCCAAACCCACAGCATGGCATGCAGCACTTTCCCTCACATCCATAGGCAGGATTGATCACACAGCCAACCTCATTGCAAGGGAAGCTGCATAACAGGGAAGACCAAACAGACCCTGGTGCATACCGATAGTTTCTCCCACAAGAGATCAAGACCCACAGGGATGCCATGATTTTGCTGTGACCATCGTGTTAATGTTGACAAAACTAACAATTTATTCCCAGTAGAATCTCTAATAGGGTTAAATGTGGTATAAGATGGTATTTGAAGCTTTCCATGACCTGGTCCTGGGACATCCACCATCTTTTCTGCCACTCTGCCTGTCAGCTAATACCCCAATAAAATAGAACCGTTTACACTTCCCACCTCTACTTTTCTTGATATCTTTGCTCAGACTGCCCCTTATTTAGGTGTGAATACCTTCTTCCACTTTACCTAACTTCTTCTACTTGTTCTTTCAGAATCAACTAAAATATCTGTTCTTCTCGAAAATTAATCTCAATTTCCTGATCCCCACTCCCCAGACTGGGCTAGGTATCCCTCTGTGCTCCCCGCATTATCCTAT
Source organism: Pongo abelii (assembly GCF_028885655.2). Classification (NCBI taxonomy): domain Eukaryota; kingdom Metazoa; phylum Chordata; class Mammalia; order Primates; family Hominidae; genus Pongo; species Pongo abelii. The sequence continues at coordinate 53,130,194 of NC_071990.2, read as the reverse complement.
CCATGTTTTTGTTTTAAATCATCATAGGGTATTAAACATCATGTCGTTATTCATTTATGATTCTATCTCCCTAACTAGATTGTGTACTCCCTGCAAGGAAAGGCATCATTTTTTAAATTAACATACAGTAAAACTGACTTTTTTGGTGTACAGTTAGTGAATTTTAACACACGTAAATTGATATTTTGTTGGTTCTTTGTATGCTGAATAACTTTGGATCATATTCTGGACGTTTTGAATATTAGCTTGTGAGACTCTTGGCGTTATTTAAATCAGATGGAATGTTGACATTTTTGCTTTAGCCATCAGTGAAACCAGCTGATTTCAAGCTCCAAGTTCTGACCAACCTTCTGTGGGTTGCAGCTTCAATGTCAGTTCTGTTTGCAAAGGCTTTGCAGTGCAGTGCAGATCCAGCTGATGTATATGCCACCTAGTGGCCAGTCTGGCACGTGGATAATGGTCTCTCCCACAGTTCAGTTCTCAAAGTCTAAAGATATGCTTTTTATGGTCAGATCTACGTATGCACCATTTGGGAATAAGCCGAAGTTCGTTCATTCTTTCTTTCTTTCTCTTTCTTTTCTTTTTTTCTTTCTTTCTCTTTCTTTCTTTTTCTTTCTTTTTTCTCTCTCTCTTTCTCTTTCTTTCTTTTCTTTCTTTCTTTCTTTCTTTTTTCTTTCTTTCTTTTTTCTTTCTTTCTTTCTTTCTTTCTTTCTTGTCTTTTCTTTTTCTGAGACAGGGTCTTGCTGTCTCACCCAGGCTGGAGTGCAATGTCATGATCATAGCTCACTGCAACCTGGAACTCCTGAACTCAAGCAGTCCTCCCACCTCAGCCTCTCAAGTAGCTGGGACTACAGATGTACGCCACCATGCCCAGCTAGTTTTAATTTTTTTTGTAGGCACAGGGTCTCACTATGTTGTCTAGGCTAGTATCGAGCTCCTAGACTCAAGGGATCCTCCCCGCTCAGCCCCTGAAGTGCTGAGATTACAGGTGTGAGCCACTGCACCCACTCTCGAGTTTTTAAAACAACTTGATGGGGTCACTTTCCCAGCTCTCTCCTCTCTGAGATCTCCCTGGTACATTCTGGTTCCCTAAAGCCTAAAAGTCCCTTTTTGAGCCTAATCTGCTCTGCATTTCCCATAACTGGGCCTGTGTCTGGGGTTGTTGTGGTCACTCAACCAAAATGAAATGGGCCCCTCCCCAAAACAAAATTTAGTTTGGATATTGAGATCAATGATGCCACACATGCAACAAGAGGGGAAGAAGAGGCTTATCACTCACATGATGAAGCTTTCTGGGGAAAGCAGAGAGTCCCCAAGTTTATCTGAAAATGGCTTGAGAGAGCCAACAAAGGGTACTGGCTTGTTTTTATGATGGCTAGCGGGCGAGGCTGGGGTGAGAGTTTCTGCATGTGGGCTGGAGCTTACATGGTTTGAACTTCCATCCAGTGCCAAGGGAGCATCTGAGCTCTTACATCAGCCTGCCTAGATGTGGGGCGAAAGGGGAAGGGGGAGTGGTGAGGTTCGAAAGCTGTCAGCAGTCAAACATCAAAAATAGAATCAGACTCTTTAATACAGGCGCCAAGTGGTGGGAGGATAGAGAAAAAAACAACAGGCATTTGCGCCACCCTTTGGGAACCACAGTTCTTCCAATCAGAAAGGAAGTTCCTCTCCTTGAGTTTTAGGTGCCTACAGGCTGTCACAGGCTGGGTGACGTAAGAGATTAGAAAAAAGAAAAAGAAGGACAAAAGAAAATGGAAAATTTAGGAGACTCTTTTTGCACTCCTCATGTCAGGACTAAAAGGTTTTCCTGCAGCTCTCTCTCTGTTCTTGGCAATGCTCACATCTAGGTTTTAGTTTGCCTTAAATCTAGGACAGGGAGTACCAGAAGAAAAAAAAGTCATAAGCTCACCATCAGTTTAGTGGTACTTCAAATTATGGTCTTTTCCTCAATCTAACTGTTAATATTTACTTCTCATGGTATTTAAATACCTGCTTAATGTATCCAGGTTTTATAGCTGCATTTGGTGAGAGAGATATTATTTACTCTACCTTACATGAAACTGAATCCATCTTATTTAATTTTTTATGTCCTGTGCCTAGCACAGTGCCTGGTACAGCGAAGGGACTTAATAGATGTTCTTTGAATGAACAAAGTGAATCCATGAATGAATGAATGAATGAAGCAAAGTCTTATGACTTATTTACAGATAACACAGAACAACTCATGCCTCCAAGGAATGAATTTCTGATAACTATGCCATGGTCAATTTTCCTCCATTCTCTTCCGGGAAGAGTGAGCAATATTATACAGAGAGGCTTTAGCCTAAGTGAATAAAAAACTGTAACTTTTCTTATTGAATCTTTAAGTCAGAGAAGTCTTTCAAAATCCAAATGTTTTATGTCTCTAGAAAGCATTTGGATTGCACAGGTTTGAGTGAACTTTCTTAAACTCTATTCTTCCCTTGTGTGTTGTAGAATTAAAATAAAATAAAATTGGCAAGGCTTTTTGACACCAGCATTTCCTTTAGTTGCACATGTTTACATTTACCACCAAAACAGGCCGAACTGCATGTTTAAAAAGGACACTGCAGAGCTCTGCTGTTCATTCATCCCCTCCTCAATGGCCTGCATATAAATCATTGAATCCATTTACAATCAGAGGGCTAGAAACCCCCAGCTACTTGAATAGCAAGCTCTTTTATTTCTGCCTCTTTAAAGCTAAGCTGCTCTGACCCCCGACTGCAATAGAACTTAGCTGATGAGTCCAAAACATGAAATTGACTCCAGCTCATCTTTTCCATTCTTGAATTTGGCTTTGACAAGAACCACAGAAGTCAATGGGACCTCTGTATGTGGATGAAATTCCCAGGAAAGTTAGGAAGGGACTGATGATTCATGATATGAAACATCCCAAAGGGACTCTTCCCTCCCTCTTGATTTTGTATCAGTGTGTAGAATTTTGAAAACTGATGCCGATGAGGACAAAATTTCCATCATGAGCTAAACAAGATCCCTGACAGAGAGGAAACATGAGCTTCTGAGAGCCAGAATCCAGTTCTTTTTGCATAGAGGCCACCCCAATACAGAAGGGCAGCTGGCCAAGCAGGGTATACACTCTCAAATGAGTCAGGATTTGACCCCCTTCTGAAGAACCTCTTTTCACCCTACCTGATTCCTAAGAACAAATCAGTTATCTACTCTGAGTCATCAAGTGCCTTTTTTTTTTTTCCGAGTCTGTATTTCTCTTCTCTCTTTTGGTTTTCCTTGGGTGCTTCAGCTTTTGGAATGGCTTATGCTGTTTTGGTCTATCACAGGTATGCATTGCATTCATATCAGGAATTCTCTCTTATGGCTGGTTTGGCACCCAATGGAGAAGTTAAAACCTTCCATAAGTAAAATCCAGTTCCAGGGAGCTCCAGGGAACCATTCCTGCACTTTCAATGCAGTGGTTTCTGTTTTATCTGAGCTTTGTATTATTTACTGCAATCTGGAACATATTTGGTTATATGAGAATTTTTATTGGCATGGAATTAGTCTGGTCACAAAATCCACCTCCTGTCACCACCAGTACAATCCTAAAAGCACAGTAACCTGCTGTGGTCTGTCCGGAAGGTAAGCTGTTATTGAGTCTGCAGTAACTCCTTGAGAGGACTTCTAAGGGTAGACTTTGGGCCTCTGAAGACCTGGTCCCCTTTGGGACCTCCCTGCCTCTGCTTTCTTCCTGATTCCTCACTGGAAATATTTGTTCTTTCATTTATGTCTGGATTCAGCTAATGGGGAAGAAAATGAAACTATAGTTTTTTGTCTCTCTTTTTTTTTTCCTCGTTTCTTTCCTCCTCTTCTCTTAAATGCAGAGAAGGGGAGATTAGAATCATAAATGCCTCTTTACCACAAGCACTATGAGTCCCCTTGCACTGTAGAGGTCTCTCTGCTGGTAAAAATTGCACAACTAAAACATGTTTGTTGTAGAAAAATTAGAAGATATCAATAAAAAGAAAAAAATTAGAAGATATTCATTAAAAGAAAAAATCAATCAAACAAAATTTTCTCCAATAAAAATCAGGCTTCTTGGTCACTTCACTCTTTTCAGTCTTTCTGAGACTCAGTTCTTGTTAATTTTCATCAAGTGTTTTTCCCCTGCGTCCTGGCATTGCCCTTAGCAACCAGCATTTTTTTTTCCAAACCGTTTATCTACATGGCTTTGAGGAAAGTTTTCTCCCAGATAAAGTACAAAAGGAACATATGTCTGTAATAGAACAAAATATTTTAAAAAGCAATTTAAACAGCTCTCTTATAAGAAAGCTGTGCATCCATACTTACTACTTCTTTGGTAGGCTTCCTCTGACCAGCCTCAGTCTTTATGTTTCTTGACCCCTAGGGTAATTTGGCCTTTGTGGCTGACTTTTAGAGCTCTCTTTTAAGGCCCCTGAAAAGTGGTTTCTTGCCAGGTCTGACCAATCTCTCCCAGCTCTCATGCCTATAAGAGGTTTCCTTTTCTTGTATGCTCTTAACACATGCAAACTCCTCTTCCCATTTTGGGGGCAAGTGTGGCAGCTGCAAACCTTAATCGATGAAAAAGGAAGCAAGAAATTATTATTTTTTTTTAGACAGAGTTTTGCTCTGTCGCCCAGACTGGAGTGCAGTGGTGTGATTGCAGCTCACTGCAGCCTCCACCTTCTGGGCTGAAGCAATCCTCCCACCTCAGCCTCCCAAGTAGCTGGGACTACAAGCAGGCACCACCATGCCCAACTAATTTTTGTATTTTTTGTAGAGATGGGGTTTCGCCATATTGCCCAGGCTGGTCTCAAACTCCTGACATTCTGCCTGTCTCAATCTCCCAAAGTTCTGGGATTTACAGGCATGAGCCACCATGCCTGGCTAAGAAATTTAATATTCTTTCTTTTTCTATAATGCAACTTATTTTCTACTTCAAACCCCCATTTCATCTGATGGCAGGAACTTAATCTGTCAAGGTGGAATTTATACCATGCACACACTTGTGGGGTTCACCTAGTCTGAGTCACTATCTATCCACGCTGGCATCCCCTGAGGCATCCCTCTTTCTATTTTGCCTTTGATCTGGCTAAGTCATCTCCGACCCAAGGCTCCCTAGTTCCAGCTCTCTCTCTGCTCATTTCTTTACTTCTTTGAGGTGAAAAGGATGAGTCTTCTGTTCCCATGCAATGCTAGGAAGAGTGAAAAATATCAGTCGAGCTATTGCTGACACTTTGTTGCATCACTGCCTATCTAAAATGCAGAGGTTTCTGAGGCTGTTTCAGGCCAGCTGTGCCATTTTTGAAACTGGTGAACAATGAAAATTTCAGGTTTGAGATTACAAAATCAGTCTCCCCTTCCCATGGACCCACAGCACCAACCCAGGACAGGCAGGCAACACCAGGGGATTGCAACCTTCCTGCTTGCACACACTTAACTCCTGGGTTGGAAATGGCAAGAGACTCTGCAGAATTGTCTACCAAATTGCTGTGGCACCAGCAGCCTGGGGCCAAAAGGCCACTGACAGGCATGGAAGGAGACAGACAGCAGGACTCAAGGAGAGGAAGGCCAAGCAGGTAGGGCCTGTGGCACCCAGAAACAGGGGAGTGAGTGGCAGAGAACCCATTCCTGGAGGAAGTGGGAGGCAGGACTGAAGGAAAGCCAAGGCTCCAAGCCCCTGGAGCACATGCCATTGTCCCATTGGATTTTGCAAGACACAAAATCAAAGATTAAAGTGTTAAAAATATCCAGACAGTCACCAAGGAGCATTAAACCCCAGGCTCAGAGCCCTTCTGAGTGTGGTGCCCTGTCCATACACTCATGAACTGACTCGCCTGCATACTTAGATATACGAAAGCCAGGGAACAGACTTCTTTTACTTGTACTACGTCATCCCTTCCCTGATGCAATGAGAATAGAGCTATTCTAGCTGTGGCCTGGAATGGAGAGAGTTGGGGGAGAGAATCACAGGTAGGGCAGCTTCTAGAGTAATAGGAATTATGGGAAAGGGGGAAACCCTAAATTTGTATTTCAAAAAGTTTTCCTACCACCCAAGCATCAGCCAATCTGAGCACTCATGTACTCCTGGCTATAGTCTGGCTTCTGATTCACAAGTGGGTTCACCTGCAGGACACCAGCCCCCACCCTCCATTGCCCAGGCTGTGTCTCAAGAAGCCCTAGCCCATATCTTTGCTGGGTGAGGCTTAACTTCTGGGACTGTAGCAAAGCAGTATTGAGGTTTTACGTCACATAGTCAACCTTTGTCAGTTTATTCTTACATATAAACAGTGATCTTTAAAGTGTGGTGCCTGGACCTGTGGCATCAGCATCACTTGGGAGCTTGTTGGAAATGCACATTCTCAGGCCTCATTCCAGACCCACCAGATCTGAAACTCTAGAATGGGGCTCAGCAATCTGTGTTTTGTTTTGTTTTGGTTTGTGTTTTTGAGACTGAGTCTCACTCTGTTGCCCAGGCTGGAATGCAGTGACGCAGTCTCGGCTCACAGCAACCTCCACCGCAGCAGAAGTTTCAAGTGATTCTTCTGCCTCAGCCTCCCGAGTAGCCCGGCTAATTTTTGTGTTTTTAGTACAGACGGGGTTTTGCCATGTTGCCCAGGCTGGTCTCAAACTTCTAGGCTCAAGCGATCCACCCACCTTGGCCTCCCAAAGTGCTGGGATTACAGGTGTGAGCCACCACGCCCGGCCTGATCTGTGTTTTAATAAGCTTTCCAGTAACTCTAATGCACACTGAAGTTTGAGAACCACTGCTCTAAACTTTGTTATATGAGAGACACATTTCAGGATTCTTCAGTAATTTCTCTCATAATCTTATAAATAAATATTGGACCTAGTGCTCAGAGCTGACAGTTCAAAGAATTCCAAGAAGGTTCGGCAAATCCAAAGCATGTCCTCTAACCACATGCTACAATATTTGGAATTCCTGCATTAGAAATTTATTTATTTGGCATCTTTTTATTGTTCTTTTTTAAAAGGTAAATGTTCTATATGGTGAGCTCACATAAAAGTATCAATGATATCTGTCATATTCTGCTTACCATGGCTTAGGAAGGGAGAGAGGACACACAGAAAGGGGAAATAGCTGAGCAAACATAGGTATTGCCTAGTGTGGTGTATTAGTCCGTTTTCACTCTGCTGATAAAGAGATACCCAAGACTGGGCAATTTACAAAAGAATGAGGTTTAGTGGACTCGCAGTTCCACCTGGCTTGGGAGGCCTCACAGTCATGGTGGAAGGTAAAAGGCATGTCTCACATGGTGGCAGACAAGAGAAGAGAACTCATGCAGGGAAACTCCCCTTTATAAAACCATCAGATCTCATGAGACATATTCACTATCATGAGAATAGCACGGGGAAGACCCACCCCATGAAGGTCCCTCCTACAACACATGGGAATTGTGGGAGCCACAATTCAAGATGAGATTTGGGTGGGGACACAGCCAAACCATATCAGGTGGCAATTTTGCTTAGGGCTAGCATTTCTAGGATTTGTGAAGTCACTGGAGTAAAAACATATATTTGAAATGAGCTTATATCTTAATTTAAAAATAAAATAAAGTGGAGAGAATGAAAGAGTGGGTTTAAGGGGGTGCATAGTAGAAAAAACCTAGTTCATATCCTGCCACTAACTAGCCATAGTCTTAGTTGAATTACTTAAACTCAGCTTCTATAAAATGTGGTGATGCATGGTATCTAAGACGTTACATCAGTTAGGATTTAGTTGCAAGTGACAGAAAATCCGACTGAAACTGGTTTAAACTGTTAAGCAAAAAGTTACTCCATTGGCTTTTGCAAATAAAATCTAGAGATTGTTCTAACTTCAGAAACAGTTTGAACAGTGTTCCAAAGAGGGCACATGAACCAAGTTGTTCTTTATTTTACTCTCTGCTGCTCCATGTGTTTGGCTTCATTTCAGACCATGCATGGCGGCAAGATGGCAGCCCCAGTACCAGCCAACGTGTCTCCATGGTTCAAATGTGGATTTGAGGACAAACTCAGAAGCCCAAACAAACCCTCCAAAATGAGACTGATTGGCTGTGAATTGCCTCCCTTGAGTTATGTTCCTATCCCTGAACCAATCACCGACCACAGGAGAAACTGACACTCTAGATCATATGCCAGTCCTGGGTCGAACACCATCCCTGGAATGCGAGGTGGTAGGGAAGGACTGTCAACTCCACAAAAACCACAGGGATGGAAAGTGGGGAAGGGTGGATCCCCCACAAACATTGGAGGCCGTTCCTGGAAACAGGGTAAGTGAAGAGGGGCTGGCCAAGAAACCACACACATCTACCATGCAGATCTCAGTTCCAACATTCTGCAGTTCTGTGAGGCCCTCCTATGGCCCAGAATACCAGCATAGAAAACCACATTCACCAGACTGCCCTCCAGATGGAACAGGAATGGGCTTGGGGAGGAAGGAATCCCGTTTCCATTTAGGATGACTACAATCATACACTTCAAGAGTCCTGACTGGAAAGGCTGTCTCTCCTGGCAAACCAGTCCCATTTCTCATTTCTCTAGGAGAAATGCACACAAAACTTTCCATACTCCTGCCTGGCATTAGCTCTCTGCTGACCTCCACCTCCCTTTCACCCTGTCTGCCTCTGCTCGGAATGTGTCTCTCTTGGACTACCCCTGTCTCCTATCTAACTTCCTCTGCTACCTCTCTCTATTCCTCTCTCCCTCCAATACTGACTGGCTGAAGCTGTCATTACTGTCTGCCTCGCTCTGTCAAGAGTTTCTATCTCTGTTTCTTTCTATTCTCTCTCTTTCTGGGGTTCTTCCTGTCTCTGCCTTATTTTTTCTCTGTCTTATCCTATCTGTGCTTCTCTACCTTAGTCTCCAAGAACCTGCCTGTCACTTTCTTTACTTGGCACTTTCATTCTTTGTGTCTGCCTCCCTTTCTGCATCTACCTTTGTCTCTATCTTTTTCTGAAATAGACAGTTCTCACTGCTCCAGATAGGGTTGGAAAATGTCTACAAGGCCTGCTTATTCCGTATGTTTATCAGCAGATGGACCAACAGTGTTTGAGGATGGAGGCAAGACCTTGAAGGAGGAGAATTTAGAGAGAAGAAGGAAGCATTGACAGGGCCCCTGAATCATGGTGCTGTGAATAAGGGGTTATTCAGGCCAAACCTACACAGCACACACACACATTAATGTCACAAACCACCTTCAGATAGGTGCTGAGCTTCTCCATCACAGTCACAGTTGGGTATGGTTGAAGTTTTGTTTTTTCTCAATTGAATGCTTTTTAACTGATTAGCTGCTCCCTGGATTTCAAAGCAGCTTGGATATTTGTAACTGATACACAATCTCAGTGCTGCAGCCTACCAGTTTACAACAGGGCCATTGGATGAACTGACTTTGCCATTGTGTGCCTTGTGAGTTTCACTGTGTGGACAGCTCAGCCCCTGTTTTCTCTGTGGCGGTTATCCAGGTCCTGCTTCTCAGTGGCTAAACACATCTCTGGTGCCCAATGCAGTGAGGGCTGACATTGGGCCCTTCTTAACATTAGTCTACAATTTCCAATTCAATAGAAGATATTGCTGGGTTTTGAAAAATAGAATGTGGCAGAAGTAGACATATATCCAATAGGCTTTGCACTCAGGTTTTATTTTTACACAGAGTTTAAAACTTATATCACATACCATCCCAAGGACTGTCCTAATCTTCAACAAAGTTAGTTTTCATTTCATTGTTTGAAATGAAACAATGTATCATTTTAAAGGTTGATACATTGGCTTCTGCAGTCACCAGCATATTTTTTGACTACTATGATGTAAATGGCAAAGAGCATGGGGAGACCATAAGACTGTTAGGTTTTGTTGTTGTTGTTTGCTTTCCATCTTCAACAGTTTTCTGTTCTGTGATGGTAAACAAATCAACTTCTATGAGTGCCAATTTCCACATTAATAAAGGATAACAGAAACAGGTGCCTAGCATCAGTGCCTAGTACTTAGTACAGGCTGATTAAATGTGTTCATTCATTAAAGACAATGGTTGTCAGCTTTGGCTATCCATTAGCATCTCCTGGGAAGCTTTTAAAAACCCTGAAGGCAGGCTGTAGATTAGACCAATTACATAAGGATTTCTGAGTCTGAGACCCGGGCAGCAGTATTTTTTTTAAATTCTCCCACACATCCCACTTGAGGTTATTCCACTGTGCAGCCAAGCCTGATAACCACTGATTTAAGAGGTTTACATTAGCTATGTGCTTATTTTGTACTTAATCAAGGGTCAAAGGCCCTTGTTTTAAAAGTATCGCTCAAAGGCCCAGAATTTAAACTTGGACTACAGTCCCTAAGAATTAATTTCTCCAATTTCCAAAGAGTCCTATTCTTATAAGCTCATCTAAAATGAAAAATGGCCCATAAAATATTCCTTATTTGGTCAAAGAGAAGCATATGTTAAACATTCAATTCAACAATTTGTATTGAGTACTGTCCAGTTACAGAGAACTGCACTAAACCAAAAGTCTACATTGTCAAAAAATAATGCTTAAGTTCAAAAGGCACAACACAAGTAAAAAGCAATGCTTCATAAAAACAAAATAAAACAAAACAAAATGAACACTTCCTTCCCTTGGAAATTGACGCCTTTAAGCACACACCCTGCCAGCTTAATTTTCTGCTGATTATCAGCTCTCCTACTGCCTATAATGAGGGGCTTAAGAAGAGGAAGAGCAGCTGGGAACAGGAAGTTTGCAGTGATGTGGGAGGTTTACTGGAAAATTATCTGCTAAGGAAATCATTTCAGTGGTCAACATTGCTAACAAAAATACATTGTGCTGACAAAAATATTGAACAAGCTTTGTGCTCAGTGGGACACAGTGTTTTGTTTTCTCCACATTGAAGAATTTAATTTCAAATGCACCAAGGTGCTCTTGTGAGTAGTAAAATAAAAACATATTTAAAAGCTTTGCTGAATTCATAATCAGATATGGCTATGTAATTTCCCAATCTATTATATAGGATTGAATACATTTTTCCAGCTTATTGATGCATAATTGACTAATCAAATTGTATATATTTAGGTGTACTATGAGATGTTTTGATATACATACATGTTGTGAAATGATTACCACAATCAAGCTAATTAGCATAAACATCACCTCACATGGTTACCATTTTCCTTTTTGTGGTGAGAACATTTGAAACCTACTCTCAGCAAATGTCACAATATAATACCACATGATTACCTATGGTCACCATGCTGTACATTAGCTCTCCAGAACTCGTTCATTCTGCATATTGAAATTTTGTACCCTTTGACCAGCCTCTCCATATCCCCAACCCCTCAGCTCCTGGCAACCACCATTCTACTCCTTACTTCTGGGACACAGTGTTTTTAATCTAAAAAAAAAAAATTATGTGACATTTTGTGTGTACATTCTTGAATTTCTTTCCGTTTTTGGGGATACCCTTGACATAGTCTAGAGATGATTTGTGTGTCTGCTTTTCTTTGCTCTCTGCTCTTTATTGGTTGCTCCTAGGCTGGAAAAGAGATGTAAGCTCAGGAAGCAGGTGTGTGAAAGACGATCCAACTTGGGAGAATCCATGGATGGCTGGCCCTGAATCTTAGCCCTGCAAGTGATTGCTGTGATGTTCAGGTCCAACGTCTCAGGTCTCGTTTGCACATCTCCACCTCTCACCGTCACTCACTGGATCCCAATATCACAGGCTGTGCAGAGGGAAGATTACTCCAAAGCTTGTTTTCTTCACATCTAGCCAACTAGTTCTGTTCTCAAAAGAACTGAAAGGGATGTCCAGCCTTGATGGTCAGTCTGCTAAGAAAAGACACGGAGCCAGGAAGCCAGGGTTCAAGATTTGGTTTTATTCCTTACTGTCTATATGATACCAGACAAGCATTGAGCCTCTTTGAGCCTTAGTTTCCTCAGTATAAAATGAGGGATACTAGTATTACCTACCTCACAAAATTGTTGTAAAGATTTAGTGAAATGTAAGCTGTACAAATGACCAATGCCTTTTTAAAAATACTCTGAACCTGTTTTTTTTTTAAGTTTGGAAATCTTAAACACTTAATAGAAAAAATTTGTAAGTAATGAACCAAACTTTTTCTACAAACTTTAGCCTACAAAGCTCCCAGCACACACAGCACAACCCTGCTCCTTCTAAATAGGCAACACTGAACACTCCAGGGAGAAAGTCAGATTTCAAAGTGCTTTACCTTGTTCTTTCCTCTTTTCCTGCCTTGGCCTCCCAGGTAATTTATTACAGAGAACTGGCAAGGCTTCACAGTGAATGAAGCCTGGTGGTGCTACAGAGGGTGACAAAGGCAAACCGGATCCTGTATTTAAACAAAACTGAAGGAAGTGCAGAGAGCCCGCGTTTGGCTCTCCGCGAGGTCTCCATATGCTGGTCCTCCCGTGCACACACTGGGGAGCATTGTTCACAGTTTGAGAGTCATCGCTGCAGCCTGCACTGACGTGAGTCTCCACCATCAGCTAAGAGGAACACTGGTCTCCCACACAGCAGCCAAATCCAAGATCAGTGCTTCCCAGGGAGCACTAGAAACCAAACATAACAACAACAAGAAATGACTTTCCAAACACCCTTTCACAGAGAAAAATAGAGAGTACAAACAATATTTTCATCATTAGTAGTTATAAAATATTCATGATGTTCTAGGGAGATAAAAGGTAAGGATATCTCACCCCTCACCCATCCCCACCTACCTTGACCCATCCTTGCCAACCTCACCTGTAAAAGAGTTCAAATTGGACTTGTATAAATTCCCCCAAAGAGTGTACCTACTTCTGAAATACAGAGGAAGGAATGTTCTTCATTCTTACCTTCTGTTAAGGAGTGAAAAGAAGGTAGTAATATTTACTAAGTTCCTGGCATATGCCAAGACATTTTCTTTTTTTCTGTTTTATGTTTGTTTATTTGTTTTTGTTTTTTGTTTTTTGAGAGAGGTCTCCCTCTGTCACCCAGCCTGGAGTGCTGTGATGCAATCATAGCTCATTGCAGCCTACAACTCCTAGGCTCAAGTGATCCTCCTGCCTCAGCCTCCCATGCAGCTGGGACTACAGGTGGACCACCATGCCCAGCTAATTTTTTTTTTCTTGGTAGAGACAGTTGCCCAGGCTGCTCTCGAACTCCTGGCCTCAAAGGATCCTCCAGACTTGGCCCCCCAAAGTGCTGGGATTACAGATATGAGACATTTTCACAGACAGTATTTAATCCTTATTATGACACTTTGAGATAGGTATTCTTATGCCTATCGATGTGGAAACTGACGGTCAGAAAGATTAAGAAACTTATTCATGGCCATGTGCAGTAGCTCATGCCTATAGTCCCAGTGAGAGGTGAAGCTGGCTGGGCTTCTGGGTGTGGTGGGTACTTGGAGAACTTTTCTGTCTAGCTAAAGGTTTGTAAACACACCAATCAGCACTCTGTAAAATGGCCGAGGTGGGCGGATCATGAGGTCAGGAGATCGAGACCATCCTGGCTAACACGGTGAAACCCCGTCTCTACTAAAAATACAAAAAAAATTAGCCGGACTTGGTGGCGGGCACCTGTATGTAGTCCCAGCTACTTGGAAGGCTGAGGCAGGAGAATGGCGTGAACCCGGGAGGCGGAGCTTGTGGTGAGCTGAGATCACGCCACTGCACTCCAGCCTGGGCAATAGAGCGAGACTCCGTCTCAAAAAAAAAAAAAAAAAAAAAATTGACCAACCAGCACTCTGTAAAATGGACCATTCAGCAGGACACGGGCGGGGCCAAATAAGAGAATAAAAGCTGGACACCCGAGCCAGCAGCGGCAACCACTCAGGTCCCCTTCGACACTGTGGAAGTTTTGTTCTTTTGGTCTTCACAATAAATCTTGCTGCTGCTCACTCTTTGGGTCCGCACTACCTTTAAGAGCTGTAACACTCACAGCGAAGGTCTGCGGCTTCACTCCTGAAGTCACGAACCAGGACGAAACTCCGGACACATCTGAACATCTGAAGGAACAAATTCCGGACACACCATCTTTAAGAACTGTAACACTCACGGCGAGGGTCCGCAGCTTTATTCTTGAAGTCAGCGAGACCAAGAACCCACCGGAAGGAACCAATTCTGGACACACCAGCACTTTGGGAGGCCGAGGCGGGCAGACCACCCGAGATTGGGAGTTCAAGACCAGCCTGACCAACATGGAGAAACCCCGTCTCTACTAAAAATACAAAACTAGCCGGCCATGGTGGCTCATGCCTGTAAGCCCAGCTACTCGGGAGGCTGAGGCAGGAGAATCACTTGAACCTGGGAGGCGGAGGTTGCAGTGAGCTGGGATCGCACCATTGCACTCCAGCCTGGGCAACAAGAGTGAAACTCCATCTCAAAAAAAAAGAAAAAAAAAAAAAGAAAGAAAAAGAAAAGAAAAGAAACTTATTCAGGGTCACACAGAAAACAATTGGTAAAAACAGTATTCTAACCTAAATCTGCCTCGTTCCCTCTATTAATTTATCTTCTAAAACATGACGGAGAGAAGTATTAGTATAAACTATCGCTGTAATTCTTTGCTTGGTGAAATAGCAAAAATATTGAGATTATCTTAGAATAAATAAATAAATCCTGAGTATTTTCTTCTAAAAGGCAATGTTTACTAGTGGAAAAACCCTAAAAGATGACGCCCCGCTGATATTTAAAAATGACCAAGTTTATTCAATAGGTCTCAATGAGTCAAATTCCGATATTCCATTGAAATCCCTGAGAAGGCAAGAAAATGCTACCAAATCATGAGACCTGTCAAGGGGAGAAGAAAGGCCTTTCATTAGAAAGTGAACATTCAATCATTCTTGGGTCACAAACATGTAGGGAACTGTTGTGACCCATGACTTAAGCAATTTATTACCAATAACTGAAGCTAGCAAGTGATTACTCAAATGTGACTTAGTGCTCAGTACAGTATACGTTCTACTTTTTTGTATGTTTGAAAACTTTCATAATAAAAAGGTTTAGATTTTGTTTCTTTTTAATTTTCCCTATTTTTATTGAAGTATAATTTTTACATCATGAAATGACAGGTCTAAATATACAGTTGGACGAGTTTCAACAGTTGCATACATCTGTATAACCCACACCCCATTAAGATATAGAATATTGCCATAACTCCCAAAATTTCCATTGTGCCATCCCAGTCAATCTCTGTCCACTCCCTGCCCCACTTGAAACCACTGTCCTGATTTCTTTTGCAATAGATTGCATTTGCCTGTTTCAGAACTTCATATAAATGGAATCTTACAGTATGTACCCCTTTGTGCCTGGCTTCCTTTCACTCAGTATAGCAATATTGAGGTCCATCCACGTGTCGTATGTATCAGGAGCTATTGTGTTTTTGTTATCGCTGAGCAGAACTCTGCTGTATGTAAATATCCATGTTGTTTATTCATTCTCCTGCTGATGGACATTTGGGTTGTTTCTAGTTTGTTGCTATTTTTGTTGCGGCCAAGGCTGGGAAAAGAGAAAAGAAAAAAAGTTTTTTGAAATCTGATTTTCTTCCTGGAGTATTCAGTATTATGAATAAAGCTGCTATGGACATTCATGTACAAGTCTTCTCTGTGTCCAGATGTTTTCATTTCTCCTGAGTAAATACCTAGAAGTGCATTTGCCAGGTCATAGAGTAGGTGCATGTTTAACTTTATAAAAAACTGCCAGACCAATTCAAAGTGCTTGCACAATTCTATATCCCCACCGGTAATGGATGAGAGTGCTCATTGCTCCACATCCTTGCCCATATTTGTTGCTATGAGTAGTGGTATCTCATTGTGCTTTAATTTTCATTTCCTTGATGCCTAGTGATGTTGAATGCTTTTTCATGTGCTTATTGACACATCTTCCTTTGTGAAGTGCCTGTTCAACCCTTTTGCCCACTTCGTTTTTTAACTTAAAAATCATATAATCTCAACGCCCAGCCATAACCTTCATTAACGTCTTGGATTTTTTCTGTGTATTTACTTATTTGTGCCAATATATTTATTACAAAAAAGGGTTTATTTTGTAACTTTTTTCATTTAACAATTCAATTGGTCATGAACATCTTTCCCTATCGCTAAATATTCTTCTATGCCATCATTTTTAAAGACATGAGTGTTCATTGCAGCTTTATTCACAATCACCCACACTGGAAACAACCCAAATGCCTTTCGCTTGGTGAGTGGATAAACAAAATTTATTGTCTAGCTGTACAATGGAATGCTCCTTAGCAATGAAAAGGAGACAAACTACTGATAAATGCAACATGCATGCAAAACCATTCTGACAAGTGAAAGAAGCCAGACATAAAAATGTAAATACAAACTATAGTAAGAATGCAAATACAGTCACAAAAACTTGGGGTTGAGGGTGGAGGGAGGGATGGACTGATGACAGGCAAGATACTTTTGAGGGTGATGAAAATACTCATATATTGGTTGTAGCTGTAGTTTCACTTGTATTTGCATCCCTTAGAACTCATCAAATTGTATATTTTGTTGTGTTTGGCTTTTTACATTTTTAAAAATGTATTACTAATATTACTTTTGATTGACAAATCATAATTGTATACACTTACAGGGTACATAATTGCATACACCTACAGAGTAAAATATGATGTTTTGATGTATGTATACAATGTGGAATGATTAAATAAAGCCAATTAGGATATCTCTCACTGGCCGGGCACAGTGGCTCACACCTGTAATCCCAGCACTTTGGGAGGCCGAGTTGGCAGATCACTTGAGGTTAGGAGTTCAAGACCAGCCTGGCCAACATGGCGAAACTCCATCTCTACTAAAAAATACAAAAATTACCCGGATGTGGTGGCGGGTGCCTGTAATCCCAGCTACTCGGGAGGCTGAAGCAGGGAGAATTGCATGAACCCAGGAGGCAGAGGTTGCAGTGAGCTGAGATCATGCCACTGCACTCCAGCCCGGGCAACAGAGCAAGACTCTGTCTCAAAAAAAAAAAAAAAGTATCTATATATATATATACGTATATATATACATACATATGTGTACACATATACATATACATATATATGTATATATATATACACATATACATATACGTATATATACACATATACGTATATATGTATATATACACACATATACGTATATGTATATATATACATATACGTATATGTGTGTATATATACACACATACATATATATGTATATATACACACGTATACGTATATATGTATATATACACACGTATACGTATATATGTATATATACACACATATACATATAATGTATATATACACCCACGTATATAATGTATATATACATATATATATAGATCCCTCACCTTGCTTACCTATCATTTTTTATGATAAGACATTTGAACAAATTATACATTTTAAGGGGCTGAATAATGCAGGCAAATTATAGCTCAATAAAAGTCATTTAAACAAAATCATCATTGAGGAGATGCAGTATAGGATGTACATTGGGCACTAAAGGAAGTGGGGCAAGCATGGCTGATGCAATTAAAGACAAGACAAGAATCAAGTAGTCAGAAGCATGGAAGGATAGAAAGTTGAGATAAGAGAGTACGTAGAGTTTAGATCTTAGAAAAAAAGAGTTTTAAGTTGAATTAGAGTTCTCAGTTAAATCTAGTGGAAGTTATTTAGGCTAAAATGGTGATTCATCAACTCATAGCAGGTTTTTTTAAAAGGTTGAACAACTGAAATCAGAGTGGAGTGAAGCCAGGACTTTTTTTCCAGCTCTCTGATTTCTAACACCACCTTAAGCAGGGAAGCAGGAAGGAAGGATGTGTAGGGTGCCTCATTATAACCTCACAAGGGTAGGGTCCCCAGTTGGTCTTAGCAGGCAGGGATGGGGGTGAGGTCACAGATTTTTCTGTGGTGTTTAGCTGGGGTAGAGTCATTATTGTCTAATACTTTTCTGTCTCCCTAGGCTGTCCCTTTCTGATCCTTCGGCAAGAGTGAGCAGGCTTTTTCTAGGTGATTGTGTGAGTGTGTGTGTGTGTGTGTGTGTGTGTGTGTGTGTCCATTGATATTTCCAGGTTGCTGGCTTCTCAAGCAACCAGTCTGGGATATATGTATATGAAGCAAAAAGAAAGCCCAGGGAGCTCACCCACTTGTTTCTCTGATCCCGAGGTCAACTTCTGGTCTGCCTTCTTTCCACCTTTCAGAGTCTTCTTTTCTTTGTTTTATATAAAATGTACAGGGTTTTTTAGCTATTTTTTATTCTGGATACAAGTCCTTTGTCAAATATATATGCTGTGAATATTTTTTCCCATCTGTAGCTTGTTTATTCAATTTTTAACAGTGTGCTGAAAAACAAATATTTGCCTACCTGTAAGTTGTAAAAATAACCTCCTGTGTTTTTTTTTTCTAGAAGCTTTATGGTTCTAGCTTTCATGTTTAGCAATATGATTCATTTCAAATCAAGTTTTGTGTTTAGCATGAGGTATGAATTTCAAGTGTTTTTTCCTACATAGATAGCTTGTTGTTCCAACACCGTTTGATGAAAGTGTTTCCTTTCCCCTTTTAGTTCCTTTGGTATCTTGATCAAAAATCAATATATATGGGACTATTCTTATATTGTATTCTTATCCAGTGATCTATTTGGTTGTCCTTATGTCAATACCACATTATCTTGATTACCATGGCATTATAGCAATTTTGAAATTAATAATAGTATACATCCTCCAACTTTGATTTTTTGCTTTTGATTTTGTTTTTTGTTTTTTGTTTTTTTTTTTGGTGCTTTTTTAGAATTGCTTTACCTCTTTTAGGGCCTTCAAATTTCTAGAAAAATGTTATAGTCCATTTGCCAGTTTCTACAGAAAAGCCTTCTGTGATTCTGATTGGGCTTGTGTTGAATCTACAGGCCAATTTTCGGAGAATTGACATCTTAACAATAAGTGATAGTGTCTTTCCATTTGTTTTTCTTCTTTGATTGTTAGCAATATTTTATAATTTTTCAAGGTATATGTCTTTCTTACACAAATTTTATTAAGTGCATTCCTAAATATTTTGAGCTTTTGGTGTTATTCTAAATGGTATTAAGTTTCAGTCTTCAAATGTTCATTTGCTAACATATAGAAATACAACTGAACTTTATATATTAACTTTATATCCTGCAATCTTCCTAAATTTACTAATTAGCTCCAGTAGCTTATGTTAAGTTATTTAGAATTTTCTGTGTAATCATATCACCTGCAAATAAAGACAGTTTTACTCTTTCTTTTATGGTTTTGTGCCTCTTCTTTATTTTTGTCTTTTTGTGCTGTTGAAGACATCTAATAGAGATGCCTAAGACCTCTAATAGAAGTGGTGAAAGTAGAAATACTGGCCCTGATCAAGGCCAGTACTTAGGGGGAAAATGTTTTAATCTGTCACCATTAATAGGTTGTCAGCTATAAAGTTTTCATTGGTGTCTTTTATCACAGGGGTCCAACCCCTGGGCCGTGGACTGGTATTGGTCCATGGCCTGTTAGGAACCAGGCCACACAGCAGGCAGTGAGCGGCAGGCGAGCAAGGATTACCACCGGAACTCCACCTCCTGTCAGATCAGCGGTGGCATTAGATTCTCATAAGACTGTGAACCCTATTGTGAACTGCGCATGAGAGGGATCTAGGTTGCATGCTCCTTATGAGGATCTAACTAATGCCTGATGAAACCACCACTCCCCACTCCCCACCCCAACCGCCTCACCATGTCTGTGGAAAGACTGTTTTCCATGAAACCAGTTCCTGGTGCCAAAAAGGTTGGGACCACTGCTTTATCAGGTTGAGGAAGTTTTCTTCTGTGTTTGTTGACAGGTTTTATCATGAATGGTTGTTGAATTTTGTCAAATGCTTTTCTACATCTATTGAGATGATCATATGATTTTTCTTCTTTATTCTATTAAATCGCATCAGTTTATATTCAAACATTAAACTAACATGGCATGCTTAGTATAACCTCCATTTGATCATGATGCATTATTCTTTTTCTATGTCATTGGGTTCAATTTGCTAAAATTTTAAGGACTTTTGCATCTATGTTCATGACGATGTTAGTCAGTTTTCTGTAATGTCTTTTTCTGGTTTTGATATCAGAATAGTTTTGGACTCATAAAGTGAGTTGTTGGCTGGATGCAACAGCTCGTCCCTATAATCTCAACACTTTGGGAGGCTGAGACAGGAGGATCACTTAAGGTCAGGAGTTTAAGACCAGTTTGGGCAACATAGTGAGACCCTATCTCTACACACACACACACACACACACACACACACACACACACACACACACACACACACAATTAGCCAGGTGTAGTGGCGCCTGCCTGTAGTCCTAGCTACTTGCTAGGATTGCTATTTGGAAGATTGCTTGAGCCCAGGAATTGGAGGTTACAGTGAGCTATGATTGTGCCACTGCACTCCAGGCTGTGTGATCAAGTGAGACTCTGTCTCAATTTTTTTAAGCTTTTAAGTATTTCTAAAACGAGTGTTGTAGAATATTATTTTTTCCTTAAGTGTTTGAGATAATTTATCAGTGAAGCCATTTTTTATGTATAGCTTACCTATTTCCCTTCTTTAAGGAATCACAGTCCTCCTTGAATGCCGTCCAGTGTCTTATCATAGTTATTTTATATATTGTGTGTGGTTTTATGGTTGCTGAGAGTGGAGGGATGTCTGGTACTAGTTACTCCATCATGGCTAGGCCAGAAGTCTCTAGTAAAATGTTTGTTTAAGTTGATATTATTATTAGGGTAATTTTAGATTCAACAGATTCAATATTATCCCAATATTGAAACTACCTCAATTGTTTATACTAATTGCATTTCTATTGAATCCACCCACAAATTAAATATTCATATAACTATACAATTCAGTATTAGCAAAGACTAGTACAATGAACAACAGTCTTATGCCTACTACCTAGATTCAAGTATTAATAAATAACATTACTTTTACTTCAATTTTAATATACTTTTTTACATGGAATAAAAAGTAGTAAAGTTACAGATAGAGTTATTTTATGTAACTCTGACATGTCCCAAGAGTATGTTTTGCATCTCATTCACTAGGCTTATTAACAACATATTAAACATTTGAAACCCATTATTTAGAGACTTACATGTTTCAGAAAGATTATCATTTAAATATACAAAACTTTTCTAACAAAAACATATGTGTGTATGATTCTGGCATTTTATCAGAAAAAAAGGTGTTTCCCAGTAGGTGTGCACAAGAACTTTGCAATTATGTTTGTATCTTCTGCGTGACTTTGTCCCTGCTGCTTCTCGTCATAGGATTAGACCCTGTAGAAAACAATCATTTTCCAAAATGATATATAATATCCAGGTTAGGGGGAATTATTAGACTCAAGTCTCTCTGCATAAGGAACCATGCTGGAAACCTAATATTTTGCTTATCAGGCCTCCTCTGAGCCTAAATCTACTTTCTCAGACAAACAATGAAATAGATTGCTTCAACTTCCTTTTTGGAATTAAGTAGGAATATTAAACAAATGATAAAGTAAAATTTAAAACCACTGGACAGTTGTAGTTCTTGCCTTCACTTAAGTGAAACAGTTTGGGCTCTACTACTTAAAGTACTCCCACCTCACCATTTGGACCACTTACGGTCTGAAGGCTAAATCCTACTCCTGGGTCCAAAGATCTAGGGGTGACAGCTAGGGTCTACCATGCTATACCAGTGGGAAATTTGAAGCAGGAGTAAATTTTAAAAGAAGGGCCTTACATATTGTTATATTGACACTGTCATTAAGGATAATGTGACATTAATGTTACATCCTTTGAAAAACCTTACCGTATGGAGAATATGAGGGAACACGCTAACTGAATAGCTAGCTCTAGGGAAAACTTGTTTGTAAAAAGTACATTAGGATATAATGTAACAATTAACATGTTCCTCTGTTGATGGTACTGGTGAATTCTGGCATTTAGCTAGGATTGCTCCGGTCCTTTTCTTGCTGTCTGTCCCCAGTCAAAATTAACTACTAGTGCAATAGGAGTCAAAAATCATGTTAATCTCTGCCAACAAATACACAATCAAAACAGGTTGATGGTTTATTGCAAGCCCATGGTGTTTCAAAATCACCAGGAAGCAATAAAAAATTTAAATGCCCAGCCCTCATTCCTAGACATCTGAATTTGATTAATCTGAGTGGAGACTAGGCATCAATATTTTTTCATAGAATTTTTTTTAATTTCATAGAATCCTGTTATGTTTTCTTTTTTAACAGTTTTATAGTTTTACCACTTAAATTTATGTCTTTGGTGTATTTTGGGACAATTTTTATATATGGTATGAGGTCGGGGTCCAACTTTATTCTTTTGCATGTGGATTCTCTAATTGCTCCAATACTATTTGCTAAAAAGGCTATTCTTTCCCTATTGAATTGTCTCAGGAGCCTTGTCAAAAATCAGTTGGCCACATAGACACATGGGCTTATTTCTGGACTCTTGATTCTATTCCATTGATCTATTTCTATCCTTATGCCAGTACCACAGAGTCTAGAGTAGTGTAGCTTTGTAGTAAGCTCCAAATTGAGAAGTGTGAGACTTACAACTTTGCTTTTTTTTTGAGAGGAATCTCACCCTGTCGCCCAGGCTGGTGTGATCTCGGCTCACTGCAACCTCCAACTCCCAGGTTCAAGTGACTCTCCTGCCTCAGCCTCCTAAGTAGCTGGGATTACAGGCACATGCCACCATGCCTCTCTAATTTTTGTATTTTGAGTAGAGAAGGGATTTCACCATGTTGGCCAGGCTGGTCTTGAACTCCTGACCTCTGGTGATCCACCCGCCACGGTCTCCCAAAGTGCTGGGATTACAGGCATGAGACACCGTGCCCGACCTGTTGTTCTTTTTCAAGATTATTTTGATTATTCTGGGTCCCTGTATTTCCCTATGAATTTTAGGATCACATCAATTTCTACCGAAAAAAAAAAAAAGCCAGCCTGGATTTGTACAGAATTGTGCTGAATCTGTATATCAGTTTGGAGAGTATTGCAATGTTAACAATATTAAGCCTTCCAATTCGTTAACATGACATGTTTCCATTTATTTAGGCCTTCTTTATTTTCTCGCAGTGACGTTTTATAGTTTTCAGTGTATAAGTCTTGCAGCATCAATTTTTTTTCAAGCTTTTCAGGTGATTACCATATGCAGCCATTTTTGAGGACCATTGCTTAGGTTCTCAAAGATGAGAAGCATTTCTCATTGTCCCCAAAATCACAAATCTTAGGTAATCTGTCCATATGTGGTCCTGCTAAGGACAGGGAAATAGGGTTTATCTTGACCAGGAAGACCTACTTCTGAGAGATGTCCATTTCATGACATTTCATTAAAAAAACTCTGGTACTAATATTTAATTACACCCTACAGATAATCCTAGAGTTGCAAAATCTTGAGAGGCCTAAGAATTTATTTATGCTGCTCCAGAGAGGTGAGAGTCCATCTTATTTTAATGTCTGCTAAGAGCAAATGTTCTTTGAGCAATCTCCATCAATAACCCATTCCCATGTTAACTAACTCTCCTCTGAAAATATCTTCACCCACCTTCCCCAACCCACTACCTCTGCTTTCCTATTTATAATGAGATTTTTAACCCCCTTGGTTCTTCATTCCATCTGTACCAAATTTATGATCTGTCTAAATTCCCATTATTACAACTTCAGGCCATTTCTCAGTGGATCTGAGGAACATCTGTTCACCATTTTGAGTACAAAGACTAGAAAGCTCCTGTTATTTGTTTTGTTGTTATTTGGTTGGTGGGTTTGATTTGGTTTAGATTGATTTTTTTCCTCTGGCTCTTGATTTTTGCCTTTCTGACACATACTATTTTCTAGGTTTGGCAAAACTCCTATGAGATCTAAACGGAATGAAATGACCTCTCACCTTAATACCATGTTTTGTGATCCCATTAATGGCAAAGGTAGACCATGAGTAGCTGGAGGTGTTGACTTAGGATGTTATTCTGACAAACTGCCAGTCTGTCTTTGAATAAGCTTTGAATAACGTCAACACATTGATCCATCTGTGGCCATGGCCTGCCCCCGATTCCACAGCTCTCCCTTTCCTATTTTTTTTTTTTGTTTTGTTTTTGACAGAGTCTTGCTCCATCACCCAGGCTGGAGTACAGTGGTGTGATCTCAGCCCACTGCAACCTCTGCCTCCCAGGTTCAAGCAATTCTCATGCCTCAGCCTCCCAAGTAGCTGGGATTACAGGTGCGCACCACCACACCAGCTAATTTTGTATTTTTAATAAAGATGGGGTTTCACCATGTTGGCCAGGCTGGTCTCGAACTCCTGACCTCAAGTGATCAGCCCTCCTCAGCCTCCCAAAGTGCTGCAATTACAGGCGTGAGCCACCACACCTGGCTTCCCTTTCCATTCTTGGCCTCTGGGCCTCTCTAGGTTCTGACACCATCAGCACCTGTGTAATTCTAGTCCACATAAACTACCTAGAGCTGGAGAAGAAATTTGGATTTCCTGAATACTGATGGAGAAATTACCTCTTCAGATGGGACTGAAAGATAGGCCTGAGATTCTTGTCTTTTTCCTCCTGCAATGCAAATGATGGATGATGCCACAAGCATGACACTCTTTCATGGTCTATCCAAATACTGAAAAAATCTAGAAATGTTTTATAGAAAAAATAGGAAAATAGTACCCCAGATCTTTTCTCTTGATTTGGTGTTCATAAAAGCATTTTATCCATCATATCTGTCAGTCATTTAGAATTTCAAAAACTACAAAAACATGGTAAAACACAGGACCAGTCTAATTTTTAAACTTTAAAAATC
The DNA here is from genome assembly GCF_028885655.2 of Pongo abelii. Lineage (NCBI taxonomy): Eukaryota > Metazoa > Chordata > Mammalia > Primates > Hominidae > Pongo > Pongo abelii. Next base: position 53,105,404 of record NC_071990.2, on the reverse strand, counting down.
ATGACTAGTTGTTTTTCAGTACATTTCTCTACAGGTATATTAATCAGGCAAGGAAGTATTATGATTGAAGAATAAGTTTAGGCAAAAGTTATTTAATTATTTTAATGTGCCATCTGTTGAATTTTTAAGTAATAGCATTAATATAATTAGCATTAATGCAAATTTCATTAATGTCATTGCTTTGGTTTAGTAATGATATTATTAATATAAGTGTTATTATTAATATAAGTGTTCATGGCACCATTCTTGTTAACCACTTATGTATCTTTTGCCTATTCCTTTATTCCTGTTATACATCTATCTACATTTCTCATTTAAAAGAAATGAGAAACTACAATGCATTACAATGATTTTCAATTTTCTTAATTATTAATAGTACCTCAGTAGTGAGGTCTTATTTGGGGCTTTGGAGAAAATTGGGCAAGATTATGCTTATCTTTTCCACTGAAGAAAGCATACAAACTATGTAAGAAGTGACAGTGATTCTATGAAAGGGATAATCTTAGATCTGCTCTGATTGTTTAAGATCCTAAACTGATACAGTGTTTCCCTATTGTCAATAAAATATTAATTACAACATGTTTCACAGTTAAAGGCTGAGGCTGAGATCCTCTGGTATAGACTGAGGGTCTCCAGTTTGTTTTTTATGTACCCCCATCATTTAAAAAAAATGCAAGCATACACACCCCAATGTGTGTGTGTGTGTGTGTATGTGTGTGTGTGTGTGTATGTGTGTGTGTGTGTGTGTATAGAGAGAGAGAAAGTTATTTTTAAAGTATGTAGATGTACCATTGTGCTGATATATTCTGTACACAGAAAGAATAGAAAACATTAAAGGTGCCTCCCTCTCCCTCTCCCTCTCCCTCTCCCTCTCCCTCTCCCTCTCCCTCTCCCTCTCCCTCTCCCTCTCCCTCTCCCTCTCCCTCTCCCTCTCCCTCTCCCTCTCCCTCTCCCTCTCCCTCTCCCTCTCCCTCTCCCTCTTTTCGGTCTCCCTCTCCTTCTTTTTTCGGTCTCCCTCTGTTGCCGAAGCTGGACTGTACTGCCGGGATCTCGGCTTGCTGCAACCTCCCTGCCTCGGGCTCCTGTGACTCTCCTGCCTCGGCCTGCCGAGTGCCTGGGATTGCAGGCGCGCGCCGCCACGCCTGAATGGTTTTTGTATTTTTGGTGGAGATGGGGTTTCGCCGTGTTGACCGGGCTGGTCTCCAGCTCCTGGCCTCGAGTGATCTGCCTGCCTCGGCCTCCCGAGGTGCTGGGATTGCAGACGGAGTCTCGCTAACTCAATGCTCAATGGTGCTCAGGCTGGAGTGCAGTGGTGTGATCTCGGCTCTCTGCAACCTCCACCTACCAGCCTCCTGCCTTGGCCTCTTAAAGTGCTAAGATTACAGCCTCTGCCCCACCGCCACCCCGTCTAGGAAGTGAGGAGCGTCTCTGCCTGGCCGCCCATCGTCTGGGATGTGAGGAGCCCCTCTGCCCGGCCGCCCTATCTGGGAAGTGAGGAGCGCCTCTGCCCGGCCGCCCATCATCTGGGATGTGAGGAGCGCCTCTGCCCGGCTGCCACCCCGTCTGGGAGGAAGTGAGGAGCGCCTCTGCCCGGCTGCCCCGTCTGGGAGATGTGGAGCACCTCTGCCCGGCCGCCCCGTCTGGGAGGAAGTGAGGAGCGCCTCTGCCCTGTTGCCCTATCTGGGAAGTGAGGAGCGCCTCTGCCTGGCCGCCACCCCGTCTGGGAAGTGAGGAGCGCCTCTGCCCGGCTGCCACCCCATATGGGAAGTGAGGAGCGCCTCTGCCCAGCCGCCCCTTCTGGGAGGTGAGGAGCGCCTCTGCCCAGCCGCCCCTTCTGGGAGGTGAGGAGTGCCTCTGCCCGGCCGCCCCGTCTGGGAGGTGAGGAGCGCCTCTGCCTGGCCGCCACCCCGTCTGGGAGGAAGTGAGGAGCACCTCTGCCCAGCTACCCCATCTGGGAAGTGAGGAGCGCCTCTGCCCGGCTGCCACCCCCTATGGGAAGTGAGGAGCGCCTCTGCCCGGCCGCCCACTCTGGGAAGTGAGGAGCGCCTCTGCCCGGCCGCCCACTCTGGGAGGTGAGGAGTGCCTCTGCCCGGCCGCCCCGTCTGGGAGGTGAGGAGCGCCTCTGCCTGGCCGCCACCCCGTCTGGGAGGAAGTGAGGAGCACCTCTGCCCAGCCGCCCACTCTGGGAGGTGAGGAGCGCCTCTGCCCGGCCACTCCGTCTGGGAAGGGAAGAGCGCCTCTGCCCGGCCACCCCGTCTGGGAGGTGAGGAGCGCCTCTGCCCGGCTGCCACCCCGTCTGGGAGGAAGTGAGGAGCACCTCTGCCTGGCTGCCCCATCTGGGAAGTGAGGAGCGCCTCTGCCCGGCCGCCACCCCATATGGGAAGTGAGGAGCGCCTCTGCCTGACCACTCCGTCTGGGAGGTGAGGAGCGCCTCTGCCCGGCCGCCCCGTCTGGGAGGTGAGGAGTGCCTCTGCCCGGCCGTCACCCCGTCTGGGAGGAAGTGAGGAGCACCTCTGCCCGGCTGCCCCGTCTGGGAGATGAGGAGCACCTCTGCCCGGCCGCCCCGTCTGGGAGATGAGGAGCACCTCTGCCCGGCCGCCCCGTCTGGGAGGTGGGGAGTGCCTCTGCCCGGCTGCCACCCCGTCTGGGAGGAAGTGAGGAGCACCTCTGCCCGGCCGCCCCCTCTGGGAAGTGAGGAGCGCCTCTGCCTGGCCGCCACCCCGTCTGGGAGGAAGTGAGGAGCGCCTCTGCCTGGCTGCCCCATCTGGGAAGGGAGGAGCACCTCTGCCCGGCCGCCACACCGTCTGGGAAGTGAGGAGCGCCTCTGCCTGGCTGCCCCATCTGGGAAGGGAGGAGCACCTCTGCCCAGCCGCCACACCGTCTGGGAAGTGAGGAGCGCCTCTGCCTGGTCGCCCCGTCTAGGAGGTGAGGAGCGCCTCTGCCCGGCCGCCCAGTCTGGGAAGTGAGGAGCGCCTCTGCCCGGCCGCCCTGTCTGGGAGGTGAGGAGCGCCTCTGCCTGGCCGCCACCCCATCTGGGAGGAAGTGAGGAGCGTCTCTGCCCGGCCGCCCCGTCTGGGAAGTGAGGAGCGCCTCTGCCCGGCCGCCCCCTCTGGGAAGTGAGGAGCGCCTCTGCTCGGCCGCCCCCTCTGGGAAGTGAGGAGCGCCTCTGCTCGGCCGCCCCGTCGGGGAAGTGAGGAGCGCCTCTGCCCGGCCGCCCCGTCTGGGAGGTGAGGAGCGCCTCTGCCCGGCTGCCACCCGGTCTGGGAGGAACTGAGGAGCGCCTCTGCCCGGGCGGCCCCGTCTGGGAAGCGAGGAGCGCCTCTGCCCGGGCGGCCCCGTCTGGGAAGTGAGGAGCGCCTCTGCCCGGCCGCCCCGTCTGGGAGGAGAGGAGCGCCTCTGCCCGGGCGGCCCCGTCTGGGAAGCGAGGGGCGCCTCTGCCCAGCCGCCCTGTCTGGGAGGTGAGGAGCGCCTCTGCCCGGCTGCCCTGTCTGGGAGGTGTACCCAACAGCTCCGAAGAGACAGCGACCATCGGGAGCGGGCCATGAGGACGATGGCGGTTTTGTTGAAGAGAAGGGGAGGAAGTGTGGGGAAAGGAAGGAGAGATCAGATTGTTGCTGTGTCTGTGTAGAAAGGGGTGGGCATAGGAGACTCCATTTTGTTCTGACTAGGAGAAATTCTTCTGCCTTGGGATGCTGTTGATCTATGGCCTTTCCCCCAGCCCCCTGCTCTCTGAAACATGTGCTGTGTCAACTCAGGGTTGAGTGGATTAAGGGTGGTGCAAGATGTGCTTTGTTAAACAGATGCTTGAAGGCAGCATGCTCTTTAAGAGTCATCACCACTCCCTAATCTCAAGTACTCAGGGGCACAAACACTGCAGAAGGCCGCAGGGTCCTCTGCCTAGGAAAACCAGAGACCTTTGTTCATGTGTTTATCTCCTGACCTTCTCTCCACTATTATCCTATGACCCTGCCATATCCCCCTCTCCGAGAAACACCCAAGAATGATCAATAAATACTTCAGAAATTAAAAAAAAAAAAAAAAAAAGAGTCACTACCACTCCCTGATCTCAAGTACCCAGGGGCACAAACACTGCAGAAGGCCGCAGGGACCTCTGCCTAGGAAAACCAGAGACCTTTGTTCATGTGTTTATCTGCTGACCTTCTCTCCACTATTATCCTATGACCCTGCCACATCCCCCTTTCCGAGAAACACCCAAGAATGATCAATAAATACTAAAAATTAAAAATTAAAAAAAAAAAAAAAAAAAAAAAGAAAACATTAAAGGTGACATAAAAATAAATATAAATTAAACCCTAAAATCTTGTTCCATCCATATGGATTGTGTTGTACAGAGGTTGGTAAATTTATTTTTTCCTCCTCTAACTTCCAGCAAAAATGAAGCAGGGAGTTGTTTCAAGGTCCACCAGGGAATACAAAGTTTCTGGTCTCATATTTTGCTCTTTGGTAAGGAACTCAAAACTATTAAAGAGCAGGTTACATGTTTGCTTATGCATGTAATCTATGTTATGTGGGTGTTAGAAGGATTTTGGGTTCCCTCCAGAAGATCCCAGATTGGATTTTGACCTCTCCTATGAACTCCAGAAAGAAGATAAAAATGAGCTGTTTCAGAGGGTTTGGCTTTTTCTTTTATCTCCCCACTCTCTTTCCATGGAAGAAATAATACAGAATTTTATGCAACTTTCATGGTCTTTTCCTTTTGACAAAACATCACAGTGATGAGCCTTTATGAATTGTCTGTAAAAAAAGGTGTGTCATGAGATTCTTCATAGAAGTACCCATTTGACTTTTGATCTCTTCTGTATTTTGTGGTTTCCTTTATTTCAGTCTCCAGAGCAAATTGTATGGAAATTGCAGTCAACCATGGAAAGGCATTTATTTCATTATCAAAGGAACTGAACCAATTGTGATTCATTTACTTTTTCCTTCCTTGCTTTTTTTTAAAAAAACTGTTTTCTTCTGATTATAAAAGAAATACATGTGACTCTTAAAATTTTTGAAAAATACAAAAAAAAGAACAAAATTAAAGTTATCTATAACGCCATTAATTTAAGATAATACCAAGATAGTAAATTTTTCTATGAAAAATAACGTTTTTCAAAATTAGGATCATATTCAATTTACTATTTTATTTCATCATTATTTATTAATATCTAATCATAATGAGTTTTTTTATGTCACAAATTTTTCAGAAGCCTAATTGTTTATTTCATTGTTATTTTAAGTTCAGGGGTACATGTGCAAGTTTGTTATATACATAAACTTGTGTGATGGGAGTTTGTTGTACAGATTATTTTGTCACCCAGGTATTAAGACTAGTACCCATTAGTTATTTTTCCTGATCCTCTCCCTTCTCCCACCTTCTGCCCTCAAGTAGACCCCAGCATTTATTTTTCTTCTCTATGTGTCCATATGTTCTCATCATTTAGCTCCCACTTAAGTGAGAACATACAGTATTTGAGTTTCCGTTTCTGTGTTAGCTTTTTAAGGACAATGGCCTCCAGCTCCATCCATGTTCTTGAAAAGGACATGATCTTGTTCTTTTTTATGGCTGCATAGTATTCCACAATGTATAATGTATGACATTTTCTTTATCCAGTTTACCATTGATGGGCATTTAGGTTGATTCCACATCTTTGCTATTATAAATAGTGCTTCAGTGAACATATGCATGCATGTGCCTTTATGATAGAACAATTTGTATTCCTTTGGGTATATACCTGGTAATGGGATTGCTGGGTTAAATGGTAGGTAGTTCTGTTTTTAGGTCTTTGAGAAATTGCCACACTGCTTTCCACAATGGCTGAACTAACTTACATTTCCACCGACAGTGTATAAACGTTCCTTTTTCTCTACTCTGCAATCTCACCAGCATCTGTTATTTTTTTACTTCTTAATAATAGCCATTCTGACTGGTGTAAGATGGTATCTCATATGGTTCTGATTTGCATTTCTCTAATGATTAGCGATGTTGAGCTTTTTTTTGATATGCTCGTTGGCCACATGCATGTCTTCTTTGAATAGTGCCTGTTTGCGTCCTTTGCCCCCCCCCCCTTTCTTTTCTTTTTTTTTTCTTTTTCTTTTTTTTTTTTTGAGACGCACTCTTTCGCCCAGGCTGGAGTGCAGTGGCGCTATCTCGGCTCACTGCAAGCTCCGCCTCTCGGGTTCACGCCATTCTCCTGCCTCAGCCTCCAGAGTAGCTGGGACTGCAGGCGCCCGCCACCGCGCCCGCCACCGCGCCCGGCTAATTTTTTGTATTTTTAGTAGAGACGGGGTTTCACCGTGTTAGCCAGGATGGTCTCGTTCTCCTGACCTCGTGATCCGCCCGCCTCAGCCTCCCAAAGTGCTGGGATTACAGGCGTGAGCCACCGCTCCAGGCCCTTTACCCACTTTTTAATGGGGTTGTTTGTTTTTTCTGTAAATTTGTTTAAGTTCCTTATAGATGCAGGATATTAGACCTTTGTCAGATGCATAGTATGCAAATATTTTCTTCCATTCTGTAGGTCATCATTTTGTTCTTGATAGTTTCCTTTGCTTTGCAGAAGCTCTTTAGTTTAATTAATCCCATTGGTCAATTTTTGCTATCGTTGTAATTGCTTTTGGCATCTTTGTCATGAAATCTTTGCCCATTCCTCTGTCTAGAATGGTATTGCTTTCCAGGGTTTTTATAGTTTTGGGTTTTACATTCAAGTCTTTAATCCATCTTGAGTTAATTTTTGCATATGGTATAAGGAAGAGATCCAGTTTCAATCTTCTGCTTATGGCTAGCCAGTTATCCCAACACCATTTATTGAACAGGGAGTCCTTTCTCCATTGCTTGTTTTCAGCAAAAGCCTAATTTTTAATGTCTGCAAACTATTTCATCAAGTGGAAATATATATATATATATTTTTTGAGACGGAGTCTTGCTCTGTCACCCAGGCAGGAGTGTAGTGATGCAATCTTGGCTCACTGCAACCTCCATCTCCCGGGCTCAAGTGATTCTCCTGCCTCAGCCTCCTGAGTAGCTGGGATTACAGGTGCATGCCGCCATGCCTGGCTAATTTTTGTATTTTTAGTAGAGATGGGGTTTCACCATGTTGGCAAGGCTGGTCTTGAACTCCTGACCTCGAGTGATCCAACTGTGCTGGGCTCCCAAAGTGCTGGGATTATAGGTGTGAGCCACTGCGCCCTGCCAAGTGAATATATTTTAATCTAAGCATTCCCTCATGGTGGATACTTAGGCTATTTCCAATTTTTTGATACTGTTTTTGTGGTGGTAGGCATCCTTATATGTATATGTTTTATTGCATCTCCGATTATTTGTTTAGGATATATTCCAAGAAGCTTAATTCCTTAGTAAATAATTTTTGCATAATTAATACTCTTAAAAATATTATAAAGTTGCTTTATTGAAAGCTTCCACTAATTACACTTCTATTAATGATGTATGAAAAGTGCATGTCAAACAAGTACTTAGTATTTATCTTTAAAACATTCTCAAGAGAGGTTGACTGAAAAGGGGAATGAGAAGGAATTCTAGACTGTTAGAAGTTTGGTTTCACTGTGTGTGTGTGTGTGTGTGTGTGTGTGTGTGTGTGAAAATTTATTGACTATTACATGTACTATTTTTGTCCTTTACTGTATGCATATTATTTCTCAATATTTTTATATTTTTATATTTATATTTACCAATTTGATAGATGGGATTAGTATATCTTTTTTTTTCCTTTCATCTTACCAAGTGGGTTGCTATGCCTAAGACAGAGATCACCGAATTTCTTTATTTGACCATCCATACTTTTTTTTAACAATTGGAATTTTGCACTCTGGTCAATGAGGGAAAGCCTTACTTGTTCTGTATCTATAAAACAACATTAAATCTCCTTGGTGGATACTATTTTTGAAAGGTATAACTTATCTCCTCTCATCTTATTTGTTGCTTTGTTCACATGTTTTGTTATATTCTCCAGATAATGTATATAAAATAATTTTTAAGAGTTTATAAGCTCTGAAACTCTAAAGTATCAAAGTTATTAGCATCTCAAATTTGAATGCATGTACAAACCCTCATAGGGTTCTTTCCTCTGTGTGGTAAAAAACACATGACATAAAAGTTACTATCTTAATCATTTTTATGAGTATAGTTCGGTGGTATTAAATACATTTACAGTTTTGTGCAACATATCACTAGAACTTTTTCATCTTGCAAAACTAAACTTCTATACCCATTGAACAACAACTCTATATTTTCCCTTCCCCCAACCCCTTGCAACCACCATTCTACTTTGTTTCTATGGATTTGACAACTCCAGGTACCTTATATAAGTGGAATCATATAGTATTCGTCTTTTCATGACTGGCTTATTTCACTTAGTCTAATGTCCTCAAGTTCCATTCATATTGTAGCATGAGAAAGGATTTCCTTCTTTTGAAAGGCTGAATAATTTTCCATTGTTTGTATAGATCACATTTTGTTTATCCATTCACCCTTTGATGGATATTTGAGCTGCTTCTACTTCTAGGCTATTGTGAATAATGCTGCAATGGACATGGGTGTGCAAATATTTCTTTGAAATCCTCCTTTCAATTCTTTTGGGTATATATACAAAAGTAGGATTGCTGGATCAGGTGGTAATTCTATTTTGAATTTTTGAGGAACCTCCATAGTGTTTTCTACAGCAGCTACCCAATTTACATTCTCACCAACAGGGCACAAAGTTTCCAATTTCTCCATATCCTCACAAACACTTGTTATTTTGTTTTGTTTTATTTGATAGTGGCCATCCTAATGGATGTCAGATATTAAGTTGATACAAAATTAATTGCAGTTTTTACCATTACCTTTAATGGCAAAAACTGCAATTACTTTTGCAGTAACCTAATAATATTTCACATGGTTTTGATTTGCATTTCTCTATGGTTAGTGATGTTGATTATCTTGTCATGTTCCTTGGCCATTTGTATATCTTCTTTGCAGAAATATCTACTCAAGTACTTTGCCCATTTAAAAAAACTGGATTATTTATTTTGTTGTTGTTGAGTTGTAGGAGTTCTTTATATTTTCTGGATATTAATCCCTTATCAGATACATGATTTACAAATGTTTTCTTCTATTCTGTAGGTTGCTTTTTCACTATGTTGATTGTTTCTTTTGATGCACAAAAGTTCTCATATTTGATATAGTCCCATTTGTCTATTTTTGTTTTCATTGCCTGTGTTTTTGGCAAAATATTCAAGAAATCATTGCCAAATTTACTGTCATTAAGCTTTGCCCTTATGTTTTCTTCTAAGAGTTTTACAGTTTTAAGCCTTTGATCAATTTTGAGTTAATTTTTGTATATGGTATAAGGTAAGGGTCCAATTTTATTCTTTTTCATGTGGATATCCAATTTTCCCAGCACCATTAGTTGAAGAGCCTGTCCTTTCCCAATTGTGTGACCCTGGCACCCATGTCAAAGATCACTTCATCTCATATTCATGAAGTCTTATTTCTAGGCTCTCTATTCTGTTCTATTGGTCTAGATGTCTGTGTTTATGCCAGTATCACAATATTTTATAGTATACCACCACTTCATATAGTATTTTTCAATAATAAATAAGATCAAACACTTTATTTTTTTATTTTTAGAGACAGCGTCTCACCCTGTCACCCAGGCTGGAATGCAATGGCACAATTATAGTTCACTGCAGCCTCAAACTCCTGGGCACAAGCAGTCCTCCAGCCTTGGCCTCCGGAGTAGCTAGGATTACAGACACACTTCAACATGCCAAGCTATTTTTTTTTTAATTTTTGAGACAGGATCTCACTATATCACCTAGGCTGTTCTCCAACTCCTCGCCTCAGACAATCTTCCTGCGTGGTATCCCAAAGTGCTGAGATTGCAGGCATGAGCCACCATGCCCAACCTACTTTCTAAAATGTGTTGAACAATTGTGTTTCCTTTTTGGCAAACTATCTGTTCTTATCTTTTCCAATTTTAAGTTAGAGTTTGGCATTTTTTTATAATTGAACTGAAAGAGTTATTTTTATGTTATAGTAGATGGCTATTGGCTTGCCTGCCTAATACCCCTTGTTAGGAATTGCCCTCCCCTCTATGCATGGTTGCAGCGGGGCAGCCATAGGATCACAATGAAATTCCCACCCCACCTTCACCCTGACCACAGTCAATTGCTCCTGGATGGGCATCAATCCAGACTGAGTCATTCACAGCCTCCCCAGGGACTTGAAATGAGAATCAACAGAATTAGGTTATTTCTTCCCCAGGTAACTGGACCAGCTGTGGTAAAACTTGAGTGCTGCTGGGGCCCTTTGTTCACCATGTGCTCTGAGAAACAGAGATGGGGTTCTATGGAGAGAGGCAAGTATGAAGTAGAAAACAGAGAAAGAGAACAACCTCAGATGCTTATAACACTCCAGTCCCTGGTTCTATGGTCCAGCTCCCTCCCCACCCTTAGCCAATTTTAACTTTAGTTCAAATGGTTCTCTGTTACTTGGAAAACAATGTACTAATTAATAAGTATATTTATTCAATCATTTAACAATAAATACTGAATACCATATGCAGACATTGCCCTAGATGCTGGAAATATAGGAGTGATCAAAGTAGACTCTGTCTCAAACTTACATTCCAGAGGCAGGGAGACAAAAAACAGAGGAATGAGTAAACATATAGTGTCAGTGGGGATTAGTAGTATGGAGGAAAATAAAGCAAGTGCCAGGGAAGAGGCAGCCCTGCTGAAAAAGAAACAGAAAGGGCTGAAGAAAGTGGAGAGGGCCTTGAGGCAGAAGGAGCAGCAAAAACAAAGGCCCAGAAACAGGAGTGTGCTTGATGGGTTGCAGGTACAATGGTCAGTGTGGCTGGAGTGGAGTCATTAAGGAAAAGTGTAGAAAGAGATGAGGTCCAAGAGGTGGCCATAGGGCTTTGAGGCCACTGGAAAGACTTTGGCTTCTACTTGGAGTGTGATGAAAGCTACTGAAAGGATCTGAATAGAGGAGGGAGGTGATCTGCTGTGTGATAAGTAACCACTCTGTCTAAATCTCTTTGTCATGTATGTTGAAGAAGTATCTCTATTTAATTGGGATGATGCTGGGTTTTGATCTACAGAAGCAAGACCCCATGTGGGGCTATGGAGGCTCCAGGACTTCCCATCCTTCCCCTGCAATTGTAGAACTCAGAAACCCTGTGAATCAGTTTTACTTTTTTCCATGCTCAAAATATAATATTTTCTTTTATGACCTCTTCCTTTGTTTATGCTTAGAATATTCCTCTCTATAAATATCAATATCTTAATCTACATTTTCAAATAAAAATATATATCTTATGTTTATACGGAAATTTTTTTCTGAACTTCAATGGATACAAAGATGTATGGAAATTGTGAAGTCAAAACACTGAAATTAAGTTTGGTTTAATTGTTGTTTTCACATAATCTTTTGTTTAAAAATATCATCTATTGTTCACTCTGATGGTAGTTTCTTTTGCTGCGCAGAAGCTCTTTAGTTTAATTAGATTCCATCTGTCAATTTTGGCTTTTGTTGCCATTGCTTTTGGTGTTTTAGACATGAAGTCCTTGCCCATGCCTATGTGTAATCTGCATATTGTGCACATGTACCCCAAAACTTAAAGTGTAAAAAATATATATATCATCTATTGGCTGGATATAGTGGCTCATGCCTATAATCCCAGCACTTTGGGAGGCCAAGGTGGGTGGATCACCTGAGATCAGGAGTTCAAAACCAGCCTGGCTAACAATGGTGAAACCCTCGTCTCTACTAAAAATACAAAAATTAGCTTGGCGTGGTGGCACACACCTGTAATCCCTGCTACTCGGGAGGCTGAGGCAGGAGAATAGCTGGAACCCCAGAGGCAGAGGTTGCCGTGAGCTGAGATCACCCCACCGCACTCCAGCCTGGGTGACAGAGTGAGACTCCATCTCAAAAAAAAAAAAAATCACCTACTGATAATCCTTTCTTCCATCATTGGATTGTGATATTTCATTCACATATATAGAGAGAGGTATATAGATAATCTGTTTTAGACTGTTTTATTCTTTTACATTAATTCCTATTTTGACTCTTGTATTGATACCACAAAATTTTTAAAATTGAAGCTCTGTGCTACAATTTTACATATAATAGTTCATTTTAACATAGAGTTGAACAAGAAAAAAAATCTTGATGTTTCTCTTCAGTCTATTCTTCCAAGTGAATTAGAATCATGTTCTCAAATTCTAATAATAAAATAAAATTTCATTGGAATTTTTTATTGAGATGGACTTAATTTTGTAAATTAATTTGGAAAAGATTTGTTTATCCTTTACTACAATTCATTTTCTCACCAAGGAACATTCTCTCTCCATTAATTTCAATCTTCTTTTGTATTTCTTAATAAAGTTGTGGTCACATAGATTCTGTACTTTCTAGGATGTTTTATGTTTTTCCACTGCTATTATACACATAATCGTTTTCATCAGAGTCTTCTAATCAATAATTGCTTGGATATTGGAAAACTGAGCATAAACTTCGGATATCTTACTACACTTCATTTGAGGGGTGGCCCCTTATTTACTCTTTAATTATACTCATTAAGTATTTCCTAATAACAAAGCTTTTCATAGGAAAGTCTTCACAGTTTCATTTGGTTATCTGTTTTATAGTCTCAAAACACTAATAATGGAAGTTCTTCCTTGAGAAGTCTAAATTTCTTCTTCGAGATTTGTTTTTTCTTACATGAATTTGGCACATATCTAGGTGGGATTCTCATATTAGTAACCAAGAAGCCTCTTTTTTTCAAGTTGTTACTACTATCAATTTGATAATTATTACTAATTTATAATTATATAACTAATGCATGAATACATCTCCTTGTAAAAAAATAAAATATTGGCCGGGCATGGTGGCTCACGCCTGTAACCCCAGCACTTTGTTAGGCCGAGGCAGGTGGATCACCTGAGGTCAGGAGTTCGAGACCAGCCTGGCCAAAATGATGAAACCCTGTCTCTACTAAAGATACAAAAATTAGCTGGGCATGATGGCACATGCCTCTAATCACAGCTACTCGGGAGGCTGAGGCAGGAGAATCGCTTGAAACCGGGAGGCGGAGGTTGCAGGGAGCCGAGATCGCACCACTGCACTCCAGCCTGGTGACAGAGCAAGACTCTCTCTCAAAAAAATAAATAAATCAATAAATAAAATATTATAAGTAAAACTAAAGTCTCCACTTTTTCCTCAGCCCATATCCTATCCTCCTCTCCAGGAGAACCACTCATCAATTTGCTGTGTATTTTTCCATAACTTTCTCCAGTACATTAACTCACAGAAAAGACATAGAGTTGCTGAAATTTAGCTTTACTTTCTATTTTTGGGTACTTTTTTGATATTTTGATTCTTTGATATTGTCAAACTACATAATGTCCTGCAACTTACTTTTTTTACTCAACTGGATGATAAGAAGAACTGTCCATTTGAGTACTTATTAGTACTCATTAGTACTTCTTTTTTCTTGTTGCATGATATTCTACAAATACAACTACACTAGTTTATTAGCCATTCCCCATTAATGGATATTGAGGTTGTTTCCAATTTTTTCTGGCCCCATGCGATATTATAGTAAACATTTGCATATTTGCTCCCTAGAGTAGGCAGTAGAGTGATAGAATAGAAATTCTGATTTTTCATTGAGTTCCTAACCTATTTTCAGGGTCTTAGACTTGAGATCTTTATTATTTTTTGCACTTTAAAATAGTATTGAAACCCAGAGTTATAGTCTCAGATGTGAATGGGTTAACATGCATATCTGGGCAGTTGTTTTCTTTATTGGGCAGGGTGATTCCTGGAAACATCATGCGAGCAACTGTTGCTGTTTGTTTTTTACCCTGTGCCATTTGTCTTGGAACATTTCTGAAGTTGTTCAGTTCCTGCACATCTAAATAAATGACTGTTTCTGGATGCAGGTTGGTTGGTGGTTTTAAAACCTGGACATGGGCCTCTGTTTTTGGAGGACTCAGTTTTGTGTACTTGGTCACACCATACAAGGGAGCCTTATGTAAGGAACCATTCATTATACCTCTCAAATAGGCCGTAGGAAAGAAGCAATTTCACTCCAACCCACTAGTTATTACCATAGGGCTTGGATCGAAATTGAAGTTGGTGAGAGAAGCATTAGTCCTACTTATTTTGCATGGTTTAAATTCTGCTCTCCAATGTCTCAGCAGTACGAATCACCCTAAAATAACCCTCACCATCTCCCCTGGAGTATCCCTCCTTGACTTATTTCTTTATCCAGTGCTATGTGTATTTATTTATACCTCCCACCCCAGACAGAGTAGAGTAGCCTATACATCTGGAGTTAGGAGAAATGATGATGGAAGGGAAAGATCCTAAAATACCTTTGATTAATATAGAATAAATTTTAACTAAACAAGACCTTAAAATTACTTGTACTTTGAAATCAGGCAGATCTAGGCTTAAGTCTCAGCTTTACTTGTTCATAATGAGCAAGACCTCAAGCCAATCACATAATTATTTGAGAATGGGTTTTCAAGTCTATAGAATGGGTATACTAATACATACCTCACACAAGTTAATATAAAAGCCTGTAGTGAGCACTCAACCAAGTGGCACCTATTATCTTTAAGGCAAGAATTTGGTATGAAATACCACCAGGGGATGTATTTGTCATGTGTTGATTTAGGCAAATCTTCCATAGCATTCTTCTAAGACCCTACAAAGGCTTGAATTCTCAAAGAATGATTCAGTTGCATTTCTCATACTTTCAAGACTAATGCAGGGAAACTGCAGACATCTTAAGAAGATTATTAATAATGATCCTGAAAAGCAAGGCCTTACTTAACTCTCCAAAACATCAATTCCTTGCCTCTTCATTTATCTGACAAATATTTATTAAACACATATTCTATGTTAGGTACTGTGTGGATGTTATGAGGCACGTATTAGCAAACTACTGCCTGTGGGTTAGATCTGGCCACTGCCTCTTTTTGTGAATAAGTTTTATCAGAATATGCCCATTTGTTTATCTATTTTCTATGGCTATGACAGAGACCATATGTGGCTTACAAAATTTAAATTTAACATTTACTCTCTGGCCTTTTACAGAAAAAGTTTGCCGTCTGCTGTAAAAAGACATATGGAGATGGTTTCTACCTTAACATGATTTACAATTTTGTTGCAGATATAAGTCATGCACACAAACTTGGATGTCAATACAAGCCTACATACGATTAATAGTTAGATGGTGTTATGAAAAAACAAAAATTGATGACTGTATGCTGAAATGGTTAAAAGAGACTTGATATAGAATGTAAGGCTTGATGTGGAGCTTGACAAGTGAGAAAGATTTGTATAAATAATGAGAAAAGAAAAAAGATTGACAGGTACAGCATTGATTTACAGGACCAGGGTGTGGTATTTGTCCGATGACAGCCAAATGTGGTCATGACACTCTGCTGCTCCAAACCTGCCAGCCTAAACCTCTTAGCCTTGCTTATGAGACCTTGAATGATGTGGCCTTGCTTTTCTCTTCAGCCTCTCCTCCTGAAATTGCGCTACCTACACCCTACACACACACACACTCTCTCTCTCTCGTATTCCACATTCCAATCTGATTCAAATTCTCTCAGTTTTTCCAATCCATTGGATTCTAATCATCACACCATTAAATACACTGGTTTTTTGCTCTGGTACATTTTCCTCAGCTTCTTGCCTAACCGCTACTCAATCTGTGTGTCTCACGTGAGATATCACTTTCTCTAAGTAATGTTCTCTAACTTCTCCAAGGCTGGATTAGGTGCAGTTCTGTGGGCTCCTATCACATCCAGTGCTTCATTATATCCAGTGTTCCTTCTGTCGTTGCCATGCTCAAGTCACTTGTCTGCATCCTTGAGTAAACAATAAGTAAGCTCTTTGAGTGCAGAAACCATGCACTCAAAAAGAATCCAATACATTCTTTTTTTTTTTTTCATAGTCTTGCTCTGTTGCCCAGGCTGGAGTGCAATGGCGTGATCTTGGCTCACTGCAACCTCTGCCTCCCCAGTTCAAGTGATTCTCATGCCTCAGCCTCCTAAGTAGCTGGAATTACAAGCACATCCACCATGCCTGGCTTGTTTTTGTACTTTTAGTAGAGATGGGGTTTCACCATGTTGGCCAGGCTGGTCTCAAACTCCTGACCTCAAGTGATCTGCCCACCTCAGCCTCCCGAAGTGCTGCAATTACAGGCATGAGCCACCATGCCCAGCCTCCAGTACGTTCTTAAATATATGAATGAATAGACTGGAGTAAAAAAAAATGGAGGTATATTTTTAGTGTAGTAATCTGACCAATTTGTCCAGGCAGAAAATGTATAATGAGGAGTTATGGGAAGTAAATTCAGGAAATAAGGTTATTTCAGATTTCAGAAACTCTTGAACACTCAGGTTAAGAAATTGATCTTAGCTGGCTCGGTGGATCATGCCTGTAATCCCAGCACTTTGGGAGGCCGAGGTGGGCGGATCACAAGGTCAGGAGTTCGAGACCAGCCTGGCCAAAATGCCGAAACCCCATCTCTACTAAAAATACAAAAATTAGTCAGGCATAGTGGCACACGCCTATAATCCTAGCTACTCAGGAGGGTGAGGTAGGAGAATTGCTTGAACCCGGGAGGTGGAGGTTGCAGTGAGTTGAGATCACGCCACTGCACTCCAGCCTGGGTGACAGAGTGAGACTCCATCTCAGAAAAAAAAAAAAAAAGAGAGATTGATCTTGATCCTGTGAGCAGTGAAAAGCTATTGAATGTTTTCACTCCATGAAATGACATGATTAAAATGTTTGCTTAAGAATATTAGTTTGTCCGTAGAATGCTTGATAGAGAAAATTAATAAGAGATTGCAGGAGGGAGATGACACGTGAAACTTCACTTTCTCGGGTCTGAGGAAAAAATTTGAGAATATAGCTGATAACTGTGACACTGACAGAGCTTTGCAAGCTTCCTAATTGGGAGACCAAGTGTTATTCTTATTTCTATCCCTTGCAACCAATACAATGGCTTGCATTTCACTCATGCTCTGTAGTAGTCACTAGGTGACTAAATGAGGTCCATAAAGAAGGACAGATGCACAGACTTTGTTTTTTTTTTTTTTTTTTTTTTTTAGTTTCCACACAACTTTATTATTTTTTTTTTCTTTTTTTTTTCTTCTTTTATTATTATTATTATTATTATCATTATTATACTTTAGGTTTTATGGTACATGTGCGCAATGTGCAGGTAAGTTACATATGTATACATGTGCCATGCTGGTGCGCTGCACCCACCAACTTGTCATCTAGCATTAGGTATATCTCCCAATGCTATCCCTCCCCCCTCCCCCCACCCCACAACAGTCCCCAAAGTGTGGTGTTCCCCTTCCTGTGTCCATGTGTTCTCATTGTTCAATTCCCACCTATGAGTGAGAATATGCGGTGTTTGGTTTTTTGTTCTTGCGATAGTTTACTGAGAATGATGATTTCCAGTTTCATCCATGTCCCTACAAAGGACGTGAACTCATCATTTTTTATGGCTGCATAGTATTCCATGGTGTATATGTGCCACATTTTCTTAATCCAGTCTATCATTGCTGGACATTTGGGTTGGTTCCAAGTCTTTGCTATTGTGAATAATGCAGCAATAAACATACGTGTGCATGTGTCTTTATAGCAGCATGATTTATAGTCCTTTGGGTATATACCCAGTAATGGGATGGCTGGGTCGAATGGAATTTCTAGTTCTAGATCCCTGAGGAATCGCCATACTGACTTCCACAAGGGTTGAACTAGTTTACAGTCCTACCAACAGTGTAAAAGTGTTCCTATTTCTCCACATCCTCTCCAGCACCTGTTGTTTCCTGACTTTTTAATGATTGCCATTCTAACTGGTGTGAGATGGTATCTCATTGTGGTTTTGATTTGCATTTCTCTGATGGCCAGTGATGGTGAGCATTTTTTCATGTGTTTTTTGGCTGCATAAATGTCTTCTTTTGAGAAGTGTCTGTTCATGTCCTTCGCCCACTTTTTGATGGGGTTGTTTGTTTTTTTCTTGTAAATTTGTTGGAGTTCATTGTAGATTCTGGATATTAGCCCTTTGTCAGATGAGTAGGTTGCGAAAATTTTCTCCCATTTTGTAGGTTGCCTGTTCACTCTGATGGTAGTTTCCTTTGCTGTGCAGAAGCTCTTTAGTTTAATTAGATCCCATTTGTCAATTTTGGCTTTTGTTGCCATTGCTTTTGGTGTTTTAGACATGAAGTCCTTGCCCATACCTATGTCCTGAATGGTAATGCCTAGGTTTTCTTCTAGGGTTTTTATGGTTTTAGGTCTAACATTTAAGTCTTTAATCCATCTTGAATTGATTTTTGTATAAGGTGTAAGGAAGGGATCCAGTTTCAGCTTTCTACATATGGCTAGCCAGTTTTCCCAGCACCATTTATTAAATAGGGAATCCTTTCCCCATTTCTTGTTTTTGTCAGGTTTGTCAAAGATCAGATACTTGTAGATATGTGGCATTATTTCTGACGGCTCTGTTCTGTTCCATTGATCTATATCTCTGTTTTGGTACCAGTACCATGCTGTTTTGATTACTGTAGCCTTGTAGTATAGTTTGAAGTCAGGTAGTGTGATGCCTCCAGCTTTGTTCTTTTGGCTTAGGATTGACTTGGCGATGCGGGCTCTTTTTTGGTTCCATATGAACTTTAAAGTAGTTTTTTCCAATTCTGTGAAGAAAGTCATTGGTAGCTTGATGGGGATGGCATTGAATCTGTAAATTACCTTGGGAAGGATGGCCATTTTCATGATATTGATTCTTCCTACCCATGAGCATGGGATGTTCTTCCATTTGTTTGTATCCTCTTTTATTTCCTTGAGCAGTGGTTTGTAGTTCTCCTTGAAGAGGTCTTTCACATCCCTTGTAAGTTGGATTCCTAGGTATTTTATTCTCTTTGAAGCAATTGTGAATGGGAGTTCACTCATGATTTGGCTCTCTGTTTGTCTGTTATTGATGTATAAGAATGCTTGTGATTTTTGCACATTGATTTTGTATCCTGAGACTTTGCTGAAGTTGCTTATCAGCTTAAGGAGATTTTGGGCTGAGACAATGGGGTTTTCTAGATATACTATCATGTCATCTGCAAACAAGGACAATTTGACTTCCTCTTTTCCTAATTGAATACCCTTGATTTCCTTCTCCTGCCTAATTGCCCTGGCCAGAACTTCCAACACTATGTTGAATAGAAGTGGTGAGAGAGGGCATCCCTGTCTTGTGCCAGTTTTCAAAGGGAATGCTTCCAGTTTTTGCCCATTCAGTACGATATTGGCTGTGGGTTTGTCATAAATAGCTCTTATTATTTTGAGATACGTCCCATCAATTCCTAATTTATTGAGAGTTTTTAGCATGAAGGGTTGTTGAATTTTGTCAAAGGCCTTTTCTGCATCTATTGAGATAATCATGTGGTTTTTGTCTTTGGTTCTGTTTATATGCTGGATTACATTTATTGATTTGCGTATATTGAACCAGCCTTGCATCCCAGGGATGAAGCCCACTTGATCATGGTGGATAAGCTTTTTGATGTGCTGCTGGATTCTGTTTGCCAGTATCTTATTGAGGATTTTTGCATCAATGTTCATCAAGGATATTGGTCTAAAATTCTCTTTTTTTGTTGTGTCTCTGCCAGGCTTTGGTATCAGGATGATGCTGGCCTCATAAAATGAGTTAGGGAGGATTCCCTCTTTTTCTATTGATTGGAATAGTTTCAGAAGGAATGGTACCAGCTCCTCCTTGTACCTCTGGTAGAATTCGGCTGTGAACCCATCTGGTCCTGGACTTTTTTTGGTTGGTAAGCTATTGATTATTGCCACAATTTCAGCTCCTGTTATTGGTCTATTCAGAGATTCAACTTCTTCCTGGTTTAGTCTTGGGAGGGTGTATGTGTTGAGGAATTTATCCATTTCTTCTAGATTTTCTAGTTTATTTGCGTAGAGGTGTTTGTAATATTCTCTGATGGTAGTTTGTATTTCTGTGGGATCGGTGGTGATATCCCCTTTATCATTTTTTATTGCATCTATTTGATTCTTCTCTCTTTTTTTCTTTATTAATCTTGCTAGCGGTCTATCAATTTTGTTGATCCTTTCAAAAAACCAGCTCCTGGATTCATTGATTTTTTGAAGGGTTTTTTGTGTCTCTATTTCCTTCAGTTCTGCTCTGATTTTAGTTATTTCTTGCCTTCTGCTAGCTTTTGAATGTGTTTGCTCTTGCTTTTCTAGTTCTTTTAATTGTGATGTTAGGGTGTCAATTTTGGATCTTTCCTGCTTTCTCTTGTGGGCATTTAGTGCTATAAATTTCCCTCTACACACTGCTTTGAATGCATCCCAGAGATTCTGGTATGTTGTGTCTTGGTTCTCGTTGGTTTCAAAGAACATCTTTATTTCTGCCTTCATTTCGTTATGTACCCAGTAGTCATTCAGGAGCAGGTTGTTCAGTTTCCACGTAGTTGAGCGGTTTTGAGTGAGATTCTTAATCCTGAGTTCTAGCTTGATTGCACTGTGATCTGAGAGACAGTTTGTTACAATTTCTGTTCTTTTACATTTATTGAGGAGATCTTTACTTCCAAGTATATGGTCAATTTTGGAATAGGTGTGGTGTGGTGCTGAAAAAAATGTATATTCTGTTGATTTGGGGTGGAGAGTTCTGTAGATGTCTATTAGGTCTGCTTGGTGCAGAGCTGAGTTCAATTCCTGGGTATCCTTGTTGACTTTCTGTCTCGTTGATCTGTCTAATGTTGACAGTGGGGTGTTAAAGTCTCCCATTATTAATGTGTGGGAGTCTAAGTCTCTTTGTAGGTCACTCAGGACTTGCTTTATGAATCTGGGTGCTCCTGTATTGGGTGCATATATATTTAGGATAGTTAGCTCTTCTTGTTGAATTAATCCCTTTACCATTATGTAATGGCCTTCTTTGTCTCTTTTGATCTTTGTTGGTTTAAAGTCTGTTTTATCAGAGACTAGGATTGCAACCCCTGCCTTTTTTTGTTTTCCATTTGCTTGGTAGATCTTCCTCCATCCTTTTATTTTGAGCCTATGTGTGTCTCTGCACGTGAGATGGGTTTCCTGAATACAGCACACTGATGGGTCTTGAGTCTTTATCCAATTTGCCAGTCTGTGTCTTTTAATTGGAGCATTTAGTCCATTTACATTTAAAGTTAATATTGTTATGTGTGAATCTGATCCTGTCATTATGATGTTAGCTGGATATTTTTCTCGTTAGTTGATGCAGTCTCTTCCTAGTCTCGATGGTCTTTACATTTCGGTATGATTTTGCAGTGGCTGGTACCGGTTGTGCCTTTCCATGTTTAGCGCTTCCTTCAGGAGCTCTTTTAGGGCAGGCCTGGTGGTGACAAAATCTCTCAGCATTTGCTTGTCTGTAAAGTATTTTATTTCTCCTTCACTTTTGAAGCTTAGTTTGGCAGGATATGAAATTCTGGGTTGAAAATTCTTTTCTTTAAGAATGTTGAATATTGGCCCCCACTCTCTTCTGGCTTGTAGGGTTTCTGCCGAGAGATCCGCTGTTAGTCTGATGGGCTTCCCTTTGATGGTAACCCGACCTTTCTCTCTGGCTGCCCTTAACATTTTTTCCTTCATTTCAACTTTGGTGAATCTGACAATTATGTGTCTTGGAGTTGCTCTTCTCAAGGAGTATCTTTGTGGCGTTCTCTGTATTTCCTGAATCTGAATGTTGGCCTGCCTTGCTAGATTGGGGAAGTTCTCCTGGATAATATCCTGCAGAGTGTTTTCCAACTTGTTTCCATTCTCCCCGTCACTTTCAGGTACACCAATCAGACGTAGATTTGGTCTTTTCACATAGTCCCACATTTCTTGGAGGCTTTGCTCGTTTCTTTTTATTCTTTTTTCTCTAAACTTCCCTTCTCGCTTCATTTCATTCATTTCATCTTCCAGGGCTGATACCCTTTCTTCCATTTGATCGCATCGGCTCCTGAGGCTTCTGCATTCTTCACGTAGTTCTCGAGCCTTGGTTTTCAGCTCCATTAGCTCCTTTAAGCACTTCTCTGTATTGGTTATTCTAGTTATACATTCTTCTAAATTTTTTTCAAAGTTTTCAACTTCTTTGCCTTTGGTTTGAATATCCTCCCGTAGCTCGGAGTAATTTGATCGTCTGAAGCCTTCTTCTCTCGGCTCGTCAAAGTCATTCTCCGTCCAGCTTTGTTCCGTTGCTGGTGAGGAACTGCGTTCCTTTGGAGGAGGAGAGGTACTCTGGTTTTTAGAGTTTCCAGTTTTTCTGCTCTGTTTTTTCCCCATCTTTGTGGTTTTATCTACTTTTGGTCTTTGATGATGGTGATGTACAGATGGGTTTCTGGTGTGGATGTCCTTTCTGTTAGTTTTCCTTCTAACAGACAGGACCCTCAGCTGCAGGTCTGTTGGAGTACCTGGCAGGCCGTGTGAGGTGTCAGTCTGCCCCTGCTGGGGGGTGCCTCCCAGTTAGGCTGCTCGGGGGTCAGGGGTCAGGGACCCACTTGAGGAGGCAGTCAGCCCGTTCTCAGATCTCCAGCTGCGCGCT
Source organism: Pongo abelii (assembly GCF_028885655.2). Taxonomy (NCBI): domain Eukaryota; kingdom Metazoa; phylum Chordata; class Mammalia; order Primates; family Hominidae; genus Pongo; species Pongo abelii. The sequence continues at coordinate 53,082,815 of NC_071990.2, read as the reverse complement.
GGGAGAACCACTGCTCTCCTCAAAGCTGTCAGACAGGGACATTCAAGTCTGCAGAGGTTACTGCTGTCTTTTTGTTTGTCTGTGCCCTGCCCTCAGAGGTGAAGCCTACAGAGGCAGGCAGGCCTCCTTGAGCTGTGGTGGGCTCCACCCAGTTCAAGCTTCCCGGCTACTTTGTTTACCTAAGCGAGCCTGGGCAATGGCGGGCGCCCCGCCCCCAGCCTCGCTGCCGACTTGCTGTTTGATCTCAGACTGCTGTGCTAGCAATCAGCGAGACTCCGTGGGCGTAGGACCCTCTGAGCCAGGTGCGGGCTATACTCTCCTGGGGCACCGTTTCCTAAGCCCGTCGGAAAAGCACAGTATTCGGGTGGGAGTGGCCCGATTTTCCAGGTGCCGTCTGTCACCCCTGGAAGGGGAACTCCCTGACCCCTTGCGCTTCCCGAGTGAGGCAATGCCTCGCCCCTGCTTCGGCTGGTGCACGGTGCGCTCACCCACTGACCTGCGCCCACTGTCTGGCACTCCCTAGTGAGATGAACACGGTACCTCAGATGGAAATGCAGAAATCACCCGTCTTCTGCGGCGCTCATGCTGGGAGCTGTAGACCGGAGCTGTTCCTATTCGGCCATCTTGGCTCCTCCCCTCCACACCATGCACAGACTTTGAAAAGGAAGACTTGGTAAGAGTCGACTGGCTGCCTCTGGAAGGTTGTCAAGTAGAAAACGCTTCGATTGCTAGAAATAAAGGAAATAGGAAGAGGATCCAATTTGGGAAAATGATAAGTCTACAAATCCATATTTTATGGTGTATCTTTTTTCTAAAAGGGACAAACCAAAAGCAATTCATTCTCATAACGTCCATAAGCCTGTTAAGCAATTCATAATATTACCCCTGTCCTTCTCACCTTTAATGGCTGGAGGAAAATTGCCTGATGAATGAGAGAATCACTCAGTCATAAAACCGGGAAAGACTATCCTAAGAACAGAAGTCTAAACCCCTTTTGGCAGGATTATCCAAGGCTAAGAACACACAGTCTCTATAATTGCACTAAAAAGCAAATCCTGTCTTTGAATAAGGGCATCATGACACTCTGGATGTATTACTCGCTCTTCAACTTTTCATCTAGGTTGAAGGAGGTGAAACTAATTGCCTGTCATCTAGGTAAACAGCAATAGTGAAAGGAAATAAAAACCATGCTGCTCTTAATAGAATCCTCAGGTTGGTTGTTTCCAAAGAATGCTTAGTTGGGTAAAGAAGGGAAATGTGGCACAAATGGTGAGATGACACCAAAATTAAGGGGCTCCAGTGAAGCCTAGTGATATGTGTAGTTCAACTTGGAGTTAAGTGAATAGTAATTGCCCTCCATACAATTTTAATTAAGGATTTTTTTAAGGGCATAGAGATGTTGACTTTCACACATACTCCACCTGGGGTCCACAGAGGTTGTGTGCCAGCTGTGAACCATATGCAGCCCACACAGACTGCCTGCCAGAACTCCTTTCCCCCACAAATGCACCCACAGGTCACCCTCCTGTCACTGAGACTGGCTGTGTAATGCCTGAGGCAAGCGCCATGGTTATTCATTCATACACAAATATTTATAGGGTGCCTACTCTCTGTATGACATTGCGGTAAATATTCTGGAGATGGAAAAGTATAAGAAATACCAATATGAGTAAGGCATTGCCGGAGCCCAAAAAGAGCTTACAATCTACTCTGGCAGACAAAGTGCATCATGGGAGAAGGAAAACTGTGTAAAATTTTAATGAAACATTTTAAGAAGTATCCCAAGATTCTATACTACTACTTAACAGGATATGGAAAAATCCAGAGGTGATCTGAGTTTGTAAGACAAAGACAGAGCTCACTCTTTGTTGGAAGAAAGCTCTTGTGAAGGAAGAGAGAGCTGGGCTGGATTATTTTGCTATTATCTAAACATGCCTTGAGGCTAAGCAAAAAGATGCCAAATGGTCACCAAAAGATAAAACAATTAAATAACAGACTGCCTGGCTTGTACAACCCAACATCCAGTCTGAACTCTTTTTCTCTGAATGCCCCAGTTGTTCTGATCTTGTATAACCTCAGCCTACCATTGTGTCCTTTACAGTTTTAGGACTGTAAATTTACTGAATTTACTGTTTGAGTACTGGTGTCAGCTGGGCACGATGGCTCACGCCCGTAATCCTAATACTGTGGGAGGCCAAGGCAAGAGGATCACTTGAGCTCAGGAGTTCAAAACCAACCTGGGCAACATAGTGAGATCTCATCTCTATTTAAATAATATTACATATATTTTTTAAAATTGAGGACTGGTAGGGACTTTTAGTTCATCATCAAGAAGGATTAGCCAAATCCCTGGATAATTAATCAGCAAATGGAAGCCATTTTACCTTAGAATTCTGGATTGTCAAATACATGAGGCAGGATCCAACAGACCAACAGAACATGCTAGACCTGATAGATGACCTCAGGGCTAAGACTTAGAGATCAGATAGGAGGTCAAAGGCTGCCACTTCCTCATCTGTGCAGAGCCCTGGTAGGCAGGAAATATACTAGGGTAGGATACAGGGAGTGTTCTCACTCCTTCCTTCCTGTAAGTGAAGAAAGACAATTTGGGGCACAGAACCATGTAAAGTTGCTCATTTTCTATTCCAATCCAGAAACTATGAGAAATTTAAAATCTAATACAAACTTTCTAACATTATGGTTGTTATAGAACCTAGGGGAGCAATTGAGGCTTTTCTACTTAAAGCATAGGAGAGTTGGCTGGGTGCAGTGGTTCCCACCTGTAATCCCAGCACTTTGGGAGGCCAAGGCAGGTGGATCACCTAAGGACAGGAGTTCAAGACCAGCCTGGCCAACATGGTGAAACCCCATCTCTACTAAAAATACAAAAATTAGCCAGGCATGCTGGCAGCCTCCTGTAATACCAGCTACTCAGGAGGCTGAGGCAAGAGAATCTTTTGAACCCAGGAGGTGAAAGTTGCAGTTAGCCGAGGTTGCAGTGAGCCAAGTTCACGTCATTGCAGCCCAACCTGGGCAACAACAGCTAGACCCCATCCCAAAAGAAAAAAAAAAAAGCATAGGAGAGTTGTTTTAGCCTAGTGAGAAAGGGCTCCAGAAAGCCATCTAGACAGTGTGATCTGAAATGGGCAGAATAACAGGAGGAATTTCAGATGCAAGAGAAAAATCCTCAAAGACAGGCACCACCAGGCCTCTTGTTCAAGCCTTCGCTGCTTGTGACGTCTTCCTGTGCCCCTCTGAAGTATACCACTGTTTGCTGCTCAAACCTCTCTAATTGCACATCACTTTATAATGCAGTGAGTCATAAGGGCAGAGTCTTCGTGGGCTAATCATCTCTTGGAGGCCCCATCTCTTAATACTGTTACAATGGCAATTAAGTTTCCAACACAGAAACTTTTGGGGGACACATTCACACCATAGCATTCACTTATCCGTGTGAATCCCTCCTTAGACAGTGAGTTTACAGAGGGGCAGAGACTGTTTTAATCACCTTTGTATTCTCAGTGCCTACTTCATCCCTGACACATCATAAGGATTAAATACAAGTAATCAAATGAATGAGTCATTGAGAACAACCATTGGCAGTGTTGTGGCCTACAGATGTGCCTCTCAAATGAGAATTTGCAGAGTCCTAGAGCTCCAGAGGGGTCTCTTGGGGACCACCATGGGAATGTGGGGGAACACGTTCCCGAGTGTCTTTCTCCTCTTGTATCTTTCAGATCTAAGTGGCTCTGCTTTTATCTGTTTTATATATTAGGGGTATATCATGTCTAGTTTTGTTTGAAAACTGTTCGAAAAATATGGTATGTAGAAGGAAGAACCTGTCCTGCTATAATACTATGCCATGTGGGATCATTTGGTACAATATCAGCAGGACATTGTTACAGGACAAAGAGGAGTCAGGAGTGTCCAAGCATGGTCACAACCTCAAGACTAGCAGTCAGTCCAGAGGCCAGTGGAGAGACCACCTGCAGGACAAGGAGAAAGGTGGCCAAAGGGGACTTCTATGTCACCTCTCAAGGCTTCCCTGTGGTCTTGACTCTGGACCACCCATCTTAACATAGCAGCAGATAAGCCCCACTTCCTTCTCTTGGTCTTCCCACTCTCAAACTATATTCCAGCAACTCTTCTGCCAATTGCAGCATGATCTTCTTGCCTCCGGATTCCCTCTGCCTGTCGAGCCAGTCCTTCTTCAAGTCTCCACTGAAATTTCCCTGCCTAACATCCTATCTTCCTCAACCTAGACAACGAGAGGCGTCTTTTATTCCCTGTATTTATTTAGTGTGCTTATCACAATTGCAATAATCTATTTAATGTCTCCTCCCTTCCCCCAGCTTTATTGCAAGTTCTGATAAGAGCAGGATGTTTATCACTACAGTCCCAACACCCAGCAGTGTCAGGCAGCTAGGGGATGCTGAATAAATTCTTAATACACGTGGTTGGCAACCTCTAGGATGACTCCCAGTGATCCCCATTCTCTAGTCTGCACAGCCTTGTGTAATCTTCTTACCTTAAGTAACTTGCTTCTAAATGTTAGAATATGATGATGTTGAGGGTATGCCAGTTGCATTATTGGGTTGCAAAAGATTGTAACTTCCATCCTGCTAGTTACCTTCTTGGCTTACATGCTTCCAGAGTCAAGCTGCTGTGTTGGGAAAGCTTACTCAGCAAGGAAATGAGGGTGCCCTCGGGAGAAGCTGAAGCTCTCAGTCCAACCACCTGTAAGGAACTGAATTCTGCCAACAACCACATGAGCTTGGGAGCAGATCCTTTCCCAGTAAGCCTTCTGATGAGATCCCAACATCTTGATTATAGCCTTGTAAGAGATCCCAAAGCAGAGGACTCGACTAAGCTGTGCCCAGATTCCTGACCCTCAGAAACTGAGAGATAATAAATATGTGCAGTCAAGACAAGGATGACTTCTCTCACCACTCCTTTTCAACATAGTATTAGAAGTTCTGACCAGGGCAAGCAGGCAAGAGAAAGAAATAAGGCGTATTCAAATAGGAAGATAAGAAGTCAAACTGTCTCTGTTTGCAGCTGACATGATCCTATATCTAGAAAACCCCATCGTCTCAGCCCAAAAGCTTTTTAAGCTGATAAACAACTTCAGCAAAATCTCAGGATACAAAATCAATGTGCAAAAATCACAAACATTCTTATATACCAACAATGGACAAGCAGAGAGCCAAATCATGAATTAACTTCCATTCACAATTGCTACAAAGAAAGTAAAATACCAAAAAATACAGCTGTCAAGAGAAGTGAAGGACCTCTTCAAGAGGAACTACAAACAACTGCTCAAGAAAATCAGAGAGGACACAAACAAATGGAAAAAGAGTCCATGCTCATAGATAGGAAGAATCAATATCATGAAAATGGCCATACTGTGCAAAGTAATTTCTAGATTTGATGCTATTCCCATTTAACTACCATCGACATTCTTCACAGAATTAGAAAAAACTACGTTAAAATTCATATGGAACTAAAAAAGAGCCCATATAGCCAAGAAAATCCTAAGTAAAAAGAACAAAGCTGGAAGCATCATGCTACCAGTGTTCAAACTATAGTACAAGGCTATAGGAACCAAAACAGCATGGTACTGGTACAAAAACAGACACATAGACCAATGGAACAGAATAGAGAACTCAGAAGAAAGACCACACATCTACACCCATCAAACCTGACAAAATCAAGCAATGGGGAAAGGATTCCCTATCTAATAAGTGGTGCTGGGAAAACTAGCTAGCCATATGTAGAAAATTGAAACTGGAGCCCTTCCTGATAGCTTATACAAAAATTAACTCAAGATGGATTAAAGACTTAAATGTAAAACCCAAAACTATAAAAATTCTAGAAGAAAATCTAGGCAATATCATTCAAGACCTAGGCACAGGCAAAGATTTCATGATGAAAACATCAAAAGCAATTGCAACAAAAGCAAAAATTGACAAATGGGATCTAATTAAACTGAAGAGCTTCTGCTCAGCCAAAGAAACTATCATCAGAGTGAACAGACATCCTACAGAATGGGAGAAATTTTTTGCAATCTATTCATCTGACAAAGGTCTAATATCCAGAATCTACAAGGAACTTAAATAAATTTACAGGAGAAAAACAAACAATCCCATCAAAAAGTGGGCAAAGGATATGAACAGACATTTCTCAAAAAAAGACATTTATGTGGCCAACAAACATAAGAAAAAAAGCTCAGCATCACTTCAAAACCACGATGAGATACCATCTCACGCCAGTCAGAATGGTGATTATTAAAAAGTCAAAAAATAACAGATGCTGGCAAGATTGGGAAGAAAAAGGAATGCATTTACACTGTTGGTAGGACTGTAAATTAGTTCAACCATCGTGGAAGACAGTGTGGGGATTCTTCAAAGACCTAGGGACAGAAATATCATTCGACTCAGCAATCCCATTACTGGGAATATACCCAAAGAAATATAAATCATCCTATTATAAAGATACATGCATGTGTATACTCATTACAGCACTATTCAAAATAACAAAGACATGGAATCAACCCAAAGGCCCATCAATGATAGACTGGATAAAGAAAATGTGGTACATATGTACCATGGAATACTATGCAGCCATAAAAATGAATGAGATCATGTTCTTTGCAGGGATGTGGATGGAGCTGGAAGCCATTATACTCAGTAAACTAGCAGGAATAGGAAACTAAACACCACATTGTAAGTGGAAGCTGAACAATGAGAACACATGGACACATGAAGGGGAACAACACATAATGGGGCCTGCTGTGGGGGGCGGAGGAAGGGAGAGCATAAGGATGACTAGCTAATGCATGTGGCGCTTAGTACCTACATGATGGGTTGACAGGTGCAGCAAACCACTATGGCACACATTTACCTATGTAACAAACCTGCACGTCCTGCACATGTGCCCTGGAACTTAAAATTAAATTAAATTTTAAAAATAAATAAATAATAGAAACATTTGAAAACAAATAAATATGTGCAGTTTTAAGCCCCTAAATCTTGGGGGTAATTTGTTACACCACAACAGGTAAATAATACAATATACAAATGCATGTATCAATAAATGAATGAATGAAATGGAAGACCTCACCAAAGGAAGGGGAAATTAAGACCTGGGGGAAATGAACATAGGTGCTAAGACGAAGCCAATTGTTAATTCTTCCTGTTTGAATATGTTTCCTCCAGCTACAGAATCTGAAGGTGGGGTTTTAGAGAAAACTCTGCCACAGTTTTAGGAATCAGAAATCCCTCAGCTCCATGGACATTTTACATGCCCGGGCAATGTCTGACTTTGCTATAAGAATTTACGCTGCGCAGATGAATATCAAAGCTATATCTCTTGAATCTTAAATTAAGCTGATTAGTTTAAAAAATGTATGTCCTTGATGATGCAAATTTAGATCCAATTTATAACTTGTCAAAGTGCATAGTCTGGCTTGGGTGACCTTTATTTTAATGGTCTGTATTTTAAATCGTGATCCAAGTTAACCTCTCAGTGTGACTCTGTCTTGCATGGATTTGGCTGCAAGAAGAGTGTCATGATACTTTAATCTAGTGGCTTTGAGGATGGAAACAGCATTAATAAATTGAAATAGGATTGTGAGCTCTGACTGTGTTTATAGTCCAGATAGATGTAAATATTATAAAAATCCTTGATAGAGCTATAAATACCAGCTTTGTCAATACCTCTCATAATTTAGAATTTCTCAGCGCATTTCAAAATGCAAACTCTCTCTCGCATTTTCCCTAGATTGATTTTCTTGCTTCAGAGTGATAAAAGGGTGCAGAAAAATAATGATATACTAAAGGGTGCATTCATGTTCCAACATTCCATTTTAATGGATGTCTACAAAGAAGTTTCTTTTCTGCTTTCTTAGGTCTCATATTTTTCCGCCCAGTTACACATAGGAAATACAATTGCTGATGGAGTTTATCTTGGGTTAAGTTTGTTTCAATATGAACTACTAATTATTTTATCACCGTGACATTGTAACCTATCCTAACATTTAAAGTTTATTTGTTCCCAAATAAAGAGCATTTGTTCTTTCTGCTATTTATAACCATTTTCTTAATCTTTTCCTGGCAGTAAAATTTCATTCTGATTGCTCATTATTAAAAGCTCATGTTTGCCTATGGAAATGCATAAACACATCTAACAGTCTAATGTGCCTTTATGTGTATCCAAAAAGAAAGAGAAGGGGCCCATTTGAAGAAGTATGAAGGGTAACACTTTGGGAGATTGAGGTGGGTGGAATGCTTGAGCTCAGGAGTTCGAAACAAGCCTGACCAATATGGTGAAACCCTGTCTCTGCTAAAAGTACAAAAATTAGCCGGGGGTGGTGGTGCACACCTGTAATCCCAGCTGCTTGGGAGGTTGAGACATGAGAATTGCTTGAGCCCAGGAAGTGGAAGTTGCAGTGAACTGAGATTGCACCACTGTACCCCAGCCTGAGCAACAGAGAGAGACTCTGCCTCAAAAAAAAAAAAAAAAAGAGAACAGAAGCAAAGAGAACAGAGGGGAACAAAGCGGAGGGGAACAAGGGGTAGGGGAACAAAGGGGAGGGGAATAAAGGAGGGGAGGGGAATAAAGGGAAGGGGAACAAAGGAGGGGAGGGAAATAAAGGGGAGGGGAGGGGAACAAAAGGGAGGGGAGCGGAAGGGAGGGGAGGGGAGGGAAGAAAGGTAAAATCCTGAACTGAAACATGAGTTATGGAACACCTACTTTAGTTACAAAACTTTTCTAAATCATTATTTGAAGAGGTATATATGCATTGCACCACTTCTTAAAATGTCCAGCTCTCACAGAAGTTGCTAGACCAAAATTCTTAAAGCTACACTATTAGTGGGCACTGTCAAGACGTAATAGCCCAGAAATTAAGGTAAAGCAGCTGTGAAGTTGTAATGAGACTATAGTGGGGCTGTTGATTTACACACGTTATGCTCAGGAGGGCTGAGAAAACATAGCTCCTTTTTTTTTTAATCTCTAATTGGCCCGACTTTCTCACGAGCCCTGGGCCACTGAATCATCTTAGTCTGCTGCAATAATATAACCAGTACTTGAGGTAAGATGCTCAATCTTCCCAATCTTATCACCTTCTCCTCTGCTTCCATAAAATAGGATAGGAGGGGAGGGGTGTGTTAACCGAATCGTCATAAGACTAAAGAGCTTCTGGAATCCAAGAAGTGTCCGAGGATGCTCTACTCATCCCTCCTACCCTCCCCTGCCCCTGCCCACTGATCCCCGGCAGCTAGTCTGGGCACTGCCCTTCCTGCTGACATTTGCAGCTAAGTCAGATGTACGTTTGTTCCAACATCTGGTCTCTCAGCCAGGGTTTGGGGGTGATCCTGGCTGCTTGGGTCTTCCTGGCCTCTTGACAGGATTTCATGGGAAATCCCTCTCAACCGCCATCTTGGTCTAGTGCCTTGTCTAGGTGGTTAGCCCCTGTTTGCAGAGGCATCTCCGCTTGTCACAGTGGGCCACGCTTAACCAGCTACTTTGTCTCCTCCCACTTCGTGAAGGCACTTCTGAGCCTCCTCCATACCATATGAGAGCTGAGATAGTCACTGTGCCACCAAATTTACCCGAAATGGCCATCTCCTAGGTCTGGTGCAAGGCAGGCTACAAGGCAATATCCTCTAAGAGTGCAAGCTATGAATTGGAAAAACAAACAAATAAAAAAAATGCCCCTGCTTTTGGCATTCTTCTCCATAGCTCCCCAGGTTTCTCCCAAAATGAAGAGATGGGGAACCATATAATTCACTTCCTCATGTGACTCTAGTTCCTTTCCCTCTGTCCATTCAGGTAAGAAGGGGAATGTTTCTTTTTTCCTCACTTTTTGAATATCTGAGATTTTCATGATGCCCTATCCTCCTCGTTACCAACTATTTAGCCTCAAGGTTGAAACTCAATGACTGATAGGTAGCCACAGCATATGAGGAAGACACCCCAATAAAGAAACGAAATCAGGAACCATTCCAAAAATACTATACCTCTTCAATACGCCAACAAAAAATATATAATCTGATTTGGAGTAAAAATTCTAACTTGATTCTCTAAATGCATTTAGAAATTTATTAGATACCAAATATAGGCCAGCCTTTAAACATGATGAGCTTTCTGCTAGGTACTGTATGGTTCCATTTATACGACATCCTGGAAAAGACAGAACTTACAGGGACAGAAAACAGGCCCGTGGTTACCCAGGGCTAAGGGTGGGTAGAGGGTTTGATGACAAAGTGGCACCAAGGAGCTTTTTGAGACGATAGAACTATCCTGCATCTTGATTGTGGTGGCGGTCACACGATTGTGTTTGTTAAAATTCACAGGGCCGTACACTAAAAGAAATGGATTTTATTGTACATAAAATGGACCTCCATAAACCTGACTTTTATTTTTAAAAAATGATGGGCTTTCACATACCCAACATTATACATGACACTTATTGAGTGCTTATGAAATAATGCACTGTTCTAACCACTTTGATTAGATTCACTCATTTAATCCTCACAATAATTTTATTTAGAAGGGACTATTATTATCATCATCTCTATGTTTTAGATAAGGCAACCGAGGTCCAGAGAAGTTAAGTAACTTGTCGAAGTCCACACAGCAAGTACAGCTGGAATCTGAACCCAGATCTGTCTGATGCTAAAGTCTGTGGATTTAACACTATATTATAAAGCCTCTCAAGATAGGTAAACTGGTAACATTTGTGTTTGCACGTAACTTACCCTTCCTGGAGTCTTTTTTAATCGAATCACATCTGTTCTCAGATCAGAAAATAAGTGGTACATCCTGTCCCCCAAACATACACATCCTGGAACATATTTCTCCAGTTGCCCCAATCTAACATCCTCAGTTAAGTTGAGAGGCCCCTTCCTGTCAGCAGTCTTAAGTGGACTAAGAACGAGTCAGAGCTGGATGATTGCTGGTTAAAAAGGTCCCCTGGAGAGTTCCAGGTAGTATGTGACCCACCCTAGCTCAAGCTCCTGACAAGGTGTCCAACCTGTACTCTAAACTAGGGTCTTGACATGCTGACCCAGATACCCCTGCAGCCTAGCAAATCAAAGATGCCAGACTCTTCCCCTAAGTACAGAGGGCTCCCTTCTCAAGTTTATGTGGGCTTGACCTGGGTCTGAGAACTCCAGCTCATGCTCCCCTGACAGCAAATGAATGAAGCACTGTTTTTATTAGCCACTGATCCTAGCACATCCCAGAAGTCAGGATGTCCTGGAGTCTTCCCAGCTGTTTTTCTCTATGGCAGACTGCTTTCCATGATCAATCACAGAGCTCCACTGTAGGACAGTAGTAAGGCGTGGCAGGTTTATGGGGAACTCAGGGCTGGTTCTTGCCAAGAGACGTGGGTGTCCAAGCCCCACATCTGGTCTTCTGGTTCTTCCATATGATGCAGAGCCCCCTTCCGTTAGCCAAGTGCTCAGGAAATGTACTTCATGATGACTGAGGCTTTGGACATGTGCTACATCGGCTACAAGGGAAACTGAATTGGTCAAGTCTCAGTTTACTCAGCCAGGGACCTCAGATCAGAAAGAGCCAATGGAAACCTGCCTAAATGGCGATTAATCCACCTCGGCAAACACCACCTTGTGATTTCATCTTATCTGATTTACTTTTGGAGTATTTTGAGCCTCCCAGGCTACCAATAAGTCACTGACACCTACAAGGCCTGAGGAAGGTGCTTTGGAATGGAGGGAAGATCAACACTAGGCCACAGCCCAACTCATCTGCCATCAACCTTTATCTGACCCCTGGACAAAAGAGCAGGTCCACTTACATTTGATGATTTAAAGTTCTCTTGTCTCAAAAATGCAGTTACCCCTGATCTCACTATTAAGGGGACTTACTGGTACATTTATGATGAAGACACTGAAAGCTGGGACAAGTTTAGAAGGTTTTGTTGGGATGGTGAGAGTGGGAGAGGTGTGGTGGTTAGGGCAAGGTTGCAAATAGGGAGCCTTTCCCTAGCAGATAGAGAGCCTCAGGGAGGTACTCCTAGACCCAGAGACATCCTAACACTGTAAACAAAGGATCAAAACCAGGCAAGGAGATCCTTAGGAGAAGAATTTTGTCTGCCAGTTTGGCCTAAAATAGAACTTATCTATGCTACTCTAAACCGTTATCAGTTGTTTGTACCTCTGTATAAAGGAATTTCTCCTTTTTTTCTAAGAGGAAGCCATGGAAATATTGAACACCGGTGGGAAAGGTCATGGTCGAGGGAATAAAGGACCTAGAAGAATGAAGACTGGAGATGAAGACAGCAAATGTTGCTTATATTTATTTTTGCAGCCCAGAGCATGAAGGATGAAAATTACTCAAAACTGAGTAGGACAAGCAAAAAGGTAGCAGCAGACAGATAGCTAAGATGGTAACAGAAGGTCAATCTTCATTCTTGAACAGCGAGTGGAAGGACTTAAGCAAGAATTTTATTTCCTCAAATATTTGGAATTTTATTTCCTCAGATATTAAAAGTCAGATGCTTGAAACTAGTATAGCCATCTTACGTGCATAAATATAAAAGAATATTACCACTCTTACAGTTGTCCCTTTTCTCCTGTTCCTTGTAGTCTGTTTTGTTTCAGTCCTCCCAAATCTCGTCACTTCAACGTTCTTTTTTTTTTTTTTTTTTTAATTTTACTTTAAGTTCTGGGATACATGTGCTGAACATGCAGCTTTGTTACATAGGTATACATGTGCCATGGTGGTCTGCTGCACCTATCAACCCATAATCTAGGTTTTAAGCCCAGCATGCATTAGGTATTTGTCCTAATGCTCTCTCTCCCCTTGTCCACCACTCCCCAACAGGCCCCGGTGTGTGATGTTCCCCTCCCTGTGTCCATGTGTTCTCCTTGTTCAGCTCTCACTTATGAGTGAGAACACGTGGTGTTTGGTTTTCTGTTCCTGTGTTAGCTTGCTGAGGATGACGGTTTCCAGCTTCATCCATGTACCTGCAAAGGACATGAACTCATTCTTTCTTACGGCTGCATAGTATTCCATGGTGTATATGTGCCACATTTTCTTTATCCAGTCTATCATTGATGGGCATTTGGGTTGGTTCCAAGTCTTTGCTATTGTAAATAGTGCTGCAATAAACATTACGTGTGCATGTGTCTTTATAGTAGAATGATTTTTAATCCTTTGGGTATATACCCAGTAATGAGATTGCTGGGTCAAACGGTATTTCTGGTCCTAGATCCTTGAGGAATTGCCACACTGTCTTCCACAATGGTTGAACTAATTTACACTCCTACCAACAGTGTAAAAGTGTTCCTATTTCTCCACAGCCTCACCAGCATCTATTGTTTCCAGACTTTTTAATGATCGCCATTCTAACTGGCACGAGATGATATCTCATTGTTGTTTTGATTTGCATTTCTCTAATGACCAGTGATGATGCGTTTTTCTTTATATATTTGTTGGCTGCATAAATTTCTTCTTTTGAAAAGTATCTGTTCATATCCTTCACCCACTTTTTGATGGGCTTGTTTGTTTTTTTCCTGTAAATTTGTTTAAGTTCCTTGTAGATTCTGGGTACTAGACCTTGGTCAGATTGCAAATATTTTCTCCCATTTTGTAGGTTCCCTGTTTACTCTGATAGTTTCTTTTGCTGAGCAGAAGCTCTTTAGTTTAATTAGATCTCATTTGTCAATTTTTGCTTTTGTTGCAATTGCTTTTGGTATTTTAGTCATGAAGTCTTTGCCCATGCCTATGTCCTGAATGGTATTGCCTAGGTTTTCTGTCAAATCTTGTCACTTCAATGTTCTTTTATCCTATCTAACAAATAGGTCCTGGGTGACTGGATACACAAAGCTTATAGCTACTATGGGAAAGCATGGCAATTTCCTAAAATTGCTCTGTGCTGTGTGCTCAGACCATCATAGAAAAAAATGTATTCAAAAATTATATTTTATAACATATTAAACATTGAGTACCTATTGAATACAAAACAATGTGCTGATAAGACAGAACTGTGTTTATCCAAAGTTGTACTGCACTAGTGCTTCTGAAGATTGGGAATCCCTTGTTTAAAGAAAACGCCATGGGATGGAAAGTTGAGTTATGAAGGTCTCATTTCTATAATTACCACCACCCACTCCAGTCACTTTCCCCAAGCTTGCCTTTTCTCATCTATAAAATGCACAGTTCATTGATTTAGGTGGTCTGCTCATTGATTTGTAAACATGGATCGAGATGCCAGATCATCATTCATGCAAATTGGCCTTGTTCACAGACACAGAAACTAAAATAAATTAGACTTGGGCCAGCAAGCAGTCAGCATGACCTCGGGAGGCAGAGACTGCGTGCCCCTCACAGGCCTTCCCTGGCCTTCCTTCAATGTTAAACGGTGATTCAACATGGTCCCGACCTGACCAAGCTTGGTCTCCTCAACACCAGAAGATTCTGAGTCTCCCAACACCTGCAAAGGTTCAGACATCTGCCCTGAGATGTTAAGCAATCCATTTAGGTCTAGCTAGCACCAGCGGAAAAGAAAGGCCTTGAAACAACACAAGATGTTTCAAGTTTAGCCTTCAAGAAAAATAAAAACAATATAGGTTCATTTGTAGAAAGTTTGGGAAATGTAGAAAAACACAAAGAAATAATAAAATTTACCTATAACCATGTTTTCTAGTGATTTTTATGTACATCAGTCAAAGCCACCTTTAAGAATAAGTTTCAGCTGGGCGCGGTGGCTTGAGGCTGAGGTGGGTGGGTCACGAGGTCAAGAGATGGAGACCATCCTGGCCAACCAACATGGTGAAACCCCATCTTTACTAAAAATACAAAAATTAGCTGGGCGTAGTGGCGCACGCCTGTAGTCCCAGGTACTCGGGAGGCTGAGGCAGGAGAATCACTTGAACCCGGGAGGCAGAGGTTGCAGTGAGCCGAGATCGCACCACTGCACTCCAGCCAGCGCAACAGAGCGAAACTCCATCTCAAAAAAAAAAAAGAATAAATTTCTAGGCTGGACACAGTGGCTCATGCCTATAATCTTAGCACTTTGGGAGGCCAAGGCAGGTGGATCACTTGAGGTCAGGAGTTCAAGATCAGTCTGGCCAACATAGTGAAACCCTGTCTCTACTAAAAATAAAAAAATTAGCCGGGTGTGGTGGCACAAGCCTGTAATCCCAGGTACTCAGGAGGCTGAGGCAGGAGAATCGCTTGAACCCAGAAGGCAGAGGTTGCAGTGAGCTGAGATCACACCACTGCACTCCAGCCTGGGCGAAAAAGAGAGATTCTGTCTCAAAAAAAGGAAAAAGAATAAATTTATGAGCAAGAAAAAAAGATACTTTTAATTGGTTTCATGTAAGACACTTCCAGGAAATGCAATGTCCCTGTTTTGTTTTATTTCATGTTTTTGGTGGGGGGAGGTGAGCGTTGGTGCCAAGAAATGCACAGGACTATTTCTTAGTCCAGAACGGTCTTCCTGTGGCAGAAAGAAGCATGTTGGAAACACAGACTGTGGGCCCTACCCCACACCTACTCATTCAGAATCTGCACTTTACAAGATCCCCACCCCCCACCATTCAATGCTTCCAAGCTGTCACCTTAAGTTTGTGAAGCATTGGCCCACGCAGCCCTCTTTCTTGCCTTTCTCAGGTGGTATTGATTGTCAGGATTTGTATATAACTTTCACACCTACTTGATGCTGAAACTAGCAATAAAAATCCCACCTCCGTGGGAGTAAACACCTTTTGCTCAAGCCACAGCCACACATTCTTTTGGGAAAGCTCTAAATGTGTTACCTTCTAAATCCCCTGAGAGTTGTGGGGCGCTCCAAAGGGAAGTCCAGCAAAGAGGGCAACGCTTCCTTTTGCTTCCCTCTCAAAGTCCATTCCAGGGTGAGAGCTGGTGTGTGTGCGGCCCCTTTAGTCATAGTAAATCATTCACCCAGTGGGGGACGAGAGAGATATTCACAAAAGACCTCTTGGAAGCCTATAGGGAAAGATCCACACAGTCCACTGCACTACCATCCCCAACTCTCTCTTTCCTGCCTCAAACCATCCCTTTATCCTTTGATCATCCACCAGGGGGCCCCAGGAAGCACAGGCAGGGTGCGCGGACTGATGACGACCCATAATCAGGCGAGCTGGGATCAAGAACTTGAGCGCCTGGAGGAAGAAAAAGAAATGACAGAAGCCAAAACGGTCATGTCTGTCTGAGCTGCCAGCCACAACCGTGTGTGGGCATCGGAGCGTATGTCAGAGTCAGGCCGGCCAGTGCAAAGCCTGCCAAAGGGCTGCTTCGATTAGGTCTTCACTTGAAATCTTAACCAGGCAGATGTTCCCTGGCAGCCATGTGAAGCCATCTAGGGAGGGGCAGCCTGTCCAGGAGTGGCTGCCTCTAGGTAGAGTCTCATTAATCTTTCCCTTTGTTTTCATTTTGCAAACTTGATAGCTGTTGCAAAGTCTCTGTGCCCAGGCACCATGGCTCCCTCTGCATCCTGGCATTTGGTCCTCTATCTCTTTGACACCATCAAGTAATGCTGCTGGTGCCCAGTTCTTGCCTGGGCTATCAAGAGTTCATTTGGTGCCTCTCCACTACTAAACCTGGCTTTTTAAGCTCTTGGAAACTGATTTGCAAATCCTTCCATGGGAGCCTCTGGGACACCTATGGAGGTCCAGTACCTGATGCACAGGAGAAGGATGAAGGATGGATAAGATAAGAAGGGCTCTGCCTGACCTTGGGGAACTTATAAAAATCACCCAATTTGTCCCAGAAACCCCCAAATGTTTATAAAGCAGCAACCATGTGGTCTTTTTTGTCCAGAGGTTATGGAATGTAAGTGGTTGAAAACTCAGGTCCTGGGTTTGCAGAGACCTGCATTCAGAATCTGGCCTTCCCTGTCACTAGCTGGGTGATCCAGGTTTGCTTTCTCAATTTTTAGCCCTCAATTTGTCCCTTTTTAAAATGGGGATAACAACACGTGCCTCATAGATTATTATGAGGATTAAATGAGATATAGTACATAAAACACTTAGTGAGTACTCAGTAAAAGGTAGTGTTATTGTTATTATTGTTATTATTATTATCACATAAAAATGGACAAGTCCATTTAGATTATTCCAGATAACCTAACAAGTCAGTGTTGTAACCCAGAAGGCCTGGGTTTCAGTTCTGGATCTGCTGTGAATTAGTCTTGTGATAGCCTGTGAGCCTCAGTTTCTTCATCTATAAAATCTAGATAATGCTATCTGGACTTTTGTTCCTGTTCTAACTAACATTTATCAAATGATAACTTTGTGGTAGGTATCATTGTAAATGCTTTTCACGTTAAATTCATTGAATCCCCTCATGTCCCTGTTTTGCAGATAAGGAAACTGAGGCAGAGGGACGAAGTGCCCAAGGTCAAGCAGCTAGCAACAGATGGAACTAGGATTCCAACCCAGCCAGTCTGACCCTAGAGCCTGCATTCCTGATCTTATTATGAAAAATCAAATGGCATAATGATTATGAAAGTGTTTTGGGAGTGGGAAGCATTATACAAACATGGGATTGTTACTACTCATCCAAGTTTCTTGGTGTTTGGTCTTCATCTGGGATCCTTAACCTTTCCTGGCAAGGCATGGAATGGGGAACATCTTTAGATTTTCCTGAAGGCCTTCATTTAATCACTGGCTGTTATGAGTTGAGGGGAGCTAAGTTTCCAGCATCCTTTTGCCAGTGAATAACAGAAGTGGGACTGGAAATCAGGTTTTCTGACTCTTAGCCCTATGATACTGTTCTCCAGCCTCACCAATCCTCAGAGGCTTATTTTTGGTTGGCACTTAGTTCATACTTCCTGTGACTACTTATTTCACAAGATTACATTCTGGTTTCTCTCTCTCTCTCTCTCTTTTTTTTTTTGAGACTTTTGATTGAAATACAGCATACATACAGAAATGTGCACAGATCATAAATGGACAGCCCAGTATGTCCACATTGTGTAAGCAGCACCCAGACAAAGAATTAGTGCATTACCAGCACTCCTGGAGCCCTCCAGCCCCTCCCAGCCACAACCGCCAACAAAGGGACCACTATCCTGACTTCTAACATCACAGATTGGTCTTGCCTGGTTTTGAGCTTGACATAAATGGGATTTCACAGTACTCTTTTGTGTCTGGCTTCTTTTGCTCCACATTATGTTTGTGAGGTTTGTCTGTGTTTTGCATATCGAGTAGTTAATTATCACTGCGATAGAGTATTCCATAGCACTGGGCTTCTGAACAAAATCAAGAGGCACACACAGAGAGAAGTGTCCTGAAACACTTCAAGCTGGTCCTTAAAAACAAAAAAAAGTTAAAGCAATGAAATTGCTCAAACACCAAAAAAATGTAGTTTAATCTTTACAAATTAGATCCAACTTATTGGCCATCTCTTAAAAGCCGCTTTCCCAGATCACTCCCCCATCCCTCTCTCCTCTCTTTTCCCCTAGATGCCCATAGCCCCACATCGCTGTATCACCCAGCCTGAACAGAAAGTTGGGGGATGGAGGTTAATGAGCTGTGTTCTACTTGGGCGAACCCACCTTGACCTTAGAATAACTCAGAGCCTGGACTGTCTCCAACTTGGCCAGTAGGGTTTCTGCATCTTCAGCAGCATCATAGCCACCCTCACCCACAGTAAGAGAAACTGCCTCTCATGTTTAAAATTTGGGAGCTATTCCCCTTGATCCCTATTAAACTGGACTGAGTCTGCCTCAGGATACAGCTCCCACAGCCCCAGGCGGGTGAGGGGCAGGATGGAGTCTGCAGAAGGGGGCCGGTCATCTGCTGTAACCCTCACTCCCTTTGCAACCACTCTCAGAATCACTCCCACAGCTTTCTCAGGCTCTGGACTTCATTCCCAAGCACAGCTCGGCTGCACCCTCCTTCTTTCATCTTTGCCTTACCAGACCACAGTTGGTCCTGATTTCTTCATACTGACAACCTCTCTGGGGTCTCCCTTTTCTAGTAACGATGACCTAATCCCAAGATGCAATTTTAGGGGAGTCCTGATGCAAATCAGCGGGCTCGCTTGTCCTGAGCCTGAGTCCATATATGGTATAATCCCTGAACCATGACAGGGATAGTGCTGACTGTAATGCAATACAGCTGATTCACCAGCTGTCCCTCTCTCCCTAAGCTGTGCCTGCCCACTCCAGTTTCCATTAAGATCAGCACTGCACTCATAACAAAAGGTTAAGATAGCTGAAGTTCAGGACTTCGCCTCCTTTGGGAGGATGCAATTTAGGTTTTACTTCTTTCTAGGCTCTCCACTTCCTGGGAGGTTGTCCTTTCTGGAATGTAATAGAATATTATGACTGGTGCTTTTTCTTCAGTACTCCTCTTGTTGTGGGCGTGGTCAGGAAGAGGCGAGGAGAAAAGACAGTTATAGCTCAGAGGCTTGCTCAAGCGCAATTGTAGAGGACCGTTTTCAACTGCAAGCAGGCATCGGGCCCCACCCTGACCCTGGGCAGAGTTCAATATTCACAGTCCTTAGTTGGAGCTTTGGCTATTCTTTGATATCCACCCTCAACTATTTTTTGTTTGGCCTTCTGTTAACTGTGAGAGATAGAACTAAGAAAGTCTCAGATATAGGAAAGAATATTGAAATCTGGGTTACCAGTTGCATTCAAAGCTCATAAGTGGAGAAGCATGTTCTTTTTATTAGCATCCTTACCACCATTCCATGTCTATTAAAAGCAAAGTATTATAATAGACTCTAGCAGTGGTGAGCTGGAGCTAGTTCAAACCAGTTTATGAGTCTAATTGTTAAATTTTTAGGAAATTTGCAAACTGATTATTAAATGTAATGATTATTAAAGATTAAATTACATAAAATAACTGTTGAATAAATCAGGTTTAAAATGAAGGTAATAAAGATACAAACTCATCATTTCTTAATTATTTCCCAGTTTACTATTAACTGTGCCCTTGAGGCTGCTCAGATGAATGATGTCTGTGTAGTGGAAATACCCTCTAACGTGTGCTACTGCACACCTGTTCCCTACCCCTTGTTCAGTGGCACACGTCATGCTAGTAGCTCGGAATCAGACAGATGGGAGTATTTACTCCACAGGACTCAGAAAACCTCTGTAAATCAGGGCATCCCCCATGCCCCTTGGAGAGTCAGTTGTTAACCCTTTACAAGCACACTGCTGACTCTAGTGGTCAATAAATAATCAGACCTGCCCACAGGGTGCTTATAACACATTGAGGGAAATAAGTCCTTCAAGTCTTGGGTTGGGCACTATCTAGCTCTAAAACGCCAAACATGGGAATGAAAGGACATGAGCTTTGAAGTAAGAGATACCTGCATTGGCATCCCAATCTGCCACTCTGTATGACCCTAAATAAGTTACCTAATTTTTTTTAATCATTGGCAAAACGGGAATAATAGCACCTTCTCACAAGATTGTCATGAGGATTTAGTGGTAAAGATATAAGAGTCTAGAAAGGGCATTTCTGATTACAGGACCAGCATGAGAAGTTGAGTAAAAGCATAAAAGTGAAAAGACTAGTCAAAGAATGGCCAGTGGTCTAGTATGCCTGGATATTAAGACAGATCACTTGAGCCCAGGAGTTTGAGACTAGCCTGGGCAATACGAGGAAACCCCATCTCTACAAAAAAATACCAGGTATGGTGGTGCATACCTGTAGTCCCGGCTACCTGGGAGGCTGAGGCAGGAGAATCGCTCGAGCCTGGGAGGTTAAGGCTGCAGTAAGCCAAGACTGTATCACTGTACTCCAGCTTGGGTGACAAAGTGAGACCCTGTCTCAAAAAAAAACAAAAGGAGAGACACCAGAGATATCAAGATGGACAGAGTGTATTATGATGTGACCCTGGAAATGCAGGATTAAACAGTGAAACTGGATGGGTCAGGGCTGGGGAGATGGAGCCACTGTGAAGCCAGTCAGCTTTCCAAGTAATCATGTTTTAAAGGCAGCAAAGTCAGGTATAATTCAATCATCTCAACTAGGAGGTACAATCTATAGGCAGTGTCATGGGCTGGGGAGATCTGTTCATCCAAGACTAATCCCCAGCCATAACTGGAAATATAGGGGCCTTGCCTAGCCCCTAAAGAGGGTGCCAGGAGAAACTAGACAGGAGGCCAGGACCTTAGTTAAATAGGCAAAAGTTTAGGGAGGAGGTGGGTAGTATCAGTACTATAGTAGGACCAAGATACTATTAATAGGTAGGACAGAGAAAGAAATTACCAAGCAGTAAATCAAGGTATTGTTGAAATGGACCAATAATGAAGGTGTTAAATTTTAACTAGAATGACTTAACTACAAGTAACAGAATATTGGGATGATCTGGGATGATTTAGCTACAAGTAACAGAATATTGGGATGATTTTAGCTACAAGTAACAATATTTAACTAACAGTGGCTTAAGCAATAAAGATAGCAAAGTATCTCTCAAGAAGTCTGGAAGTAGGTGTTCTAGGATTGGCTTGGTGGCTAAACATTGTTATCAAAAGGCCACGCTCTTTCTACTTTTTCACTTTGATACTCTTACTGCTGTTCTCAGTGTGCCTGCTTTTATTCTTGGTGTTAGGGCCTTATGATCATTAGATAGCTGCCACAGCTCATATCACCTCAATCAAAGCAGACCTCCTTAATGTCTCTCTTCTTAATCAGAGAGCAAAATCCTCCCTGCAAGCCTCAGCAGATTTCTCTCTACATTTCATTGGCAAGGATGGTTTACATACTGTAATAGGCAGAATAATGCTGTCAAAGATGTTCAAATTCTAGTCCCCTGGAACCTGTGACTATGTTACCTTACATAGCAAAAGGGACTTTGCAGATATGATTAAGGGCATGCATCTTGAGATGGGGAGGCTATGCCAGATTACCAGTGCGCCCCATCTAATCACATTAGCCCAGGGGAGTAAGGGAGATGGCAGTGTAGGAAGGATTTGGGGATGAGATGTAGGAGGTGATGTGTAAGAACTAGAGAGAGATCCCTTAAATATGTATAAATATAATGTAGCAATAAAAACAAACAAGTGCCACCTGTAACTACTGCTAATAAGAATGTGCACTCAGGGCAACTTGAATCTATGCCCTTGGGTGGCTATCCTCAGGCTTTAGCCTTAAAAAAACTCTATACTTAATCATTTAAAAAAAAAAAAAAACAGAGAGAGGCTGCTAGAAGCTAATAGAGACCCCCAGATGACAGACAGCAAGGAAACAGGGACCTCAGTCCTGCAGCTGCAAGAAACTAAAATCAGCCAACACCTGATAGAGCAAGGAAACAGATTCTACCCTCAAGCCTCCAGAAACGAACACAGCCCTGTGGACACTTTGATTTTAGCCCAGTGAGACATGAACCAGACTTCTGGCCTATATCACTGTAAGAAAATAAATGTGTGTGGTTTTGAGCTAAAGTCATAGTAATTTGTTACAACAGCAACAGAAAACTAGTACACATACCCTCCCCTAAAGTAGCCTGGGGTAACCATGCTTGGCTCAGCCTGATTAGGGAATGTCTCCTGGGAATGGGCAACAGGCCGTGTTCCCTGAGTGTGCTGTCAAGTATCCATAAAATAAGGAATGAGCTGAGTTGAGAACCAACAGGTAAGGAGCACGGTAGTAGGCCTGGTGTTCAGCAGGTAAGCTCCAGGATACACAAGCCAGTTGTTTTCAGACATCTTCTCTTCTAATTGGTATGGTAATTTTTTTTTTTTTTTTTTTTTTTTTGAGACAGAGCCTTACTCTATCAGCCAGGCTGGAGTACAGTGGCACAATTTCAGCTCACGGCAACCTCTGCCTCCCAGGTTAAAGCGAGTCTCCTGCCTCAGCCTCCTGAGTAGCTGGGAATACAGGCACCTGCCACAATGCCTGGCTAATTTTTGTATTTTTAGTAGAGACAGGGTTTCACCACAATGGCCAGGCTGGTCTCAAACTCATGACCTGAAGTGATCTGCCCGCCTCGGCCTCTCAAAGTGTTGGGATTATAGGTATAAGCCGCTGCACCTGGCCTGGTATGGTCATTAAACACTTTGAATATCACCCTTGGTTACAACTAGGGAGCTGTATAGGTTCCCAGATATCACCCCATTACACTAGGACCCAGTCCTAACTGGGAAAACAAACTCAGAGTATGGGCACACAGGTTCCCGGCTTCCGGCTGAGCTGCTAGAGCTCAAATCTGGAGAATGCTACTTCCAGTATTTCAGCAAATCCAAGAGGCCTTCAGTCACGATGCCCCATTATTTTACAAACCACTAAGAAAGAAAAAGTGCCACAAAACAATGATATGTCATTGATTGTAACATCAATGTTAAATGAGTAAGAGGTTAATATGAGAAAAAGCATGCATCTTAGAATCAACCAAATATGATGATACAAAATTTTCACCAATGGTAAGGGTTAACCCTTGATGTGCTATTGGCTCAGTCAAAATTGGTTGGGGAATTGGGGGGATGTATACTCATGAGTGTCTAGCTAGGGAAGGCAGAGGCCAAGGTGGGAAGGCGAGAGTGTTGCTCCTGGAGCTCCTTGAAGCCAAGCTAAGGGATGTGAACTTCCTCTAGCAGGCAGTCCCTGAAGGTTTCCTGGCATGACCGTATGATCTGGTGTCTCTGGTCATATGTTCGCCTGGCATCTGAAACATCTGAAACAGTATTTATGACTCCATCTCATATCAGAGCATAAAGGGTCACTCCCCTCTTGCGCAAGACAGTTGGAATGGAGCAGTTGTTGAGGTCATCTTTGACTAGCACTGGTCAGTGCATTTACCCCGGTTACAAGTGAGGACACACTCAAAAGACAGCTTTATTTTAGTAAGGAGCTCAGGTTTACTCATCCTGATGTGCACGGCACATGTGTCCTCTGCGTCCTCAAGTGATGGACAAGCCCTCTTTGCGCCCTCCCCAAGACTTTGCCCTGGGGTCCCCAGAGGCAGCAGGGATTACACCAAAGGCTTATTCTGGACGGAGGAAAAGGTTGCACAGATAGAGCCTTCAGGTGTCACCAAAGATCAATGTTGCCTCCTATTTCTTCCCTTTGCCTAGGACTGGCCCTGAGTCCAGAAAATTTGAAGAGCTTTCTGAATACTTTTATCATTAGGAAAAAAATGACAGCATCACCATATGGAAAAGGCCCTAAGAAATCACCTCAAATCCCATAATTTTTCTGATTAGAAAACAGAGACTTGGGAAATGAATGTGTCTGACCTGAGGTAACCTACCTAGAAACAGCAGAGCCGGGCAGGGATCCAGGTTTCCTGCCATCCCCAGGGCATGCCAGGAAAGGCAGCCGGATGAGTGCACAAAGCCCCTCCCCAGGCGCGCTAGGGGTCTGTCTCTTGCTAACCCAGGCCTTGAAAAAGTCACTTAACATCTTTACTTTTCCTTTTTTTTTGAGACAGAGTCTCATTCTTGTTGCCCAGGCTGGAGTGCAGTGGCACAATCTCAGCTCACTGCAACCTCTGCCTCCCAGGTTAAGGGGAGAGTGTTGGTCAAGCGATTCTCCTGCCTCAGCCTCCTGAGTAGCTGAGATTACAGGCACCCACAACCATGCCTGGCTGATTTTTGTATTTTTGGTAGAGACGGGGTTTCACCATGTTGGCCAGGCTGGTCTTGAACTACTGACCTCAGGTGATCCACCCACCTTGGCCTCCCAAAGTGCTAGGATTACAGGCGTGAGCCCCCTTGCCGGGCATTTTTTTTTTTTTTTTTTTAGACGGAGTCTTGCTCTGTTGCCCAGGCTGGAGTGCAGTGGTGCAATCTTGGCTCACTGCAACATCTGCCTCCCAGGTTCAAGCAATTCTTGTGCCTCAACCTCTGGAGTAACTGGGTTTACACCACACTCGGCTAATTTTTGCATTTTTAGTAGAGACGGGATTTCACCACGTTGGCCAGGCTGGTCTTGAACTCCTGACTTCAAGTGATCCGCCCACCTCCCAAAGAGCTGGGATTACAGGCATGAGCCACAGCACCCGGCCTTCCATTCTCTCGACTATAAAATGAGGCTAGTAATAGTACCTACTGCAGAGCCTTGTTGGAAAGATTAAGGCTTAGCCCTTAGACCTGCCAGGGAGTAATTGTCCCTACAGAGTCATCATATTGCTGTTATTGTTTTATGCAATCCCAGGCTGCCTCCATCACCTCGCTCCTGCTATCAAGATGAAGGCCTGCACTTTGAGACTTAGGGGCAGAGGCATCTATGGAATTTGCTCCCTTCGCTAATCTGGCAAAGTCAACAAATCATGTCTGTTCAACCCGAGAGGAGCCTCTGGAGATGTTAGGTCACGGCATGGAGCAGTTTCATGTGAGAGGCATAGAGTGCAGGATGGAGGGAGAGTCAACAGCCCAGCAGGGGAAAGGAAGAGGCTTTCTGAGGGCTCGGGGAGGCCAGCTGAGTGTGGAAAGGAAGGGAAAGGGGTACACGAGCTATGAGGGGGCCTGGGTGAGGGCACTTGGCACAGGAGCAGAGTGTAGAAGGCCAGGAAGGGGGAATGTGATGTGGGCATTTATGGCTAGAAAAAAAGGGGACTCAGTGCCTATGAAAAGAATCATTTTCTGTGGGGCTCAGGAAGGGCCTCTCACAGGAGATTTCCTACATGGGGCTCCAGGCCTTGGCTGTCTTCCCAGGGAAAGGTGGTGTTTGCTACAGGGAACTTGCACACTGCATGGCTTAATTCACAGAGAAATGGTGCCCACTCCTGTCTCTGGCACTGCTAGTCTCCCTGAGCCCTTGTTCAGCTGGGAACAAACATGCTCTTTCCTTGAACCACAGTCTTCAAATGTCTCAATGCAAGACACTGAGGTCAGGGCAGAAGTGGAATAGCGGGGCATGGTAGGTACGAATACTGTTGGAGTAAGGGGAAGTGAGAGCCGTGAGGGAACTATTTCAAAGAAATGGGCCCTTGGCACTGGGCTTTGGTGTGGCCCTGGGATTGCTGGCCAGCCCCAGACCACTGGTCATGCAGGCATGGCTATTCAGCAAAGCTGGACATAGTCCAAGGCAAGGCCCCCTTGGAGAGAAGAATTTCAAAATTAAAAACAAAACCAAAAGAAAGCACAATCAACTCCCTCTCCCCTTTTTCCCACCCCTAGTCAAATAGTACAGTCTACACTGTTGAAAAATCACATCTCAGGAACAGCACACACTTTCTGACAGCATCTGCCAAGATTTCCGATGAGGCTGATAAAAACGTGTTCCATTGTCATGTTGGATAACGAGTAGATGGGAGTCCTTGCACATCTGTTCAGGCAAGATAATGATAATATTATTACTAGAGGAATTGTGCTGCAAATACAATCTATTTTTTGTCTCTCCTACCCCCTGCTCATATCCCTCTCTTTCCTCTCTTCTCTTCTTACTGTTGTGTGTCTCCCTTTTTCTCATGTTTCCTTTCTTGCTCTCACCTTTCCTCTTCTCTTTTTACTTCTGTCCTCACCTAGGTGTCCTGCTCAGCTTGCAGAAACCCATGGGACAAAGTGAGGAATTCCCTCCAAATCAGGAGCAGGGCTGCCAAGAAGGCACTGTGGGCAGGGGTTGGCTGCTGAGATCATGAGAGAGGGGAGTCTTTGGGTCTTTCCTTGCAGGCTTGGTGATTCCTACTGTAAAGGACCCTCTCCTATCTGTCAGCAAAAGTCCTTCAGCCCAGTCAGAGAAACCACCAGACCTGCCCCATGCCCAACATTATCAGCAAAGAATCAAGGAGACAGCAATGTGACCAGCTAATTCCTGACAAAGGGACAACAGATGCAAAGGGTTTAATATTTTTAACATCGAAGAATGTTTTGCATCATAACAGGACACTTCTGGATGCCTAACCAATTTATAAAGAAATACAATTTTAAAACTGTATAAGCATGAAGAATCAGAATGTGGGGTTGAACTTCAGAGTCAAGGAGAGCCATCCTTGTGTTTCCCAAATGATTCATTCATACATGTTTGTCAACAAATATTTACTCAGTACCTACTATGTGGCAGGCAATGATGGTTACTGTCTCATAGATGGAAAGCTATGATCCCTGCCTTTCAGGGTCTTAAAGTCTACCCCAAGGCAAACTTCTACCAAATCTAAACATAACTTTCGTCCTGAACATATCTTTTACGTGGAAGCAGAATCCACTTGGAGCATCTTCACTGTGGAATTACCTTAGGTATCAACATAAAGATGGAATGATACAGATTTCCACACTTTGATCCATTAATCCATCCACCCAGCCACCTTTCTACACAAGCAACCATCCATTCACCCATTCATCCATCTACCTACCACCCATCGATCCACTCATCCATGCACGCATCCATCCACCCACACATCCATCACTCATCCATTTACCTATCCATCCATCTATCTTCTGCTCATTCATCCATCATCCTTCCAAGCATGTGGTAAGAGTTCATTTATTGGTCCAGCAGGGAGCAGGGCATACATAACCAATTACTATGGTAGAGAGTTGTGTAAAGACAGAACACTGGTAGTTGCATGCATTGTCTGTGCCTGATAATTAACAAGCGAATGTTTCCTGAACACTGGGCTGTGATCTGAGAAGCAGAGATGGGATAAATTGCAAGGGCTGGTAACAAGGTTCATAGACAGATGCCTAAATTTAATCAAGATAGTTTCTGAGTTTCTCTGCAGCCTAGGAGAGAACTGTTCAGAGAAGGCAGGCATGGCGGTTGAGTAACAGGGGTTCATGAGTTGTGTTTCGGCTCATGAAAATCTTCTTTCCACAGAGTTCTTTCTATTGAACTTTTCCTCAGTGTGATGGCATACTACATCATAACAGTGTCCCTCTGATAATTATTGCTTTCTCTGTGTACATAAACAACTAAGGGCCAGCACAGTGGCTCACACCTGTTAATTCCAGCACTTTGGGAGGCTGAGGTGGGAGGATCGCTTGAGCCCAGGAGTTTGAGACCAGCCTGAGCAACATAGTGAAACCTTGTATCTACAAAAAAATTTTTAAAATTAGCTGGGCACGGTGGCACGCGCCTGTGGCTCCAGCTACTGGGAAGGCTGAAGTGGGAGGATCACTTGAGCCTGGGAGGCCAAGGCTGCAGTGAATTGCGATCATGCCACAGTACTCCAGCCTGCACAACAGAGTGAGACCCCATCTCAAAAAAAGAAAAAAAGAAAAAGAAAAGAAAATCTAAGGAATAAGCATATTTGTGAGCAGCTTAAGTTTCTAATATACTTTTCATCCAAACATGCCTCCCAAATTAGGCCGGGCGTGGTGGCTCACACCTGTAATCCCAGCACTTTGGGAAACTGAAGGGGGCAGATCACCTGAGGTCAGGAGTTCGAGATCAGCCTGGCCAACATGGTGAAACCCCAGCTCTACTAAAAATACAAAAATTAGCCAGGCGTGGTAGCACACACCTGTGATCCCAGCTACTCAGGAAGCTGGGACAGGAGAATCGCCTGAACCTGGGAGGTGGAGGTTGCAGTGAGCCGAGATCGCACCACTGCACTCCAGCCTGGGTGACAGAGTGAGACAAACAACAACAACAACAAAAACAAAGATGTCTCCCAAATCAGAGGAAAACAGTGCCTGAAATTGTTCCCTTGCTTCCCAAATGTCATATCCCAGTATTTTTCTGGTGATGGGAATTCTGGCTGAAGTTTACTCACGTTTAGTGTCAAGTTGTGTCTTTTTTTTTAAAGTCTGTTTTTAATAATGCTCCCCTCTTCCCATCTGAAAGTCAGGTGGCACATTCATTAGTTGCCTGGAATTTATCTGTCTCTAGCTGAATGAGAGCTGGAAAGGGGAAACTGGGCACAGTGGTCAGAGCCCTGGAGCTGTCTGGAGTGCCGGTTCCCACGCCTACTCTGCCACTGAGTCACTAGTGGCCATTGGACAAGGGACTTGGTTCTTCTGAGTTATCATCTGTCTGCTAAAGGAGAACAGGCGTAGGGTTCAGAGGCAGTGCTGGCAACAATAGACCATGAGGGAGGGGGCCTGTTTTCAACTCCGCTCACGAACTCCTTACAATGGCAGCAAGTTCTGAGCCTTCCTTTCTTTGCTTCTAAAGTGAGAAAGTGGATCTATAATGTTTAAAATGTTTAAGGTAGTTTTTTTTTTTTTTTTTTTTTTTTGAGAGACAGAGTCTTGCCCTGTCACTCAGGCTGGAGCTCAGTGGAGCCATGTCAGCTCCCTGCAACCTCCATCTCCCAGGTTCAAGCAGTTCTCCTGCCTCACCTTCCCAAGTAGCTGGGACTACAGGTGTGCACCACCACACTCAGCTGCTTTTTACATTTTTAGTAGAGACAGAGTTTCACTATATGTTGGCCAGGCTGGTCTCGAACCTCAGGTGATCAACCTGCCTCGGCCTCCCAAAATGCTGGGATTACAGGTATGAGCCACCGCGCCCAGCCCTAAGGTAGTTCTAATACCTCGAATCTTAATTCCAGTCACTCTTATGTTTAGCATATCTGATACCAGGAGGAGACCTGTTTTTCTAAATTTTTTTTTTTTTTTGTAGGGTCTCCCTATGTTGCCCAGGTGGTTCTCAAACTCCTGGGCTCAAGTGACCCTCCTGCCTTGGCCTTCCAAAGTGCTGGGATTACAGGCATAAGCCAACATGCCCAGCCCTGGAGCAGATCATTTTTAACCCCCTGCTCCTCTCAATGAAAGTGAAAAGAATGCCCCCCCCCCCACACACACACACACACACAAATCATTCCGTGAAACAAATGATAGTACTGGCATCGTGTCCTCTATTTCACTAACTTAAGTTTTAAACACAAATAAAAGGTTCAAGTGGTCATATAGAATGACAGAATTAAAGTAACCAGTCCTGTTTCTTTGTCTTTACAATCACCATGCTATCACTTTTCAAATTTTTAGTTTAAACACAAGAATCTGTAGTACCAGATTGGGTATGTGAACTGTGCCCCAAACAAACTCAGATGATTCCAATAGGGTATGAACAAATATGTGCACCTGAGGCTGCACACATCAGGGGCTGTTTGGGTAGATGAGTTTCTAGGATTGACTTGCATGTAGAATGCAATGTTTAGGTTTTTTTTTAGTTTTTTGAGACAGGGTCTCACTTTGTCACCCGGACTGGAGTGCAGAGGTGCGGTGATGGCTCACTGTAGCCTCAACCACCTGGGTCAAGCTATCCTCCCGCCTCAGCGCCCCCAGTAGCTGGAACTACAGGTGCATGCCACCA
Organism: Pongo abelii; assembly: GCF_028885655.2. Classification (NCBI taxonomy): domain Eukaryota; kingdom Metazoa; phylum Chordata; class Mammalia; order Primates; family Hominidae; genus Pongo; species Pongo abelii. The sequence continues at coordinate 53,052,663 of NC_071990.2, read as the reverse complement.
TATCCGGCTAATTTTTTTTTTTTTTTTTTTTTTTTTAGTAGAGATGAGGTCTTGCTATGTTGCCCAGGCTGGTCTTGAAATCTTGAGCTCAAGCAATCCTCTGTCCTTGGCCTCCCAATGTGCTGGGATTGCAGGCGTGAGTCACTGCACCCAGCCTGCAAAATTCATTAACAAATAATAAAAATATGCTAAGTTGAAATTTACATATATATTATTAAGATTCAACAGGATCTACAGCAATTGTTTAGAACTTAGACCAAAAGATTTGGAGGAGGTGAGGAAGTATTTTATTCCTAACATTGTTTAGCATGTGCAGTGCATGGTGATAATAAAAAAGCAGATCAATTTTCAGTCAATTTTAGCATTAAATCTTTTATTTTGAAATATTTTTAGGTTTACAGGAAAGTTGCAGAAATAGTAGAGAGATTTCCCACATATCTTTCATCCAGCTTACATAACCATGGTACATTTATCAAAACACAGAAATTAACATTGGTATAATACTATTAGCCAAACTACAGACATTATTTGAATTTTACCAGTTTTTCCACTAATATCTTTTTTCTCTTCCAGGGCTAAGTCCAGGATAGTACATTGCATTTAGAGCTGTATCATTGCTTTAAAATTCTTCACAGATCCACAATCCCTCATTGCCTGCCCTGGGGGCTGACCACTCCCAGCTCACCTACTCCACCTGCCTTGATATACCCCTGATTCCGCTAAACTTTTGTGGTATTGGGGGTAAGAAGATCTAATGGCTTCAAGTTAGCAATGGTGTGTTAAAAAATTTTTTTTTTTATAAAAACAAAATAAAAGAAGATCTAATGGTTGTGAAGTCTCACCCTTTGGTGAAAGGTGCTGTTGAGCCTGATACAATATATTCAACTGCCAGAGCACAGACACTTCTACTTTGTCTAGCTGGAGATTCTTTAGCCAGGTACTCCTTGACAGTGACTGTTACATAAGCAACATTTGCAAGGTTTAAGTGCCTAGTGCACAGAAATCAGAAAGCAAGGCTTGTTTTAGGCAAACGTGCCACATATCTTGTAAGGTAAAGAGACAAAAATATAACTGGTGAAATGCACTGAAAAAAAATCCTGGCATAGACACTCCGGATGCCTGCTCCACATACATTCTCCATTTTTCTTTTCATCAGAATTCTTGTTTTTTTCAGGTGAAAGATAGCCAGGCTCTTCATAGGAGGCTAGACTTTTTCTCAGCCTCTCTGAGGATGCATTCTTGGTAAAGTTATCTCATCACGTCAATTCCACTCACTTTGCCAATGATTGATTTAGAAATGGGCATGGGATACAATCTGGCCAATAAGGCATGGGGAGAAGTCTGAGGTTTCTAGGAAAGTTTTCTTCACTCTCCAAAAGTCCCTTTCCTTCTTGTCTGAATATTGGGTCTTGTTGTTTGAGTTATTCTGTGTTAAAGGATAGAACACCTGGAGCTGTTGCAGCCACTTTGTAACCATGAGGGGTTACAAAACAAAAGCAAAGAAGTTTCAAAGTAGGAGGATAGTGAGACCCTGGTCTTGGGTGCATTACTTATCCCTAGGAATAAATTAACTCTAGGCTTCTTGTTGTGTGAAAAAATAAATTTTCCACTTTGGGGAAAGGACAGCTACTGGAAAGAACTCATCAACACAAAAGCATGCTGTGCTCCATGTAGATAAGGCTGGGGATAGTGGTCATTCTTACACAGCCTACAGCAACAGCGTCTCTCATTCAATCATGCATTCAACCAATATCTGATGAGAACATAAGATGCGGGACTCTTGTGCTTTATGCTGTTGGACTATGACAGTATTCCATGGCAGAATTCATGCCTTGAAGGATGGCACCATGTAATGAGGGGTTAAATTCATAGACAAACACACCGATTGCAGGAGGACCTGGTGCTAGCTGAGAGCTACACACAAATTGCTGTGTTGATGCCCCCAGACTAATGCCATGAAGCTTAGTGATAGAAGAGGTGCACACTCTTTATCTTGAAAGATGGTTAACATTGAGAGGTGAACAAAAACACACAGACATAGAGATTGGAAACCATAAGTTCTGTTTTGTAAAGAGGGAGTAATCTAATTTAGTTAAGAGTTGAGGCCAATTGCAGTGGCCCATGCCTGTAATCCCAGCACTCTGGGAGGCCAAGGTGGGCAGATCCCTTGATGTCAGGAGTTCAAGACCAGCCTGGCCAACCTGGCAAAATCCTATCTCTACTAAAAGTATAAAAATTAGCCAGGCATGGTGGCACATGCCTGTAATCCCAGGTACTTTTGGGAGACTTGAACCCAGGAGGCAGAGGTTGCAGTGAGCCAAGATCGTGCCACTGCACTCTAGCCTGGGTGACAGAGCAAGGCTCTGTCTCAAAAAAAAAAAAAAAAAAAAAAAAAAAGTTGATACAGCTGAATTGTTGGCAGCCATGACTAGACAGGCAGAGAGGGACACAGGTGGTGCCTGCCTGACAGTGCTGTGCTTTAGGAAGCCTGAGTGGGCTGAAGTATGGTCCAGCAAAGGGAACCCTGTGCTGAGAGCCTGACTGGCTGGTCTGAGTCCAGCTTCAGCTACCCACTCATTATGTGGCCCTTGGTCATTCATGTCTCAGAACAGCTACAAGAAAGGGCTGGTAATAACTGTCTTGCCTCCCTCACAGGGTGACTGGAAAGTGCAATATAAACGTAAGGGGTTGTTATTTCCTCCACATCCAGATGGAACTGTATTCACCCATTTTTAGGCCCCTGATCCATCTCAGGAGAGTTTCCCCTTTTGTTCCTATTGCTGGAGCCACCCTCCAGTCTCCTCCTCGGTTTCATCACTGATCTCCCGTATCTCAAGTATTTTCAGTATTTCCCTCTATCCTGGGTTTTTCCTCTCTGTCTCCAAATATGCTCCAATCTCAAAAATTAAATATAATTTAAAGGTCCTTCCTTAGATCTTCCATAGCCCTCAAAACACCATCCATTTCTCTTTTTCTCACAAAACGGTTTTTTACAAATAGACGTTTTTACCCACCTCCTTTTCTCAACTTCTACCTACTGTTAAGCCCACTCTAATGTTCAATTAAGTGATCTCTAAAAGCCATGATGGCTGAATCTGGGAGTTTCATCTCATTCTTGTTCTGCCTGATTCAACCCGTCCTTAACGAAATTCTTATGTCATGGCTTCCTCTACGCCACCCTTTCCTTTTCCTCATCTTCCCCCATTCCGAGTGTCGGGGTTCACTAGGATTCTGCTGACCTCAGACTTTTTCTCATTCTCTCAGAACACTTACGTAACCTGATGACCTCAACAGTCCTACTGAAGATGAACTGAAAATACTTTAGTTGTGATTTTCCCTTCCCAAGTCCAATCCAACAGTTTCCAACTGAGCTGTCAAAGTGTTCCATGGCTCCTCAACCTCAGCTTGTTCAAAGCGGAGGCCATCTTCTTCTCCTCCCTTAAACAGGCTCTTTATCTGTTATTCCAAATAAATTTTTTAATGGTCACACTATCATTTATGTTATCCCAGATGCAAGTTCTGACTCATTCAACTCCCTTTTATTCTTACTGCTACTGTTCTTTGAGGAGTGCTAGCCAGATGCGGTGGATCATGCCTATAATCCTAGTACTTTGGGAAGTAGAGGCAGGAGGATCACTTGAGCCTAGCAGTTCGAGACCAGCCTGGGCAACAGAGGGAGACCCTGTCTCTACAAAAAATAAAAATAAATTAGCCAGGCTTGGTGGTGTGCGCTTGTAGTTGCAGCTACTCGGAAGCTGAGGCAGGAAGATCACTTAAGCCCAGGAGGTCGGGGCTGCAGTGAGCTGTGATTGCACCATTGCACTCCAGCCTGGGTGACAAAGACCCTGTCTCAAAAAGAAGAGAGAAGTGTCCATTTCTTTACTGGACTGTTATAATAGTTTCCAAAGTGGTCTTCCTGTTTAAATCAGGATGGTCTTCCATACTCCTAATAGTTCTCTAAAGACAGATCTGGTCATGCTTAAAAGCTTTCCATTTCTTGCCAGGCACAGTGGCTCATGCCTGTAATCCTAGCACTTTGGGAGGCTGAGGTGGGTGGATCACCTGAAGTCGGGAGTTCAAGACCAGCCTGACCAACATGGAGAAACCCCGTCTCTACTAAAAATACAAAATTAGCTAGGCATGGTGGCACATGCCTGTAATCCCAGCTACTTGGGAGACTGAGGCAGGAGAATCTCTTGAACCTGGGAGGTGGAGGTTGCAGTGAGCTGAGATGGTGCCATTGTACCCCAGCCTGGGCAACAAGAGGGAAACTCCATCTCAAAACAAACAAAAAACACCAACTTTCCATTCCTTCCCATTGTTTGCAGAATAAAGTCACAATTCTTTATCACAGCATACAAAACCTGCCACAATCCAGTTCTGTCTTAACTCTCCAAATTCATCTACCACTCCTTTTCTGCATTCTCTGTCAATACCATCTGTCAGGTAAAGGCCCAGCCCAAATGACCTCCTCCCTACACTCCAGACAGAATGTTTACCTTTTCCTTGTACTCAGAGTATGCATACTTCAGGTTGTTCTTAGAGTCACCATCATCACACTGAATTGTAATGATGTCTCAGTCAATTCTAAAAGATTGTAAGCTTTAGCAGTGTGTATTAGCTACCTCTTGCTGTATAACAAATTACAATAAAATTTAGTGGCTTAAAACAGCAAATATTTATTCTCTCCCAGGTGCAGTGGGTCAGGAATTCAGGAGTGGCTTATCTGGCTAGTTCTGGCTCAGGGTCTCTCATGAGGTTGTAGTCAAGAGATTAGCAGGGGCTGATGTCATCTGAAGGCTTGACTGGGGCTGGAAAATCTGCTTCCAAGGTGGCACACTCATGCCTGGCAAGTCAGTGATGGTTGTTGGCAGGCGGTCTCAGCCATATGGAGGATATGCCTCCACAGGACTACGAGTATCCTCACAAAGTGGCATCTGGTTTCCTCCAGAGGGAGCAACCTGAGAGAAAGAAAACAGAAACCCCCAAATGCCTCTTCTGGCCTAGTCTTGGAAGTCACATACCATCACTTATGCTACATTCTATTTATTAGGAGTGAGCCACTAAGTCCAGCCCACACTCAAGGGGAGGGGAATGAATTGCCTCTTTTTGAAGGGAGGAATGTCGAAAAACTGGAGGACATATACCCACATGCCACATAATGATATTCTGGTCAAACAACATATAAAACAGTTGTTTCATAAGATCGTAATGGAGCTGAAAATTTCCTATCACCTAGTGATGTGATAGCCACTGTAACATTGTAGCACAATGCATTAACCACGTGTTTCTGGTGATGCTGGTGTAAACAAACCTATTGTGCTGCCCCATAGTATAGTTTACTATAAATGTGTAGCAAAAGGCTGGGTGCAGCAGCCTGTAATCTCAGCACTTTGGGAGGCCAAGACGGGCGGATCACTGAAGGTCAGGAGTTCAACACTAGCCTGGCCAACATGGTGAAACCCTGTCTCTACTAAAAATACAAAAATTAGCAGGGGCGGGTGGAGGACACCTGTAATCTCAGCTATTCGGGAGCTGAGGCAGGAGAATTGCTTGAACCTGGAAGGAGGAGGTTCCAGTGAGCCAGGATGGCGTCACTGCAACTCCAGCTTGGGCAACAGAGAATCTGTCTCAAAAAATGGCGGATCACTTGTGGTCAGGAGTTCGAGACCAGCCTGGTCAAAATGGTGAAACTCCCACCTCTACTAAAAAATACAAAAATTAGCCAGGTGTGGTAGCACACCTGTAGTTCCAGCTACAGGCTGAAGTATGAGAATCGCTTGAAGCCAGGAGGCAGACGTCACAGTGAGTCAAGATCTCGCCACTGCACTCCTGCCTAGGCGACAGAGTTAAGACTCTGTCTCAAAATAATAATAATAATAATTATAGCGGTGGGGGTAACTTAAATTCAACCATCTAAACCTATAAAGAAACCAACTGTATAAAGTTCAACCTCATAGATGTGGCCACACGTTGCAAATTTGAACACATCTTCACAGGTGGAAAGTCGAGGTGCTTCAGAGTTCTTCATCTTTCTGTTCCTCACAAGACGAAGGTTCAACTTTGAGAAAGTTCAGTCTTGAAGTTAAACGAGGTTTAGTCCAATCTAGGCATTACTTTTTCATTTCCTTGAGAGTCAGATAAGGGAATTACAGACCCAACACTGTATGCTAAGTAAGGTGGAGTGCAAATTGAGGAAGTAAAATTTCTCTAGGAACTCCATCCTGTCTCAATTACATTCCACCCCGTGCCACTTTTAAAAAATCATATTTACTTAGAAGTGAAATAACTGTGAACCTAATAAAAAATGGAATAGGAATTAAATAGTTTTTTTTGTTCATTACGTATTTCTGTACATCTGGAAAGTAACTGACTCCTTCATCACTGGTAGGATTAAATCCAATATTTGCGAATATAATTTATTAAGAACACCTTTTGTTCTTCCAGGAGTACTTTTAAGACTTAATATTAAATAGAAACTTTCAGTGAGAAAGTTCCTCCCTTTTTTGCTTCTTCTGTGTTTATTCTTCCACTTCTTCTGATTAATATGTAAGGTAGACTTTCGGTGAGATGTGTGTAGCTAATTAATGGTGGCATGAGGGTCCCAAAAATTACTGGGCAAAACTGCAATCATCCACCCTCTCCCCGCATTGGAGCGAAAGCTCCCCTAGGGCAGGGTCTTTCGGTTTGTTGATCTACCTGAACCGTGCCTAGCCCACTGCAAGTTCTCGATAAATACTTGAGTAATCTCCATTCACTGATCGTCCGTGCAGGGCGCTGTGGCCAGCTAGAAGGCCGGTTCGCGGCTTCCCTGCTTCCGCCGCACCCGCGCCGCCCTCAGCCCCCGGGGCCACAGCCCCGCAACCCCGGGAGCATCCGGCTGCCCGGCCACCCCCGGGGCGCTCGCTGCCTCCCGGGCCTGCCCTTCCCGCGGAGGAAGGAGCGGAGCGAGGAGTGGGAAAGCTAGGCCCACTTCCTGTCCGGGCAGGCCCGGGCGCCCGCCTCCTCCGCGGCCTGCTTTCTCCGCCGCGAACGGCTGAGCCCCGGGCCCCGAGAATGCGGCCGAGCGCCGCGCTGGCGCGGGACGAGGAGGAGCCGAGCGCCGCTCGCCGCCCCCGTACGCCTCCGCCCAGGCCGCCCGCGCGTGCCCAGCGGCTAGAGGGTTAAGCCTGCGGGGGGCGGGGCCAGGCGAGCCGAGTGCGGGCCGCGGGCTGGGCGGGGGCTGCGGCCGGGGGCGGTTACGGGCGGCGGGGGCGGGCGAAGGAAGGGGGCGGGCCCCGAAGTTGTTCCGCGCTGGGCGGGCGGGCGGCTGTGGGAGAGCGGGCGGCGGGCCGGCGGGCGGACCGGGCCGGGGCTGGAGAAGTTTGCGCTGCGGTTCGTGAGCGCAGGGTGCGGGCCCCGCCGGCCGTTGCGCGCCCGCTGCCATGGCTTTCCGCAGGAGGACGAAAAGTTACCCGCTCTTCAGCCAGGAGTTCGTCATCCACAACCATGCGGACATCGGCTTCTGCCTGGTGCTCTGCGTCCTCATCGGGCTTATGTTCGAGGTGAGAGCCTGGGGAGGAGGGAGCTGGAGGGACAGTGCCCCCTGTCGTGCGCCGCCCGGCACACCCCTGCAGGTCAGCGGGCCCTCCTCTGATCGGAGGCTCCTGGCTGCCGTGTACGTTATCGGCACCCCGGCTTTGTGCACTGTACCCCTCTGGCCTGTACCCCGGCCAGCCCAGACAGCACCCCCAGCTCCGCGCCGTGCCAGCCATGCCATGCTCTGCCGCCCCCTTGGGCACTCATTGTATCCTGCAGTTCTGTCTGCAGCCCTGAAACCCCAGCCTGGCCTCGAACCAACCGCCGCGCTGCCACCTTGGCTTGACGCGTGGGGTTTCCTTTTTGGCTTCCAGGAGCCAAGCCCAGAGACTCCCAGACCCGCAGTCATTGCACAACCCTCTCTTGCCCCAAGGGGTGGCCACTAGCTCTTCTGGGCTTTTCCAGTAGGAGAGACCCTGACCCTTTTCCACTTCCTATCTGATTTTCTGGGTGTTTTGCTTCTCAGCTCTGGAATGTGCTCGGATGTTCACGTGTGGCCCTGGCCCCATCCCAGCAGTGGCCTTCTGCGCTCATCTCGCTCCCACTTTTTTGCTGTGCTCTAGAAGGCCAGTTTTTGGATATCCTTTACCACTCCGTGGACTGTCCCTTTAGATCCATCTGCAGCGATCCAGAGCTTCACCCCCTTTACAGAGACAAGAAGAGAGACAGGGATACCCTCCACTTTTTGGGGAAAGTTGATTCTCTTATAGTGTAGGAGTTGGGGGCAGAGGATGGGGATCCCACCCCCAACAGCAATGTCCTGGTGTCGGCCTCCCAGACAGGGAGTTGTAGAAAGCTAGCAAGGGGTCAGAATTCACAAGACTGATGGGAAGGATTCCCTACTCTTGCAGAGCAAGAAGAATGTGATATTCAAAAGTGGGAAGAACTGGAGGAAGCTTGGCATGGGTTTGTTGCGGTATATCTTGTTTCAGAAGTGAGATATGTGAGCGACATTCCCCTCACTCTCACCGTGGTCTGCTCTGGTTCCTGAGACTCCTTGTCCTCCCTTCTGGGCCAGCTTGCTTATTGCATTCTCACGGTTGGGTTAGGAAGTTGTGATCATTTACAAACTTCCTTGGAGATGGAGGATGGCTTGCCTGGCTAAATTTCCTTCCGTGTCCCTCTGTCTCGGGTTCCCTGTATCTCTACGAATGACAAGGGCCCTAATTGGCTGGCGAAGCTGCCCTCAAGCTGGGAACATTCTTGTGGTGGCCAAGTCAGGGTTGGATGAATGAATGTGTCCGTGGCTGGGCTTTAGGGTCTGTAGGAAATAAACGGTGGTGCTGGGACTGGGGTCTCCACTCTACTTTTTGGTAGTGCTCCTTTAGTTCAGTCCCTCTCTCCTTCCTCTCCCTCTCACAGCTCTCTCTAGTGGTATATTGGGTCAGGCTTGCTCCACCTTGTTCTGGGTTCTCCCCTGGAAGTGTGTGGTGTCACGCAGAGTCATATCCGTGTGTCTCAGTCCCTGTTCCGTGACTAGTCTGACTGAAAACTGACTGCAGCCTCAGTTTCCCCATCATTAAAGACGTTCATAAAACTAGTCTTCCTCACAGGGTGGTTGTAAGGTTTAACTGAGATCATATCAGCAACAAAAGCCATAACATCTCCTACCAACATGAAAAAGTCTCTTGCGCCTGGAGCCCTGTGATTATTTATCATAATAATAGCTTAACAAAATAACAGAATTTCCTTTGCCCAGAGCATTCTCTGCTGTCTGTTTGCTGTCCTCCATTCTAAGAGGCCTCTGAGTGCGTGTCCCCAGCCTTGGAGGGTGTGGCTGGAAAGATACACGTGACAGCTGTAAACCTCAAAGCCACAGGCTCTGCAGCGGCCAAGTTTCTCACATAGCCTGTGGCTCTCTCTGTCATATTTCTAGCATTTGTTAGGGTTTGTGGCCCTACCTGCTTTATCTTTGCTCAGAAAGAGCTGCCAGTGTTTGGTACCTACCTCCTTCCCTGGGTCTCTAGTCTTATGGAAAGTCCTGTGCATTAAACCTGCCACTCTAGAAGTTGAAAGGTGCTAAGAGCTCTTACCTCCAGTATCTGGTGAAAGAGAAAGGCCCAGGACGAGAAAAACAACAAACAAAACTACTCTTCCTCCCCCTTAGGCTTGTACTGGGGAGTGTAGCAAGGCCCCTGGTTGAAATGCCTACAGGCCCCCTTTTCCTGCCAAGCCCATCACTTCTTCCCATAGCACCTTGAACCTACAGGACGTACAGGGCAGGTGTCTCCTTCTTTTGGAGGTACTTTGTGAGATCATCAGTCTGTGCTTCTCTGGGAGAAAGAGGGCTTTGCCCTAAGCCTCCAGTAAGAAGGTCTTGTGTTCTTCTGTGCCGGGCACATGGTGGGGGCCTCACTGTCTTTACCCACCGACCAACTCTCCACAGAGATGAGTATTCCTGGGGGTGGGGAGGGGGAGTTTGGAACTGCTGCCTCTATCGAATGAGAGCAGAAGCATCCTGGATACTGTAGGTACCACAGAGAAACAAATGTGGGCATCTTCACACTCAGAGTAAAGCCTGGGGAGACGCCTCATAACCCAGCACAGGACTGGCTGGATATCATTTAGGATCTTCTGGGTTTCCCTCTGGAAGTGTGTGGTGTGCATGTGTGGGTATGTAGGGATGCATATGGTGTGATGGTAGGTGCAGCTGGGGACTCACTACACTTTTCCTAGAAGTGATGGCAGGAAGAGGTGCAAGGGGAATGGGAGAAAGGGGTGAGAGGACATAGGCTCTTGGAGTTCTGACTTGGCCCTGGCTAGGATTCCTTCATTCAGAAACTGAGCCAGGAAAACTCAATTATGATACTTCCCACAAAGAGCGACTCTCTTGGCCATTCCTCCTTTTGGGGTCCTCTGTCGTGCCTCTGCCAATGGGCTGGGTCCCTCTCCCCCTATCAGCCCACGCCCCAGGCAGCCACAGCCCTTGTGTCTGCATTGCATCCCTGCGTTGCTCTTTCCCCAACTCACTGGTCACCTCTTCTGCATTCAGGGGGCTTCTGTTTCCCCGTTAGGGACCCCAGGGCTTTAGTTCTCTGTCCCCAGGGAGATGATGACTCGAAATTCTTTCCGTTGGGATAATTTCCTTTTGGGAACACATATGAAAGGCTGTCTCTCCCCTTACCACTCACCCCTATTGCTACCCCGATTTTGGTTTAGGTTTGAGCCATCCTGTTTCGAAGGCAGGGGGCAGCTTTTCCCCCCTGAACCCAGGTTTTCTCCCAGTCCTACAGGCTGCTTGGAATAGAGAAGCTGCTCTGTGCGGCCACAGCACTTGGCTAAAAAATGTCAGGAATGTGGAACTTTATTTTCCCCCTCCTTCCTTTCCACCGTTAAGTCTGCTTTTGCTAGAGGTGGCACAGGGGGAGTTTTCTACTCAACTCTTTGGTCCTTCAGTCCTGTCTTAGGTGGAGTCTGGCCTGACCATCAACCAGGGTGTGGACAGCTGGTTGGGGGGTATGTGTGTCAGATTTGAAAGTAGCCTCCTCCCCCTCCACCTTCCCTTCTTCCAGTGTCCCATTCTGTGCCACGTTTCAAATTGAAACAGGCAAGGGAAGAGGAAAAGTCTTTCATTAGCGAATGGAGAATGAGGAAAAAGGGGGTGCACCGAAGAGAGAGGAAGCAATTTATATACTACCTTTAAAATGTCAGTTCAGGACTGAAACTTTTTTTTTTAAGCTCATTTACAGGCTCTGCGGCTGCAAAGAAATGTTTCCACAATTCTGAGCCTATCATTTGTAGGTTTGGTTTCTTTTTGGTCTGTGATGACTTAAAGGTTTAGGGACCCAGAGGAGTTCTTGGTGATGGCTGGTTTTTGCTTTTTAATTGTTTTGGAGGCAGATTTGGCGGATTTACCTTTTCTTCAGGAATCACCTTCTTGCCTGCTCCTGACACTGATTGATTTGTCAGGGTGAAATGTTTGCAGCATATACAATGGGAGCCCATTGTGTCACCACCTGCTAGTACATGGCTTCCATGGCACTGGTTCACATCCTCCCAGACATACCTGTAGGCATCGTAACCTGAAATGTGGCTACGGGTCCTGTCTGTGAATGTTAGCAGCATCATAAAACAATCCTGCTTCTATTGTGTTCATAGAAAGACGTGTGCAAATGGCACACATAATACATCTGTGGACACGGGTCAACTTGAGAAGGAGTCTCGCTCTGTCGCACAGGCTGGAGTGCAGTGGTGCAATCTCGGCTCACTGCAGCCTCCGCCTCCCAGGTCCCAGTGATTCTCTTGCCTCAGCCTTCTGTATAGCTGAGATTACAGGCACATGCCACACACCCTGCTAATTTTTGTATTTTTAGTAGAGACGGGGTTTCACCATGTTGGCCAGGCTGGTCTCAAACTCCTGACTTCAGGCGATCCGCCCACCTTGGCCTCCCAAAGTGCTAGGATTATAGGCCTGAGCCACTGCGCCTGGCCTCTTTGACTAACTTCTAATGCATTTTCGAAGAAGTGCGTTTGCCAGCTTTTCTAGTTCCTAACTTTATGCATCTCCCTTTTAGCCTTTTACTTACTCTATCCATGGTGTCCTAGAGAAGTTAGACAGAGGAAACCAAGGAGGGTCACGTATTCTCTTGAGTGCTCTTGTTCTGTGGTTGGATTTCTATACAGGTGCCTCCATGATATGAGCAACAGAGCAGAAATTTGGAGCTAGATTTACTACTGGTCAAGCCTCAAGTGTAATCCTATCCTATGGGATGTAAGGGCACACTGATTCTTCCTGTTTCTTTCCTTGGCACAAATGTGGTATCCAGAAAAGTGACATTGATTGGTTAATGACATTTTAACCCTAACTACCCACTGAAGGGTAATATGTGTAAAAATACCCAGCACTGTACCTGGCACATGGGCACTTAATGGTCTCAACAAGTACACGGATGACTATTGTTATTGACTTCATTGGTGGGTCTGGGAGTCCATGTTTCGTCCTCAGGTGGCTCATTGAGCATCCTGGCTGTATTTCATTTTAGAGGTGATATGTTTTGAGATGGAGACCTTTCCCCCAAGTTCTCCACTGCTAGCCATCTAATCTCCAAACAGACCAATCTCTCTACCCCAGAACTTCTTTTCCCCAGGGAGCCTGGTGGTGCAGCTGCTCCACGGAGAACACCTGTTTTCTCTTTGACATCTATCTTATTAGAACACAGTCCGTGGGTACTGGAGGGTCTTAGGGCTGCCACTATTAACTTTGTGGAGAAGTAAAAACCACAGGGAGACTGTCCTGCAAGTTAAATAGGTACCACTTTTCTCTTGCCTGCTCTGTTGTCTGAACCCTCAGTCAGTCGTTTCTCGGGGGCACTGTCCGGACCGGTCACAACAGAGTGCCTTAGTCCCGACTGTTTGTAGAATAACATGTGTTGCTATGGTGAAAGCTTCACTCTGGCAGGCATGAGCTCCTTTTTGATCTGCTTCTTCATGGGCAGGGGCCCCAGAAATCACTCTGTGGCATAGCTGATGTACCTCTCATTCCCACCCTTATAAATGACGAAGCCAGAGGGTTGATAAGAGCGGATTAGAGTTCCCAAATGACAGAAGTGCTTTCTAATCAGCGAGAGCGCTATTAGCAGGCTTTGGTGGGAAACTTTACTGATAGTATCTCTTAACCTTTTTATTCAGCTCTGTGTATCTGGTATCCATTGGTACCTAATGGTTAAAGAAAGGGGTGGGGGGAAACAGTAAATGTACTAACATGGTTCCTGAACAGCCCTTCTTATTTCACAAACAGACCTTTATCTTTTATACATTCTATTACTTTGCCTTGGTATACCTCTATTGTCTCAGATGTCCCATAGTAGAGGAGAACCACACCTAACTTGGTCGCAGCTGGTTAACATTGCGAGTTAACTGTGTGGTTTAAAGAGCTTTGCAAGTGACTCTTGCAAAAAGTCCTTGCTTTTCAGCAGGGGAAATGGAGGCAGGGTGTGTGTGTGTGGTGTGTGTGTGTGTGTGTGTGTGGCAGGGAGGATTGGGGCGGATCTCTGAGGTCTCTGGTGAGTTTGTAGGAGCCCAAGGTTAGGAGAGGGGCTGCTCTGTGGCTCTCCACCAAGCCACGTTGCCTCGTGACGGCTTTCCTCATTTGTCTGGAGGGGCTGGCAGCACTTTACATCTGTGAAATGCTTCACTCGCCTCACCCTGTAATCGGGATGGTTTATGGGGGTTGCCATACTCATCCAGAGCCTGGCTTCTAGAGCAGAGACTTGGCCAAGGACCATCCACTCCAAGTTAGAGTCGGAGCCAAAGTAAGAACTCAGCAACGTCTGGCTTACATTTAGAGCTCAGCCCCGATGCTTCCACAAATGGGGCGTCTATGGAATGTAGCCACCGGCTGCTTTGTTTTTTTTTGTCTGAGGGGAATCTGTTTATTACCTGGGAGTAATGTCTGTGGGTCTTTGTTCCACTTGGAGGCTTTTCTGCCTGGAACAATTATTGAAATTTGCATCTCCCTGAAAGACACTACAGGGAGTGACCCAAATGTGTGTGTATATAACATGTGAACATAAGCAAACACACAGGAGCTTTACCTACTAGTAAAGTTACTGCCTGCTGCTACCCAGCATCTGTGTAAGAAAAGATGACTCTGGCTGTTATATTTTTACTGCCCTTATCATCAAGTTAACATTGTAGCTGTAGCTCAAGGGCACATCTTTGCTTTGTATTTTATAAGTTTAAGATCTTAGAGGGAAACCTAAGAAGTCTTCTACTGTATTTACAGAAAAACAAAATAAGACCCTCATTGGCTGGGAGATTTGCCCAGGATAGTAGAGTGAATTTTTGGTAAAACGGGGGCTAGAATCCAAGTCTTCTGACTCATCTCTGGTGGTCTTCTACAGCTCTGCCCACTGGAATTCTAGTGAATTTGAATTCCAATATTTGAATGCCAGTATTTGTGTAGAAGTCTTGAAATTGAGTGCTCTGCTCATTTATTTGGCAGCTTTTTATTGAGTGCTGGAGTGCCTGTTCTGGGCCTGTGCTGAGCTCTGGGAATGCAGAGATGAATAAGTGAGGTCCCTCTTCTCAAAGAGGTCTTAGTATGGTAGCTTAAAGCTGATAGATTATTTGTGGATAGAAGTCAGGTCTTAAACTTGATGTGAGTGGCAGGTGCGTCCTCAAACTATTGGGCCTCAACCTTGAGCCATTGCTGTTGATGGAAGGGGTGGTTTATTAAATTAAGAACTAATGCCCTGGGTATAGTGTGGTTAGTATTCAAGGAGAAGAGTGGTGGTCACTTTTAGATACCTTGTGAGGCACAGTTTGTACCCTTATACATACGTTATTGCGTAAAGGCAGTCTGTTTGGGCTGCTATGACAAAAATGCCATTGATTTGGTGGTTTAAACAACCTGCATTTCTTTCTTTTTTTTTTTTTAAATGGAGTCTTGCTTTGTCACCCAGGCTGGAGTGCAGTGGTGCAATCTTGGCTTGCTGCAACCTCCACTTCCCGGGTTCAAGCGATTCTCCCACTTCAGCCTCCCAAGTGGCTGGGACTACAGGTGCCTGCCACTATGCCTGACTAATTTTTGTATTTTTGTGGAGATGGGGTTTCACTATTTTGGCCAGGCTGGTCTCGAACTCCTGACCTCAGGTGATCCGCCCACCTTGGCCTCCCAAAGTGTTGGGATTACAGGCATGAGCCACCGTGCCTGGCCCTGCATTTATTTCTCATAGTTCTGAAGATCAAGGTGCTGGCCTGTATTGATTGAAACCCTGGCTGGAGTTAGGAGAACTCTTCCATATGGTTTCTTAAGACTTTAAACATCAAACCCAAACATGATCTCTAATGTCTTTTTTGGGTTGGTGGAGCTGATGATTGTACCTCTGGTGGGAAGGACATAGCTCTCTTAGCCTCAGTTGCCCTGCCTTTGAAATGGAAAGAGGACTTCTTAATAAAGCCCCTGAATTTTGCAGGGGCAGAGTATTGTTAGTTTAATCAGTTTGTTCCTTCATCTTTATTATATAAGTGTAGATATTCTGTCTTAGAGGGTATTTAATTTTTCTTTTTATAGAGACTTTTAAAAAGAGACTGTTGAGGGGCCCAGCACTGTTATGAAGACTTCTGTGGCTATTGGAGAGGGAGAAGGACGTACCTACCTCAAGACAAAGGATAGAGACAGAACTTATGCAATTATTTATCAGCTCCTTTCATGAAGGTTAAGAGCAGTCTGGGAGCTCCTGACCTGGAGGAGCAATCCCAGGATAAACAGGCTTTCCCTCCAGCAATTCCTGGAGTCCTGCAGGAAATCACAGGGCCAGCCTCACAATGCCTGGTTTCCGGCTGAGAAGAATTCCTCAGAACTCAGAGCAGAATTGGAACTTTTCAGACCCATGGTTTTGGAGTTGAGACTGTGTTTTTAGTTTGTAGTCCAGCTTTGTACTTGATCAACTTGTGACCTCAACAGGCAAGGAATAACTTGTTTGTACGGATTTTGTGACTGGAGGAGGAATGTTGAAGTAGAAAGGAATGGGTGGTAGTTGATTTTTTTAAAAAATAGCAGGGTTCTGGTTTGGTTATGATGGCTGGAACGTGTGCCCTTCTTTCAGGGTTCTTGAGGAATGAATTATGGCTGGTGCCAGTGGAGGGCCTGCAACAGGGAGGCGTGCAGTGAAAGGGGTGAGGACAGGGGCCTGGATTCTTCCATTAAATAGCCTTGTGGCCCATGCAAGGCCCTTCACGTCTCTGGGGCTCACCTGCTTCATGGATGTGTCAAATGTCCGGTGGCCTGGTTGTGCCTTCTTAACATGGATATGTAGAACAGGACTGGAAAATGTGTGTAAAACTCAAATTGCCAGTCAGAAATTGGGAGGAGAAGGAGAGAGGCACCTTTCCCCAATCCTATAGATTTAGGAGTAGTAGCTAGGCAAACATTGTGGTCCATTAGGTTAGTGGGCTCATTTCTAATCTTGGTTTCATTTATTATTTGAGTTGAAACCAGGTTCTAGCACAAATTTGGGGTTGGCATGAAATATGGCTTAGCAGAACCCATAGTGGAGAAGGAGAAAATCTGTATATTGGAAAGGAATCTGGGCTTGGCTTTGAGACTTTAAGATTGCCATCCATAATGAACAATGTTGAAGTTTCAAAACTAAATTTGTGGCAATATGGAGAATTTGGCTATCCAGACTGATTCATCCGCAGAAATTTCTGGAAAGCTACAGTTTTATAGCGCTGAAGTAAAAAGCAAAGTTGGTCTGCTGCATAGTACATTTTATTACCCAAGAAATGTAAAAGAAACATTTCTGTCATTCTTTGCCCAGCCTGGGAAATATCTACATTCAACACCATTCAGCCATTTGGCCATTGAGTTTTATTTTATTTATAATCATTCAGCAAATACACCTACTCTGTACAAAACACTGAAATATGAAATTCAAGCCAGCTAACATATTTGTTGATACAACTCTCTCTACTGTGCTCATTTCTGGAGCTTCAGAAAGAAGAGAATGTGACACTTCTCAGCTACTCTTCCCTGCATTTCCTGGGTCCAGATAACTTCAGGCATGACAACTATGGCCTCGCCAGATTTTCACTGACCACTTACCACGCCTTTAGCCTGCAGCTGTGGCATAGCTAAGTGTAACTTGACCAATGTTGTTGGTTTCTCAGCCCTACCAGTTGGGTTGCCGCTCACATGGCCCAAGGGACGTGAGTCTGAACTGAGCTGGTTTTGACCTCTTGCCCCTTGTTCTGCAAATGTTGATTAAGCAGTGCTTTTGTGTGAACCATCATTCTAGATGCTGGGAACACACAGAAAAAGGACACATTGCTTAATCACAAGGAATTTACCATCTCATAAGGGAGATAGATAAAAGGAGGCAAGTACAGTCACTTGATGATGACTACCTCAGTTGAGCTGCCATGTGGGTCTTCTGGTCTAGCACACACAGTGGTGCTCAGTAAGTGTAGTGTACTAGAGGGGATGCTTTGGGAACATGGAGGGGGGTCTCCTAGCTCAGAATAGGGATAGATGGATGCTAGATAAGGCCAGAGAAAGAAGGAGATATGGGAGGGCGATAGAACAGTCCATCCTTTGTAGACAGATGAGCTGGTGTGTAGCATTGGACACTCAGCACACTAGTGTCATAGGATGCTCTGGAGGTGCGATGCAGCGGGGACAAGGGTGGAGGTGGGGCCAGATCACCCAGGGCCCCTTAGGTCCTGCCGTGGAGTTGAGACTGTCCTGGAGGTAATGGGAGTCTTTAAAGCCTGTTAGGAAGGACAGCGGTGTGATGAGGTTGCTCTGGAGACTACCAGAGTGGCTTAGGGGATGAGATTAGAGATTAGAGATTAGAGACAGGAAGTCTGGTTAGGAGGCTGGGGCACTGGTCCAGGTGAGAACTTCCACCTGGGGAAATTTCAGTCTCAACCCCCAACCAGGAAGCAAGCCCCCAAAGCAGCTGAACTGTCTCTGGTGTTGATTCAGAGACTTCAGAAACTGCAAAGCCATTCTCAGCTCTCTTTCTTATATGTTTCATGTGACACAGGCAAGCAGCAGGGCAGTGGTGGGGCGGGCAAGGACAGTGAAAGCTGGGAGAGAGAAAGGGCTTTTCCCTAGACCTTCTTATAACCCTAAGGTGTGCAGTGATGCCAGTGGTGCTCCTGAACGTGCATACCATTCCGTTTCACTGTCTTGCATTGCCTTCGTATGACTTTATCACTGAAGTGTCCTATGGACTTATTATAATAAAAAGGTATTTGTTTGTATCTCATGTAACTTCTAATTTCTTAAAAGGTAGGGACGCAGTGAGTTCGAACATCTTTTCCCTCTATCTTTTTTTATTTTGTTAGCTAAATAAGCCATAAAGAGGCTTGCATGCAAGTACCGTGGACTTACCTAAGGAAACTGGTTTTGGTCCAGTGTTCAGCGTAGGCACAGAGGGTGGGAACTTCCTTTGTGGAGGCTTTTCCAGAGGTAGTGGAGGTTGGGAGGGACATGGCGTGTTCAGTGGACAGAAGAAGTAGGCACAGCCTGTATGTAACATTTATTCAGAAAAGTTACTTAGCACTCGCTATGTACTGAGGTCTACCTATATTTTGCGCCTGGAAGTTCCTGATGAAGGTGTCAGTAAGTAATTTTTTGAAGTGCGTGTGGTAACATGAAGAGGACTGGTGGATCCATTGTGTGCTGTTTATCTCTAAACTTTTACCAGACCCCCTAGAAATAGATGCAGTGAGATTTTCCCTTTGTCTGATTTCTAGCAGACTAGTTGAGTATCTAGGGGTCTTCTTCCCAAGGCCTGTTGGTGACACCACAATTTTATTAGCTCCCATACCACCATCCCCATGCATGACTGTAGTTTGCATGGTCTCTAGAAGAGGGAAATTCAACAAGTGTATATACCGGAACCAAAGCCCGCAGCTGTCACTTGCCCTCCCCTGCCTTGCCCCCAGTGTCTGTTCACTAAGTCCAGTGGTTTTACCTCCTGAATTGCCCCCAGGTCTCCTCTCGCCCTAATGATCTTTTGTTTTAGCTTGGGCATTTGATATTCCTCACCTAAATGGCTATGGTTTGTCCTAACTTGGACCCCACACTCTCATCTTTTCTGATCCTTTCTCCTCATAGCTGTCACGGATTGTCTTCAAACACAGAGCTGAACATGGGTCTCCCTACTTAGACTCCTTCCAAGATGCCCGCCTAAGGGCCGGGCAATTAGCTTGGCTTCAGAGCTTCCCGGCAATCTGATCAGCCTTTGTCCTGGACTCTGCACCTCCCTCAGGCCTCGTCCCTGCCCTGACCCTCATTGCAGACCAACCTACCTGTGTTCCCTGAACATTCCCTCCTCCTTCATGCTTCTCTGCTTTTGTTCATGAACCCTGCACTCCAAGTCATCTCATTCTCCATTTCATCCTATAACTGCTATTTCTTTTTTAAGGCCCACCTCAGATATGGCAAAAAGCACCACCTGCTCAGAACGCATTTTCCAGCCTCTCTGCCCTGAGAGGGTTAATTCTTCCTTTCTCCCCACCTCTGTCTTTCTCTTCTTTATTCATTCAGCCAGACTTGGGCCAAGCATTTGCTCTCTGCCAAGCCCTGTTCTTGGGGCTAGGGATAAAGGATGAAGAGGTGAAGATTCTGCCTCCATGGAGTTGAGAGTCCTTAGGGAGTGACAGTGTCACTGCTGCTCTTGTGTGTGGTGGGTACAGTGTGTGTCAGGGAAGGGAGCATAACCCCTCTGGGAAGGGTAGGGACTGTTCATTTTAAAAAGGAGATGTTTGGGCTGGTCCTTGAGGCTTGAGGGGCATGGGGCAGGCAGATGTGCTGGGGAGAGGGAGTTCCAGGCAGAGAGAAGGCATGGGCGCAGGGGGAATATGGCAAGTGCCTCTATATTGCCAGAGTGGGCTGGGTAGGGGCTGGTTAAGGGTGCAAGTGGTGAAAGGTGACACCGGACTGGCAGGCAGGGTTCTGGCCATGGAGGTGTTTGTTTAAAAATTGGGGTTTGGTCCTCAGCTTAGGTAATAGGGAGCCATTGAAGATTTTTCAGCGTGAGAGTGACTCCAATTTGTACTAGCAAGGTCACTGGCAGTAGGGCCGGGCATGGCTCCTTGCACTTGCTGTGAGCCATCCGTCCATGACCCAAGGAAAGAGGTGTTTCACATTTTCTCAGTATCCCCAGCACCTCTGTACCTACTACGTAGTCAGTATGAGTTTGTCAGGTATGGTCCCATGCACACACAGGATGGTGTGTGTGTGAGTTGCCTTTCTGCTGCTGGTGGTCATTTGAAGCTTTTCTATCCCTGCTGTCTCTTTTGAGTTCTTGGGTAACCAGTAAGAGATGCTTTTGAGCACATTAGGAATGCTGGCTACTTTAGCATGTGCATGCAGACAGAGAGCCTATAATCTTAGCCTTTTAAAGCTTAAATTTTTTTTTTTTTTTGAATAGGTACCATTAGGAGATACATTCATGTGGCAAAAAAAAAATATATATATATATAGTGTTTTTGATTAGGTACCATTAGGTGATACATTCACATGACTCAAAAATAAAAAAACACAAAGGAATTCATTGAGAACTGTCCCTCCCCACCTGTTCTCATCTAGCTCCCCTGTCCCCAAGTAACCACTTTTTTTTTTTTTATTTGAGACGGAGTCTCGCTGTGTCCCCCAGGCTGGAGTGCAAGCTCTGCCTCCTGGGTTCACACCATTCTCCTGCCTCAGCCTCCTGAATAGCTAGTACTATAGGCGCCAACCACCACGCCCAGCTAATTTTTTTGTATTTTTAGTAGAGACGGGGTTTCACTGTGTTAGCCAGGATGGTCTCGATCTCCTGACCTCGTGATCCGCCCACCTCGGCCTCCCAAAGTCCTGGGGTTACAGATTTGAGCCACCATGCCCGGCCCCAAGTAACCACTTTTTATTGACTTTTATGTATTTGTCTTGTTGGGTTTATTTAAGCAAGTACAAGCAGCTATAAATAAGATATATCCTTATATGTGTCTGTCTGTTTATCTATCTGTCTGTTTCCTTTCCTATACAAAATGAAGTGTATTATTTACACTTTTGCACCTTGCCTTTTCAGTTAACAAAATATCTGAGCGATCTTTCCATGTCAGTACACAGAGAATTTCCTCATTCATGTGGAAGGTTGCACAGTCTTCCATTGTGCAGGGTCACCTTAATTCATTTAACCAGTCCCCTTTTGACGGACACTTGGGTAGTTTCCAGTGTTTTGCTCTTATAAACAATGCAGCAGTGAATATCTTGGTACATATGTCATTTTGTACCTATACAGGCATATCTTGTTGGATATTTTCCCAGAAGTGGGATGATAAGGTCAAAGCGTTAACTGCATTTGTATTTTTGATAGATATTGACAAATTGTACTGGTCCTTTTAAAATACCACGTCCAGGTCAATGAATGAATTAGCCATAGACTGTTTACTGTATACCCATGAAAATGTATGGTTACATACTACAAGTTCTACCAGTGCCTTCATTGATCTTGATCCCTGCTAAATTCTCAGCATGAGAAAACCAAACACCACATGTTCTCATAAGTTGGAGTTGAACAATGAGCACACATTGACATAGGGAGGGTAACATCACACACCAGGGCCTGTGGTGGGGTGGGGGCTTAAGGGAGGGATAGCATTAGGAGAAATACCTAATGTAGGTGACAGGTTGATGGGTACAGCAAACCACCATGGCGTGTGTACACCTATGTAACAAAACTGCATGTTCTGCATATGTACCCCAGAACTTAAAGTATAATAAAAAAAATTCTCAGCATCTAGCAAGTGCCTGGTATGTAACAGGAGGCAAAATACATGTTGGAGTTTTAAAGTTACTCTGTTGGGCACATTTGGATCATGGGGCTCTCTCCTATTGATTATATTTCAGCTCCTCTATGACGTTTCTGTTGCCTCTGGCACCTCATACAAGTTACTCAGGACATGCTTCCTCTTTTCACTTGGCCAGCTGTTCCTCATTCCTCAAGCTGCAGCCCACTTTTTCTGGAAAGCCCTCCTTTCTCCCTGTGCTTCCCTTATCATGGTTCTGATGACCCCCAAGTTTATCATGTGCAGCCCGTCATACTCCACAACCTCGCTGTGCGTTCTTTGAGGGCAGGAGGCATTGCTTACCATAGTATCTCTAGTACCCAGCACAGCACTTGACATTCAATCGGATCTCATATATTTTCAATACATGAGTGGTAAAGTGGAATTACCAGTTGATAACCACTTTTTAAAGTTTTTTTTTTGCATTTTTAAGTTGAGATAGAATTCACGTACCATGAAATTTACCATTTTAAAGTGTATGATACAGTGATTTTTAAAGTATTCACCATGCTTTACAACATCCCCATTATCTAATTTCAAAATATTTCCGTCATCTTCAAAAGAAACCTGTTTGGCCGGCCGGGTGGATTGCCTGAGCTCGGGAGTTCGAGACCAGCCTGGGCAAAACAGTGAAACTCCGTCTCTAGGACCGGGCGTGGTGGCTCACGCCTGTAATCCCAGCACTTTGGGAGGCTGAGGCGGGTGGATCATGAGGTCAGGAGATGAGACCATCCTGGCTAACAGGGTGAAACCCCGTCTCTACTAAAAGTACAAAAAAAAAAAATTAGCTGGGCGTGGTGGCGGGCTCCTGTAGTCCCAGCTACTCGGGAGGCTGAGATGGGAGAATGGCGTGAACCCGGGAGGCAGAGCTTTCAGTGAGCCCAGATCCCGCCACTGCACTCCAGCCTGGGCGACAGAGCGAGACTCCGTCTCAAAAAAAAAAGAAACTCTGTCTCTACTATAAAGTATAAAAGAAATTAGCCAGGCATGGTGGCGTATACCTGTACTGTAGTCCCAGCTACTTGGGAGGCTGAGGGCAGGAGAATCATTTGAGTCTGGGAGGCGGAAGTTGCAGTGAGCCGAGATTGCGCCACTGCACTTCAGCCTGGGTGACAGAGCGAGGCTCCGTCTCTACAAAACAAACAGACGAACAAAAAACTTTTCGCATTCATTTCCCATTGCTCCCCATCCCACCTTAATATCCACTTGCATCTCCACCCCAGCAACAACTCTCTACTTTGTGTCTCTGGACTCGCAAATGGGCATTTAATATGCATGGAATCATACCATATGTGGTTTTTTGTACCTGGCTTCTTTCATGTAGCATGTTTTCAGGGTTCATCTGTGCTGTAGCATGTATCAGTATTTCATTTCTTTTTATGACTGAATCATTTTATTGTACTGCGAAGTGCATTTTGTTTATGCATTCATCAGTTGATGGACATTTGTCTCTTTTGGCGATTATGAATAATGCTGCTCTGAACACGCATGTGCAAGTTTTTGTGTGGATGTCATGTGTTCAGTTCTCTTGGATATATACCTTGGGGGTGGAATTGCTGGGTCATTAATTGATTTTAATACAGGCAAGGAGCCAGCATCAAAACGATATTGAACAGCTTGTCTTTTTGATCTGAGAGTGATAGCTCAGGGCCAGTATTATGAATATTGCCCATTATTCTGGCTTGACCCAGCAGTGCTGGTTATTGAGAGTTATATTTGATAAACTGTGAGCCAGTAATCCTCTGTGACTCAGAGCAAATGTTGTTAGAGTTCATACGACAGTGTGAACTCCATGGAGATGCCAAAACACACAGGACACAGCTCTTGCTCTAACAGCAAGAAATAACCCAAATATCCACCTACAATGAACCGATTAGGTAAATTGTGGTATAGCCATACAATGGAATACTCTATAGCTGTTTAAAAGAGGATGAGATCAATCTTTCTGTGTTGACCTGGACTGATATCTGACCAAAAAAAAAATAGATTACAATTAGTATGTATAGAATGAGCCTATTTTAATAAAAAAAACCTTATGTTTATATATGCACAGGCAACACCTGGAAAGATCACACACAGCAGACTGTCAACATTGGTATCTCTCTAGGAGATAGTTTATGGAAGACTTCAGCTTTCAACTTTATATGTTTCTCTCTCTCTCTTTTTTTTTTTTTTTTTTTGAGACAGTTTTGCTCTTGTCGCTCAGGCTGGAGTGCAATGGCATGATCTCGGCTCACTGCAACCTCCTCCGCCTCCCAGGTTCAAGTCATTCTCCTGCCTCAGCCTCCTGAAGTAGCTGGGATTACAGGCGCCCACCACCACGCCCAGTTAATTTTTTTGTATTTTTAATAGAGATGGGGTTTCACCACATTGGCCAGGCTGGTCTTGAACTCCTGACCTCAGGTGATCCACCTGCCTCAGCTTCCCAAAGTGTTAGGATTACAGGCATGAGCCACCGCCCCCGGCCTATATGTTTCTTTTTTAAAATTTTCTTACAGTAGGTGTATATTGCTTTTAAATTCAGTTAACTTCCCACAATTCTGTTTTGAGAAAAAAAAAACAAAACTTGAGATAAGAATTATGTCTGAACCACTAGATAGTAATGTAGGATATAATACCACATATTGGCATATGATTCAATGCAGATACATTTGTGGTAAACATAGTTTACAAATGGGGTAAGCCCAGAGGTGAGAGAGTGTTTAGGTTCTAGCAATCAGGGAATCTTCATGAAGAATGGGACTTGACTTGGGCCTTAAAGAATAGGTAGCATTTATAGAGCACTTCACAGTTTATAGAATCAAAGATAACAAGCTCGTCTTCTGTATTTACTACCTGCTTTGTGCTCAGTCTTGTAAAAAGCACTCTACCTGTATTCTGTCATTCAGCCCCCACAATCAGCCTGTGTGGCAGATACTGTGGTGCCTCCCTTTTACAGATGAGTGAACTGAGGTTTAGAAAGACTAAGGACTCTCGTTGCTCATCAATGCCAGAGCCACAATTCAAGGTCCGTGTGTCTGACTTCACAGCCTGAGTCCTTTACTCTATTTTAAAGAGAAGGAGATGGAGGCCAAGATAATTCAAGTCACTCGCCCTAGATGATACAGCTGGTAAATTGGTGAGCCAGGATCTGAACTCAGGATATTCCAAGTAATCCGTTGCGTCTGTTACACTGATCTTTCCTGATGTGGAGTCCAAGCTGTTGAAACCCCTGGGGATGACAGTGGGGGCTGGGGGTTCTGGGCCAGAGAAGTGTGCAGAACTCTTTCTACCATGCCCCCTTTTTTGGAGATTCGCAGAGCATATAAACTTACTAAAGTACTATCCACCATTTCTCAAGTCTGTGATCATCTCTTTCCAAGTAGTGTATAGTAACATTCCACAGATCCCACTTTGTGAAACGCCATCTTCTTGTCCTATAAGGAAGGCACAGGTTCTTGAACAGCTTTCCATTTTTCTCTGTCTCTGTTAATAAGTAAGAGTGCCAGCTCCAAGGTCTGAGGCCAGAAGGGTGTGAGGAAAAATATTTGTTGGAATTAATGGAGTGTGATTTCTTGGTTGGGTTTGGGGCCACATCTGTAGCCACTGACACATTTTCCTGAATCTTCCTTCTTTAGGACACATGGAAAAGCCTAATAGGGGGATCGTATTTGCCATTGCTCTGTGACTTTTTGTTGCAGCAAATCATGATTCACCATTAACAGGGTGTATGGGAGGTTACCTAATTAACCCTCCCATACTTCCTAAACTCAAATTAGTCCACCTACACTCTACCAGATTTCATACAGTGAGTGTTAGAAGGATCCAAGTGCCATTACTTTTTGTTTGCTGTAATAGTGTCACTATTGTGTTTTCTTAAAAATTATGTAAAATACATGTAACATTAAATCTGCCATCTTAACCATTTTTAAGTGTGCCGTTAAGTAGTGTTAAGCACATCCACATTGTGCAACCAATCTCCAGAACTCTTCAGTTCCTTCCACAGTTATTGAGCAACTGCTCTGAGATTATCAGGATACACTCCCTGCTCAGTCTAATGGGGAAGACAGATAGGAAAACCAGTGGTTACATTTCAGGATGGCCAGAGTGGTGAGGTACTCGTTATGGGACTGGACATGGGGGGGCTTTTGGGCCTGCTCCCACCTGTTGCTCCCGGGTTCCTTCTCTTCTGGCATCCGGTTTGGCTACTTGCTGATTGCGAAGTAGTTTCTCACCCTGTCAATCCCTGGAGGAATTGCTCTGCTCCCCAGAGCCTTGGGGAGGCCAAGTCTGCAGGTTTTGCTTGTGCGAGAGCTGTGCTCGATAGCTGAGCCCACGTGGCCTGAGGTGGGGGTAGGGCAGGAGAAGGGCGCTGCTGCCAAAACCAGAACTTCACCAAACCCCAAATCAACAGTTTGCCCAAATATAGTATCCTAGACTTTCCAGTCATCATATTTAAGCTAAATATACTGTCCTTCAGCTTGCAAGCTCAGCATCCTTTAGGAATGACTTCTGTGATTACTCCTAAGTGCCTTTTCTTCATTTTGTGTCTAAAAAATGGCCATGGTGACGTGGCCGAAGTCCCACATTAGGGGTATGTGTAAAACTAAACAGATTGCAGAGAACTGGCTCCAGTTCACATTTGATTTTGTTCATTTCCATGGAGACCTCTTGAAAGTGAAAGATAAGGCATTCTTATATAGTATATAGAGCTCCTTTTGGAAAAGGTTTATTATGATGATTAACTCGCAGGCTCTTCTTCCCTGGAAAAATAGGCTGCAGATTTGAGGCTCAGTTGCCTTATCAGGACATACACCCTGATTCTCCATTTCTCATTGCCACGTCACACGGGGCTTATAAATACGGTGTTATGCATGCGTGGTGAGTGCAGGCTTTGATTTAGATTGTCTGATTCTTTACCAACTCCTGTACTTAACTAGATAACATGATGAAGTTACTTAACTGTGGCCGTTTCCTTGTCAGTAAAATGGTGTTGAAAATTCTTGTACCTACTTCAGTGAGTTTTTGAAAGGACCAGATAAGTGAATAATGCATGCATGGCATCCTTATAGAACCTGATATACAGTAAGGACTCAATGTATTTGTTCAGAGTACCTGAATGTTAATTAATTAATTCCATGAGTATTGTCTCTATCATTAAGCAGCCATTTTATGTGCCTCTAATTTTCATATTATAGGTTATGTACAGTCTGTACATCCTGGTGCATCCATTCCTCACCAGACTTTTTTTTTTTTTTTTTTTTTGAGACAGAGTTTTGCTTTGTCGCCAGGCTGGAGTGCAACGGTGTGATCTTGGCTCACTGCAGCCTCCGCCTCCCAGGCCCATGCGATTCTCCTGCCTCAGCCTCCTAAGTAGTTGGGATTATAGGCGCCCGCCACCACTCTGGCTAACTTTTGTGTTTTTAGTAGAGACAGGGTTTCGCCATGTTGGCCAGGGTGGTCTCGAACTCCTGACCTCAGGTGATCTGCCCACCTCGGCCTCCCAAAATGATTTTTTTTTTTTTTTTTTGAGATGGAGTCTCACTCTGTCATTCAGGCTGAAGTGCAGTGGCATCATATTGGCTCACTGCAACCTCCGCCTCCTGGGTTCAAGCAATTCCCCTGCCTTGGCCTCCCAAGTAGCTGGGACTACAGGCACGCACCATCACACCCAGCTAATTTTTGTATTTTTAGTAGAGATGGGGTTTCGCCATGTTGGCCAGGCCGGTCTCAAACTCCTGACCTCAAGTGATCTGCCTGTCTTAGCCTCCCAAAGAGCTAGGATTACAGGCATGAGCCACTGTGCCTGGCCTATACCTTTTACACTCAAACATTGCTGTCTGGGCCACGAAGACTTAAGAAATTTACAGATTGGGCCAGGCACAGTGGCTTACACCTGTAATCCCAACACTTCGTGGGGGCAAGGCGGGTGGATCACTTGAGGTCAGGGGTTTGAGACCAGGCTGGCCAACATGGTGAAACCCCATCTCTACTAAAAATACAAAAAATTAGCCAGGTGTGGTGGCACATGCCTGTAGTTCCAGCTACTCAGGATGCTGAGACAGGAGAATCACTTGAACCCGGGAGGTGTAGGTTTCAGTGAGCTGAGATCGTGCCACTGCACTCCAGTCTGGGCGAGAGAGCAAGACTGTGTCTCAAAAAAAAAAAAAAAAAAAAGCCAAACAAAACAAAAAGTACAGATTGAGTGGGTTTGCGGAGGGCTTCTCGGTGACCTCTGAGCCCCACTTCTCCCTTCGTGCCTGAGCCCCCAGCCCCCGGCTCTGCCCGTGAATGCCCTCCCCCAAGAGCCACAAGCTCCAGAATTACCCCTCACCTTGTCCCTTCTCAAAGATCATATGGCTTCAGCACTGCTTACTGCTGTCTTCCTCTCCCACTGGGAAGAAAACGATGAGGTTAAATTAAATGGAGATCAGCTGCTTGAAATATTTTATACTGAGGCGTGACCTAACCATCATAACATGTTTAAAAATAATGGAGATTTTGCATTTTACACGTTGTTTTTGTTGAAGGGCTTTCTTTTCTGTGTAAATACCACTTTTATAAGCAGATTTCCTATAGCTCTTCCACTTTAAAAAATTGACTTAATTTTTACTCTGTTTTTGTGCCTGGACAGTATGATTTTTTATGGTCGTAATAAAAATGCACAGGCTGAATTCCGATTTTTTTTTCCCACTCAATAGTATATCCAAATATTTTGAGATGTTAGCATTTTTTAAAGATGAGGTTGTCCTAAATGCCTACCAGTAAAGGATTGGTTAGATCAATTTAAAATGGTGACATAAATCTGTATGCAGTGTCATAGAATGATGTCCAAAACATATGGTTATGGTTTTTTTAAAAGCAGCTTACAGAATACCATATTGGTGTGGGCCTTTTTCTGTAAGCGTTTGGATGTGTTTTATTTTTATAGAAAAATACCTATAAGGATGATCATCAAAATAGCACCAATGTTTTTCTCTGTCGTAGGATTTCAAGTAATTTTACGTTTTTTCTCCATGCTTATATCTGTCTATTCATATATATATATTTGTTTTAATGAAGTGCGTATTATTTTGATGATCAGAAAAAGGCAATGTTAAAGTGATTTTGTTTTGGGAATGGAAAGATGGAAAGTTTGGATTAGTGATAAGCCTGCTGCTGGGGGAGAGGTGGCGGGTTGGGGGTAGAAGCCAGGGCACAGGTGGAGGGTGGGGGTGGAAGTGGGAGAGCGAAGAGGGCAGGAGGAGGGGGCTTGACAGCCAAGGGATGCTGGAAAGAGAAGCCCGCACCCTGGATCTTACAGATACCGTTCCCATCTAACATAAATCAAAGCGTTACTTTTCGGAAGCCTTTTGAACAGTGGCTCAGAAGGTGAAAGTGGGGGTATTAGATCAGTCAGAGAAGGATACAAAAGCATCAAGAAAAACTCAAGTCAGGGTTGACTAGAAGTTGGCCAGGCACAGTGGCTCACACCTGTTATCTCAGCACTTCGGGAGGCTGAGGCAGGAGGATCCCTTGAGGCCAGGAATTCGAGACCAGCCTCGGCATGGTGGCGTGTACCTCAGCTACTGAAGAGGCTGAGGCAGGAGGATCATTTGAGGCTGGGAGGTTGAGGCTGTGGTGAGCCGTGGTTGCACCCCACTGCACTCCAGCCTGGCCCACAGAGCAAGAACCTCTGTAAAAAAAAAAAAAAAAAAAAAAAAAAAAAGATTGACTCTAAAGTGGAAATGTAACTTCTTACTTCTAGACATTAACTACACAAGCCACATGGATGAAATGGCCTGTGGTGAAATGGTTGTTGAAATGGTGAAAATTTGAAAAATTTAAACCCCAACACAGTAGCCCATTGCTACCCCATTGAGAGGCTGTGGAAGTAAGTTACCCAGTCAGCTTTTGGGTTTGGGTGAGAT
The DNA here is from genome assembly GCF_028885655.2 of Pongo abelii. NCBI lineage: Eukaryota > Metazoa > Chordata > Mammalia > Primates > Hominidae > Pongo > Pongo abelii. Next base: position 53,022,913 of record NC_071990.2, on the reverse strand, counting down.
CTGTTCACTTTGGTTTTCTTTCTTTCTTTTCTCTTTTTTTTTTTTTTTTGAGATGGGGTCTCACTCTGTTGCCCAGGCTGGAGTGCAGTAACACGATATCCGCTTACTGCAACCTCTGCCTCCTGGATTCAAGCGATTCCCTTGCCTCAGCCACCCGAGTAGCTGGGATTACACACGCGCACCACCATGCCTGATTTTGTATTTTTAGTAGAGACAGGGTTTCACCATGTTGGCCAGGCTGGTCTCGAACTCCTGACCTCAGGTGATCCAGCTGCCTCGGCCTCCCAAAGTGCTGGGATTAGAGGTGGGAGCCACCGCGCCTGGCCCACTTTGGTTTTCAAAACCAAAGTGGGGTGCCCTGCCTCCGCATCCCTTCCCAGGGGTGCAGTAAGCAAACAGGCGGTGGGGACAGGGCTGGGTGGTAACATTGAGGGGCTTCTGTGAAGTTCTAGGACTTGATTGCCTGGGAGAGCCTCTTGCTCAGGGCTGGTAGGCTGGGGCGGATGGTGTGCTGGGGCGGATGGTGTGCTCAGGGCTGGCAGGTTGGAGTGTCTTCCTGCTGTCCCATAGAAGATGGAGCTGTTGCTGCTGGTGGCTTATAAGCACGTATTTGTTAAGCTTGATATATGCAAAGGGTAGGGGCAGGAGAACCCAGAAAATGATAAATGACAAAGCAATGATAAAAAACAAGAGGAAGAATGACTAATTGTTATTTATTGAATACCTGTGATGTGCTAGGCCTTGTGCTACATTTGACCTTCTAATCCCACTAGTCCCCTCCACAGTCCTCTTTATGGATTCTATCTCTGTCTACACCAAGCAACTGAACAACTCCATTTCAGAGTTAGTGAGGGCAGAATTGGGATTTTGACACAGGTCTTTCTGAATCCAAAATCTGGGCTCTTAACTATTGTGCTCTACTACCTCTCAACAAAGAGGTACAGGCAGCGAGTGCTTCAGGTGTGAGGAGGAAGCAGCCAAGAGGACTGATGGTAGAATGGGGAGGAGGAGGGAGGAGGTGAGGCTGGAGCAGGCTCTCAAAGGAAAGCCAAGGCAGATGAACAAATGGAAGGCAGAGCAGATGGCTGGAGTGCAGGCAAGAAAGGACCTTCAGAGAATCAAAGAAAGCGGCTACTACGCATACTGCTACACAAGGGTTCCTGGGCCAGATTGCCCTGGGAAATGCTAGGCTGTTTCTTTACTGTTTCTTTATTGCAGGACTTGTCAGAGCCTTCATACAGTATTAATGAGTTACATATTTCTCTACCAAATACATTTGTTGATCTTGGAGAATATTTAATGGAATAATATCCTTAATATATCCTTTAGGACATACAGGGCTATCGTATTAGTTTGGAAAGTTGTGACAATCAAATGTGGAGAGGCAGGGAGGATTAGGAATGCCAGATTAAAGAGTTAGACATTATCCTTTAAGCAGCAGAAAGCAATGGAGGGGCTGTGGTGCGTGCATGTATGTTTGTGTGTATATGCCTGGCTGTTCTAGCTGTGGATAGTGGGAGGGGAGGAAGGGGTTTTGAGTCTTGAGGCTGAGGATCCAGTTAGAAGTCTCTCCTACAGGCTGGTGGCAAATGAGAATATGAAGCTCTTAGCAGCATTCGGAGTAGAAATGATGGATTTAATAAAATAGTGAAAGAAAAAGCCAACAAGGGGCTATAAGGAAAGGTGGGGAGTCTTTGACCGCAGCCTGGGACATAGGCAAGTATAGAGCTTTCTCCTGGGCACCAGGTTTGGCATGTTGAATGGGAGTTAATCGTGCACTATCTAGGTAAAGATGCAGCCTCCCACCTCCCACCCTGGGGAGAAAGATTCCAGCAGGAAAAGTAGATCTGAGTGTCACTGGAATAGAGGTGGCTGCTACAGCAGAGATTTCCAAGAAAGCAAGAAGAGCTGAGGCTTGCACCATGAGCCTGGAAGTGAAGCCGTGTCCCAGAAGCATGGGGAAGAATCCGTGGATGTAAAGGGACTTCAGAGAACACCCTTAAAAAATGAGAACTCTGAGGCCCAGCGAGGTGGATGGGAGCAGCTGGAAGCAGCCCGTCGGGTTTGTGACTGAGCTGTCAGGGAACAGGTCTCTTGCCTCCTCACTGCACTTTTCTCCCTTCTGCTTTGTCTTAGTAATATATGTACAGCCATTTGAGCTTTACCTATTTGCACGGGCTTCAGTAGAGCTGCAGGTGGCCTTCCTAGCAGGTGTGGCCACCAAATACCCAACAGATTTCAGTCTGTTCTTGTCCTCCTTGCCTCCTCGGGGTAGTGAAAGGGCTGGGGAGCCTGTTGGTCCTGTCCCAGGGCTGTCCTCTCTGCATCCGTGCCCCCTGGGCTTTGCATGGGGGAGCCTGGAATCTCTCTCTCTTTAAGGCTGGAAGCCAGGATGGCTGCCTGAGACTGCTGGCTGTCTGTGCCCTCTCCTCTTGCCCGGGCTCAGTCTGGGGCAGAATGTGGCCCAGGGCCTGCTTGTCAGCACGTGGCTAGGGTTTCCGTGTTAACGTTCCCAAATTGGGATCTCAGAAGATCAAGTGTCCGTGTTGTCTGATCACGCTGAGCCTTCTCGAGCGGCCAGCTGCAAACCTTTCAAAGGGCTGTGTGTAATTGGCTTGGGAGATGCTGCGGGGGACTGAGAAGGGGACAAAGAAGTCAGTTTTTAAAAGGAAAAAAATAAATGAACATAACAGTCTTGGGCAGTTGGGTGGGGCATGGTGCTTGGGCACATTGAAATCCCTTCCTCTTCCCTTCCTATTTTTCCACTTCCAGAGGCCCCTTTGGCTAGCGCCGTACTGACCCCTGCAGACCCCCTCTGTGTAAATACAGCCTCTATCTCCCACCCCCTTCTTCATTATGCATTCCTTTAATCTGACCCATCTCCAGGTTGCCAGCTGGCAGAGACTCAGCAGATTCCAAACCCCAGCTGGTGCCAGAGTGTTTACACGGGCCAGGGAAGCTTGGCAGACAACCTTCCCCCAAGCTACTCAGCTGTAGGAAAAGGTAGAAAGACTCCTGGAGATAAGTGGCCCGTTTGTTTGCAGACTTTCCCTCCTTCCTCATTCACCCTCCCCTGCATGCCCACCCTCGCTTCAGTTGCTGCTCTATCCTGAAAACGTTAGAAAGAATCCTTTTGTGAAAGGGAGGTAAATGGCTAGGGACTAGCAGCGTAATCCCTTCATCCAGGCGACCCTGTGTGGCACTCTGAGCACATAAAGGTAAAAGATCCTTTGCCTTCTGGGCTGAAACAGATCAGATATTAATTAGGAGACAGTATTGGTTAGTGTAGAGCCAATCCCCATTCATAACAGATATGTTTTTTCCAAAATAATAAAGCTATGTGATCGAGTGTTCATGAAGCCAGGACTCATATTCGTCACTGCAGCTTGAGGCCAGTGGTGTCCTCAAGATCCTATATTCACCTCCTCCTGCCTCAGTAAAGGCCCCCTTGAAAAGCTCAGGCAGGAAATTGTTCGTCCACCGCAGTGGTTTATCTTGATCTGAGTTTGTGAGAAGCCAGTCCCAGGGTGTCTTCCCTAAAGAAAACCATTTCTGACACTGGTTATCAACACTGTTGGTCCTTTGGAAATTAGATGGCCCATAAAGAGTGGCGATTTGTCTGCCTCCCATGCGTTTCATGAGGGATAGTACCGGGATGTGTGTGGAGGATAATTTTGCTGGTTTAAAGTGTCCTATTCGGTTGGGCATGGTGGCACACTCCTGTAACCCCAGCACTTTGGGAGGCCAAGGCAGGTGGATCTCTTGAGTCCAGGAGTTAAAGACCAGCCTGGCCAACATGATGAAACCCTGTCTCTACTAAAAGTACAAAAATTAGCCGGGTGTGGTGGTGCATGCCTGTAATCCTAGCTATTTGGGAGGCTGAGGCAGGAGAATCACGTGAGCCCGGGAGGCAGAGGCTGCAGTGAACTAAGATCTTGCCACTGCACTCCAGTCTGGACGATGGGAGTGAAACCCTGTCACAAAAAAATAAAAAATAAAAATAGTGTCCCATTGCCAGCGGTTACATTGATGAGGTTAATTATTATCATATGGTGTTAGTATTCTTTTATTTGAGGAGCATATCTCCATCAGTCAGGGTCCCAACAGGAAACAGGTGGGGTAATTGAGGAACGGTTATGTAGGCACTATTAACAAGGGCGTGGACTGGCTCAGGGGAAACAGATAAGGAACAGTAAAGCATTCTAAGGCTTGCGAACGTGGGGAGATATCCCTAAGCTTGAAGGGGCTGAGGATAGCATGGATCTAGAACTAAGAGGGAAGGGAGAGAGAGGAAATACCATTGAGAGCTGTGGTTGAAGGGGAGGGGCTGGAGCTTTGGTGGAGGGTTGCAGTCACTGCCAGAACTGTCCAGCAGGAAAGGAGCCAGGTGATGAATACCCCTTTCATGCTCTCTCCTGTTCTGCAGATTCCATCGGAAGTCCACTGGAGTACTCCATAAAGGTGAAGCTGTCTGTTCTGGGACACAGGGTAGGATGGAGCATTGTGCAGCCCAGTAGAACTTACAGATGCTATTCTGCCTTCTGTTTGAATCCTACCTCATATATGACAACAGGCAATCAAAGGGTGGCAAAGCTAAACTGATGTCCCTGAAATACTACCATCTCTGAGAATAGGACTTTTGGACAGACGTTTCCTGATTGTAATAAGCCAAATAATGCAACACATCTAACTTTAAGCTACTCTTGCCCTGATTTCTGGTGAGACTTAGAATCACCCTTGCTTCTTAAAGTGATGGCGCATTAAATGCTTCCACTTCCATCTTTTGGCTGGTTCAGATAATACGCAAGCACCACTTAAACCCATTTCCTTCTCTTGCCCCAGTGCTTTGCACACTAGCCCTCAGGGACCAAGAGGAGTTTCTGGTGCAGCATAAATGGGATTCTAATCACTGTGTCTAATTACTGCTAGTCTTTGAATATCTGCATCCAACAGGAAATGGCTTTCTTGACAGTTTCACATGCAGGAGCTGGGACTCACGTATCTGTTAGGTAACTGATGAAATTTAATTGTTTAATTATTAAATATGAGATGGTTTTTTAGAGTTTTGTGGCTGAAAAGAGTTTCAAATTTTATGTTACAATATTGCCTCCTTTATACTTTGAGGGAGACAATCATTTCTTTATCTTGGCTTGAATCACTGTGGGAAGCAAAGCTTTGAAATGCGCACCATGCTGGAATAGGTGATATCCCCATTGATGAACTCAGGAGACAGACAGTTGATTTTGGGCAGCTTTTGGAAAGGAGGAAGGGAGCAAGGGAGGGAGGGAGGGAGGAAGGGAAGGAAGGGAAGGAAAGCGTTAAGGGATCTGAGGGCCAGATATTCTTTCTTCCATTTTAGACTAGTTCATTTGAAACAAGTGGGCACAGCTGAGATCTGAAGTTGGACCACACAGTGGACAGCCCCCATAAAGCCATCATGACTATCCTAAGCTAAACCATTGTATCTCTAGGCCTTCTCCAGTCCTTTCTCAGTGCCATTATGATTCTGTTCTAACCCTCACCTGCCCCCTTTTATCCACTTTATGTACATCTTTCTGGCTCAAATCACCCCCTCCCAGAAATCTTCGCAGAGAAGGTCCAGAAATCTCCAAACCCAGGGCACTAACAGATGTTTTTTGGGTCTCTCCTTTGTGCCAAGAATACTGTGGGTATGGAGATAAATAAAGACATGGTCTCTGCCCTGGAGAAAGCAAAGGAGCTTCCACTTGCCCTTTGCCTAACGCTGTCCTGATCTATGACATCTCTTGTCTTAAAATGAACCCTTTATGCATCAAGGTCTCATTTTGATCATTAGATCTTAGGCACATCGTTCAGGTAGCATGGTGATTAACAGTCCAGATGTCACGGTCAGATGGATCTTGGATTCTAGTCTCGCTTCTGGGGCTCATTAACCGTGTGCCTTGGGGCGAGTTGCTTAAGCTTTTTGGGCCTCACTTTTCTGCACATTAGGGCCTCTGGGAGCATTAAGTGAGATCATTTCTGTAAGTGTTCAGAGCAGTTCCTGGCAGGTGATAGAAGTTCAGTGAATAGTAGTAATGTAGCAGTTCCTTATAGAGTTGGAGGTTAGATGAGGTAATCCTGTTTGGCGTTTAGCACAATGCCTGGCATTTCATAAGATCTCACACGTTAGATGTCATTGTCGCTCCTTGCAGGGTTGCTGAGGATTATTTGATGTAATTGTGTAAAGTGCCTTTACCTTGCTTGGCTTGCAGTAAATATTCAAAGAAGAGTGGTTGGTTTTATCATCTTCGTGATAATGGAGTTGCAGTAGATGTATAGCCTGACTCTGGATTCTGGTCCTGAGCCTTTGAGAGAAGGAAGTGGGTCTTGTAATTGCTTTCATCTCCAGTAGCATTGTGCCTTGCCCAGAGCATGTGCTCAATATTTTGTGATTGAAGAATTGATTTTTAAAAATGTTTATATTTTGTTTTGTAGGGACAGTGCTAAACAAAGACATATTACTAGGGTGTGAAAGTGTCTTACCAGCCAGCTTTGTGCACATGAACATAAGCACACAAACACACCATACTTCTAATGCGTTCCGTGACATATCTGTTTAGAAAACGCGGTGTGGCCATTGTCAGATCTGGAATTGCCCCATGGTTATGGCAGCAGTCACTGTGGCTGTAGAATGTGAACATGGATCCTGGCCCATGGCCAGGTGCTTATCTGCATGTCTGTGGGTTCTGATTCTGAACTCTATCAGTCCAGCTGACGCAGTAAAGGCTGACAGGCTGAGAGGAGACTGAAGGCCTCCCGTGGCCCTCCACCCCTTTGGCACCCTGACAGTTCTCCGCCTGGGAACGTGCAGAACAGTCATCCCTTGTAAATCCATCCAGGTGGCCCTGCCTGTCCCTCTAGAGAAATGAATGAAATTAAAGTCACAGCTGCTGAGAGTGGCAGTGTAGCATCGGTTCAAAAGAATTGATTAAATAGCAGAAAATTTCCCAGCCCCTTTGTGAATATAGTGGAGGGAGGATGTTAATTTTGTTTTTGCCTCTCTCCCCTCCAGCTCCTCTGAAAGTACATTAATTCATGGGGTGTTTATTGAGCATATTCTCCATAGCTGGTGTGTGTATCAAGACTAGGTGTCCGAACTGCACAAGCAGCAGGGGTCTTGGAGAACTGAGAAAGGGCGTGGTCTTAACAAAAGCTGCCCAGTCCCAGTGCTCCCTCTTGGGCATCCCTCTCTGTAGCCCTGGATCTCAGTTCCTGAAGAAATACCCTTTGGATTGGTGTAATTCCCAGGAGATCATCCTCTCTAGGCCCCACTTGTTTTTCTGCATGTCCAACCACATTTATCTCCATGGTCCTTCTCGTCACCACACATGGTCCAAGCTTCTCTCGTGCCTCCCTGACTGTCCACTCCTCTCTAGCTCCTGATCTCTTTGCTTTCCTTCAGAGTTGAGCTGCTAGACTGAGCAGTCCACACTTCTGTCTCCACACTCCCACTCCATGCTCACCCATACACACCAGCTCTGCCCCTCCTTTCCTCCAGCTTTGGCAGCATTTACCAGTGACCTCTGGTTTACAAATCTGATGGACACTTCACACATTCATTCCATAAATATTTATTAAGTCCCCACTGTGTGCCAAGTGCTGTTGTAGGCACTTGGGACCCATCAGAAAACAAAACAAAAACCTGCTCACGGGCTGCTCACATTTCAGTCCTGAGTTGACTGGTCCTCCCTGGGGCATCTGCAGGTGTGCAGCTGACTCCTTGCAATGGTCTCCTCCCTGGGCTGCTGGGCTCCTTCTGGGTTTCCTTTGGCCCCTCTGACTGTGCCTTCTCAGCGCCCTTCTCACCTCACACACCCCTAGCCATCTACAACACCCTGTGAATATCTGTCATCACCCCTAGCACATTTTATTTAAATTGGACATTTGTATGTCTGTTTCCTGAACAAGACCTGAGCACCACTTTTGGCCATTCCCTCACCTTAATTAATTGTGCCATCAAGTCTTTTGAAAATTGCCTAGCCCCACCCCAGGTCTGTTGCCACTACCTAAGTCCAGGCCTGGATGATCTCTTCTTGCAGTAACCTAAGTCTCTGTGCTGCCTGGCTCACCTCCTGTCTCCAGCTCTTTCTCTACACTGTGAGCAGAATGAGATTTGTGCAATGGAAATCACCTTGGGTTGTCCCCTGCTTGAAAACCATCAGTGGCTACCTCTCACGTGTAGGATGAAGTTTGATTTTTATATCTGCTGCTGTAAAGGGTCCTTCATAGGACCTACCTTCTGCCAACCTTACACCCTTACTACTATCCATACACAGGCCCCTCATTTTCCCAGGGAGCACATTTCTCCCTTCTCTCTGCTTTAGTGCACGCAGTTCCCTCAGCCTGTAGCACCCTTCCTGCCTCCTGTTTGCCTCTTCAGCCCTTCAGAGTGCAGATCAGGTAGAACGTTGCTGGTGAAGTTTTCTCTGGGGTGGGGCAGCCTCAGTTCTCACAGTCAGGAGCCTCTCCATCCTGAACCGCCTGTACTTGCCCTGTGAGAATGATGATTCTGTTGTGTTGTAAATGACTTTTTTGCATACTGATTTATCTGTCTGTGCTGCACATTTGAGCAGTGGTACCATTCCTAGCTGGGATGGTGGTGCCGGGTGTGGGGTTGGAGCAAAATTCCTGAGTGTGGGAGTGGGGGCAAAACATGAGAAGCAAGGTAGGGCCACTTTGGAGTTGAAATGTCAGCATAGGTCCTGATTCTGTCCTGAGGAATAGGGAGCCATGGAGGACTATGGAACAGGGCCTGTGGAATTTTAAGATGGATCTCTTGTCTTTCCCAGGGCTTGGTCAGAGGGAGATGGCAGAAACAGCACCTGGGGGTGGGTCTTCCAGCTGCCCTTGGCAAGGCCATGGCCTTGGTTCCTGCTCGGGGTGTGTGTGCAGTAGGTGGAGGTGGGGTTCATAGCAGTGACTAGGAGAATGAAGGAAGAGAACCATGCTCCCCATTCCTCCCCTACTCCTGCAAGGCCTTGGCAGGAGAGCTGCTTTCCTCTTTCCTTCTCTTTGTGTGTGTCTGTGTCCACCCCTTCTTATGCTCTTACCCTGTGATTTTCTTACAGAGAGATTATCTGTGCTTCTTGGCAAAAGCTTAAGGTCATTCGTGTCCCAGGCCGTTCCTGTCTCTTCTTGTAGCCCCCTGAAAGAGACTTACTTAATGGGCCTCAGGTGGGGGACACCTGGCCTCCTGGACCTTGCTCCAAGGCCTGCATTCAGCACCAAGTGGGGTTTTGCACATTGAGCCACGGCCGAGGGTGTCTGATGCCTCCTGTCAACCTCTGAGACCCAGCTGTGAGTTCAGATGGGGGGTCCAGCCTCTCCATCTGATTTTTGGTTTTCTTCCTAGGCCACCTTTGCCCTGCATGAAGTCACCATCAGATTCCTGGGATGCTAGAGCTTGGAATGGAGACTAACCTAGCAGGACTGAGAAAAATCCCCAAGTCTTTTTATATTTTAGTTAAAACCCACTTTCAAGTTAGTCTAATGAGATTTTATACATATATAACTGTGTATGTGAGAGACAGAGAAACCTTGGGATATGGTATTTAAATATTGACATTTGCCCAGGCTTTGTTTATTTGGCTTAGGGGTATGTGGAGACTGGTTTGTGGCAAAGTGTGGGGAGTGTTTACCTGAGGTCCTGCCTTTGGTGTTAGATTTGTATTTCCTGTTCATCTGTAGCACATTTTCCCGGGAACTCTTGCCTTTTATGTTGTTATTTTCCTTCTCCACTTTGAAGATGATTCTGAATATCCCCTTGTGAATATTATTTGCTGACAAACAGAGATGTTTGAGTGCTGGATGTTTTTCATTAATGTTCTTGGCCTTGGTTTAAGACGCTGGAATCAAATCATCATCATGAAGTTCTGCTTATCGGGTTCCCTCACGTAGGTGGTCACTGGCCGGTCTTTGTAGACTCAAGCAAGATGGACTCAAACGCCAGTGCCGGGTGTGTTAGGATGCATTTCCCATAGGAGGAGGATGCACTGTTGTAACAGAGAGTGGTAGGAAACCAAGGTGATTCAGAACTGAGACACACATAGAAGAGGTCCCCAGCCTGACCTTGACTTCTAAAGCTACTGGAATGGTACCATGGCCAACTCCATGAGACCCCTCATTTAAGCTCTTTTACTGACACACTCCTCCGTGGAGTAGGGGTAGTACGGAAATAGGACACAGAGATCACACATCTAACGTTAAAAAAACTCATATTTTCACTTTCCGGCGTCAGTTTGCTTAGTTTAATGATAGGCGGAGGTTGACATCCAGGGTCAAGGCCTGTCTTTATGTGCCCCTACACAAATACCCAGAGGAATTTGAAGGCTTCCTGTGAGAATTGGCCTGCAGCCCTGCTGACGGGCCTGGTTTATGGCCCCTGGAGATGGCTTCACCCTGCTCCATCGCTGTGTGAACTCACAGTTCATTTTCTTAGCAGGCTCTAATCCACGTGCCTAGCTCTTCAGTCAAAATGTGGGGGTCAACATGCTGATGTTTTGTGGGGGTCAACATGCTGATGTTTGAAACTTTCAAGGTGGTGGAGAATAATTTAAAATGGTTGCAGCAGATCACTATCTGCCAACTCTTGCTTTCTCTAAGAGCAAACAAGCAAATGAAGGCAAATATACCTGGGTCCTGCCTGGTCCAGCTACCCTGAGTCTGTGGAGACCTTGAATAATCCGTTTATTTCCCTGAATACCAGGAAATGCCAGAAGTTCCTTGGGGATGATTCTCCCTGGCACCCACAGTTGTTGCTTGCTGCAGATTAGTGACAGACAGGATGTCGCAGACACATCTATGCTGATTAGAATGACCCTCCTCTCTTTTTGCTTTCTGTCTTACAGAGCGAAAACATCTTTAAAAACTACAGCTGAAATGACACTGTGCTATACCAGTGAGGGGTTTCTTTTCTGTGGTCAAGTCTAAAATATTACCTAATCTCAACTCTCCAAAAATCACTCACAACCTAAAATTTTTCACTCCATAATCCTTTCTTTTTTATGTTATTATTTTTTATGTATCAATGATACTGCATCAGAACAGGTGGCTTTTGGCCAAAAGTAAAAACATTTTGTTCTGACCAATGTGTGTTTTACTCATATCCAAACACAACCAGTAATATGAACTCTGCCCCATGATGCAGGAGAAATAAATATTAAGAATGTCACTATTCTGGAAAATTATTTTGCCTGAGCATTTAAAATTTGTTTTGTAGTTTTTAGCTTCCATAAGGAATGGTTTATGAGTATGCTGTGCTATCCAGATAAGGGGAAAAGCTACTTGGTGGGGGCAGGTGGGTATGAGTGAGAGCAAAGTATATAATCAAGTGGTAAGTATTAGAAATACCTAGTCAGTGCTTTTTTTTTTAGGGGAGGATGAGAATATATATATTAAGGCTCTCAAAGAAGTAATACATTTACTTCAGGCAAATTCGTATGTTTTATATAAGGCTATCTATAAAGCACGTAGAAGGCCAAGTTCAAGCTATACCAGCATAAATTGCATAAATACACAGTCTTCTTAAAGTTATAATTAACTTGTGGATATAAAGGCAGTGGGGAAGGGCTTTCCCTAGGCCACCCTCTGTTTTTCAGTACCCGATTAATTTCCCAAATTGGGGATGTATATTATGGCAAGTTCAAGCTTTATTCTCTTTTTTAAAAAGCCCAACTTGAAAGATTTTTTAAACCCTTTATTGTGACTCTTTCTACATTCCTCTGTATCCCAATGTAAAGTTTAGACTTTTAAATCAATGACTGTAACAAACCAAGTAATATAATTTTATCATGGCTATTCAAATTGCGAGTTTTTTTCATAAATACACAATGTCACTTTTAATCTAAAACTGCTATCAAAACTGTTAATAGTGAGTCTATTCAACATCGTGATCACAGGCTTGTAGAGAATCTGTTGTGTGCGTGTTTGTTTAGCTTTGCCTGATTTTTGTATCAAGGCAGTTTTTCAGGTGAAAAACCACAATCTCTAGGCGTTGCTAAAAGCCACACAGAAAGGTACTGTCAGAACTCTGCCCCCTGCGATTCAGGCGCTCAGCCCTCGCAGCCAGCCTCTGGCCCTTCAAAATGGACATTTTCAGAAAGCACAAGTGAAAAGCGTCTTTGTTTCAGCTGTATCTGCCTTTTATCGAGCAGTGGAGGGGCTGCAAACCCACGTCCATCACACCCTGACCACATACCTGGTGCATGCAGGTGATCAGTGGGCTTGGGACATAAACACTCCAGGAAAAAAGGCTAAAAGACTCTTTTGTTAAAAAAAAAAACCCAAAAATCTCTTCCCCACCAATTGGGCGTAACCTTCCAAGGTTTTCTTGTCTGCCTGAAATTTTCCTATTCACTTCCTCCGCAGAAAGATGCAAAATCAATCTGGGGGAAAGCCTTAGTGAAGACTTTGGCTTCCAAAAACAGGCCGAGCTCGGAGAAGAAGGGAAGTTTTAGGTACCTAATTTCCCAGCCTCAGCAGGACCTGTCACTTGGCTTTACCCTGTGTTTCTCAGGAAGAAAAAATGAGGGTCCTCACTGTCAGTCGTGGGACATATGTGTCTCTGTGTTTTGTCCTTTAGGTGGGAGGGGTGGTGTCCATGGGACAGAAGTCATTAAGAGCAGAGCTGCTCCTGTGAAAATAAGGCCTTCTGTACACTGTCTGCCCCCGGGGGCTGGTCTGCCCACACAGCCCCTTCCAAGTGCCAATGCATGGATGTGTCTGCCAAGAAAAAAAAAACAGAATAAACCGAACCAAAGGATTTAATACTTAAAAGAGAAGCCATGAAACTGCTTTCATCACAGTTCTTCTCTTTTATCTTTGGTGACCAGCTAACAACTTGCAGTGAAAGGAGAACCTATCTGGGCATCTGGAAGCCTAGGTGTACTCAGTGCCTGTGGCTGGCAGGTGGTGGATTAACCCGAGAGGCCTTATTTTCTTGCTCTGTCAGACATAGATGATACCCAGACCTTATCTTCACAAGGTGAAGAAGCAACAATATATTTTAAACTTCTGGAAAGACCTCTTAGAAAGTTTGTCAGTGTAAGGTCGCGTTTTGGGCATTGGAAAGTAAGTAGAATCAGGTGAAGTTTGCCTTTTCGAGCTGAGGGTGAGAAGGACCTTTAAGGATGTTTGTTCTGAGCTGCTCCTTTGGCTTTATCCTTCCTGCGCTTATCTGTGAAATGGGGACATGATTAGTACCTACCTTGTAGGGTCATTGTGGGGATGACATGAGATAGATTTATGTGAAGCCCTTGGACTCATGCATGGCACCGAGTAAGCACTTGATAACATTAACTGTTGTTGTCGTTGTTAATGGATGAGTAAACTGGGGTCTAGAGAGGTGAAATGTCCTGCCCAAGGTCACCCAGCTGGCCCACAGCAGACTTGGGACTGGAATCCACATCCACTATGCTTAGCTGGAAGCAGCTATTTCACCAGCATCCTTGGTCTAGTTGCAGCCAAGAGCTCAGGTTCATGTGCCCCTAATACAGCATGGCGTGTGAAACAGTTTTGGTTTGTTATGGCTACACAAGCATGCTCAAGGCCTTTGCCTTTGTGTTTGATGCCCTGTTTTAGTTAAAAATTTAATGAAACTTTCTCTCTTTCTCACTCTCTCTTTCTCTTTGTATATGTGTGTGTGTGATGTGACCCTTCCTACATAATTCAGTGTTCTCCTTTTACATTAGTGTATTAGCACGTTGTCACTTTTAACCTTTTACCCACTGAGCTTGGCATTTAAAGTGCTATTAAACTCAATAATGTTTCCTATAAACAGCCTTAGAGGGATGAGAAATAATTGGAATGACATTTTTAATAGGCCCCTGGTTCTCAGCCCTGTGTGCTACAGGAACTCAGCTGGTGCTTGCGGAGAGGGACTTGTTAGTGGTTTCATCCCTAGTCTGAGGTCAGGAGAGGGTCATGGAGTGAAGATTTGGGGTGCTAAAGGACCTTTTAAGGCACAGAAGAAGGCTGAAGAAGTAAGTCTGCTCTTGACTAGTGCTTTTTGCTTTTTTAATGGATGGATGTGGTCAATCTAGAAGCTGATCACTCCTTCAGGTGGCTGCAGAAAAGCTTGGAGCCAAATTTCTGGCCACCTTTAGCCAATGAGTAGGACTTCCTGGAATGCATTTTTGTGGATCAGCCTCATTCCTTCCTTCTTTTCTTTGCCTAAAATGCATATTTTTTGTGTTCTTTCCTGCTTCCATTTTATATTACCATTCTATTCTATGTGCAGTATTGTGTGCCTCCTTAGTTTGTTTTTGGGACAAGGTTTTTAAAAAATCAAGTTGAATGTTGCCTTTTCTGCTTGTATAGTTGTGAGGTCTCAGGAGGCTACTTTATCTCTCTGTGCCCCAAATTTGGCTTTTTCATCTATAAACCAGGGAAACTGACACCATCTTGTTGAGCTATGGTAATGTGGGAGCAAGCATGGCTGTTTACAGAGAAAGTTGCACTTTTTAGAATGGTTTCTGCTGCTACTACCGGGGGGCTAGGGATGGAAAAATACTGGGATCTAGTATTTTTGTCATGATTATGGTCGTAGATCCTGTTCTCTCAGAATCATGTTCAGAAAACATGTTAAGCATTCATCTGCAGTCACTAAATATTATAGCTGCTTACAGTATGAGTTTGTCAAATAGGAATTTATGAGAAACCTACTATTCACCCAGCTCTGGGACAGACCGAGAGAGAGAGGACATACATAGAAGAATAATCGTGGACAGATGACAGGGTGAGGGTCAGATAGCTGAGCACAGCACTGACTCTCTCCTGCTTAGTAGCTGTGTTCATTTAAGCATTTGCTGAGTGCTGCTCTGTTCCGGGGCAGTTTGAAGCCATCCATGGATGTGCGCCTCAAACAAGGCAAGTCAGATCATAAGGCAGGTCAGATCCCCATGCTCCTACAGCTTGTTTCCCCAAGGAAGAGACAGTTTAAAAATAAAGATAAATGCTTTAGAGCTGTACACTTAAAATGGGTGATTTTTTTTGTTGTTGTGTAAATTATACCTGAATACAGTTGTTAAAAAAGAAAAAAAATCTTGGCCCTCATGGTGCCGACATTCAGGTTTGCCCTGATACGTTTGATCCTTATTATTTGTGAATTTTGTTTTTGCAAATTCGCTTACTTGTTGAGATTTATTTGTAACCCCCAAATCAGCTTCCTTGGTCATTCACAGAGATGTGCAGAGCTGCAAACACTTTTGGGTTGCCCAACACTCACATTCCCAGTTGAGGCCAAACAAGGCGACACTGTGCCTCCCGTTCCGGCTCTCATCCTGTAGACAGACGTCCTTTTCGTAGTCTCTTTAGTGCCACATTTTTTGCATTTTTATGCTGCTTTTTGGTGATTTCACTATTTAAAAATGGCCCCCACTATTTAAAAATGCAGAAGTGCTGTCTAGCGTCCTAAGCGTAGGATGACTACGATGTGCCTCATGGAGATAGCGTATGTGGTTAGATAAGCTTTATTCTGGCATGAGTTATAGCACTGTTGGCCATGAATTCAATGTTAATGAATCAACAATATATGTTAAATTAGGTGTCTTTAAACAGAAACACACATAAAACAAGGTTATGAATTGATCTGTTGACAAAAGTGGGACCAGAGGCTTGCAGGAACCTAACCCTGTATTTCTCCCAGGAGCAAGGTTTCAGTGTTCACTAATTCAGTGTTTGCAGTGACTTGAGAGAACATAACTCGTGTGAATGATGACAGTTAACTGTATATGTTGGGTGAGGGCAAGAATATATGTAGAGCCCACATACCAGATGTCTATCTTCCTTTAAAAAAATGCAAAAGTTCTCAGACTTGGCAGTGCATTGGAATGCTCTGGGGAGTTTGACAAAATTCCCCGTGCCCCAAAGAGTCTGGTTTAATTGGCTGGGGTGTGGCTCGGGCAGAGAGATTTTAGAAGCTCCCCCAGGGATTCTAATGTGCAGCTGGAGTTGAACACCAGTGCTCTTCACATTGAATGATAATGTGTCTTAGAAGTGGACCCTGTCCAACGGAAGGAGGCTCTCTGGGGGCCAGCAGCACCTCCTCATACCCATCCAAGATCCAGAGCCCAGGGGAGGGTGTCCGGTTGGCCCGGCTCCTGCCCTGAAGAGAGGGTCTATCCCCTCCATCCTCTCATCCCCCGTAGTGACCCCACACACATCCTATGCCCACACACAGCTGGAGAGAGGCTTCCCTCAGGAAACCCTGGTGCCGTTAAGAGAGGAGAATGGATGGCAAACAGCCCAAGCCCCACAGAGGTCCACTCCGCCCTGTGCTCTAAAAGACATGTGCATTTCCTGAATGAAATCAAGTGGGAGATATGTGCCTAGGCAGAGTAGAGTGTTTGGTTAATGCCTGCCTGCCTTTCTCCTGGCTCCTCCTTTCTCTCATTTCTTCCAACTCCTCTGATCTTCCTTCACAGGGATTTCAGGCTGAGAAGATGAGGTTTATTTTCAGAGGAGTCATGTCAGACAATATGAAGTGTTAGGTGGTTGGGCCAGGAATGACCTATGTGAGCGGAGTTCAGAGACAGCCAACATGGCTAGCGTGGTCAGGAGGGGCTCTGTGGCAGAGCTGGATTCAGGTGGCTTAGTGCCTGGACAGGTCTCACAGAGAAGGCCATTGGTGATAGAGGACAGCCTAGATGATGACACTGGGGGCAGCTCCCACGACAGAGGGGAAATAAGTACAGCTGAGTGAAGCTGACTTGGCTTTTGATTTTTCATCTTAATGAACTGTTACTGAGCACTTACTGTGTGCATCCGGGCTCCTTACTTAAGAGGGGCTGGGAGGATAAATGGGACAGGACAGCACAGTCCCTGCCTGTGGGACTGTGAGGAGTCTGATGAGAACTGTGGAGGAGGTGAGAGCCTGATGAGAACTATGAACAAGGGTATGGAAATGATAAAAACAGCAGAGCCTGACACAGAGTGCATCCGGCAAGCAGAGATCATGCCCCTTGAACTGCTGGGAATGGCTTCACAGAGGTTACAATTGAGGTGGGTCATGAAGGGATGCGTGAGATTCTAATCAGGAGAACTGTGTGTGTGTGGTGGTGGGTATAGGAAAGGTAGGACACAAACTGAGAGGGGCTAAAACTCCCCAAAGGAAGTAGTGAGTAGAATGTATTGGCTGAAACCCAGCACATCTGTTCTAAAGAAAATACAGGCAGTTGGACAGGAAAGTAGGTCGAGAACACTGAAAAAGGTCTTGACCAAAGGTAATAAGGTTTTAGGGTGGGGATTAGGAAGACCTGTATATTCAGATAGGGCTTGGTGTTTTCTATCACTCCTCTTAGCTAATCTCATTTGGGTTTTTCCCTGCAAGCCTGATAGGACATGTCTAAGGCTGCAGCAGAAAGACACTAGAAGGCTCGTCCTGCATCTCTGTGTACAGAGTAAATGACACCCACTGAGTGAGATGGGTCTTGTTGACCAGGGGAGTGGGGAGATTTGCTCTTTAAAGGAGAGGGTTGTCTCTAGAGGTAGCTGAGGATAGTGACCTTTCACTGGCATATCTGGGCAACACAGGGCGTCTGTGATGTATCATTCACTCATTTCCATGCTGCCTTTGCCACTGTCCAGTGTGTTTGTCCTCCACCCTATCCCTCACATGTGCATCCTTCAAACCTCTGTTAGAGAAGAACCAGCACCCCTTTATTGACGAGGTGTCTCCAGAGGGCTCTTGGGAAAGGCCTGGTCCTGGGCCTCCTCCTCACCTGGCCTTGATGCAGGTTTCAGAACAGTGTGGATGATGGTTCTCAGGCCCACCTGCACATCCGAAACCTCTGGGGAGCTTTGAACAACGCTAGCAGCTGGGCCAGCGCCGCACCAGTCTGTAGATCCCAAACTAGCTGAGTTGTTACAAACACCCCTGATTTTATGGACAAGCAGACTGAGGCTCAGTGTGTAAGATTACTTGCTGGTAGTTACATAGCAAGAAAATGGCAGAGCTGGCATTTGAACGCAGGTAGTTGATTCTTGAGTCCAAGCTTCAAACCCCCAGGTTTTGTCATCCCTCCCCTACTGGCTAAACTGTCACAGTACTGATTTGGCCATTCATAACTAGGTGGCAACCACAGTTTTTTGTTTCACAGCACAACTAAGATTTTAAAGGCAGTTTTGAAATAAACCAGCAGTGTGGGATGTTACTTCTGGCCCCATGCCTTCCAGTAAGGTAGATGTGAAATTAGCAGCTGGAATTCTCTGTTTCTGAAGCTCAGGTGTCGACTTTCAGGGCTGCTCTCCAATGCACAGGCAGCCAAAGTGCTGGGGAAACCTCAGCTAGGCCCTAACCTTCTTGAAGGTTGTGATTTTATTTATTAGTTTCTGTCTTCCACAATGGTGATGCACAGAACTATACTGATAAATATCTGAATGAATGAATGGCTGACAGATTTGTACTATTCACTTGTGAGCTCCCGTCCTGCCACACACAGCTTGTTTCATCTCATCTGCAGTGAGTACCAGTCTAGATACCATCTGAGTCCCAGGGTACAGGTATTGAGAGGTATGTCATTAAAGAAAAATAGAACGAAAACTAGTGCTAACTCTGCATTAGGCAGAACCCTTCAGTCAAGAGGTTTGAGGGTCTAAGATGTAAAAGGAGCGGTTAGCAGCTTCCACTTGTTTCTTTTGATGTGGCCAAAAGCTAAACTGGAACTCTTTTCCTTTGTTTTACAGGTCACAGCCAAGACTGCCTTTCTATTTATTTTACCTCAGTATAACATTAGCGTGCCTACAGCAGGTAAGAATCACTGGTCTCCATCTTCTCCTGGCCCTGTTAACCCTGAAGGACCTGGAAAGCTTCCTTTTCCCCATCTGTGTACAATTTTTTTTTTCCCCCATGACAGAGTCTCTGCTCTATGACCCAGACTGGAGTGCAGTGGTGCAATCTTGACTCACTGAAACCTCCACATCCCAGGTTCAAGCAGTTCTCCTGCCTCAGTCTCACAAGTAGCTGGGATTACAGGCATGTGCCACCACGCCCTGCTAATTTTTGTATTCTTAGTAGAGAAGGAATTTCACCATGTTGGCCAGGCTGGTCTCGAACTCCTGACCTCGTGATCCACCCGCCTTGGGCAGCCTCCACCACTGAGATTGCAGTGGTGCAGCATTAACAGCTAAGAACTTCCTCTCTTCTGCTCTCTCTCTTCTTCATCAGAAGAGGACCTGCTGCACCACGTGGTGCTTCGTGCAGCTCCTACTCCTTTCTCCAAAGCATCTAACATTGAGTTCTGTTGGAGACAGGATGTGAAGCATCATGACCATTGATCTGTTCTCCAGAGCATGGCTTCCTTTTAACATTTTCAGTGAGGAGAATGGGCAAGATGTTGCATTTTGATAGTGCACGGAAGCATGGTTGGGGGTTAGGGTGCTGCACTCTGACTGGGTTGGGGTAAGGACTAAACCTCAGGCCCAGCCACAAGTCTTGTCACAGGACTGTTGTTAAGGCCCACTGACTAGAGCTGCTGCATCACAAGCTTCCCCCATAGTGGCTGAGCATTTCCAAGCACTTACAGGGAGCCCAGCCAGCATCATGCCAGGTACCAGAGCAGCCTCACAGGCAGTTCCCAGTACAGTTGAGGGGCTACAGCTCAAGGAACAGCAGGGCCAGGCAGGTAAATCGCTGAATTGGACAGGGGAGAGGGTCTATCTAAAGGAGTAGCTGCTGCTCACTTCCAGCCAATTGTCACATAGGAGTGTAAATCCTGTGTGCCTAAGAGCTTCCTTTTCCAGCACCCACAAAAGAATCCAAATAAATCTCTTTTTAGGTAGAAATACTCTGATTTTTAAATGTTGCCAACTAATTTAGAAAATCTGCAAACACCATGCGGGTCAACATTGCGTAAACCAAACCAACACATCTGAAGGCCGAGTCCAGCCCTCGGGAGCCCTCGGGCACAGGTCTGCAACTTTGGGGTTCTCCGATCCTGCCACCAGCACCCGAGTATCACTCCTTTCTCAGTGGCAAAGTCCTGGATGGCCTCTTGATGAACAAAGGAAGGACTTTTGTTTGCTGAGCCTAGTTCTTTCCTCTTTATCCTTTTTTTGTTTTTGTTGTTGTTGTTTGTTTGTTTGTTTGTTTGTTTTTCTGTATGGAGTTTCACTCTTGTTGCCCAGGCTGGAGTGCAATGGCGCAATCTCGACTCACTGCAACCTCCGCCTCCCGGGTTGAAGCGATTCTCCCGCCTCAGCCTCCCAAGTAGCTGGGGTTACAGGCATGCGCCACCATGCCAGGCTAATTTTATGTTTTTAGTAAAGACAGGGTTTCTCCATTTTGGTCAGGCTGGTCTCGAACTCCCGACCTCAGGTGATCTGCCCACCTTGGCCTCCCAAAGTGCTGGGATTACAGGCATGAGCCACCGTGCCCAGCCTTTTTTTTTTGGATGGAGTTTCGCTCTTGTTGCCCAGGCTGGAGTACAATGGCGCAATCTTGGCTCACTGTAACCTCCACCTCTTGGGTTCAAGTGATTCTCCTGCCTCAGCCTCCCAAGTAATTACAGGTATGCGCCACCACGCCCGGCTAATTTTTTGTATTTAGTAGAGAAGGGGTTTCAGCATGTTAGTCAGGCTGGTCTTGTACTCCTGACCTTAGGTAATCTACCCGCCTCAGCCTCCCAAAGTGCTGGGATTACAGGCATGTGCCACTGCACCCAGCCTTTTCCTCTTTATAGTAGAGAGGTGACTTGTCTTGAGTTTAAGGTGAGATTCTTTTCCTTGTCTGGCTCTGCCAGCTACTAGCTAAAGGACTTTGGGGGCAAATTCCTGAACCTGTGGCTCATGGAGGATATAGCCATGAATCTTTCCTGGGCCCACCATCCGCTGCAGTCACTGTGGCCAGGCTTGGAAGGAAGCCATGCTTTTCTGGGGCAACCAAGTCAGTTTCTTCATCTGAGAGTCAAACTGAGGGACATTGGCAAGAGAGGAAGAAAGCTCCATGCTACTAAAGAGACTGGAGAGCATCTCTGCCCTCAGTGGGCCAGGAAACATGTGGCCAGCACGAGTGGTCAGGAAGCAGACAGATGCCCGCTCATCCCAGGGCACACTCTAGTGCTGAGGGGCACGTGGATGATGTGGCTCAGGGCTATGTGTTCTAAGTCAAATCCGGGCTTATTTACTCTTGCCTCTTGAAAATCCTAATAACAGAGACTTGGCTGTACTCAAGATTTACTGATTTATTTTTTAGTTTAAAAAAATTGTAAAATATATATAACATAAAATGTACCATCGTAACCATTTGTAAGTGTGTAACTTAGTGGCATTAGGTACATTCACATTGTTGTGCTGCCATCACCACCATCATCTCCAGAACTCTTTTCATCTTGCAGATTGAAACTCCGCCCACCAAACCCTAACTCCCCATTCCCTACCCCTTCTAGCCCCCGACAGCCCCCATTCCATTTTCTGTCTCTGTGAATTTGTCTACCTTAGGTACCTCATATAAGTGAAATTGTATATAGTATTTGACCTTTTGTGACTAGTTAAAATTTATTCTTAAACACTTTTTCAAAATACATTTAGGTGAATGATATATAACTCTTAGAGAAAAATTATAACACAGAAAACCATAAGAAGATAAAAGTCACACAGGACCCCATCACCCAGAAAAAAACTAAAGTTAGAATGTTTTGGAATATTGATTTATAGCACAATTTTTTGTTATTATAATATGATGAACCTTTTTGTGTGTCATCGATTATCATTCCATTCAACCAGATATTCTGAAAAGCTGCAGGATGTTTCTTAATAGGGATTACCACAAATTATCCAATCGGCCCCATATGGATATTTAAGTTTCCTGTTTTTATTGTAAATAGTACTGCAGTGAACATTCTTGTGGCTAAATTTTTACATTTATTTGTGATGACTTTCTTAGGATAACTTCCTATTACTGGAATTTCTGGGTTAAGTAGTATGTAAAGGTTTTATGTATGTATTGCCAAAATACCTTCTGTCATTTAATACTCGTGACCCATAAACCCTAAATTTAAAGTTGTTTTGTAAATATAAAATGCACAGGATTAAAAAAAATCAGAATGCCAGTTTGTAAATGTCTATAGAGATAGCCAGTTATCAAACATTGTGCTGGTGTTTTCATTACATTTCTCCCTGAAGTCAACTTACAGGGGACCCTGGATCATACCCCACATACCCAGAGCTGTGTTACTAATTTACCATGAGAAAGAATTATCCTGGAGACCAAAAAAGTTGATGTGCTTGTGAATGGGCATCCTTTTATTATAAGAAGGGCTTATTTGTGAAGCCAGATCATGATCAGAGGGTTGATTTTTGAGTTTGAAACCTTCCCAGAGACGTTGGCAGACAAGTGATATCCTCAAGCATTCTTCTCACAACAGCATGAGAAGCATAGACAGCACACTCTAGAGCTGAACTCAGACCCTCTGGGCAGAAAAAGCTTCCTACAGTGTTTGAGTAAGGTGGAGTGGGGGTAGTGGAGTGCCACTGTGGATCATGTCATGCCTTCATTTGCTTAATTAGTTAATCAAGCTAGGCAACTATTTGTGTGCCCATTGTGGGCCAGGGTCTGGGTGTAAAATAATGTACAGAACCCATCTGATCTCTGATGTCATGAAACTTATCATTTATTAGAGAGAGAGAGGTAATAAACAAGTAAACAATGAATTAAATTGTAGTTGTAACAGGGTGATGAAGGAAATGTACAAGGTTATGTGGTAAGGAAAAACAAAGGGGTGGTGACAGAAGATGTTTCTGAGTGTGGGGGTTGCGTTGTGTTGTGAGTAGAGTGAGAGGTCTGCGTAGAAGAAAGCACTCCGGGCACAGGGACCAGCATGTGCAAAAGCCCTCAAGTGAGGGTGCAGACACCTCGGGGGGTTCTAGTAACTGTACATAGGCCAGCGTGACTGGAGCCAGTGGGGTTTGGCATTTTCACAGGGTGGGACTATTGAATTCTGCTCCTGGAATCCTCCTCCAGGCCCAGAACAGGCCTGGGTAGAGGAAAAGGTACAGTGAAGTACATGCTAAATGGAGGGGGTTTCAGTTACTTTAGAAAGAGAAGATAAAGTGTTTTAAGTAGCCTATCTTTTATTTAAATCTTGCCATTTGGGGCTGTTGGAAATATGACAAGCAAATAATCAAGAGAGACAATGAAATCAGGATGGCCTGCTTAATTTTGTTTTGAGCTTCTTAATCACTAAACCCAATATGGTAATGTTTGGTTTGTAAGAACTGGAGGAAAGCAAACTTCTCATGGGAAAAAACACTTTACAATAACAAGTCTGTTAAGGCTGTGATTTTTAAAACCCTCCCCAAAATCTCCTTAGATCGTACTCTACTCTTGGAAATGTACCTTTTTTTTTTTTTTTTTTGTATAACCAGGGTAAATTCTGACTTCTAAGGTTTCTTCCTTAAGTAGTGTGTAACTTGCTCAACCCAACATTTAAAACTGAATTTTAGTAGAGCCAGTAACTGTTTTCATATAAGGGGGTCCATCATTTCCAAATCCCTGTGTCTTCCTCAGTGGAAGTTTTCAAGTTCTAAGGAACAAAGCTAATAAGTAATGTGGATGAGGCTTTTTCTTGACGGTTTTGTTTTGCCGTAACTCCCTCTTCTTCTATAATCCTTTCTCTTCTTCCCAGCTCCCAGTATTAGTTTCCTAGGGCCGATGTAACAAAAGTACCACAAACCTAGTGGCTGAAACAATAGAAATTTACCATCCCAGCCTTCTGGATTCTAGAATCCCGAGACCACGGGGCCAGCAGAGGGGCCGCACTCCTCGGAAGGCTCTGGGAAGGATCTGGTCCAGGCTTCCCTCATGGCTTCTGGTAGTTCCTTCGCGTGTGAAGTGCCAGTCTTCACACGGACTTCTCCCTGTGTGCATGTCAGTCTGTGTGTCCAAATTTCTCTTTTTCATAAGGACACAGTCATATTGGATTAGAGGCCCAACCTACTCCACGGTGACCTCATCTTAACTAACTACATCTGCGGAGACCCTGTTTCTAAATGAGGTCACATTCTGAGGTGCTGGGAGTTAGGACATCAACAAGAGTTTTGATGGAGGTGGGGGAGACAATTTAGCTCATAACACCAGCTATAAATTTATGATTTTGTGCATTATAATCAGCTGGTTAAAAAGATTAAGCTTC
Source organism: Pongo abelii (assembly GCF_028885655.2). Taxonomy (NCBI): domain Eukaryota; kingdom Metazoa; phylum Chordata; class Mammalia; order Primates; family Hominidae; genus Pongo; species Pongo abelii. The sequence goes on along the minus strand of NC_071990.2, from coordinate 52,998,767 downwards.
ATTCAGAGAGATGCACACAGTAGTGGCAGTGATGCATCTTATGCATCCTGGTGGAGCCCCTGCCACACTGGTGTCCTTGAGGTTTTCTTTAAGGACAACAGTGATGAAGCAGGAAATATTCCTTTACTAACTTCTGCTCTCCTCATTCCTGCTTGCCTTTCTATTAGCAAATGAAAATTCAGGACTGCCAGTTAAATTTTCAGATAAACAATAAATATCTTTTTAAAAGTATAATTACGTCCCAAATTATGTATGAGATAGCATTATACTAGAAAATTAATCATCATTCATCTGAAATTCAAATTTAACTGGCCACAACCATCCACCCTGCTCGGTTCTGGCAAGGAATAAAATATGTGTTTTCTGATCTTACCATTACACACTCTGAGTCTTCTTTTTAATTAAACTACCACAAAGCATCTAGTGTGTGATCAGAAATGTATAGACTATAAAGGCCAGAAAAGAAAAGTTCTTCCCACAGGCAGACTCCAGGCCTGCTGGCTTCCTTTCTGATCTAGAACAGGTGAGCCTAAACGGGCTAAGCATTTAGCCACAAGGTTGTCTTGGGTTGTGCTACTAATTTGCTGAATTGTCTTGGGTGAAACACTTAACGCCTGGATCTCCATCTCCCATCTGCAAAATCCAGAGTGATGAGCACTCCCTTAACCCCAGTGGTTCTTGTAGACAGGAAGCCCTGGGAGTCCTTTGAAAGGACTTGCTACTCAGATTTTCCGTAGACCAACACCATCGGCACCACCTGGGAACCTGTGAGAAACAGACTCTCAGGCCCCACCGCAGACCTGCTGCATCAAAACCTACATTTTAACAAGAGCTCCGGAGATTCCTGTGCCCCATAAAGCCCGAGAAGCACGGCTTTAAGTGAGGTGGGCGAAAATCTCTAGTTAGGCTTTCAAGTAATCCTGTGCTTCTAACCTCAAAGGTAAGATAGGGAAACCCCTAAACCCAGTAACTCATTTGCATCTTTCTGTCCTTTTCTAGTTTTGCTGTTTTTCTATAAATATTTGGTCTGGGAAAGGTCGGGGGAGGTGGGGAGTATCATTGGTGGAGTTGGTTTCCAGCTGGCGCTATACAGCTCCCTAAGAAGTCATGTACACATTTGTGGCTGGGCACAGTGGCTCACGCCTGTAATCCCAGCACTTTGGGAGGCCGAGGCAGGTGGATCAAGAGGTCAGGAGATCGAGACCATCCTGGCTAACATGATGAAACCCCATCTCTACTAAAAATACAAAAAAATTAGCCGGGCGTGGTGGCAGGCGCTTGTAGTCCCAGCTGCTCGGGAGGCTTAGGCAGGAGAATCACTTGAACCCAGGAGGCAGAGGTTGCAGTGAGCCGAGACCACGCCACTGCACTCCAGCCTGGGTGACAGCAAGACTCGGTCTCAAAAAAAAAAAAAAAAGTCATGTACACGTTTGTAAGGCAATGTGGGCAGAAGTTCTGGTAGCTTTGACGTTGCTCAGCCTGCCTGCTGCTGCACACCTAGAACACCAAGGCTAAGGTTGAGGGAACTCTTCCAGAGAAAGGTTTTAGAGTGATCAAAGGTAACAAGGATCCATCCCCGGGCCCTGTGGATCCCAGTTGGCTTTATTACTACCATCTGCTCTGTTGCATTTTGCAGCCAGAGATGAAAGGCCTGAGAACCTCCTACACCATAGCTTGGCCATTGTTCTCGCAGCCTCTTCTAGGATGAGACTCGCTGCAGTCAAAACAACCTCAGACAGATGGTTTTAAAGCCTCATTCAGCGAAAGGCCTTTTTCCGGAGCTCAAAATGATTCTTGTTCCCTTTGCTGGTTGGCAGGAATTAGTGTTGTCTCCTGCTTGTATCATATACTTGAAAGATTGACATCACGTATCAAGCTGAGCCCCTCTTTGTAAGATGAGGTCATGGGGGTCAAGAAAGGAAAGAGACATGTGGGCAGCGGTGGCTCTGGAGATGGAAGCCATACTTGATTATGGATGAAATCTACCTAATCTGTGGCCCATACACCTGGAGGAGACTTGAGACTCATCTAGCCTGGCCTGCTCCTTTTATAGCCAAGGAAACTGAGGCTCAGAGAATTGATTCGTGCTCCCAAGGATGCACCAGTGAGAGCCAAGGAGGGGCTGGGGTGCTCACACCTGTACAGCACCAGGGTTCTGGAAAGCTTTAGAAAAGCTGGGTTTATCAAATGGGGCAGTAGGCATAGGCAGTCCCAACCAGGGAGGTAGAGACTTGGCTCTGTCCTGGCCCTGTTGAGCCAAACAGCCACAAAGCTCTCTGGCCCTGAGGTTCTATTTGTATGAATAAGAGAAAAACCATGGCCCCCAGTGTCCCTGGCCTTATTGGTTGGCCATCTGAAAAGGAATGGGGAGCCTCTGACCCAGGTCTTATGGCCAGCCCTGGACTTGATTTTTTTTTTCCAATAACTAAAACTTATTAAGTGTAACAATTGTGCAGAAAGGTGGACAAATCATGTGTTCAGCTCAATGAATTTTCACACACTGAACACCTCCATGCAAACTAGAAGTGTCTTCTTCAGACACAGCTTGATTTTTATGCAATTCCCTGTCGTAGCTGAGATAATTTATCCCATTCCGTGTGGAGCTTGTAGAGGTTTAAATAAGCAGAACCACAGAGTGGCTGTGGCTGATTGTTAACCAGCCTGAAGCCTGCGGTCAGCGGGAACGGTGGCCAGAACCTGCAGACCCACATCTTTGAACTGCTGCACTGAGCCTCCAAATGTCTTCTCCTAGTGAATCATCTGGCTCTTCCTCCCACCCCACCCCGCACCCTTTCTGACCTAGACCCCACCCCACATCTTTACTTGAATTTCACTTTCCTATTTCTCCTGATCAAATTGTTTCTTCTATCTAGGTAGGATAATTTTTTTTCTTTTTTCTTTTTTCTTTTTTTTTTTTTGAGATAGAGTCTTGCTCTGTTACCCAGGCTGGAGTACGGTGGCACGATCTCTGCCCACTGCATCCTCCACCTCCTGGGTTCAAGCTATTCTCCTGCCTCAGCCTCCCGAGTAGCAAGGACTACAGGCGCCTGCCACCACGCCCGGCTAATTTTTGTATTGTTAGTAGGGATGGGGTTTCACCATGTTGGCCAGGTTGGTCTGGAACCCCTGACCTCAAGTGATCTGCCACTTCGGCCTCTCAAAGTGCTGGGATTACAGGTGTGAGCCACCACACCCAGCTGGATAATTTTTTTTTCTAATCAGTTTTTACTGAAATAATTTTTGTCAATTTAACAGTGGGTTTGTTGAAATTGTTATTTTTTTAATGTAAGTTTAAAAAAAAGCCTTAATTATAAAAAATTTTTTTGGATGTGATTCTTGAGAGATTATTTTTTTCTTTATAGCTCTCAATGAATTTTAAAAAGTTCACACCTTCCCCTAGCTGTAAGCATTCTTCACGTGAGGCAGCCTATGGAATGCATGTGTCATGCCCAGGTGATGTTGTATGCAGAAGCCACAGAACTTTGAAGTACGGTGGAGTCTGTAGTATGTGCCTAGCACCTAGGAATCCTTGTATATTTCTTTCTGGAAAGCTAGAGGGAGGGTTACGGCCTTATAAAAAGGAATGGTGCATCAAGAAAGCAATGCAGGCCGGGTACAGTGGCTCATGCTTATAATCCCAGCACTTTGGGAGGCCGAGGTGAGCAGATCACTTGAGGTCAGGAGTTTGAGACCAGCCTGGCCAACATGGCAAAAGCCAGTCTCTATTAAAAATGCAAAAAAAATTAGCTGGGTGTGGTGGGGCACACCTGTAATTCCAGCTACTCAGGAGGCTGAGGCACAAGAATCACTTGAGCCTGGGAGGCAGAGATTGCAGTGAGCTGAGATTGTGCCACTATACTCCAGCCTGGGCCAAAAAAAAAAAAAAAACAAACAAAAAGCAATGCAGAAACCCGGGATCTTATCAACTTCTCTTCAGCCCTTCATTCATCTTTGCTACATTGTTTTATGTCATGGAAGTATCCTTTCTTTATCTTCCTTCCTTACTATAAAAATGGAGAAAATATATTATAAAGCATGCAATGTGGGGTTAAAATGGTAACTCTGAAGATCTGTCAGATCTTTAATTCTCTGGCGTGTGCATGTGCGTGTGTGTGTGTGTGTGTGTGTATTTCCTAGGATGGCCATAACAAAGTACCACAAACTGAATGGCTTAAACAACAGAAATGTATTGTCTCACAGTTCTGGAGACCAGAAGTCTGAAATCAAGATGGTGGCAGGGTTGATTCCTTCTGAGGGGTGTGAGGGAAGGATCTGTTCTAGGTCTCTCTTGGCTTGTAAATGGCCATCTTCTCCCTGTCTCTTGTCATCACCCTCCCTCTGTTTGTGTCTGTCTCTGTGTCTAAATTTCTCCCTTTTTAGAAGACCACCAGTCATATTGAAACAGGTCCCACCCTAATGACCTCATTTTAATTTATCTCTGTAAAGACTCTATCTGAGTTAGGACTGGAATCTAACTCTGTCGCCCAGGCTGGAGTGCAGTGGCACAATCTTGGCTCACTGCAACCTCCACCTCCTGGGTTCAAGTGATTCTCCTGCCTCAGCCTCCTGAGTAGCTGGGATTACAGGCACCTGCCACCAAGCCCAGCTAATTTGTGTATTTTTAGTAGAGACGAGGTTTCACTGTGTTGGCCAGGCTGGTCTTGAACTCCTGACCTCTTGATCCACCTGCCTCGGCCTCCCAAAGTGCTGGGATTACAGGCATAGGCCACTGCGCCTGGCCCAAATATTTTTTAATGGAGGTACAATTCAACCCATAACAGCCTCTGTGTGTGTGTATCTATGCTTATGTGTCTGAGAACTATGGTGATGCTTGTAGTTAAAACACCACTGGTCACATCTTCCAGGTTGGGAGGCCACAGAGGGAGTAGGCCAGCAGCCTGGAGAGTGGGGACAGTGCTGCCCTTGGAGGCTGCTTGCCCCATGCCTGTCTTAAGCTCCTCTTTTTTCCCTGCCACCTGGGGGAGTGGGGGCAGGCCTCCAGGGTTTAATGAGTGCACCTTCTGTGTGATTTGAAGGGGCATCAGGAGGCAGAGAAGCCTGATGGGGAGCTAATGGATTTGGCCCTGGCATCAGTAGCACAGTTGAGTCCTGGCCCCACTGCTGCCTAGCTGCAGGTCCTGGGGGCACAGCGACTGCTCACCTCTACACCTCAGCTGCCGTGTCAGTAAATGGAGATAATACCCGGGATTACTCTGAAGAGTAAATGTTCCCATGAGAGGTGCTCAGTATCATGCATGGCATAGAGCAAGTGACTCTTCTGTTCCTTTAGCGTCTGATTGTTTCTGTTGGAAATAGGCATAATACTTTCATCTATTTGCATAGCACCTTACAGTGTATAGCTCTGTGAGAAAAGGTAGGTGGTTTTATCCCATTGTTCAGAAGGGTTAACTGAGACAGAGAGACCCTGGATCATGTGACAGACAAGTGGCGGCTCCAGAAGTGAGCTCCAGGTCTTTTCATGCCCATTCTCGCTCCCTATGGAAGAAAAAGAAAAAATAGAGCAACAAAGTAGAGAAGAAGGCACCACTTTATCTGTACAAAGCAGGAAGAATTTGAAGACTTACTTAAAAATTGTTTTTTGAATAGAAATACATTCACACAGTTCAAGTATAAATCTGTATTAAAACACTTTCCTGTACAGCTCTAACCTAGCTCAAGGTTTTTTGTACCGATTGAACCCAGACCAAGATAGAGTATTTCCCACTTCCTAGCTTCCCTGTGCCCCATCCAGTCCATGACTACAGAGGGAGAGTCTTGTTCCCACCCTGCGCTCCCTCCCTTTCACACCCCTACTCCCTGTGGGCAGTCCCTCCCCCTCCAAGAATTTCTTAACTGGCAATCCAGTGTTGCTTTATGCAAATACAAATGCATATTTTTCTTTCCTGCCCTTTCTTACATAAAAGATGGAATACTGTATGCTTCTTCTGTACCTGGCTTTTTTCCCCACCAAATAATGTATCCTAGATATCATTTCATATCAATATGTAGAGAGCGTCATCAACTTTCTAAAAATGTGTTTTGAGGTTTAATGCAGCCAAGTGCCCATGTTGATGGATTTTTACATATGTACACACCCGTGCAGCTCTAGCCTAGATCAAGATACAGCACCCCAGCTTTCTCCTGCCCCTTCCAGTCAGCACCCCTCCTAAAGTAACCGCTATTCTAGTTCATAAATCCCCCGATTACAGTTTTACCTGTTCTTGATTTCATTTCTCTCCGATGTTTTTAAATCTCTCTATTGCTTACATAAATGTTTTTTAAATTTTTGCTGGGTCAGCATCACCTGGAGGTGTAGTTAAATACAGATTTCTACTTTAAGTTTCTGAGCCAATAGGCCTGGGGTAGGGCCCAAGAATGCGTGTTTTTAAGCTCACAGGTGTTACTGATGCTATTGGCCCATGGCCACATGTTGAGTAACCCTGGTGTATTATAGCTATATCTACCAGTTCCCTATAGATAAAACAACATGGGTTGTTTCCATTCATTTACCATTAAAAACAGTGCTGTGGTGTATAACCTTGTACACATGTCATTTTGACTGTAGCAGGTACCAGATGCAGGATAAATTTCCAGAAGTAGAATTGCTGCATCGAAGGATTGATGCATTTGTAATCTCAATAGAAATTGCCAAATTGCCCTCCAAAGAGGTAGTACCGTTTTACATTCCTGCTGGCAGTGTGTAAGAAAGAGTCTGTTTCCCCACAGCCTTAGCAAGAATATATTGTCAAGCTTTGGATTTTTGCCAATCTGATAGGTATGAAATGGTATCTCAGTGTAGTTTTAATTTGCATATCTCTTCTGTGTAAGGCTGAGCATTTTATTAAATGTATAACAGCCATCTTTTCTGTGTTTCTTTTTTCTGTGGCTTGTCTGTTTATATCCTTTGTTCATTTCTACTCGATTTTTAACAATCCTTTTATTGTGAAATTATAGCAACTTACTACATATTAGCAAGATTAGCACTTTGTCTCTGATCTGAATTGTAAATATTTTCCCCAGGTGATCATTTGCCTCCGGATTTTGTTTGTGGTGGTGTTTCCATATCTAATTCTGGATTTATATATAGTGTAAAAAATTCAAAATAATACGAAAACAGAGTTGGCTCTTGGCACAGAAACCAATAGAAGAAAATTTTACAAATCCAGATTTGCAGGGCTTCGGAAAGAAACTGGGAGTACAGTGGTGCTCTTTAAACAACTAGCTTTCAGACAAAAGAAGAAGCTTCTGGGGCAGATGCCTGCCCTGGCTCACATGAGTTCTCAGAAGCAGATGGGATGGCAGTAAGAAGTGGACACCAGCTCAGGTTGTGCAGAGGAGGTCAGAGACCGCACAGTGGGATCCAGACAGGATTGGGAAATGTAAAGGCAGGCAGGAGAAGCCGCTTGCAGGTGACCTCAGAAGGAAACAGGAAAATATCTATTAGTCATAGGAAACGGAGCAGGAGGTCAAGCAGAATGTGACTCCCCAAAAGGGACAGCTGCTCACAGAGGTTGTCAAAACAGCCAAGATTCTGATTATTTCAGGTCTCTCTTTAAACTGTAATCAAAGATAAGCAAAGCAAGTGGCACTTTTGATGGGAGGTGGGATAACCCACTACGGTAGGAAGGTCATTATTGAAGGTGCTTTTTACCAAAGCTGGATTAATTCCTACACTAGAGCATATTGGCGTACTCCATAGGGTTATATAGGAAGAAGGCTCATAGAGTATTGGTGTTGGAAAGGTATCAGGAGTCATGAAGGTTGGAGGTTACAAATCTGTGGCCTGTAGTCAGAGTTGGCCTACAGATGTGTTTTCTTTGGCCAGTCTGGTGTTGGCCCATACGGTGTTTTTAAAAATTTCGAATTAGTCATCAGCATTTTAAAATCAGATGATTTCACGTAAAGATTTTTCTTTCAAAAGAAAGCTATTGAAACATTGGGACTCCAGCCACTGGGTTGCGCCTCTCCCACAGCCACAGTGGCTGAGATGCAGCTTCTTCACTGCCTCCCTTACCCCTGTGGGACACATGCCCCTCCTCTCTAGTGTGTTCCTGACATCGAGGCTGCCAGTTACTACCATTTATCTCAGTTTTAACGTGTATTTATTTTAGTAAGGTTAAAAGGTCAGTGGATATCTCTTAAACTTGTTTCTCTCAAAGTGGAGATGTGAAAGATAGACCAAGAGGGTGATATGTTTAAAGAAAAACAGTGGAAAGCATATTTCTCTGTGGAAGTAAAGAATATGACCTGCTTAATGCAGTGGGCCTCTGTATTGAAAGCAGCTATCTTGAGACACCTGGACCACCTGGCTCATTTGTGCTCCCCCTGGTCCCTGTAGGCGTTTTGTTTTGATTCAAAATCAGAGTCACCTCTCTGGCCTCATAGGCCAGAGATGTGCTGGACTTATTCTTCTAAAAAAAAAAAATAGATTATTGCCAAACGATTGTTGTTCTTTTTGAGAGCTCATGCATGACAGGGGCAGTCTATGAGAAGTGGGAGCTCTAACTTGGGTCATGTGAGGATTTTTATTTATTTATTTTTATTTTATTTATTTATTTTTTTGAGACGGAGTCTCTAGCTCTGTCGCCCAGGCTAGAGTGCAGGGGAGTGATCTCGGCTCACTGCAAGCTCCCCCTCCCGGGTTCACGCCATTCTCCTGCCTCAGCCTTCCAAGTAGCTGGGACTACAGGTGCCCGCCACCACGCCTGGCTAATTTTTTTTTGTATTTTTAGTGGAGACGGGGGTTTCACCATATTAGCCAGGATGGTCTCGATCTCCTGATCTCATGATCCGCCTGCCTCGGCCTCCCAAAGTGCTGGGATTACAGGCATGAGCCACTGCACCCGGCCTTGTGTGAGGATTTTTATAAGAATTAGTGGCAACCAAAATTTAAAAACAACAAAAAAATCAAAAACATCAGTTTGTTTATAGGCATCCGGAAGGGGACAAAGGTCCAATCTCTATAGTTCTATGAAAATAGGGCCAAACCAATTTATTACTACATTTGTACCAACCTACTACTTTCCTCCTCTGATCAAAAGTAGGAAGATAGGGCTGGGTGCGGTGGCTCACACCTGTAATCCCAGCACTTTGGGAAGCCAAGGCAGGTGGATCATCTTAGGTCAAGAGTTCAAGACCAGCCTGGCCAACATGGCAAAAACCCATCTCTACTAAAAATACAAAAAAAAAAAAATTTTGCCAGAACTGGTGGCCTGCACCTGTAATCCCAGCAACTTGGGAGGCTGGGGCAAGAGAATTGCTTGAACCCGGGAGGTTGTGGTGAGCCAAGATTGCGCCATTACACTCCAGCCTGGGTGACTCTGTCTCAAAAAACAAAACAAAAAGGAGGAGGATAGCAGGTAAGGAGGGAAATCATGGAGATAATTAGTGCGAATCAGAATATAGCTTTTGAGTATTGTGTATGAAGCTGTTCCTTATGATTGTAGGAGTAAGAGGTCAGAGGAATGGTATATTACCAGAAATAGAGCTGTGATGGGGTGGGATGGGGGGACTGTGTTGACCTTGAGGTGGCATTTGGTGGCTGGGTTCTAGGATTGAGGAAACCCAAGAAACGGACTGTGTCCCTTAACTCTGTGAACTCTTCCCTCATTGACTTTCCTTGCTCATCTCATGAGATAGTTAAGATGATCAGATGAGATAATGCATGTTGCAGAATTTTAAAACCATGAAAGAGGCTATAGAATATAGGTACTGTTCCAGAAGGAACTTGAGAATCAATCCGCATAGCCAGCGTGTTAGCTGGTTCTTTTGATTCCATTACCGAATCTACCCGACGCCCATGTCTTCTCCGATTGCTCTGCCTGGAATTCCCACGGGCGCCTTCTGACTGCTCTCCTGGCTTCCAGCCTTCCCACTCTAACCCATTCTCCCTGTGGCAGGAAGAGAGGTCTCTATGAACATGTGACGAAAATCCTCCAGTATCTCTCATTCCTTTAGGGTACAGTCCGCATGTCTTGCCCTGACCTCTAAGGGGTCCTTCCTGATCTCCCACCTCTGCAGGTCCCCAACCTTCTGCTCCACACCCCCAGCCTTCAGTCCACTTCAGAGCATTGACACACTTGGCTGTTGTTGTTTTTTAAATTGTAAAATACACATAACGTAAAACTTAACCGTCTTAACCATTTCTAAATGTACAGTTCAGTATTGTTAAATACATTCACGTTATTGTACAACCAATTTTCAGAACACTTTTCATCTTGCAAAACAAACCCCGTACCCGTTAAATAGCACCTTCCCATTCCTCTCACTCCCAGCCCTTGGTAACCACCATTGTGCTTTCTGTCTCTGAATTTGACTAGTCTAGGTAACTCATATATGGAATACTATGCAGCCATAAAAAATGATGAGTTCACGTCCTTTGTAGGGACATGGATGAAACTGGAAATCATCATTCTCAGTAAACTATCGCAAGAACAAAAAACCAAACACCGCATATTCTCACTCATAGGTGGGAATTGAACAATGAGAACACATGGACACAGGAAGCGGAACATCACACTTCGGGGACTGTTGTGGGGTGGGGGGAGGGGGGAGGGATAGCATTGGGAGATATACCTAATGGTAGATGACAAGTTGGTGGGTGCAGCGCACCAGCATGGCACATGTATACATATGTAACTTACCTGCACATTGCGCACATGTACCATAAAACCTAAAGTATAATAATGATAATAATAATAATAATAAAAGAAAAAAAAAAGAAAAAAAATAAAATAAAAATATGAGATAGAGGCTATTTTGGGCTGGCATTTCTGTGTTATAATGATTGGCTGCAGCTGATAAATACAGCTCTTTTTGGATGGGGAAAAAAATAAATAAATTGAATCATACAGTATTTGTCCTTTTGTGGCTGACTTATTCAACTTAGTCTAATGTCCTCGAGGTCCACCCATGTTGTAGCATGTGTCAGAATTTCCTTTTTTTTTAAAGGCTGAATCATCTTCCCCTGTATGTATACAGCACATGTTGTTTATTCATTCATCAATCCATGGACACCTGCATCGCTTCCATCTTTTTGGCTATTGTGAATAATGCTGCTATGGACATGGATGTACAAATATTTTATTGAAATCCAGCCTTCAATTACCCCAACACCCAGAAGTGGAATTACTGAAATATTTGGTAATTGTATTGTTAACTTTCTGAAGAATCACTTACACTGTTTTCTGCAGTGGCTGTACCATTTTACATTCCCACCAACAATGTACAAAGTTTCCAATTTCTCCACATCCTCACCAATACTTGTTGTTTTTCTGTTTTTTGCTTGTTTGTTTGTTTTTTCCTCATTGTAACCGTCCTTATGGGTGTGAGGAGATAACCTTGTTGTGGTTTTGATTTGTAGCGCCCTCATGATGAGTGGTGTTGAGTATCTCTCATGTCTTTATTGGCCATTTGTATTTCTTCTTTGGAGAAATGTCTCTTCAATAACTTTGTCCCTTTTAGAATCAGGTTGTTTGGTTTTTGTTGTTGAGTTACAGTTGTTTGGCCGCTGGTGTTTAAGTGTACGAGGATGTGGTGTGTACCCGCTAAGTTCCAAGAGGGCAGGGGCTGTGCCCACCTTGCTCCCTGCCGTCTCCCAGCGCCCAGCATGGAGCCCTGTGCGTGGTTTGTCAGCCAATGAGGATGCATGTGCGCAGCTCTCAACAGCAGAACACAAGTCTGTGTTTATTTCTACATTCATTCTAGTTTCAAGAAGGATTTCAGATTATAGTCACATTTCTTTGGAACCCTAGTATTTGGGATCAAGAATGGCAGGTGACCCTCGTAAAGGACTTTAAAATGGATAATCTAAGGTCTTGTCAGGTACTGTTTCACTGATTTTTGGACTGTGCTTGTTTGGTTGAGTATAAATCCCATTTTGCCTGGTAAGGATGATCTTGATGATGAAACTGTGTTTAGTTATTTTATAATTTCAAAATATGCGGCCACCTAATTGGCCTTTTTATGAGGAAGGCAAGGAAAATGTAATCCTGGTGTCACATGTGGTAGAGCAGAGAGGCTGGGCCATGAGTCTGCTCTCCCTCATCTTCATGTCTTCTCCTCGGGTCTTCAGTGCCTGACGACTCCCCATCCTGGATCCCAGCCCTTCGGTCCTCAGTGGCCAAGGCTCATCAGCTCTCTCTCACTGACAGACCTCCTTCTCCGTTCCTCTCTCTTCTCCTGCCTTGATTCAGGCCCTGTGGCTTCTTACCTGGATCACAGGAAGAGCTTTCTAACCGGTGTCCTTACCTCTGGGCATGTTCACTGCTGCCAGAGTAAATGTTCCAAAACGCAAATGTCATCATTTTCCTGTTTAATTTGAATTCTTCGATGTTTCCACGTTGCCTTCAGGATAAAGTCCACACCCTTTTACATGGCACACAATGCCACGCACAGCAGCCCGCCGCTCACCATGGTGACCTCCCCTCTGCCCCCAGTACTCCAGCCGCAGTCCCTTCATTCTTTGTGGATGCTGCTTTCTCTGGCTAGGATGTCCCCCGCTACCGGCCTCTCCTGCTGGTCCCCAAGTGCCAATGCTGTTCTATTCACCCTGACCAGTGAACAGTTTACCCACAACCTCCACCCTAGCCAGAGTGGGGCCCTCGCCTGCTGTGGCTCACTGTGTGTGCCTCTCGGGAGCGCTGCCTGTCTGTAGTGTAATCATACATCTGTCTGTTAGTCTCCCTGCTGCACTGTATGTTTTCCAACCGGGGGTGGTGTCTTTTATCTCCATGTTTCAACAGTTAGCCCAGTGCCTCTCACAGAATAGGTCTTTGTGAAAAGGAAGAGGGAGAGGAAAAAGGAAAGTTTGTCTGATTTCAAAGATCATGTTCTCTCTGTCCTCGCCACCTCCTCCCACCCCCTCACTACTGCCCACCATTACATTCTCCCAGTCTAGGGTGGCTGAGATTAGGGTGGACTCCCAGAGTGACCCAATCAGCTTGACTTTGTTCCCTGGCCACCCTGAAACAAACTGAGCCTGGCTACCTTCTGGTAAATGCATCCCAGCAGTGAGATGACTCATGTGTGTGTGACTTAGAGCGAACACAGCACAGCTGGAGAGCAGCCATTTGCCTGGTGGAGGTGGGGGTTGCAGAGAGCAGCCGAGACCCAGGCACATGGCCACCAGGCTCACAGCCCCGCAGCCTGATGCCCACTGACTGGAGCAAGGATGCAGATTCTCCTCTGTCCACAGGCTGCAATGGCAGAGTTTCACAAGATTTCTATACCTGAGATGTTGTCTAATTTATTACTATTAAATTGTATTTTAATAAGCCACCATTTATTGCAGACTTACTGTAAATTGTTGGCACTGTTGTAAGCAAATTATCTCATTTGATCCTTGCACTAGCCCAACAACAAAAATAATAGCAAGTACATATATAGCACTTAACTATGTGCCAGACACTGTTCTAAGCATTTCGCATTTATTCATTTAATTCTCATAATAAACATACTATGCAGGAAATGTTGTCCTCATTTTTTAGATGAGAAAACTGAGGTACAGAAAAGTCACACATGGAGATATCCCTGGGTCACATAGGACATAGCTGCAATACAAACTGAAGAGTCCAGCTTCTGAGTCCACATTTAGCCCTTACGCGGTGCTTTCTTGAGAAAGCGTAACTATAGTCCCATTTTACAGGGGAGGAAATTGAGGCTCAAAGAGGTTAGTCCTTTATCCACAGTCACACAGTTAGGGAGTGATAGAGGCAGTGATGGGGATTGGTGGTCTCTAACCCTGGCTCCATTATAACCACTGTGCTCTGCTGCACAGACTCAGGAGATACTGTTAGGACAATACAGCCATGCACTTGGTTCTCCTTAGCCACCTCCATTGGTGCTTCCAAGGGCTAAGACCAGAGGGTGGGCAGGATTCTGGGGCAGAAACCTTCTTCTGAGTCTGGGGCTATAGCAAACGGGTAGCATTTGATGGCACATTTTGCCTCCCATCTCATTTCAGTTTTGGGTCCCAGAGTATTTCCTTCCCCCGGGGATGCTGATGGGACTTTTATTACCTCCACAGACAGTGAGACCGTGCACTACCACTATGGCCCTAAGGACCTGGTCACAATCTTGTTCTACATCTTCATCACCATCATCTTGCACGCTGTGGTTCAGGAGTACATTTTAGATGTAAGTGATGTGTCTGGATTCTGAGATCAGAAGCTGGGGAGGTGCCTTGGGGTGGAGGACCTGGCCTTAGAGGAAACTGCAGCTCTGCAACCATTCATTCTCCAACTTGCTTGTGCTGGTTGGGTCTATTGCCTGGGCTTCCTTCACCACACTTTGGTTTCTGTTCCCTCTCACAGCCTCCTTTAATCAGCACATGAGACAGCAGTATTTATTACACAGAGAGAAAGCTGTCTGGAGATGGTGTCCTTATGGGTCTATGGCACATTGAGTAATTGGGGATATTTTCTTTACACGTAGGCTAGAGACATTCATCTTGCCACTTTCTCAAAATGCTTGCCTTAGACCAAGCACTGTATGCACACAGTAGGCTTACACCAGATGACTTGAATTATGGCCAGCTGCAAACTTCTAACGATGTTCAACCCTTCTGTGGGGAGAATACAGGAGTTTGAAACCTGCCCAATATGGATACATTTGTATATTAATATGAGGGGTTTTCTTTATTCTTTAGAAAATCAGCAAACGGCTTCATCTCTCCAAAGTCAAACACAGCAAGTTCAATGAATCTGGACAGCTGGTCGTCTTTCATTTCACCTCAGTGATTTGGTGCTTCTACGTGGTGGTGACGGTGAGCCATTCTCAGGACTGCTGAAGCGGGAGAGCTCAGACCAAGGGGCAATTCCGGCTCTGGGATTGCTAATCAAATGACTGCAAAGGACCCCTTGCTCTTTTTCTTTTTCTGTTAAGGGAAACAAGTTTCTAGAACCTTCTTTACTTCTTAGAACTGAAACTATGTTTGCATCCTCATGGTATTGCAGAGAGATACCATTTTATAGCTGGAAAGAGTCCAACAGTCACCACTTGTTATAATCATTATGCAATACTGCAGTAATGATACCATGTATCTACATAATACTGTATTGTTTTACAAGGCTCTTCTACAAACACTGTCCCATAAGATACATTTGATATTCATTCTGATACCCATGTTACAGATTGAAGAGTTCCAAGCTCAAATTTTGCAGTATGCCTGTGGTTCTGTGGTTTCGAAACAGCAAAGGATAGTTTGGACTTGGAGGTAGAGTTCGAAGCCCAGCTTACTCTCTGTTTTACTACCTTGGCCTTCTATAAACGAGGCCAGCCTCACTCTGTCAGCTCATCAAATCCTGTGAGAGTCAATGCGGTTTCAACAAATGCCTGCAGGACCAGACAATTTTCCCCTCTTTTCTATGTAAACAGACTCTTATTTCAAGCAACCTTTGATAGAGCAAAATTCCCTCATAGAAAGGAATGTGGATGGTCCTTTGGAGTTTGCTGTAACAAGACCTTGCCTGTCCTGCTAGGAAGTGTTGAGTTAGTACCCACCACCACCTGGAGCTCTACCTTCCTGTAACCTGGCCCCCTGAGAAATCCATGCCTGGGTCTTGGAAAATTCAGCAACCCTGTGACCTCTTGAAGATTTCCTTCCCAGCCTTCCACAGATCCCTCACTTTCTTCCTCTTCTTTCAGTGACAGCGATGGGCCCTCCCATCACAAGGAACTCTGTCTCCAGAGCTGAATGTTGAATTCCTATTCTCAAAGCCAGAGTCAACATGTCCTTTTGTACATTGTTTTTATTCCTATTATCATTTCATCATAGAACAGCTTTCCTAAGCAGAACACTAGGAATTTTAAATGAGGGGCCCAAGACTTCCATCCTCTCAGGCAAGGCTACTCTGTCACAGTCCCAGGGGCAGATTGACACTGTGTGAACAGTGCATCCCTGCTGTCGTGCTGTGCACACAAGTCCCTAGACTTCCAGGTTTCAGACCACACCCAGTCCCTTGACGTTCAGTTCATGCCTAACCCTGGAGGCCTAAGCTGCTTTGAAGCAGAACAGCCTCAAGATACCAAAGACGCCGTTCAGGAGAAGGATTGCCTCATCTCTGAATCACTTTTACCCTTTCAACTTCACCCCCAAACATTCCACCCCAGCTGTGACACGTGGCGACCAGATTTGGAGGCTAGAGCCAAGTTGCTTAACATGCCTTCCAGGGTGTAAAATGCTCAACAGCTCTGTCTTTGCCTCTCTCAGTTCTTCAAGGATTTGAACATGATGCTAATTAGTTTGAGAGCACATAGGCTTTTCTTGGGGAGGCACATAACAGTCTTTTATTCTGGGGAGAGCCAGTTCCCCACTGAACATATTCAATAGGCACAGAGACCAGGGGACCACAGAAAGCTCCAGTGACACCCCCCAACTCTACCCAACAACATTTGGCTCCTTGCCTTCCTCCATTGGAACCGTGCTTCCTGGAAGGAAAGTGATTGAAGAAGAAGAGAGGTAGTTCTGTAAAAGGCATAAAAACAGCTTGATTTTTTAAAAAAATAATATTTTTCTGTTATGATGCAAATTTTTTCATGACTCTTCTTTCTCTCACTCTCCACAGTCATTTCATCGGCTGGTCCTGCCAGCTCTGCCTCCCAAACACATTGAGACTATCTGCCGCTTTCTGCCGGCACCACCAACCCTAGTCTAGTGACCCTTGACTAGGGGAGATTTGGGCCTGTAGGGGACATTTGGCAATATGCTACTGGTATCTAGTGGGTGGAGGCCAGGGATGCTACAATATAGTGTTTAATGCACAGGACAGCCTCCATAACAAAGAACTATCTGGCCATAGTGCCAAGATTGAGAAACCTTGATCTGTATAGTCCAAGCCACCATCATCTCTTGCCTAGACACTGAATATCTTTTTTCTAGAAGGAGACTGTTTCCACTCTTGTACCCTCCCACCCCAATCCATTTTCTGCTCAGCCAGATGGATCTTTTAAAACAGAAATAAAACCATACATTCCCGTGCTTAAAAGCCCCATCACACTTGCAGTGAAATCATTTTTTCCTCCCCACTCATGTGATCTGGGCCCTGCTGATCTTGCTGGTCTCATCTCACTGGCCACAACCCCACTTTTGGCCTGGCTGTTCTGCATCCTGGGCTTTGTACTGGTGATTTCTCTGCTCAAGGGCTCCATCCCCTGCCATCCCATGGCCAACTCCTTCTTGCCATCCAAGTCTCTGCCTAAATACCATCTCCTCAGAGAACCCCCCACCAATTTGCATTTTCTGCGCTATGCCTGTTGCTGGTGCTTTTCTTGATTGTGTATTCTCTGTTTCTCCCACTAGATTCTGAGCTGCCTGCTAGCAGGCACCGTGCTCACTGCTGTATCCCTGGTACGGTGCCTGGCACATACTAAGTGCCCACTAAATGTTGGCTATGAGAATGAGTGAATAAACTGCAAATGCATCTTCTCTCTCCAGCCTTCAACATTTTTTAAGTAATGAATTGGTTGTTTTAATAAATATCATAAATTATCATTTTTTAAAAAGTGAACAACATAGAGAAGTTCAAAAAAGCAAATTCCTCCTACAAGAAATACCAGTATTATTTTGATGTTTGATTGAAACATTTCTCTCTGCATATATAGAGGCAGAGCAGTAGGTGTGTGGCTGGACCGCCAATAATTTTATAGGAATGTCAGCCTCCAACTTTTAATCTACCTTTGATCAACTACTCATTGTTGAGGGAAAAAGAAAAAAAAACACTCCACTGGAGAAAGCAGGATGGGTGGGCGTTTGGTCTTCCCTATCTGACTTCCTTGCTATATTTGACTTCATCTTTTAGAACCTAAAATCCACCGTAGATTTTAGAACCAAGTAGAGGGAATGTCCTTAATGCTGGTGCTTGTACCAGGACTGGTTTCTACTAACAGACTAGTTGCTTTAGGGCAGATTTTTAGTGCATGGTTGTTCTGATGGTCAAATAATATAAGGTATGTCTGAATTTATGTAGCACTTGCCTGTGCTGTGTCTGAATTATGCTGTTCTTCGTGGTTGTGTTTGTTCACACACCAAAAGGAAGGCTGCTGGGGAAACAGGAGGGATCTCTCCACCTTGTTGAGGCCTTGCTTAGCTCATGGGTGGATTTGTAGAATCAAGAGAGAACAAAGGATTTCAAAAGCTTCTCCAAACCATCCGCTGGGGCCTGTCAGTGGATGGGATTTGGGGTGGGTTTCAGGTGCTTGCTGGGTCACACTCAGCCCCCTGTGGACTCAGGTGCTTTGCATGCCTGAGCTCAGAGGGTGCCCCAGCCTCAGTCCTCCCTCAGACAGCTGCCTGGACAGAGGTCTGGAAAAGGCTGTTCTCAGAGCAGTGAGTCATTTTTCCTCTGGCTCCCCCTGCTCTCCTCCCTCCACCCCTTTCCTCCTCCAGTCCCAGTGGACTGGACATTCACAAGCAGGCAACATTTTTCTGGGGAGTTTCTTTGCTTGTTGGCTTCAAAGTTCTGACCTCTTTGTCTCTAAGTAAGAGGCCAAGCCAAGGAGCGTTCCTGTTTAAAATCACGAGATTTTCTGGGCTTTACATTGCTCTCAGTGCTGCTTTTCTTGGCGAGTCTTGTTTGGGCAAAACTTTCTCTCCCACCTCAGTTTCAGAAGTACCATTTTTCCTGCTAAGTACATTCCTGCTTCCTCTAGGAAGAGACATTCTCATCTCTCTGATGTCCCTGGAATGAGGTAGCCTGGGGCAGGAGAGCTGATGAAGGCAGGCGTGTGCGCGACAGACGGGGCGGGTGGAGGTGATAGAAGCAGTGTATTTTAAAGAGCTCACAACAGTCAACACCGCCACACACGCCACCACCCGAGAGCCTCATCCACTTTTATTCCGCAATCGGCGCATGACCCAGGGAGGAGAGAGGAGGGCAGTGGTAGTGAGAATAGATTAGAAATGAGGCCATGTAAGTTCGAAGTGAGATCATTTCCTTCTAATCCAGGTGACTGTGACTACAGGGGTATAGATGTATCCGATTGGACTTATCAGTCAGGTTATTGCGCTCATGGAGGCCCAAGTGGGATTAGGGCTGTGGACTATACCCGAAAGGCATGCTGATAGGTCACAGGGCGTTTAGTGACTCAAAAGTGAGTGGATCAGCCCTCACTTGGAAATACAACTAAAGATCCTAATAGACAATAACCTAGAATGCTTCTTACTAAACCCTGTTGGCCTCATTCTGAGCACTGTAAAACCTCTGCCTTTAATCCCAGTGTGAACATTTGAGGTTCTCAGCCTTCTCATCAAAGCCACCAGCTCAGCTGATTTTCTGATTTTCTGAAGCAACCTAGCCTGAAATTATTGGACCAGAAGGCTTGTGGCCCAACTCAGATTTTAGCTGTGCTACTGAAAAACTATCTTGGCTGGGCGCGATGGTGCACGCCTGTAGTCACAGCACTTTGGGAGGTCGAGGCAAGTGAGGTCAGGAGTTTGAGACCAGCCTGGTCAACGTAGTGAAACCCCATCTCTGCTAAAAATACAAAAAATAGCCGGGCGTGGTGGCGCGTGCCTGTAATCCCAGCTACTCGGGAGGACTGAGGAAAGGAGAATTGCTTGAACCTGCAAGGCGGAGGTTGCAGTGAGCTGAGATCGTGCCATTGCATTCCAGCCTGGGCAACAAGAGCAAAACTCCTTATCAAAAAAACAAACAAAACAAAACTCTTATTTCAGGAGATCCTTCCTATTTGTTTTTTCATTTTCCCATTTCTAAGATGAAGTCATCCTAATCTAATCTGCTCTGCCTTCTGAGTGACAAATAAGAGCCCTTTCTTCAGAAGAGAAAAATTGCCCAAAGCATTCATCATTCATTCATTCAACCAACTGGTGTTTATTGCACTCCTGTAGTGTCAGCTGACTCTTGCTTGTGGTAGATTATTTCTTTCCGTGCTTTGTAATCTTGGATTATAAATTCATCTTTAGCAAGGTTTTATCTGTGGGAATCCTGAGCATCCTTGGATGAGGGTATGTCCCTAGGGTATCACTGGCCCACCACACTATTAATTCTAATTTCTTACCTTGGCGGCTTTTGGATCACACAGGTAGTATATTTCACCTCCAAACTCAGAGTGAACCTGAGGTTGCAGATTTTTAGCATAAATGATTTCGTTTTCACCTTGAGTATGGGCTGAGCAGATATCTTCATTTCCCTGTGTTGGTCAGCAAACACTTTCTAGTCTTTTCCTTTCTCTGAGATAGTGGCCTTTCAGAGGTCCTGGTCTTATACAAGGGTCTTGGGTTCCATCTCCCAAGGCACCATCTTCTGTTCTCACATGGGCACAAAAACCCTGGCCCATGACTAGTGCCTTTTGGGCTGCTACAGTGTCACTTTACTGCTCTGCCTTTTAGCCTCCCTCTCCCTTTGGGTCCCAGGGGGTTTCCCTTTCTTAACTGTGAGCTATTCATTAGATTTCACCCAGCATTTCTAGATGTTTTGTGATGGAAGGATTTTCATGTTACCATCCCCACCCCATATAAGGTGCTGGGCTAGATGTTAGAATTCTAAAGATAGGCAAGAAAAGGCCCTAGTGTGAAGGGACGTGCAAGAGTAATGGAAACAACTGACAGTAATGACACAGTGTGGTAGGTGTCAGAGTCCAGCTGCAAGGTGAGGCCTATGGGGTCCTGCCATGTTTTTTATTCAGCAGGATGTGAAAAGCCAAAGTAGGCTTTTCATTTTTCCAGCGAGTGGTGATTCTAGAATTCATTTGCTTATTCATTATAGAGGCATTTCCTGAGTGCCTGCATGCCAGGCACAGGACTAGACAGTGGCACATAAACTATCCCATTCATTTCAAACAATAACTCTGTGAGGGTGGGTATTTTTGTTTTGCAGATGAGCCAGCTGTGGCTTAGGGAGACTAATTAGCTTGCTCAGAGGAGCAAGACTAATTTACTTGTCAGACTCATCTTCAGATGTGGGTCTTTGGACCTCAGAGCGTGGCCCTTCCTACTCCAGCATGACTCTTCCACAGTAAAGAAACCAGCCAAGCACCAGGGGTCCCACACAGAGAAGTTCTCTGTTTTCACATTTCCTGTTCCTTCCTCTTTCTGTCAGGTGGGGGCTGGATGCATCCCTGACTCCTGGACTGGTCCCAGGGCCCCAGCAGGTCTCATGTCAACATCTCTAAATGGTCTCTCTTCTCGCCCACTGCAGGAAGGATACTTAACAAACCCAAGAAGCCTCTGGGAAGACTACCCACATGTGCACCTCCCGTGAGTATTCTGTTGACTCAGCCCCAGGGAGGAGCAACCGGGCCCACTGCCTTCCTGTCCCAACGGAGTGTGGCCAGAACACCACAGGCCCAGCTGGCCTGACGAGCAGATCATGCCCTGAGCCTATTGTGGATGGTAGACTTGTCTGGAAGCCACTTCTCAGCATGCTTGACCAGAGAATCCCCAGATGAAATTCCATCTGTGCTGGCTCCCATCACGGAGGTGCCTCAACTGCATGAGACAGATACAGAAGCAGAACATCTCCCTCCATAATGCCCTCTGGGTTTCTACCTTCTTGGCGACCCCCTGACATCCATAGAGTGTCTTTCCTTCTGGCCTGCCATGGCTGGTGGTCTGTCAGAGTCAGCGTCCTCTGCCTCATATAGTGCTGCCAAGAGGGCAGTTTACCCTGAGGGCAATACCTGGGGCCATCTCCTCAGGAGGCCACCCTTTGCCTTTCCTGATTGTTTTTTGTCTTTTTTCTGAGATGGAGTTTTGCTCTTGTTGCCCAGGGTGGAGTGCAATGGCATGATTTCAGCTCACTGCAACCTCCGCCTCCCGGGTTTAAGCGATTCTCCTGCCTCAGCCTCCCAAGTAGCTTGGATTACAGGCATGTGCCACCACACCCAGCTAATTTTTGTATTTTAGTAGAGATGGGATTTCACCATGTTGGCCAGGCCGGTCTCAAACTCCTGACTTCAGGTGATCCACCTGCCTCAGCCTCCCAAAGTGCTGGGGTTACAGGCGTGAGTCACCGCGCCTTGCTGCCTTTCCCGAGATCTTTAAGAGCAACAATAGCAAAGGATGTAGGGCTGAGTTAGAACCTTCCCTTGCTGCTTAGAGCCGTTTGTTGTGTCAGTGTATCTGTTAGTCCCTATCTCCATCAACAGTGCTCTGTAATCAGCTGCCTCCTCAAGGCTGAAGGATTCCTCCTCCTCTGCACTATTTTAATCATGTTTGTTTCTTTCTGTGGACTTTCCATGTCCTTTAAGTGGTCTTGTATGTGCAACAAGGGCACAGGCCAATGGAGAAGCCAGGGTCCCAGGCTCAGGGTGCGGCGGTCACTGGCCTAACTCCCTTGCTCCTGGACCAGCTCCTCACAGGCAGAGTCTCGGCCCATGCTTTTCCCTCCTGTGCTTGGCCAGTGCCTGCAGGGACACTTTTCTCTATCCTGCCCATGTGACTTGCCCCCTTGTCTCCAGCTTCCAGGTGAAGTTTTTCTACCTATGCCAGCTG
This sequence comes from Pongo abelii, assembly GCF_028885655.2. Lineage (NCBI taxonomy): Eukaryota > Metazoa > Chordata > Mammalia > Primates > Hominidae > Pongo > Pongo abelii. The sequence goes on along the minus strand of NC_071990.2, from coordinate 52,976,317 downwards.
GCCTACTGGCTGCACGCACTTCCTGAGCTATACTTCCAGAAGGTACGGAAGGTGAGTGCTCACTTCTCCCCCTTCTTGGAGGCCATTCATTGACCACTCCCCTCCTGCTATTCCCAGGGGTACCTCCCTTCCTTTCCTCCAGAAGCATGGAGTGTTGGGTGGTGATAGGAATATGTTGCGGGTTGAGCAACATGCTGAGTCATCTCTTGGAGAAGTGCCACGTAGTTGATCACCAGTGTCAGTCTCTTGCCTGCCTCTTCCACCAGACCTGTGGCTTTGGAGGAAACCTAACTCTCGTCTTATAGATGTCATAGGAGAGGTCTTTGCCATTTCCATAGTCTTTTTTTATTTTTACTTTTTATAGTTTCCTTCTGAATTATTTCCAAGAGCCCTCTTCTCCAGTCCCTGTCTCTTCTTTCTCAATCCAAACCTCGCCCTCTGACACTAGACCCAAGGCTGCTGGAATTTGGGAATGGACCTGAATGTCTTTGAATTTCAGCAGCCTGGTGCAGTGGGACTGTGGGACTCGTGGGACATGGGACTGTGTGTTAAAGCAGCCCAGAGGAGCCTGGCCCTCTCTCATCCCCCTGCACTTTTCCCCCTTCCCTGAATCTTCAGTTAGGGAATTAGCAAATTTACCATCTGCTTCTCTTGTTTCCAGGAGGAAATTCCCCGCCAGCTCCAGTATATTTGCCTGTACCTGGTGCATATAGCTGGAGCATACCTCTTAAAGTGAGTGAGACCATGGAGCCAGCCAGATTTCCTTGCACTTTTATGTCCATGCATCTGTCCACACAATCATATAATTATCAGGCATTTGTTGACATCCTCTGTGTGCCTAGCACCATGCTAAGACTTGGCAATACAAAGATGGTAATGGAAGATTCTTTATCTTCAGTGGTTCATTCTCAGTCTGAAGACACAGTTATAGACATAAGTAAGGACAGTTGAGAGTGATGAACACCATAACACAGTATGTATCATCTGCTCTGCAACCCAGAAGACCCTCAACAGAGAGAGCCAGGAAGACTTCCAATGGATGTTGGCCTTTGAACCATGGCTTTGCAGCTTGAAGGCCTCCCAAAGCTGGGCTCTTACCTCACAGTGTCCAATGCAAACACTGCTAGAGCTCATAGCCCTGGAATTCCCTTCCCTTTGGTTTATAATGACATGGAGAGTAGGTCTCTCTTAGTTGTTCTAGAAGCAGAAAGAATTGCTATAATATTAGTTCTTGAAGAGCCTCTTATGAAAAGCATTCTTTTGATGTTAATAAGCTGTGTCATTGATAATCTGGGCTTTTGCTGAGTGTTATCCATGCAGTAAAAGAGAGCACCCCACACTTTCTCTAGGCTGGCACTTACAGAGCTCACTGTGTGTAACTTTCTGCCGAGGTGCCTGGAAATCCTGAGGTGTGTTGGACTAGGTCCTTGCAGCAGGCATCCTGTGCAAATGACTGACTTGGATTAGTAAGATTGAGGCAGGGAGGGAGCTCTCAAACTCTGTCTCCTGTCTCTGGTGGCCTGTAGCAGCATCAATTCCTGGGTGGGTCTTTGAGGGCCGAAGGCTGTGGGGTGATGCCAGCTCTGCCCTTGTGTTGGATGGTCATGTGTTACATGCATAACGGGTCTAAGAAGCCAGTCTGCACTGTCACCGTAGCAGTGGCGAGGACCAGAGAAGAATGTATGAGCAGGACCACACAGAAGGAGCACTTGCTGCTTCTGCATGTACCTCGGAGCTGTGAAGGCTTGGATAATGGAAAGTCAGACAACAGGAACATTTCATATTCCTATACTCAGAGCTCAGCAAATGTGTTCTGAGTACCTTTTATGTACTTGGTTCCAGCCTAGGTGATGAGTGCAAGGTGCTAAGTACTGTGAAGGGCCTATGCCAGGTTTGCTGTGGGAGCAGGCAAGGGCATCTGACCGAGACAGGACAGCTGAACGGCCAGCGGGTCAGTATTAGGAAAAATGTCTTAAAGGTGTGAGAGCTAAACTGAATCCTAAAGGATGGAGCAGAGCCAGCCAGGGAAAGTGGGAGTGGAAAGCAGAGCCCAGCCAGGCACAGGGGACAGCCTGAGCCAAGATGTAATGGCTTCTGCTCCACGCAGCATCTTGGAGGGAATGTAATCTAGTCTTCCCCACCCCCAGCCTGAGCCGCCTGGGCCTGATCTTGCTGCTACTGCAGTACTCAACTGAGTTCCTCTTCCACACGGCTCGACTCTTCTACTTTGCAGATGAAAACAACGAGAAACTGTAAGTGGGGCTGCTGCAGGCTGGCCTGCTTAGAGACCTGGGCAGGGGTTCCCCCAAGGCCCAGATGGTTGGAGGGTCCCTCCCTGGGTGCACACTGCCCGCTTACCTGCAGATGGTGCCCTCACGTTATTTTTTTCTGGAACATCTGATTTTAGATATCTCGTCCCTCAAGCACTTTCCCCAGCCACCTTGAATCCTCTTCCCGCTTGGGGTCTCTTCTGGAGAAGTGGGTGAAGATTCCTTCAAGGGCGCTAAAGACTGACATCCCTCTTCTGCCTCTGTGAGCAGGTTCAGTGCCTGGGCTGCTGTTTTTGGGGTCACCCGCCTCTTCATCCTCACCCTTGCCGTGCTGGCCATTGGCTTTGGACTGGCTCGCATGGAAAACCAGGCATTTGATCCCGAGAAAGGGAACTTCAACACTTTGTTTTGCAGGTGAGTCAAGCAGAAGTCCAAGGTGATAAGCCAGGGCTTCCTGAGTACCACAAGGAGCCTCCTGAACTTGGCACAGCCCCTGCAGAAGGTCTGGAGGCAGCAGACCCTTTAGTCTCCCACATGTTATTTTTTGGAAATCTCTGGATATCAGGCCAGAGGGGAGAAGAGATAGCAGCCTCTGGTTCCATCCAAACCATCTTCACTCCCTGGTCCTGGTTTACTCAGACTAGTCCAAATAGGAATCCCTTACATTTGTCTGGCACTTTGTGGCGCACAGAGGCGTCACACCCAGTCTCTCAGTTGATATCATTCTCCTCTTCTTGTGTGTGGGTGCTTTAAAACCATGTGCTCAATGGCTTGGCCAGTGGCCTCCTCTACCAGCGAGAAAGGCAGTGAGGAAGCCACTATTTCCCGGAGCCCCTAGGCCCAGGAGAGTGATTTGTCCAGGGTTGCTCCACTTTTAAGTGACATGTTAAATGAGAAGCCACTCTTCCAGAAATTCAATTCATTTGAATTCTACCAATATTTGTGGAGCTTACATTAGTCTTGTTCTGTGCAATGGGTGCAAAAGAGACACAGCCATGGACCCCTCCCTTGTCATGGGAGTAGCGTGATTGTAGAGCTGGCCGTACGTCTGTCGCCACTTCCTTCCCATCTCCCTGGCACATGTGATGTGTGCTGGAGCAGAGACTGACTGAAGCTCACATTCTTCCTGGTGATAGTGGTGGTATCGAAGAGGGCCAGTGGTGAAGGCGGAGGTGATGAGCCATGGGAACTGCAGGGCCCCTGGCCCTTGTTCTCCCCTGCACAACCCAGCCCCAAGGCTGTGAGCCCAAGCCCCAGCCTAAGCCCACCCCCTGCCCCTCTGCAGGCTCTGCATGCTGCTGCTGGTGTGTGCCGCCCAGGCCTGGCTCATGTGGCGCTTCATCCACTCCCAGCTGCGGCACTGGCGGGAATACTGGAATGAGCAGAGTGCAAAGCGGAGAGTCCCAGCTACACCCAGACTACCAGCCAGGCTCATCAAGAGGGAATCTGGTGAGTGCCAGGGCCCTTGGCAGAGAGTGGAGCCAGGGAAGTCTGTCTGGGATGGGTGGGAGGAGCCAAGGCACCTGGCTTCTTGGGCGCTCCCCAGACCAATCCTGCCAGCTTCTCCTTCCTGCCCCCTACCTCAGGGCTGGGGCTCCTAGCTCCCTGATTGGCACGTGGCTGGGTGTGGGCCAGGGACAGGCTGTGGGTGGGGCTGGCCCTAACTAGGCTGGGAGCCCTGGCCACCACGGGGCAGGGCAGTGGCTGGGTGGGGAACTCTGGCAGGAAGCGTGTCCTCAGGGTGGCTTCTGGACCTCAGCCAAGTGCTGCTGCTGCTGCCGCCGCCCATTCTCAGTGCCGGACGGTGGCCTCTGTCCTCACCTGCCCTTTTGCTCCACATCTTAGCCTGCCCCTGCCTCCCAGCTTGCTGGCTCCTCCTCTGTCTCCAAGAATGACTCACAGTGACATAGTGCTAGGTGGGGGGTAGGGGTGGGACACTTCTCCTTTCGCCCCTGCACACACTTCAGTCATCACCCACCTTCAGCAGGTCCTCAGGCCCTGCCAGCCCTGCACGTTCTGCCCAGCCTGGGGGCCTGTCTGCACCGGGCGCTGCTTTCTGACTCACCTGCTTTTCTCTAGGTGGCTACCTGCTTGGCAAGGGCTTATGTGTGTTTGAACCAGACACGCGCGCAGCTGGGTGTGTCGCAGAGTCGCCTGGCTGGCGGGGGAGGTATGGGGCATAAGACTGCAGCCAGTACCTCTGAATTTGAGCAGGCGCACGGAGGTATTTTGAACAATAGAGCACAATTTTTCTGCCAGAGGAGTGTCAGGCATCCTGCTTGAGGCCTTGTTCCTACAGCCTCTTGTCCCCCTCCCTTCTGTGGCCACTGCTCCTGGGAGTTCTTGCTGAACTGGAAATGGGCTGATGCCTTGCAGGGGCCTGAGAGGAACTGAGGACAGTGAGACAGTGACAGCATCTAAGTGATTTCTGCGAGTATCTAGCCCCAGCCTCAGGCTTGGGCAGGCTGGCCTCTGTTGTTGCTGAGTTACTGTGTGTCATCCCAGGCCCCTCCTGCTAAAGCGCAGTCAGAGACCAAGCCTCTCAAACAGGGTCACTAGTCCAGGGCCCTGGGGAAGACAGGACCCTCCTGGGAGCCGTCTGCTGGCTTGCGTTTGCTGTGCAAGGCTGCAGCCTGGCGCCACTTTGGTGCATCCATGCATAGCAGCTGGGCTGCCCGGGCCCCTTCCTTGGCCTGGCCCCACCCTCCCCTCTTCTGCCTTAGCTCCAGCAGAAACACCATGTATGCTTGTCTCTCTCCACTTCCCAGGTTACCATGAAAATGGAGTGGTGAAGGCAGAGAACGGAACCTCCCCACGGACTAAGAAACTCAAGTCTCCCTAAGGCCAAAGTGCTAAGAACAGGAATCCTCTTGGTGGGAGCCCAGCAGGGGGCGAGGAGCCCAGGCCCCCTCCCTGCCTCCTCCTCCCTGCCTGTGATGCTCCGTCTCAAACAGCTGAAACCTGTCTTTCAATGTGGGGGAGGGGGCGTTTCGCTTTCCTTCTTCTTGGCTTTCTCTTATTCTTCCACAAACCATTCTCAATAAAGCCAAAAATCTTTCTCTTTCTCCCCCTCAGGCCACCTCCTGTCCTCACTCCTGTCCTGTGCGGGCTTTTCCAGAACGCCAGGCACCCATGGCTGGCACCTTTCTGCTTGCTCTGTCTCTTGCCTCATGGCTGCTGCTTTTCCTTTTTACTTCCTAATTTCACCTTATCTTGCAATTTTTCTGTCTGATTTTTACAATGGGAGGGGAGCTAAGATTGCAGTCCTGTCCTTCGGTCCCCCAGGGCCTGCCGGTCAGAAACCTGGGGCTGGTAGCAGGCCCTTGGTGGTCCTCATGTGGATGGGCAAGAAGAGAGAGCGGCCCTCTCGGATCATAGTCTCCTTGGTGCTCATTAACTGACGAGATATATGATTCCAGTTCTGCATGTACCATCTTGAGGCACAGCAGCCACTGCTTGTTGTAAATGCCAAGGCGTTTGGCTTTGGGACATGACAACTCAATCCAGAAGGATGGTGTGAACTCGGTTGGGTCCCGTGACTCGAGCTCCTACCAGTGGCTGGCCGCGGATTGGAAGCCAGCCTGCTGTTGCTCTGTGGGGGAGACACGTCTTCCCACTGCTTAGAGCAAGAGCAGAGCAAACTGCGCAGCAGGTGCCTCCAGAAAGGTAATGGTGGCAGAACCCACAGTGGAGTTGACCTAGGCCTTTCTCCAGCAGTCCCAGTCACCATTGCTTTTTCAGCCATTCACAAGCATTCAAAACCAAACCAAACAGCAGTTCATAAACCTGCCTGAGATAGGCTGGTCCTCACCTCCAGAGCCAGCCAGCCCCGTCAGGGGCCAAACTTACTACCTTGACTTCATCTCTAGCTGCAGAAACACTAAGCCTCAAGGGCTTCAGCCCCATGCCGGTCCCTTGGTGTCCGGGGAGGGTCACTTGGACCACTGTTCATCTGGCCGCCCTTTTTGAGTGTTCTTTGGAATTGTTTTTTGAGCACAACTACAGCATTTTAGACTGCATGAAACCATGACTGACTGAGAGTCACTC